>NW_025814052.1:13139814-14407287 GCF_018902025.1 Drosophila willistoni
CTGTAGTTTACCGACTGCTTAAATGAATTTTTCACACTGAACCCACACACACACACACACACAAACCCCTCTTAACTGTTTATTTGCAAGCAAAACAAAGAACAAAAAAATAAATGAAAATCTTAGTAACAAAACGAACAAAAACAAAAGCGAAAGAAAAAACTAAAGTTCAAGCTCTCAAGTTTATGTGACAATTATGGGCCATTTTTACTAGCAGGAGACAGAATATTAATGTGGGTTTGATTCACTTCTTGATTAACATTTAATTCATCATCATCATCATCATGAGTGTTTGTGTGATAATTATGATCATCCATTTGTGTAAGCATTTATGGATGCCATTAGATGTGGCATGTTTCATAATTGTATATTGCAGGGCACCAATTTTTGTATTTCTTGCCTGGGCAATCAATCCGCTATTGGATATTTCATTCTGACGTAGGCACGACTTCAATAACAAATCCCCCATATAGATATGATGGGGAAAACACCAGACCTGCGAATATATGAAACTTAATGGCCGACTCTCGCCTTTCGAATTGAGACAAACGAAATGCGTTGTATTGATCATATCGAGATTGTCACATAAATGCAATGTGGATAGTTTCAAAGCGGCAAATAGCATTGTTTTCTTTGTATTCATGAATACCGTAATTGGCTCATTGACAGTGACCAGGGCGGAGCGAAACTTCAAACTGATTTCCATGTCATAGATTCCAGTGCAAATTCTATTTAAACGATTCACCCGTTCGACAAAGGGCAAACAATGATTGGACATTGGTTGATATGGTTCATTCACATCCGCCCAGCAGTGGCATAAACGAATATACCAGCCACCATAGATAAGGATGGCAATAGCAACAAACACAATCCTTTGCCACAAATACATTAATAAATTTTTCAATCGAATCGAATTTGTTGACATTCCAAGCAAGTGATATAATGTTGGGTCTTAAAATCGATATCTATGGATACATTTCTTGTTTTTTTTGAATTTTCTCTTTTAATAACTAACACGTGTTCCTGTCCGGATATTTCACTCACAAAATAAAAGGTAAAAGACTTGTCAGCTTATGAAAACACACATACGCAGTGTATGCCAGCTTGAGTAAAAAAAATGAGCTTCCGTTTCAATTCGCAAAAAACAAATTTGTCAACGTTTTCACAAACGAAAAATAATTGTCTTTAATATTTTGATATCAATCTTTAGTAGATAGTCAAAGGCAATTCAAGAGGCTTAAAGATTTAACTTTTTTCGACCTTGAGGCGGCCAAAAATATGTGTGTTTGCCAAAATAAACCATTTGCTAGTGAACTCTGCACTGTGAACCCGTGACAAACTGATTCTCGTTTCTTGTTGTTTGTGGTCTCTGTATGCCGTTTGTTTGCCAAACTTACATACATAATTATGTACATAGTGTATGTAGAATGCCTGCCTCACTGTGTGAGATATGTACGTATATGGAATACTTATAGCATTATAGTGGCTTAACGCCATGAAGAGGATGAGGCATGAGGCATGAGGCATTGAGCTCTGCAACAGAAGCAGCTTCCAGCTAATTCATGTGCCGCGCCTTAGCATGCCGGATAGCTGCTTCATTAAAACCAAACTTGCCCGCCGACAACAACTACCCCAAAATACACACACACACGCACAGAATCCCCCCCCCACCTCCCTTACTACCCCTACCCCGGGGGGTTGATGGTGTTGAAGGATTTTCTTCATTTTTAAAGCCTTTTTTGGCCATTTATCAACTGATAGCTCGAAAAAGTTTGCGTGTGCCATGCATTAAAACTAACTTGAGCTACTTAAAGTGAACTTAAAACATGAAACAAGTCCCCAGCGAGTAAAAGCGACTGAAAACGAAAAACATGAGCGGGAATAAACATGAGCAACAAGAAGAACTCAAATGCTGGCGGGGCTGGAACGATAAACCGAAGGACACAACTCAAAAGCAAAGTTTAAGTTTGAGTAAATACATGACAAGAGCACGACTAAAACAGAGAGAGAAAGTGTGACAGAGCGAGATAGAAAACATCATCGCAAAGACATAGCAATTCGGTTAACTGAAGCACGTTGAACGTTTTTAAATTCAATTTCACAAAGTTGAAAGCTAATGATGGCGCAAAAACTAAGTGGCCACTTGATTTGACAAACGGGACACATACAGAAGTGAAGAACTTCTTGGTCACAGTTCACTTTACCTTCTCTCACCTTGCCAGCAACCACACACACACATACACACACACAGCAGAAGTAGATGTAGTTCTTACCACTTACCTATGCATCCAACTCCCTTCCTCGCTCTCTCTCTCTCTCTCTGAAACAAAATGTTGTTAAGCTTCAACGAGTTTACAGCTCAAGTTTTCTGACTTTGTCTCTCTCTGTCTCTGTGTATGTGTGTGTGTGTGTGTGTGTTGTTTAGGAGTAAAGTGCAGTTTTAAGCTTGTCAAACGGCTTCAATCGATATCAGAGTCGTTAAATAAATGATTTTACTTCACTCTCCTGCTGAATGGCAGCAATTCTATTCATATGTTTATTCATAAATAAACAGATATTTCTCTCTCTCTCTTGTGTCAGATTGTTAATAAACAAATTCTTGTCCATATCAAAAGACTCTTTGTTCTTTTTGCATTTCATTTCTTGTTTTCGTTTTCATATCAATTCATAGGTGAGAGCTTGTTTAGAAAATGTCAATTCAATAACTTTTGATTCATGTGAAGTGTGAAGTGGAAGTTATATATGAATTTTCTGGAACACAGCGGAGTCCTTAGAATGTAGTATTTTCTTTAACTAGTTTTATTATTAACAAAACTAATAATTTATTTTCTTTTAGTAAATCGAGTCAACTTAATTAATGGCCTGTAATCGTTTAGTTGCAGCATGACAAGGACTATTCGTTTGCTAGAGTTTATCCTTCATGTAGTTGAAATAGTTAACAAATATTCTATGATGAAACTTGATTTGAGAAATTGCTACACAACCTGCCATTGACTTTTAATTGAGTTACACGTTTCAAGTTTGGATTCTCGTTTGGCTTCAATTTCGTATTTCGGATTCAGACACAAAACTTTTGCACTTGGATCATACATAAATACCAAACGTGTAACGTGTAACGAGTATATGGCGGAAAAAGTTTATTGAGAAACCGCAAACTCACAGGATATCACTTGGCTAAGCAAAAATCACAATATATTCCATTTGGAGTAAGTACCTACTGAAAGGGAGAGAGAGAGAGAGAGTGAGTGTGTGTGTGTGTGTGTGTGTGTGTTAACGAAAACGAAAGTCAAAGACTGTAATATAATCGAAATTGTGGCAACTGGAATGCTGAAACGTGAGCAATATGCTATTTTGGCCATTTTTGGGTTTTCTCTGATCCATTTTTTTCTTTTCTTTTTCCTTTGTCCAGCTTGTCATCATCAAATGAGTGAGATAGAGAGAGAGAGAGTGAGAGGGAGAGCTCGGTTTTTGGTTGATGGTCAACAACAGTTGGTTTTTTGGTTTGGCTGGTTAAATGGTTGGTTGTCCGGGTGACGCATTTCACAGTGAGTGAAAGTGGAGCTGGTGGCAAACTAATTAAAGTGCGTACATGTGGCAATATTGACAAGCCCACATACACACACACAGACACACACAGACACACAACAGACTGACATCACTTCATGGGTTTCGAGAAAACATGGGGCAGTGAACTTTTACCTCACACAGCTCCTGAGCGGCCACGGTTGTTTCAGAAGCTACTTGAAAAGATTCAACCACGACGTGTCAGACGAATGCACATGGTGCGGAGCGGGCATTGTTGAGGATGCAAGCCACGTGCTCCAGCACTGCCCTCGCTTCGAAGTAGAACGGTGCCGACTGCAGAATGTAATGGGCGAAATGGTGACGGCGAGAAATCTGACGAGGATGATGATTGCAGATCCAGACGTATGGGAGGCGGCCAGCGCCTTCGCCGTGCGCGTAATGGTGGCACTTAGGAAGCTGGAGAGGGAAAGGTCTGCCCAATAAATTAAAGCCCACGGTCTGCGATGCAATACCGGCAGGTCGTCCCGCAGTAGCCGTTATCTTTTATTTTTTTTTGTTCTCACCTTATGTTCCCTGTCATTGTTGCAACTTTTTTGTATTAAACGTTTGTAAGTTCTAAGAAATAAAAAAAAAAAAAAAACAGACACACAAACACAGACACACAACAGCCGCAGGAAGACCTAAGAACCTACTTCAGCTCAGCTAAGGAAATTTGGAAATTTTACAAATTAATTTCATGTTTGAAGCAAATTCGTAAACAAGTCTTAATGTGCACTAAAGCGTGTGTTTGTGTGGTGGGTAAAACATAGAGAACCGAGAAGAGAAACTCAATGGGTGGTGGGGTGGTTGGGTGGTTGGGTGGTGTAGCGCCCAATCCCCCTCTAATAACGTTGGGCGCCCGCCAGACATGAATTTAGCATTTATCTAGCGCCACTTGAACTGTCGACATCGTCCTCCTTCTCTTGCCTTTCCACTTCCTTCTCGTTCTCGTTCTTGTCCACACTCACATCCACGTTCTCATCGTTGTCGTCTCTCCATCTACCAATAAAGATGAAGATGCTGCTGCTTGTATTCGCTGTGGGAAGAGCAGGAGATAGAGAGAGAGAGAGAGAGAGAGAGAGAGAGAGAGGGCCAGACGATTGTCTTTCTGGTGGGACTAACTAAGGGGACGATAGCTAATTTCAATGCCTCTTAAGCGCACAGTGGTTGCAATTTGTATGTAGACCAAGAGCTTAGCATGTTTATTATTGGTCTTAGGCCCTCTTTTCGGTGTGGTAAATGTTAAAAGGTTTCTTAAATCGAGTACTTTTCATTCGCCTTACACTTGTCAAAATGGATCAACTTACAAGGAAAGTAACAAAACAAAGCCTTTTCATTGGTATATAGATTATCTAGATCGGCAGATCTAAACTTGATCTAGTCTTATATATCTATTGACTCATAAATTTGAGAATTATGCACAGTAAGACTATGATATGATATCAAGTTTTTTCAAGAGTTTGTTTCCCAATTATGAATTCAAATTTAAATATATTGAATACTTCCTTTGATTAAGTTCTTAGATTTTGTTCTTAATACATTTTACAATAATATTATTCAAAGGAAACTCAACCGCAGTCCATAATAATTCAAACCATTTTTCATCAACTGCAATAAAAGACCGACAAGGCATAGGTACATATATATTGTAGCAGGCTCTCTCTCTCTCTCTGTGACCACTCTGGCATATTTCTCAGAGAGCGAACGATTATCAGATCTGCGAGAGTTATGAGAGAGAGCAAGCGAGGCAGTCTAAGAAAAACGGTTGAACAAGGCGGCGGTAGACCTAACCTAACCGTAAATAAGAACTGTGTTACAAAAGGCATATTCATATAAACACTTAATCGAACTAAACTGATAAAGATACTTAAAGCTAAACTCCCAACTGGGATGTAACTACATCCTGTCATAATATGTAAATTAATGACTGAAGTGTAGGATAAGTTGTTCTTAATTCTAATTCTAAATCGTTTAAATGTGTTTCTATATTTTCATTTTAAGTTATTTATGAACTAATTGCTTTAAACACTTTTTCCCCACTGTGCATTAAATAAAGAGATGGTCTCTGGACATAGGCGGAGTGAGAGCGAGAGCGAGAGCGAGAAGGAGGGTGACCAAGAGTCTGATAGAGTGCTGAATGGAGCTTGGGCTATGCTTTCTCTCCCCCAAAGTTGTTGCTGTTTCCACTTATATATGTATGTATGTATATGTAGATGTGATGAGCAGGTTTCCGTCATTGGCATTTTGGCCTAGACCATGTTCGAATTTGTTTCAATTCTTGTCCTTCAGCCACCTTCCCCCCTGTCCGCCGGGCGTCCCCGCCCCGCAGACGTCGCATCTGACTTTTTGGATGTGACACGTATTGCGACTTTAACAGCATGAAGTCATGCACAAGAGAACAAGAAGAAGTAGTTGGAGAATGACGAGGGGGAACAAAAATGAAAGTGAAAGAAGAAAGAGGAAGAAGCAGCGACTGGCTGGCCAGTCAAGAGTAAAACAGCCGCTGTTAATATAAAGTAGGTAATTGAGCTCTAGAAGAGGGAGTGGAGGGCCAACCGAGTTGGCAAGTTGTGGGTGGGTGAAAAAATAAAAAAAAAAAAAAGGAAAAGTGAACTTGATCAAATTATCAAAGTATATTGGACATGCTCTTGCTGCTGATTCAGCATTTACAGTTATAAATCATGCGTGGAGATTTCTTTTTCTTCCCCTTCTCCCACTAACCAATCTAACCAATCAACCACCCAGCTACAATGAATGCACATAAAAAATATAATAATAATTGGATATGAAATGAAAACAATTTTCAAGCCCAATGAGATGGCAGAACTTAACTTGGTTCAACTTGACTTCTGCGTGTGTGTGTGTGTGTGTGTCGGAGAGGTGTGTGGGTGTTGGTTGGCATCATAATTTCAAATGTAAGCCGCAGGTGCAACCATAAAACTGTTGGCTTCATCTTAACTTCGCTTTATATAATTTGTATGTAAGTATATAAGTATATGTCCTTTTTGACCTTATTGAAGAAAACTTCAAGTTTCGCTTTCATTGCCTTGTCAGCTTCAATTATCGCAAAAAGCCAACTTTGAGTGCTGCTGGCAAGAGGAAGGGACAATACATTTGTATGTATGTATATAACCAATGGCAAAAGCCAGTCAACCTCATAATGCGCTTATCAGTGCCACCCACACACACACACACACCCTCAATACTATATATATATATATGTTTATAGCCGCTTTTTGCATATGCATATGGCCAATGGGGCGTATACGTAACGACAATACACTTGTAACAATTAGGATGCGTTAAAAACAGAATTTTTGTAAATCAAACCAGGCAAATACCCTATAATTTCTTACAAAGACAAATTTCACATGAACATATGTGCAGATATATGTATATATACAATTTGTTATTGTTATGACTACCCAGACCCGAAAGCCGATGCAGAGAAAGAGACCACTGTAAGGGCCCATACAAAGCGTAAGCAATAAAATAAATTTTGTATGCCGCATTTTCGCAATGCAGACACCCAAACGAAATGGGGCACCTCCCGCCAACCTTCTCCTCCACCTCCTCCTTTTGTTGTGGTGAGGGGTCAGGAGGAGGAGAATGGGAACCCCCTTTTACCTTCTAAAAACTGAATATGACTTCTTTTTGCTTAGGTAGAGAGGGTAGAGGGGGAGTAATCTTTTGTAACTTTTGTGCAAAAGGAAATTCGTTTTTGTTTCTGCAGCTGCAGTTTTTGGGCGCACACACACATACACACACACACATACATTTATGTATGTACATACATATGTAAGTGTAAGTGCATAAAAATGTTTATGAATTTCAGTTTATGGCGCGTAAAACACGCCAATAAATGTACCAAGGTATTAAAATGCCTTTTTTTTCCTTCACCAACCAACCTCGTCCCTGCGTTGCGCCCTGGTGGGCGGTAAGGAGGGGAGGGGGGACTCTTTGGACTGTTGTTGCCGCACTAATAAACAATCAGAAATGGGCATAAAGTATGTGGAATCAGGCAAAAGGCAGACCAGACCAGACCAACTTCGCCCAAAGGGAAGAAAGGGGTGGGTGGGTGGTGGTGAGGGGAGCGGTGATGTGGCAACGAGACAACCAATTCGGTTTGGAGGTGTTTTGTCGTTCTCCCCAGTTTTTCGGGTGCGATTCTTGCGGGAGCATCGCATGAATATTTACATATGCAAAATACATTTCGTTTGCTATCTACCAGCAAACCAAACCCCCCGCCCCCCCACTTTCCCCTCCACCCACCACAAAACCACCCACAGCGAATTGTTCACATCTCTTTCTGACTGTTTTGTTGTTGCTTCGAGTGATTTCCTCTGCTCGATTTTGTTGCTTTTCCTATATTGTTGCTGGTGTATGTTTTTTTTTTTGTTCCTTTTTGTTTGTTGTGCGTTATGCCAAGTGGCTCTAATGCACTTTACGACACTTTATGGTAGGCTGCCTGGAACGGTGTGCCATATGGCAAACGTAAGTTATGGCAAATTGATGAGTACAATATATGTGCATATATGTATATGTATATGGGTTATGGGTAATGGGTATGAGCATCGATGTGCTCCAATTGGTAACTGCAAAACATTAAGAATAAATCACAATACAAGTATAAACCTCTAACCCCTTTTTGCCCATTGCACCATTAAGACCAACATCAACCCAAACAGAAAAAAAAAACATGTGAGAAATTTCAAAAATGCGATATTTGAACCGTGTCTTCTATGTCATGTTGTGTGTGTGTGTGTGTCTGTCGATTTATGGCTGATAGTTGGTTTTCACGTTTCGTCTGCTTCGTGGCACAATTTGATATTTTGCTCAGGAACGCGTTTATTTTTTTTTTTTTCTCATCTTGAAATATGCAAAGCGCATAAAATGGCGCTATAATTTTACATTTTTTTGCATCGGAAACAATTTGTTTGTTCGCAACCCAAACCCAAAAATTACAGGTAGTAAGTGCGTTGGAAATATATTTCCCTTATTTATAAAAATGTTTTTTGAGTTTTTTTTTCCTCTTTCAATTTTCAATGTGACAACTTGAACTTTTCAATGAACTTTGTCGTTTTGTTTTGAGTTCCTCAAGTGAACTTGAAGTATTTGGTTTGAACTTTCAGTGGCCCTGGCAGAAAACCATTCCAAAGCACATTAAAAATAAAGTCAAATAATATTTAAGAGTCTTCTACTGTTTTAGCATAAATTGTACTTGTCAATTTAATCTTATATTCTTAATTATTTTGGAGCATTTTAAGATTGCTCAACACATTTATCAATTTAAAATTACACTATAAGAAGATATATATTACAATATTTGGAATCTATTGAAGTCCGAGAAACTTGAAGAAACGGGAGATACATCTGAATTTGGGGGGAGGTCACTTTAATATTTTCAAAATCGTCTTTGACAAAAACTAAAACATAAAGCTCTAGACTTTGCCTCTTTAAATAAAGATTATTAATTTTGTTGTTTCAATATTTAGTGAAATTTTCAGTAGAGTAATAAAAATGTTCTCATTGTGAGTAAATTTTTGTTGTGCTTTCACTTTTTATAACACTCTCTTGACAAATGAAATGGGGGAGGGATTTGTAAGGATGTTCATGTTAAAGCAATAATAAAATTTTGTGTCGAAACAAAAATATGGCACATATTGAGAATTCTGCCGCACATTAAGGTGAATATAAAATCGAAAATGACTGCCCCATTTTTGGTTTGTTATAGGCACCTGCCGCTCCCCTTCCCTACCCGCCCACCATAATAGAGGTGTATATATATTGTTGGTTTAAAATGTTCACTGCCAGCTGACCTCCTAGTACCCGGTCCTGTCCTGCCCTGCCCTGCCCTGCCCGTTGGCGCCGTCTATCATGACCCAATTGAATTGTTACTCTTGTGCTAATAAAATTTTATGTGCGGCTATTATTAGGCTCTCGTGTCTCCCGTGAGTGTGTGTGTGTGTGTGTCCTGTGTGTCCTGTGTGGCAGAAACAAACAAAAGACAACACACATTGTCACTTGAAAGGCGCCTGGAAACACTCGTGTTGGGTGTTTTTTTTTTCTACTCTTCTCTTCTCCATTCCTCGTATTGCTTTCACACAGTCTTCTAATTTATTTCCTGTATTGATTTTGCGCCCAGTCGACTTGGCGTCCAAAATTTATGCATAACTTTTGCTTTACCCATTGAATCTTTGATATTCAGACACTTTGATTACACGCCTCGTCTACCATTGCGCCTTCCCTTTCCCTTTCCCCTTCCCCTTCCCCTTTCCCGTTCTCGTTCCCTTTTTCATTTCTCATTTCCGTTTCTTTTTTGTTTTCGTTTTTGTTGTCCTTGTGATTTTTTTTTTTTTTTTGTTATTTTTATTTTACTTTTTTCATTTTGTCTGTGCATGTTTTTCGCATTTTTTGCGCTTCAGTTGTCTTAGGCGGTTCCTCGTGGCGTTAAGTACTTGGTAAAAGAAAACAACGAAAAAGAAAAAACAAAAAAACACAAAACAAAAGCATATAACCAAGTTATTGGCCCACTTAAGGATACCCTGCAAACAGTATCAAATATGGTAGCATAGAAAGCATTTCCCTGATTCATTTCGTTTCTTTACATAATTGAATATAACTTTGATAGATCATGGATGGATCATTTGTTCATTAGTCGATTCGATTAGAAACTTTTAAGCATCTTGTATGCTTTTTCATTACCCTTCTTTTTGATAGAGTGTGGGGAAAATTTAAACAAAAGAAATAATGAAATTGCCTACACAAACAGTTTCTGGAAAAGAAGGAGCCAACCTAAAATGACCAATGTCCCATTAAGTTCTGAGAAAATATCTCAAATATATGCATGCTGTAGTTAAGAGAAATTGAACTACAAGGAATTCTGAGAATGTTAAGTAAACTTATTTTTATTTTAACTACGAACTAAACTTTTGTTTCCTTTTTCTATCTTGTTATTGTAGATACGCTAGCTTGAGACGGCGATCGGTCTATACTGATGAATTCCCCCAAAATGAGACAAATCATCGCTTCCACAATAGAACAGAAGCAGCAGGAGCAGAAGCAAATGTTGCCGAGGTTAAGTCAAAGTCGCCTACTTCGCCTACGCCAACATCTATTTGTTACCCCACAGGGCTGCTCTCTGCTAATGTTGCTAATTGTTAGCCAAGCATTTAATGGTAAGTGCCAGAAAATATCATAGAAAACAACAATCAACCAAGAATCAAGCAACAACTAAGCAACCAAGCGACTTATCTCCATCTTCTTAACGAAAGTTCATTCAAGATAGACAGAAAGCTCCATGGAACGAAATTGATACAAGTGGCTGCTGTGTCTGGGTTATAATAAAACATGGCCATGACCATTGCCTTGGCCCCTTAGTTTGACCTCATTAGCTGTTCATTTATCTGCTTATTTATGCGACCGTAAACACACAAACACACACACACACACACACACGCACACACAGAGGCATATAGCAAACGGCTAAGAGATTTTGCCCTTTTGTATTTGGCCATTTTGCTTTTCTACAAGTAAAATGCATACATTTTCCGCAAACCATAAAAATTCCAAACATCGATGGCCCCAAATTGTAGGCTATAGAAAAGAAGATAAAAGAAATTTTGCAGACACACATGTATATGAAAGGACATATACACTCTCACACACACACACACACGTTGTCTGTAATTAATTGACTCACATTTACGCATCAAAGCAAAGCAAGAAAAAGAAAAACCTATTCGGCCCAACGATTCGATTTTCTTTTTCCAACTGTTTGCTGAAAATTGCAGTCAAGGTCATGACACAGACAACTGAAAGAAGCAGCAGCTAAAGAAGTGAAATAAAATAAACCAAAAGTTTTTGAAATATTTTTATTTATCTAACAATCAAAACAAAAACTGGGCATAGCAAAAAGTCACTGCAAAAAGTCTACTCACATGAACGAAAGCAACTTTCTTTCGATTGTGAATAGGCATAAATTGTTGTACTTAGTTTTCATAATCCTCGAGTCGTGTTAAACAGGTTGATAAATTTTCTAAATAATCAACTAAAAGTAAATACTTGTTAAACGTTCAACTTTTATCGATAGATATCTAATATCGGCTTTGAGTTTTCTGTAATTGGTCAATTGATATTCTTTGCTTTCTTTCTCCTTCTTGTTTGTTGCATTTGCTTTTAATTGAATAATTGATTACATTGATTCGTTTTAGCTTGAAACATTGATTGACCAGCTAAATGACTAAGTAACCGACTGAATGTCTGACTAACTAACTAACTAACTAACTAACTAATGGCATCGTCATGATGCCGACACTTGAAAATGGTTTTTGTTTGACATTTTCCTTTGATTGAAATCAGTCCGCAAACTTGTGGTAATTTCTTAAATTGCCAACCAATGCTCAACTGAAAGCCCTTTTCCAGTGGTTATTTTCCTTGTTCGTTTTTGTTGTTGTTGATAAAGGAAACTTTGGTAATTTGAAATCGAATAGGGTAAAGGGATTTCTGTTGTGTGAGCGATGGACTCTCCTTCGATGTTTTGTTAATTCAAAGCCATACGACAAACAAAAAAAAAAAGACAATAAACGAAACAAAAACCTTTCTAAAGGGCACATCGTTTTTTTTGCCCGGCACGTGGAACATTTTATTTTATTTATTTTGTAATTTGCTAGAGTAATAATTTTAATAATCCCTGCCTGTTGCTGGGATTACCCTTGTGATAAAACAGTTACCCAAAAAATAACCATTAGGAACGGGGGGTGGGGAGGGAGAAAATAGCAGCTGCTGACAGTCTATCGTAATTGAAAATTAATGCGTGCAGAAAATGTGACCCATGGACCCACACACACACACACATACAGACGAAGACCAACATTGGCTTCAGCTTTCACAGTGTTCGCACATTCACACTCGATTCCCTTGGAATACATATATAAATGTATGTATGTACATACCCATATTTAGGGTACTTTGGGCTCTATAAGGCCAGAGACAAACAGATTATTAGGGAATCGATAGTTTAGTACAGATTGATAGTTTTATTTACATTTCCCATAGGCTAATCTAGGTGGGGGGTTGAATCTTTGTCTCAAAAGTCTTATTTTATTTGTTTATTTCAAGAATCACATTTCTATCCACATTTCAATATTTCTATATACCTTCTATATTCCTTGCCGTTTTCCATACTTTTAAGATCCTTCATTTTACAGCTCTAAATAAATAAATTTCAAACTTTAACAATATTTTGTCACCCATAAAAAAAAGGGGTGAATAACGTTTTTCGCTATGTAATTTTTAAGTTGATATGGTTGGGTTTATTTTTCGCACAAAACAAATTCTTCTTTTGGTATTCTTAAATGCCAATCAAAGGGTATAAACTTGTCGTATCTGTTTGTTTTCTCTGTCGGTTCATCATTTCCTCTTCTTTGCCTTTTGCATGTTTTCGCTTCAATTCGCTTCACCAATAATTGAATAATTTGACATGAAAAATAGCACAACAGTAAGCCAAGCTAAGGTGCCAGATAAAGCCAAAAGGAAGCTAATATGGATGAGGATACGACGGCCGGATAGATGGCAGGGGAGGAAAGGGGGGGGGGCCGGGGTATACGAGTGGCGGCAATCAATTGGAAAAACCGCTCCTTTTGTCGGGACAGCATTTCAAAATGCAAATGCAAATGCTTCACATAATACATAAAGAAAATGCCATTGAATTATGGTTTAGTACATACATTTTCTGATTTCTTCTTATGTATGTATGTATGTATGTGTGTAGGTGCCTTTTGCGAGTGAAAATATATTTTCATTAGAGTTTCGTTCAAAATTTCTTCTCTTCTATTTTTACTAGGAAGCCATTTTAATCCAATTGCATTGCATAATACCGCATTTTCCCATGTGGAGGGCGGAGGAGGATGCCGTGGATGATTGTTCGAATGGAGCAAAACCAATTTTTGGGCATCGTCGTCTGTTGGCCAGAGTGGCAGGAGCAGGGGCGTGGTCAATGCGAATCGAATCGGCAAGAGTAGGCAAGTGGCCGAGTTTATTTATTTGAAATTAGAAACTACCAACTGTTCCCAAAAGTGGCCATTAATTAAAGGCCAGACCAGCAGGAGCCATAGGTTGGCATTTCATCGGAGAGGGAGAGCATACTTACAAATACAATTTGAGGGCTTTCAGCATTGGCCCTATTCTGGTCGGATCTTTAGCTCACTCTGTTTTGGTATCTGGTCTGGTCTAGTCTGGTCTGGTTTGGTTTGTTTGGCCTGCTGGTGTGGCCAAGGGATTAGAGACAATGTCCGATAAAGGCAAGCCTTTTAATAAATATAATTATCTCACCTTTTCAGATACACAAACACAAACAGATGAAGAGAGCTTCAATTAATTTTACTGAGAACAAGAACATAGAACAAGAAAATGTACATTTGAGACATTTACAATTAATTTTGGTTTTTATGCCTGATTGAAGTCCTTTTTCTCTCTCATTTTGGTTTTCCCCATTTTGATTTATAGCCATTGGAACTTTAAGTATTTCTTTGAAGTCAATTTTGAGAATTTAACACAAACAACCAAGTCAACCAAGTATTTGGCTCAATCAGGCAAAATTAATTGTTATTTATTTCACATTTGTGTAAGTAATAATGAAATAATTATATTAAAATATTTGTTAAGTGATACCAACACTTACACCTACACTTGTATACATATATGTTAAATATAAAATTTAATTGAGACCTAATTGAACATATCTTGATGCTGTGAAAATGAACCTCTTAATTTATTTAGTTGCAAATAAGTCAATAAATTTTGACAATGGCAATCATTCACTTATTTTTCATTCCATTTAAGCACTTGGACACAACTGTCCTTAGACTTTAAATGCATTTTCTTGTAAACTGTTCAAGTTGGAAGATCTGCTACGGTTTTGGTTTGGTTGCATTTGTTCCAAATGTTAGCTGACCTAATTGTACATAGTTGGATGGTTGTAATGCCCGCGGGGACTACTTCTCTATGCCAAAGCAACTTGACTTGGCTTTTGGAGGGTTTATTTAACATTAGCTAATTTGTGTGTGGTTCACTCTCTCTCTCTCTCTCATCCTGGTTTGTTTATTTTCAACTAACCCATGCAAAGGGTTTGGTCAGAGCCCCAAAATGTATGCTACATATACTTTTGATCAACAAATATTAGAAAAGACCACGAAGAAACTTTCCACTTAAACCCCCTTCTATTTAGTTTGTTTCTCCTTTAGTTTTCAGATTATTTGCTAGAGTATATAAACTTCGTTATTTAATTCGAATTTCCCCTTATTATTTTTTAGCATCTTGCAGTTTTCTTTGGCCTCTTTTTAGCTATTCAAGTTAAGTGCTGGTTGGATGTATGGTTGGATGCACTGCATCATGTTATCTTGTGGCATCTTTTGCTATTTCTGTTCAGTCCTGACACTGATTTCAATTATAAATTGTTTTTGCTTCAGCTTCAGCTTCAGCTTGTTTCTCGTCATTCTCTTTGTCGTTTATTCATTGTTGTTGTTGTTGTTGCTGTTTGTTAACTTTCTGCTTAGTGCTTATTCTTGTGATTGCTTTCTCAATTGGTGTGCCGCCAGCGTTGACGTTGACGTTGTCGTTGGCATTGTCCTATCCTATCACTTTTAATCTAAGTTGGCGACAAGTTCCATTCTACACCTTTAATGTCGCCTTTTTTTGCAGCCAGTCATGCCATGTGACATGGGTTAAGCGAAGAGAAAAGTAAAAAAGGGTAAAAGACGTTGGCCAAGAAGGGATAATCTTAATGTTAACGCAACTGTTGAGCATACAAATTGTATATATTGTAAATAAGACTCTGTAATCTTAATCGTTTAAAGTCCAAGCGAAAGTCATTTCTATACTTAGAACATAGAGCATCTTCACTTCGTCTTTAATTCTAAGATTATAGAAATCAATGCTTGTCCTTGTTTTGCTTTTCTTGCTTGTTATCCTTGAGGCTGTTGTTCTTTCTTTTCATTATTATTTTATATTAAATTTTATAGTAGAGAGGTATAAATTAAATTGACACAATTTTGTTGAGGCAATTGACTTAAGTGACTGTAGCAGAGGCTAAAGGCAATGTACTCGAACTCAAACCGTTTTCAAAAACAACAAAACTAAATAAATTCGCTTAACAAAAACATAAATTGTTCTTTAAATTGATTTGAGGATAACTTTATAAACATAATGCTTAATTTATCCCGTTAAGTATGCTACATTTTTTATAATGTTGTGAAAATTTGATCTATTCAAATGTTCTTTTCTAATGTTTACTGGATTAAGCTAATGCGGTTTGACAATCTCATTTCTGTATTATGGTAAACTTCATTGTTTCTTATATATATCCATCAAAATACATGCATCTTATTCGATTTGAACACGAAATGCTAACATGGCATGTATTTTCAATTATTATTTCGTTTCGTTGCTCGTCTTCCTTTCTCAATTCCTTGCTATAGATTTTTATTTTGATGGTATAAAGCAATTGCTGTAGGGTAGATGGTATCTGGTTTACTCCATCGCCTTCGCCTTCGCCTTTGCTTTTGGTATGTACATTGTTCATTCTCCATTTCGCCGGGTGGAAACGCAGTCAACCCTAATCAAATTTTCGCTTAAAATTGACAGTTTGCCTGCAGATTTTCATTTTGTTTTATTTTTGCATACCCTGTACGCAAAGGGGTAAAAAGGGTTGAACATAATCCACATCAGGCCCTAGATCGATCTGCCATGAACTCCAAAATGATCCGATTAAGTTGACGTTATCATCTATGTAATTAGCTCAACAAAAAAAAAACTTTTTATATGAAAATGAACTTGGAATCGTTGCAGGGTATACATTCAGTTGGATGCAAAATTCATTCTTGGGGCTAAATTTTCATTGCGCCCCACTAAACACGCAGTAGGTGCGTCTGCTAGCATAGAAGGGGAGGGGTTGGGGGAAAGGCGGGCGAGTGGGGGATGAAAAGCCTGATGAAGAATGCAGCCAGTTGCATGCCTCGGTTAAAGAGTTCCGTTGTTCCGTTCCTTTCCGTTCCGTTTTGTTCTCTTCTATTTGGTTCGGGTTTTTGGGTTTCGTTTCATAGGGCACAGTTTGTGTCCGCTTTTCGTGTGCTCTCAATTGCCGAGCTTTGCCCTTAAAGGCATCAGCCATGAGGAAAGGGTAAGAGGGGTAGAAGTAGATAGAGGTTTGCTGGTTTGGGTGGCGAGAAGGCCCAGAGAATGGGTTGCCGTACGCTGATTTAATTTTAAAGTCTTTTTGCGCGTTTCACTCAAATTAAAATGCCGTCAACGCTAAAAGAAAATGATGTTGGGGTATAGGAGGAGGAGGAGGAGGAGGAGGAGGGGGAGCCTGTTGGAGTGGTTGGGGTGTGGGTAGAGTGTGTGGGTAAAGAATCGGGGATGGCTTCTGTGGGGAACACATTTCACGTCCATGGCATCAGGTATAAAATTCCACAAGAGGTTTTTCGCAACGTTGCGGGTTAATAGATCATCATCAGCATCAGCATCAGCATCAGCTAGGGAGCTTCAGTAAGAAAGAGAGACAGAAACAGAGAGAGAGACAGAGAGAGAAAGAGACTGTTGTTGGTTGGTTGGGGATTGTACCTTCATTTTGCCTTTGCTCTCAATTTGCTTGTCGCAATTCAATTGTCAGGCATTTCATTCCAATTTAACAATTTTGAAATTGTTGCCGCAACGGAAGCAAGCTTCGACTTGTTGTTGCTGCTGCTGTTGTTGTTGTTGTTGCTGTTGTTGCTGTACTCACAGCAGCGGAAAATTATTATATGACATGTTACTCAGTCAGCCAGTGAGTCAGTCAGTCACCCATTCGTTGGATGTCCATGTTAGTTGTATGTTTGGGCCGACATACTTGTGTTCCAACTTCCTGCTTTCCTGTCTCTCTGCATACAGCCCCGTTGCTCCTCCCTCCCTCTCCTCGATCCTCTTTCACCCTAGCAATTTCGTTCAACGAAATTATGTCAACGCTAATATTTTGTTTGGGGTTTTTTTTTTGGGTGTGGGTGAGGGTGTGAGGGGAGCCAAAAGGATTTATGCCATCGGGGTATTGCATTACATTTATCAATTGCATGGAAATTCAATTCAATTTCATGACTGTTTGTAAATATCTATAAAGGTTTTTTGAAGACACTTTCCATCTTTTTGAAATTCCAATGGGGCAGGCATCTTGTTTTGAATCGAATATTATTATTCCTATTCCAACAACTAACTTAAGTGAAGCAATATTATGCTAAGAATTCCATATTAGTTAAAATACATACAAAAAAGCACTAAAAGTCAGCTAGTTCTTTCAATTATAATTAGTAGCGATCCTAAGGTGTATTCAAATGATGTCAATGATGTACTTGAAATTGATTTTTCTTTAGTTACAAGTACTGCATAATAAGTTTAAGTGAACTATATATACATATATATATTTACCATTGAGATCTTCATGGCAAGTTTTATTGCTAATTAAAACTTCTTCAAGTTGCATTGTGACTCTTGGCTACCCAATGGTAGTATATATACTCATCGTAGCTGAGCTGAGCTAAGCTGATTTTGGGGGGCATGTCGCCAACGTAGAACATACGCTCGCTCCCATCGATGTGTGTGTGTGTGTGTGTGTGTGTGTGTAGTATAATAGTGCAACATGGCAGCTGTTTTCTCTCAGCCAAAAAAAAAAAAAATAATAAAACAGATTTTATTTATGTGCCAAGCCAGAGAGAAATTGAAATTCTGCAACACCAGCAGCAGCAGCGGCAGCGAGCAGGAGATTGTGTGGAGGGGGAGGGGGGTAGAGGTCAAGAGAGAAAATTCTGCCATGGAATGGGTTCGACTGCCAAGTGTTGTTTATCCAACTAGAGCCATCGCGTGTCTGTCTCTCTAGTAGTTTTTCTTAGTTATTGTTATGCCTTTGGCTTCCATATTGATGCCAACATCATCATCATCATCTTCATTATGATCATCCCATCCTCTGTTATTCATTCTTTGCTCGATTCGTAATCCTCTATTCTTGGTTGATGATGTTTTTGTGCCACTTACAATTAATGACACGTCGAGCGTGAAAAGTTTTCTACAAATTATTATCGCAGTGCGTGCTTGTAACTGCATAGATAGAGATAGAGAGAGAAAGAGAGAGAGAGAGAGAGAGAGATATAGAGAGAAAGAGATTCCAGCCATCTGTATCTGTCAGATGCACCTTGACACACTTGTATTTCATTGTGCTTACATTTTGTAATCGTTATCGCTCTTAACATATTTCACAAATTGCAAATTTCATCATTTGTTCTTGCCCTTTCTCTTTCCCCCTCCCTACCAACCCGCACTTACACCCTGTTCACTCCACTTGTATGTCTGATATTTTTATTTTATATTTTTAAATTGCTGAAATTCCAATTGTAAACAACAATTTCTCTTTCGGGGTAATTATACTGGTTCGTTCTTTGTTAAGGAGTCGAGTGAAGCATCAGCATCAGCATCAGCGGAGTAGACCCATTAAGTGCAGCATTTTCAATGTTGATTACGAATAATGCCAAGTACTTGCTTGATACATACATGCATTTTACAAGGATCTGCAAGGACCCAAAGTCGTTGGGCATTGTCTGATTATGACTCACATCCGTTTCATTTGTAAGGAACCTGAAACGTTTCATCGATTGTTTGTAGCTCTAATTGATTTCAATCCGATTTGAATGCCCAGCTGCCCATATAATGCAAAGAACAAATGCCAGAAGAATTAATCGCAGATAATTTTCCTTAGGGCATGAAGGATACATGATAGGAAAGCGAACTAAACGCCTTTGAAAGTACACTTGAGAATTTAAAGAGAATATCGTCATATCGTTAAGAACGATTCTAGTACTAGAAGTTATATTCTTGAAGTTGTTAAATATCTGAATTAATACAAGTATTTGTAGAATTTCATCATTTGTAATCGTCAGATTGCATTTGGATTATTCGCTTATGCCAAATTTATGCGAAATGTAATGTTAATCATCATTTATAAAGTAAATCGTTTATTTAGCCTTGTTAATGTCTGCTTAAGTTACTGCTTTGGATGATGATAACTGATTACATATGCATTAACATTTAATTTATTCAATGGAAATTTTAATTGTTGAAATAGCGCAACGGGAATTGAAAGCAAAAGCAGAAGCAGAAGCAGAACCAGAAGCAAAAAGGTTTCAGCAACAGAAGGTGAATGCAGAAAGTGGAAATTGCCAGCAATTAGTAAATCATGAGCAAAATTGTGTACTTTGTGAATGCTTCAGAACGTTTCGGAGTCCAGAAGTAGCAGGAGGCGGAGGAGGAGGAGCGGGGAAAGGAGTTTGAACAAGTTGCATTTGGAGAATGGAGCATCGAGATGGAGATGATGCTTAAACTGAAGCTAGGGAAAAAGCAAAGCACTAGGTCACAGTTGGCAGGCAAAATTTTAATGCAAACTGTAAATTATTACATACATACACATACATATATGTATGTATGTATATGTATATATATACAAAAGATACTTAGTTAGTCTTGCTCAACTGCAGATATATATGTATGTACACATTCAGTTTCAAGTTGCTAGCCAGCTTCTTTTGCTTCTCTTGCTGTTTTGAAAAGTCAGCTTTAGTCATTTCTGGGTTGGATGGCAGACAATACAAAACTATAAATATGCACAGTCGCAGACAAAGTCGCAATCACAGTTGCCGTTGCCGTTGCCGTTGCCATTGCCATTTGCTGCTCCTCGACTGACACTCAACTGGCTTGACACAGTCATCTAGTCCATATGTAGGCACCATATACATATACCATGGGGTTAAAACTTTGGCAAAAAGTGTATTTAAAAACCATTATAAAAACTAGCAAATGCAATTACATTTTAAAGTCATGGAAAATATAAATTATTGAAAACTTCTTTGATCTGAAATGGCAATAATTTGTAGAATTGAATGGGTGAGAAATGACTTATACACATATTTCTGTGAAATTGGAAACCAATTAGGTTTTGATCTTTTATTGAAATGGACTTTATTTTCATTATTCATTTTAGTTTTCATTCATTTCATCAAAGGCAGAAAATTAATATCAGAATCCTTTAGCGTCGGAGAATTTTCAGTCCATTTTGGTTATTTAATTTCAATATGATTTAACAATAATAACAAGTAAAATCTGTGTAATTAATAATTACAACGCTTTAAGAATATTATTTAACATAATTTAACCAATAGTTTGATATTAAACCGTACAGATAATGACAATTTTTGCTCATTATTACTCATACGCCATGTGTGCCATGTTGAGTGCATAATACTTTTTTGTTTTTCATTTAAAATCATAACAATAAAAATGAATACGTTCTTGTTTTCCGATTATTATTATTATTATATGTGATGCAAAGCGGCTTAAATTGCAATGATCTGACTACAAAAGGTTATTTAAATAAGAAACGAAGAAAAAGTTGCAGTTGATTCTAGCGAATTGCACTGGTTTTGAGTTATCTTTGATTATACTATCTTTTGATGATTAATCAGTTAGTGTTGATCGATTGAAACTATGTTATTTTATTCAATATATTCATCTTCTTACAAAATATGCTTAGCCTTTTCATACGATAATCGATTCGAATAATAATTTCTCTTTCATATGAGAGACATATTATATGCATTTCTCCACAGTGCAAGCAAGTCATACAGAAAATTCTAGTCTCTCTATCTCAGTCTTTCTCAGTAGAGAATGCATATATTTTCGTATTTTTTTCCGCTTGGTGTCTGCAGCAGCTAGGAAAATGCAAAATTTATTACTAAAAACACACACAAATTGGGTGGGATGGGGGCTGTGGGGCTGTGGGGGGAGCGGTTTAGTTGGAGGTGTGGAATGGGTGTTGGCTGTGTGCACTGGAGACCTATGAAGTGAGGCGTGGAAAATGTGTTAAGTCTATTGAGTGTATTAAAGCAAATAACTGCGTTGGCATATGAAATACATAGACAACTACAAAAACGGGAACGATGACAGCTACGCAGACGATACATGTGGGCTAACATAGTGGGCGTGGCAGGGATACTGTAAATGCCAAACACCAGAAGCAAAAGTGAAGGAGCAAAGGAGATATGCAAATATGAATATAAATGAACAACGCGTAGAAGTTTCAAAAGCTCAAAGTATGAAGCTGAAAACCGAAAGTTGAAACTTAGTCAAAAGGCTCAGTTCTATTTGCCTAGACACCCCGAGAACTCTGAATGCTTGGAAGGTGCCAAAAGTTGAAAGTTAAACTTATGGTTTACAAGGCAATCCAATTCGAGGGTTAGCTCAAATGAGACCCAAAGAGACATGGGGATGCATGGAAAATGAAACAAACAAAGTACCAGTGTGAACCCAAACAGATGCTGCTCCATCCCAAGAACTGGGCGAAGTAATGAAGGAGTGTAAATTTGGATAAAAGTCTATGTTGAAATTTACAATTAGGCGACACCCTGTTCAAGGCTACGGTGAGTAAGCCACAGCGAGAGTCTTTCTGACATCATCGAATTAGCTTATATACACACATACTTTGATAATCTAATAAATGGCAGTTTGAATCATGAATACTCAACCAGCAATATAAAAGAAATATAATTCAAAAGCTTCAATCTGCAGGCAAATAAATGTACATTCAAAATGGAATAGTAGATAGGTAGCTAGTGTGGATTTTATAATAAGATATCAAATATTAAAATCAATCACTTAATTTGAAATTAAATTCGCATATACGAGGGTTTCCACTATACTTTTAGAATCTTTTACAATGTGAAAGACTAGTCACAATTGATTGCAATGAGTTAGCTAAGGGATCCCGATGTAAATTAGCTTTCCTTTATATGGTTTCAGAAAATTTGAAAATCTATTTACCATATAAGATAGTTGTCTATATTTCAAAAGTTTAGAAGAAACCCTCGTAGACACACACACACATGTCTAACTCACATCATAGAGCGCAATAGCAGCAATATTAACGACAATCACATTTTTGGTTGTCGATTATTATAATGCCAAAATTATGTTATTGATAAAATCACAAATCATTTCATTCATCTGCTATGAAATTTGAAATTAAAATGAATGTACCTGCAGGTACATAAAATATCATTTACACAAAAACATATCAAATGAAAAAATGGAGATGTGTTTGTATCATTTGGTTTTATGTCTTTAGCTATTGGTTCGGGTTCGGATTCGGGTCGTAAATTATGTAGATTTTTAATTAGGTAAAGTTTTTCGGGATTCAATTTTAGCTTTTATGGATGTTAAATTGAATTCAATGAAAATGCATTTATTATGCTGGATTTCAATTAATTTTATTTAGTGCGCATTTGTTTAATTTCATTTAATTGAGGTGAGTGAGTGCAATGCAAAATGACGACAAGACCAATAAGAATCCCTTTCCATTCCAATGGAGTCAGCGCGGGCGAAAAAGCAAAGAGAGAACACGACACGTCGTCTGGGTGTGACACAGAAGTGGGTGCGAGGGTGCAAGGGGGGGGACAAGGGCATGGTGGAAAGAGCGGCAACAGCAGCTGCAATTACAAAAACATCAACACTTAATATGTTTATTAAATTTGTTGCTACATCATTAGGCACTGGCAGCCATGTAATGCGAAGCAAATACTTGACGACTTCGTCGTGTGTGTGTGTGTGTGTGTGCTTATGTGTGGAGGTGTCGTTGTGAATAGATGACTGTGTATGCGCGTTCATTTACCGTTATGAGTTATACTCTATGACCCATAAAAACAGTATTTTAGGCATAATACGCTCAACTTACATCAGGCTCATCACAATTTTTTTTTAAATATAGTGTGACCCTGCTTATGGCTAATTCAATTACTGTATGACCTTCGGTTATAGTGTTAAATTAAATGTGACCCTCAAGTGAAAGTATATTATTTTTAGCATGCAGAATTTTATTTTAAGTTTTAAGTTTAAAAATCGGTATTACTATATAAACTACAAAAGTCAGAGACATTTAAAATAGGCCAGCAAATGCAATTTGTTTGTATTTAAGGCTTAACGGTTTTTTAAATTATATATTTTAATTTTCTCAGCTACATATATGATTTTCTCTCACGCTGCGGCTTAATTTCACTTAAAGTTCAGTTTTTTCTGTTTGTTTTAAATCATATTTTATTTGTTTTTGCATCTTTTAATGAAATTCGATTGGATTTGCAAAGAATTTATTTCTATTCGTTTTTGTTATTTTTTGTAATAAGAGTTGTTTCTAAAATCATAAATATTTGTTGCTTATATCACAGAAACGTCTCTTAAAAGTTATGTTTTTGCAATGTTTATTTAACTCTATGGGTGTTTTTAATTATTCTTGTTATTGTTACACAAAATCTCTGATAATCCATTTTTCAAATAATTGGCAAATATTTTTTTTGTTTTTTCTCCTTCTTGTCGAGAATTTATATAATTGAGAGCAACTCAAAGTCGATGGGACACTCGCACTCGCCCACGCACACACACACACACACACACATGTTTATAACGTTTATGTATTAGTGATGGTGTGTGTGTGTGTGTGGGTTTTTTGCTCTGGGCCACTTCACATGAAGCTTTACGATTGTTGTTTAGATGCAGTTACAGTTAAAATTGCAGTTACAGTTGCATTTACAGTTACTTGCATAGTAGTTCAAATATACAACGCACAAGAGCAAGTGTTTGCCCCTGCGACTGTGTTTGCTTGTGTTGGTGTGTGTTTGTGTGTACGAGTACTTAGAGTTGGGTTGATGCTTTAAAAATTTGCATTGCCTACTTTTTGGGGGCGCACACAACTTTGTGTTTTGTATGCAAAAGTTTTCAGAGTTTTTCATACATTTTATACATACATATATGCATAAAAATGTATATATATATTTTTTTATCGTTGGCAAAAGTTATACACATATTATGGAAACTAAAAGAAAGAATAAGCATTATGCTGTCACATACATTATAATGCTCACGTGTATTGTGTATGTATGTATGTATGTATGTATGTGCATAAAATAATAATAAATATATTTCTAAATGCTAAAACCTAAACGGGGCAATGCTCTCTTCTACCTGTTACACTTTTACGAGTTTCCTACTCAAAGAAAGAATGCTTTATTTATTTATTTATTTATGTTGCTTTCTATTTTACAGTGAAAGTTAACGCCACTATTACGGATTTGGCAACATCAACAGCCACAGCTTTTGCCCTTAAACATAATGGTTATCCCTATGAACATGAGAATACAATAACTATATCCCGACCACCTCGATCTGGGCGTAGCGAACGGCAAGTGAAGGAGGAAGAAGTCGATCGATGTCGACTCTTTGTGGAGGGTGATCCAACCAAGAATGAGCTTTACAGTCCAGAATATCCAAATCTATATCCAAAGAATATTAATTGCACACGGGTGATAACAGGTGAGTGTATGGAGAAATGAATATGAAGGAATTGGAATGACCTTTTGTTCGAAATTCATGCAAAGTTTTGCAACCGTCATAAGTTTTGGTTGCATTCCCTTGAGGTTAGCCTGCCTGAGGCTATTTGAGTAACACAGAGAGACAGTCTTAAGCCATCATATTGATTTGCAAATATGCTTAACTCCCCCCTCCTCCTCCCACACCCACCCTTTATCGAGTATGTGAAGAAGAATTAGAACTTCTTTGGCATACAGTTTGAGAACCGCTGATGCGTGCTTATGGGTAAAGTCAATCATTCGCTTTAGGTTTTATCTGTCAGCTCGGCGACTTTTGCGTTGACATTATTTTGTCTTAACTGACAAATGATTTGTTGAATCTCTTTCCCCTTTATGTTGCTGACATATTTATCCTCCATCCATCCCAGTGTGCGTATGGACTTATCTAAAATCGAAGTTGAGAGGCAGTGAAGCGAGTATAGCTCAAATATGACAACGACGAGATCTACCCACATACATCCATACATATGTACACACACACACACACACACACACACACACACCCCAATCCCCAATCAAATCCAATGAGATGTGGGAATGGAGTCGATGAGGTGCCATCAGGGAAACACGCTAACGCTTTTAATGGGGCACACACAAAACGATGGAGAGCATCTCATGCTTCACTGAATTGTGCGACTAACACACTAGTGAGAAAGAGAGAGAGAGAGAGAGAGAGAGAGACTGGTGGACTGACATCTGGCAATGTCAACGCCGAGAAAGCAATCCAAAGGCCAAAGTCTTGCAATTATTTGCAGTAGCTAGCTAGCTGGCTCTTGGCTCTTGGCTAAGTCCTTGCCATAACCAACTTTTACGACATTTGCCTGCATTCAGTTGATTCACTGCAGCAGCAGCAGCAGCGTCAGCTACATACTTGACTGACAATTGGCTTCCCTTTCATCCATTGCTTGTGGTTACCATCTGCATATATAAATAATCCATTGGCAAGTTCATCATATTCCAAGTAAATCAATTACTTAGCTCAACCATGAACCAAACTAAGCACACACACACACACACATCAAATATATGACAACCAAGTATTTGTTAAAAATAAACATTTATTTGGTTAAGCAGTGATTAAAAACGTGCTTATAACTAAACTATTTACTCAGAACTTATAAACCGATATTGGCTATAAAATTGGGCAAGGATGAATTGCTTACACAAAAACTTTTCGTAAAATTTGGTTGGCTCTCTTCCTTTTGTTGCTTTTTTATTTGGCTCCCGTGTTTATTTCACATTTGGTTTGGGTTTCGCTTTTTTCCGTATTCACGTATTTTTTGGCCCCGTCTTCTTCTTTCAAGGGCAATCAAATGGGATTCCTATTTGTATTTCCATTTTCAGTTCTATGGCTATTCCCATAATACCCATATTCAGCCATTCAAACCTTACTCACTTTCGGCATTTTGTTTGTTGCCTGGGCTCCTTTGTGTGTGTGTGTGTGAGTTTGATGCCATCTTTCATTACTTTGTCCATCTCTATTATATAATAGGCACCTAAACAAGTATGTGTTTGGCTGTGTGTGTGTGTGTGTGATGTTTGCATGGGGGTCCACCGAACAAGTTCAATTGGCGTGGGTCATGAGGGCGGGCACAAAAGCAAACGAAATGTCTTTTCAAATGCCAGTGCCAGTCAGTAAGTATTGGTATTGATTCATACTGAGGATTCGCTTCCATCTATCTATCTATCTATCTATCTATCCATGTTTGTAAGTGTCTGCGTGTGTGTGTGTGTGTGTAAGTGTCCAGTGTCTTGCCGTTTTCTTTTATACTGGCTGCAAATGAGTCCCCAGATGCTGTCATTTGGCCACAGATATGACAATGATTTGGTTTTGACATTGATTCACTTAGTTATACTCTATTTCCCATTCAATTCAATCATACATATCATCAAAAATTTCAAATTTTCAATCATCATTTACTATTTTTAATCACTTATTTGAAAAATTGTTAATGTGATTATTCATTAATGGTTTTTGGCTCTACTTTTAGCTACTTACCTTGTACTTTATATAGATATATATTTTATTTTTTAAAATTTAATATGTACTGTAGCACAGTGTCGCCCTTATCTGCTCGACCTTTTCTTTTTTTATGCTGGTTCTTTTACTGTTCGTCCCTTTCAAGTTTCAGGCTTAGGTTCACATGGCTGAGCCGTCGGTGCTGTTAATCAGTTATTCAGCTTTAGGCCATTTTTGGCCTCTCAGTCTGTCTGTCTCTCTGTCTCTCTGTGTGTCTATGCTGAGGTCCTTGGGGAGTATTCGCATTCACCATGGCTACATTTTAGGCCGACCCGGATCGAATGGAATGAATAGACTAACGTGTTGCTTTTGGCTTTTCTCTTCTTGCTTCTTGTTTGCATCTAATTACAGCGCCAAAGGGACAAATCATACGCCTGGACTTTCGCAATTCGTTTAATATTGAGGCCAAGGAGGAGTGCAAATTTGACTTTCTCGAAGTAAGTAAAAGAAATCAAAAACTCGATTGACAAAAAATAAAATCACAAAGCAATTCAATCTATGCTTAGCTTAGCTCAAAAACTAATTGCATTTTCTTGGTCTGAAAATTCGATTAATTAGTGGGAAACAATAATAATGAACACTTCACTCAATTGGTGGATTTCTGAAATCGATTTCCCTTGCAAAATGTCCCATAAGTTAACATTTGACTCCACTCAATACTGCCTTCTCCGACAAATTGTATTACTCATAAGCATCAATTCTTAAATTGATTTCTAACTTTATCGACAGCTGCTATTTTCACAACTATCTTTTGAATGCAAAATCAGAATAGAACAACAAACAAAACTGATGTGAATTTTCGCAAAACAACTCGAATTTGTATCCTTCGTGTAAAGGTAAAAAGGGGGGCAAAAAAACCAAAAACGCAAAACGTAACAATTCGACACACCTCGAATGCAACAGAGGAAAAACAAGTCTAACAGCAGTTACAAAAAGAAGGTTTATCGGTATTTTGTTTCACAGTTTTCCTTTTTTTTGGTTTTTTGGTTTTGTTTTCGTTTCGGTTTGGTTTTTCGATAGGCATTTCTACTACGCCTTCGCCTTCTGTTTTCACCAACTGCAGTTTCTAGTTTTAATTGAAAGTTGTCTTTGCTCGACTGAATTGTGTTTTGTTACGTTCTAGCCAAATTGCTTGGCCTTTCCATTTTGATTTCGATGCCGTAGAGATTTTATTGCAACATCTCAAAAGCCTAATAGGCAAAACTGACAACAAGCTATGGCTAAAAGACCAAAAAACTACCTAAAACATAAACCATTGATTAAAATTGATTACCCAATCCAATTAAAATAATAAATTATTCATTAACTATTGTGTAAGCCTTGGTTTGTGGAATAACTAAAACTTAAGGAGAGCTCTCTATCCGTTCTTCCCTCTCAATCGCATCGCAATTTCTCAACTGACTTCTTTTTCCTGCTACTTTAGATACGAGATGGGCAATATGGTTTCTCTACGTTAATTGGCAAATATTGCGGTACAGATTTCCCACCGGAAATCACATCAAAAGAAAGATATTTATGGCTACATTTTCATTCTGATGAGACCATCGAATATACTGGTTTCAGTGCGGTTTATGAGTATCTGGATCGCAATCGCGATGCACCGAGCACGGATCTCAATTGCACCATCGAAAAGGATGGCTTTGATGGATTTATCAATTCGACGGATGTGCCAGAAGAGATAAGGGAACAGGTGATACGCAATAAAATTGCCCTCGACTGCATTTGGCGTGTTCAAGTGAAGGAAAACTGGAAGGTGAGAGAGAACAATATTTATATTGAAAAATTCCACAAAAATCATTGGTTTCAAATTCTATTGTAGATTTTTTTGAAATTCTTGGACTTTAAACTGAGCAAACCCAACGATTGTGAGACAAACTTTTTGGATATATTCCCAGAGGAAACTGTTATGCCATTAAGGTAAGGCCTCAAATCAATTTCCGTAGCAAGGAAATAAAAACCAGACAGATTAACAATGGTCATGCCGGAAATTGTATACCCTTTAATTTTGGCACAAGAAAAATTCTTTGGAAAGGGCCAAAAACAATCATTTGTAACATATTATTATTTTGTTTTTTAACAAATTGTTAATGCCGTTTGGCAAGTGTATTTCTATAACGAACAAATTTGACAGTGAGGAGATCAAAGCGTGTTAAGGGCAAGCGAATTTTCAATTTATTACGGAGCGAAGGTACATTTTTTTATGTTTTTTTTTTTTGCCAACGGAAGTGTGCCACCTACTGACTTTAACCTCAACCATTAGCTCAACCACCAACTGAACCACCAGCTCACCTACTAGTTCATTCTCGTCATCGGCTTTAACTTTAAATTCGGCTTTGGCTTTCGAATTTCTTTTTCGTTTTTTTGTCATCATGTGAATGTGGCTGTATTCTATTGTATCTGGTCTCGTTTCATCTCATCTATTCGCAGTGACATCCGCTTTTAACGCGCCACAACGAAATTTCCACATGTTGCCGGCTTCAAAATCATTTTCTTTTGCTGTTTTTTTGGTGGCAACACACACTCAAAGTGATTGAGGTTGTCCCGTCCGTATCGAGGAGGAGCATTGGTGCTTTCGTGGGGTCCTTGTCTGTCTAGTCAGCCATGTCCATTGATTTGATGCTTGTTTCGTGCTGCTCTTTGCTGCCTTTTGCTCCTTGTTGTCAGGGGCATCGAGCGGGTGTTCAATGTGTTCATGCTTTCATTTAAATTCATTTTTCGTAACAATTTATCGCACACGACGGGTGGCAACACTAACACACACACACACAACACACACACACACAACACACACACACACAACACACACACACACATAGCTGCGATTATACGCACCCACAAAATGCTCAGTTTCATAGCATACTTTCTGGGTAGCCGCACAAAATGCCAGCAGAGCGTAAAATGCGTTAAAAAAATATATATATATATACATATAGAGAGAGAGAGAGAGAAAGAGAGAGCGAGAGCGAGAGTAAAATGAAAGGAAATAAAATAAAAATGGCTACAAATACCGGAAGTTATCATGTATATGCCGAAGTTTACACTCTCTTTTATATGCCAGTTAGTTTATTTTCAAGTCTTTCAACTAGACTGTCAACTACATCAAAAGCATTCACTTATCCTGTCTAGAATATTAGTTATTGAATCTTTGAAGCCACATATTAATAGGTTTCTTAGTTGTCTTTAAATAAAACTTTTATTTAACAAAGTTCACAAATCTCTGCTCCAAATGAATATGACAGTTTTGCAAAGTGTAACCCAAAATAAATACACTTACCGCATTTTTGTTCTTTACAATTTATTTACATACCTTAGCATTTAGGCTCGCTCTTTTCACTTGAAGAAATGATAAACAATTTCAATTTTAACAAGTCAAGCTAAGAACATAGCACAGTTTTTTTTTGTTTTCAAACAACAAAAGCAATCACAATCATTGGTCGTGAATTATTCATTCTTAATATAGATTCATTCAAATTCGAAGCAAATAGATACAAAATCATTTGGCAAATCTTTTAACTAGTATGTAAATTAAACGATGTTTAAATGACAAGTAGGGGAATTTAACGTTGCTAGTTTTGAATTTGCTAATACTTATTTAATTTTTATTTGTTTTAGAGTGAAAAACTTTTGCGGTTCAGCAGGTGAAAGTATAACAGCCGAATCAAATATTCTACATCTACGATTCTTTGCCGATCAAATAGCGATAAATTCCACATTCGGCATACTCTATACAGCATTTCGGGATCGTGGTACTGGTAAGTTACATATATGTATATAGCAACCCCACAAACAAAGTATACATACAAATGTCAAGTAAGTTGTTGGTGGTCCCATTTGTTGGCCACCCCGAATCTCGCCTAATCCGAGTCTGTCTATCTATCTGCCTATCTGTCTGCCTATTTCTTCTGTTGGTTATGCCTTTTTCTCTGTCTTTGTGTCTGCCTGTCGTCCAGAGTTTTGGTTGATTGCCGCCTGTTGCCAAAGGCTAAGTACTCTTTTGTCATTCAACGATTGTCCTTCTCGAAGTTTGTGTACTTTTCGGCAGGCAGTAACTAAACAGACAAACCATAAAGGGAGGCAGCTAACCAGACTAACACTAATCGGACTCACTCCATGATCTTTTTCTTACACTTAGTTTGCCTTTCCATTTTTCAAAGAGAAACAGAGAGAGAGAGAGAGAGACAGAAAAAGGCATGGGCAATTACTGTTGCCGGGGCCAAGGCGATTTATGTTTAGAGATTACGTGCACTTTGCTTTCTCGTTTTACCTCGCCATCGAGTACTATGGGAATCGAGGGTTAAATTTTCTATCAAAAAGGAAAATCTAGGAAATACTTACATATGTACATACATATATGTATATATATTTTCAATTTGAAAATTTCGATATTTAACTCACAATTTTTCGTCTATTTCTTTATCTCTTGCTGACAGGCTGCACATCCGACGAATACGATTGCGAGGACACGACTTGTATATCAAAGGATTTGCGTTGTAATCAACAAGACAATTGTAAATTTCGCTGGGATGAGGAAGGTTGTCCGGTAAGTGAACCGCCTGACGGCCGAACTACCACAAACACCATTTGTTTGTTTTCTCCTGAAAATGTTGTTTGCTGTTGTACGTGCATCTAATTATGGGCAAACATTTGTTGCCCCTCCTACCGTGCTGCCACCCATCCAACGCCCAACATACACGTTTAAAAAACAACAACAACAATCACGAAATCAACTTGGAAATAAGTTTTTGTTTCCCACAAACTTTTCTGCCTTTTATGGCATAACAAATATAAGTAATTAAAACAACACGAAACAGCAAACCAAACGAGAAACAAAAAAAATGGAAACTGAACAAACTCCAATCGTTATGAAATACCCTGGCAAATTGTGCTACCTTCATAGCTTATATTTTAAAAGTTAAATAACTTAAAAATGAAACAGGCAATCGATCGATATTCTTTTCAAAACTTGGACTATGAAAATTTAAGGCCACCTCAAAATACGACTTTAAAGAGAAATAACTGACATGATCCAGAGATTGAGCAAATAAATAAAGCAATAAAATTATCACATTAAAGTTTGCCAAGATGGAAAACCAATTGGAGAGAGCATGCAAAAAAGTATGCTATGAAATAGGAGAAAACTAATTTTATATTTACCCTTTTTCAAACTAGATTTCAATGTTTGTCAACTTGGTTAAATGAAGTCATATTACACGCTCCCACACACACACACACACACACACACACACACGCACCAGCATTTGCATGTATTTAAATAAATCCAATCACCATAATTATCTGCTTTAGGGTCCATCATGACTGCTGCCTGTCATTATTAATTATAGGGCAAATTTGTAAAACACAATATATGTATATAATCATGAACACATATTTCGATACGCTTGATCTGATTTTGGTTTGGACTAATTACTTATTTATTTTGTACAATTTGCAGAAAGAAACGGCAGCCCAATCGGAACATGTGCTGATCATTGTCATTGTATTCGGTTTGATACTCGGCGGAATGGTTATAACATTTATTGTGAATTGCATACGCAAAATTATACGTGATCAAAAGATAATACGAGTAAGTGATAAGAATGCTATATATCTTGCCCTCTCTTTCTCTCTCTCTACCTTTCTTTAATTTTATTTTGTAGAGTGCCCCTGTCAAATCCTTACCACATTCACAATTTCTCACCCCCCACCGTATCGCTCGCTCTCACTCTTACTCTCTCTCTCTCTCTGTCTGTCTGTCTTTCTCCCTTACTTTTACTGGTTGTCCCCCTCTCGCTCGTTGTGTGTTCTCTGCTCCCTTTGCCTGCCCCCCCTGCCCGTCTTAACCCTACTACCCCCGCTGTGCCTAAATGTCCCCCTTCACAAAATATGCATTATTTAGTTTTAGTCGAAATCAAGATGATAATAGTTGGCCTTTAATTCGATCAATATAAATTATTTGCCAACCACTCTCCCCCCATGGCTCTCACTCTCCCCCTCTACCCCCACTCTGGCTGACTCTTTTGCACTTTATGTCAATATACAATAGGTGAATTCCAATAAGTTTACACATGATTTAACCCTGCAATGTCTGCGTCATTTATTTGACTCTGTGTACTCATTTTGCATATGTAAACACAATTTGCATTGACTGACGGACTGATGATGACTAACTGACAACTGGAAATTTGGAATCGCCTGAGTGATGGATCTGACAATATGGATAATTGACTACGGATAATAGGACTGACGAGGTCCTTAAAACACAAATCGGACAGAAACTCAAACAAAATCAACAGCAATACACACACACTCACACACACACACACACACACACACACACACACACACACACTGGACCTTGGTCAATTGAAAAGCATTTTGTCCAAAATATTCGATTGATAAGTTTTACATGTATTTGATTTTGAAAATACTTTTAAATATTAAATTATTAATTATTGGTCTGCAAAAGGTAAGTAGACAATTTCAAATCTAAAAAAAAAAATGATTATACAATTATGCTAAATTATTATTTCAATTAATATGCTTGGATTGGTTGTTACAAAATTTGATCCATGAATTATCCAAACACAATTTAGAAGCAGAATATTTTTTATAAACATATATATAAAATTATAATGCACACTGTATTCATTACAATCGATTAAATATATGTATTTAGACATAGGCAAATCTAGTATAGTGAAAAGGGGTGTACTTGCCCTTAAAAGTATGCAATTGGCTGGAAAAGTAGAAGCCAGAAAATGCATATTCTAGAGGGCAAAGTTCCTCCTATGATGTAGATTATAGTTTTAAGGTTCATCGCCAATTTCATAGATTCAAAATCGAAATTGGATTCATTCTCATCTCAATTAATTTCAAACTTTATTGTGCTGCTATGCGAATGGGCAACCCATGAATTCAATGTTAACTCTCAATTAATGTAACTCACTCAAAATTATGCACGTCAAGTGGTTGAAATATTTGTGAATTAAGCCAAACCTTTTGGTATGTCAGACAATTAGTCTCAAGTTGAGGCACCACACGACAACATCATTATCATAAGCATTATCATTATTATTATTATTATAATGGACATAATTCACATAGTTAATGTCAAAAGCATCATCATTGGGATAAGTCCGAAGTTTGACCAGTTCAATGTCTTGTTCAATTCAAAGGAGATGCTTACTCATAATGGAATGGTTCATCGATTATTGCAAATCAAATATTATAGCAAGCTAAATGTGTAAAGGGTTTAAGTGTTTCCCTTGAACTTAATTAAAAGCCCAAAAGAATTTGGTGATTTCTTATGCAGACATGCTACATTTTTAATTTAAAAGAGATGCCTAAGCCAACCGAAGATGAAGTGAGACGCAGGATAGAAATACTTTAATTTTCTCTTAATTATTATAAATAGCCACGCCCTACAGAAGGCAGATGCTGATGCTGGCCCTTTTCATCGTTTCGTTACAATTGACATTAAATTTAACCAATTTTCCCCTGAGTATGTTTCAGCCCAGCACCCACTTACTCATTCTTTTCCATTTTCATAGGTTTCTCACGCAAAAGCTAAAGTCACACACACACACACACACGCAGTCATCAATGTATATATGACACCCTGGGGAATAAGAGTCACGACTTTTGCCAATACATAAAAAAAATGAAAGAAACACTGAGAACTTTCCCATGCGATAAAACATATGCTCATTGAGTGAGAGTATTGAAGTGGACAGCCAATGAAATATTATACCAAATGTAAAACCTGAGCTCTGTCAGACTCTGGGACTCTCCAACGGCCAATCGACCCAACAACTTCATTTTCAATGTGACTCAAATATACATATATACATTTTCATTGGTTATCCCCCTCACCCATCAAAAGTTTAAGAATTTTTCATTGCAAACGAATTAACTTGAACTTGATCAACTTTAATTCAATTATCTCTCTTCCTCTGCCCCCAAAAAAAAATCCAGAAAATTCATTCATACGCTTCATATGGTTTGATTCTAATTGTGATTAAACAACATTGGCCAAAAACGATTTAATTTTTCATTTAATTGCACAAAATTTCTTTGCACAATTGGTCAACATTCTAATTGGGGTAGAAAATGTCAACAATTAAATGCCAATAATGAAACAATGACAAACGAAAACAAAAGAACATAAAGATCTAAAATATATACAAAATTTTGTATAAATAAATGAAATTTAGCAGTGTTTTGAGTTTTGATTTTTACTATGGAAACTTCTTGCTTGTTGGTTTGTGGCATTTGTGGGATTTTGATCAATTAAAGTGGAACTACATGTCGTATGCGTAATCTATAATAAAATTCAAAGGAATTTTCTCTGTATCGATGCAATGAGGAGAGCTTCGTACCTAAAAGTTGAAATTAATTTAATCCGCTTGATTAAGTATACGCAACGTTTCACTGTCACAAACACACACATGCAGCTGCCCTTCAAACACACGCACACACACACACACAGACAGACATAATGGCAGCAGCCTCAATCAGATTATCGCCTCGAGTGCTAAATTATGGAGGACACACAGCATATCAATGGGCGTTGGATATATGTACATACATATGTATGTATATGGGTTCCTCCCAAAATAATTTTCACGTAACATTTCCTCATCAGGATGGGCAAACAACAGTTTTGATGAAAATTATGCCATCACACACTCATACCACCCTATTATTCTCCCTCTCTCTCTCTGTCTCTCTCTATCTATCTCATTGCATTTAGCCGTAAAAAAAAAAATTTGCACAAAGCGCACATCGAATCAAATCAATTCAACGTCAGCGCATTACACAAAAAATCATTTTCAAAAATATTGCTCAAATATCTGTAGGGAATGTATTTTTGCCCATTTTTGTCTGGGCTATTGGTATATGGTCCACTTTAATATCCCATTTAACCTAACGCAACAAAAAGAAAACAAAAAAAAACAGAAAATAAGGGAGAAGACCAAGAAAACCAAACCAAAAAAAAAAATGTCTATAAAAAAAATGGAGACTAAAGCAAACGAAAAGAAAGATTCTTTCGCACATCTAATAAAATTTATTTCCATATTCCGCAAAAATCCTTTTCCTTGTCCGTTGGTTTTTGGCAATGCCCTCTTTATTCCGGCGTAAAGTATATACATTCATATGTGTGTGTATGTGTGTGTGTGTGCGTATACAAATGTATATGCATATAGATGCCTTTTTCTTTGAATTTTTACAATTCCTTGTTCAGAATTCTGTTGCCACTTAGATTTTAGCATTTAGATAAGTAGAAGAAGTATTTCCGCTCACTTGTGCACACATGAACCCATATTTTCATTATGGTCGCTGCATCCCACAACGAGGGTTACTCAAATTCAAGTATGTTTGGGTGCAGACAGAAGTGAAACAAAGTATAGACCAGGAAAAAGGATCGTAGACTGTGACAGAGGCACATCATTTGGACTCCACTGGGCTGTGATAGAGTGCTAAGCCCTCAAACGTTAATGCAATTTCATGAGTGTACATGAGCTTAAAAATCTAAAATGAAATCGAATTTACTACTAATTAAAGGCAATTTATTTTCGATTCGATTTCTTGGATTTGTGGCCTAACCATGATCACTTCAAGCACACCTCGCATATCACTTGAACCATGTCAGCAGGCAGCGGCAACCGAAAATTTTGGTTGGATTGGGTTTGGTTTCGTTTTGGGCGTTGCATTTTCTCAATCTTCCACATCTTTCGGCCGCCACATCCTTGGCAAGGCACTTGCCATAACTGCATGCAATTTGGTAACAACTGCAATGCATATTTTCCCTGCCAGCTCACACACACACAGCACACGACTCCGAAAGGAGGCTAAGAAGACTAAGGACCCAGAGTGGCGGTTGGCAATGGGATGGGATAGGATGGGATGGGAGTGCCTTGAGTGGCGTTTTAGTGTTGCCATTTCTACACTCCTTCTTGGAGATGCTGTAGCAAAACAAGGCAAAAGGCAAACGAAGCGAATCATTGTGGTCTCGGTTATGGTTTTGGCCCTGAACCTGCTCTTGTTGATGTGTTGCTCCATTATTACATTAAAATGACTACCTTGGGAATTGGAAAAATGGCAAAGGGCCATATTTATTTATCAGCTTGACAAAAAGCCAGTAAAATGATGTTTTAATTCAAATTTAAAGAGTATCTTTGTGAAACCTTGACCTTCTCTATTTCCATTGAAATTTGATGAGACATCTCATTGTTCTATCTGTCAGCTGGTGCATTTTCATTTCATTTTCATTGTTGTTGTTATTGTTGTCGGGAAATTTCATAAAAATTAAGTAATACGAGTCCAAGCCAAGAGTGCGGGTGGCAGGATCTTGGCTTCTCCAAACTCCAAACTCCAACCTCCAACCTCCAACCTCCATTCTCATTGCTCCATTAAGAGGCTGGCAGTAATGGAAAAACTGCCATTTCCGCCAGGCGCGCAACTCATGCATGTCAGAAGTAAGCGCCGCTAGAAGGGGAGGGGAGGGGAGGGCACACCAAGAATGTGTAGGATGTTGGGCTAAAGCAATAGAAAAGAGAAGAAGACAAAATGGCTTATCTGTCGAGCTAAAGGAGAAAATCTGAAGCAGAGACCCATAGTCATCCTCCTGTCATGCATTTGGAAAGTGCAATATTTTATTTGTGCAAGTGAGAGAAGCGAATTCCCCACAAGGATACGCGAATAGAACACTGGCAAAATACAAAAAAAAAAAACAAAAAAAAGGAATAACATGTTTTTTCCTCTTAACATTCATATATTGAAACCAACTCTAGTTGATCGATAAGATCGATAACTGATTATATAGAAGAGAAACCAGAAGAAATATTTGATCGTATCTAACTTTCTTTTTAGCCATTTTAGGGCTGTTTGTTGGGCGTGACTAGGGCATTGGCTTTAACTTAGACAGCCTGTAATAAGTAACTTACATGCTCACATCAATTTCCTTAGATTTGCAGTTTCTCTCTCGGCCAATCTGGCAATTCTTCTTCATCTGGACACTCATTGCAATGGCAAAATGAAATGAAATGAAATAAATCAAGCTGAACTGCAGCAACGCAAAAGCAACAACCATGGCCATAAAATAATACCAAGACAGTTGCCAAGACAACTCTCACGAGGAATACCGAATCCTACTCAACTTGGCCAGAGAATGTGTGATGGGCAAAGTGAAAAGCTTCAACGCTTAATGCGAAATGAAATGCTTTCAGTTTAACTTAACACGTGGGTGGCTCTGGCTCTGGCTCCTTCTCTGGCTCAGCGTTTCCGTGTCTGGATATCCATAGCCAAAGCCTCGGAATGGATATGAGCATGCATACATATATAGATACGATAGAGGCAAGGGGCATGGGCATGGCCTTGCATTGCATTGACATTTAATGATGCGTCTTTTCAATGCACTTTGGTCATTCTGTCAGTTCCTCAATTGGCGGCTCATTCATTCAGTTTGGTAAATCAACCAACTTGATTATTTTCTGTTGCTGCTTTTTCCTTTAACTTACCATAGAGAAGACCTAGGAAACTCAATTCATTCTCCTAATTAAACGGAAGCCCCATGAAAAACAGACTTTTTTGTTGTTGTTCTTGTTTTTTTTTTGCACATAATTAAAAAAAAAGAGAAAAGAAAGCACCAACAAAATTTAAATTGCTTTTCTTCATGTTAGTTATTTTCTCTAAATATGAGCATAAACCAAAAAAGTCTGTAGAACTTTCTATACTCTATGAAGCAAAGTCGTCTAAAAATGTGAAAAAAGTCAAAAACTATAACTGATAAAAAGTCATTCATTCCTTTCACAAAGTGTATACAAATTGTACAATAAACAAGAATAATATTGTTGAATTGCTGATATTGCTATTTGTCTTCGGTTTATGCCCCAATTTTGGAAACTTTTTTTTTGTTTTCCTCTCGAAACTTTAATACTCGTATGTCAATATAAGTAAACAGAAAATTTGGTTATTGCCCATGGGGGGTATAAGGAAATATTATTTTTGAATTGCGAGGCAATCAATTTTTGGTTTCCATTGTTGTTAGCCAACAACATTCATCAAGTGCAGATGTGAGATCCTGCCTCCTGCCTCCTTCCCTCCGCCTTTGCCACCAACATCTAATCATTCTTTTGACTGGTTTTGGCTTTTTCTGTTTAATCTTCTTAGTTCTCTGCATTTCGGCTTACAATTGGCTTGGCTTGGCTTAACTTGGCGATTATCTGCAAAATCCATATGTACGCATGTTAATTTAACAAATTGCCCCTTAGGTTATGCCAAGCAAAGTCGAAAGGATCCGAAAAAGCGCACACCCATACAAACACAAGCGCACGTACAGCCCCAGTTGAGGTGAGGTAAGGAAAAAAAAGAGGCAAAAAAAACCCCAAAAATTCCAATTAAACAAATGTCAAAGTTTTCCAGTGCCCCGTTCTTTTTCTGTCCGTCCGGACTGACTGACTGTCTGTCTGTCTGTTTTCAGTCGGTTCTGTTCTATCGTTCTTCCACTCATCACAGTTCCATATGCAAAAAAAAAAAAAGTAAGAAAAAAATTAGACAAAAAGTCGAAAAGTCAGTCATGCGTTAGAATAAACTTTCCCCCCCACTTTTATGCACACGTGTCGAGTGTTTGGAATACTTCAAATTAGAAAAATGTATATATCGAAAAAAATCAGTACTTTAACACTCTTTCTAGATGTTAACTTTCTATATACCCTTTCTATATAAATGAGTGCTTTAACTGGCATCAAAATTCATAGAATTTTCCATATACTCTCTCTCTCTCTCTGTAAATAAATTGTTGTTGGGCCAGAGATTGAAGGATTTTGCAGTTGTTTTCAATCAAAACTGAATCTATGGCCAATTAAAAATAAATTTTTATGAAATCATAAAAACGAAAGCCTTGAAAAAACTCAAATTATTTGAAGCAACAGCAGCCAATTAAGTTGAAACAAGGCGAAAACGAAATTCTCTACATTTAGGTAGAGACGAAAGGTGGCAAGAGGTGGAAGGTGAAAGGGACTAGAGACTAGGGACTAACTAAAACTAGTTGAGGGAATAAAAATCTGTTTGCGGTTAGATTATATATCATATACAGAGACAGAGACAGGTCTGTATATGACAACAGCAACAACAACATCAACTGAATCATCAAGTTGAAACAATCAAGCCACCTGCCGTCCAAAAGTCAACAGTTTTCTCAACGTGCAGAAAAACTAATTTAAATAGCTTGAAATAGGCAAAATCTGCCACCATATGGCTGGTGTGTGTGTGTGTGTGTGTGGGTTTGTGTGTGTGATATGAGTGGCTGAAAGGGAGGAAGGGGAAGAGCAGGGCAGAGACCAGGAGCCACAGAAATCCGAACTTAATTAAAGCAAATTTTTGATAACCACTTGCCAGACATTTGACAAAAAAAAGTCCGACTATGCTCACAATATTTGAATACCTAGCACAGAGAAAATTTTACCATATCGTTAGCAAGTGCGTAAATACCGCATGCAAAATGGAACACCATCACAGGGTATTTTGATGTGAAATATTTTTGGCAAGCCAAAGTATTCCATGCCATTTAGGCAAACCACAAAGTACCAGAAGAAACAGTAAAAGCAAAAGCCAAACGGAAGAACCAGCAGGACGACTTGATGTTGGCCGTCATCAGCAGGGCCCAAAGCCCCAGGACACGCCCCCTCACACTGACCGAGCACTCCAGGCGTTTAAAGGAATTAAAGAAATTATTGCACAACATTTAAACAATTACATTGCATAGCAAATTTGATTTTAAAATAAATAACTAATGTAGAATTGTTTGCATTCTTTTAGGCTTTGTTGAATGCAAAACAAATTGAAACAAAAGCAATCAATAATTGCAGAAGATATTGCTTGGTCAGCCAGAATTTCTTTCGATTAAATGTCTCTGCTCTATCTATCTCCTTCTCGCTCGGGTAACTCTCTTTCTCTTTCCATGTCTTTTCGTCCTCTTGGTTATCGTTTTGGTTTGTCTCAATTTTTGCTTTTTCATTGGCTTGCAATATTACTTTTATGATTATTATGACGATTATTGTTATGTCGCATTATGTCAACGGCTTGGGCGGAGAGCCAGAGCACCAGCCAGGACCCGCCAGGACCAGCCAGGACCAAGAGAACAAAAAGATAAAACCAACAAAACAGCTTAGAATGAGGCAGCAGAAAGAAGAAGGGGAGAATGTAACCAGAGAAAGAATTTATATGCATTTCATTATTGGGGCAAAAAAAAAAAAAAGCTATGTACATTTCTAATCTAAACTTTAACTATGTGTTATCGTTTGATATAATCGATTATTTATCAAGATTTTAAATTAAATCAATGTCCTTAGAAAGTGTGTGTGTTTAATTTTTAAAGCTCTTAGTTTCAAACTATAAAAAAGCAATGAGAAATCTTTGTCTTTACTCTTTTTTAATTGCTATTCTCGAAGAAAAGCAATAAAATATCGATAGATTCTTAGATGCAATCGATTTTAAATGGGCGTCTAAATGGGCAGTAAAATATAACTTGTCTTTACATTTCCATTGGATATATAATTATGTGACATATAGAAAACTGAACTTCAAACAAAATCTGTAGTTTGCTGTGAATAGTTATCATACATATATATAAAATCTGCTTATTATTTATTTATGTGAAACGTAAAGTAGATACTTTTGATTTAGTTGGCTTGCATGAGCTGCACCTCCATTTTCTCTTTCTATCTGTCTCTCTCTCTCTCTCTCTCTCTCTCTCTCTCTGTCTGTCGCTTTCTTTGTATCTATCTACACATCACACAAACTATCACAATGTCAATCTATTTGGCACATTTTGAATTAGAAAGTAGCAAACTGGTAGTAGATTTTTGCTTTACATTTACTTACAAGTCTATGTTTGACCTTGGTCAATTTTTCTTCTCTATACTTTTTTTCCTCTCTCTATCTCTCTATTTTCTTTGTCTGTCTGTCTCTCTCTCTCTCTCTCTCTCTTTCCTTCTCTTTCTCTCTGTTTTTGTTTTTCTCTCTGTTTCTTTCTCTTTGTTCTTCTATGTGCTTCTAACCAACAGGATGTGCCCGCTGCCTTGAGCAATGGCGTCTTTCATATTGATTCCTTTCTGCTGGATGCACCAAAGAGTGCAATATTCGTGGGATTGCATAATGATTTCATATGCGATTTCGATTACCAACTGGACGACGATAATGATCATAGACCACAGTCAATTGAAGATTTGGACAGAATTCACAGTAATCTCAATTCGCCAAATGTCACACAAATGCAACAGCATATAGAACACTTAGATATAGAGGAGAATGAAATCGATGACGACGAGGACATTGAAGAGGATGATGATGAAGTGGATGATGAAGTGGAAAATCGAAATTTCGTAACTTGTGATTACAGTCGTAGGCATTTAGGTACTGAGGAAATCGATATGGATCAAGATGATGGCATTGGTTTCAGTTGTGACAGCGATAGCCTTACCATAGAAGAGGCTGATGAGGAAGAAGCAGAGGAGGAGGAGGAGGATGAGGAGGAGGAGGACGAGCAGCAGGAAGAGGAAGAAGAGGAGGATGAGACTGAAGAGGAGCAACGACAGCAAAATAAAAATGCCTTCAATAGACAATGCCGCCTGCCCACAACGGGCAGTCTTCAGTCTAGTAATTCAACAACCAGCTCAATGCAATGCAGCAGCAATGGACCACCAGCAGGCACTGCAGTCAGTTGCTCATCGACATCGATTGAAATGGATGTGATACCCAGTCTAACACCACCACCGCCGCCGTCGATGACCACCAAACCATCGAATCGAACGATTCAGAGACAGCATAGAACACACACCACGCACTCCTTGTCATTTTTTCATAACATCGTTTAAAAGAAAAGAATTCGAAATCACGTTTCACTGTGGCCTCACAGTCTCTCCACTCACCTACCCATTAACGGGGCCCATAAACGTGTCCTCAAGTATTCGTGTTAGCCTGACCACAACTTACGTTCGAGGGGAAATGAATTAATTAAAGTTAACATTCAAATATGTAGCGCCAAAAATGTTGCAATTGAAAATTATACTTAAGCTCGATAATGATCTGAAAAGATATATATATATATACAAGCCATACTTATGCATAGGTAGAGAAAAAGTCAAAAATTTATTAACCTTATCAAATGCATTTACTCAAAATTAAGAGATAGCTACACACACACACACACACACAGTCAGGTCATTGAAAAGGTTCTCAGAACTGTCAGTTTCTTGACAGATTATCCTTTTCAAAACAAAGGACTTTTTACCTTCAAGTTTGCATAGTCTGTTGTCATGTTGCAAAAAGGTTAAGCAGAAGTTACTCGTACAGTGAATAAACTGTTTGAAAGAGTTTCTCAAAGGCAACAAAACAAAGAAAACACATTTTAAACCCAATCTTGCCAATCCAATTCAATCCATTAGTCTTCCGCTTAGTAAATTGGAAATTTCCATTTTTCATTCAACAAGAAACACAATCACCAAATGAATGTAATATTATTATAAGAATATACATATTAATATAAATGCATCTAGCAAGAAATTGAAATCAAAATCAAATTCGAAATGGAAATAAAAACCAAATTACGACATGAAATTGAGAATGAAAGCAAGCGAATAAAAATTATAATGAACTTTATATATATCTACTATTTGTTCGTCATTTCTTATACTAATAATACTAGTTTTTTTTTTTTTTTTTTTTTTTGCACGAACCAATGAAATGCTTAGTAATCGAGAAAATGATAGAATGATAGAATGAGAGAAATGGAAAGAAAGAAGAATAAACAAGCAAGGTGCATTTAATATTTGACTTATTTCATGCTATTATAAATTGTAATCTGGTCGACGACAAGGGGGGTGGGCGTGGGCGAGGGAGATTGCCCTTAAAAGTGGAATCGGTAAATAGAAAATGGATACTTTACTATTCCTATATATATATATATATATATATTTGTGTGCATTTTTATTGCTATCCAGCTTCTGTTCAGCCAGGAGATCTATGTATGAGAGTGAGAGCTAAATTTTCTGGCTTAATTTGGTTTTTTTATTATGGCCTTCGCTGTTCTTTACTTTTGTCCTCAACCTAACCAACTACTTACATATAATCCAGATGTGAAGCCAAGAAAAAGAAAAAAAAAAACACCTGAACAAATTTATTCTCCACCCTGATTGCTTCTTATTCTTCCTATGTATATACATCACAACATACATATACATATATATTTTTGGTCGTTTTATTTGGTTTTGATTTTGCGCCCCATTGCATCGAGTATGATTCTTATTTTTCTTTTGCAGGAACATATACGTGAGTCCAAGGAGAGTAAACTTGATGAAATGGGTCGCCATTCGAAGGGTCGCTCCCGCGAGAATATATCAAGGTACGTAACATACACATATAAATCGATTTAAGATTCATTAAGCTGCATTGTGAACGCTTCAGTGATAAATTGAAATTCACCACCGCCAATTCAGATTATTAATGATGATTTCATGATAATGATGCGAACAAAAAAAACAAGAGTGAGAGAGAAAACGCAGCCAGACAAAAATCATTGAAAAGTTCTGAAAAATATGTTTAACGATAAAACAAAGCCCACAATTTTAATACTGATTATATTTAAAGCAATGTTTTATTTAAAGCCACTTAAAAAAAAAATAAAACTGCTTAGTTAAGAGATAAGAAAGGGCAAAAACAGACGAAACAGAGATTCTTAGCAAGAAGCAAAAAGGACTCAAATATGAGTTGAGCTTAACGCCTTTTCTTTTTGTGGCATACTTCTGGGCTGTAGCGTCATATTTGCATTTTTCTCGCTAGTTTTTTAGCCGGAAAGTAGCTAAAAACAGTTTAGTTTTGTAGTAGAAAATTACGCATACGACTAGTATTACATTGATTGAGGCATCAAATAGTTGATCTTAATGAAAAAAAAACGATATAAAGTGTCTGAAAATCAGCAAATTAGCTTTTAACCAATTATGATAAACTTATAATCGTTTTAATTAGGTTTTGCCCCTTGTAGAGAATTCTCTAAGTAACTTTCGTAATCGATGAGGTCCTAAATAAATTACAATTAATTGACCTCTTAACACTCTTTTTCAATATCAAAAACGACAACAAAAAAAAAAAAAAACAACAAACAGGCAAAAACATTCACAGACCTCATTACAAATACTCGATGACGTCTCGAATCGTTATTATCGCGAAGCTATACCCATGTCGACACAATCGAGCAAAGCCGATTTCAAGGAAAAGGAGCACAGCATTCTACGCCGTCATCCGGACATGGCCCAAACAAGTCTTAGTGGCAATGGCGGTGGCGGTTGTGCCATCGACGATGGCGAATCATCCTCCACCACAACGGCCACGCACGAGATGATGACAAAGGCGGCCATGTCGTCAGTACCGGTTAATACCGCCTGTGATATGGGCTGTCAAACGAGGTGAGTCTCACTCACTCTTATGCTCCGCATGTTCACTTCTTTTTGCGTAAGAGTTTTGGTATTATGTGGATACGAAGCTAGACACAAGTTCCTGTTACACCCATTCCCCCACACCCATTCTCCCGCTCCCGTTTCCAATTCCTGCCATTCCTTGTCGTTGTTAGCATATGCGTTGAGTCAAATAGATGTGCCAATTGCCGACAGAAAACACTGTGTAAAAACAATAACAATGTGGATAAACGGGGGGAAGTAGGCAGACGAATGCTGTCTCTGGTTCTCCTGATAGTGGGGACAGATTGAAGGCATGCTACAAAACCGGCGCCTGACTTTGCCTCGCGTACATATAACGCAACGGAACGCAACGCAACGCAACGCAACGCAACGAAACGAAACACAACACAAATCGATGCAAATATTTGTATTTGCATTTGTCTGTCTTTATTGGAGAGACATAGAGAGCAACATACTCGTACCATATACCATACTTAATATTGTATATTGAAGCAGGACAGTTTGATGGGGGGGTGGGGGGGTGACAAGGATGAATCGCGCGTGTAGGCAAAATGAACGACAATCCGTTTACATGACAAATAGTTGTAGTGTGTGCCCTTCTTAGCAATAGTCGCAGTCATTGTGAAAGCAGCAAAAATTTTACAATAAAGACTTGACAGTTTGAATGACATGTACATACATACACTGAGAAAATAACTTACAGAATGGCCCTCCAATTGAAACCCAATTGAAAGGAAACTAAAGAATTAAGAACTGCATTTTTTAAAGTGTATGTAGAGGAAATCGTATTAAATTAATATCTATGTTGGCTTTACAGCTTTATAATAAAGATTGACAATTGATTGACAGCTATCCCTTTTTATTACCCCCATCCCCATCCCCTTCCCCTTCCTCTTTCCACTGTATATATGTACATATATCCTCCACCTTTGCGTAGAGAAATATTTCGATACTCCTCACACGTTTTTTGTATCTACTGTCTCTTTCATTTCTGTGATCCACAGGGAATCACTATTTGCCAACAGCCCCGGCATTGGCGGTGGAATGGGAGGAATAGGAGTGGGTAGGACAACATCGCTAATGAGACAAAAGTCCAGCTCATCCTCGCAGGGAAGCGGCGGAGCTGTTGGCTCAATGCCACCGCCGCCGCCGCGTTTCTTTTCGACATTTGGCTATGATCAGCAGGCATCATCGCCATCAGTTGGCCAAATGACGTTGCCGCAGGAGACACCGCCGCCTCCGGGAGCGGCAACAATGCTGTTGGGCACCTTGCATCGCCGCAGCATGCAGCCGACGACAACGGCAACGCCGCCGCCGCCTTTGCAGCATCATTCACATCAAGAGGCCATGGAGCTAGAGGAGCGGCACAGTGGTCATCAGCGTTCACACTATGGTCTCTTAGTGACTCCGATGGGTAAGCCATCGGTGTTACCTCAGCAGGAGATATGTCATCACCATCATCAGCATCAGCAGCAACAGCAACAGCAGCAGCAGCAGCGCATGCATCATGGACATACGACGTTGCCCGCCCATCAGAGATTGCCAGCCATGAAGGCACAGGCTCAGGCTCATGCCCATGGACAGTCACAGGGACAGTCACAGTCACAGGGACAGGGACAGGGACAGAGTCATGGACCGGGCCCTGGACAGACAAACATTTTGTCCGGCAATAAGCAGCAAAAGAACGAGGAGTCTAAAGTATTCATCGACATACGGAATTCAGCGCCAGACGTGATTATCATGACGTCCCATTGACATTTAAGGATTGCCCGCCAATCAGCAACCGCAACAACAACAACAACAACATCCATGACCAAAAACAACGAAAAAGCGAACAACGAGAAGAACAACAGGAACCACGGCAACTGGAACAACAAGAGGACAATGGCCAACATATTAACCGCAGGCACTATTGTGCAACGACACCGTTGCATCGTGTCGCAATCAGACACGGAAAGGTCCTCCTCGCCAGCAATTCCTTGCATCCTTTGTCAACTCCGCTGCCACCATGCACATCCTGTAAGCATTCAGCTGCATTTTTAATACCCAGCACAGAATCTGTGTCCATAGAATTGTGGGTATATTTATTGAAGCAAAACTGCAAAGAATTTGCAGCCTGATGATAATTATAATGGAGAGTATCCTTAAAGTCGGTGCTTTTATATTCTTTACCTTTGTGTTTGCCTTAAATTGTAGTTGAAAGTCCCATAAAGATATATATATACAGGAAATTGACAAAAAGAAGAAACAAAAAAAAACTCCTCAAAAAAAGTATAAATTGTATCGAGAACTCTAATTTCAATTTAAACGTGAAAACGAAATGAAAATGCATTCATTCAGTTACTTTCTGCTCTCCCCCTCTCTCTATCTCTCTCTCTCTCTCTCTCTCGCTCTCTCTGTCTCTGTTTCTGAAATTGATGTAAGGCAAAGAGGAATAAATAAATTTAATATATAATCATTAAGCGCCAGCAGACATGAGGAAATTACGAAAACGAAATGAAAAATCATGTATGAAATGAAAATGTGGTGGAGGTGGGGGGGGGGACCGAGAAAAACTCATTCGTACGAACGTGAAAATCACTTAAAAACTATTTTCACGCAAATTGCTGTGGGAAAAAAAGGGGAAAAGGGGGGCGGCAAGGTGGACGTGGGAGTTAACATCGACTGAGACCACACAAGAGAGCGCGTGCCTGTGATGGATGGACTTTGGACTGGTCTCGCGACTCATCGTCCACGTTTGTAATGCATGTAAATGAAGAAGTTTCAGTACCCCCTCTCCCCGCCCACCACTTGGAGGGAGATATAAAAATAACAAAACAAGGACGACAAGAAAAATGAAAAATGTGGGGGGAACAAAACAAGGGGAGATGGTGGTGCTGGTGGTGGGGAGGGTGAAACAGGCCAGCCGGACAACAATGTCCTGGTGCATGTTGTTCATACGACACGTTGTCAACGGTCTGCTTAGTGTCTGGCTGTGCCATTGTCGTCACTTTCCTCTCTCTCTCTCTCGCGCTTTTCTTCTTCACCATATCTATCTATAACGGTATGTGTGCAGTGCGTGTATATGTATTTGTATGTGTGTGTGTGAAGGCTTTCTCATTGTTTTTGGTGAAAACTTCACAGTGTCTTCTGTTTGCCAGCCTCTGCTGGAGCATGTCCAGAACCAGAACCAAAAGCCCTCTGACCAACCATCTCTCAGCCATCGCATGTGTGTGTGTGTGTGTGTGTGTGTAAAACTACAACTGGAACAGTTCTTGCAAATTCAACTGCAAAGGGGCTGGACAATGGCAAAGCCCAAACTCAAACCGAAACCAAACCACCATCTTCTTGTTTGCTCTACATGACTAACTTAACAATTACATAATGCTGCAGATGAAACCAGTGTGGCGAGTAACTATTGGAGAGGCGACACATGTGCTATTACAAAGAGTATTATGCTTTCACATTAAACACTTACAAGCCAACACACACACCCACTCATATGTGTATATATTTTTCTACTGAATTTCAACTTTTCATATATTCTTGCTCAATTTAGGAAACAATATTCGTTTCTTTTTATCTATTATTTGTTTACATTATTTTCGACTCGATTCGATATGAATTTCTTTTTAGTTTTTGCCAAAAGAGAAAACTTTCTAGCCATTTGATTGACACACTTTTATGCATTAGTTAGTGCCGCATTGCAGTTTTATTTGAATGTCACACATACATATACATAAATGTATATGTATTTTGTTGATTGTTTGTGGTAGATACAAAAAAAATAGTCCACCTATTTTTCAGTTTCTCGGTTTGGGGTCGCCTCAAAGGCAATTGAAAATCAATTTTTAATTCAATTGGTTAGATTAGCAAAAAAAAAAAACCAGCAGTCATTCCCTTTTTCAACACTTTGTTAACAAACTTTGTCTGATAACTCAACTCAAGTTCTTCCAAATCTGTGGGCACACAATTAGCATGGTCATCGTAATGCAATGAGTTGGGGGGCAAAAAGTGTGAGTTCGGATGTCTCTCTATGCCATGGGAGGACAGGTTAAATATGGCCCCAGCCACACACACACACACACACAGAGCTGTGCGTCCAAAAATGACAATGAAATTGATGATGATGAGCATGAGAATGATATGGATGATGAGGTGGTTGGGTAAGACAAAGAAAACCCAATTTGATTGATTGAATTGGAAGCGCAACGACAGCGATGAGTTGCCCAACTCGACCTCGGCAAAACAGAAAAAATCTCTCTCTCTCTCTCTCTCTCTCTAGGTAATGGCGTTAAGCGCACTTGCAATTCAGATTACATGAAACATTTTTGTGGCAAACTACTTGGCGAAGAGGAAGAGTTCATTTGGATGATTAACACTTGACCCTTGTCATAGAAACTGAAAGCCAAAAAGTCAAGTAGATGATTGTCACTGATTTGTTAGCAATGACACAGGGCAATCTTCAGGCTAACAAAGAGCTCATTAATGGCATAAAAATATTAACAGAATTTTGCATTATTTATTTTTCACCCACACACACACACACACACACACACACACACACACACACACAAAGAGTATATAGTAGTTTGTGGCAAACTACTTATTCTACAAACTACATATTCTTACAATTCTATTTACTTTCAGTTTGGCATGAGTGTATAAAGTGGTAAAGGCGCTAGTTGAATTTACCGTTAAACACAAAAGAAAACCCAAAACAAAATAAAAAGAATCATTAAAATAAAATTCAAAAGTTTAAAACTTACAAAAAAAAAACCAAAACAAAACAAAACAAATAATGTATTGTATAGAAAGGAGAGACAACAAAACTTTAGCAGTTTTGATGTTTGTATACCCTAGTAAATTCATTTGTTTATAAACAAATAAAACTTCATTTAATTGGGCAACGCAAAATACACAATTTACTCTACATAGAAATGGACTAAATCAAAAAAAAAGGTCCATAAATTTATTTACAAATAGTTACTTCAACTTTTCATTTGTTACACGGATATTTCTCAAGAATTTGGTGGATCATATTTTAAGACGTTTTAGTATTAGACAAGGCTCTAACAACTTTTGGACGACATATTAATATGGATATAGGCGGTGACATTGCCCCTTAAAGTATGCAATAGGCTGAAAAAGTTCAACAAATTCATCATTTTTTATACGAGTTGTAACTTAAATATTGTCTTTACAAAACAATCGAAATTAGGCGAATTCTTGGCCTCCTTGAAAGGGCAAAGGTAATCCTCCTACGAAACTACTAACCCAACAAGACAAAAGTCATTAACCAATTCTAAATTTCCTAATACTACATTTTATTTAAGCCCATTTTGCAAACGGTTATGGTATCATAAACGATGACTTGTTCTTAAATAAAAAAAAGATTTCGTTTAGCCTTCTTGTATTTTGCTTTATGCTTTATCTTGGCCTTTGCGGAAAATTATGCAAAATTATTTCTACAAAGTTTGTTAAGAGGAAAAATGTGTTGCATTTAAAGTTACTACACGGACTTATCAAACAGTCCTTGTAACTGCTACCTTTACTTCAATTCATTTGATTGATTGGCTTCAGTATTTTGTGAGTATAAAAACTAAATAAATTTGGAAAATCGTTTTTAAATAAACTGTTGTATGGCAATAAACGGGTTAATTTTTTTAGATGGATCCCGATTAATCGATTCCTAATTCAGATACAAAGTATTTATAATAATCAACAACATTTCAAAACAAGTCCATCGAATTCTGAGGTCATTCAAAGAAAAATATATACCTATAAATGATTTTGCAAAAGGGGCATCATCCATAGCATCAAAGCTGCCAAAAGGACCCAAAACTGTGTGTTGGGAAAATTCAAATTATTTGTCATTTAACAAATAAATTGTAAATAATTAAATTGAAAAGTAAAATAAATTAGATATAAACATTTAAGGCTCATTCAGTTTTACTGTGGGGCTTTGTTTTCGATAAGCTTTTTTACTTATTTAGATATACAATAAAAAATATTTAAAAAAAAACATAAAACTACAAAAAAAGAAAAGAAAAAACTAAATAAATTAGTTAAAATGATTGTTAAATCAGTTGAATTTCTGTTGGTTAATATACTAGACAACATTTTTTGTATCAGTTTTCGTTATCGTTTTCGTTTGTTCATCATTTTAGATAAATTGTGTAAAAATTAAACATAAACTAATAAGTGGATAAATCTAGATGTAGATTTTCGAGAGAAAAATCTTAAAGTCAACTGAAAACAGAATTGCTAGTCGTAAGAATTAAACAATTATTTTTACATCTAAGGCAAAGCAAATGTTTTTTTTTTTCAAATAAATGTAATTAGATGCATAAGAAACGACTTTAAAAATTAAACTTACACTTTATATATGGAAACAATGTAAAACGATAATGAAATTAAAAAATCTAACATTAAGCAAAATGGGTGTGTAAAAATAAAATGCGATCAAATTAAAATTTTGTTGTGCAAGTGAGAATAAACACAATTTCATTTAATTATTTGGAACTTAAAAACAGAGACCGGGCAACTGAGGAGTAAAATTTCATGAGTTTGGAAAACCAAAGCAGATTTTCCAAACTTGGATTATATGTTTCCCATTTGAAAATATTCAACTTGACTTTATTAAATTAATTTTGAATAAGAAAATTCGCTGAATTCAGTCTTTTTATTTCACGTTTTTTGGAGCACAAAATGAACTTTAATTGGCACTGGTTTAAAATTCACATTAGTGGGATTTTGCATTTTTGCATACTTTTAGGCTTTATGTGCTTATTGTTTGTAAATATTTCATAGTCTTAATACGAAAATTGCATATTTTCTTGAGGATTTCGGTTTTTCTGTTGGTAATGTATTTTGCTGTTTATATTTTGGTAAATTTTCTAAAATTTTTCGACTTTACGCTTTTCCTTCATCATCCCAAAACTATGCCACATTTTGGACCATTGTCGAGTGAAGCCTGAAAGTAAACTTTAAATACAACTCATAGACAAATCACGGAAATGGTAATAACAATTCAAATTGATTTCCAACAATGTGTTTATGTGTGACCCAATTCGAGAAACAACTCGATGGGCATCATTATCATCATCTACTTTAACCACCGACGACATCTGTCTCGTTCTGCGGCCCATAATTCTCAACTTTTAATTCTTTGGACTCACAATGCAAAATGCAAATTTCACTTTTGTTTGGCGCACCAAAATTTATGCATTCGCCGTGCTGGTTGACAGATTTGTGGCTTAGCCAAGACATTCGGCCATTGCCAGCCATATAAATGTGGAGTGGTCAGCGGGCCAGGGAGCGCAGTTCACAACCAGCATGCTTTCGGGTCACACTCAATTCCAGATCCAGGTCCAGCTCCTGCTTGTTCTCATGGTATTGGGTATTGCCCGAGGACAAAGGTTGCCGGCACGTCAGCTGCAGACTCCGAACTTCGATGGTGGCGAGAGTTTTGAACAATTCGAGAGTTTGGATTCCAATGAGATGAGGGAAGAACTGAAAAAACTATTGGCCGATCAATTGACCAATGCCTTTGCCCCATTGACAACTGGAGAGCTGAGACGTCAGCCGGCCATTGTGGCACCCGGTTCGTCAGCCGAAGCCTTGGCACGTTTTGCTGATGATTCACGGTCATCCTCCTCATCGGAGGAAAACGAGCAGCAGCAGGAGCAGCTGGAGCAGCAAGGAGGCGACTCAGGCGAAGAGGAAGCAGAAGAACCAGCCATAGTGGCACCTTCTTATAATCCCTGGCGCGATAACTTCTATGATCTAAACGAAGATGGCAGCTATGTGTATGGGTGAGTCAGTCAGTCAGTCGGAACGATGGCTAAGAAGAGGTGACAATAATATTCCTTTGACTTATTTACATTAATTTAGTTACTCCCTACCGAATGGCGTTCGTCGCTGGGAACGTGGTTACTATTCCGAAGAGCAGCATGGTCAAGTTGTTGAAGGTTTCTATACCCAACCGCGTTCCATCTCATCACATGACATAACCTACGAGCTGCGTTGTTATCGATCCGATATCCATGGATATCATCCGTTTGAAGGTGAGTTCAAGTTCAATGAAATTCGTTGATTTATTATTTATTGCCATCGATTTCAGTGAAATATCTTAAAAGTCCACCGCGAGTGCAACGCGATGAGCAACTTGATGTCGATTGTTTTCAAACACATCGCAAACGATAATCAATAATCGGTAACCGATAACAAACAATCGTTCGGTATGTAAATACAATTAGAATTTTTTGTGCACGTGAAACCAAACCACTAAAAAAACTGAAAAAAAAAAAACTAAACAAAACTAAATAAATTTTCTAGACACTTTAAAGTTGAAGAAATTATTTATTAGAATCAGTATTTCTCATATAAAACATGGAAAAGAAGGCGCAATATCGTAATGAAAATTGGCCCAAGTCTGTGTGAGATGGCAAAAAGCAAAGGCCAAAACAAAAAATGTGAAAAGTTTGTCTCAAATTCATTGAAGAATTTGTCATTATTTTTCAATTTAATACAAATTCTAAACAAGTAACTAACAATAAGTAAGTCGAGTCGTCCAGAGTAACTTTAACAAACACATTTTTTGGCTTTAATTTTCAAGTTTCTTAATTTCAAGCTCTCTCTCTCTCTCTCTCTCTCTCTCTCTCACTGGTTATTCTTCTGTCTCGCTTTTATTTTGTTCATCTGCGTCAAATTTAATTCAAATGGCATTTCGAAATACTTTTTATTTACTTTTATTGTCTTTGATACTTTTTGTTTCTGTTTCTGTTTCGGTTTTTGTTTTCGGCTTCTTGTTTTTTGGTTAAACGAGATTTGTATCTACAAATGTGTGTTGGCTTTCTGACAGAGTGTGTGTGTGTGTGTGTGTAAGTGGTATTCCCACAGTTTTCAATTTTTGGCGATTTGTTGCGGCACTTAACGGTTGTTTGTTAGCTGTCATTGTTGTTGCTGATGAAGCGCCTTTGTGTGCGCCCCAACCCCTCCCCCTCAGAAAGAAAAAAAAACAAAGCAAACCAAACCAAAGATGGACCACAGAACCAAGCGCCAAGAGAAAGACCAGAGAATTACTTTTGCTTCATTTTTTTGTTTTGTTTTTCTTTTGCTTCGAACCAAAAAGTAAGAAAAAAATAAATAAAGGGGTTGAAGCCACATCCGCTGACATCCGCCAACATCCTCGGTTGATTTTGGTTCGTTGTCTAAATGCGAATTTGCCTAAATCAACATGGAGCAGCAACCGAAAGAAGTTTCCTGGCACGAAAAGTAACATCATTTCAGTCGCTCTCTCTCTCTCTATCTCACTCTCTCCATCTCTATCTGTCTCTGTCACCGGTTCAGTTGTCAGTCCTCTCAGTCTTCTTGTTGTGTGTTTGATTATTTGCATTTCTAGCGCGTGGCCCAAACAAATACCCACATAACAGAGACAAGAAAAATTAAAGAGTACATCACATTTATATATATGTATATTTATATATACATATATCACGAATTTGAACTTTAAAGCGATATTTGTTTGCTTTTGCTGGACATGAATCAACTTCAAAGAGTCAGCAAATACTTAACACTGAGTTTAATACTCAAAAGAAATATCTAATAATATTTATCAAGAGTTTCCTTATGCATGGAAATTCAGAGAAGTATCTTTAGTCGATCTTTCTCTATTATCTAGTTATAGATTCAATTTAGTACAGGATTGAGGAAAGTCGGTCTTGAATATCAAAAGAACTTAGTACATTAAGAGCTCAAATATTGTCCTCAAGGAGTGGAAATTCCCCCTATCTCCTGCCAATAGAGACAACTGCTGATGAAGTTCTTCATAGTAAGTATCAAATTTGGTTAAGTATATAGGAAAATTTTATCTGGTCTGAATTTCAGATATTGCTACTTGACATTTGAATGGATATTTCTATATTAATCAATCATTAAATTTTGAAATACCAACTTAAGCCTCTAATGCTCGTGAGTTTTTAATCGATTGTCATAAAATTATGAACACAATGAACACTGAAACTGTTTTTAAAATTTTGAAAATTTATTTAAGTTTGAAATAAACAAATGAAACTTTTTAACATAAATTAACTTCGAAATGGTTTAAAAAATGGTCAGTATCAATGATTTTCTAAAGTATCGATATGTTTCTTGAGGCACTCTTGGGCATTAGAGGGTTAACTTGATGACTAATATTATTATCAATATATCATTCAATTTTGAAATTCAAAAACTAACTAAAAATGGAGACAAGTTAATGACATTTGAGTTTGGTAACGAATACATTCGAAATTTGTCTAAGAAATGTAACTAAACATGTTGTAGGACTCTTTATTTGAACACTTTAAATTATACTAAATTTTATTTAGGTAAATTTCTAACCCGTATAAAAATATATATTTTAAGTTGACCAAACATTCTTGGTTCATAATTCATAAATATCAATTCAGAGCCAATTAAAATTCATCAAATAAAAATTTTGTTACTTTTTGGACTTTTTTGATGACAAGTTGAGTTGAGTTTGTGCATATGAAATGAATGCAATCATTTGGTAACATTCATCCATGTCCATAAACTATTCATAAGGTGACCCAAAGTTATGAGAGTTTTGGAATCAATTTGAAATAAGATTTAGGTTTATTACTGCAAACATATGGCTGTGGTTAAGCAATTTAATGAAATTTCAATCAAAGTCAACAATATGAGCAGCATATTTGTAGGGTAAACAGGGATTGAAGTAGGTTTTGTTAACAAATTTACATACAGTCAAGAAGAAGGGCAAGAATGTTTTTTGGTTCGGCAGAAAGGCCAAATGTCACACATACACATTGCGTATGTATGTGGTCAGAATAATCTGTCCCTCTCTCTCTCTCTCTCGATCTGTCTGTCTGTCTGTCCTTGACTCAGGCTTCTTTCCCAGTGACACAAATTTTGTCATCGACTCCTTCTGGCTTTCTGTCAAACGGAAAATCAAGTAGTAATCGACTTAAAATGAAACTTTTTCCGTATAGGCCGACAAAAGTTGCTGTCAAAAAAGACAGCATGCCTATAATTGAGCAATTTGCACCACAACAAGGACTGGGCAAAGGACATGGAATCTAGGCCTAGGCCAGCAGCTGCTCCTGTTCCTGCTCCTTGTGCTGTTGCCCTTCAAGCTGACTGTTTGGGAATGCGCAACACAGAAGACAGACAAGACAACAAAAAAAAACTCATCTTATATAACCGAAATACTTAATCGAAACCGAGGCAATATAAATTCATGGCTTAGACAGCAGCAGGAGCAGGAGCAGCAAAGGAAAGGCGGCATCAAGTGTAAGGGGGAGGGGTCAGGTCAGGGCAGGGCAGGGCAGGGCAGAGAATTCCAGAAGTTGGCTAAAATAAAATATTGTGAAAAGCGAACACAAACAAGCTGAGTTGACCATTTTTTTCTGTTCTTGCTCTTTCTTTTTGGCTTTCGACTCGAAACCTAAACAATATTTTATGCTTATATCGGTGCTAGCAAAATATTTATTAGTTTGTTCTCCTTTTTTTTACCCCCCTCCCCTCCCCATTTGCCTCCTCCTTTTCATTTCCTCTATCCCTTCTGGTTTCGTTTTATTCCCGTTGGTTTTGGTGTCAACGGGATTTGCAACTGCAGTTTTTTCTTCTTCTTCTTCTTCTTTTTTTTGGCACGACCATTTGTTGGTAATTTTTATGATGGGTTTTGCTTCTTTCTCTCTCGATTTTGTCTCATTGGCATTTACATGAGAAGTGTTTTAACGTGAAAGAAGACCAAGACTGAAAGTCAAAAGTTGTATGCACCGATGCACCGTTAGTCCAATCTCAGAACATTCATATACATATATATATATTTCTTATATACATTTATTATTAACAACTTCTCTCTGTTTTTTTTTTCTTTTTTTTTTTTAATTTGCCAAATGGAATTTCATCTCTTCTTTGTTCGGTGTCATTTCTCTGTGAATTTCTCTGCTTAACCTTGTTACGAGACAATTGTGTCATTTCGGACCCAAAAATAAAGTATAAAATAACAAATAACCCATTTTTTCAAATTAATACTTTTAAATTTAAGCAATGACATCTTTTGAATTGACCTTTACACAAAGAGACAATCGACAGTCTCTATTAAAATTCTTCTTAAATACATTTTTGAGTGAATTTATTTGTTAATGCCAATTGGAATTTTGTAGACAAAACTTTAATTAATTAATGTACATGGATCATCAATCATACACTTTAGAGAATTTAACAGCAAAATATTTGTAGATGGAACGTAACGAAACTCGTATACCCTTCAACCAAGTCAGAGATAAATCAAAAAAAAAAAATTGATCTTTTGCAAAATTTACTGAAAGTTGAAATGAAAGGATAAGAAGGATCACAGGATGAGTAAGCCATTGTAATGTTAAGTACTTTTATTACAAAGAAAGTTTTACTCATATTAATGAAACTTAGTAACTAACTAACAGTATAATAACATAGATAGTAGTAACCCTTAACCCTTAATCAGAAAAGAAATCAAGTAATAGACAACTAAGAACCAGCTAAAAGGCTCAGCGGAAGAAAGTTTTAATTCAAGGCTCACTAGTTAAACAGTTTATAAATTATGCTTCAGAATTTGCATATTAAGGAAAGCAAACTAAATAAGTCTAACTAGTTAGCTTGGCCATACAATATTTACTCAAATGAACAATAATTTCATTTAAGGAACTTACAACTTTTATTTTCTCTATTAGGCTCCATTTGAAGGTGAAGAGTGTTACTTGTAGATGCTGTTTTTCAATTAATTAATCTTGAATTGTGTTATCTATTGAAAAGAGATTGAAATAAATTGCATTTAAATTGAATTAATTTAATTTACAACTTCAAAAGAACAAATTGTTGTGATGTGTTTTCAACTTGTTTCAAATCGATAAACTCCTTCAACTCTAGTCGTTGTCAAGGACTCTCACATGCAGACAGGCCAGGCAGAGAGACAGACAGTCAGTCAGTCAGTCAGACACACACAAGTGTTAAACAATTAAGCCATGGCCAAAAAGAGAAACATTTTCGACGCCTACGTTCAACCGAAATCAATGACCAGCCACACACAAACACACAAAAGGCAAAGATGGGTCCTGTCGATAGCTGAATGTGAAACGATAATGATGATGACGATGACGATGATGGTGATGTTCATGGTGATGATGTTGCTACAGTTGCCTGGTCAATGAACCATGCCTGTTTACTTAAACTTCAACTTGGTCTTGACTTGGCGACTGCGACTGCGACTGCGACTTGGTCTTTGGATCGTCTGCATCTGCTTTTGACACAATTTTGAAGCCCACTGGCGGCGCAACAAACAAAATGTTGTATGTATGTATGTATGTATTATAAAAAAAAAAAGAAAAAACAAGGCACAAATCCCCAAGAGCAAGGTTCAGTAGGACCAACAATAAAAAACAAAAAAAAAAACAAACTGTGCCTGTCAAAATCACAAAAGCAACCATGACAAAGACTTTGCATTTCTTTTCGGTGGGCGGGGCGGGGGGTTAGGGGTGTCAGAATGGAAGGGACGGGGAGAGGGGACGGGGCTGGCATCTGTAGGGATTATTTGTGGTGAGTTCTTGAGCTTTCTTTTCGTCGTTTTCTCCCCATCGCCATCCATTTCTTGGGATACTTCGATTTCTTGTATCCGTATATATAAGGCAACCGTTCAAGTCCATCAACTTCAATCAATTATTGAATATTCAAGACAAGACGACACAGAATGCCGAGCATAAGACTAAATCAATGTGTGCTTCTGGGCCTGATGCTTCTTTGCCTCCAGTGCCTTAATTTGCCCACCACTGAGGCACGTTGGACCATTCGTCCACGTCGGACCAGCACAACGACCAGCACTACGCCAAGAACGCCACCTAGAAGGACTACAATTAAAACAGATACAGATCGTCGCCATCAACTCATCCATCATTGGCCACCATTGGTGGCACCATCAGCTCCAGCACCAGCTCCAGCTCCACCTCCAGCTCCCATTCAACAACCATCGACGGACAACAGATTGATTACGCTAATCGATGCATACGATTATCGGCATGCAGATGGACGCTTTGAATACAGGTCGGTGAAAATTGCCCCCGGAAGTATGCTACTAACATTTCAAAAGTAGCTGTAGATGCTTTCAACCGAATGAAAGGCTACAAGGAATGTGCTAGAAATATTTGTATATTACTACAATTTGGTTTTCCCTTTTTTTTTGCTGCACTCAAGATATGAACTAAGCAATGGAGATACACGTTATGAACGGGCTTATTGGCTGCCCATTGGCTACGAACGCTCTGTGCTGGCCCGCACAGGTTACTACTCGATTCCCTTGCCCAATTCACAATACTCGACCATTTTCTACACGGCCGATAATCGAGGCTTCCGGGTGGATAAGCGTAAGTTGCACTCTCCCGACTCATTCTAACCGAAATATACAATTTTATGGCACACAAAACGCAGAAACATTAACCGATAAGCAACCGCTGTTGCCACGCAGCCTTGAAGTGCCCGTGGCCATAGATCCGGCGAGTTCCATACGCAACCAAAATGAGACCCAGTCAGAGCTAAAGCCGGATCCAGAGCAACATGTTGATGCATTTCAAGTTAGAATTGAGGTTGGTCACGATGCATGATGCACACAGAAAGAGATGGAGACATACTATAATGCATTTAATTTTTTGCAGCTGCCAAACGAAGTTCCAACTGGAAACAAAATTGAAACAGACTCTGAAACAGAAATAGAAACCGAAACCGAAACTCAGCCATCAACTGTAGCCGTAACAGAAGCCATGGATAGCTTTGGCAATGATGATGACGATTACGATGAGGATGTTGATGATTCCGTCTAGATGAGGATGTGCGGATGACTCTGGTATAAATGTGCGTGTGTATGTTTGTGTGTGTGTGTGTGTGCTAGTCTCACTTGCAGCAAATCAAATTGAAACAATTGCCACAAAAGCCTTACAGCTAAAGCCTGGACACAGTTGAGTGAGCCTGTCAAGAAACGTTACAATTTTACTGTTTTCCAAGCATCTCTTTTATCTCCACCTCTATGTCTCTCCCTCTCTCCTCCTTCTCCTGTGTATCAATGTTGAAAGAGGACCAAGTCAATGCATATCCCCAATTGCTCACATTACATTCACATCCTCATCCTCATCCCCGTCGACATCCGTTTCCGAATTCAATTTATACACAAATACCTACTCTACTCCTGAAAGGAAAGAAATATAAATTTTCTGCATCAAATAAATTCACCATCATCAAAATATTTATTTCTATTTGTTTTTCTATTCCTTTTTTTGGATATTTTCTAAATTTAAAGAAACAATAACAATATCCCTTTTAGCAAGTGCATGAGCTCAATTCGACTTTCTCATTGAATTTCAAATGAAATTCAAAGCACCTAACAATAAAATGTATACCAAAAAAAAATTTAAAAGTCTTCTTAAAAGGGGTTGAAATAAAAATTCGTTTCACTTCTTGTGGATTATAGGGTATCAAGATTGTATTTATGAAAAGTGATTCAAATTGAATTTACCATCAAGGAAATTAAATTGATCTATCTCTCCGTTAAGGCTGTTTGTCAAGTACTCATAAAAGTGGCGAGTGATGTAATCATCAGGTGATGTATGTAATGGGCAATGTCTTCACCTATATCTAGTTACACATCACAATCTACGAAGCACTTGTCAAAAGCGAAATCAACTTTGGACCAACCCACAGAATATACATATATATTTATTTTCAAAGAAATGTCAATTGAGTCACGAAAATAGCTTTCTATTTATAGTATATTTAAATTTAATATGACAAGTTTACTCTTAATTTAAGTCAATGAAAATTAAAGTCTTTTAGAGTTTTACAAACACAATACAAGTCATATTTTCCACTTGACTATCTCTTTCTGCTGAACAAGGAGTTGAAACGTTTTAGTCTTTGATCAAATGTTTTAGTCTTTGAGCAAGTTGAAGATATGGCAAATAGTCCGTGTATATTACGTATACGTATATTATATTAAGGCCAATTAAAAGTCTGTGTTAAATTCTCAGACTTCTGTCCTAGGCCTCGTCGTAAAAAGGAAAGAAAGAGACGGAATGATTTAAAATACTTATTTTCATGAAACATATAATAGAGTATAAAGCTAGTTGTCTCATATAATAGCAGTCTCTTGTGATAGAACCAATATTCATATTTATACCATACACCCATAGGGTGAAATGGTATATTAAAGTCGCCAAAATGTAAGTAACAGTCAGAAGGAAGCATCTCCAACCCACAAAGTATATATATTCTTGATCAGGATCAACAACCGAGTCGATCTAGCCATGTCCATCTGTCCGTCCGTCTGTATGAACACGCAGATCTCGGAGACTATAAGGGCTAGAGCCACCGAATTTGGTATGTAGTCTCATGTGGTATGTAAATATATAGTTAATTGCAATTTTGACCACGCCCCCTTACGCCCCCAGAATTTACATAAAACTGTTTTTCTTAAAAAGTATAACAGATAGAGACATCAAATTTGGTTAACATATACTTGTTTAGTTAGCGTGCAAAAAATAATTGTTCCAACTTTTTGCCACGCCCCCTTCCGCCCCCGGAATTTACATAAAAATGATTTTCTTAAAAACCATGACAGCTACTAACATTAAATTTTGTATGTAAACTAGTCTAATAGACGCGCAGATATTGACTATTTAAAAATTTTGCCACGCCCATTTCCGCCCTCACAAATTAAACAAAACTGATTTTCTCGAAAACTAACAAAGCTAAAGTCACCAAATTTAGTGTGTATATTGGCTTAGTATGCGCGCAGAATATAAATATTTTAATATGTTGCCACGCCCACTTCCGCCTCCATAATTTAGAAAAAACCGATTGGCTCTTGCAATTTTTTGAACATCGCGATCAAATTTGGCAGACTAATAAATCTTTTCTATTTCTATCAAACTACCAAATTTGACTGAAATCGGACTAGAAACATGCAAAATATATGTATGAACGTATTTTGCTACGCGATCCATAAGGTCAGAATTGGCCGTTGGCTAGTGGCGGCGCTAGAGTGCTCGTGTGATTGTAGAGTGAGCGAGATAGCTAAATATGGTTATGAGGCATGTTAAAACAAGTTAATAGACATCCATTTGGTTTTCGAAATTTTAAATATTTGTTTCACCTGGTGCATGGTATACACAAGTCGGCGAGTCGACTTACTTACTTCATTGATTCTTGGCCTATTCAAGTCAAACTGCACAATAAGAAGCTTCCATTTAGGTCAAAATGGATTACATATTTATTGATTTATATAAAAATGATTTCCATTTTATTTCACAAAAGAAATGAATAACTGGTTTACTTTGCTTAACCTCGAAAAGGACAAACAAATTGGCAGCAACATTCATAAGATTTTTCTATTGCATCTTACTTGGCTTTTCTTCTAATGTAAGAAGAAAGTCACCCCGTCACCCCCTCACCCCCTTTGTCATGCCATCTTTGTCTGGCTTTTTATATCTGGTCTGACTGTCGCTCTGTCGCTCTGTCCTCTGTCTGACTATACCTAAGTATAGTGGAAACTGCGGCCATTCATTTTACAACTAATCTAATGCGGGAATGCAATTTTCACATTTTGCTTTTCACCTCCCACTCAGACGTCGTATTCTTTAGCTTTTGAGTTTTATTTCCTTTTATTTACTTTTTTGGGCCATGCCCACTTAATGAATGGCAAAGACATTGCCTCTCACACGAATGTGAATGAGTGTGAATGAATGTGATTGTGAATACGGGTTGAATGTGCAGCGAAGCAATTTGTAGTTCTAATTGGAAACCAAAAGAAAAAGACAAACGACACAGCAAAGCCAAAAGAGGCCATTTAAAGTGGAAAAGTATATAGGGAATTTTGAAAATAGGCCAAAATAGCTTCAAATTTTGGGAGACATCTGAATAGAAAAGGGTATTACCCATTACCCATTTACATGGCTGAACAACTTGATTCTTTAGAAATGGCAACCATAAATTAAGTAATCAATCAATAGCCGACAGAGTAATCTCTATTTTATAATAATCTGTTATGTTTTTAAGTGCCTAGCTAAGAATATTCTTCACCCCATTCATTACTTTTTTGTCCCTTAATGCCTCATGGAAATGAATGGGGAATGAGACGAGGGTTGAAACCCTTCGAAACTTGTAAATTAAATTCTATTCTCTGAAGACCTCAAGAGTCCGTTATCAATTTGCGATTTGCACAAATTAATTTAAATGCAACGCATAAATAAGTAAATACAATGGGCTAAATAAATAAGTAATATCTAATGGCAAATAATTGAAGTGGCCTAATGAAAAATGCAAGGCGAGTTGACAAATTGAAAGCCATGGCTTAAATGGATCACTCTGAAACGTTTGCCGTACGTGTGTGACTATCTCCAACTCAATCTTTTCTCTTCTACTTCGTTTTTTGTTTGGTGTTGGAATCCTCAAACAGTGACCCAATATAACCACACACACACACACACACACACACACACACACACACCCAATAAGTGGGTGTTTGGGAGAGTGACTGCGGCTTTTTCAACATTTATATTGGGGTTATCAAACCACACACACACACACACAAAGAAACCGAAAAAAAACTGATGATGCAATAAATAATATATAAAAATAAAGAAAAGAAAAGAAAAGAAAGAAAGAAAACCATGTCGGGCAACGACCCGTCGAAATACCCTGCATTCATTATTCATTCCCACTCAGTTGTCAGTCGTCGCAACATCCAACATCATTTGCTTCCCCTGTGCGTCTATTAGTAACAACAAATGGTTAGATGAATATACATGGATCCAAAACATGCATATCGACATTTTGGCTATACCCTATTCCAAATGTATGCAGGGTATAGAGAGGGGCAACTAAAATGGGGCCATGGAATTGGTATGCTTTTTGCTCTTGTTTCATTATTATTAATTTTTTTATTTCTCTTAAGGCTAGAGGATGAATTTCTTTTAGTAAACCGAGCACATACTTCCCATCATTCGAATGCCAAACAAGAAAAAAAACCAAAAAAATGAAAAACACAAAATCTGTATCACGACATTGCTAGAACTAGATGGGATTTCAACGCACACTTCTTACACTGAAACACTAAAAGTCAAAGGGAGGATCTCGGCTTCTAAATGTTTTGGCCTTTAAATTGTTTTTGGGTGCATAGGAAGACCCATCAAGCCCTATTAGAAGCCACTTCTATGCCTTACACAACCAAAAAGAAAGCTCATCTTATTGAAATTAACACTTTGGAACACTTTAGACGGGAGACGAGACAGAGTTTATAGACGTCGATTATGAAAGCTTGCCAACATTAAACTCAAAAAAGGTTATCAAAATGTGGTCACTAATTTTTTTACAGTGCTCTCAACCCTTGATCGTTGGTCTACCGATTGTATCTCATGTACCCAACCCTCACAAGGAAAAAAAACTCCAAAAAAAAAAAAGATGCCCCAAATAGATGCAACATAAATATTTAGCATTCCGCAAAATACTATTTTGCCATTCCATCATATACATAGACATATATTTCTTATTTTGTGTGTGTGTGTGTGTGGGTGTGTGTGTGCGGGTGTGCGGCTGTGTGTATCAGCAACAAAACACAATCTAATCTTGAGATTAATATTATGGCTTTACGTAAAAAGTAAAAGAGAGTAATAGGTTTCATAGTTGGCTAAGTGTTTTTTGTTTGTGTTTCAATTGAGTCCAAAAGGAGAAGTCTCTCGACCTCAGCTGGACTTGGACATGGACACGAACAAGGACACTGATACGGACATCACCTAGTCCATGGTGTAGTTAAAGTAGTTTTATTGGCGTTGGATTAGTTTGGCAAGACACAGTCAGTTTGTGGTCTAAATGTGAACAGATTTTTAGTAGTAATTGGGGGCAATTGTTTGGGGGGAGTGGGGGCATTGGGAGGGGGGCTATTTAATGAATTTATTTATGTATGCTCTGGCTATTGGCATACCTTTGCCACCTGCCTTCACTCCCCAAGCCCCTGCCCTTGCCCCTGCTCTTGCCCTTGTTCTTGCCTCTGCCTCTGCTCAGCATGCGGTATATGCATATGGATGTTGTTTTTTTTCTTATTTTTATAATTTATGCAAGACGCCAAACAAAATTCAGCTTAAGTTGCTTACAAATTGTTTTTGCGATGCTCGCAAAACAGAAAAACAAAAACAAACAGCAAAATCTCTCTCGGTCTGAATCAGTTTTGTGAAGAGTTCCGCAAAAAAAAAAAACGAAGCAAAAAAAAGTAAGCGACGTGATTTGATGGGAATTATTCCATGCCCCAAAATGCCTTTACCATGCGGTAGTCGAAAGAGAGTTAAGTTGAGTTGAGTTGAGTGTCTCGGGTTTAGGTTTGGGGTTTTTGGGTTTGTCGAGGGAGTAGCCAAGAGACCACAGACCAGACCAGACCAGACCAGACCAGGCCACAAGTTCCAGACAACAAGTTGTATTTTAGCGAGACGAGAGTCACATCATGTCACGTAGGCAACGCACTCTACATGGACCATTCATACAAATTTTGTTTTATAAGCTACTTTAATACATTATTTGTATGTAAGTTTTGTTTTTTTCTCTTTCATTCGATTCTTTTTTTTTGCTGTCCCCCACAATTCCCGTGAGTTCTTTACCGAATGTTTATCTGTGTAAATGTATCTTTATCTCTATCTGTTTCTGTTGCTGTTGGCTGTTGCTGTTGGCTGTCTCTGTGTCTGTCTACCAGTTTCGTTTCGTTTCGTTTCGTCTTGTTGTGTGTTATTTTTTTTCACGCCATTTCTTCTTTTTGGAATTTTATTCATGGTTTCGTTTCGTTTCACATGCTTCTCACAAAAAAACACGAAAAACTTCTGCACAGTGATTTCAAAGAGTTTTATGCGCCTTTTCATTTGATAATTTCAGGTAATTAATTGACTTAATACACAATAATGTGCAATTATGCACAAAAGTTAGTCAGGGTCATTAGCTGTATTATCGTCTGAAACTATCAAAGATGTATTGATTTCGATACCTTTTAAAGTTCAAAATATTTGATTTTAATATTTCGCAAATAGCTTTTCTTTTCGATACCAGAATCTCAATCTACTCAGTATAAAGTTCTTTAAGAATCCGATTATTACGTTGGATTTGGACTATCAGCCCTGGATACATTTTATGGACAGTCAAAGGAAACAGATTTAAGCTGACTTTTAAAGGGAGACAATTTCTTTAAACTTTATCTGTTTCTTTATGATATAGATAGTTAATGGATTTCAAGAAAACAATAGTTAAGTCTTACATTCAAGTCAATTTGAAGATTATTTTAAAGGCATCTCAATAAAATAAAAAGGTTTTATTCACATTCCAGAATCATAATGACCGTACCATAAAGCCAAAACTAGTTGAGAATTGCAATTAAATAAAATGAAAGGTTTTACTTACCAATCTTTGCAAATATCCCAAAAAAGTGAACAAAATGAGATTAATCTTACCAAGAAGCAAAACTTCATCTTCTTGAATCCGTACCTGGTAATCATATTTCAACAGATTTTATTTACAAAATAGAATTAATAGAAATGTTTTAACCACATTCAAAGTTGCTTAGCTTATTGTCAAGGTATTGACCAACTAACTTGTCAAGACATCATTTACCACTTAAGGTAATAGGATTCGATTTAAGAGACCGACTCGCCTCTGATGATTTTTTAGCCCCAGGCAATTTGTTGATGGTCCGCTGATTCGCAATGATTTAATGGCAAGTTCAGTGTATATATTTTTGCATATGGAGAACAAGGAGAATTTGTGGTTACTTGTACCACTGTAAAAGAAGAAGAACTTTGTGAGCAGTCAGTATGAGATTCGGGAAAAATGAGCCGCGACACGTCCGGCCTAAGTAAGTTCAGCGAACGATGACGATGAGGATGAGGAGGCAGATGAGGATGACACCTAGACACAGAGGGGGCAGGAAGGCATTAGGCTAATTTTGCAGTGACAATTCGACAATGTTGCGAATGTCTCTATGGAGCTCAATCCAAATACGGACTTTTCTGTTTGACGAAAAATGGCAAATATCCCGCGAGTCCTGTGAAGGATCAGGGCGATAAAAACGATCAGGTGTCATAGGACTCCAACCATCAAGGTATATCTTCGGTGCAAAGGACATCTCAGTAGTCCTGTGGAGAGCTGAGATATTAGGGATTTTTTTTGTTTTTGTCCAGTTTTTTGGCTACTTGGTTCAATTTGTGACTTGGGAAAAAAATTGTTGTTGTCGTTGTTTTTGTTGTTGTTGTCATCCAGGAAAAAAATCTGACAAAACATTTAATATGACTGAGCTATAAGGACATTTGTAGTTTTTTGCGACTTTTTTTGTCATTTTTCTGACTCACCCCCACATAAAAATTCGAGTAATATTTTTGGAAAGATACCCTTGAATGCAGATCGATAGTCCTGATCCCGAAGGACAAAAAACAGTGTGTCCTGTCGAAATCAACCAACGTCCTGCAGACATATAGTCTCGAGAAAATTATCCTATTTTCGCTGTTCAGCTCTAGAAACCAATTCTGCCGCAGGACAAAAGGACATGGTTCTTTAGGATGTCCTTGACAATCTCCACTGATTGTCATTAAAAAAATGGGGTCAGTCGACTCAAGATCAGCTCTAAAATAGTCGAGTTTTAAGCAGTATTCTGATTTTTGGACTAGTGAATTTTAGCTTAATTGGCAACTTTATGTAGCATAGATTTGGGGGAAAATTATATGCTTTTTCCGTTGTTAACATGAGAAGAATATGAAATACCAGGCCAACAGAATTACTTAGTAGGCAGCTGGTTTACAATTTTTTTAAATGCGTAACGGAATTTCATGCATTTGAATTTTTGAATTCAACTACCAGTTGGAATTTTTGAATTTAGCGGGCAACGATATTCGAAGTTTTAACGACAAAATTTGCTCTGGGGGAAATATGAAATACCAGGCCAACAGAATTACTTAGAAGGTGGCTGGTTTAAAATTTCTTTAAATGCGTAACGGAATTTCATGCATTTGAATTTTTGAATTCAACTACCAGTTGGAATTTTTGAATTTAGCGGGCAACGAAATTCGAAGTTTTAACAACAAAATTTGCTCTGGGGAAAATATGACATACCAGGCCAACAGAATTACTTAGTAGGCGGCTGGTTTAAAATTATTTTTAAACGCGTAACGGAATTTCGGGCATTTGAATTTTTGAATTCAACTGCCAGTTGGAATTTTTGAATTTAGCGGGCAACGAAATTCGAAGTTTTAACGACAAAATTTGCTCTGGGGAAAATATGAAATACCAGGCCAACAGAATTACTTAGAAGGTGGCTGGTTTAAAATTTTTTTAAATGCGTAACGGATATTTGGGCATTTGAATTTTTGAACTCAACTGCCAGTTGGAATTTTTGAATTTAGCGGGCAACGATATTCGAAGTTTTAACGACAAAATTTGTTCTGGGGAAAATATGAAATACCAGGCCAACAGAATTACTTAGTAGGCGGCTGGCTTAAAATATTTTTAAATGCGTAACGGAATTTCATGCATTTAAATTTTTGAATTCAACTACCAGTTGGAATTTTTGAATTTAGCGGGCAACGAAATTCGAAGTTTTAACGACAAAATTTGCTCTGGGGGAAATATGAAATACCAGGCCAACAGAATTACTTAGAAGGTGGCTGGTTTAAAATTTTTTTAAATGCGTAACGGATATTTGGGCATTTGAATTTTTGAATTCAACTGCCAGTTGGAATTTTTGAATTTAGCGGACAACGAAATTCGAAGTTTTAACGACAAAATTTGCTCTGGGGGAAATATGAAATACCAGGCCAACAGAATTACTTAGAAGGTGGCTGGTTTAAAATTTCTTTAAATGCGTAACGGAATTTCATGCCTTTGAATTTTTGAATTCAACTGCCAGTTGGAATTTTTGAGCTTAGCGGGCAACGATATTCGAAGTTTTAACGACAAAATTTGTTCTGGGGAAAATATGAAATACCAGGCCAACAGAATTACTTAGTAGGCGGCTGGTTTAAAATTTTTTTAAATGCGTAACGGAATTTCATGCATTTGAATTTTTGAATTCAACTACCAGTTGGAATTTTTGAGCTTAGCGGGCAACGATATTCGAAGTTTTAACGACAAAATTTGTTCTGGGGAAAATATGAAATACCAGGCCAACAGAATTACTTAGTAGGCGGCTGGTTTAAAATTTTTTTAAATGCGTAACGGAATTTCATGCATTTGAATTTTTGAATTCAACTGCCAGTTGGGTTATTTGAATTTAGCGGCCAACGATATTCGAAGTTTTAACGACAAAATTTGCTCTGGGGAAAATATGAAATACTAGGCCAACAGAATTACTTAGTAGGCGGCTGGTTTAAAATTATTTTTAAATGCGTAACGGAATTTCGGGCATTTGAATTTTTGAATTCAACTGCCAGTTGGGTTATTTGAATTTAGCGGCCAACGATATTCGAAGTTTTAACGACAAAATTTGCTCTGGGGAAAATATGAAATACTAGGCCAACAGAATTACTTAGTAGGCGGCTGGTTTAAAATTATTTTTAAATGCGTAACGGAATTTCGGGCATTTGAATTTTTGAAGTCAACTGCCAGTTGGGTTATTTGAATTTAGCGGGCAACGATATTTGAAATGAATTTGTTGTTGTTTTTGTTCTTGTTGTACAACAACAACAACAACAACAACAACAACAACAACAACAACAACAACAACAACAACAACAACAACAACAACAACAACAACAACAACAACAACAACAACAACAACAACAACAACAACAACAACAACAACAACAACAACAACAACAACAACAACAACAACAACAACAACAACAACAACAACAACAACAACAACAACAACAACACAACAACAACAACAACAACAACAACAACAACAACAACAACAACAACAACAACAACAACAACAACAACAACAACAACAACAACAACAACAACAACAGCAACAACAACAACAACAACAACAACAACAACAACAACAACAACAACAACAACAACAACAACAACAACAACAACAACAACAACAACAACAACAACAACAACAACAACAACAACAACAACAACAAGAACAACAACAGCAGCAGCAAAAACAACAACAACAACAACAAAATCAACAACAACAACAACAAAAACAACAACAACAACAGCAACAACAACAACAACAACAACAACAACAACAACAACAGCAACAACAACAACAACAACAACAACGACGACAAATACAACAACAACAAATACAACAACAACAAATACAACAACAATAACAACAACAGCAACAACAACAACAACAGCAACAACAACAACAACAACAACAACAACAACAGCAGCAGCAAAAACAACAACAACAACAACAACAACAAGAACAACAACAGCAACAACAACAACAGCAACAACAACAACAACAACAACAACAACAACAACAACAACAACAACAACAACAACAACAACAACAACAACAACAACAACAACAACAACAACAACACCAACAGCAACACCAACAGCAACATCAGCAGCAACAACAACAACAACAACAACAACAACAACAACAACAACAACAACAACAACAGCAGTTGTTTTTGCTGCTGATGTTGTTTCTGATGCTGTTCACCAGCAACAACATTTTGCTGTTCCATTGCATCGGGCAATTTTCTTGTCATTGTATCGTCTGTGTTCGTTCTGCGTGATTTCTTGGACTTCTTCTGCCTTTGTCTTTGTCATCGGCATGCCAAACAAATGACCTTGCCTGCAACACCTTCTCAACTGCCCCCCTTCCCCATCAGATTTAATCACGTTTCGGCCTCTTCATGTCGGGGCGGCGCAACAAGTTTGGCAAAAAATGTTTGTAAGTGTATAAACTGTTTTTGTTTTTATTCCTGATTTTTGCATTTTTCGCCTTTTGTTCGTTATGCAGAACATGAAATTAAAGCTGTGTCAGAGTCAGAGATAAATGCGTTTATAAATAAATCAGTTTATGCCCAGGATGATGTTGACGCCAGTGAAAGATGTTGGTTTTGTTGCCATTGTTTCTCTCTGTCGTTTTTGTCAAGTTTCAGCGGTTGACACAGACAGTCTGACTGACTGACTGACTGACTGACGGACTGACTTACTGAATGTGACCGAGTGACTGTTAATGTCACTAAGCTGTCATTTTGAATGCTTCTGCTACTCTGCCAGCTAAATGCTAAACAAATCATAAAGACAAAAACCCCAAAAAGAAAACAAAATGCTTATCTGAAAGATACTTAATGGATCCATTTGACCTTTTCATGCAAAATGCTAGCAAATTAATTTCACAGCGATAAGTGCGTGTCGACATATTGACAGACGCCCTCAGCGGGCACTACTGATAAGCTTCAATCGCCAATCGCCCAATCGCCAATAAGCTCCTTCCACCACCATACCCCAAGCCCATTAACTTTGGCCGACTGACCAACTGATGCAACAGCAACAACATGACAGCCAAGTCCGCGGGGCAGTCAAGTTCCTCAGTTCCTGTCCCAGTCCCTAGCCCTGTCCCTGCCCCGGTTACTGGCTTGTTCACTAAATCGCTGCACATTAAATGCAATTAAGAAATGATTGAAATCATAAATTAGCCCTAATTGGCCACAGGACGATCGGCCTCATCATCGTCGTCGGCATCCTCCTCCTCCCCTCTCATGGTAGGCAATGCTCTGGGCTCCCTATGCTGGCTCTCGGCATTGGATCTTCTTCTTATTCTGTTGGCTACCAAATGGCCCCGCTGACAGGCGGCACGTACTTGTTGGGCCAAATTGTAGGGTGCACATCAAATGAGTATTTTTAGCTACCGAGCTGAGCTGTGGTGAAGCTCCACAGTGAACCAAAAAGTGCTAATTAATGAAAATGAAAACCTACAACTACCTCTGAATAAAACATTTTCTCCACCATTATTCAAGAAATTGATCGTACTTGATCGTGATTAAAATATTTATTAAAATATCGATAAGAAACGTTCAAAATATTTCGATAACTGCTCACATACTAAACTTAGCATACTTTTTGGAACTAAACAAATGGATTGATTAAGTGTAAAAACAATAAATTATTACTATTCTAAGCATTTCCAATTAACCCTAGACCACTGTGCAAGATTCCTTTGGGACAAGCCATATTAATAGCGGTACGAACAGATCCACAAAGCAAATATATATATCAAGAATTAGACAGAGAGAGGACACGATAGCCCAGTTAGCAACTAGGCTTGTGTACCTTGCCCTGCCACGCCTCCCTCGTGAAATTGCCATCAGTAGATGAAATTGAGATTTTTCGTTTTGATTTTTGGTTGTTTTTTTTTTGTTTGCCTCTTTTTTTTTCTGCGTTTATGATTAAGCGTTGAGAATTTTTTTGACGGCAATGCGCTGGAAGCAGCTTCATGTCCCCAGCTGTTGTTGGATGTAGCCGCCAACATCGACACCGAGACCGACACCGACAACGACACCGCAGTCTCTGCCAACGTCGACGCCAACAGAGCTGCGCGATGTGTGTGTGTGTGTATGTCGACGCGGAGAGACTATAAAAAGCCAAAGTTACGCAGTTTTCGAATTAAACTGTAAACACACAACAACGAGGCAATACCTGTATCCAATTATACACACACAGACACACACACACACACACACACACACAATGGCTCATCCTTGGCTGATTATCCTGGGCGTCCTTCTTTTCACCTATGGCCTGCCCATAACAACAGCAGCACCAGCAGCAGCAGTGAAGGAAACACACGATACCAAAGCACACTTGTTGGATCGCTTCAATCATCGTTATCCGGATGGCAGCTACGAATATCGTTTCGAATTGGACGATGGCACAGCGCGTTATGAACGTGGCTATTTCGCTCTAGTTAATGAAGTTAAGACCCTAATGGTTGTTGGCTATTATTCATATCGCATGACCGATGGCGGTTACATCACAGTCTTCTATAATGCTGATCAATTTGGATATAGACAAAATCAGTGTAAGTAAAGTCGTTAGATAAATAGGTAGAAGGTATGTTAGAAGATATGTAAGAAATAATGGGTTGGTATCAAGGTAATTGCTGCTCCCATATTTCATATATAGTTAGACAAATTGAAGATAAGAAATGGAAGTAAACAATTAAGACTAAATACTTTAAAATTCCCATTCTATTTCCTTTTATGTAGCCATCACGCCACAAGTCTATCCCAATTTGCCTCGTTCGATTGATGTGCCATTGGGAATGGAACCAGAGAAGCAGCAGGAGCAGGAGCAGGTGCAGCACTTAACTTCACCGAGACCAAGCTCAAGTCGCATTCCCACACAGAATCCAGTCAAAGTCAATGGGCAAGGGATAAGTTCGACGCCGAGGGCATTGCTAGTATCCAGCCATAGGAGCCGATTCTGAGATATATACGCTATATATGTATGTAAGCCTGAAATTACAGACTCTCATTATTATAATTATTATTATAAACAATTTTTGTACATTTTTTTTTCTCCTCTTGTTGTACAATAAGTGTATCATTGGGGCCATACAAGTGATTTTTTGGTTATTCTTTTTTTGTTTTTTTTTTTGTGGTGGAGCTTTGTAAGCACAATGAAATGGAATTAAAAAATAATAAAAATTTATTAAGGTAAAAGATGCGAAAATTATGAATTTATTATTGACAAGGGCCAAAAAGTTGTTTGCCGCTTTTGTTGTTGTTGTTGTTGTTTGAGTTTGAGTTTTTATGGCCACTGCAACTTGGGCAATGGGTTACGCCTCGTCTTGTATGCCTACGGCACACCCCTCCCCACACCTGCCCCCATGCCGTCACCATGTTGCGGCCCTACCTCCTACCCCGCCACCTCCCCCCACTGACATCTCGTTCGCCAACGAATGGGATCAGAAGATTTCATGAATTTTTTCGAAAGTCATCGACAATTTGGCCATAAATTGCACGTAAAAGCGTTTCCAGCAATAAAACATATTGCAATAAAAATGTAGAAGTACAACCCCCCACCCCCCTCCCCCATTAGCAGGATGGTGTGGGCTTAACAATTGCATCGAATATCGAATATCAGGTCATAATTTAAAAATCAACAAAATGTGCAAAAATGAAAAGAAGGTTTAACACTTTAGCTCGTTGTTGTTTTTGTTATTTTTGGGTCTCTTAAGGGGCGCCTGGTTAAGCCAATTAGGGTTCCCAATTTCAGACCTTTAGTGTGAAGGTCTATCATAAATTTATAAAGTGCAGACAACTTGCCAATTTGGGGATTACAGGGAATTGCCAGACACAGGACGAGAAAACAAAAGCCACAGTGAGAGAAAATCCAAGTTAATTGTCAGCAAATGTTATGACGACACAACGAACAATGAATACTCTTTACTTTACAGGGCCCATCAAATGTGAAGGCGGGGGAAGTGTGTCTCAGAAAATCACCGATAAGGAATACAAAGCCAACAGAAGAGGGATATGCACTCCAAACTTCTGAGGACCCTTCCTTTGTCTCTCTCCAAGAAACCACTCCCTCGTGCCAGCTTACTTCCTTGTAAGTGGGATTCAGGATGTTACCATAAACGAAAAATCGTTGACTGTATTTTCCTTATCGAAAGCGTTTGCCTATGGCAAGGAACAGAAGGTTCTTTTGAGGTAGTTTGAGCCCATCGAAAAGACCACTCAACTGAATACTAGAATAGTCATAGCCATATACCCGTTCAGCAAGTGTAGCAGAGTCATGTGGCTGCAAACGTTAAGCTCATGTTTTCATTTAAAGTGATTACAGTGCCCGACAATTGTTATTACCTAGAAAGATGGACCAAAGTCAAAAGTCACTCCAAAATCCGTTGGTCCCAGCTCTGAGAGTTCTGATTAAAATATTTAAGTACATTCAAGTGATTAATAAAACACAAAACATTCCTCATTTAAATGGAATTTGTAATATTTGCATAATTATCTCGCTTATTCGCATTTACTCTTCATTAAATTACCTAAAATGCAAAATGAATATTTTTGCATTAAGCTAAATTGTTGAAAATTTAAGACAAACACAATTTTGTTCTATCAATTACACATTGAAAATTTCGCACTGACTTTTGTTTAATAAAAGTAGGAAATGAAAAAAAACTCACTCACACACCCACACACCCACACACACACACACACACACACACAGGCAAACAGAATGGAAAAAAATCAACTTACTCAACTGCCATTTAGACCAAAAGCCATATCATATTGTTTAGACGAAGGAAAGGAAACTGAAACAAACCGAAAATAAAAAGGACAAGCAACAAAAAAACTTCTAAAACAAAAAATGTCACCAAGTACAGGAAAAGAGCAACAGAGCTGAGAATGTAGCTAATCAAAAAAATTAAATTAAAAAGGAAATTGTAGCAGAGAAAGGCAGAGATGTAGAGAGAGAGAGAGAGAGAGACAAAGAGGAAGAGTGAGCCAAACCAAGTAAAACGCAAAAAGCCAAAGTAAAATACTCGGCCATAAAAGGCAACAACATGGGTTGAATGACACTAGGCGAGAGGGCACTAGATGGTGGAGGGGTGGAAGAAAAGTCTCTGCCTTCTATACAGACACTTGGCCAACACAGAAAAGAGCTCAAACAAATGAACAAACTATAGTTTACACAGGGTCCATTCGCAAAGGGACGAAACCCACATACATATATTGATAACATCTTGAAAATTCACCAATTCGAGAAGATTAATTGAGACCAGGTCATAGTCACTGGGTTAGATTTGGGACTAATTAAACAAGGGTCTGCTTATCTGGCATCGCCTGGTGAGGAGCAAATTAAATCACCCCCCAAAAAGGTGTCCATTTGTGTGGTCTAATAAAAAAAACATCTATAGATTAGATTAATTAATTATGCATACACTGGATTTTATTGGCCATAACAAGTGAGGCGTTAAGCTAGTTGCCAGTTAATGGACCAGTTTGGCTTAAAAGGCGAAGAATTCCAAACGTCAGTCCATTCGCCTTCCACAACTTCACTTGATCCTTGAAGAACAGACACACACATGTTAGCTGAAGTAGTTAAAACTTATCAATGAAACTTTACAATCACAGAAAAAAGAAAAAGGATAAAAATCGAAGAGTAAGTGGGAACTGGAAAACTTATCCCTACAAAGAAAGCTAACAAAGTACAACTTTGTTCAGTTTGTTGCGTTTATTAAAAGGAGCAAGTGAGCCACCATAACCCACAGGAGCAGACTGAAGATGGCTGAAGATGAAATCTTAAAGCTTTAGGCATTCCTTTGACCATTAAAGGCTCATCAAACACCACACAGATGGAAAAGGAAAAACACTGGGAAAAACAGTAAAAATAAATAGCAACAACAACAACGACAAATTGTCATCAAAACGCAATAAATATTGCAAATGTGAGCAAAGCAGGCAAAGTTTAACTAGGACATGACAGTATCCTGATTCGTGGATCCTTACTCTACCTTTGCCTGTTGCCATTTTGTTGTTGTTTCTGTCATGTTTGCAAGCTGCGGCAGCACCACAAAAAACGACACGAAACAAAACTCAAAAACCCTAAAAACCAAAGCCAAAAGGATAAAGAATAAACACATGGAAAACAACAAAACAAAAAAGGGTAAATTTTAGGGTGTTTTTCATTTTTTGTTTTTTTTTCATATATACATATACACTTACATATATATGCACATTTTTTTTGTTGTTGTGCGCGAGTCTCCGCTGGTGTGAAGGAGATGGACGACAAAAAAAAAATTAAATTTAAAAATGCAAAAATGGCTTTTAAGCAGCGAAAGTCGCCTGGCCGCATTTACGGTGGCTGATGGTTGTCTTGTGGGCGTTGGCGGGGCGGGTGGGGGCGCAGTCCCCACCCTTGGGGACCTTAAAGGAACACAGGTATATACGAGCTGAATGTGCTAAAAGGACATTGCCGTGTTGTGTTTGTTGAGCTCTAGCAAGCGTGGGCACTGCGGCCAACTTAATAGATAGACCCGATGCGATGCCAAGGCTATGGGCCAGGCCAGGGCGATGCGGCGGAGGGGCAGGGGAGGCGTTATGTGTGCACTTCATCAACATCAACCGCAGAGAAAGCCAGAGAGCGACTGAGAGATGCCTCTCTGGCTAAATTAATCAAAATTCATACCCACTTCCGCACCGCCCGCCGTCCACCCGCCCCCACATAGCGCTTAACTAAACAAGGCAACAAAACAAAATACAAAAAAAACATCAAATTGTTGCAAAAAAAGAAAAAACGACAAATTTTTGTACAAATCTTAAACGAGAAATCTTAAAATCTCACATGGTCGTAGACTAAAACTAATTTCCTCCCTTTTCGCACATTGTTAATTTGATTTAAAAAAAACTTTCAACTCGTTATTTATACGAAATTCTCTGCCTCTCTTTTTAGTTTTATCTCCTTCTATCTCTGTCTTTTTTCTCCTCTTGCTTTGCGAAAGTGCAAATTAATTATTTTACGTGCATGCCGCAAACTATGCTATGCAAATTTTTTCTCCATTAAATCAGTTAATGTAATTTTGCATTTTGCACAAATAAAAAACCCACAGGAATTTAGTTTAAAATTTCAAATTTCAAAAATTAGTCAAATCAATAAACATATATTCTGTGCACTATGGAAAATTCAGAGTATTTCCCACGCGAAACTAAGATTTTCCCAATGTTTCCCCCCCTCCCCTAATGGCCAGGATTAAAGGCGTGATCTCCTGCTGCCTTTAATAGGCAAATTAAAAACATTGCTAACATTTCTCAAAGTGTTTGCACAAATATTTTAAATTTACAATCTTTAAATGATGTCAAAGAGACTTGTATATTTAAATTATTGATTTAATTTTATTTTTATAATTAATCAATATTGTTTAATTGCTTATGTAAGGTCTGTTGTTTCATTTCATTGTCATGCCATGCACCCGCAAGGATGAAATGGCATTTTAAAGTCACCAAAATGTTTGTAACAGGCAAAAGAAACTAAATATGGGGAACTTTGCCCCTTAAAGTATGCGATAAGCTTCAAAAGTATTAATTGCTTCGAACAAATTTAAACAGTTAACAGCTCAGGATTCGCCACTTGGATATATATTCTTGTTCAGCAGTCCAGATTTGACAATTTTCTTGCTTGTCTGTGTCTTATTCATTTCAAATACTTGGCTCTTATTGTTGCACGGTATATCAAAGTCGGTGTTACAAATTAGCTCGTTAATTTTTGATGTGCATGTGTATTGCATATGTGTAAAACAAATGGCATGTTGAATTTAAAATTTGAAAACCGCAAAAGCATTGTGCATAATACAAAAATGAGTAAATAATATATATTTGTATGATCCAACAAAGAAAAAAGGAACACAACAAAGTGAAATGAAATAACTCAGGAGGAAATTGCATTGCAATTGAACTCAACCTGACATCAGTATATCAGGATATGGCCATTAGAGTCCTCATGCTGATCAAGAAAATATACTTATATATATACGTTGCATGTAATTGCCCACCACATTTTCATGTAAAAATCATTAAGAGCCTTTTCAAATAAACAAAATTTCCATATGTGCATACAAACATACTTATACCACACATGTGTAAACATAAGTGCATACATGTGCAAATGTATATATGTATGTGCATACAAGCCGTCGCGAATTAAGATACTTCATGAGTCCTTTAGCAAGGACAAAAAGCCATGAAACAATGAAAATTAACTTCATATCCGGTGTCAATAGTCCATCATTCTTATTGATCAAGGCTTTTGACAGCAAACGACAAGTGGACCGGAAGTAATTTGATAACAAAGGACTATTTTGAAGACAAGATTGAATTTTGCTATACAGCCTTAACCTATTCCCTAGTAAACCTATTAGTTTTAGCTGAACACTAAAATGTGTTGAATAAAAGAACGATAAGCACAATATTTTACCTTGGTGTCAAGAGTATTTAATAAACTTTATAGTCCGGTCCTGCCATCTGCCTCTCTCTCTCTCCCTCTCTCTCTCTCTCTCTCTCTCTCTCTCTCTCTGAGTGTTTGGTTGTATGTTTTGGGCGGACAACAATTTGTATATTGAATGAAAATAAAGCTATTTGTTAATTCAATGAGTTCTGCGGGCCTGGTACTTGACATTAACAGAAATAAGTACATATATGTATTTGCATATTCTACGAACACAATGGCCGATTGTTGAATGGAACATATATCCATTTTACTTGAATTGCAGTTGAAGCATTTTTGTAATTCTCTCTCCCTTTCGCACCCCAAGCCATCGTCTCTTTCTGCCCCTCAGTGATTGATTAAGGTAATTTATTTGAACAAAATGTTTTTCTTTTTGTTTGTTGTTTAAATAGTTTTTTAATTAAGACTTTTCTTGAAGCTTAAACATTTTTTTTGCTTTATAGATACGTTCCGGTTGTATCGTAGAGAGGGCGTGGAAAAGGCAAAGCTCAATTTTCCCACCCATTTTCCATCTCATTTTCATTGAAGCTTCCTTTGGGCTATTTAGCCTTGATGCCTCCGTGGGCGAAAGTTTTCTTTATTCCTTGGGAAATTGGCGCGTTTATCTTACATTATTTTGTGCACATTCGTTTCGCATTACTTTCAGCTTCCGCCTTTGGCATCCTCCTGCACTGGAGCTGATGCTGATGCTGATGCGGCTGCTACTGCTGACGCTGGCGCGGACTCTAACTCCGGCTGCAATAACTGTCTGACATTTCGGGGTGCTCGGCACGCGCTCACTAATTTTATTCCTTAATAAAAACCAAGGCACATCGGCATAGATGGGTGGGACCAAGGTGCGCCTGAGCACGTAAACCTAGAATGGGACGGGGGGGGGAAGGACTTTGGCTACGGCTGCTGATACAACTACAACTAAGACTACTGCTACTCTTATTAGTGGGGTATCAAAGTCGGAAAAGAAAAAAGCAAGCAAAGTTCATTAAAGTGATAATTACAAAGGCAGTAAACTGCAGCTGGAGAAGGCAGAATGGATGAAATTCGAGTTTCGCCTTGGTCGACCTGGGCTCATGATGGCGACGAGACAACACAAATAAAAAAGGGTTGACCTACATTGTTTGTTACAACATCCCCCAGGTCCCCCCCCCCCTGGCCTTTTGGCTTCTATGCATCAGCAGTGTATGATTACAGAGATGTGATTATCCAGAGACAAAGCCATATTAAAAATCAATTACCATTAAACACAGTAAGCCTAAAAATATGCTATGTATTAGTCAGAAGACTTGCACACTGTTCGATGGTAAAATGTTAATGTTCTTCAAATCCACAAGACAAGTTTTAAGCTACTAGTAGCTAGTACTAAAGATGGTATAAACTTTTTAATTTTAACATTAAGGCTTTCAGAAACAAATCTATAACAAATCTATAACAAATCTAGCTAGATTTTGGTTTATGCTTTCCAGAAACAAGAAGATTTTTAAAAATAATACCAATTCTATGTATGAGTAGTATGTAAAAAGGCAAAAGCAAACACACACACACACACATACACACAAGATGGAAACCCTCGAAAAGCCTTTAAATAATCATAAGCTAAAAACTCCATTTTAGGCGATGCCAGATGACGCCTTTTTGCGTTTGCTCCTTAAGGAAAGGCAAAACAGGAGCAACAAGGGAGTAAAAGGGAGCAAAGTGAAGATGCCGATGGAAAAGCAGCAACTGAAAACTTTTCAGCATAAACAACAAAGAAAAGTGTGGAAGTGGAAAGCCATAAACTACAATTGAAAGAACCAACAAAACAGCAACAGCTACAATAACAATAACAACAATAACAAAAACAGTAGACAAAAGCCAAGCAAAGCAAACAACAAGTAAATAAATAAATAAATACATATGCAAAAATGCCAAACGGATTGGCCAAAAGTGAAATATTTTGATATGCATCTAAATGGCATCATCAGCATTGTGTGCGGTTTTTTTTTTGTTAGCTTTTTGGCCACGGGCACCAAATGCGCCCAGCAAAATACTAAAAATACCGACTAGAAGCTACAACAACAACAACAACAAAAACAGACAGTGAAGAAGGCAATCAGCAAACGGTGCGATTGAGAAACAAACAAATAGAACAATAAGACAGACCCAAATCAAAAGCAGAAGCCAGAAAAGAGTCACGATAATAGCGAAGGATGGCGAGGGCCGAAGATGGCAGAAGGAGCCAAAAAGGCAACATCAGGCTAAGAAGTGGCATACAAAATTGCAAATCATTTTCCGGGCGTTACATTTGATTTTGCCATCCTCGATGCCAAAATCTAGGATTGTGCCCATTGCACAGTGGTCAAAAAAGCCTTTAGAACTTCATGAATCTCATCTCTAAGCAGATGAAAAGGTTTCTGGAGAAGGAATCTTACATATTCAGCAAATTTGGTGAGTTCTTTTAAATACTTTCATCATTGAGTTAAATAACTTCATTTTAAATAAATGACAATACTTTTTATATAAAAAAAAGTTACAAAAATAAATTACATTAAATTACAAAAAAAAATGATTTGATTTTCATAAGAAACACAAAAAAAAAATATGATGTCAATCCATGTTCAATGCCTTTTTTCATTGGCTCTTGGACCACTGTGCATATGTTTCTATAGTTTAGTTAGTTTTTGGCTTTGTAATGCAAATTGTTGTCCCTTTCGGGCTGATGATAACTCTGCACAACTGAAAAAAAATAGATGATATATATATATAGAATAAAATTTGTATAGGTAACTAAAAATCAACCCCAAAAATGGGGTAAGAAAACTCACTCTTATAGACATTATAGCCCCTTTCATCGGCTATATAGTAATGGGTACGGAATTGATTCTTAAGTCCTGGTATGGGTATGGTATAGTAACCTTTCTGAACATTGATAACTTCATCATCTTTACCGATTTTGGTATAAATCTTCTTATAGTTGACAAAACCATTGCTCAGAACAATTCTGTGAAAAATCAAATTGTTGAGTAATAACGTGAGAGTTAAAGTCTCACAAGACTCACTTGTATACTGTAGTGCCATTGGGATGGACGACATGATAATCTTCGACAACATAAATGTTCGATTCTGTGGGCCAGGGATGTGATGTGTCAGCTGCTGCTGGCGGTGGTGGGGGAGGAGGTGAGATGGTTGCTGTTGGCGGCAACTCATCGTAGAAATTATCAAGATTTTCCTCTTCAAAGTCCATTGCTGGAGGACGAGGAGAAGGTGGCACAGTAGATGTGAACGATGTTGAAGGTGTCTTCATTGTGGAGGTCCTGATGGTTGGCCTTCTAGGGTTTCTGGTGGTGGTGGTGATGGGTGTCCTTCTGGTGGTAGTAGTGGTCAATGGGGGATTAAAGTCATCACCATCCTCAATGTCATCAGTGGGCCAAACAACCAATTGCAATTCATAGATGGGCTGACTGTCCATGGAGGACATCAAGCTACGTTGCTCTCGCTCTGTTTGTATCTCTGGCTCGTTCTTGTCGTTCTCGGACTCCGGCTTATTAGTCACAGATTCTACTTTACCCTTCTCCTCATGCTCCGGCTGGGGTGCCTCAGTGGATAGACCAGTGCATTCACTGTTCGGTTGAACTAACGAGTCCATTGTCATTGCATCGAAAGTCAATTTACAGTCAATGCGTTGCCGCTCCATCTCAAGTGGCGTACTCGATTCCGACTCCGGTTCAATGGGAAGCGCCTTGGCCAGAATTAGTGTCACCACCATTGGCAGCAGTATGGCCCATATTTGGAATGATGACATGATTCTGTTTTTGACTCTCTGACTCTGAGACTGCGACTGCGACTGAATGGATAACGACTTACCTACCGCCCGCTTTTCGATTTATGCTGACCAAAAAAGGCCTTCCACTTGTATTTATACAACCCTTGAAACCGAAACCAAAGCAGCCAACAGAACAAAAACTCAAGAGACATCGATTTATACAACACTTTATAATTAGTCGAACGATTTTTGCACTTACATTTATGACTTTAATACCGTTATGTGCCATTTAAAAAAAAAATAAAGGTAACGAGAACACCGCAAAGGTAATCAAATCATTCCAAAAATGCCGCCTTAACCCTTTGATAATCCTAAATTAAAATTCAACCCGCACATTGAATACACTATAAATAATTTCATGACCTCTAATTAAGGCATCATAGGTCGATTGATGTCTATAGAGAGAAAATTTAAAGCCTTTGACTTTAAAATGAAGTAACGAAGTTGAAAACGAAAAAGACTTAATTCAGCTAAGAAAGCTCTATTGGTTTAATTACTTTAATTTGAAACTTTAAACTAACTTTAACCACTTGAGGCCCATGCAGGTTAAGGCATACAGTGTTTAAAGATGATTAAAAGGGCAAATTAAGGGCATCAGGAATATAAGTAAGGGATTATTATCGAATTTATATCCATGAACGTGTGAATTTGTCTTTATATTTGTCGTGAATAAACAAATGCAATGTGTTTGTGTGTATACAAAATGTTATTGTTGTTATTTCTTGTTTTCTTTTGTATTGTTTAAAGTTCAGTGACTTGAAATGTACAAATCAAAAATTCAAATTATATTAATACAAAAGAAAATATTAAAAATGAATGCTCAGAAATATTATTTATTTTATTTGAACTTTATTTCCAATTCATAACTGGAAAAAATAGTGTGATTTGATATTAGCAGAGGCTTAGGTGTGTCCTGATTTTTTCAGGAGGGTTTTTGGGGGAGGGTAACCAGGGGCACCTAACCAGTTAGTAATTTAATTTGACAAAATGAAGCTAAAGATTGGAACTGGACGGATTGAATTGTACATTTGGTTCCGAACGATCGGTTATCGATCCCACAAAAACCAAAAAAAAATATTTGTTAGTATGACTATAACTAAGTCCCACTCTAAAATACAAAAAGAAAATGTAGAAAAAGGTGCAGTTTTCAATTTAAAAACTCTAATAATCGGTGTTTTCTAAGTTTTTTAAACATTTAAGACAACACCAAGAAAAAGGTAGAGTAAAGATAATCGGGTATAAAATTTGACTTGACCTGCTGAAAGAGTCTATAGAAGTAAAAATACTGGAAATATCCTTTGAAAAAAGTTGAATGTATTTTCCCGAAAGCCTTTACATCTGAAATATCACATCAATTTCTTGAGAATTCTAGAACAGGGGATCCCTTGAAGTTGGTTGGACTAGTTATAACTGAAATTGGTTGTGAATTTGAATTTAAATTACTTTTTAAACTAATTAGCCATTGAAATGGGAATATTGTTATTTAGGAAATGCACATTTAAGTTTAAAACATTTGTAGCACTTGAACAAAACGTTAATGTTCTTCCGCCCACTGCCCCTCACCCCCCCTAGACTATGTGGGTTTTCTGTTGTTTTTGTTTTTTTTTTTGCTTATTCCATTCTATTTTTTGTTTTTTGTGTTCTTTTTTCGGTTATTTGAGCAACATCATTTATAATACGATTTGCCCCAACTGAATGACTATGTTGAAAGGATGGGAGGGGGGGCAACTCGTTCTCAACTGCAGTTGATGACGACGCAGCTTTGGGTTTTTGTTATTGCATTGCTTTTTGTTTCTCTCATTATCTCTGGCTGTTCTCTCACTCTGTCTCTCTAACTGTCTTTCTCTCGCTCTCTCTGTGTGTGTGTGAGTGTGTGTGTGTGTGTGTGTGTTCTGCCGGCTGTTATTGTCATGTGCCATAAAAGATATTTTTATTTAGTTAAAGTATTTTTACGCTTACCAGTTTTTGTTGTTGTTTTCCTTCTCTTTTTTTTCTCTGTTTCTTTTGTTGGTTCAATTTGAAAATTGCATGCGAAGCGGGCAAATAAAAATTTTAATGAGTTAAATGTATGTCAAATGAGTTGTTTTTTTTTTTTAATACTTTGGAGTATATACAATAATCAAATATAAGCACACACACACATCCGCACACCCACACACCCACACACACTCACACACATATACATGCACGCAACATGATATGTCTTTAATGTGCAATTTGTCAAAAAGTTTTTTGATTTATGAGTCCACAACAACAACAACAACAAGAACAAGAACAGCAGCAACTGTCAAACAAGCGAAGCCTCCTCGCTATTTCCTTACCCCACCCACCTCCTCTTGTTCCGGACTCACATCTCCATCCCTTTTTCGTTCCTTTTAGCTAGCTAATCGCCCAAAGTGAAAAGAATGAAATGAAAAAAACCAAAAACGACACTCAACTTCAGATGATATCCCGTTGTTTCTATACCCTAGATTGAAATTTGATCAAGCAAGGATCATTTAGAAGAGAAGAAGCATGTCCTTACCAACTAAATAAATTAAGTATCCCAAGCGAAAAAAACATCCTTGTTTCCTTTTTAATGATATGCCAACTTCGGAACTTTAATCGTGTTAGATTTTTTGGACGCCCTAATATACCCCTCTCCATACCATGCGCTATACAGGGTATAAAAAGCATATAGAAAACAAAAAATAAACGAATTTTCCATGTAAACGTTTTTCTTAAAAAAAGAAAGTCGAAAGGCAGTAGAATATTTTCTTCTCGACTTTAAGCGGAGGGGTGGGGCGTTAGGCTGGATTTGTCGGTAGGACGGGAAGGGTGAGGGGCAACACTTCTTTCCTCTTTTTTCAATTTAATTTGATTTCTTTCTGGACACTGGCAATTTGTCACAGTCAGCAACAATTTCCATTCGCCAGGCATTCAAGAAGTTTCTAGCCTAATTCAATTCATATTTCTAAATTTAATTTCAAATACAATTAAGTACAAATTAATTAAGCAAAAATCATAAATCATTCAAGCAAGAGCAGGACACTCTGAGAGAGAGAGAGAAAGGAAAAGCAAAGAGCAAACAGTCTTTGATGTAATCTAAATATTTGTATCTTACTTCTTAAGTATACGCCTTATCCGAGAATTCTCTAGCGACAATGAGAAATGTTCCCAAGGACATTGTTCTTGAGGAATTCCTTGTGGATTCTTTGATGATTTTTATAGGACGATTCCTAGGGGCGTCCACATAAGTTTGTTCCCTAGAAATTTGCAGCTTTTTGATTCTTTAAAGGATTCCTTAAAAAATTTGTAGCCCAGGACATGAGTCGATCATTATTTTGTGTGTTTCATTTGATAATTGGTAATAATCTCAATCAATTAAATACTTTAGCACTTAATCTTGTTTCAAAATTTGATGTTCTTTCACTGAGTAACAGGTTCCTTAATGTGTGCCCTCCGAACGAAACTAAAAACCTGATCACATAAAAGAAATGCGCACTCTTTTCGGCTTAAACTCTATATAAAGTGATACCAGTCGACCAATTGGATGCAGTTGAAAAGTTGAAGTTCCAAAGCAAGTGAATCAACATGAAAACCTATCTGAGTTTAATTCTGATACTGATGATGGGAGCCACCACGGTTCTTATCGGAGCCGAGACGATGCCAAAGGTGACCACCACGGCGGCAACCACAACGGAGGGGCCACCGACGACTTCTACGGAAAGTATGGAACGACGGGATAAGCGGCAATTGGTAAGTCTCTGGAGAGGAGAGGAGAGGAGAGGAGAGAAAAGTTTAAGTGTGCAAATTGAAATAATTTGTGCAATTTTCATAAAAACTTTTGCAGACCAACCAAGTGGGGAATGGTGGAACGGGAACTACAGCTGGCACCACATTTCCCATTTTCTTTGATGGCTTAAATGTTGCCACACCGTTGCAGCCATTGCAGCCATTGCAACCGTTGCAACCGCTTCCACCATTGCAAACGCTTCAACCTGTGCAGCCCATCACAGTGGTCACTCCGGTGGCTGCCACTGCGAACACACAGAATCAACAACCGCCGGGTTTTTTGCCAAATTTTAGCCAGAATCTACCAATATTTGGCACTCTGATTAGCAATTTGCCAGCCTTTCCCAATCTGGTAAGCGGTTTGGGATTAGGTTCTTTAGGCGGCGGTTTTGGCACCTTGGGCGGCCTCAATTTGGGCAATCTTGGTTTGGGTAATCTTGGTAATCTTGGCGGCAGCCCAGTGGCCAATATCCCAGCTCCCATTGGTGGCGGCGGCGTCGGCGGCAATCCCATAGCCCAATGTCCCATTACCCAGAAGCTCAATTGTCGTTGCGAGCCATTGTTATCATTGCCAATCGCGATTAAGCCACAGACACAGGTACGCCGGCCGCAGACCCAAACACAAACGCCAACCCAAATTAATCTGGTGCAGATTATGAAACAGAACTCACGCCGCAATGACGATGGCTCACAGGAGTTGCGCTTCATCATCAGCAGTGGACATGTAATCTATCAGAAGACAACAACAAGCACATCGAATGATACATTCCAGCAAAAGGGATTCTATTCATTGCCCATACAAACGGGACGTTATTTCACCATCTATTACAGCATCAATGACACAGACTACACGGTCCGAGCAGATGTCACTGCATCGCCTCCAAAAACCATTTTCGATGAGGAATTAACTGGACAGGTTTAGTTTTTTTATTCAACTATATCAGGCGAGAATTTCCTTTGGCCAATTAAAAACGATTATTATAAATATTGAAATTTCAAATTCAAAATGATCGAAATCATGTGTGAATAATGTCAAATTTGAACTCAAAAGTTTAGCTGAAATCTTACAATTAGTTTGTAATTAACAGATTTTTTTTTTTTTTTGTCTTATCATAAGAATATATTTTTGAAACTCATTTCTTTGTTTTCTAAACTTATGTATATACCAGCAACTTTGGGTTTTGGTTGATGATTTCTTGATTTTTTAGTTATCGAGGGGTTGTCTAAAAAAAGAACTTCCTTGGAATAAAGAGCTGTCAGCTAAAAAGGCTTTAGTACTTCAACCTTTAAAATGATTCCTTTTAGGCCAACACAATTCAAGCTGGCCTTAATGTATTTCTTGGCATTTAACTACATTAAAAGAGTCACAATTTAAGGCAATAAAGTGTCCATTATGCAAATAGTTTTGAAATAAACCAACACACCTTACTAAATGTGACTTATAATTCTAAAACTTACAACTAAGTTACTGTGACTTGTCTGTGGGAATATGCCTAAGATTGGGCAAACGAAGACTTCTTAAATTATGTTGAAGTAATGATCGATAACTCACTTTCGAGTTATCGATCCTGTGTAAGACATGGTGCAGTGACAACAGAGCATTTGAAGTCTTGAACCAAAGATTAATAATTAATATTGGAATCGTGCTTGGTTTTCTTCTCATCTTATGGTGGAAACAAATACTTGGAAGAAATTCGTTGTGAAACTTGATTTGACTTTAGTTAAATCAGTGTAATTTAGTTAATGCACAAGTGTAGGGTGTAGCAAAGTCGGCATTATCACTTATACTTGTTGCGATTTGTTTTTTATCTGATAATAAAATGCACACAACACTAAAATGTAGTTAAAACTAAACTGTTGAAATGATTGCCCAATGGGGAATGCAAAGTTTTTGCGACAACAATTTTACTATTTGTATGTGTGTGTGTGTGTGTATGGGTGTATGGGGGCTAAAAAGTTGAAGCATTTCTTTTATTGCTTCTTTTATTCAGCTTGTTGTATTCACTTTATTACTTGTGTCTGCTTTTCCCTTTTCTTTCTTTTCTCTATTTATGTTTTTGTCTTTTGTTGTAGCCACTTTCTGTTTCTCAATCGATATAATTAAGCAACAAACAGAAAGGAATCCCACTCCGATCCCCCCACCCACCACAAAGCCCAATCAAATACGAAGCAAAATTCAACAAGTTGTTCTCATTGCTCCATCCAATCCAATCCCATGCCATCTTTCCCATCTTTGTCTGTCACTTGGGCCGAGTTCAATTTTGTCAGCGAAATGTTTGTGTGTGTGTGTGAGTGTGCGTGTGTGTGAGTGTGAATAGCATCAAGTTGTACGAAAACTCAAGAACTCTGCCAGAACGGATGCGAAATGAGAACGAGGACAACTCTTTGCTTGTTTGTTTGTTTGTTTGTTTGACAGGATGCCCCTGGAAATGGAAACTGCTAGGATTTCGTTACTGCCGACAAGTGAAAAGTACAGAAAAAAAAAATAAAAATAAAAGTGAAAATGCAGAAAGCAGCACAAAACAAGCAAAAACACACAAAAAGGACATAAAAATTTAAAATACCGCCGCAATAAAGTATAATTAAAAGTTTGTATTGCTTTTTCACTTTGTGGTCGATAAACTGCATCCGGCTGAGATGGAACTAAACAACTAAATAAGAAATAAATAGCTTTAATAGTCAAAATGGACACCATAAAAAAAGATAAACATGTTCAAATAACTTTAAGCACTTTTTATTGTTTTATTGTTGAGGTCTAGCAAACACTTTCAAAGCAGCCCCAAAAGTAGGCAACCATTTGTTTATAGTTTTACCTCCATAGAGCTTACCTACTGCAAAATAATATATTTAAGCCTATAGCTGTCATTTATAGTTAGTGCAAAGTTCACTCAGCTAAAGTAAGGGTTACGTCATTATATAATAAAAAAAAAGTATTAAAAGTTCTTAGGATTCATTACCAGACACCGTTTTAATAGTCAATCCTAGTTTTTCATCTGCCTTTCATGGTCTATAAAAACGTTTCAAGTGTTTATCAAAAACTGAAAGGAATTGTTAATTTTTATTAATATCTTCTACAAGTTTAGGGTTAAGGTTAGTAGGTGTCTTTCTGGACATCCCCGAAATGTCAGTATTTAGAATAATTTTTGCCCAACATGCCCTCATCGGAAATCACCGCAAATATATTTTTGAAATCGAAACTGAGCTTATTCAAATGTTGTTGGATGTTGTTAAAGCCAAGTTAAAACATACAAGTTGATCAAATATTAAAACAAAATATCTTCGTCACTATCATTTAACTTTCCCATAAACTCTAGACATGGAGAACGTGTGTGTTTAAGGGCAAAGTAAACCTTTTGCGTTAACCGAGGCGTCGTCATCTGGGTATTTCTTTCATCTCTGAAATATTAAAGTTGTTTGTGGCAAAAAAAAAGAGGAAGAAAGAAATGAAAAACCAACCGCATCATTCTCAGAATTAAGGCCCAGTGCACGCAGAAAAGTTTTTCTCGAATCATAACATGGACAGAGCGAGTCAAGAGCGAAAGAATGATGATGGGTGATGGTGGCAAGGCAACAAGAAATAAAGGGTGCTGATGGATATACATAGTTGGAATTGACGAAGGGGGTGCCCAAGGGTTAAGTCAACTAGACAGAAAATTGCCAGACGGCAACCGCAATGGAAACAATTGAAAGAGCGAGATCTGATGGTTATGCCGATGCTGTTTTTGCTGTTGTCTGTTTGCCTGTTGTGTGCCATTCTATTCGGACGAACCAAATGAGCCTTTAAGTAATCAGTGCAACATCAGTGGAAGCAGCTGGCTGGCCTCCTGTCTCCCGTCTCCTGCCTCCTATCGGCTTCATCTGGTCTTTTTTATTTGTTCTTTCGCTGGCTGACTGTAATTACGCATTACCAGATGACTGTCATTTCATCGAAATCATAGGACCTACACACAATTGAAGTTACACTTTAAAAGCACTTTAAGTGATGCCAGTTTGGGTCTGCACCACGCATCATTAATTCGTCTGAATGTTGCTCTACTGCTGCTGCTGCTGCTGGTCCTGCTAGTGTTTTTTATTTAGCATCAGGTCCTGGGCATCCATTAGCAGATATGTCCAGACCGAGACCGAGACCGAGACGAGAGTGCATGGCAAACCGCAGCCCGTTCAGCCAGTGACTAGACAGACTTAGTCTATTTTCGTTTTCGAACAAAGGTATGGTTAGAGGGGCGGGAGGAATTTTTGGCGGACATTTGGTTGGCATTCAGAGAATGAGGGCCCGCCAAAAGTAAATGACCTACTCGGTCCTTCCGCATTGGTGGCCAAAAAGCGAAACCACAAACTGCACACACTGGACCACTGGGCAACACCCATCCAAATGAAATAAGGACAAAAAAAACAGAAGAGAGAAACTAAAAAAAAAACCGAGAGTCAATTGCCCTCGTTGCAGACGGATGTGAATTGGGAGCGGAAAGTTAACATAGCTTCTATACACCGACTAGGCACACGTTTTTTGTATTTCAAAACTAACTTCATGACTTACAATGCGCCTAGTTAAACAAATTAATAAAATAACCAAAGAAAAAAAGAAAACCACTAACTTTAACACTTTTAACATGATTCCATCACAATATACATATTTCTTAATGATAATCTAGATTTTAATATCTTTAAGAATATTTCAGTTGTTACGAAAATTCGAAAATACAAAATTTTATCTTTTCATGAAGTAATGTCCAAAAGATGTTTTTTAAATTCTAAATAATTTATCAAAGTTTTTTTTTAAAACATAAAACTAAACCACAAAGAAGATTGACAACATAATATTAGGTTTTTAAATTCCCACAAGAATCACTAATAGTTAAGAAAAAGATTATTTTTCCTTTAAATTAAAGCTGTTGACATTTTTATGACTTACTAAAAAAAAAAGTCCCTAAAAAACCGATTTGACCATTGAGCCTAAAGTGTTTTTCAATCAACAAGCAATTGGTATTCATGAAATCGTATTACAGTCGGGACTCCCATTACCAAAATTTGAAAGAGTCATGCAAAAAAAAAATTATAATATCGAAGAGGGTCAGACAAAGTTAATGCCATCATATGAATACACTTTTGCTTTTGTACAACTAAAGAACTAATGGCAATTTCGAAAGCATTTTATGCCAAAGTCTAGTAGTCGGATCAAGTGGCTATATTAAGACTGTGAATGAATTTAAAATCAGATCAACTAGCTGTATATATGTATATTGTAAAGAGACTGACCAAAATGAATATGCTTTTTCTCTTGGCAAGGGTATACCAGAAAAGGTTCTATTATCTACGAGACCGCAGACTATCACTGATAAGGAGAGCCCATTGAAGAAAGAAACACATGAAATACCAATTAAATTGGTAAATTTAACAATAATTTTCAGTTAGCTGGTTATACTTGACAGGTGAAGACTTACCAACAATCCAAAGCAATGGCCGGTGAGTTAAAAATCTAAATGGAATGAAATGTCTTTGATGCATTTGTCCCCATTCCCATCTCAGAACACAGATGGATGCATTATAGCCACGGGAGTGTGCCACAAAACGCTGTGGTTGCTGGACATGATTCAGACGGCGATACCATTTATATTGGACGAGCATTCTTTAGCAATGATATGCTCCCAGCCAAGGTGATTCCCAATAAGGGTAAGGCCTATGTGGCCTATGCCCGGCAGGAGCATGAACTGGAGAACTACGAAGTATTGAGTGGCTATAACTATGAGTGGCTGCCAGCGGAGAATGGAGCTGTGCCGCCTGGTGCCGTCAAAGTTGGCCAGAATGTGGATGGTGAATGGTTGTATGCTGGTCGTGGCTATCACGCTGGCAGCCTAACAGTCGGAAAAGTTCATCCCTCTCATGGTTGTCTCTATATACCATACGATTCCGATGAGGTGAAAATATTTGCCTATGAAGTCCTCTCCCAGCCCGAACGCTGGGTCGACACAACGGCCTCCGATGTGCCGCCCGGTGCTTTGGTCGCTGGCCATGACTCAAACGGCGATGCCATCTATGTGGGTCGTGTATTTCGCAATGGTGATCTAATGCCAGCTAAAGTTGTGCCCGCTAAGGGTACTGCCTACGTTGCCTACGGCCAAAAGGAACACGAACTGACCGATGTTGCCATCCTGGTGGGCGGTGGCTATCAATGGATACCTGCCTCGCATGGCAATGTTCATCCCGATGCCGTCTCTTCGGGCACCAATGTGGATGGCGAGAAGCTTTTCGTGGGTCGTGCCAATTATTGTGATAGCATCACAGTTGGCAAAATTCATCCATCCCATGGTGGCATCTACATTCCCTTCGGAGGAGAGGAGGTAAAGCTCGAGCACTACGAGGTCCTGGTGCGCGTTTAGAAACCAATTTTAATATATTTTATTTTCCTTTTTTTTTGTATTTTCTGTTGCTGTGCTCTCTCTCTATAATTTAATAAATTGTTTGCTCTTTTTGTATGTCACGCTTTATCAGGGAATTTTAGTTGGGGTTGTAAAATTTCCACTAAGTGCTTATCAAGACGGCAAGACGGCAAGCCGGCAGGAGAACCCGCCTAACCAACACACTCGCATAGGTACACATATGTACATATATTTGTCTGATATCTAGCGAGAGGTCTTTATCAATTGATATTTGAGGGGTGTCATAAATAGTTGGCCGACTAAAACAATTTCAAAATGATATAGCTTAAATGCCAACAATCAACCCAAGCCCATTTATATATATTTACACAGTGGGCCGGAAATCGTTTAAAACTCATAAACTATTCTTAGAAATTCATAAAAGTACCTACAAATGTAAGCACTTTCGAGTCATAAAGATAAGAAATCCCTTAAGTCTTGACACATTGAATTACTCATTTGTCTAGGTTTCTATAGCTAACAAACTCATTTCATTTTGAATTTGGCGCCCACACTTCACATTGGCGCCCTCTGGTAAACGTTATTGAAATTAATTCAATTCAAAGTTTACATTTAACCAACGTTTGTTTAAAAGTAAGCTCGATAAATGTAAATTTTACATGTAAATTCTGGAAATTAAAAAAACAATCTTTATCAATCTACGATCCGATCCCCAAATATCCATTATCATTATCCTCTACTAATATTTGTATATTCTAAATTCAATATCATTGATTTGGTAGGTGGCAATTCCTTGAATAGATTTCAATAATTCTCAGTTATTTCTCTTGGGAAGCTTAATTTACATCCCCATAGTTGGTCGGTTTTGTTTTAAATGCTAATTACTTGACATCCGGCTGTTGTCTCTCGACTTATCTGAACGATTGACTCTTAGATAGACTCACAAGTTCAGCTTATAATCTATTCTAATCAGCTATTGACGTCTTTTTGTTTCTCTGCTGTTGGTAAGAAGGTGCGGGGGGTATCATAAAAATAAACAAATATTCATGCATTCTTATAAATCAAGCACAAGAGAGAGAAGTAGCTCAAATGACTTTTAATGCCCTAGCTCTAGTTCCCCACATAATTAGTTGGGGCTACGACTTCAAGATAACCTATATCAGAAGGTAAGATGAATATAAAATTTTCAAAATTATAATGTTTAAATCATCTTCTGCTTGTGATTCAACTGCAACCAGAAAATATAAAAGGTTTGATATCAATTTGATCATTTTATATTCCTAAACTATTCTTTTACTTTTCCTCAACATACTTTTCACATTTACATAGACTGTTTGAAGTTTTAGCGAATATGCCCAACAATCAATACTAGCTGATGGGTATAAAAAGTAGAAACCGGCAAGTGAGAGAGAAACACCAAAGGGAGGGGGAATAGGAAACCAGATTAGTAAAGTGAGAGAGAGAGAAGAAAAGTGATAGCACATTTCTAATTCTAAATTTGATCTCTCCAACTCTCTCACTCCGCCTCTCTGGCTCTCTGTAGATCACCTAAACGAAACTGGGCCCCCGCACGGACGCTCAGAGGGCATCGGAATATTCCACAATTTAGCCACAACCGCAATAAAACTTATTAAATTCAGTTGAGAACTGGTAAGCCACTAGGAACAATGTGGGACGATCTCAAGGATAAGGTTATTTTGGTAACTGGAACAGGTTCCGGCATTGGTCATGCGCTTGTCCAGGAATTGGCCAAAGCGGGTGCCACAGTAATTGCCGTGGCCCGTAACGATGCCCAGCTCAAGGAACTGGCTTCATATGATCCCAAGCACATTCAAACCCTTAAACTAGATCTGGCCCATTGGGACCAGGTTAAAGAGACTTTGGCCAAGGTGCCACAATTGGATGGTTTGGTAAACAATGCCGGTGTGGCCATTATAAAGCCATTCGAAGAGCTTACCGAAAAGGATTTTGATACGTAAGTAAAAAGAAACAGTCAAATTGTTAACTCACTAATGAAACTTGTTACTTTGTAGTCACTTTAATGTCAACATTAAGGCCGTGTTCAATGTGACCCAAGCTCTGTTGCCCAAACTGCGTAATGGCTCCAGCATCGTGAATGTCTCCTCGATAGCGGCAAGTCGTTCATTTGCCGGCCATACCGCCTACAGTGCCACCAAAGCTGCCTTGGATTCGTTGACCAAATCATTGGCCCTGGAACTGGGTCCACGCAAGATTCGCGTCAATTCGGTTAATCCTACTGTGGTGCTCACCAAAATGGGTCGGGACAATTGGTCGGATCCCGCAAAAAGTGGTCCGCTTTTGGCACACATTCCACTGAATCGTTTCTGTGAGGTGCAGGAAGTTGTCGATGCCATTGGCTATTTGTTGAGCAACAAATCGACTTTTGTCAACGGACATCACATTCTTTTGGAGGGCGGCTATGCCGTTTCCTAAGGACTCGATTCAATAACAATGCAAATGCTAATTCAATCTTTGGCTACTCTTTTCAATTCCTTTTTGTATGTTTGTATGTTTTTTTCTTTCTATATGTATATTTGCTTACATTAAAACAGTTTTCTCTGATTAATTGTACATAAACGGTTTATCTTACACTTGTAACAAGATACAAAAAAAAATTGATATATATATATATATGTATACCTATACATACTATATATATATAGAGTTTCTGTTTGAATTTGAATATACATAATACAACTTATACATTGATTGTTTTTTTTTTTTCACTTATTCATTTATGCGGTTGCATCTTTCCCCGTCCCTATACCCCGCCATGCAGCAGGGTAAGCCTTCTCTAGGCACACACTTTACCCTGCTGTTGGCTTTGGATTTGCTGTTGCTTCTTCTCACGTTCGCGGCGTCTCATCTTTTTCCTTCTCCTGTCAATGATGGCCAATTCGCCCTTTATAACGGTATAGGTTTTGCGCAAATCCTGAATCTGTTTCCGCAATATCGAGATACACTGATCGGAGCTAAGCGACGGATCTAATAGAATGATAGAAGTAAATCGTTGTAAGTTGACTCGGCTTGCTGTAGGATTTGCATGCAAGACTTACCCAATTCTACAAGGAAATTGTATGGACATGGTCTCACTCCTGATGCATTGCTATTGCCAGACTGTTGCTGCTGCTGCTGCTGCAACTGTGACTGTTGCTGCTGCTGATGATGATGTTGCAACTGCTGTTGCTGTTGCTGACTCGAATTTTGCGGCAACAATTGCTGGCGTGTGCTATGACGTTGCTGTTGTTGTGGTGTGTTGGCCACATTATCGGAAGCATCATCGGTATCGGAGCCAGCTAAAAGGACAGAGAAAGAACAATTCAAATTATCCATTTGTTGGAAGGTGGACCTTAAGGGGCTGGCTCTCAACTTACCTGTTGTTGTTGCTGTAATCTTGCGCTGCAAATTGGCCGCCTGGCGTCGGCGTTTGCCCAACGTTTGCAAATCGCCGGCAGCAGTTGCTGCTGCTGACGATGAGGTTACCGTTGACGTTGCAGCGGCGGCTGCAGCATTTACTTGGTCCTGGACCTGTTTCCTTGTCCGTTTTCGTTTTGTACCAGCAACAGCATTACCTACAGGTTCAGTTACAGCTATGCAAGCGGCATTTGTGGCATTTTCTTGCTCCAACTCGATTGTGGGCTTCTTATTGCTTGCAATGTCCTCGCCACTATCATCTTGGCTTGCCGAATCGGGTGAGCTATTTGGGGCAGACGTGGAGGTGACACCACCGACAGCGGCGGCGGCAGCAACAGCAGCATTTGCAGCAGCTACTGGCACCGGGACCAATGAGACAACCGCTGTGGATTGTGATGGTAGCTGATGATGCTGCTGCTGCTGCTGTTGTTGTTGGGGATTCAAAATTACATTAATAGTGCCACTTGGTGGCGGTGTATCAGGCGGCAAAGGACTAATCCCGGACAGGGACAATGTGTTGCATGCGGCGGCAACAGAGGGCATACTGCCGACTGTTACGCCGACAACATTCAATCCAGCAGGTGCCACAACAGAAGGTATCGTAGATGTTGTTGTGGTTGTCGTTGACGCGTTTGTGGCGGGCATTTGGTCATCCTTGCTATTATAATTTGGAGCCGGACTACCAGGTATAGTCTCTTCACAAAGTAAATTGATCGATTCATTATGAGGATCACTGATCAATGGTGAACTGGCTGCCGGGGCCACTACTAAGCTTTGGATAACCTCCTTGGCGGGATACATAACAAATGGACGTGGTGGTACCGCCACGGCAGCTGCAATCGATGCCTGACTCGATTGGGTCTCCTCCGATGAGCTGGATGGTTGGGCAGAAGCGGTAGCTGTAGCTCCAGCGGTATATGGCTTGAGTATCACTTGTCCGCCAGTTAAAGATTCGTTAACGACTGGGGACATCGTTTTCGCAGCTGCAGTTGAGGGTGAACCTGCTGTAGGAACAGCAGCCACTGCTCCAGATCCTGGACTGTGACGCAATGCAGCGGCGGCAATCAGATTTGGACTCATTACCACGGAAACCGGTATTTCGGGTAGTATAATGGGCACACCCAATGCCAAATGCTGATTACTAATGGATGGACTAACAGTCAACGGTTGTTCACTGTCTGCCAATTCTTTGGAGATTGTCTGATGAAGTTTTGCCAATGGCGGTGGTTGGGTGATTCCAACAAAATTGGTAGCCGGCTTGAGGGGAATGGGTGCCTGGACATTATCCAATTGTTTGGACCCAGATGATAGTAGTTCCAATTTAACTGGCTCTGTTGTTGTTGATGTTGCTGCTGTCGGAGTTGCTGGTTTTGTGGCGATTGTTGTTGTTGTCGCTGCCGTTGCCTCCGAATTGGGACTCTTTTGATCATTTGTAGTTGTCTGCTCTTCGGCCAAGTCCTCAATGACAAGTCTTCGTTCCGAGTCTGTGCTATCCATAGACTCATCCGAAAAGCCACCAGCTCCAACTGTCGCTGTGGAATTTGGCGTATGTGCAGCAGTCGGTGTTCCAGTCAGGGATAGAGAGCTACCACCAACGCCACCGATACCCACTGGGGTCTTTCTTTGCTGTATAGCACATTCCAGTTTCTGTATGGTTTCGCTTAGTTCGCTATTCTTGGCCAAGCCCATCGATGATTCTAGCAACGATTTTGTCTCTGGGCTATTTGTGGAGGAAGACGGACGATAGATCTCCCCTAACAGCGAGCCAGTGTGAATTTTCAAGGGTTCGCATAAAAGTTTCAGGTTACTGCTAACCAACTCGAGTGGCTGCTTCTCCGTAGCTCCCGAAATGCCTGGTGATACTACATCCGCAGCGGTAACAGAGACAGGAACCAGAGCAGGCGGTCCAACAATTGGCGGCAGAACAACTGGCGATAGCAACGACGATGTTGGAACTGTTGTCGATGATACCACATCATTTGGTTTACTTTTGCTATTCTCTACCTCTTCCTTCTTTTGACTGATGGCCTTAAGGACTTTATCGGCTATGGAGCTCGGCTTCTGTTCATATTTAACAGCATCCAAATCGCCGGCTAGTAGTATCTTGACATTTTCCAATTTCTCTAATTTATTATCCTTTGATTCACCTGAACTGTAGCCACTGCCCTCGTTCGAGGTGCTTAGCTCGAAGACGTTGCGTGTCTCAATGAAGGGACTGCCAACGATGGGAGGACCACTAGCAGATGCGGCCGGGGCTGGCGGTGTTGTCATTTTGCCAATAGAGGAAGCAGGTGAAACAGTTGCATGTGCAGGTCCTACTCCTACTCCTACTCCAACTCCTCCTGTAGTACTACTACTTGGCGGCGTACTGGGTGTCGGTGGCTGTAAGGCATCCGTTAAAGCTCTAGTAGTTTCCTGCACCGTCTGGGCCAATTCCTCATTTAGGGCCGTCATATTGAGATTAAAGCTAGGCGATTTGCGTAATACATCGAACGGCGTCGATGATAAATGCTGAGCAGAAGAATGTGACGAGGAGGAAGAGACAGAAGGTGAGGATGTAGAGGGTTGTTGAGTTGTTAATGTGGCAGCTGGAGTAGCTCCAACATTGGCCACTTTTACATTTGTTCCTGCTCCTGCTCCAGCTCCAGCTCCAGCTCCAGTTCCAGCTCCTGCAACTGAAGTAGTTTTCTCCTTCTCTTTATCTCTATCTTTCGATTTATCCTTATCCGTATCTAATTTGAATATCTTAGCCTTATCCACATGGCCCAGGGTAGCTTCCTTAAGGGGAGATCCTCGTTTTTTAGGTTTGGATGCCGATGTCACCATACTATTCGATGTGCCACCAACAACAGAAGGCAAATTATGCTGCTGCTGCTGCTCTGCTGCACTCTGTTGTAGGGCACTATTGGCGGCTTTAAGAGCTTGTTTTCTAGCTGTCGTTATAGTTCCACTTGGTCCACCACTGGTGGCAACTGGTGACGGTGTTATGACAGAGGTTGAGGATTGAGATTGAGCTGAGTTTGAGGTTGAGGAAACAGTACATGTGCCGCCCGATGCCATGGGTGAGATGCGCTTCTCGAATTCAAATGGTTCAGTGTCCATAAACTCATATATGTCCGAAGAGAGCAACTTGTTACCCAGTCCTCCACCTAACGAAGCCACTGCGGTGGCTCCCTGTTGTGGTAACAATGACATTGTTCCACTGCTGCTGCTGCTGCTGCTGCTGCTGCTGGGTGTAGTGGTAGTGTTGCTACTATATTTGCTTTCCTTAACTGGAGGAGGTGGCAATGTTGAAGATGGCCCTGTGGTCGGAGCACTTATCTCCAGCTTACTCATATCTGGCAAGGAACGTGTCGCTGAACTTGTTGTGCCACTCGAACAGAACGACGATCCACTGGATGATGACGATGAGGAGGATGTTGGCGAACATGCTGCTGGCATTTCCACCTTCAATGTGGCCATCTCTTTGTGATGAATGGGTTCAATAAATTTTTTATTAGTTTCTTGTCCAGATGTCGCCTGTTTCTTGATCCCTGCCACCCCTTGATGATGATGATGCTGCTGTTCTGGTGCTGTTGTGTGTTTCTTACTGGCCACGCCACTAGTAGTTTGTGGCTTCTCCACAATGACCGATGTATATTTAGCGCTGGTACTGCTACTAACAGCAGATCCTGCTGCAGAGGAGGAGGCGGCGGCGGCGGCGGAGGAGGAGGAGGAGGAGCTGTTGCCTGGATGCCGTTGCAAAGTAAACGCAGGCGGCTTGATATCTACTCCTGCTGCAGTTGCTCCTCCTGATCCTATTGCGCCATGGCAAGCTACTTTGCTAGCCTTTACTAGGCTAGGCTTAACATCTTCTTCCTTGATTTCTGTTTTTGGCGTGGACGCTGTTGTCGTGGTGGCTTCCGTTTTAATCTCCGTTGTGGTGGCCTCTTCAACTTTAACCTCTTCTTGCTTCAATCTAGTCTTCACCCTCTCTGGCTTATCTGATGACTGTGAATCCTCATCAGCATACGAATCGGACGCTTCGGAGGACATTTCCGTTGAACTACTTTTGGCGGATTCCATTTTGACCTCCTTCTTAACCACCTCCACCTGGGCAACGTTCGTTATGGACTCCTTCTTTACCAGATCTTTGCGCTCCTCTTGATCAGCCAGTTTGGTTGAGGTTTGCACTTGTAGTTGTGGTTGGAAACCTTTAAGCTCGGAACGTATTTCGCTAAGATCATAGTCACGACCTTTGGATGAAACGGCACCACTGCTCATGGCACGATTTCCGGTGGAAGCGCGTGAACGGACCAATGGTTTGTTTGCGGGTGGCTGTGCTGGTGGTTCCTCTTCCTCTTCGGCATCTTCATCACTGTCGTCATCGTCACTGGGACTGCGTCTCTGTGCTGAATTGGCACTGGACACTGTGGCCGATGAGTTGGTCGTAGCTGCATTAACAGAGGTGGTGGACGAGGAAGCAGAGGCAGCCGCCGCCGCCACAGCCGCCAACGATCTTCCTTTGGCGGAAGGACCTTTGCCTAAGGCCTTTGATTCCTTACTGCTGGCACCTGCTCCTCCTGCTGCTGCTTGGGGTCCCCGTTTTGGTCGACGCACTGGCTCATCCGAATCGGAATCACTTTCTGTGGCCATGGAGGCATCGGAAATGCGTCGGGAATTGCTGCTGTTGGTGCCACTGTTTTGATTTGGGTTATTGCTGGTGCTGCTGTTCGTAAGTGTCCTGGTGGGACGTTTCTTCAGTTGCGATGCAGCTGGCGATTTGGTACGACTCGAATTGGAGGCCACCGACGACGGAGTGGTTGAACGTGGCGGCATCGAATCACTGCGTCCGCGGCCACGTTTGGCAACCGATGTTACTGCTGTTCCGCTGGCATTGCCACCACCAGACGTTGAACTGCCGGTTGTCTTAACCAACGTGCTCTGATTTTGACCTCCAGCAGCTGTGCTTCCTGTTTGTGATTGTGCAGCTCCAGCAGCCAGACTCGATGATGGTTTCGTCTCTTTTCCGCCCACCTGTTGATGTCCAGAGGCACTGGAGCCAGGTGGCTGTGTGGAGGTGTTAGCGCCAAGACTACCAGCACCACTAACGGTATTTGAGCTATTACCGCTATTCCCCTGACCACCAGCACCAACAGCAGGAGATGAAGTAGCGCCAGCTCCTCCACCAACACTGTTCAGACTGCTTGTGCTTACGGTGCGGGTCTTTTGCTTCGATCCCTTGGTTAAATTCTCGGCTATCCTCTCACGAGGAACCCACTCATCGTAGCGATTATTCCAGCCCGTATAATGAACCAAATACATGGGCACACCACGTTGGACACTAATCTCAATGACTTTCGCCTCATAGGTGCTGGTGCCATGGGAGCTCGGTGATTTCTTTTCGTGATAATTGACTTTTAGTTTATCCCCAACGCCAACAAGAAAATCGCCAGTATCAATTTTCTCTACAACCGTTATTTCATCCTTTTTACGTTTACCACCGGGTCCACCGCTAGCTCCGCCTCCGCTGCCACCGCTGCCGCCAACGCTGCTGCCACTGCGCTGCTTTTCATCCGGTGGTGGTGGCTGAGACTGCTGTTGTTGTTGTTGTTCTCTCTGTTGCTGTTGTTGCTGCTGTTGTTGTTCTCTCTGTTGCTGCTGTTGTTGTTGTTGCTGCTGTTGCTGCTGCTGTTGTTGTTGTTGTTGCTGCTGTTGTTTTTCGACCTGTTTGCTGCGTTGATGTTTTTCCTTTTTCGTTGTTGCCGCCGACGTCGACGACGAGGACGAAGGTGCTGCTGTTGCGCTTGTAGTTGCTGCTGTTGTTGTTGTAACTGCTGTTCCTGTTGGCAAAATAACAGCCAAACATGAGTTAGAAAAGGCAAGACAGAGAGTTGTTCAACAAAAATATGAAGGCGAAAGAGAGAGCGATAGAAAAATAGAGCGAGAATAGGCGTGTGTGTTTATATCTTAACATGCATATGTACATACATACATATGTACATACATACATATGTATATACTAAGTATGTATACACTAATATATTATTACCAATTTATTTATGTTAAATATTTGCATTTTCATATCTTGTTTTACGTTCCCCGGGCTCAAGCGAACATTTAATTAAGCGGCATCGATAAAACCTAATACTTGCCGCAATCTGACAATCGATAAAAATTTATCTAGCCGTATTGTGACTAATTGAATACCCTATAAGCTTTGGATTTTATTTAAATATCTATGTAATTATTCCTATTATATTTGTGGATTTGCTCAATTAATTTTTTTGATATCTAATTTTATGCCACAAAATTAGTTTTTTAATAATTCGAAATCATTTTTTTCAAATCCCTAAAAAGATGTCTATGTCTTTACAGAGAAGTATTTATCTTGCATCTTCTCTTTTGTCCCACTGTACATAAGGTGTAAGTGTAGGTGGCAAACATAGACTTTCGGCTATCGATAATTGTATTCAGCTTATCGATTAGAAGGCGACAAGCAGATAGGTGCGTGCGAGACAGCGAAGTCCGCAGCAAATGGCAAACAAACTTGACGTACACTAAAAATTAGAGCTTGTTATATTAATAAACACATATAGTATAATAAAAGAGATTGTTCTTATCAATAAAACAAACTCGGCCTTGACTGGGAGCGGCACCAACCACCACCAGGCCACAGATTGTCAATGGTAGTGGCAGGCCGGTGAAAAACAACAAGATAGAAACGAGAAGAGAAGGCCTGCCTCTCTCTTTATGTAGATAACTTGGAGGAAGGATTAGGCCTACAATAATTGGTTAATTTGGTTTTACATAACAATGAGTTTACTAATACGTCGGAGTAGTAAATGGTTACTCCAAAGGCAAAGAGTTTTTGCCCTGAGCATCGTTTCAGTCTCGTCATCAGGAGGAGATCACCACCAGCAATGGCATACGAATCAGAGATGGAAAAATGCGTATCCTTTTTATTGTCTAGGCGGTATTAGTTTGGGGTATTGGCTATACACTAAGTCCAATTCCAAAGTGGTCGCAGCTGAGCCAATTAAATTGGATATAGTAACCGAAGAGTCGGCACGATTATGGCATAAGACACAACGTACCGATTTGCCTACCTATAAACCGGAGCAAGTGCAGCAGCATAATACACATGAGACTGGCGTTTGGATAACCTATGGATTGGGTGTCTATGATGTTAGTGAATTTGCCCCCAATCATCCGGGTGGCGATAAGATTTTAATGGCTGCTGGCAGTGCCATTGATCCATTTTGGGCCATCTATCAGCAACACAATAGCCTGGAGATACTTCAGTTATTGGAATCGTTTCGTATTGGTAATCTAGAGCGCCCAGAGGGCAGTAATATTGATGATGAAGAAGAGAGTTCCCCTTGGTCAGAGGAACCGCAACGACATGCCCTACTAAAGGCGGCCTCTCAGCGCCCTTTTAATGCTGAACCGCCGATTGGAATGTTGGGCGAACAGTTTTATACTCCCAATAAGTTGTTCTATGTGCGTAATCATTTGCCAGTGCCTAATATTACACCCGACGATTATGAACTGGAAATCGAGATGGAAGGTTCATCGAAACAGTTGACATTAAAATTGGAGGACATAAAGGCATTGCCCAAGCATACTGTGACAGCGGCCATTATGTGTGGAGGCAACCGACGTTCAGAAATGACCAAGTTTAAGCCAGTCAAGGGTGAGGTTAAATGGAATATTTACTATAATCAAGTAAATTATACTTTGCATTTTCTTTCACAGGCCTTTCTTGGGGTGCTGGAGCTGTGGGCAATGCCAAATGGTCAGGTGCTCGTCTATGCGATCTACTGCAAGCTCAGGGCGTACAGCCGAATGAGAAGAAACATGTGATATTCGAAGGTGCTGATCTAGATCCCACTTCTCATCCGTATGGTGCCTCAATACCATTGTCCAAGGCCCTAGATCCGCGCGGTGATGTCCTGCTGGCCTACGAGATGAACGATGAGCCATTAACACGAGATCATGGCTATCCCATAAGGGTGATAGTCCCCGGCACTGTGGGTGCTCGTAATGTCAAATGGTTGACGCGTATTGTGGTATCCGATTCAGAATCAGATTCACATTGGCAACAAAATGATTACAAAGGCTTCAGTCCGAGTACAGATTGGGATACTGTGGACTTCAGCAAGGCCGATGCCATTCAAGCAATGCCCGTAACATCGGCCATATGCTCACCATTGCCGGATGAGCACATTAAAGTGAATGACAAGGGTGAAATTAAAGTGCATGGCTATGCCTGGAGCGGAGGTGGGCGTAAAATTGTGCGAGTCGATATAACCATTGACCATGGTCAGACATGGCACGTAGCGGAATTGGAACAGGAGAATATTCCAGACGGACGCCACTATGGATGGTCCTTGTGGACTGTCCATTTGCCCGTTGCTAAAAGTCAAACTGGACAAAATGTCGAAATTTGGGCCAAAGCTGTGGATTCAGCTTATAATGTACAGCCGGAGAGGTTTGAAAACATTTGGAATTTGAGGGGAGTCCTCGCCAATGCCTATCACAAGGTCAAAGTGAAAATTGTTAAATAAATCTGACTCAAACACAGAGCGAGAGAGCGAAATATTATTTTTTATAGATAAGAATTTGGATTCAGTGAATTGAATGTGATGATAGTCACAAGAATCAACTTTATATACAACCAGATTGTGAAAATTATTATCCTAATTTGTTTTGAGTGCTACATATAGAATAAATTATTCATTTCAACCTGATAATATTGGGGCTAATGTCTTGAACAACTGAAGAATTTGTATTGCTTACCTGTAGCTGGTGAGGCATCGCGACTTCTTTGCGTATCCTTGGTGGATGAGTTGCTGCCGCTGCCGGTAGTGGGTTCCTTTTCGATGCTACTACTCTTTCTCGATGCCCCAGTTGAAGTTGTGGCAGCTGTGGTTGCTGTTGCAGCTGTTGCTGATGCAGCTGCTGATGCTGCAGCGGCGGCTGCTGCTACAGCAGCCGCCTTAATCTTGGACAGCGGCACATCACCCTCTGGATCTTTGCTGGTAGATGCAGCTGTCGATGATGTGGCTGCTGCTGCTGCTCCTGAAGATGAACCAGAAGTAGAGTTGCTTCCCCCTGCTGCTGCTGCCGTTGTTGCAGATGCTGAAGACTTCTCTTCATATTTCTCGACTAAACTTTTAACCTTGCCACCAGACTGGGCACTGCTATTGGCGGTATTAGAAGCTCCTGATCCACTGGCGCCGCCGCCGCTGCCTCCAGCGGCAGAGCCTTTACGTTGTTTCTTAACAGGCTCAACCACCACACTAGATTCGCTGGTGTTTTCAGATTCCTCGCCTGCCGCTGCCAATTGTGCCGCTGTGGGAGGTGTGGGTGTGGCGGTTTGATTGGGCACTGCCAATTTGCTGATGGTTTCGGTTTTAGTGGTCTCGACTGGTTTGGGCGAGGCCACAGAATTGGCACGCACTAGACTGCGTCCCTTGCTGCGATTCCCTGAATTCCTTGAGGTCATCAGCATGGAACAGCCCAGTTTGCGATTGAAGTCGCCATAGGGTTGTAGGAATTTCTTGTAGGCCTGTTTTACTAGATTCATCACACTCACCGTGCATGGCGTGAATCCCAGTCGGATGGCAATGAGCTTCCATTGATTTTGTGAGGTCACACGATTGTAGCCGCCACGCTTCTGAACGGCACGAAATAAACGGTACAGATCGACGTCGCGACTCTGTATAGAGGGCACTTTATTGAGGGGAGTGCCACGATCATCCATATACTTATATAATTGTGCCACAAAGCGATCCTTTTCCTCATGCGGCTCATCGTCGGAGGAGTCTGAATCGATTTCGCCCTCATCATCGCTAGAGATATTCGACAGGCCAAAGAGGGAATCACGATCCCAATGAGGGGGCAGGATGCTGCTGTCTAAGAACTCCAAAGCTGCCTGCACAGCAGGCACATCCTGTTTTCCGGCGGCCACTTCCCGTGTAAATTCGGTGGCCTCTTTTTTCGGTACAGTATAATAACGTCCATCCTTGAAGGAGCGCACTAGATATTCATCCTTCACACGTATACGCACTGTGGCCTGGGCAGTGGGTGCCACCACAAGGGCAGGAAACCATTTTTCCTTGTCCTTTTTCTTCGTCTCAGTTTCCACACACACGACCTTGCCAATGTGCTCCTCCTTTTCGTTAACCAACTCCTTGGTAGCCTCACTTTCATCCTCATCATCGGAGCTATCTTCATTGTTCAGCTGACCCCGGCGACGGCCACGTCTGCCGCCCACCACCGGATTGCCAAAGTGCTCCGGATGGGTTAATGGCAATTGATCTAGCGTTTCGCTCTCATTAAAATGACGTCCACTCTTTAGGCACAACGCTGTGCGACGCAATGTGGTAATATCTCCATCATCAAACACCACCGTATACTGGGAGCAATCCTGAATTTTTGTTATGGTCGCTTCGACGGTTTCCTTGCGATCCGGGTGACGCACCTCGACAACAGCTCCCACCCTCAACTGACCAGTGGGCGCTTTAATGGCATCATCTGACACGATTCCCGAGCCCAGGCCCTGCTTATAGGCGACTTTCACTTTAATATTTCGTACAACTTTACTGACTTTTGCCTCGCAAAATGCTCCCTTATACTTGGCACTGACCTCCGTGCCCACGGGCAATGAAGGCGGATCATCCACTTGCTAAAATCCGCAACAGAAAAAATTAAAAGAGAAGACGAGAAAAAAGTGTCAAGTTATAGTAAACATTCTCGAATTGACCAACACCCCCTCCAAAACAATTACACTACACCCACTCACCTGCATTTTTTGAAAAAAATAACGTTCGTAATTTAGGTAATCCTTTACAAACGCCACTTTTACACTTTTCTTTTATTATAAATAATTATTATCTCTTGCAATATTTTTACTGTACAACATTTCACATTATTTTTGTATTGTTTTGCGCTTGGCTTGCTACTCGACTCTCCCCTCCCTGCCGTAGCCTAGACCCATGACAGTGTTGCCTGATTGGCTGTTATGATTCTTCTACGAAAACAACTATTTATTTGCAGTAATTGATGATTTTTTATATTTATGCAAAACACTCAGCCACTGTTTATTGATTTAGTACCATTGATGACGTTTTATTTGGCCAATTTTTTATTAGTTTATATTATTTTGGCGCATCAATTTTTCGCTAGAGATGTCGATGACCATTCGTTGCACATTCTGTGTTATCGCAAGTCAAAGTGACGTCGCACAGTAAAACGATTTATTTCGATAGGCTTTGCTCCGATAACAGTTAGAGGGCGCCAGGCTGTCAATATGAAATATAATAATCGATAAGTTACACCTATCGGTTTTTTGTAATAGGCGCCAATACAAATATCTGATTAGATCCTTGAATACAAGTGGACCAATAGGATTAAACGGACTTCCGCCGTTTCGTAATTTAGCTAACTGCAATTCGCGCTTCTTTTATCAAGATTAAGGGGACGCTTTAATTTACAATTTTTGTTTTATTAAAATTACTGGTAACAAATTGCCTATAGCACAAATATGCACTTAAATTAGGGATAATAGGTTTTCTTGAAGCGTCCCTCACGATTCTTACGACCTCCCGGCCTAACTGCACGTGGCACATAGGTCAGATCATGTTGATCGAGGGTACGACGCCAAGGATTGATGTCCCGCTCAAAGTAGCGACGACGTGGCTCCATGGGTCGCGTTTTGTGATCAATCTTGTAGATTTTCTCCCACAAATAAATTTCGGGTAATTCTAAATGTCGGGGACGTTTTGATGACAAATGCTGCACAGTTTTTTGAATGAATTCGCGTTGCTCGACATTCTCATAGTCTGCGAGTTTGCTCTGGACATATGGCTGCAAATCCTCGGTGGAACGTGATATGACAGGGGAATTTACATAGAAGGCAATCAACTGGTTCAAGGCAGCCTCATTGAAATCCACCACTTTACCACTAGCAGAGATCTCGCCGTACAGCGGCAAAGGAGCTGTGCCGCGACAGAAATTAAGACGAGGATTCTCATCAACATGGCGACTATGCTGAAGTAATGTGTTCAATTGATACTCGTAGAAACTCCACTCACGTCCATTCGTTATGATGGTTTGGGTATTCATGGGATAGGTTATGTCGTTGTAGGTATTAAAGCCATTGTAATTGGCCTGAGCCAGAAGCCAAGCATATGAGGATTGAATGCCGAGGGCATGTAGGGCATCCTGCAGCTCCTTGGAATCGCGGGCGAAGCTCTTGGTGGCCAAATGTGCACGTGACTGAAAGGAGATGAGACCAAAGTTCGAAAAAGTCGTTACACTGCCGCCGACATTCGGCCAATAGCCAGGCACATTGACTGCATGTTGATAGGTGCAATTGTAGCCCAAGGTGCGTGCATCATGGGTATAACGTGGCAGCTTTTGGGCCTCCTCGATATTGTTACTCTCCTCGGGCGACTTCCATGGCTGCAGCTGCTGGTGATGGCGGAGTGACAGATAGGGGGAGCCAGTATATTGCACTAAACGATCCACCACTTTATCGTTTGCATCATCCTTTTGCCAATCACGACCCTTTTTGGAGGAGACCACATTTTTTGGGGGTTCAATGCCACCCACAGCCCAGAAGGCTTCATGTCGAGGATTGTAGTCAACTTCCACGTCCAGTAAATGCGGGCAATCACCCTGCAGCACCTGCAATATTGTTCGATTCACCTGCTCAACTATTATTTGAGTTAGTTCCTGTTCCTTGGCAATGGGATCGACTGCTTGACCTGCTGACTGGTTCCTAATCAAAATTATTGGTTTATACATCTGGTTGATGGCAAAAATTATAGATAGACTTACGAATAAAATTCATGAGAGAATTCCAAGGCCTCAATCAAATCTCCTCGGGCAGTTTGAACGAAGGACTCCAATTGCTTCTGCTCGGTTGTCGTTGCCTCTTCTTTGCCCTTGACAGGTACTTCTTCGAGCTTAGTTCTGGTGTAGTGCTGGGTCAATCCCAGGGCATTGTATGGGATTTGCTTGTCCGTTAATTCCACTACTTTATAGCCATAATAGCGAGGCATATTCACTTTGATCAACTTCTCTTCAATGGTCGGCACTTGCCGCAACTCTTCGTGCCAGTCGACAGCTATCTGCTCTTTTCTTGCCTTGAAACTCAAATCCTTAATGGCTGGGTATTCCGGTTCTGCATCAGCGTTCGTTATTGCTTTAGTCTGAGACTGCAGTCGGCGGGCACCATTGACAATGGCCGACTGCAGGCGATGCTGCAGTTGCTTGCCATGCCCCAATTTCCACATTTTCATTTAAATTTCTGGCTATTTAAATGTTAAAAATAAAATTGCAAGAGAAAAGCACAGCAATGCGGCGAGAAGGTTATGACATCGTGTATCGATAGTTTCATTACAACGCCCTATTTACACTGCACTGAACTGGGGCATTCGCGCAACTTCTAATGTTATCGATCTTGCAGTCGAATTCTCTCCATCTCTATTTGTTAAAAAAAAAAACAAATTTACATTGCTTTGAAACAATAATACTACAGCATACCGTCCGTATATAGCACATGTGATTCCCAATACCCAGTAGCCTGTCTTCATTTTGGACAGAATGGTCAATTTCACCACAGTCCATACAAACATTTGAACACAGAACTGAGCGAGCATCCTTATCTTATCTATTTTGAACAAGGAGAAGGAAGACTTATCGAGGCATATTTATATACATATGAATATTAAATTGATAAACAATAAACCATTATATAGCCACAACGTCACACGGCACACGCAGCACCAGGAAAATTACAGCCATGTCACGACTGCCAATCCGGGAGCTAAGTCAGGAGCGCACGATCGAATGGCTGGCAGCTCAGGCTCAGACGCAGAACGATGAAGTTGATGAGGATGAATTGGAATCCATAGCCGAATCATCTGTAGTGGATAGTCTGGACTATGAGTACAGTGAGAGAAACGAAGATGACGAAGATGATGATGATGATGATGAGGAAACAAGCGAGGAGATAAGCACTGTTGCCTTGGGAACAACACTGCCGATTAGCAAACGCTCTGTCATTGGTGATCTGCGCGATATAATGAACTCAATCAATAGCATACAAACGGTGGGCAATGTAAACATAAGCAACTCCACCAATGTCCATATTGGCAATGTGACAAATATCAATGGAAACATACAGATAATAGCCGATACTGGAATTCGTTCGCGTCGAGAACACCGCCGCAAGGTAACAACACCACCGCCAGCCTTTGAGGCTGAGGATGATCTCAAACAGAATGGCAACGGCAACACAGAAGAAGCCGAGGAACGCATTCGTTCCGATGTGTTCATCAGCAGGCAAAGTGAGTGGCCAAACACAATTTATTAATAAGTATGCATTACAAAGTTTGTAAATTTTTTGATTTTCGTAGAATTCAAAATACCCAAAGAGTTGTGTGTCATTATACCCCGTTATTCCTGGCTGGCCCAGAGACCAATTGAAGAGCCAGCAGTTCTAGAGCGACCTGTAAAATATGTTGTCATCCGTAAGTAGAGGACCAAAGTGTAATACCAATTACTTATCTCTTTAAACCACAGTGCACACGGCCACTGAAAGTTCCGAAAAGCGCGCCATTAATGTGCGGCTCATACGCGACATACAGGTGAGACACTCTAAAAACTTTAAACATTCATAGATGTACCTTTTGCCTTAATAATCGTCGCAATCAATTTGCAGTGTTTCCATATTGAGTCGCGGGAATGGAATGATATAGCCTACAATTTCCTTATCGGCTGTGATGGCAACATCTATGAGGGTCGCGGCTGGCGGGCAGTGGGTGCTCATACATTGGGCTATAATCGCATTGCCCTGGGTATAAGTTTCATTGGATGCTTTATGCGTGAATTGCCCACCACGGATGCATTGAATATGTGCCGGAATCTTTTGGCGCGTGGCGTTGAGGAAGGACACATTTCGCCCGATTATCGCTTGATTTGTCATTGTCAATGCAATTCCACTGAAAGTCCAGGACGAAGACTCTACGAGGAAATACAGACTTGGCCACATTTCTACAATATTGAACGTGAAGGCCAAACGGAATAGATACAACAAAAGGAGGACAAGAAAAGAGCAGCACATGATTTTGCACCAAAAATTGTTTTTAAAATTTGAAAAATTTTGCACACTTTTAAGCCTCGGGATGCGGACAAATATTTCCATTTTTTCTAATATTTTTTATATACATACCATTGCTTATTTGTTATCTAAATCTATATACATGGATTGAAAGTACGAAAGTTTTTGTTCGTGTTGTTTTTAATGGTTTAATTTAACACATTTTATTTATAGTATATAATTTTTTTTTTGGGGGGGGAAAGAAAACACTGCGGATAATTGTGTGGCAGTAGTTGATTCATTCATCTGCTGCACCAGAGAAGAGACATCTATCCATCTTAAGACTCCGATTGATTTTGACGTGCTATTGAGAATAAGAAAACAAAAATGATTAATAGAAACAACTTTTTTAAGAAGAAGCAGCATCAAAAACTTGGTTCCGTTAGTGTAACTGAATTCAAAGCACACAATAAACAGGCAAAGGTAAAACTAACTGTTATGGGGACATAACAAGTGACAGTGAAGTTTTTTTTACAAAATTTTGTAGAACAAATTTTACCATAATTTAATGGTAAAATGTTCTTTTACGCAAATGGTAAACATCGGGAAGGTTAAGCCACATTAAATACATTTATAACAAAATTTGGCGATTCGAAGCTCTTTGGTTAGTAGTGGATAATATTAAACTGAACGTGTTTAATTGCTTGGCATTGTCGGGCGTGCAAAACTTACAAAATGCCGCCTCTCCTTGTGGTTTCTTTCTTATTTCGAAATTATAGTTTTGTTAAATTTTTTGTTTTATGCCTTTTCATCTGTAATCAAATACATTAAAGACAAAGAAATCACTTTGAATTATATGTAAGGATATTTGGAATTCTATTTCGATCCCCACAAGAGTTCCCATTTGTATGATTTCCCCTTTAGCCATAGATTTATCTTATTTTGTTTTCTGTTTATGTTGTTTCCCATTTCCCTCCTGTTTTGTTATGTATTCCGTACAGGAACAGTTTATATAACGACCCCGCTCCCACAATAGGCCCACGACTTGAATCTGCTTTGTCTAAAACTCAATTTTAAAAATTGCACAATCCAAAAGTTGCAGTGTCGTCTTGGGTAGGGAAGATGGGGAGAAGATACTTACGCGCTGGTCTGCCATTGGCCCATGGGGTGAACTTTACATGGCTCTCGTTCCGCTTGGCGGCGTCAGCACGGAGTTCAGTACGCAGAGCTTCGCGTAGGACACGGGCCGCAATATTCGAGTATTGGATGTAGCTGTTAACAAAAAAAAGTCCAAAAAAAACGGGACAAGAATAATATTCAATAGCAAATTACGTAATGTAGCATGTCGGCGCCCGCTCAGACATAACCAGGTTTTTTTTTCATTGGAAAAAAAATGCTCAGTAAATAATTACTCACGTAATACCAGCTGCTCTCCAGGCGTTGGTCATTTTGATGCGATTTATTTGCTATAATTTGATCTTTTCCAAATTAATAATACAAATCTGCGACCTGTCTCCCAAAATCGTGAGTGGCTAGAGATGATGCTTATGTCGATATATATGGTAGTGTTGTATAATATTCATTGGAAAGTTATCGTAAATGTTTATTATAAATTGAAATTAAAAAACGGCATTAATTACATTGGTATGACATGAAAGATAATTTTAAATCTCCTGCAGACAAGCTATCGCCAAATTTACAAAATAAAGTCAAAGTCTTTTGCAGAAATAAATCGATAGGCTCAAATATGTATATATCGGACGACATTTTGGGATATGTTGCCTGTTTGCCAACACTGGTGTGAGAATTTTACAGAGTTTTACATTGTCCAGCACTAATTTTAACGAATGGTAAACAAACACTAGGATACAGAAAGATATTCAACAGATAACTACCACCCAATCCCATGGGTCGCAGGTGAACAATTAACACAAATAACAATTAAAGTTTGCTTCCTTAACCATTAACAGTTCTAAGCCAAATTATCATAAAACTCTCAAAGAAAAACAAATCCACAAAACTTAAACAAAGAACAAAATCAAATAAACGAAAGGAAAAATAAAGAAAACTAAGACAATGGCAAATTACATTAAAATTGAAAATAAGCAACCCATTCCCACAACAGATCCCGTTCAAAAAGATAAGCCCACTATCCAAACTTGGCAGATTATTTTGGCGGGAATATTAGTTTTGTTTATGCTTGCATTAGTGGCCGTTGGCCTAACAATGCTAATTGGATGCAGTCTGAGTGACGACTCAGATATCGAAAGAGTTCCATATACGGATGGGCTGCTTATGAAGGATATACCACAGGCTCAGCGTTTGGTTTGCTACTTTACGACATCGGGCAAAAATAAACTTAGCCTCCTCGATGTGCCTGGAGATTTGTGCACTCACATTAACATTGGCACGGCAGACCTAGATAATGCCACATTATCGCTATCAGCAGAACTTCAAGACGTGTTGGCCAACGAGACGAGTATCTTTCATGCCAAACATCCTCAAGTGAAATTACTGCTTTGGATTGGCGGCGCTGATAGTGGCAAACAATTTGCCGTTATGGTAAAAAATCATGCTCAGCGCAAGATATTTCTAAAATCGCTAAAAGTCATCTTGAAGGCTTATCCAAGCCTCTCGGGCATTGATTTGGATTGGGAATTTCCAAGGCCCTACGACAAGAATCGTCAGCATTTTGCTCAATTATTCTACGAGATTCGTCGGGAATGGCAACGGGAGCGTCGCTATAATAACATCCTTTCCTTGGCTGTCGCAGCACCTGAGGGCATTGCTTATTATGCCTATAATATAAGGGAAATCAATCTCTACATCGACTATGTAAATCTTATGTCATATGATTTTCATTTCTATGCCAAAGATACACCCTTTACGGGTCTAAATGCTCCGTTATATGCTCGATTGAATGAACAATCGATTATGGCTACATTCAATATCAATTATACGGCCCATTGGTGGCTAAAAAATGGTTTGGAACCACAGAAATTGGTCGTCGGCCTGCCCACCTATGGTCATTCATTTACGTACGTACAAATACCATTTGGAATAACATGTCAAGTTATACATATATATTTTCTTTTACATTTCTCGTTTAGACTGATTAATCCGCTTAATACACAAATTGGTGCACCAGCTTCCGGTTACGGGGAATGCGGTGAATTGGGATTCACTACCCTCTCAGAGACTTGTGAATGCTCAAAGAACTATAAGAGAAACAAAATATCCGGATATGATTATAGTACATGCTCACCATATTTGACTGATCTCCAAGAATGGATATCATATGAGGATCCGGAAAGTATCCGATGCAAGGCCAGATATGTAAAATCTCTCAATGTTGGCGGCATTATGATATTCTCACTTAATACGGATGATCTGAAAAACATTTGCAACTATGAGCCATATATAGAAACTGAACGTCAGAATAATGCTTTTAATGGAATGCTCAGGGGCAATCGAAGTAAACCAGTCTTTCCACTCACAAAAATAGCCAAAGAAACTTTAAAGTAAATGTTTTTTTCTCTACTCCAAAACATACATAAAAAGACATACATATATATACTTGATGTAATTGATGAGATTCTACTGATAAAACTGGTAATGCAATTAAGCAACAACCACAAAAAGTAAATAAAAGTATTATCAGGGGAGTCCGTCCAAAATCCCATTTTGTTTAATGTCATTTCCAAATGGCATTACGAATGGGTAAAACCTTTAATAGATCTCGATGTTCCAAACTAGTTTCTCTTTTTTGTACATACCTATATACATATATAGTAAAATGTTTTTGTTGTTATATATTTTCCATTTGCTTTATGTTTGTTATTAAGATAAATTATCACAATTATAATATAATATTCATATGGTTATATAGTACATGGTCGGGTCTGGTGTGTTGTGTGGCGAATAGAGCATAGGTATAGCCTATATAGTTGTATGTATTTAGATAATAAAAACAAAATTAAAGGAATGGATAAAACCAAAGTCTGTTTAACAGAACACAAACATATACAACTATAATTATATATATATATATATGTGTAAAAATAAATAAACAAATCAAATAAAGGCCATCAGCATTATCTTCAAATGCATCTCTTTCTCTATAGTTGTGTGCCTTTCTTTTTGACGTGAATAATACATGGAGGAAGGATGGGGCGCTGATTCATTAATCAATAGTTCAGACATGGCAAATACATAGAAGCCCTAAATTCCTCCATTAATCATGTCTGCTTGCCGGGTCTTTTGAGATTTGGTGGCGGTGCTGCTAGTAACTCATCAATTTGCAGTTTATACGCTTGCTTTAGCTCGGTCAAATCCAACTCCAGCTCTTCGGTTCGCTCCACCTTCTCGCCATACATTTGGAGTAGGGCATCATAACGATGCTGCAGATCCTCATAACATTTCTCCATGGCCTCATAGGGGATAAGTTTCTCCTTGAGCTGTAATTATCAAAGAGTATCAATGTAGTAGTATTTTTCAACCGTCAGCCTTCCTTTTGATGGTGTCTTACCATCTCCAATTCTATAGTTAATGTGGATATTTCGCCATCAAGTACGCCACGTTCCGCCTGAAGGCGAGATAATTCCCATTGTAGATGCGTCAATTCACCATCCCGCTGCTTGAGCAGAGCCTGAAGATGCTCCAGCGTGGTGGTATTTGCTGATAGGAAGCTAAGATGCACTCCCTGTACGATGCCAGAGTTCTGGCGACCAGAATTGGAACCACAATCTAAATCATCTGCCTGCCAATCAAGTATGCCGCCACCCAAAGTGGCCTCTTCGTTGGATCCGCCACTGTCATCGGCTAGACTGAGAGGTGGTGAGCAGCGTGGATGAGATTTTTGTTGTTGGGCAGTGGCTGCTTTAACTGCCTCAACGGTGAGAAGTGAAGGGGAAGCGGGCGTGGTCTCCAGCATCTGTTGCCGCTGCTGTTCAGCAGAAATTCGATTTTCCTCCTGTTGCTGCTTAATGTGCTGTTCCAACTGTTCGTTTTTGGTCATCTGCAATCTAAGATCATCTCTTAGGGTAGCCAATTGCCTGTGTGGAACGAAAACCGCTACAATATGATTCCTATGATAGATTGCCTTGTCTTACCTTTGATGGTCATCTTCCTTGATGCTATGTTCCATCTCCAGTTGTTGCCTTAGTGAGTTTTTAGCTGTTTCCGCTTGTAGGAGAGCATTCGATAGCTTCTCCTCGAGCAAGTTGCAACGTGCACGCATTAGCTCCTGCTTTTCATCCTGCACAGATTCCAATTGCTGCAGTGATCTCAATTGTATTTGTGAATCCTCAAGCCGTTGGATAAGATGCTGCTCTTCCTTTTGCCAACTCTCCGAGCGTTGATTAAGAGTTTTCTGCAGGGACTCAATCTGCCGTATTAGTGGAGTAGTTGTCTCACTTAGTTCCTGTGTGGAGGACTCAGCCCTTAGTTCTGCCATCTCCAAACGTTGCATCAATTGGCGGTTCTCATCCCGTAATTGCTGTTCTCGTTTCGCCAGGTTGTGTTCGGTGAGGCGTAGTTTTTCTCGCAAATCGTTGATCTGTTGTAAATACTCCTGGTTCTCGGACTTTAGATTATCCTGCTCCAGACGCGTTCGTTTGTGGAGGTCACCCTTAAGGGCATCAAAACTGGACTCGACGGCCGAAAGTCTTGATTGCAAATCTTCTATACGAGATCGCTGTTCGGCATTTTCCTCATCAACGCGACGCTTCTCACTGGTCATTTTGCACACAGCCTCGATTTGGGTCCGCTCCATTTCCTCTTTGGCTGCCAGGGAGCGCTTCAGACGCTCCGACTCACTGGAAAGAAGCGAGATCTGTTCACCGTTCTTTTTCAACAAAGTGTCCGAGGTCTTCTCCTTGGCCCGCAGTTTCTTGATGATGATCGACTGCTGAAGTATCTCTTTGGACAGTTTCTCCCCTTCGGATTGTAGACCGGCTATCATGTCGTTGCATTCAGTAAGCTCATCCTTGGGTATCTTGTTAAGTAGCTCATCTTTAAGGGTTTTAATTTGAATGCGTAGAGCATCGCGCTCTCTAATGCTCGTTTGGAATTTCTTTTCTAGGGCCGACAAACGTTGCACTGCCTCGGTGGCATCGGGATTATTGGCTCTATTGTTGGCCACATCTAATTGGGCCAACAAATCCTGATTTCGCTCCAGCAGCTCTGAATTCTGACGCTCCGATTGAAGCAAACGTTGCTCGCGCACTTCAATTACCTGATTAAGCTCGCTAATTCGTTTCACTAGCTTATCGAGCTCCTCTGTTTGGGAATCCTGTGAGAGCAACGATATCTCCGATGGCTCTCGATGATGTCCCTTAGGCTTCAGCATCATAACAGAGGAGGAGCAGGATGATGATTTATTGCCCGCATTAGGGCCACTGCCCAATTCCTTAAATTTCTGTGGGCTAGTTCGTGTTGTGGTGCTATTTGTACTCGAGTCACCGCCATTAGGATTTGAGATTATCTCAATATCTGACGATGTGGATGAATAGCTTTGGTCTACCACATCGGCTGACTTGGAAGACTGCTGCTGCTGGTGTTGTTGGGCTGTTTGGCCCGACGCTTCCATTTCGAATTCACCTTTACTCTTCTGACTTAGTTGCATTTGGATCTGGATGTCCTCAAAGCTGTGCGTGGAATCGGAATCAGCACCAGTGCTCATTGCCACATTGGCAGCCATTTGGGTATCACTGAAGACCAAAGCCTTCATGGTTTTTGTCGAATCTAAATTGAATGGCACATAAATAGTATATAGAGATGAGAGGAATTGGAAAGGGAGCTAGTAGTACACATTTACCATTCAGATTATGACCTTCCAGCTGACCGCAGTCATCATCATCGTCATTGTCCGATGACGTCTCATTGCTGGCTATAATCACTATGCTGTCGGGCAGCGATGGCTCTGTATCTGGTGACATTTCCATTTCACTGGCTGTGGTGGCTGTTATCAATTCCAATGAGGATTCCGATGGTCGCTTTCCCAAACCAGCCGAAACCCCGACAGGAATATGTACTTCACCTTCACTCCCACCCGATGGTGATGACAGCAAGTCTATAGAATCCGATGTGGCGGATTGGCGCTTGGCCATCGTATGAGCTGGACCACCTGTTCCGGCTCCAGAATCGCTGGCCTTTGGTGCTATAGTAACCATTTCGTTGGCATGAGGATTATCATAAAATGTCGGCGATGCATCTGTCAAGGACATGCCCTCATTAGCTCCCGTTAGCACTCCCCCCGCAATTGTTTTGCTGGTGGTTGCCAAGCCACTCCCACTACCACTCCCGCTGGCCACGTCCTCCCCCTCAATTGGCGCCGTGTCCGTTGATGTGGACAATGGCTTATTGCTATTATTGCTGTTATCATCATCCTGGATGTCCAAGGCCTCAATTATAACAGTTTTGGCCTTCTCAAACCAACTCATCGTTGATTTTAGCTCCTTCCTCCGTGTCGCGTTGCAAAAAACAAAACAACCACAAAGCTACGCAACACGACACGATAGCACACAGCCCTTAGCACCAGCAGAAGCAAGGGGAACCAGTTGGCGAACCAGTTCCAAGCATTGATTCCAATCACCGACAAACGGAAATCGAATTTTAAATTAAAGATCATCAAAGATTATCCGTGTTAAACCATTTGAAAACTAACTTTTGTTTTCCGGCTTTTTGGCTTTAATTATATATATAATTTATGGTAATTAAGTCTATATCATAAGATGAGTGTTGTATATATAAATCTCGTTGCAATTTTTTCTTCCAATTTTTTTGTATTTTTTTTTTTTCTTTTTGTTTACCATATGTGGTATATATATAGAAATCTAGCCTAGTAATATAATATATATTGTATACATTTATATTTATTTAAAAGTGTCTGTTTGTTTGTGGTAGAGTCCTGCTTGATTCTGTCAGCTTAACAGATTGCGATAACCTTTAGTTTAGTTGGATTCTGTTTTGAGATCTGTTGAAACCGTCTCAAGCAGGACTCTAGTGAGTGTGTGTCTTTGTGTTTTTTTTTTTTGTATTGTTTTCTTTTTTAGACCCATATACGGTATATAAGTTTTATTTAATATTAACTTGCAGTTTACAATTAAATTTATTGGCAGAAGCGAGCAATTGGTTTATATAATAAATATATATATATGTATATACGATCATAAATCTAAACGTCAGCAAACACTTTATTTTTGTTGTAGGATAAAACACATATGGTTATAATTGCTTTTGTTTCTTAACTTTTCTTTTTACTTTTGTTTTGCATTTCTCCTGCTTTTTTTTCTTTCTCTTCAGAGTTTCTTTTTTCTCAGTTTATAATCAGTTAATTTCCTTTTCTTTCTTGGTTTTATTCTTCAGTTCAATAATCTTAAATGAATATTTAGAAACTAATCAATTTTCATTAATAATTCTGTTTCTTGTTTTGATTTTGCTTTTATTCATCCATAAATAAATAATTCCTCAAAAGAAGGCCGGGTATCCATAAAGTTTTAGCTTACAAATGTATAAGATATAAAATATATAACAATAAAATAATTGATGAATGACTATAAAATAAATTTAGAAAAAAATAAACGCAACGAAACGGTCAAAAAGTTTGAAAAAAAATTTGAATTACAGTTTGTAAATGCATTCTGAGTGTGTGTTAGCCCTTTTCTTGAGGGTGTGGATGTGTATGTGTTCCCTTTTCTACATCATTACTTCTAGTTTTACCACTTTGTTTCCTATGTCGATTTCGTACCGCATTTAAAAATAAACTGCAGAAAGTATTAAAGATAATAGAATCCAGAAAAAAAACCAAAAAAAAACATCGTCTTTATATATATAGTAAAGCCTAGATCGTAATGGAACAGTAGCTCCCGCTTCATATTCTTATTGATCATGAACTGATTCCTTTCTCCTCGGGATAGAATTTGATGTACATGTATGTGTTCCATTCTAGTAGATGCGTTCATAGAAGAGCAGATAAGCCTGAGCCTTGAGGGCCGTCTCCTCACTTACCTCCTGGACACGTGAATCGGATACATAATACCATTTGCCAGGCGGCGCTTGTATATGGGCTGCTTCATCTTGTGGCAAATCTGCTCCTGCTCCGGATTTTGTAGTCCGCGATGTCGTCTCTCCAATCGTCTCGCCCATATCGCCAGCTCCCATTGAAGCAGCATCGTCGTCAATTGAAGGCATTGAACCTGGACCTTGGCCACCTTCATCGCAGGTTGATGAATTACTGCTGGAATTGGTGAAATCATCGCTATCATCCATGGCATTGATTCGCATCTCTCGCGCCTTTTCCTTGGCCATTAGCTCCTCTAGTTTTTTCAGCTGATCATCATCCTGATCGAGCTCTGCTTTGCTTCCGTGTGGCAAAAATTTCCATCGCTTGTCATCGGGCATCAGTTTTGGTCGTACCTTGACAAATGCCGTATAATGACCGCCATACATGCCACCAGAGTGCTCCACCACACCATATAAGGCATACAATAGCTTCTTCTGCTTCCTATCGATATTGGGCAAATTCTTAACCTTCGATCCACAAAAGGCGGCCACGTCCAATAGCATGGGATAGGTGACCGCTCGCGTTAGCTTGCGGAAAATGCATCGGGGACCCAGCTGGAATCGTTTCAGATGAAGTATCAGTACCGCTGGCGGACTAGAAATCAGTAGCTGTTTGGTTGCATTCGTATTGACGGATTTGGCCTTAGGATCGGGTCCATTGAGACGCTTGGTACAGCTTTCACAGCCGACTTTATTCTGTCCGGTCATTAGCTCAACGGCTGTGAAATTATTAAGACAGGATTGAACTGAACATTCGCCATCTTCGCATTGATATCGCGGTGCAATTGTTGTACTCCAATCAGAGTAGCTTTGGGTGCGTACACGTTTAGATCGGACACCGCCGCCGCCGCTGCCGCCGCCACTGCCACCAAGGGCTCCTCCACTTTGGCCGGCCTGTTCCCGGAGCTTTAACTGTTCCAATTGAGCGGCAGCTAATTGAATGCCATTTGGATCGGCAGCAGTGGATATACCATTAGTAGTTCCATTTCCAATCGAAATCTGTCGTATCAATGAAGCACCCTTTTCGCTTAGTCCGGCTGTGACCAGACTGGCGGCAGTGGATTCATCATCAGCTCGAGACGTGGCAGATGTGGACATAGATGATGAAGATGTGGCATTGCCGTTGTTAGTGGCAGCAGTCGCATTGCTGGTGGTTATGGTGGTGGGCGCTGGACTAGTTGCTATGCCCGAATCTGTAAAGTAATTCCAAAAAGTTTTCAATTAGATCGATCTTTCACTATTATCTCACTCTCTATCTATCTATCTATCTGTCTCTTTCTCCCGATCGGAGAGCCAAATTGACTGTCAATCATGATAATTATGAACAAAGAGCTTATTATTAGTCTTATGCCCCACACCCCTGTCAACCCGTTTTAGCATTCGGTTATCAGGTTATCAAAGTTAAACAAATACGTAAGTAAATCGGAATATAACATGAAATCAAACAAATATACTACTTTATATGTATACATAGACTAGATTATTAAGTGGCCAAAAATGTTCAATCTCCCAGACCTATGTGACTTAAAATTTTATTTCAAAAATACCTAAACACAGAGTTTCTGGTTCTCGCTTGGCTTACCATTTTCATCTTCCTCCAGGGAATCTTTATCCATATGGTCGGGGGTATCATCTCGCTTCTCACCAACCAGCGCCGCCGGCTGAGCATTACCATTCTTGTCTGTATAGAATTTTGCTTGTGCTGTGGTCGTTGTACTGGTCGAGGTCGTAGCTGTATTGGTTGTGGTAGTGTCCTCTTGCAGATTATCCTCCACATCGGCATCCGAATGCTCAGATGTGGTAACACTTGAAGAGAGAGTATCCGCCTCTCTTGGCAACTCATCGTCGTCATCGTTAGTTGTGGTTGCCGATGGAGCAGCAGATGCAGCATCTCCGCCACCAGCTGTTGGTTCTGTGGCTGGTTCGCCATTTGCATTGCCATTCACTTTCAATGCCAATTTCTGGGCTTGTTTATGGCGTTGATGTTTGGCCGCTCGATTAGCCTTGCGTTCTCGTTCCTTTTCCTTTTTCAATTGTGATTTTGTGGGACCCTGCTGTTGGCCCAGCTGTTCATCCTCAGTTTTAGTGTGCAAAAAGAATGGTTGCTTGGCATCATCACCATCATTTGCTTGATAAATGCCGCCGTTGCTGGCACTATTCAATTTAGCATTCATCTGATTTTGATTTGGACTAAGGTTAGAGGTGTTAGTACTGCTCGTGGTCATGGAGACGGCATTGTTCTCTGGACTAGGCTTACGCCTTTGGGGCGGCTGTGGTTTCTCCACGGCCACAGGCAGTGACATATCCAGAAAGTATTCATGGCGCGATGAGATATTAAAGCAATCCTGACATGTCAAAGTGGACACGAGAAAACCTCGAAATACTTGCTCAGGCCGTAGTATACGATCACCGGCTTGATTGCCATAGATTTTACATTTTTGCCGCATCTCTTCGGACACACTGTTAATATCCTGATCCTTGTAGCCAAGATTTTGAAGGATTACTCGCTGATAGCGTTTCAAATCTTCATTTCGTACACTTTCCAACAATTGGCGTAACAATTCATGAGCATCATGCTGGTCGCCTCCGGTAAATTGCGGACATTTGGCGCAAAGTTTATCGAAGAGTTTACTAGGTGTAAATACTCCACCTCGTCCTTGCAGTTCCTCCAGGGCATTGGCCAAGGCAGCTGTAAGCCCACCCCAGGAGGATAGAGTACCCCTAATCATAGGCAACTCAATATTGCCCTTGTCCTTGAAGCTAAACGAACCGCCAGGCAGGACAAATCTACAAAATAAAAATATATACATTTGGTAAACAAGACGTTGTTATGGTTTAGGATAAGCTCTTAGAATACAGCTCTTATCTATATATGGTTTTGAACTTACTCTTCGCCAGGTTCGCTCAGCTCTTTTAGCACGGAGAGTAGAAACGGTGTCTGGGCCAGACATTGCATGACTGCATTAAAGAAACAAGTGTTGCCCAAATTGGTTAGGCCACGGACAGTTGGCAACCGATCGATTTCCACTGCTGAACCCACTTTGGTTATGATGACATCGCCACGCTTTGCTCCAGCAGATCCTGCTGCCGCTGCCCCAGTGCCGACGACATCAACTCTTTTGGCCATGCCAGGCACAGCTGCTGGTGGCGGCGGTGGTAATGGTATTGCAACTTGATGCTGCTCCTTCTGGTTTTGCTGCTGTTGTTGACCCCCCGTCATGGGCACCATGGGACCAATTTGTTTCAGGGCCGTTTTAATTTTCGACTCAATATTGCTGATTGTGGTCGGCGGCGGCGGTGACTCAGATGGTAAAGAGGGGGCAACAGATGCATTTGTTAATCCTGTGGGTGGCTTTTGGGCCAAGCGTTTTACCAACTCGACACACTCGAGTAAATTTTTGCGGGAGTTGGAGCTAACCTCGTTGTCGCATTCATAGCACCAAATGACAAAGCTTCGAGTATTCATGGCCAATGAATGCGAATCTGAATGTGGTGTCTGTAACAGAATTTGCGATTAAGCACAGGGAATCTCTAGAAAGTATGGCCGAGAAATTTACCTGATAGTGTTGCAGGGCATGTTGATTGCGTGCCCTGCCGCACAGTTGAGTGCCACATTTGAGGCACAACCAGAGGGTATTATCGTATTCAAATGAGGCGCTGGGATCTGGGGTTGCGTCTCCTCCAGATTTGATTTTCTGACATTGTGAGCATTCGTAAAGTAAACCGGTTAGCTTTATTTGTCGTCTCAATTTGGTGGCATCTACAGATTTTTTAATATGCTGGCAAGCGCTAGCACTTCCAGTTGATAGATTAGTAGCTCCTCCAGCTTGATGGTGATGATTCTCCTCGTCACCCGTATCTGTGGAGCTGCCATTCTCATGGACATCTGTCTGACGTTTCTTAACCATGGCCCGCGGCGGCACTTTAGCCTTTTCCCCCTTTCCTGCGCGGTCTGAAATCAGAAAAGAAAGATAAATTGAAGTTAGCACTTGGCGCTCTTTTTTTCTGTATATTAAAAAAATATTTGTTAGCTTGCTTTCAAAAAAGGCTATCAATTTGGATATTTTCGGTTTCGTGTTGTTGCCATTATTCCTTGAATATTCCATCTCCTCCTGTTGCTGTTGCTGCTGTCTGCTTCTCATTTTTGTTATTTCTTTTTATTTATTCCTTTCCCCCGATCTCTTTATCTATCTTGTGTTGCTATAATGATCTTTGACAATACAAATTTGTTGTTTGCTTTGTTGTTTTTTTGTTTTATCTTCTAAATTTCCAATAAAACACAAAAAACCAAATCAACAAAGAAACATGTTTATATGTATGTATATGAACATGTTTCAGCAATTTGACATTATACATTGCATATTAGGATGCATACAAATTGTATACATATGCACATAAGTATGTATGTATCTACGCATCAAGATGCAAGTCGATGTATGTAGGTCAGATTGACAGCAGTAACAGAATATTTCAAGTGACTTGAAGTTTTTTTTTTTAATAAATCTAAATAATAATACACTTCCGTTAAATGTGATATAGGGTATCTAGTACCCGACTTGACTTACGGAATGTTTGTGAGGTTAACTCCGATTAAGTTTGTACATACTTTTTTTTGTTGTTGTTATAAATGCAAAAATACAAAGTCATGAATTTCATTGATTTAATTATTTAATTTTAGACAAAGAAAATTTTTCCTCACATTCTGTTGTCACTTTCACACGTTGCCCAACATTCCCCGCACGTTTGTTGCTGCTGCTTTGTTGTCTGCAGGATTAACAGTTGCTTTTTTGCTGATTCTGGTCTAAATTCTTTTTCCTCCCCCACCCCTCCACTAACAACAACAACAACATGACAGCAGTCTCTCTCGCTTACTCCTTTAACGATTCTCAGATTTGTTCATCTTGCTTTCTGCCATTTTTGAGTTTGTTTCTTATCACCTTTTATTATGATTACCTTGTAGTTGAATTAATTGCAAAATGCCGCGTTGCACATTTAGTTACATACACATAAACGCATATAGATGTATGGAAATTCGCACTTATTATTTTCCCAAAAAAAAAAGTGATTTTAATGGTAATATAAAAAACGTGAGAGCTGAAGAATCATCGATTCAATCGATAGTCCGAATTTTGAATACTATCGCGAGGTCGCCACCATCGATAGTAATTCACCTTTTTTTTACAAAAATAAGTCCTTGTGAGTTTGCTTAATATTCAGAAGCCTAACTGCAATTTAAGTATAAACAAACTGATTGCATCATTTACTTGAGAGCACTGAAAATATAGTAGAAAACACCTGTTGGATTGTTTTTGCAATCGAGTGGCGCCACTAACAAAATGTTGCAGCATGCGCTTTTGAGGTTGCCAGACTTTCATAAATATCTGAGACCGTTAAAGTTTGTTTTCAAAAAACTTCGAAAAAAAAAATAAAAATAAGAAAGATGTTTTTTTTTTTAATGATAAACTCGGTAGTTAACTTGCTTTGACATAGCTCTCCCCTTCTTCCATTACCAAAGTTTTTGTTTTTGTTCTACTTATCCAATCCATTGCACTTAATTCACGAATAAAACTGAAACTTAAAATGTAAGACCGCCATCTCATAAAGGAAACATTTTCAGACATAAACTCCCTATAATTACCAACACCATTTTCAATGCATTTACAATGCATAAAGAAAGAAAAAACTGAACCCGCCCCCTAAGGGCCAAGGTAATATTTCATACAACAGCAGCGGCAGAAAAAGAAGACAACCAAAGAGGAACACTGAAAAAATGTGGAGCCAACTAAGATGTACAATGAGATGCTTAAGTATGCACATCCCTATGTTTGAATGTATATACATGTGCCCTTTTGAATATATTTTTTGTCAGTGTAGGTATACCTGTTGCTGTTTTTGGACTTCCTCTCAGCTGCAATTGAGTCGTCGTCGTCGTCGTCGCCGTCATCATTTCTCTGCGCATAGTTTTTCTTTTAAGATTTAAATTCCTCAATGGACTATCCCCACACCCTTGTGTATCCCGTCTTCGAAAGAACGAAACGGAACTATGCACATTAAGCCCCCATAATGCATAATAACACCAAAGATAATTTCGCATAAAAACTCCAAAGCAAAAAGCAAAAACAAGAAATCAGAAAGGAACCGGCAAAACTCTTGGCTATGATGGAATTCACCCTACCCTAACCAAACCTAGATACTATATACATAAATCTTTTACATGAAATAACTAAGTATTGTTAAGTAATAGAAATGAAATTAAGAGCCTGGTTTTTCTACATACATATCTGTTTGTACGGATAACGAATGGTTAAATAGAGTATACCCAATTATATTGTACCACAGGGTATTAATAAAAGCCAAGTCAGTCTGCAGACTACCGGGTCTTTAGATACACAGACTCATCGCATTGCCGGTGTCTGCGGATGTTGCATTTTAGTGGCTTGGACCTTGGCTATTGGCTATTGGCGTCTGCTTGGGGTCGTCTTCTTCGATTGCCTTTACAAATTTGCTGTAATGAATATTTCGCAGAAGACGTAAACCAATTCCATGGATTTACCATAGACCCTTTAATATCCGTTACCCTTTACCCATTCTCTCCATTCCTCATAGCTTCGATATCTATTTATGATGTCAAACTTTGAGTCATCGTTTGTTCACCAGAAATGAATCATAAATGGTTACCCATTCCCCATCCTAGTCAATCCACTCAGTTCTTCACTTGAATTGCTTTCCAAAACATTTTCGATTGTCCGTAAAACTGAAAGTTCATTTAAATTAAAGAAAATAATAAACGTTTTTCCTTTGTAAAATCGTTAAATTTCCTCTCCAATTACAACAGTGAGTTGTATTGATTGGAATTTTGGTGAATACTTCTTCCATTTAATTCGATTTTGCATAAGGCCCTTAAAGGATTGCTTTTATGTGGTCTTGCAACATGGTCCTTTCTCTACCTGATCGTCTATTAGTTCTATCTTACTCTCTCTATCTCTCTCTCTCTCTCTCTCTTGTATTCGCCGTCTTGTTATCTGTCTCCTTGTGCTGTCGGTCCATTTGAATGGTTTTGTGGTCTTATCATTGACTTTAGCTGACGCCGCTGTCCATTTTGGTTATCATTTAATGATGCCTCTCGCTTCCAGGCAGCTGTTGGCTCGGCCTTCCTCACTCTCCCCCTCTTTCTCTGTTCCTGTCACCGATGTCTTTGCCTTATCGTTGGGTCTTTTACTTGGCAGACCAATTCGAGCAAGTCGCCATCCCATCCTCCCATCCCCAGTGGCCAACTCGAGACTCGGCGGCAATGTTAATATAGCCATAATCATGTGGCTCCATCTACTAATTAATTGACTCTTTGTGTTCTTATTTTTATATATATATATATATATATGTTTTTTTTTTTTTGGTTTTGTATACCCTTTCTACAATGAGAGTACGCCCATTCATTGTGATTATTTGTTTTCTATAAAGTTCAAACATATGAATTTTAAGTAGTCTTAAGACTCCTTTGAGCTCTTTTATATATAAAAAAAAGGGTTAATTTTATAATTTATTTCGAATTAATAAACTATATACTCTATTGTAAGGGTATAGAAAAGACTGCACACAGTTAAGTTAATCCCGGTCTTTGTTTCTTGTTGTTGTTTTTGCGCGCTCTTCTTCATCTTTAACTCCAGGTTGAAGCTTCAAGCTCCTTCTCCATTAACATCATCATGATCATCATCATCATCGCTATCATCATGATGATCATATGGCGCGGCAAACAGCGACGGCGGCGGCATTTTCATTTCATTAAAAGCCTGTTTCAATTTTCTGCATTTTAGTGCTTGATGCACTTTGGCATCTCGCTGACTTGGCTGGCTAAAGGATAAGGATTGGGGTAAGATGTAAGATATTTGTGCGGGGGCAAACCGAATCGACGGCTCAGATCCACGGACCAGCCCAGAGTCAGTCAGTCAGTTAGTCAGTTAGTCAGTCAGTCAGGTTCTGAGCCTACACACATTTCCACTTTGGCCAAGATACCAGCCGAACCAAGAAACGCTTCAGTGAGCAAGAGAGATGGAGGATTATCCTCCTTTTTAACCCTTCAACGGATAAATGGCCAGTGAATTTTTAACTTATACAGAAATTAAAAAACCTTATACGCTGAATTATTGAAATTTCAAAATCAAAATGGTTTCCATTTAAAAGAAAACCCTATGACTTGATGCTGAATAAAGATATTTCCAAAATTATACATTGATTAGTCTTATGCTACGTTTTGGGATTACTTAATTATAGACTACATTAATCTAAGATTCGTTTAAGTAAAATAAACAGTTTTATTTATTGCGTCACTAAACATTTGGCACTTGTTTTTTTTTTAATTTTTAACATTTATATTCTATTAAGTGAACTATTAACATTTATTTAGCTATAATTATTGAAAAATATTTCTAAATGAAGTATGTAAATTTTAGATTTTTTGAAAATTTAAATTTTCGTAATGGAAAAAGGTTTTTTTTTTGCACCTTTTAAGGGTTAATAAATGTCAGTACAATTCGTTGAAATTTTTTAAGTCATGTGTGTCGATTGTGTTCAACATTTCATTTGCTTATCTAAAGACGAAAAGCAACTGAAAGCTGATTTTTGCCATCGATATAATAAGATTGTTCAGATCGTTTCAAAGACTATAGCACCTACGCAGGATTGGCCATTTTTGTTTTTTAAGTCAATCAGTAAATACAAAACAAAAGCATAGACCTTAATTCAATCAGTAAATACAAAAACAAAAGTATGTACGTTGATTTCAAGTAAGATTTTTAAATGAGTGAAATTTGTAATCAATTGATTTAAGGGGATTCGATATTTGTTAGTCTGACGAGATCTTTAAGTTTGAGTAAATGTAATGGAATGTGAAAAGAAAAATCAATAAAGAGAAAATCATTAAAGTGTGTAAAGCCTTAAATGGGATTTACATTGCGATTGTTAATCCCGGACACACACCCTTAACCGCCGGCCCACCCTTTTAAACCTCTACAAATTGAAGAGTAATATTAGAACTTTTGTGTTGAGTTAGTTCACATGTTTTGCCTTCCTCACTGCCCCCTGCCCCCTGCCCCCTACCCACCCACATTCTTGCAGCAGAAGCCATAGAAATTTGCTTGAAAAGACACAAAGAAACTCGCCCGCTGGGTCATATTACATGATGGTGTGGGAGACGGGCGGGGGGACGGAGCTAGTGCCTCCTGTCTATCCATACTATCCATGGGACTACCCTAATGCATCTCTCTGCCATCTGCATCTCAATCTCTATCATCATCTCCATCTGGTGGTCTCTTGTTGTTGTTATTTTTTTCTTCCTTTTTTTGTTTTTTAGTTTTTTTTTTATTTTTTAGTGTGGCAATTCGTGACGGCGGCAAACTTGAAGCATGCCTCCAACTATTGAAGCACCACTCAAAACATATTTAAACCCAATGGGGCAGGGGCAGGCCAATCATTGACGTATATATGCCGTAGATAATATACCCTTGCCCATACAACATCCATCCATTGGGTTATAGAAGTAGCAATCATATTAATATCAGAGAACATAATGAGAATGTTTTCATGATGAAAGTAAATCTTGGTTGTGTATAATATTAACCTAATTTTATAGCTAAACTATTAAAGTTATGAAACGGAAGATGTCTCGAACTCTTACTCTTTCAGGTTATTGTTTTTCACTTCAAAACTATTGTAATTTATTTAGTAGTTATTTCATACACCTCTTCTCCTTTTTGTCATACATACAGGGTATACATAAATACTAAAACACAAGTACCAGAGATTAATAAAGCGCCTTTTGAACTCAGCCGACCAGAAAACTAGTTAATGGTGCACATATCCCCACATCCAACCCAACTTGGTCTTCGCCTCCGCCTTCCCAGCATTGAAGCAACAACAAGATCACAACGGAGATGGAGAAACGGGCGCGCCGAAGGGGGCCCATAGTATGGATGTATGTGGATGTAAATATGTATGTACAGAAGATGAGGAAAATGTCAATATGTACTCGTAATGACAAGCATTCAATATTTTCAAAACATGATCCGATCCGGTGACATGACTAGGTTAATCAGTTGAATGCAATTCCGGCGCCTGTTCATGCGGCATAGATTCCAATTGTTCACCAAATGTTTATCGTTTGCTGTCAATTTTCGAAAGTAATGAAGTCAGGACGCGGACTGTGGGTATACCCTGCATGCATGGGAAAAAGTGTGTAAATTTGTCGTTCACTTTATGCCAACAACAAAGAAAAGTACACAAAAATAGGCGGATTTAATACAATTTATGCAAGTTAAGTCAGTCATTCTTGCATATTTCATATTAAGGCCCCCTTAAAGTATGCTATAGAAAATATATTTCCTGTGTTCTCGATTTTAAGCAAATTTGCTAAATTTCGTGGTACTTAGGTATACTTTTTCTTTGTCTCATGTGTTGTTGCAGGGTATAAAAGTAATCAATGCTCATCTATTCCATTTCTATGAGGCTTAAAATGAGGACGCGCAAATGAAATCCGTAGATCCAGGGGATGGCACTTAAGAGAGACACTCACCCGTTCCCCACTTATACACACACACACACACGCACACGCACACTCTAATGCATCTGGTGTAGAAGCAAACGAAAAGAATATAGTGTAAACAAAAGATCGTTCCTGTGTTCTTTGATGAGAAGGGCAAGTGCGAATGCTTACATTAGCTATTATACACATAGATACACACACACACACACTCATATATTTTCATTCACATAGACCTGGATGGAGTATTGTGATTTGAAGGAGGGGTATAACCATTTGCCATCTCTTTGATGATAAATATACATATGTACATATACATACAAACACACATACATACATATATATGTACATATATTTATACGTATATTTTTTTAATGTGCGCTTCAAGTTCAAACAACTTGGCAGATTTTCGGTTGAGTAAAATCAAATAAAAACAAATACCAAAAAAAAAAAAAAAACAAACGAGATCGCTTTAAACCCCTCCCTTGCCATTGCCCTCGCCCATGGCCCTTATATTCTTCTCTTCGTGTATTTTTCTTTTGTTTAGGCTTACATGGGTCTTAGGCCCTCGATGACAATTGAAAGAGATCTCTCTTCTTTTTTATTGGGCACTTGAAAAAAACCAAAAAAAGAAATAATAACCTAAGGAAGTGCGCTACAGTTTTGGCTAGCAATTGAGCGTATGGCTTAAGAACATCTAGAGATTAGAGATACAACAACAATACACACCCGCACACACACACACACACACACACCCATTGGGAGGTGAAAACAGGTGAGCATGAATGCAAAGCTAGGTGAGGTGTGGGAAACGATCTTTTGCTGGGGCTCAACTTTATTTGCTAGTGCAAATTTGCGCTGCAATTCGTTGCGCCCGAAGTAGAAAAAACTCAGATTAGGGAGAGAAGTACATATGTATAAGGAGAAAGGCAAACGGCAATAAAGAAAGACGCAGAGGAAGAGGAGACGATGTCGAAGCGATTGAGTGGGGGAATCTTATCTCCCTGCCGGAAATCAAAGCATACATCAAAGATTTGCCGACAAGCGAAGCCGATGCCGTCCCATGGAGGTCGAGTGAGCAGTTGCAGTTCCAGTTCTCTTCAGTTCTCCCTACCTCCTGCTCCCTTCCCTGCACCCACACCGCCATCCACTCTCAGTTGGTTGTTTGTATTTGCGGTCGTCATCATCATCGGACTGCGGCTCAAATTTCCACCGTCAATATAGATGAAACGCCATCATATTGTTCACCTGGGATTTCAAAAGTGATTACCGGTCATTGTTGATCGACTAAGACATAAGGGATTGATGGGTGCAAATATGAAAATAAAGTTCAGGAATATAAAACATCCACAGATAAATCAACATTAAATTAAATTAATTTTAAAATTAATTACACTAAAACATACACATTTATTCCAATAAGATAACAACTTGCCCCTTGCTTCTCTTGAGGAATTTTCGCTTGCTAAATTCAAGTAAATGAGTTTTCCTTTTAAAATTGGCGGCGACTGTTAGACTGTTATCGCTAACAGTCTGTTTACATTTGGCTGCGGCGAATTGTAAAATGTATTTTGAATAGCAAAAGGCTCAATATAGACATAATTATGACATAAATATGTAAGAAAATGTAAGTTTTAAATATGTGAAAAATTCTTGTACTTATTTTTTCAAACAGATCGTTCATTCGTTCTTTCTTTCTGGGCCACAATAACAGAAACTTAACAGGTGGCTGACCATTAACAGAATTCCCGGTAGTTAACATAACAGAGAAGTGCTGAGAACCGGTTTGCCGTTGCGGCAAAGCGATAATTTGAAATTCTCTGGTGTTGAAGGAAACTATTAAAAATAAATTTTGTTCAGTGTTATTTTCATTTTGTGGCTGAGCGGTTCGGCGGTCGCTCGCTTATCGAAAGTGTCGCTATTTCAAAAGATCGAAAGAATTGAAAAATAATTTCGACCACAGAAGAAAACGTTTTATTTAAAGATACAAATCTTGTTGTTTTCATTTCTCAAACTGCTGGGCAAAGTGTTTCGTTAGATAAGGATATACAAATTGAAGAAATTCGCCAAAAAAAAACATTTGTGACGAAACGACATAATTGGATTGTTGTTGATTGTTTTTTTTTTTTTATTATTGTTGTTGTTACTATTTTGTTTCGCGTGATAAGTGATATGGATGAATGATTAACCCCAGCAATATGAACAGGCCCAATTAAATGCGAAAAAATGTCTAATCCATGTCTGGAAATGTTTGTGTTAATAATAGTTGGAATTATTCTACAATCAACTGGCAGCAGAAGCAGCAGCAATAATATTGGTAGTAGCAGCAGTCTCAATGGCCAACAGCTGATGGCCAATTCGAATGGATTACAATGCCAACGAATTGCGGTCTCGGCCTGCCAGGGATTGGGCTACAATATGACCGCATTACCCAATTTGGCTGGACATACCAATCAGCTGGAAGCTGAACTTCAGGTACATACAACAACAACAACAACAACAACTATATGCATATGTATATAGTAAATTTAGCGATAAACTCTTGCCCACAACTTGTTATGTCCCATAAAAAAAAATGAATTGTTAACAATTTACGTGCCAAACGAGAGAAAAAAAGGTTTTTGTGAAATAAAGTTTTGAAATATTATGCAGATAGGAGGTGAAATATAGTACACTATATCCAAAGATACATATGTATGTATGTATGTATGTTTGTTATACCCATTGGCATTCTACCTGAACCTTAACCTTGTCTCGTTTTTTTCTCTCCGCCTCTGTCCCTGCCTCCCTGTCTTTCGCTCCACCGATTGTGCGTGTTTGCTTTCTTCATTTCCATTAAAGGAAATCCTCATATCTCGGCGACAAGAAAATGTTAAGAATTTCTGTTCAAAAAGAGGGGGCGTAACATCTAATTGCTTTTCAATGTAAAATAGAACAGACTACAACTCTCTTCTCTCTGCCCAAAGTATTCCTGCTGATATCAGCAATGAAATGTTGACATTTCAGATAAAAGTGATAAAAAAAAAGAAGCAAAACGAAACGAAACGATGACATAAAATAAAGTGGAAACTCAAAATGAACATTAAAAAGAAAAAAACGCACTTCAAAAATCACTTTAATTCGTTGGGGGGGTTTTTGAAATTTAAAAAGAAAAGACTTTTAATGAGAATGCTTTCCAAAGTCCAAAACTAACTTTAAAACTAAACTAAAAAAACTTTAAAAATACTAAAACTTATCTATTTTAAGCTGCAGCAGTTGAAGTACTTATAGACTTAAGCATTTAACAACTTTAATTTGTTATTAGCCATAATGAGTCGACAGAATTTTGTAATTTTTTAAGCAATTCCTATGCTCAGATAATTTTAAGATCGGATAAGGTAGTTTTTATTTGGGTTTAGCGAGCAAACTTTTGTTTGCTTTCTTTTTTTTTTCATCTTTCTTTTATTTTGCTGTCGTTTGATGATTCTTTTCATCTTTTTGTGTGTTCTTTTCCAGCTTCCGATCCACAAGTTTTTTTTTGTTTTTTTCTTCCACTAGTTTCAATGAATTTTTTGTTTGAAGCCACTTGAAAGAAGTTGAGTTAGTTTTCTTTTTTTTTTCATCTGCTTTTATCTAAACAAATGGAATGGAATCGGAAAAGCGTAAATGAAATTTCAGATTTTATGACGATATAAAACCAAATATCAACGGTATACAATGAAAATCTCTTTGAAAAGCCAACCAGATGGGAGGGTTGGGGGTGACGAGACGAAGACGAAGACCAACTGGAATTTGGTTAGCCTAAAAGATAAAGTCAAATTGCGGTATGGAGTCGTTTTTTGTTTTTTTGGTCTATTCAGTTTTTTTTGTTTTTTTTTGTTTTTTTTTTGGGCAAGGCGTCGCGATGACCATCATTGAGTAGTAGTCGTGTGGGCAAAGAGATATTCTCAAACGATCCGACAGACAGGCCGAGAACCAGAAGAGAGGAGAAGAAGGAAAAAGAAATAGAAGGCAAAAGGTGTTAATGGACTTTTGGTGCAGCCGCCGGAGCAGCAGCCGCAGCAGCAGCAGCCCGCAACGTCATTGTCTAAAGAAAAAAAAAAGGCCGACATCGTTTCGTTTTTCCATGCTTCGCACATTTGGCCGGGTCCGTGCCCCTTCTTCATCTTCTTCTCTTTCTCTTCTTGTTTTAACCCCACCTCCCATGTTCCATTCTTGCTGCCCCTCACTCTCTCTCTCTCTCTCTCTCTCCATTTCTGCCTACAATCTTCAATCTTTCACAGCAAGCGGCAAGTCTTTCTTCTTTCCGTTTTCCCTTTTTGCTTTTCTTTGTCATTTTGTTTATGGAAGAAGGAAAAGAGTCAGGGCCACGCCAAACATTATGGATGCACAATGATCATTATGATGATGATGATGATGAGACTAATTTGTTTGCGTTGCATTTTAGTCAATATTTTAAATATATATTGGAGATCATTCAAACGGTGGTTTTATCGCCAAAGATTAAGCCACTGATGATCACTTCTATCCGAAACCGATTTTCTAAGAGTGTCTCAATTGTTCTTCAGGGTGTTTTATCTTTTCTCAAGATCTTTAGATAGTTCGATCTTAGATCTAAAAGTAGAATGGTTCTCCTTTAGTTCATTTAGCGCCAAGAGAAGTGTTTAAGAGATAGTGTCATTGGAGTGGAGATTGATAATGGAGTGACTGGGGAAAGAGGTGGTTGGTAGTGGTTCTGGTGGTGCTGGTGGTGCGGTCACACATATTCAATTAATTTGCTTGTAATTGTAGCTTGACGAGCCACTTTGTCGGCAAAATGGGCAAACATGAAACCAAATAGAGAGCCTCTTCATTCCTTCCTTTGCCTCAACTCCTCCTCCTACCCCCAGCCTGTCTCTGTCCCTGTCACTGTCCCCGTCACTTGTGTATTTTAGAATTCCACGTGGCGCACTGATAGAAACAAATGAGAGCGGGTGAGACAGATAGATAGAGAGAGGGAGAGAGCCAATGAGCATAGGTTAAAAACTGTGGTTTGTCGTTAGTCAACATTTTTTGTTTGTCTCACATATATTGCCGACGCATCGGACGGTTTTTGTCTGATAAAGAAAATATGTTCACGGTTCGAAATGCATTCGCTTTGCTTCAGTCAAGTCAACAGAGGTGTGCCCCCCAGCCCTACCCACCCCACCACTTTCCCCCACCACCATGCACAAGCACACTCTCCTCATGTCTTTCTGTCTGTCTGTCTGGCTCGGATTTAGGCTCTTAAATATGACAGATTACTAAGCAAACACAAAAATACTAAAGCACTAAATGTTGGAAGAAACAATAAATATATACATATGTATGTATGTATATGTATATGTACGATCCGAATGCATGAAAATAAACACACACACACAAAGACTATGAAGGAATCATCCTAATAACTTTAGAGGCTGAATTAGCAATAAGTCAGTTGGATCTTCAATCTTTACTCCAACTAAATTATATTCAATTCGAAACTATGTATCTTTGAGACTTTACATATCAATATTTTCGACCATCAAATTTTCAGTTTTATAAAATTTGCTAGGTTTGTACACTTCTTGTTTTTATTTTTTAGTTTTACTTCGTTATCATTGAAAAAAAAACTGATAAACAAAACGCAAAAAGAAAAAAAAACGTAAACCTAATGTGTTTACTTTGGGGGAAAAAACTCATCCAAACTTAATCCACTGGCGGCATTTTGATAAGAACAACAACAACAACAATGGCAAAAGCAACAGCAACAACAACAACAACAAAAAGCGAAACCTTATCTTTGGACTAGCGCCAGAGGCCAAAGATATTTCAATTTTACCTAGTTGAATTGAATTGTGGTTTCTGGCCTGCCTCGCGTTCCCTTCAACTTTTTGGCCATTAACTGAATCTGAGACAAAGACTGAATATCAAATGATAATATTAAAAATGGGATGAAAGAAAAAAAAAAGTCTATGGTAGATATAGTTTTTTATACGTAAATAGAAGAAGGCATAGAAAAACAATTTGATCACGAAAGTCATGACTAAATATTGTTTTTTTTTTTTTTTGCCTTGTAATAAGATAAATCTTTTGGGAATATACTTTATTACTTGTTTAATTTGCAACAGGAAAATATTGAGAATTTTTAAGAATCAGCTTTCTGATCATAGAACTAGCAATATTATTTTGTAAACGAACGTTTTTCCAATCCTCAGACTCAAACCTATTAATCTGGCCATGATTGTACATGAAAAATTTAGACAGAAATCTAGGAATCGACATATTTCTGGGTCTTTTTGTTTTTAATGGTTTTGTTTTGCTTCCTGCTAAACAATATTTAATTATCACTCTAAAATTGAATGATTATAGTTTAATTATTTTTATATAATACAAATTAAAAATTGAATTTTCTAGCAAATTAGCCCAATTTTTATATTTAGAAGTTTTTAGGGGATTCAAGATTTATCATCAAAGTTTCTCAAAATTTTGGGATATCACGAGTTCAATTTTCTTATTATAGAGTATGCATTTGTGTGTGTGTGTGTGTAAGTTAAAGAAGCTAAGAAATGGCAAATACTCGAAACACGCAGGCAACGTTTTTCAAATGCCTGGGCCAAGCGGCCAAAGCAGATGAAAAGTGAAGATTAAGGCAAAGAGCAGGAGGTGGGAGAGGAGGGAGACGGAGTCAGAGCCACAGCCACAGCCCAAGGAATGTCAGAGTCAGAGCCACAAAACGGAGCCGAATGGGCAACAAAAACAACAACAGACAACTAAAAAAACCAAGAAAAAAGTAAGGTAGAGAGAGAAAAAAAAAACCAGCAGCCGCAGCCTCAGCAGGTTTGTGTTTTGAGTCTTTTGTTTTTATACCCTAAGTCCAGTGAAGGGTATATACAAATATACATACAAATGGGTTCAGGATCGATATCTTTAGCATTTCTGGCAATGTTCTAGGAATTGAAGTACAAGACCAAGTAAAATTATATATACTAAACCTATAATCTGTACAACATTCTATAATCTATTCTAGCATTGTATTATAAAAGAATCCATTGGTGATTGATCTTGTGGTCATGCTAAGCAGTTGATTGGATTAATAGAGTAATGGAAGTGACATGTAGGGTATGAACAAGTGCGACTAAGTTTAATTTTGAGTCTTCTTGGAGCACCGGCAGCATCAGGATGCTGTGGAACTTGTTGTTGTTGCTGTTGCTGTTGCTAGTATTGTTGCTGTTGGTAATTACATGGCAATTAAGTTAATTGAACTGCGACGAGCCTTGCGATTGCGTGAATTGCCATTTCTTTTGAAGCTGAAAATTAATGCTAAGACTGGAGAGGCTCAAGTCGAGAGGCTTCGAGGATGATGATGATGATGATGATAATGATGAGGAATATTCTCATTTGGCCTCAAAAGAAGTGACATAATTTGGCATGCCATCCTTTTGAGTTCCCCCTTGGCCTCGACTAAAAGCGATTAAGTGAAATTATCCCAAAGATAATGATGCACAGGGCACAAAAAACTCTAGACTAGATTGTATCCACTCATATTCGTCATAATCGATGAATTAAAACAAATTAACCAAAACAACAACTGAAGGGGAAAGGTACATAGTAGACCCTTGTAAACGGAATCCCAAACCCAAAACCAGCTTACAAAAAATACCAAAAGAAACGAAAAAACTTATATCTATAGGGAGAACTAGAAGGATGAAGAAAATACAAGAAGCTAAGCTCTATAGACTAGTCTGTGTGTGTGTGTGTGTGTGTGTGTGTGTGTGTGTGTGTGTGTGTGTGTGTGTGCGGCTTTTTCTCTTTTTAAGCATTCCTGACTGCCGATCGATGCAACGTTCAGGCTGACTTTAGCCTGGCTCTGACTTTGGCTTTGACTTGGCGTTTTTTTTTCTTTTTTCTTTTCTTCTTCTTGGCCTGGCCTTTTGAATGACAATCATTGCGAGTCAAAATGTCAATTAATTGTGAGACTGAGACGACATCGACGACAGTTCGACAGCAGTCATTGCTGCCGTCCCCTCCTCAACCCCCTACCCAAACAAACTTTAATTCCAACTACAAGTTTCGCGATCATCATTTGATCTATATCAGTGTATCTTGCATTTATTTAGGTATTTTTTTCTTTTGTTTTTGCTATGATATCATCTTTCTTTTCCGTTTTGTTTCGTTTTTTTTTTTTTTTAAGTTTTTTAGGCGTCGATTTATCATGGCATAATTTTCTCAAACATCTTTTAATTATGCAAATTATCATCTGTGAAGCCTTTAGACGATTGAGATACAAAAAGTTCAGTTCAGGCGGTGGCAGTAATCCAAGCACAACTAATTGCAAAAAAAAAAAAAAAACACAAATAAAACACAAAAAAAACCACACAACAGCAAAAAATTAAATTCAATTGCCTTTGATGAATGCCGACACGGGTTGGCTACGGGTTTGACTGTTCCTCTCTCGATTTCTGTGCTTGTCGCTCTGTCTGTCGTCCATATGCCATATGGTATTTGGTGTATGCTATATGCTATATGGTAGACCAACCATAACATTTGAACATGCCCAAAAATGAAGCTGTCAATGTGAATCAACAATCAAGGCAATGGCTAACTGAATCAAATAAAGTGCAAATCAAATTAAGAGTCCCAGGCATGAATATTCATGTGAGAGTCTTAACGTAGTACAGTTTGTGTATAACAGTCTAGTAGATAATAGTTATGTAGTTTCGCCAAAAGTTGTATAACATTTTTGTATAACAGTTATCTTATATTCAGGAAAGAGATCTTCATTTGCGTATAACAGTTGGGTATACTACAAAAAGTTTTTAGAAAAAAAAGTTTTTACAAAAGGTTTTTAGAATAGTTTCTTAGACTTGAGATATTGCTGCCAATAGTTACATATGTATGTATGTATTGGGTTTACACCTAGACCTCGCTTTGCGTCGTTTCTTAGTTTCGTTTCTGCTTTATTAGCACTAATTTTCACCGTGCGTCTTTATATTCTCGTTGTTGCGTTGTTTTGAGTTCGAGTGCTTAACTTTTATTCTTCTAAATCAGCCATTCTGGCAACGCCAATATCAACTTTTACCAACATTGGCCTTGAATTTTTGGCAGTTTTACGTTTTTCAACATTGCCATCTACCTTACCTACTTCTGTTTATACATAATTGCGTCTTGCTAAGTACAAATGATCGATGTCTAACCTCTAAACAAGAAATTTATTTAAATTTACTAAAAAAAAAGCTATTCACCAAACTCTGGACAAATTTTTGGTGAACGAAGCCACTAACAACTCATAAAGATAAAATAATTAAATAGGTTATTTTGATTTTCTTTTTAGAAATTAGTATTTTCATAGCCTGGGAACCTATCTTTGATCTTTCCATAGTTGCCTATAGAAAATTTTAATTCATTTTGCGTCGTTTCACTTTGCATCGTGTTTTTTTTTGGAACGTATCCCCAACGCAAAGCGAGGTCTAGGTGTACTAGGCTAGGAAAGGTTTGTAGCATAGTTTCGTAGATTGGCTAATAATCTTTATAACACAGCTGAGTATACCGTATAACAGTTCTTAACAGTGGGTAATAACTTGTTAGTTGGTTGTGATTTTCTTAGATTATCTCACATTTATCTATACATAAACAAATCATATTCATTTTGTATTGATGATACTGATTATATGTAGCTTTATCCTAAGCCATGCTTTATCCATTGAAATAACCGATAGTTCAAATACAATCGTATGTACCTAGATCGCAATAATAAACTCTAATGAAAGACATTAAATTGTTTTTTTTTTTTTTTATTTCTTATGTACTTTCCGATCAATTTCGTTCGCCTTTCCAAAATGTGTGTTTCAAAGTGGTCACCTTCGACTTTGACTTCAACTTTACATTCACAACGCATACAAAGTCATTAATCAAAAAAATCGAAAGAAACATTATGTTCATGTTGTACGGGTCTACATAGGTGTCAACTCGATCTATTCCTATACCTTGTAATTGAATTGTGAACATCGAACGAAGGGGCAACGGGGAATGGGGACTGGATGGGATGGGAATGGGAATGTGTGAAACCTGCTGCGAAGCCAAAAGAAACTGAAGCGGTCTTTTTTCTTCTTTTTTGTTTCAAACTAATCAAGCAAAAGTCTTTGTTTCTAAGCGAAATCCGCAGAGAACTCAAACTGAAATGTTATACGAGGTTTTAGAATTATAATCTAGCTGATATTTGGAATCTAAACTAGGAATTGGTAAGGGAATACTTTTTTAGTTTGTGCCAAGTTAGAGTATAAAAATGTGTCGAAATTGTGCAGAGTAAGCCGAAAAAGCTGTAGGATGATAATGTTTTTCTTTCTTCTCTCCTTTTCTTCAGTTAATCGGGTGTGTCCCGGCATATATCTCTATGTATGTATGTATGTATGTATGTAGGTACAAAGCGAATTGCAGACTTTGCAGAAGACGAAAACAGAAATGAAAAGAATGCCCAAAGCATGGCAGATTGCATTCGTTGAGGTCGGCTCATAATGATACAAGCCAATGAAGATCATCATGACGATGTCGATGACGATGACGATAATGATGACGATAATGATGATCAGGATGATGATAATGGCCTTTTGGCGCATTAATAAAACATTTTAGACACTTGGCAAATGGCTAAATACTCTTGACTATTTGGCTGAAAAGTTTTCATTTTTGTTTACGAACTTCTTGATGAAGATCATCATAATGGTGATAATGATGATGATGATGATGAAGGTTCACTTGCTGCATCATTAAATTATTATTGCTTCAAGCCATAGAGAGGCGATGCGTACAAAATTTGTGTGGAAACAGAAAAACAACGAAAAAGAAACAACCCAAACCCAAAACCCAAAAGCCGAAAAAACCGTCAAGAATCGCGTGTCTAATGCTTCACGTTTGAGATGGGCCGCCGATTCTCCATTTTTCTACCTCCCCCCCTACCTCTCTCTCTCCCGTAACGTTGCGGCCTTTTGCTGGCCTTAATGTGCCTTAATTACACAACAATTCGGTTACTGTTAGCAAAAGCAATACAACGACAACAAAAGCCAATCTGAACTGAACTTGGAACCGGGCATTGCCTGTCAATTTCATTGACGGCGGCCACATCAAATCCATGTCAAAGTCATCGTCCCTGCTTTGGGGACCATCCATCCATCCATCCAGCGAATGAGGATCAACTTGAGCCCAATCGTAACCATATTTGACCAATCTACTAAGTTAGTGATGATTGCGTGTATCCTGCGTGACTCTTTCCATAGTATTCAATCGTAGGGCAAATTTTGATTATTGTTCTGCTGTATTAAAATTTCCAAAAAAGTTTCAATAAGTCTAACAATATCAACTTCAATTTATTGTAAGACCATTGATTGCCCTCACTTAATAAATTTTCCTTACGAAATCCCTCACGTGCCCATCTCTTATGATCTCCTTAAAACTGAATAAGATCACTTTTTGGTTCTTGGTTCCTGAGAAAAGGTTTCTTAATCATTTTTAATGCAAAAAAAAAATGATGAAAAAAAAAGAAGAAAAAATGAAAGAAAGAGCCTCAAAATCCAAGTCTTCTCTTTTTTGCTTGGTGTTTGTCTTTGCGTTTTTTGTTGACTTGTCTACAAATTCCACAAACTCATAAATTTTTTTTTTTTTTGCAAAAAGTTCGTCATCCTTTGATGATGTCGATGATGGACAATGGCGAATGCCGGACCCAAAGAGACTTTTTTGCCCCCTTCTCATCATCATCATGATCTGCTGCCTTACATAGAAGCTATTTGAGATTAGAAAATAATTGACAATTAATTATCCATTGAACAATGAGTACATTGAGTACAAATAATGCCGGACATGTGTGAAAATTAACGGCCGAAAGATATGATCACATCACATTAGATCAAGCCAGACAAAACAGTTGCAATTCATTTGCTTTTAGTCGGCAAATGAACAAAGAAACTAGCAAAATCAACAAAATCACACACACACAAAGAGACACACTCACTCACACTAATACAGAGAGAAACCCAACCCTAAGACCCATTTTTATGGCAATTTTATTAGATAAAATTATCGACATAAAAGCTATGTACAAACGCACGTACAACAAAAGCCACCGACTGTACGCCGACGATCAGGTGGCCCCCAGGTGTAAATGGATTGAGATTTTTACTTTGTATTTGTTTAGAATTTGGTTTAGTTTTTTTTTTTTGTTGGTTCGTTTCGGTTTTTATTTTGCTTTTGCGTTTTTTTTTTTTCTCTCTTACTTTTTCTTTTTGCTTATTTATTTTGTGCGCACATTTCAATCGAATTATATATGTACGTGTATTTGGCGGCAAAACGACTTTCATGTTTCTTACCCAGCAACAACAACAGATCAATACATACAATGAACAACAAAAAAAAAAAAAAAAAAAAAAAAACGATATAATGTTGTTAATTGATAAAAACAATAATAAAAAATAAAACAAACAATACTCACACAGAGAATGTTAGTCAATGCGAATTCTTTTATAAAGTTAGCCAAGAGATCTAGTTAATGATAAGGTTATCAGAAACCCTTCAGAAATCTCTACAATGTCTCCAAACTATAGTGGGCCATAAAATCTACAACAATTAGAACTGATTTGAAAAGTCTTCAAAAAGATCGGAAATCGAGAAAAGCTTTATGTTGTATTTGTAAAAAAGTTTCCACAAGTCTACAAAGTCCTTTAAAGTCATTCAAAAGAAGAAGTTTCACGTCTTTTTAAGAGTTAGAGAAAGTCTCCACAAGTCTTCAAACTTTCCCATTCTTGTAAAGGTCTTCACAAAACTCCGAAGTCCTTCCTAAATTATAGAAAAATTGGTTCACATCTGCACAAGTCTTTAAGAAAGTCTCCACAAGTCTCCAAAAATTTCAAGTCTTAAAAAAGTACACCAACAATCCCACGAGTAGTGCGTCTTAATGTTTTCATACATTTAGTAAAGTCTCCACAAGTCTCCAACCGCTCAATTTCATAGAAAAGTGTCACAAGTGTTTTTAAATTTATATTTTAATGTATTCAGAAGTCTCCAAGCTCCATCCAAGCCATCGTAAACTGTAGAAAAGTCTCCAAAATTGTTATATGTATATACCTGACTAAAATATTTATCAAAGTCTCTACTTAAAGCCTCCACTTACTTTGATTTAAGTATTACCAACTCCCTGAATCACTCAATGTCTGTTAATAAGTCTTCAAAAAAGTAAAAGTTTGTAATCACGACTTCCTTCTTTCCAATTGCAGATTGCCAAATTGCTGCCTTTGATCGAATCGGGATGCTCGCGTCGAGCACGATTTCTACTCTGTTCGGCATTATTTCCGCTTTGTACGCCCGATGTGCCACGCCCAGTTACAGCCTGTAAGTCGCTATGCGAAACGGTGAAGAGTGAATGTGCTGTCCAAGCGTCGCCCGAGTTGATGGAATTGTGGCCACAATTTCTGACCTGCGAAACCCTGCCGCAGCCGGAGAAGCACGAATTATGCATGCAGATACCACAACAAGAGGAGCAGAGGGAAAAGGCGAGAGAAATGGAAAAGGAGAAGGAGCGAGAAAAGGAGGAGACACAGGATGCAGCAGCCGTAGCTGGGGGAGTGATTGGAGTTCAAGCCGCCCAGCCGTATTGGTCCAATTGGTTGGCCTGGAAAATGTCCGCAGATCAAATCTCTGGCAGCTCAAATCATCCTCTAACGGGAAGCAGCATCACTAGCATCTCTAGCAACAATGCCATTTGTCCACAGAATTTCACAATCAATCCGCTCAACGCCCAGGAATGTCTACCTCAGTGCCAGCGCGATGCCTTCCATACAAGCCAGCAAAAGAAGCTAACGGAGAGCTTTATATTGGGCCTATCGGCAATATGTTTTGTTCTCACCCTGTTCGCCTTGGTCACATTCTGGGCGGAACCGCGACGATTCGGCTATCCAGAACGTCCTGTGTTGTTCCTGTGTCTGTGCTACAATCTGTTTAGCATCTGCTACTTGGAGAGAATAGTCTTTCACAATCAGTCGAGAAGTCGTGCCATCTACGAACCGATATCCACAGTCTGTACTCTACTCTCGCCACCCTGTCTGGCTTCATATATTAGCACGTCATATCTGAGTTTATGCGCCGCCACTTGGTGGCTAATATTCGCCCTCTGTTTCTATCTGTCGTCGCACAAGAAATGGTCGAGCGAGGCATTGGAAAAGCATTCGGGACTATTTCATGTGCTTGCCTGGGTGCCACCGTTGGCACCACCAATAGCTGCTCTCCTGCTGGAGAAGGTGCATCCCAGCGAATTGACTGGCATGTGCATGGCACCAGGATTCGTGGAGGTGCCAGCACTAATCCTACTGCTCCTGGGCCTCTATTTCACATTGAGGGCATCGCGATCGCTGCACTCGTTGCAGCAACAGCATCAACTGCATTTGCAGCACCAGCAACGTTTCTCACAGTTGCGTAAACGCTTTGTCATCTTCTCATTGTTGTTTTTCATACCAACGGCAGCTGGCCTCATGCTCGGTGCCTTCTACAGAGATCTCGGTGGTGCGCCACCCACCATAGTGCCCAGCTGTTCCACGCTGGAGGACTGCTCGCCACCCGATAAGTTGAGTGCCTGGCCCAGTCTGATGAGAGTGTTCTTTCAGCTCTTGGGTGGCACACTGACCGGCCTGTGGGTCTGGTCGCGCAAGACCTGCGAGAATTATCGCAGTCGATTGGTTGGGGGGAATCCCATCATGAGTTCCACAACCACCAAGCATCTGCATGTCAAGAATATGCATATAACAAATTCTCCTCTATATGCTGGCATTAGTTTTCACAATGTGCCCGTCTATAATCCCCATCAATCTAGAGTATAAGTTAGACTTACATATCTAGTAGGCGAAACGTTGTACGTTCAGTCATCCAATTTTGTATATACCTACATACATACATACATACATGCATAAAATATAAATATATCAAATAATTTATAATTAATTTGTTGTACATAAGCATTTGAACCCCGTATAATGGCTTTAAGTCGTATGTATTTTAATCAAGAAATGATATGTGTTAATAGCTTTAAATTTAATCCTCATCCCGCACTCGATCCCTCTTTTAATTATTGCTTAAGTTTATTCAATAAGTGTAAATAGGAATAAAATAAATTTGAATGAGAAACTTGAAAAGAATCTTACTTACATATTCTTAACTATTTCAGTGGTTAAATTTAATTAATTTGAGTAAAGAAATCATTTGTTTTTTATGGGTATGTATGTTCCTGTGTCTGGCTTATATGCTCATGTTATACAGGGTGTTTCACGAAACGAGCAATTAATTTGATTGAAGCTGCCACACCGCGTGCCAGGCAATGTTTCTATCTTACAAATTGCCACAACTTTGCCGCCGTTCGTCGGTCTGAGCCGGTGCAAGATACAACAACAACAACAACAACAACGACAACACAGAACCTACCTCTCCACAAGAGCAACAACATCCACAGCAAAATGTGCAGCAAGCGTGCAATTAACTCTTGTGCGCCAAGATCAAAGCGATTAAAGCCGCACAACTTGTATGCCTCAAAGACTGCCTGAGAGACTCGAGGCTGAAAGACTTGTGAGACTTGAGACCTGTGTGAGCCAAGCGGACCCGAGCCGAGCCGAGACGTTTCAAGACAAGCTCTGAGAGAGTCACAAGTCAACCAAATGCCAGGCAGGCAAACCATCATCTTCATCGACGCGTCGCTAAACAAAGAACACGACGTGGTCGAGGCGAAAACAGTAAACCAAACAAAGAGATTGCGATGTCGGCAATTGGCACAGATAATACATAGGTACATACAAACATATAGCTCCTTTATATAGTACTTTAAAGTACATACAAAAAATTATCTATAGTTTAAGTTCTTGTTAAAAAGGTATTAACATTTCAGATCAGTTTCTTAAATTTTAATCAAGTTAAAAGACAAAATAGAGTTTTACAATTCAAAATTCTGATAACCAGAAATATATATCTGGTATAGGGCTAATATATCTGGTATAAATGGTATTGCAATCCATATGGACCTAAGAATAGAAGGCGAATACATATTTAAAACAATCAAAAAATCACCTTTTGAGAAAACATCTTTAACAATACTTGATTGTGTATACAACAAAGACTCAGACCAGATTATTATTCAAATATTAGTTCCAAATATGTGAAAAAAAATACTCTGTTTTTAGGAAATATCTTACAATTAGCCTGAAAGTGAAAAAGATATCGAACTTGTTGTTTTCAAAATATCGTTAAAAAATTCAAAACTCTATTAGAGAAAAAGTAAATATATTTCAGTACAATACATACATATAAAATAGGCAAAAGGAAAACATTTTGACAAATGATTCTGTTGCACATAAATTACTGTTTGCAGGTTAGCCTAAAAGTATGCACAACATTTTAATGGCAATCACACTCAATACTAAAATGGAGCTTTTACTTTAAATTCAGTGTGAAGTTTTGAGTCCGCTAAGCTGCACTATGGGTAAAAACCACACAATTTCTATTATAAAAACGGAGACCTTAGTAATTCATTCACAATATTCCATTTCTTATCAAAAAGAGAAAAAGCTTGTTTACCAATTCGGAGACTTTGATTCGATAGATACAATCCAAAACAGATATTTTTACTTACTTTACTTCTAATTCAAAATTATACACATACAATTTTCTTTCAAATTTCATTTATAACACATTTTTTATTGTGAATTGTGTATTGTGAATTGTGTTTAAAATAGCATTTGCAAAAGAAATGCTAAACTTGATGTATATTTAAATATATATTTGTATATCATTTGTTTTGTGCGAAATTTTGTTGCTCATTGTTTGGAAAAAAATACATTATTTTAACTAGAATTTATTTGCCTTCTTAGGAACATTTAAGAACACCAAACATATTGCACGAGAACACACAACAAACAATACAAAAAAAAAAAGGAAATTGTTTAAAATTAGTTTAATTCTCAGCATTTGAATTTGATAGGTAAAACAAAATAGAACTCCTATTTGTCGATGTCATCCAATAGACAACAAAAAATCACACAACATAAACGGAAAAAAATACATTTAGAACAAAGGAGAAAAAAAAATATATATAAACAAATATTAAATTGACTGACTAATGTTTGACTAAAACTAACTAAACTATATAGCTAAATATATATATATATATAAGTCAGGGATCCGCATCGAAACAATTATTGATTCCAAATAGATTTGGAATTTGTTTCGGTGCAAGTCACCGAGTATAAAAATAAGTATAATATTATAAGCATAATACAATAGTTGATCAATTGAAAATACAATGTATAAATTAAACGAAATACTATAAAACAATTGATTGAATTTACAATTTACAATTCATAATTAATCTAATAATAATCGTATAGTGTATAGTAAAAGACACAAAAAAAAAAACTAAATTGCAATCATCAATATTGTCACATCGAAAGAGCAAATAAAAAAAAAAAAAAGAAAAGCAATTATATACCTGAAACTTAAGATTACGCTCTGTTGTTTTGGTCTAATTAAGGGCATTTACGGCACCATCTCATATGCACACATACATATATCAGAGTTCTATGGCAAATTATAAAATATGAAGCAAACCATATGGCACAGGTCAAATAATCAAAATCTTCCGAGAAACAAAAGAAATGATTAATCTGGCAATGGAACTTCTCATACGATAGCACCGTTTATGCCTTAGGGTAGACAAATCACATCCAGCACATCACAGGCAGATTTAATATAACTAATATGGATTTATATATCTATATATATAGGTATAAATATATAGAGGTGTATATTATTTATCGTATATATGTTTAAATATCAGCAAAAAGGCATCCCCAGTCAAGAGAGAAGGATTCTCTAGATGCCTGTCTCAGCAATGCCCTCGTCATCTGAAATAATTCGAATAATTAGTTGAATACAAAATATTAAACAATTACAAGTTTTGTATCATACAACACAATATGTTCCACTTAAGTGGAATGTATTTATGTCAGTTCGAAGTATGTAATTATGATTTTTTGACATTTGACAATGTTTTCAACTTGTTTTCTGCTCTAGATCTGAGACAAACGATCACAATTATATTACAACTGACACAAATACATATCAAGAATATATATAAAGTTAATTCACATACACGCATACATATAGCAGTCACATATATGTACATACATATGTCTTAAGGCAATTTCAAATTAACAAATTCAAACTATAAATGACAAAAAAAAATGAGCCAAATTGAATGAATGGATGGATGGATTGATGGATGGATAGATGGATGGGATGTTTAGGGAAACCAAAACCAAATGAATTATATACATTTATGTACAAGTGTGTTTGTGGTTGTTTGTGTGTGTGTGTGTGTAGGTGCATGTGAGTGTTTGCGATTGTCCTGGTGCGTGTGTGTTAGTATTTTTTACAAGTTATTTACAAAAGTTACTGTCTTGGTTGTTTATTACAATGTTTAGTGTCGAGAAAATTGGCATTATTTGGATTTTCGTTAGTTGGGATAAAAGAAGGCAACAGCAGGCAATTGTTGCAATTGTAATTATTGTTCTTGTTCTGATTGTTGTTGGTTGCAGTTCGGTAGATGTTGTTGTTCTTTGGTTGGTTGTGCTTGTTGTTGTTGTTGTTGCTTGTGGTACAAACCTAAAAGCGGACTTTTATCAATACCATCACCGTCCTCATCCTCAGTGTCAGTATCAGAGTCAGTGCTAGTGCTTATGCTTTGCTCTTGTTGTTGTTGTTGTTGTGGATGTGGATGTTGTTGTTGTTGTTGTGGATGTTGTTGCTCCTCCACATGCTCCCGACTGCTTCGACTACTGTTGATGCTGCTGCTGTTGCTGCTGTTGCTGCTGCTTCCTGTCGATAATATGGCTGTGGTTTCATGATTCAATGGCTGCTGATCATCATCATCATCGTCTTCATCATCATTATCCTCATCCTCTTCGTCGTCGTCATCATCATTATTAACATTGATCTTGTAATGCTCCTCATCCTTTACTTTCGCGGTGGTATGCTCTGGCTCCAGCTCTTTTTCCAGTTCTTCGGCCAATGCTAATGATGCCCTAATGGGCATTAAGCTGCCGCCAGTCTTTCCATTCAATATGATTTCTTGTTGTTGCAGTTGTTGTTGTTGTTGTAGTTTCGGGCGCTCTAAGTAAATTTTAGTCACTGAATTTCAGATTTGTTTTTGGTTGTTTTTTTTTTTTTTTTATGAGTTCATATATAATACAAATATATGTATATATAGAGAAATAGGAAGAGCAGTGAGCATTGTGGATGAGCATAAAGTGTGATTGTTAGGCGTAGTTGTGTTTGTGTATGTGTGTGTGATTTACAATTGTGTATATGTGTGTGTGTTTGTGTGTGTGTGGATGTATGTGAAAGAAAGAAGAAAAATAATTATTAATTCGGTTAGTTACAATTTAGAATAAAAAAAGAAATCTCTCATTTTTTGAACGTTTCCTTTGTTTGTTTGTTTTTTTGTTTTTTTGTTTTTTTGTTTTTTTTTTGTAATAGAAGATAAACCTGAGCCAGAATTAAAATTTATTATGTATATTTAAAGAAAAAGCACAGCCCAAGCCATAAATTTGTATTGCTAATTTTGTTGTTGTTGAAATTTTCTTGGTTTCGTTTTGTTTTTTTGTTTTTGTTTTTTTTTTCTTGGTTTATAAAGAAATAAAATAGCAAAATTAGTCACTTAGCCACAGCTGTCATCTATTATCATCAACATCAACATCATCGAGATAGAGAGTTTATAATTGTGTCTAACCACCACTTACCCTCATAGCCATCATTGGCATGAAGCTCCAGGGAATCGGCCAACAGATGTTCTTTACCCTCAAGCACGGCCAGAAGGCATTGATGTATGCACACATACTGCTGTTCCGTTTGCACCATGAAAACGCGCTCTAAACACAACGAGATCAGATGAATTAGAGTTCAGATGATCGAGTTAATTAGTTAATCAAGTCTCTCTCTCTTACCTTTACGCATGGCAAATACAATGCCAAATATATCCACATCATCTGCTTTATTGATATGCTGCAGTATGCGATCGAGTGCTATGAATGTACCCGAACGTCCCACTCCGGCACTGCAGTGGACAATAATAGGTCGCATATCCGTCCCAATGACATCGCGAAAGGCGCGCACAAATCTAACCAAAGATTGCGGCGGCTCTGGCACACCGAAATCAGGCCAAGTGGTGAAATGGAAATGCCGCATAATCCGCGATTCACAATTCTATTCGGAGAGAGAGAGAGAGAGATCAGATGGGATGGAACAATTGGGAAATCGCTCCTACTTACCCTTGATACCATAAATTCAGATATACTCCAATCCAGAAAATGTGTATCCGTTATGAGCTGCACTTTGATGTCACCATAAAACATGGGCACCCGATCAATTGGCCAATATTGATCACATTTCTCGCGTCCCTTTTCAAAGCAACGCGTCAGCATGACAATCGCCCGTGAATTGCTCTCCCAGCACATGCGCCAGAATTCCTCACGGGTGGAATGCAATGGTCCCTGGGTGACAATAAATTCCCGTGGTGAATTATGCCCTGGCATATAGTTGGCATTGATATAGTCGGAGCCATCATCATCGTCGACGGGCTGAAGCTTGAATCGCGAATGATCGTAGGGCAGAATGTTGGTGAATCGATTCTTTGGACGATTGCATGGTAGATCGGCAAAACTGCAGGCCTGATCCCGTCCCACATGTTTCAGTTCTTCGAATTCCTCGCTAAAACGAAAATCTGAATCGGCCGACATGATGCGATAGTGTTCGGCGAAATCCTTAATATGAACAGGACGATTTGGTGTTATATGGCCATCGGGCAGAATGTCTAGCTCGTCCTGCATCCGTGCCAGCTTATTGGAGCGTCGCAAACTGCTATTCCGATAACGGAAGTAGGCAACAACAATGGCCAGAAAGGCCAGGCAGAAGAAGATACCCAGAGCGGAGGCCAGCCAGATGACATCATTGCGATCCGTTGTGATGGGCTCACTGTAGGCGGTGTCGGTGAACTTATCATGATCGGTAAATGCCCTTATCTTGATCCGATATGTTGTCCCAGAGCGTAGCGGACCATTGCAATAGCCAGCCAGATTTTGCTCACAATTGGCCGATCCAATGGTGAAGTGTTCCAAGTCGCTGGATGCCAAGGCCAGCGAACGATTGGCAAAGGGATTGTATGGCTCAATGGCCTGATAGGGTAACCATATGGTATACGATTGCACATCCTGCCAACTGGGCATCTCCAAGCCGGAGGCATTCTTGCCAACATCCTCGGCCACTATGATGGTATATTGACGCACCAGTCCATGGGCATTGGAGAAATAGTTTTTCCTGTAGCTAATCTGTATGGTGGAGCTCGTTCGACTAACCTCCAAAGGTATTATGCTGGCCAAAGGCGCAGGCGGTGCCAAAATGGGCATCAGTTGTCTATACTCGCGCTCCAGTCCATAGCCCAATTCCAGGGACTTGGCTTGAATGCGAAAGATATAGCTATTGCCTGGCACTAGATTACTAATCCGTCCCTCAGTGCTATTCGCTGCAAACTCGTAGTTAATCACATCCTCCGTGTCGTAGGCATTTTGGCAAATTATCCGGAAATGCTCAATGGGTCCATGCTGTTCGCTTGACTCCAAAAGCCAAGCAAATGTTATTTCACCGGGTTGAACGTCGCTGGGCTGAAAGTAGTCCACACGACCTGGTGCCGCCTGCAGAGTCTGATAGCTGGCCGAAATGGGTGGGCTGCTGCGCAAGATAGTTCCTCCGCCTCCACCCGTACCCGTACCCGTACCCGTATTTGGGGTGCCAGCTGGCGTATTAGCATCAAGGCCAGTCGAACCGGAACGTACAACCACGGTGAAGGTGTAATTGTGATACGGCTGCAGACGTTGAATTGTCATTTGTGTTTGCTTGGTCACATTCTGGATCAACTGGGGCGACTCCTCATCAGCGCTGAGATACTGCAGCTCAAAGTCTGTCCATTCACCGGCTGGTGCTGGCCATTGAAGTGTTATTTCTCGTGCATCCACATGGGTGGCCTCCAATTTGGTTATGGCCAATGGATGCAGACGATAGAGCCTCTGGATGGGCAAACTGGCAACGCCTCCGCTCACTGTCCACACGGTTATGTTGTACAGACGGCCAGGAGTTAGACCCGAGAAAGTTAACTTACGCTCCGTGTCATTGGCCAGTTTCTCTTTATCCCTAATTGCCGGATCACCCAGCGAGAAACGATAAATATCGAATCGTGTACTTGCTGCTGGAGTCGGTGTATAGCTCAATGTAATCGATTCGCTGAGATGTTGTTGTTCCGCTTGATCTGAGTCCGGATCCATTGGCAGTACATTCGATATAAAGACATCCGACTGGATGAGCGGCATTGTCCGTGTCGAGAGATGCGTTATACCCGAGCGTATGCCATTGGAGCTGGCCTGTACTTCGAATTTATATTGGCGACCAGGCGAGAGATCATCAATGGGTATCCGTACACTTGGAGTCGAATCTGGGAATAGCAGAGATTCGTTAATAACATTGGGAGAGTCTTACTTATGTCTTAGGTGCACTTACGATTCTCTAGGGTTGTCACATTCTTATATTCCACCTGATTCACTGCATCGGTTGGCCACCATTTGATTGTGTAGTAATCTATATGGCCATCGGGCTGTGGCCATTCTAGGGTCAGATTACGTGAGTCAACCAATGGCACCACATTCGAGACTGGCTGCGGCGGCATTGTAACATTCAGTTCCAGGGGCTGGGCACTCTCCACACCAAAGCTAACCGTGTTGACCTGCACCAGATATCTCTCCCCGTAGCGCATATCTTTGATACTGGCATGATTCTCACGTATGTGAGCCAATTGCTGCCAGGGCGAGGCATCGGTGCGGTAGCGTACCACATACTCACTGAAATCACTGCCCTCGGGCGGTTGCCAGTTGAGCTCCACCAGATTCGTGTTCACCGTATGCAAGGTGAGATTCACCGGAGGCTTGGGAACTGCAAGAATCCATCAAGTTAAAGCATCAATTGATTAAGAATACTCCTGACTCATTCACACTACTTACACACTGCCTGGAAATAGGAATGCGGCTCGCTACGCATTTCATGACTGATCGCATAGACCTTAATCTCGTAACCGGAACCGGCATGCAAATGACGGATGATTAAATTCGTTTGATTCGTCGTGATTGTGCGCTCCTCGTGTGTGCCATTTCGTTGGTAATGGACCTCATAGCGATCCTGATGGGAGTTCTCCTTGCTTCGCCAACTGATATTCAAGCCGAGTGGTATGCTATGTAGCTCCTGGATAATGGGTGCTCCGGGTCGTGTGTCCCTGGTGATGACAGTGGCATTCGAACTCATGCCATTGGACAGAGCCTGAACACTTATGTGATAACGTCGTCCAGCCAGCAAGGGTTCTAGCTTATATTCCGTTTGCTTCGTCTCGATTATGGTGTCGGCGGATGAGGATTTCGTAGGGCTAGTTTCATTGCCTTGCTCGTGATAGCTGCAAATGAGATGACAATCAATTACTAACCTCTTCCGCCCCCCACCCCTGTTTATTTGTCTTACCTTATTCGATAGCCATCTTGTTTGCCCATCTCCGCCGGTTCCCAGGATATATGCAAAATATTACTACGATCATCCAAATAGCCACGCAATTTACGCACTGGTTTGGGTCGTAAAGTAATCTCTCCCGTCGCTGGCCACGAATTGACATTATCGGATATTGTCTTGACCACCACATCGTAACTTCTGCCCGCCTCCAAGGGTTCCGGATAATCAAAGTACACTGGGCCAGCAATCTCACTCCTTGCCACATTGTATACTCGACGTGAGGTGGACAATGACACCTGATAGCCATCATATTCGCTATACGAACGTGGCGGTTCCCAACGCACTCGAAACGACTCGGATGTTGTGTAATCCGCATCGAAGGTAACGTTAAGCGGACGCTCCGGCACTGTGAGATATCGTGCCGTTGTCGGCACAGATGTCTCATCCTCGGACACGGTTTGAACTGATATATTATACGGACGACCCGGCACCAGGCCCTTGAATGCCGCCTGAGCGGGTCCGGGCGGTTCGCCTTCACGCTCCACATACAATACACTCTCGATGGCATCGTCCGGTGTTATCGAGACCTTGTAGTGTGTGTAAAGACCAGCGGGAAAGGGCGGTTGCCACAGCACCAGGAGCGTTGTCTCATTACGAAACCAAACGATGAATTTACCAGGCGTATTCGGCTCTAGGAAGTGGGTGGTTTGCGGGAGTTTTAACGACAGGAGACAGGAGACAGGTGGTTTTTTTTGTGGGGAGAGGGAGGAGTAGATGTAGATGAAGATGCATAAATGAATTAAAAATGTTTACTACAGAAAACAAAACAACAAACAAAAAGTTGCTAACAAAACCAAAAGTGTTTGATTTGATTATGATTAGGAGGATAAATGCCTATGTAGGGTTAGGGTTAGGGTTAGATCAAATTGAAGGTCCACCACATAATACATATTTAAAATTTAAACCCATTAGCCATAAAATCAGTCATCATATACACATGAAAATTCTTTTCTCCATTGAAATTGAAAACTAAACAATTTCTTCTCGTTTCTGATTCCGAATGTTTTTGTCTGAATCCGATTACAAGACAAATTATTCAGTTTCAAATTGTTTGTCTTTGAGTCAGTGTAATGAAAAGTAATTCCTAATTTTCCTTTAAAAAGTTTTCAAATTAATCTGTATGATGTTGAAAACAATTCCAAGTATTAGTGAATTGAATGTGCAAACCAAACCAAAGAATTGAAATTAATTTAAACTGTTCTCGTTTTTGAAAGATTTTAATGGAAATTTCCCTTTTTATGGTTGAAAATAAATGACAAATAATTTTGATGTCAATTTTATATTCCAAGATATAATCACTAACCATAGAACACATAGATGGGACAAACTCATAATTTTTTGATTGCAAACGCTAGCCTAGTCATGGAACCCCAGAGAACTTCGGGAAAACCCGAACGCTCGTACTCACAATGAGATATTCTTTCGACAGGGGCATATCCTATTCGCATTATCGCTGTTTTGTCGGAAATTAAAAATATTGGTCGAGCGAGCTATTGACTAAATTATAGTCTGTGCTAGACTAAATTATTTTCGTAGCTGCTTGGCCCTCTCCCCACTTTACGCTCTCATTGAGAGTACGAACGTTCGGGTTTTCCCGAAGTTCTCTGGGGTTTCATGACTAGGCTAGCGTTTGCAATCAAAAAATCATGAGTTTGTCCCATCTATGTGTTCTATGGTTAGTGATATAATTTCACTTGACAGGACTACATACAATCAAATTAGTTTAAAAACCATTCACAGATAAAACATTGACAATGAGTTATTTTTTCAGGATTTGCCTCAAAATAATTATAGAGCTTGGCAACTCTAGTGGCCCAAAACTAGAAAATGAGACTGGCAAATTTGAAAACCGTGCGTAATTGCTCTTGATTAAGGTTCAAAATCGATTCGGAAACGAGAACAGACATAATTATAAGCCTTATTTTCAAACTCAAATTGAAATTGAAATAAATACGCAACAGGCCTAACCGCACAGTGGTACCAAAATTTCGAATATTTTTGTGTGTGTGTGTGTGTGTGTGTGTGTTTACAATAAAATTTGATGCGCCAATTGTATTGATTTTGTGAACCATTGTAATGTTGGGGCCCTGTATATATAATTAGTGTGATTCTTTTCATTGTTTCTTTTCTTTTTGTTATTTTCTTTTTTTTTTAATAATCATTTAGCTTATATTTTAGATAGCTTAACTAAGAAACTACTATACAATAAAATCAAAATAAATGGTTATGTCTGTTTACCTTAGCATTGCTTTCCGTTTTGTTAGAGTAAAGAAGAATAAAGTAGAGAAGAGTTCAAGAGTGTTTGAAAGTGTGTGTGTTGGTGTGTGTGTGTGTGTATTGGTTAGTTAATATATATATTAAGACCAATTTAAGACCCAAATGTTTGTGTGTGTGTGTTTGTTATTAAAAATTGCATTTGCTGTTGGGACTGCGCGTGCCTCCCATCGATCGGGACTTACTTGTGGTGAAATTTCGACTTGTATAGGCCACCGATTCTTTTGCCTGATATATGGTATAGGCCTGCACTTGATAGGTACCACCTGGTGTTAATTCCTTAGCTGATAACTGTAATGTATCATTGCTATCCAGTGCATGGGTACGATTATATCCCACATCGGTAAGGCCAAATATTTTGATTTTGTAACCAGAATAGGCTCCCATTCCTGGCGGTTTCCATGTGATGAATGCACTCTTACTTGAACGTAATTGTACACTAAGATTCGCCGGCGGATCGGGTGCTGCATACAAATACAAATACAAATATTTGTATAGACATATTTATGATGTGATAAACAACAGGTCGATCCATTACACATACCTGTAGTTATTTTCACCGTCCAGGTGAGGAGCTCACGATGTGTGGAATTTGTATAATATAGCCAAAAATTATATTCAGTTCCGGGTAGAGCATGTGAGAATTGTATATCTTTGCCGATATCACTGGCTGGTATTGTTGTGTTCGGTTCGGGATAACCAAATGGTGGACTATAATCGATCCGATAGAAGGCATTATCATTGCTACTTGCACTTGGCACATTGATAACCAAATCGGCTGCATATGCCTAAGAATTAGAACGAAACGAAACCAAAAATATATTGTCTTGAAATCTGCCTTATCACGATTTGTCCATATGTTTGTATATACATACTTAACTCTAACTGTAACTGACCTATATTTTTTTTGAGGGAATTATCAACATTGCCCGTAGCCCTGCCTGGCCCATTAATCATGGGAGCGATAAGCTTTTCAAAGTACATAAAACTTTGCTTTCGCTTTTGGCTTTTGCTCTTGATGATCATTACCAATAATGATCATCATCATCGTCGTCATGATCATGATCATTCGTAATCATTGTCATGGTGCTACAATGCCAAAGAAACAAAGTGGGGGATAGAGTGAATGAGGGAGAGCGAGAGAGAGGGGGAGAAAGACATCGCGATCGAATTGACTCAGAAAGTCAGGGCTATGGCAATTTTCTGTCAGATTGCATCTCATTTGAATGTATGTGTGTGTGTGTGTGTGTGTGTGTGTGTGTGTGCGTGTGTGCGTGTTTGGTATTTGCGGCTTGCATTGTCATCAACAAAAAGCCCCCCGGCGCCTGTTGCATAAGCCTCTCTCTCTCTCTTCTATCTCTCACTTCTGCTCACTACTATCTCTCATTTGCCTTGGTCTTCACTTAAAACTTAAGCGATTTATAATGATCCTCTCTATCTCTCTCTCTCTCTTTGCCTCTTTCTCTCAGCCTGGCCTTAGAGACAATGCCATGCCATTTTTTTTGTTTATGGATATCATTTGTCAATATGTATATTACATTTTTCAATATTTTGTCACTTTGAGCTTAATGATTTTTAACGACAAAGAAAATTTGCTTTTTTCCTAATCAAAATTGAACTTTCTTTCCAATATAATCAGATAATAATTTCAGTTCTTTTAAATTTTAAAAAGCAAAAGCCATAGATGAATAAAAAACTATTTCTAACATTTTTGAAATACACATAAAATGTTAAACAAAGACAAAAAGCGTAAAAACTTTTTTGTAAACACTTTAATTTGGTCCTGAAAGGACTAAAAACTAGCAAAACTGATTTGAAATGCAGAAATTACCAAATGGCTACGATTTTACCGAATTTACTATATGTTCTTGGCTGATAAATCAATCTAAGCCCCATTTTCTGTTTAACCAGAGGGCCGGGGCTAACTTTGACCGCGTCAAAGTTTCTATACCCTTCCAGGCTTAGGAAATAACCAAGTTATTGATCAACGTCACTGTTCACCACCGATTGTTCCTATTGGACCTATATGATATAGTCGCCCGATCTTAATCAAATTTGGTAGAGTCATTAATACTTATGTTAAACTGAGAAATATAAATTTTTATGGCAATTGCTTCAAAAGTAACGAAGTTATTGACCAAAGTCACTGTTTTTGACCGATCGGTCCTATGGGAGCTATATGATATAGTCACCCGATCTTGATCAAATTTGGCACAGTCGTTTGTTAGTGTAACAAATTCATACATATTTCTCGACAATAGCTCAGAAAATAAGGAAGTTATTGAGAAAAGTCACTGTTCGTGTCTTTGACGTTTGTATGGGAGCTATACGATATAGTGCTCCGATCCGGCTGAATCCGATACAATCCATATACACAAAGAGATATATACAAACTGTGCAGTATATACAAGCCTACATGCAAAATCAGCTCTTTAGCTCTTACGGTCTAGGAGGAGTTCGCGTCGATCCAGACTGACGGACGGACATGGCTATTTGAACTCGCCTCGTCGTGCTGATCAAGAATATATATACTTTATATGGTTGGAGATGCTTCCTTTTATGCGTTGCACACTTCTGACCAAAATTAATATACCCTTTCTGCAAGGGTATAAAAAATCCAAACTAATCAATTTTATTTGATTAGTAAGTAAAATATTTCTTGAAAGGGCAGCCAGTGGGGGGAATCTCAATTAAATATTTCGCATAACTTTCGTATCAAAACTAATATTAAACTAATAGATGGCTACTATATTAATCTATAATCAATAATGGGGTAAAATTATACAGGTTAAAGGTGACTGAAAAAGGTTGAAAACGAAACTATGTTTAGTTGCAAATTATAATTAAATCTGAAAATTCAGAATCACAGATCATGTGTATACACTTAGTGTGCGTGTGTGTTTGTGTGTAGACAACAACAAAACAAAGGCAAGGCCTTCCGTAATCTTGGTGGAATGACCGCGAAAATAAAAACACGCAATATCAACACGGAGAATTCAATCCGTGATCGATAATTAGCAGATCGTCTGCGGTTTTTGCATTTACGTATAGAATCAAGACATTTAGATATTAACTTTAAAATTAACATTCTATTGAATCACTTGGAATCACTTGGCAAACAATTGTAAGCACTTTCTATGAAGTTCTTTGGTTAAGTTCAGAAGGAAAATTAATACAGACAATTTCGAAAATAGTTCATAAATTTAGGTTTCCAAACGAAGTATTTTTTTTAGAGAATTCTTTGAAATAAATTTTTCTCAGACTGTATTTTCTGTAATTTTGAATCGATTTAACAACACAATTTTATAATTAAAATTAAATATACTATTAAAAAAAGCAAATATTATTGAATGGGAATGGGAATGGGAATGCAATTTGTTATCATTTAATTTATAGAATTAAAAAAAAAAACAACGCCGTAATTCTGTCCCATTTAATGTTAAAAATAAATACGTAATAGTAGTTAATAATTTTAATGTTTGTTTACTTTGCATGCAGTCAAAGTGAAAATATAATAATACATATTTAGAATTTCATTGATAAATTCTTTGTACAACAAAAAAAACATTGATTCTTTTTTTTTAAATTGTTATAATTTTGCATGTTTTAGTTGTGTTTTTTTGTTTTTTTTTTGTTTTTGTTGGTTTTTGTGATTGACATTTTGCCTTTCACTTTTTTGGTTCATATTGATTTTTGTTTCTTTTGGGAAAGTTTGTATATTATACATTTTGTATACTATATAAATAAAGAGACACACACACACACACAGGAAGAGAGAGAGAGAGAGAGAGAGAGAAAGACTTTTGGACAATTTAACGGACGAATCGTTAGTGACCTTGTCTCTCTCTCTCTCTCTCTCCCTCTAGTTATATCATTTATCATCATCTGCTATTTCTGATAATTATGGCAATTAATTATTGTGGGAGGGCAAAAATATCAACCCAATGATGAGGATGCGGATGATGATCATCGTCATCATCATCATCATCATTATCATCACAATGATCACAGTAGTCAGATGAAACGAGAACTAAGGCCATCATATTATCATAATTTATGAAAACTATTCAAAAAACGAGTGCTAATAATTATTATTCAAATGGAATATTCCATTAAAAAATACATATACATATATATATGTATATGTTTTTTTTTTAATTTTTTAAAACTTCCTTCTATTAAATTTGGTCCATGGGTGATTTTTGTGATTTTCTATTTAATTTTCTTCATAATTAAAAAACTAAATAACCAAATTTCTCGTTTTTTTTTATATCTGTCATATATTTGTTGTTGTTGTTGTTGTTGATGTATATAGAAACAACAACAACAAACACAATAGCAAAGTTAAGCGAATGCAAATAAAAATTTCGAGCTTAAAAAAATAAACACAACTCAAATTGAAATCACAAACGTAAAAAAAAATTGTACAATTTGATTGTGAATGAGAGTGGAGGGGTGGAGAGGAGAGGAGAGGAGAGGTGTGGGTAAGTCAGGCAGCAAGGGGGTTAAAAGCTAAAGTCAGGTGAAATGATGGGCGGATCAAAGGAAGGGTAAGAGGGGGGGAGTGGTGGGTGGAGGGACAGGGGCCGCTGAATAGGGGAGGGAGGCAAGGAGGAAGCCGTTATTATATGTATATAGCATTCTTGTTGTTGTTGTTATTGCTATATCGTGTGATTTATAAAACGTTGTAGGTTTTTTTTTTGTGATTTTTTTCGGTTTTTTTTTTTTTTTTGTTAATTATTTTTATATGGCAACAGCCAAAATCAAAAAACCAGTTAGGTGAGCGTTAACCAAGTTGTTGTTGCTGCTGTTATTTAGCTTCTCTTTTTTTTTTTTTCATATTTTGGTGTTCAATAAACAAATTGCCGTTTTATACCGCCAATCACCGCCTCCCCCCAGCCACCACTACCCCCCTCCATTCATCATCCGTTTGCCATGATCGTCAAACTACGTCAATTCAGTTTGCAATTGAAAACTCTTCTCAACTCGACTGAGACTAAAAGTGCAAATATTTAAGATTTCGTTCCAAAGTTGTTTTGTTATACACGAAGAGAGACTTGGCCCAGTTATTTGAGTTGTTGTTGTTGTTTTTTTTTTTTTTTTATGTTTGGTTTATATGCACCGCAATTAATAATAATTAACGTAAATAATTGTTTTAGAAACTATTAGTGACTATGCACATATACACACACACACACACATGCATAGTAGATAAAGTTCCAGCAATTAGATTATGTTAGATCACTTAATTTGGATAAACAACTCATAAAAGAATTGATGGCATTTGAGATACCCTGCATAAAGTTGCAAAAACCATTCGAAAATCTTTTCTTTAGTTGTAAAATGTCTGCAAGATCGACAAATTTGAATTAGAAGTGGCTAATATTTTAAATACATTAAGAATTTATGATGATTGTCAACTAATTAAACTTAAATAAAAACTAATTTACTTCATATGTATATGTATTTGTATGTATGTATGTATGTATGTATATATAGATAGTTTATCTGCCTAATAAATCTTATATGGTTCCTCATCTTTTTTTTCTCAAATAGAGATTTCATTTCGTTTTACTTAATTTGCTGCTAAATGCTTTCTTTTCTTCTTCTTTTTTTTTGATCTATTTTTAAGCCACTTCAAGTTCCAAAAGGGGGGAGCAAGTGGATGGAAGAAAGAGAGAGAAAGAGAGAGAGAGATGGAGAGGGATGGAGTTATTCTTGGCTCTAGATAATAAATAATACAAATTGATGGCCAAATTGTTGACAGTTGACTGACTCAACTGACTGACTGTCTGTTTCCCCACTGTTTTTTGCCCTCCATCCTCCTCCTCCTACTCCTCCTTCTCGACCATTCCTTAGCCTTAGGAATGTTTGCGCTTTTGTATTTATTTTATGTAGATGTGGGTTAGTTAACAATGAGAGTTGACTGTTGAAAGAAAGAAAATAAAGCAAAAAAAACAATAGCAAATAGCAAATGGGTAGGAGGAGTGCCCTCTATAGTCTGTCTATAGTTTTCCTTGTACTGATCTTTTGAGTTACTTTATGCAATTTTAGTTAGTTTTACCTAAGAAAATGAATGTCTAAGAAGTGTTTTTTGAGCCTACATTTAATTAGTATATCTCTCTCTCTCTCTCTCACTCTCTCTCTCTTTCTTTCTCTCTCTTTCTCTTGCCCTTTGCATGGACATTAAAAACCAAAATCCAATGAATTCTTTTTGTTTTTGCTTGGCTTCACTTGACTTGGGCACTTAAGAATACGGTAAGCAGAAGTAAGAGAATAATAAAAAAGAAGAAGACACTTGGTGTGCGTGTGTGTGTGTGTATTGCATACCAATTAGTAGTAAATATCTTTCACTTCTATTTACAACTGCAGCAGCAGCAGCAGCAACAACAATTCGACAAAAAGCAGATACATACTTTGAAACTCAAATCATCCAAACAAAAACTGAAACAATTCAATTAATTAAATTTAGAGCATGAAAAAAAGTTATAAATAAAATTCTCCAAAACAACAACAACAACAATCAAAATGAGAAGAAAACCCAAAAACAAAATGAAATGTTTGTAATTGAATTTGGAATTGGTATTAGTGTTTTTTTGAGATACCATGCACCCGATAGCCAATGAGATGGCATATTATATCCCACAAACTGACAAAAGAAAGCTAAAAGATCTTTTTATTTATTTTAGTTTATGTACTCATTCATTCATTCATCCATCCATCCATCCGTCCGTATGTATGTATGTCTATCCGTTATTATTAGCATAACTCATATTGCTGAACATAATCTCTTGTTCTATTTTCTTTTTGAACTGAGTCAACTCAGTCATTTGATGCACTTGCTCACTTCACTGATTAGTTGTTCAGTTGCTCAATAAAATGCTCAGTTGTTCAGTTATTGAGTACATTGATTAGTTGTTCAGTTGCTCAGCATAAGTATTCTGAACTTTATTTTGAGAATTACATCGTTTAGTTTGATTGTATGGGAGAACAAATGAACCAAAAAAGAACAATTGAAAGAGAACATGTTCAGCTGCTCAGTTTAGTGAACAACTGATTATTGTTCACTCACTCATGAGCAACCCGACACTATTCCATATAAATATCTAGATCTCGGAGACTATAAGAAGTGGAGCCAGCTAATTTATTATATAACTTCGCGTAGTTTGTAGTTAGATCACCTCCCTCGCAATGCCTGATGAGTTCATAATGTGATCAACTTTCTTATCATCTATTAGTCCATCAAATTTTATAAAAATCTGTCGAAAAATATATAAATTATTCGTGCAAAAAGCGTAGAATTGGCCGCTGGCGGCGCTAAAGTGCACTTGTGCTTGTAAGAGTGACTGAAATAGCCTAAGCTTACAAAGCATTAAAGTTAGCCTTCTAACTAAAGTGTTATTTCACTTGCTGCATGGTATATCAAAGTCGTTAGAGACGTTTCACGTACTTCATTGTGTTTTTTTTTTTGTTTTAGGGAGTGGTTGCTGGTTGCATTTGCGTTGCTTCTGCATTTTCCAATCAACCCAACCCAAACCGATTCAACTAGCCACCCACCCACAGCACAGCAAAGCACTTGACATAGTTTTAACATATGTACGATCGGAGGAGTGGGAAGGGGGGACTCGCCGTCATCTGACGCCTTTCTTTTAGGGGTTTATTGAAATATACTTTGGATAAGAGATACACACATGAAATGGGATGAGATGAAATAAGATGAGAGAGGTAGCTTTAATTGCCGACAGTTAATTTTCCGATCCGGTAATTGAATGAAGTAAGTATTATATAGAAGCAGACATAGGGGAGGTTGGGATGGGTAAGATGATATTAACTTTCATCTTGATAACAGCTAAAACAAAAGAGGAAAATAATCCTTTTGGGTGTGATTAATAATTTTGTCACCCTGTTGTTGGCTTTTTTTTTTTTACAAAAGTAAGGTGACTGTACCGTTTTTACAATAATGCCAATTTATATATATGTATATGTATGTATGTATGTATGTGTATGTGTGTATGTACATAAACCTTTGGCCAAGCTCTCTACCCATCATCATGCTTCTTGGCTGATGTCATCGAGCTTCTTTTTTGACTGCTTAGTAATACAAAATGCTTCTTTCTACTTTTTTGTTTTGTTTTGTTTTTAAATGTGTTTGTTTTTTGGTTTTTGTTTGCTTTTTGTCAAGTTCAGGAGATAAGCCGGCACGTAATGACCCGGCCGGTATTTAATGATTTTAGATAAGTTTAGAAAACAAAACCAACATAGAAAAGAAGTATTCGAAAAGCACGTGAGTTGAAGCAAATTCAAAAAGAATTTGTTAGACCTTGTCTGTTTTAGCCTGAGGCTAGGAGAAGCAACCTTGAATTTACCTCTAAATGAAACGAAAAACGAGAGAGAGAGAGAGACAATAGACCAAGTAACCCAAAAAATTTGAGGAAATGATGGCCAACAAAGAATTAATTAAAGGCATCGCAAATCACAGATATATATATATATACTATACTCGCAAATTCATTTAAAGAATCCTCAAGGCGAATGGAACCTCACTTAAGATCATTTCAGCAATGAAAACAATTATTAAATAAAGCAGCTTTAGCAATGTTTACATAACTCGTAATTTGGAATATGATTTAGAATATTTAAATATCTAAATTTGTTGAAAATACTCAGAAAAAGCCACAAACTTTATTCGTATAAGAACTTTTCTAGTATTTCTTATCTTTATTTAACTACTTTTGCTATAACTTTTCGATTGATTTTTTATGCTTAAGTGGTTCGATTGGAAACCCTTTTGAACTTGATCTACTACAGATGAAAACTAGCTTAAGTCTCAGGATTTAACCCGAAAGTTTCTATGCTAATCAAGAATGAATACATATATACTTTATGACAATTTTTCATTGACTAAACTAAGAGAAAGACACCTGCATCATGACTAGTTAGATTGAGAGTAAAGGGAACACATAGAATTAATCATCTAATGTCCGAAAACATTCAAACAAATTGGGTGAGTAATAATTATTACTACAAACGTATTGTGATTTAAAATTTGTATGTGTGTGTGTGTGTGTGTGTGTAGTTCGATTTCTTGATTTTATACAAAATAAAACTAAATATAATACACTTACAATTAAGTGTTACATTTAAAACGACATCTGCTACAATTTGTTTGTGTCATTGGAATAGAAATTGAGTGTTTTATATTGAAACATTTTGTATATTTTAAGTGACAGTTGTTGTTGTTGTTGTTGTTGCTAAAAATGAAGTTCATTCCATTCCATTTTACTTATTCATGAAAAGAAATTCTAATATTGTAATTGTTTCAGTTGTGGCGTGCTTTTATTTAATTGTACTTTACGGGGATTTTACGTCCCATTGTTGTAAAAAAAAAAAAGGTAAAAACCAATAATGGCCACACTAAGTCAAAACTGGTTAAAACAAAACCAAAAACAAGTTATTAACAACCAACAACAACAACAACAACAACCTAAAGCAAACAGTTTATTGATGCCAAAATGAAATCCACACGATTAAAAACTTCTCAACCTCTTGATAAAAAGTGATTTTAGCGAAATTCTAAAACACGATTCTTTTGACTCTTTATATAAATACAATGTACATATATATGAATATAAATTGAATCGATTTGAACCCCACTAATTCGGTTAGAAACTTTTAGAAAAGTGTATGTTCTTAACTTAACTTCAAGGCTGGAAAAAAGTTTCAAATATTAATGGTAACTGGGAATAAGATTTCGCTTTTCGCTTTTTGGCTATTTGGTTTTGAGCCCATGTGACATGAGAATTATGAGAGCACGAATTAGAGAAAACTAAACGCTTCCCCACCCCCATCAAAGGGACGGGGCTATCTTTGTGCTAAAGCCGTGCCCAAGTTTGTGTGTTACTCGATCTCTAACTACAGGCAGCAGCAAAGTGAAAAGATAGTTTTGTATTAACAGTCATATGACACCTATTTGATAATACATTTCCAAGTCAAACTTGGCAATATATGTAGGTGATAATCGACTAAGAAACAAAGAACTTGCTATAACCAGGGGCGTAGACAGTTTATGGGCAAGGGCTGGGATGAGAGGGTCTCACAGAATAGGTAAGTAAGAGATAGCCGTGACTGCAAAAACAATTCATAGAACGAAAATTTCGGAATACTCGACACAATTATTGTTAATATATTTTAAAATCGCATTTCTCGTACTTAATTTATATTTTGGAACTAATATTCAAAACAAAAACAATTGCTGTCCCTTCTAAATTTTAGGCCAGCTACTACGCTGTTTTAGATCTTGATTAAATTTAACCATTTGACCATTTAGTAGAGCCAAAAATAGTTCAATTTTAAAAGAACGTTTTTATTCTTCTATCCTGAATCCATTATTGAAATAGTCGGAATAAGTTCCAGTTATATTGGGAAGAGTAAGAAAAATTCGTATCTAATCACTTTCTAGAGTCTACACATTTTTTTGCTAGTTAATAAACTTAATAATAATAAACTTTAATAATTCATGTTCGGTCAATCTTAGCGAGTAAACATATTAATTAAATTTATAATAGAAATTCAAATAAAATGTCAAAAATCTTTAGACTTACCTGTGGCGATTCAATTATTATCAATATGCTGAAAAGAATCCACATTTGTTGTTGTAATTGTTGTCTTCCTTTTCTTCTTCTTCTTCTGCTGCTGCTGTTGCTGTTGTTGTATCTGGTGATGTTGGTGTTGTTGTTGTACCCATCATATGATTGTTGTTCTTGCTGTTGCTGTTGTTGTTGTTGTTCTTTCATGATGCATAAACAAACCAAGTACAGTAAAAACACGTATAGTTGGTTCTGCTGTTTGTTGCAATCGTCGTTTCCCCTTCTTCTTGTTGTTGTTGAAAGTGATGATGGTTTTTTGGATTAAATTTGTTTTACTAATTTTTCAACATTTTTTTAGTTCTTGTATTTAAATGGATCATGGCTTCAATATCCAAAATAAACAATTATTGCACTTGTTTAATAATAAAATTCAAGCTAGAAGAGAGCCTAAAACAAAGAGTATCAAAGAGAGAGAGAGAGAGAGAGAAAGAGTGTGTGGGTAAGTGACAATCGAGAGACGAAATTTCTGCATGTATGTATGTATGTATGCACCTAAATATACATACACACATACATATATAGGTACATCTGGATATGTAAGTGTGTGTAATTGTTTATTAATTCGATTCCAGAGAATGCCCATGGGCAAATGGTTTATGGGCAAACAAATTTATAACGGGCCTGTCACACAACACACACACACACACACACACACACTCATAGAGCCCTGTCATTGCAAGCGAAAGCGTTGGCGCAGGTAGAAAGCAAACCGCGTTACCGTGGTTAGTAAATTATTTTACATAATGTTCACTTGCAAAAAGTTTTATACAAATTGATTGACAGTCAATTCTATTAATTGGGTCTTTCATTTTTTAGCAAAAGTTTTCCAAGATAAATTTCAAATCAAGTTATTTAACAATGAAAACAATACTCCTTGATCTTAGACCACAGTGCTCCAGCAGTAAAAGACTGCGAGTGAAAGAGACCACGCACAAGTGCGTCTATGTCATGTGCATGTGCAACAGCATGTCTGTGTGTGTGTGTGTGAGCGAGTCAGTGAGAGGATTTATGAAAGAAAAAACAGGCATGGGTAATGCAGGTCGGCGACGCCGACGCCTCATGAAGATTGCATTGGTATTTGTGGCTATGTAACGGCGCTTTACTACAAGCACAGTAGACACTGGCTAAACACAAACGAAACCGTTTAGAGTTGAATTATAATATTTATGTTTTTGTTTGCACTGTAAACAATCAAAAAAAAACAACACATTTTTCGTGACAACATGATCGATCGATTGTAGTAAATATACGTTATACGTATATCAAGTATTCACTGTAATGCTATCACTGCTACAAGTTTTGTTGTTGTTGTTGCATTACGAAATTGCAGGCAATTACTAAACAATTGTTGAAGCTTCTCTTTTGTTGTTGTTGTTGTTATTGTTATTGCTGCTGCAGCAGCCCATAATGGCGCACCCTCATTTTAATATTAATAATTTTTCATTTTTTTTTTTCATAAAATGCTAATTGCACGCGTTTTAAGCATCAACAAAAACAGTCGCCGCCTTTTCCTCACACGCACACAAATTCACACACACACGCAAACACACACATACATCAATATAGATGCATGCAACAGGCAAACGCCGACGTCAACGCCAACGCTGACGACGACGTCATCTTCTATTCACCGAAAAACGAAAAAAAAAAATCACTTGTTGTTGTTGCTGCATCAATTAAATAAACTAGTCACGTTTGTTGCTTTTTTTTTCTTCTCTACTTCTCTTTTTTTTTGTTTTTCGGTTTAAAAAATTGTTAAAACTTTTAACATCTCCAGCAACAACAAATTTGTACGCGTTTTTTTTTGTTGTCGTTTCACTTCACACAACTACAAAATAACAATGGAGAGAGATTCATAAATATACATATATATTTACTAACATTTCGCACAACTCGTAGGTAAACAATATACAACAAAAAAAAATTTAGCAAAATTAATTTAACCGAAAAGCAGAAAACTTTTTCGGGTTTCTTAACTGACACTACTATCTCATGTTTAGTTTCAATGTAAATGTTTAAATTAAACAATAACTCCCGTATACAAGTAGTTTTTCAAAAATTGTTGATCTTTTTTTTTTTGAAAAGCGAAAACGACCGACCGCGCACACAACCTTCCAATTCGACTTGAAAATATAAACAAAAAAAAAACACTTGCTGTTAACACACTGTTAAGAAATAGTGGCGGCCAAAAAAAATACCAAATCTAGTGTGACCAAATTTATCCAAGAAAAATGTGATCAGACTTAGGGTGACCAAAACTAACGTAGTCGAATGTGACCATACTTCAACACAGCTGCGGCATAAGAGGCCGTATTTATATTCACATTGCTCAGATTTTTTTTGTTTTTTCATTTAAATTTGTTTTATACATTTACATTAAAGCTTGGAACTTGGAATAGAACCGTGTGCCAAGAGATAATCAATTAAAACATTCAACCCTTAGCTAAACAATAAATGGCAGACGCCGAGTCTCGCGATGGAGCCTACAACTACAAGACATTGCTGTAAGTTGCCGCCGAAAATGCAATTTTGCCGGTTGCCAAAAATCTAAGTTTCTTTGATTTCTTCTCAATTGGATCAGTTGCACCAATATACCAGAGCTGTTTCTGGATAAGTTTGTGGCACGTACACATTTCGGACGGTTCGGTAACCTAGTGAATTTCGTGCTCCGTCCACGACGGATGACCTGTACCGTGAGCTATGCCACCGAAGAGGAAGCGGAGCTGGCCCTACACGAGGGCAACATTTACAATGGCCATGAGTTCCAGATAAGCTATGCCGAAATGGAGACTGCACCTGCCCAAAAGACGGAACAATGGGTAGATCCCGATGTGCAGGCTGAGCTGAGTGCTTTGAGTTCGGGCTGGAAAAGTGTAGAATATTCATCTCATGGAAAATCGGTAATGAAACCCCCATCATCCGGAGCGGCAGCAATATATAAACCCCCAGCAGCTGCTCCGACCGAAAGACGGGAACGTGCCCCATCTCAATTTAAGGCAGCCAAACAGGAGTTGGAATCGCTTATGCGAAAACCCGCCTATACGAGTGAGGAAAAGTATCGGGTGCTCGATGCCCGGGACAAATGGATGCGCCTCAATCAGCAACAGCAGCAGGATAATAATCAATTGCTGCCGACCGCTGGTCAGGCCACGCAGGGCTACTGTCCGGATATGTGTCCCGAGAAGGAGCGGGTATTACGTGAATTTCAGCGTCAGGTTGCTGTCTATGAGCTGCAAGAGAATTCTGATGATTTAATCTGTCATAAATTAGCCATCAAGCAATATTCCAGGAGCAGTGCCGATCAGGAGACACCACTGCCGCACGAATTAAGGGCCGAACCCGCTCTCCATATGACCATGTGCTATCTAATGCATGAGATTATGGATTTATGTGAGCATGGACAGACGCCAATTGGTGATTGGTTTCATTTCGTTTGGGATCGCACACGTTCCATACGCAAAGAGATCACCCAGCAGGAGCTGTGCTCCCTCAGTGCTGTCAAATTGGTAGAGCAATGTGCCCGCTTTCATATACACTGTGCTGCTCGACTTGTGGCCGAGGATCCGAGTGTCTTCGATAGCAAAATCAACGCCGAGAATCTAACCAAATGCTTGCAGACACTTAAATACATGTATCATGATCTGCGCCTCAAGGGTATCCAGTGTCCACGTGAGGCAGAGTTCCGTGGCTACATTGTCCTGCTCAATTTAGCCGATGCGAATTTCCTCTGGGACATTGGACAGTTGCCGGTGGAATTGCAAAATTGTGCCGAAGTCCGGCAGGCCATAAAATTCTATTTAGCCCTTCAGGACACCAATATTGTGAGATTCTTTCAGTTACTCCGCGAACGGGAGACCAGCTATTTGAGTGCCTGCATCTTGGTGACATATTTCACACGGTTACGTGTCCTGGGACTGCATCGATTGAGTCAGGCCTATCGGGCACCGCGCAAACACGAGATTAGCTCTCTACCCTTGGCCTATATTAGCAAACTTCTGGGTTTTCCGCCTAAACAGGAGGATGAAGCCGCCTATTTTCTTCAACATTATGGCTTGGAGATCACCGGATCGTCTCGTGTGATTCTCACTCGCATCGACACTCCAGAAGCTGACTACAAACTCAAGCGGCAATTGGAGGTATGTCGACAAATCAGCATAAACCAATAAACATTTGGATGATATATAATCTATCTTTCAGTTGGTGGAATCAAAAAGGCAGGAAAGCGTTGGCGAATGCATTTGTGGTGAAACATTGCCGCCAGCAACTCTTTACAGAAACCATCGGCCCCATAATAGTTTCAATGAGCAAGGATATCTTAAGACCAGTGCCTGGATGGCCAAAGATCAACTGCCGAATGCCCATCAAGATGAAGTGGTGGCGTCCAATCAAAATGATGAGAAGAATCTCTTCAAGGTGCCCATGAATTCGATAAAGATGAAGCTACCGGCGCCCACAGAAGTCGGAACAAGTAGAGAAGGAGAAGCAAAAGGTTTTAAGCCAAGTGGAGGCTTTGGTGGCTTTAGTTTTACTCAAACCTTGGAAAAGGTGGCAGCATCAAAAGCTCCGGCTCCAGCTCCAGCAAATACCACAGGTTTTAGCTTTACCCAAGCAGCCAAAGAGAAACCTATGTTTAATTTTATGGCACCACCATCATCATCATCTACACTTGTGGAGCAGCAGCAGAAGCAGCAGCAGCAAACTCAACAGGCCCAAGAAGAAGCCAAATTGGCTGCACTACAGCAGGCTATAGCAGCAGCCAAGCAGCGTCAGATGGAACTTTTGGCCAAGCGTCAAGAGGAAAATGCAATCCAAAAGCAAAAACAAGCCCAGGAAAAAGCTGAGGCTGAAGCCGAAGCCAAGGCTAAACGGGAGCAGCAACAGTTGCTCCAACAGCAGCAGCAGCAGCTCCAGCGGCAACGTCAAGAAGCCGAAGCTGAGGCGGAAAGACAAAGAATTCAACGCATAGCTCGGGCCGAGGAACAGCGTCAAATCGAAAACGAAAGACAACTCACTAAGCAAACGGAAACGCTGTATCAGCAACTGATCGAAGAGCAATTAAACAAGATCTGCCTCAGGCAATTGAGACTCCATCAAGGGACAATTGAATGCTACCACAATCTCTTAGACAATCTTAGCCAGACATTGGTCAAGCAATGCCATCAGCAGCATCATTACGAATTGGGCCTAATGCGTCGCTATTGGAAACGATGGCGTAGCTATCGTCGCTACCAACGGCAAAAGGATTCTCTAATTCAAAGTTTACCCTTGCACTTTGAAGCTAGTCCCAGTGATGATCTGGTGAATGCGGAATCAGCCGAGGAGCCACTACGTCTGATGCGGCGCTATCGTCAGGGTGAACCATGCAACTATCGCCAATTACTAGCCGGTTTGGATGAGCAATGTTGGCTGAAACTAGACCTATGGCAACTATTGAGCAAAGCAATGCCACAGTTTAGGCCAGGAGCACGTAGATTCTACAAGTTGGTGATATCCCTGCCCGCTGGATTAATTGGTGATCAGTTGGAATATCAACTAGATCGCGGTCTCCTTCAGCATCCCCTGGCAGATGGTGGAGATACAAAGGCCGATGGGCGTTTTTATATACTGGGCTTGGCCCAAGGTATAGCCTTAAGCGTTGTCAAGCTGCGTGGTCAACAGGACCAACGGACGAATCGTTTAGTTCCAAACGCCAATGGCCTGGTGTGTCTGGGTCATGCTGAGCATTTGAGCGAGGCCAAACAAAGATTTCATTCACTCGAAGAAGTTAGCGGCTGTCCTTATATGGTCATAATTATGCAGCAAACAACGTCCTATCAACAGCAGAAGGATTTAATCAAGCAATTGTATTTGAGCGACCTCAAGAGATTAAAGGAGTGGCGGCTTTTCTGTCAGCGACCCGGACGCTCCCTCATGCAGACCGTTCAGTCGGGCATCACATTTCTGGCCTCTCAACCATTCCCCAGCTGTGGCAGTCTCTTGCAGCAGGTGGAATCACGTGAATTCATTGTCAATCATTTGGGTCTGGAGCTCTTTCAACGGCTACGTCAGGACTGCTTCCTACGGCAATTGTATCAAAAGTCTCCGCAATTCTGTCAACAGGTCTACAATGAGGCAGTGCGGCGACTTCAATTGGTGGCCGGCGAGGACTTGTCCATGATGCCACAATTGCCGCCAGAACTGGTCATCTATGTCGAGCCGATAACCACCTCAAACACCAACCGCTTGGAGCACTTTTCACCCAACTGGCAATCAATCGAGCCACGACAAAAATTAGTTCAAATTTTAGAAGATATTAAATTACCAACTTTAAGTGATTCACCGGATCCCAGTCAGCTTTGTACATGGCTATTGGACTATGCCCAACTGAGTCAGGACGAGGATAATGCAGATACGATTGCCATGCAATCTATGCAAATGCTTGTCAATGGAGCCGCATATCTAGATGTCATAGAACTCTGGGCCACAGAGAGATTAAAATACGTTTTGGGACATCATGAGCGGAAGAAAGACCTCATCCTACCACGTTGTCTGGTCTATAAAGTTTCTACTCTAAAGACACATTTCCAAAATCCTTGGTTCTTTGAATTCCAACAATCGAATAGTCACAATTTCAAAATCAATCTGAATAACATAATGCCAGCAGCCAATTTGCCATTGAGTCCATCGCCAACAATACGAACAGCTGCCACTAGCCCATCTCCTTCGCTGAATGAGCTGGATTTCCATGATATTGTCGGCAAGGCGATCGCCGTTCTAGAGAGAAGCCATCTCCGACAGGAGCGTCAAACTCTAAGGGATCTGAATGGGCCACAATCCAGAGAGAAGGCGCGGGAATGGGATGATCCAGACCCAAAGCGACAACGTTTAACCAACAAGCGGAATTATGAGAACATGTAGTAATTAGAATGTTTTTAATTTAAATTTAAACAAATGACTTTTTTTAATATTTCATAATTAATCATGTTTTGCTTTTCAATCATTTTATCTCATTTAAGTGAAATCAATTGTAATTAATAGAATATAAAATTCATTAAAAACAAATTAAGAAAGAAAATATTAAGTAAATGTTGATTTTTATATCATTTTTCTGCCGCAATATTTTTCATTCTTTGAAATATATCAATCAATTGTAATTAATAGAATATAAAATTCATTAAAAACAAATTAAGAAAGAAAATATTAAGTACATGTTAATTGGAATATCATTTTTCTGTCATTCTTTGAAATATAACTTAAAATTTAGGAATGTCAGAAGTTCTACAACAACAAACGTGCTAGCCTAGTAGCCACCACTTTGGCTCTAAAACCAAAGGATCGAATATGGTTATTCGATTTTACTGAAATTTGACCTTTCATTTAAGCACCATCTAATTTGTATTTATGAATCTAAAGATTGTTCTTGTCTCTTGAAATTTGCTTTCATATATTTGTCTTCCTTAGGCAGGGTCACACTTTTTTTTTTGGCATCCTGCCATACTTAACTCCATGAAGTTTCGTTAAATAAAAATGTCATTGACCCTCCCTTATTAGAAATTTAGTACTTTGTTTTTATTATAATAACACATGAGATGATAACAGTTAACTTTAAAACGAAAAGGATTGCCCGAAAAAAACTTAAAAATTGAAATCAATTGTCCGTTACTATTTAAAAAATGAAAACGTTATTGGTTTCTGTTTTCTTCGAGATGTTTTTATTAAGTCGTAGATTTTTCTATATGCACACATTTAGCCCCTTTCTATAATCATTTAAATGACGTAGTTATGTGAAAAAAACAGACCAAAGTTCATTTGTGCTAATAAGAGAGAGGAAGAGAAAAAACTAAACGTTTCGTATTATTAAATGACTAACAGTATGATTATAAGATGCATATATATAGACAGTTTGAATGCCGCTGTAAACATGTTTATCATAATTCTGAGGTCTTTGTTTACACTTTCGTCACTTTCTTCGTAATTCATTTCAACATAACACGTGACAATTGCATTTGTTTACGTTTGCTTCAGTGCAGACGTGTTGATACCCTTTACTAGAAGGAAAACAATCGAATTAGTCACTCACACCAGATCATTGTTCATCTTGATACTGTTTCTAGAAAATATATAAATATACCCTGATCAGTGTGGACTCTCCTGTGACCAAGCATCCCTCCTTATCTGAACCATAAATGGGTACTTTTCCATTTTTTCGGCTATCTAATTATAGACCCAAAATGCAATTTCACCATTGACCATGAAAATGAAAGAGGTTTTTGTTTTCCGCAATGATTCCCGGGAGGGGGTGGTGTAGTTTCTCGAGAATCACTGCTTTATATTGATAATTTATCTTATTTGTTTCTTTTTTCTACAATTAAACAAAGATTTTTTTATATGTGCTTTATGCATTTAACAATTAAAACTAAACGAAAGAAAGCAAAAAAAAAAAGGAGGAGAACAAGTTAAATTTTTTTTTTGTTTAACATTTTCGCCATTTTTTGTTGAGGGGGGATGGTTATTTAGTTAGGATATTTAGTTAGTTTGCTGGTTGTTTGCTGCTTCCCACTACTGCAAATGATGTTGCACCTTGCACTGTCGCAGGGCCTCGTTGAAGCCCTCGCAGAGGCTCAAATCAGATTGACCTTGGGCACATTGCAGGAACTGTTTGATTTCCCAGGCGCATGCGCCTTGTGGTTCATTTGGCTGCTGGGCAAAGTATTGCTGCTGCTGTTGTGGGGCCGCTGGAGCAGCTGCAGCTGGAGCTGGTGCTGCTGCCTCCTTGTCGGAGCCACTGAATAGAGATGTGAGGCCATGTCCAACAGTGTGTCCAATGGCCGATCCAACAGCCACACCACCAGCGGTGGCGGCCATTTGTTGGAACATGGAAGGCTGCTGGGCAGCCGGCATACCAACGGCACTTGGTGGTGGTGCTGCATGGACAGGTGCGGCTGGTGGTGGGGCAGCTACACGTGCCGGCACTGGAGCAGCGGCTGGGGCCGGAGCGGCGCTAAAAAGACACAAATTAGATGAGAAATGATTTAAGACTCCAATCTGCGGACTTTGACCACGTTATATAACATAGCAACCATTATTGTTTATATGGTTAGGGCAAAAAGGTTGCGAGACAGACAAAGGGAGGAAGATTATGGTCGAACATTCCAGTAGAATCTCTTTTGTTACAAATTTCTTTGGTTATGAAACAATCATCCCACGTCCCTTGTCCACTTGTCTTTTGCACACTTTTTTCCCTTGGCCAAGCATTTCCCTTTTTGTTAATATTATTAAACTCACCGTCTGGTCGAGGGAGGGGGGCTAGCTGAACGTCCACGGCGTACCATATTGTCTTGTTGTTATTTGTTTAAATTATTTCTACTACGAAATTTTTTCTTTATCTTAGCACTCTGACTTTTAACTGAATGGCAATCTGTGTTAACTCGTTATTATATTGGCGAGCATTGAGTCAGTGTTGCCAGGCTGGCTATAATATATAAATTTGGTATCAAACGAAAGAGAAAAGTAGCTGTTTCCGGCTAAAAAAAACAATGAACATTATTGCCAGATGCCAAATTTCGGATGCTCGAATACGTAGGCTTTTTGAAACTTTTTTTCGCACTATTCTCAACAAACGAAAATATGGTTGAGTTTATAATATTTCCTGATTTTATAGAACAAATATAGTTCAGAATACATATGCTCTGGCAGCCGAATATTCCTCGATTTTATAATTTAGAGTAAAATTTTTGTCTGCCGGAGCAGTCAAACAACGCGCCAAATAAAACAACAGACTGGCAACACCATAATCCATAAAAAGTTGCCAATCGGCCTTAGCCGTTTTTTTTCCACTTTTCCCCTCACATATGTATGTATATATTTTAATAGCTGATGTAACGTTGTGTACCTCTAGTGTAAATTCGGAAATAAACAAAAACAGAATGAAGCAAATTTACAGAATATTTGCTAACCAAGCCATATTGTGCAGACAAGCAACAAGACACTGGGCAGGATCAGGAGCAGTACAAATTCAGAGGCCCAAAACACTGACGACAACAGCCACAACAACAACAAGTCTGCCTACCAAAGAAAAGTTTACATTAAGACCGGCTGTTGCTGACAACACGTGCAGTTGGCGGTGTCATCCTTTAAGATTCTATTGTGTGAGATTCTATATATTAAATCCATTTCACACAGACTTAAATTTGAATTTTTCTTTGTTTCTAGAATCATTCAAATAATGACAGCTCGAATATCGTTAAAACTAGTCTACCTCTGGCCGAGCTTCAAACGAAAATGCAACTGATTTACACCTGCAAAATTTGCCAAACTCGTAATATGAAATCCATTTCAAAAATCGCCTATCAGCGCGGAGTTGTAATTGTCACGTGCGAAGGATGCTCCAATCATCACCTGATTGCCGACAATCTGAATTGGTTCACCGATTTAGATGGCAAACGGAATATTGAAGAAATACTGGCTGAAAAGGGGGAAAAAGTTACAAAATTTGTAAATGAAAATTCTGAATTTTTGCCACAAGACGACGATAACATTGATTCAAAATTAAAACCAAAACTTATTTCCTAGTTATAAACAAATGCGACTTTATTAAGCAGCTCCTTTAATCGAAGAAATGTGCAGGATGTGAGAGTAGACCGTAGTTGCGTATAAATTTGCTGGCGACTGGGTGATTTGGGGGCAAACATCAAATGAGTTAGATAGAGAACTTCATCCAGAGGTAATGTCATGTTGGTAATGGAACTTTGAGACAATTGCATATTGTCCATATCTATAGAGGACAAATGTCGTTTCCAATAGCCAGTTATATAGGCAAACAAACTGTCAGCCAACCTTCTATTATCGAGGCAAAGCCAGAAACGTTTCTCATTCGAAGGTTTCATCACAAATTCATAAATATTGTGTACAAAATTCGAGCAGTGGCCGACTTCCTCGCCGCCCTGCAGGAGCCAATCACAGATCATGTGACGCAGTATATAGCATTGGCAGTATATAGAACTGTGCCGAGGTTCTCGAAACAAATGCAGCCACACATCGAATTTGATTAAACGCATTGAGCGTTGTAAGGCAATTTCTATATCCAGAGTCGACCCCAAACGACAAATCCGTCTCACAAGGCATCGCATCTGTTTCAGATGAGTATTAACTTCCACAGCAGGCGCAACCGGGTTTAATTCACTTGCTCGCATTTGGCTCCAGTTAAGTTCCTTGATGATACTCCATCCAGCTTGTATGTCGCCAAGGGACTTATGATAGGCATATAATTGAGCTGCATACTCATGCCCATTTTGTGTATTGACAATGCTGGAACAAAGCTCCCGTATCCTTTCCTGGCGATCCTCAAGATTTGAGCATCGACTCCAGAAACGTTGATTAGCATCACAGCGATCGGTCAGCGTTTTCCCAAAACGATCTTGACACTCGTACAAATACAAATGGGCCTTAACAAGGCATTCGACCAAGGGCTGGGACAGCTGTAATTGTGATTGTGATTGTACCTCATCCTGGTATTCCATTAACCAGGCCAGGAGCTTAATGCAATGTGGAACAACTTCATCTAGAGCTGTGTTGACACTAAGTGTCAATTGTTCTCTAATAAACTCATGCATAGACATTTTCCTTCCATATTCACATAAACAAAATATTGCGGCCGAAATTCATTGATGACAGTGATGCGCATTAAGCCATTTCCCAGATACCGATAGCAAGAATAGTTGTTGCGGCACAACGAGAAAAGTTATCGTTATCGACAGCTGTTTTAAGTTTGTCGGTTGTTTCACATTGTTGTGCATTGTTTGTCCATTGACTAAATAATAGGAATTTAATTTCGACATCATCCTTATCGAAGCGTATTAACAGTTTACATTTAAACTATGAGGAGGGTAATAGCAGCAATAGAAATTTTAATAGAACTTGTAACGGTTTTTTTTTTTTGACATTTTATTTAAATATTTATACCCTTGCAGAGGGTATTATAATTTTTAATGAATTTACTCATTCTTTTCATTCACTTTAAGTTACAATTTGCTCAATATCATTACATTTAAAAAAAAAAGGAAAAAAATGGCAAAGTGATGAAAGTTAAAATGCAAAACAAAGACTTATTTCTGTAAAAAAAAAAATAATACATCAAGTTACATTACGCCATCATTCATTTTCGTTTTACCAAAGCATAATTTATATTGTATAGCTTTCATTTGCTAAGTTCATCTCTTATAAGGAAAACTTTTTGTTTTTATAATTATATGTACGTAGTTTTTATTGATTGTAAATCTTGGAAATTATTAGTATTTTCAGTTTCCAAAACAATAAATACGTAAGATGAGTTGTAAGCCGACTAAAATTACTCGAATATGTTGCGTGTTCACATTTTATTAGGGGCGATTTTTAATTTCCATGATTTCGTTTCTCTTATTAATTTTTTTTTTTTTTCTTTCATCCATTCTACTTATTTTGCTTCGTGTTTTTCTTTTGAAAATTTAAGAAAATATATATCGTTTATATATATATATACGTAGGCGCGAAAATTAATAATTAATTCAACATTTTTGTTTTTTAATTTTTTTGTTTGTTTTTTTTCACTTTTTTTTTTTTTGTATAATATATACTATATAACTATATGTTTCGTATATGTTATGTTGCTGGTTCGCTTCTGGAGTGGTTGTTGAATCAGATCTCATTATATATCAGTTTTTTTTCATTCTTTTGTATGATCGCACTTTATGGTTAGGAATTAATTCTGAGTTTTAAGTCTATCCTGATTTACTGACTGACTGACTGACTGACTGGCTGCGCTTAGGCAAAGCCAAAGCCCTCGGAGCACTCGTGTATGGCCTTTAGCAGACAGCTGCGTAGTTTATCGTATGACTTGTACATGGGTAGATCCAGTTGGTTGAAGCTGAAATGGAGAATGATTTATAATCGATTCAATCAATTCATTTATTGCAACACTTACCAGGTATGGGCACAGGGCAATCGATCCGTGGAACGATCATCGCGATGTATTTGAAACTTTTGTATGCCATTCATGCCCTCCAATGATCCAAAGCCTTGTAGCGGTACTTTAGAAGTTCCAGTGACGAATTGCAGGAATTTAGCACGATCCGCTTGATCGAAGCTGCGTAAGGCACGCCAAAACCATTGTATCTAAAAGTGAGAAAGGGGGAAAAAAACATTAATTGCATTAATTAATTTAAATATATTACGACGCCTTACCTGTGACGATTTCGATGTGTATTTATGATATTCGGTATTTGCCTTTAGATCTTCTATATCAATGTCTGGCAGACCCGATATTAAAAGTTCCAATTCCTGCTCATTGAATATTGATATTAAATGCTTTGGAATTATATCATAAAAGCCCTCAAGGAATGCATCCAATCTAAAATAATAAATAACATGGGCATTTAAGATATAGAGACTTTATTTGATATATCTGATACATATATCTGTCGTGTACTTACTGCTGTCTGATGGAGCCGCTCATTTTAAGCTGGCATACCAGCTGCACATACTCAAACTTATTATCCTCGGTGACTGCAATATCACGACCATTTGGCTTGAGATCACGAATTTGGGTAACACCAAATTCTTGGACTTCGGTGGAGAATGTTAATTCGTAGCCCAAAGTGGATATATCATTTTTCATCAGATAGTCCAGACCCTTGTAGAATTCATAGTCCTGTGATTCCATGTCGGTATGCTTGACCTGTTTGCCAAGGATGTGCTTGTAGAACGAACGAGTGAAATAGCATTCCAGCAGTTTGTTATCATGCACGGCTTTGGCTAAACGAATTGAATGAGATTTAGTAGGCATTACTTTGTCATTTATTTGTCATTCTATTATTTTGTGTATTCTTACCTATGACTCGGCCAACAAACTTAAAGTAACTCAAATGATTGGGATTGGCATGACTCGATGGATTTATCATATAGGTAACGCGATCGCCCGGCGATACGCAAAACAAGGCATACATGGGATTGAATATCTCTCGCGAAATGATCACATACCATTCGCGAAGAAGGCCGCCAGCATCTTGGCCCTCCTCATCTGTGGTCCAAGAGAAATTAGAAATCAAATTGAGGAGGAAATGGAAATGGAAACTTACCCTCAAAAACAATGTAGAAGCGATTCTTCCACTCCTCGGGTCCCAGGCGATAAAGGACACGGAATGAGTCCTCAAATACGGTGACTCTCCGCACACTGACAGTATGCTCTTCCCGTCGTATGCCCTCATCCAGTCGTTCGAGCTCGGTTTGGAAGTATTTGCGTTTCACATCGAAATCTAGGATGCGCGTGTGATCCACCAGGACGGCAAACGGACCGTCCGATAAGTGTGTTGGCGATTGCCGGAGAATCTGATTCAGAACTGTACGATGCTTTTCCGCGAATTGAAGAAACTTGTGACGATCCTGACGGAGTTGAGCCTCATGCGCTGATATCGTCACATTGCTCTGTGAAACGTTACCGCCGCCGCCGCCGGCGCCGCTCAGAGATGAGGTGGAGGCTGGTATGCTGCCAGAGGAGGTATTATCCTGCATTCGTAGGTCGTCTTCAAAATTGGTAGCCCCTCCCGAAGAAATGCTGCCCTCATCTAGCGATGGGCTCTGCTCTGGCCGAGATCCACCAGCACCAACAGCACCACCACCACCACCACCAGCTCCACTGGCATCATGGGCCGGTGTTGCTTGCGCTGGCGACATTGGCATTCGTCTCTTGGCCGCCGCATCACGATGCGAGGCATGAATGAGGAAGAATGCCTCTACTGTCGGTTGCAGCACCAGGACGGCAAACTCATCTTTGGACTCCTCGAGAGCTACAAGGCATTCGCTTAGAGTGTGCCACAGCACATCCAGGCAAAGGATTTGACTGAGAGTCGGCTTCGCCGATGACTTGATGGCATTTGCCGCCATGGGAATAGCACTGGATGGTGGTGGACTACTTTCATCCTCCGTTTCTGTAGCTGTCTCTGTTTGCTCTTCGATTTCGTCCTCGCCGCCGCTCGATGATAATTGCTGTTGATTCGTTTCCATGCTAGACATTCCATGTGCATCCGAACTACTGCCGCCCGAGGCACCACCATCACCCTCTATATCGATGATGTCATCGTCAAGGAGAATGTCCTGATGGTTTATTTGGCATTCATACATATCCCGAACCTGCATGAATATTTTCAGAGTGCGCAGAAAATATGGCTGGGCGGATGAATTGGACATGAGCTTCTTCATCGACGGCAATTGCAGTTCACAGGTGGGTTTGGCATTTTTCGGTGCCGATATGATGACATGCTCCGCAGTGAAACGATCCTGCATGATGCCCTCATGGACGGTGAGATTGGGCAAGAGGGTAGCAGTGGAGCTGCTGCTGGCACCTGCTCCTGCTCCTGTTGCTCCTGCTGCTGTTGCTGCTGCTGCTACTGCCGCCTGCTGTGAAGTGCTTGGCTGCTGACTGGAGCTGCTCTGACTGTGATTGCTGTTGTACGTTCGAATCTCATAGAGCAACGTTTGTATAGCCTGACGCACCTCCTCGGCGAGACCAAGAATGGCGGCGGTTAGGTACTGAATGAATATGGCATTCGAGGCCTGCGAACACTGAGTGAGATTAACAATCAGTTTGGCCACATTATCCAGACCTTCGGTGGTGCCACACTGATGGGTAAGCACCTCGATCACCAATTGCAATTGCGAGAAATTCTTGGCATAGATTTTGCGCCGTGGCTTCTGATTGAGAAGACTAGGATTGGGAGCTCGTATAATCAATGGAGGCAATTTGCATACATTTGTCATACTATCACCCGACGCTGGATCTCCGAGAGAGGATGATGATGTCCCCGTGTCACCACCATTCGAGGAGGCCAAAGTATCACCAATTTCACCGCTGCCGCCTCCCAATTCAGCATTTGTTTGCTGCTGCTGTTGGTTGAGCGGCACCAAAGTGGGCATCTGCGTTTCACTCCCCATTGGGGGCTGCTGCTGCTCCTCCTCTTTGGGTAATTCAGTGCTTAATGAGGCCAGCAACTTGACCAGCATGTCAGTTAGATGAGGTGATCGACAGATCACCTTGTACGGCAACATCTCCAACAACTGGCCAAATGGTGATTCACTGAACGATAGAAATTCACTCAGATTGACCTGCCACTCCCATGCTGGCTGCGAGGTAAGCGGAAATTGGGCAACATTATTGAGACGCAATTGGGTTTGTCTGTCGATGGCCAAAACAACATCCCAGAAATTCATTGAATTCGTTTGATAGGCGGCGGGTGGTGACTTATTGGCCTTGCTGCTCTTGCTGCCACTGCTGAACGGCGTTGTTGTTGTTGTTGTTGTCGTTGTAGTGGTCGTTGTGGCTGCAGCTGCTTTGGCCGCCGCCGCCTTGGATGTGGATGGCGCCTCATCCAATGGGGCCTTCAGTATGCCACGCAACCGTTGAGCGGTTGCCTGCTGACGGTAAAGGGAACGCAAATCCGCCTGCCCACCACCACGATTATAGGGCACAAAACTGGACGGATAGTGTTTGGCCAGCACAAAGAGCAGATCCAAACAGTTGCGTACAATCATCTGGGCTGCCTGCGGATTAATGCTTATGCTCCGGGCATTGCCCTCATAGATCCGATTGATTAGGAATATGTTGCTCTTGTAGCCAAAGGCGGCATCTACTCGCAATTTAAGCCATTCGGGCTTACTGCCCGCCTGACCGCCGGCAGAACCGAAATTTGAGTTATCCTCATTCGTCTTCTGGACAATGCTGATCAGGGCATTGATAATCCATTCTCTGGTAGGCTTGTGGTGACACAGATTCCGTATTACCCGATGCAATCGCATGCTGTTTACCTTCTGATCCTCAACGAAGAGAAATAGCAGCAATGTGGCCAACGAGTCTGGATCCAATAGTATATTCTCATCCTCCATCATTAGCAGAGCCAGCGGTTTACCCGTATTCGGGGCATGATGATGGGCATGATGGTGGACAATTGTTGTGTGCTGATGATGCTGAGGTTGGGCATTCCCGCTGGCATCATACCACACGGCACTATGCCAGCGTGCCTCATCGAAGTTCTGCAGTGTGGTTTGGAAGCGTGCTGGAATAGATAGGGGAATATATTCACACTGAAAAACGGGCAGGAAATGGAAAAGCATGCCTACTCACATAATGCATTGCTGGGCGGATGGGCATCCAATCGTGCACCATTGCGTGACTCCCAGTCACGTCGAAGATACTGAGCTTCGGCTGCCAATTCTGGTGGCAAGCTAGCTATTTGCGATTCCTCCATATCGGTAAGTATCTAAATAGATTTGAGAGATTTCTCAGATTAGAAAGCCAAATGAAATATATATGCGGGATTATTACTCACCGCCTGTCGCAAATTCTCGGGCAAATTTTGAAAGAACGCTGCCGTATCGACGGGATCTTCAGGATTGGCACTTTGTGCCGCCTGACGTTGTTGCTCAATTCGCTGCTGCATTAGCACCTCGGATTGTATATTGGGCGGCAGGGCCGCCAGGAACTCGGGATTTACTTCAACTAGAGAATCGTGCGCTATCTGGATGGCATTCTGTTGGGCACGCTGACGAATGCGTTGCATGCGCAAATGCTCCTGAATAACCTCCTCGCGCATTTCACTGGGCAGAGCGGCCAGGAAAGATGGATCCACACCCTCTGGCACTTCCAGATCACCGAGAGCGGCACGTACCTCGGGACTCATATCGGTGGTACTTGCTGCGGCGCTCTCGGCTGCTGCTACTGCCGATGTATCTGTTGCGGATGATGTTCGATACGAAGATTCCGCGTCGGATTCCACGGCAGAAGAAGTTGGATCAGCAGAGGCCATTTCACTAGGATCTGATGTCGCCCCTGTTGTGTCTGTGTTTGAACTAGTTTCGTGTAAACTTTCCGAGTCCGGTATAGATTCGTTAGCGGATTCTTCTGCTGGTAGTGGTGGTGGTGGAGGTGGTGGTAATGGTGGTGCAATTTCACTGTTTATAGTTGAAACGTTTCCACTTTCATTCCAGCCAGCATCTTGGGTTGGAGTTGGTGCTATTGCCGTTGTCTCACTTGGAAGTGGAGGTGGTGGTGGGGGAGGTGGTGGCGGCGGCGGGGGAGGTAACGGTGCTGCTGTCGCTCCTGTAGCCGCTGCTTGTCCAACTAAAGGTGGCGACGATTCCTCTTGCATGGTTCCAGCAGGTAACATTTCAACTTCCACCTCGAGTGAGTGAGCAAAAGCGGGAGGTGCGGGTGGTGCAGGTGGTGGAAATGTTGCTACTGCTGATGATGGTGTTGGCGGTACTGGCGGCATTGGTGGTGATGATGATGATGTTGCTCCCGTCGATGAGCTGCGATTGTTTCTCGTCATCAACGACGACGACGACGACAGCGGCGTCATTGTGGTGCTGGCAGCCGCTGCATGAGCCTGTACAAATCTTTGCAAACGGGCAGGCAAATCCCGACTGGATCGGGGATTGATAAACGATGCCCCAGAGGTCCGCGATGAGTTGCTGCCCATTATTGGTGCATTGCGACGTTGTAAGCTCTGTAAAAGAAACGTAAAAGAAAGTTCGTCGATCTCTAAATTTCTTTCTGACTTTCTTAATTTACTTACCGGCGGCAATTCGTCTGTCGTATTTAATCGTTGACGCGGACGCGAAGAGCGTGCAGTGCCTGGCAAATGCGGAACTGGTGGATACCTGTGATGGCCACCACTTGGAGGTGCAGGTGGTGGAATCGAGATGTTGCTACTGCTACTGCTCTGCGATTGAACTGCTGACGCCAATTGTTGTCGACGCTGGTCGACTAGAACATCACTCAAATAGAAGCCACTGCCCGAACTGGAGGAGCTACTGCTGCTTGCTGTGATGGTCGTGTTGGCGCTCGATGCGGATGCTGCCGCCGCAGCGGCTGCATCCTGCTCTTGGGTCAAATCGATTTCAGCATATATATTATACGGCAAAAGTTGTTGGAATAAGGCAGATCTTTGGCGTGTTCCAGCTGCTGGTGCTGCTCCTCCTGCTCCTCCAACACCGCTGCCGCCGCTACTAATAGAGCTACTGCTAGCTGCAATGGGAAAGAATAAAATTTAAAGTCACGTCTAAATATATTTAGATCTTTATGTACTCACTGGTTGTCGGTGTTGCTGTATAGTCCGCGGAACTGGCATTTGATGTTGTTGCAGCAGTCGAACCAATTCCTGCTGCTGTTGTTGTTGTTCCCTCAACTCCTAAGGCTCCTCCAGCCGTAGCTCCTCCTGTGGTACTACTGTTGCTATAGCTATTCCCACCAAAACTAGGAGGCAATAACACGGGTATAGAACTACGCCGATTAGCACCACCTGTGATGCTGGTGGTGTTGGTCATTGGTGCTCCTCCTGCTCCTCCTGCTGCTGCTGCTGCTGGCGTGGTAATCGGTGTGGGTGTGGTTGTTGGTGTGGCCGTTGGCGTCGATGTAAGCGTGGCAGCGCTTGCAACGGCTGCACTTGCCGCCGCTTGTCGTGTGGCCTCCTCCTGCTTCCGTTGCTGATGGACAACCTTCAGTTCCTTGATCAGATGAGGCAGAAGGAAATGTGCCGCATATAGACAGGCATCCGTTTGACTCTCCATATCAAGAGCTTTGGCCTCCTCGAGCCACCAGTGGAGAGCTATACAAATAAACAGAGAGAGGGAGAGAAATTAGTATTCCAGAGTCCAGAATCCTTCTGTCAGTCATTAGTCAGACTTACCATCCTGGGTGAATATCTCCATTTGTGTCTCCTCTGTGGGATTTTGATGGGTGGGCATACAGACACAATACTGTTGATCCAGATAAAGTAATCTTCTGCGCACACCATTGTTGCACAATGTCGAGGCATTGGGATGACCACTGCCATTTGCTGTAGTTCCACCAGCATTGCCATTGGTGGCATTGGTGTTGACATTGCCACCACCACCATTACCACCACCACCAGCTGCTCCAGCGCTAGCTGTTCCACTAGCTGTCGTTGGCTGCTCCTCAAGGAGATTGCTCATATTTTGATTACCACCGCCGCTGACGCCGCTGCCGCTTCCGGCAACATTACGTTCAATGGCTGGGGTGCCTAGGAACGCATTTACATCAGCACCGCCACCATTAACAGATGCACTGCCTCCGGCACCTATTGTTCGGCCAATGAAATTGAAATCTGGTGCCATCCATGAATCCGATGAGGGACGCAGAGTGGCAGATGTAATTGAGCTTCCTGCTCCACCTGCTCCATTGCCAACACCGACGACTCCTCCACCGACTCCTCCTCCTCCTCCACCGCCTCCGTCGCCGCCGCTGCCGCCGCCGACTCCTCCTGCATGTGACCCACTACCACCTCCGCCATTAACATCAATGTCCAATGGCTGAGCAATCGAGTTAGTTAACCGCACACGAAAACTGCTGGGTGGAGTGGGCATCACATGGTCACTTTCCTCTCCAAGGCGTCCATACAGATAGCCATCGTCAGAGGTGCCAGCAGCATCTTCATCACCATCGCCCACACCGGCTGCATCCTCATCAGCATCCCCATCCTCATCATCGACATCGTCGTCGACATCTCCATCGGGGGCATTGACATTCCCGCCGGATGATTCACCACCACCAGTGGATACCGTCGCATTGATGGCTGCACTTCGTCGTGGACGATTATTGGCTGATCCGGATGAGGTTAAGCTAGTCAGGGCCAAGGCCAAATCTATTTGACGCTCTTCTTCGCTAACATCTACCCCCTGATTCCTATGCTCCTCCTCATCGTCGTCATCCTCATCATCATCCACATCGTCGTCGTCCTCATCATCGTCATCGTCGTCGTCCTCATCATCGTCATCATCGTCGGCATCCACATCGGCATCGTTGGAGGCCGTCTCCGAGGATACTGGCTCATATATATGATCGAAGACTTCGATAAATTGACGCGGCCTCTCCTCATCGACATCGGTTTCGCTATGCTCATCCACATCCTCATCGGGCTCATCATCGTCGTCGTCATCCTCGCCATGATGCCGCTCATCGTTCTCGGTCGAGGCATCTGAATCGGAGTCCGAAGTGCTCACCTCGCCCAACAATAGAGCATTCATATCTCTTGCCCCGCTGGATGGGGGCGGAGGCGGTGCTGTATCGGACGAGGTGGAAGCACCATCACTGCCACCCAAGCCATTGTCATTGCCGGCATTAATAGTCGAATTCATGCCACCAACACCCCCCACGCTTCCGCCTCCAACTTCCGCTCCCGAACCGCTGACATCCAGTTCCGAATTACCACGCATGCGGGAGTCGGTGGGATTCGAGCTGCTTGCACCAGAGGAAGCATTAGGAACACTACCATTCGATTGATTATTGGTTCCACCCAGCCCTCCTGCAGCGCCGGTTCCACCACCGCCAACACCGCCGCCGCCACCACCACCTCCTCCTCCTGCTGCTGCTCCTCCTCCACTGGCATTACTGCTACTTCTGGAGGCCAAACGTAATCCCTCGCTTTGGAGAAAGTCATCCCACAATTGATCAAAATTCAGGACCGGCCTCACGGGGCCACCCAATCCACCACCAGAGCCGCCACCTGATCCGCCCACTGATCCTCCTCCTCCGTCGCCCAGTGAACTACTTGCCATGGTCGAATCATGCGGCTCAGCTCCATTGCTACGCTCCTCAACGACATCGATGACTGCCGCTGTGCTGCCGACGGCGCTGCCTCCGATAATGCCCACACCACCGCCCAGGCCAACAGCACTTGAAATGCCTGGCACTGGCGCCGAATCTTCCGAATCCACAGCCATGTCATCCGAGTTGAAAATAAACTCAAAGGCATGACGCCGATCCGACAGGACATTGCGTATAATGTCCCGGAGGACATGCTCGCCCCCAATAGCATTGGTGCGATCCACCGCCGCATTGACAGCAGTCCGGGCAGCAAGACGGGGATATAGCCGGCGATTGATGATGGCACTGTACGTGCTGGCCAATCCAGATCCATTGCCATTCGAATTTCCACCGGAACTGCCGCCATTGACACCACCACTACCACTGCCATTGGAGCCGCCAACACCGCCGCCGGCTCCTGCTCCGCCGCCGCCACCAAAGAGTATTCGCTTCGAGCCCAATGTCGTGGTCGACACACTGAAGCGGAGAAGAATCTCCATTGGTCTCAGTATAGAAGCAAGAGTGCTCAGGGTATTGTGATTGGACAGATCCTTGTATTGGGCCACTTTGGTCAGGTATGTCATGACACCCTGACGCAACAGGACACGATACATATTATTGCGATGCATATGGACCTTGTCGTACAGCATTGGTGACTCAATCAAGTTGGGATACAGGCTCATTAGCACTTGCAGACGCGTATGCTTCTCGGCAGAGTCCGGTTGGGCTAAAGCCCGAGCAACAGCCGCATGCAGCTCTTCGGCCACCTGAACCTGGACACCTGCCTGCTGATAGCAATCGGATAACGAGCAGACCAACACTCTGGCCATGGTGCTCACTTCGGGGACATGATGTCGTTGGGTGAGTGGCAGAAATCGATCGAGAACCACAGCCAGAAACGTTTGTTGTGGCCCAATGATGAGCGAACTATCCGATGACTTGTAGACATGGGAAAGCAGGACGCGGGGTACAAGTGATTGATAGGCGCGTGTGGCATCCGCCAACAGTTTGAGTAGTGTGGCCCGGGATAGTGTGGGTTTCACATGATTATGGGCACTGGTTGGTATATGCCAAGTGCAGCAGCATGGTTCAAACTTGTCTGTTTGTTGTGCTTGTTGTTGTTGTGGTTGTTGTTGTTGCTGGCCAGCATTTATGGACGACTTTTTGCCACTAGCAGTTGAAGGTGTTGATGGTTCCTAAAATAAATACACACATATATGATGATTTGCTTCTCCTTCTTACTTGCTTGCTTGCTTGCTTACCTCTTCTTCATTTGATGCACTTGCTTGATCCGTTTGAAGCTCGGCGGTTGCCTGGTCAGTAGTCGCAGTAGTGGTAGTAGTTGTAGTTGTAGTCGTGACAGTGCCTCCATAATGACAACATGGCTGCACTAAGGCCACCAATAGCTCCTTCAGTACACCCACTGATGACTGAACCAAAGGATTATCCTTGAGATCATCTTTGGGCTGAGTTCCATTATTGGCGGCATTGCTATTCGTCGTCGTCGCCGTCGTCGTCGTCGTCGTTGTGGTTGTAGTTGTTGTTGCTCCACCAGCTGCCGCTGTCGGCTGTTGACCGAAACGGGATTTAACCATCACTCGGCTATCGTCGGCCAGGCTACTTTGGCTCGAGTTTAATAAATATTCCCCCTTCAGCATCTCCTTGGCGGCGGCAACAAATATTTGCGGATTCCTTGAGACGGCTGTCGACACTTGGGTCAGCACATAGATTAGATCACGATGTCCCACTGGGACAATGCCAGCGGCTCGCATGCCCAACACACGTTCCATGGCCTCCTGCAGAACTGGCGGTGCTTCCAAAATGTGCCGCAAGATTATAATGGCATAGGTTGGGAAGCCTGTAAAACTGCAAGATTGCTGCAGTTCCAGCAGCATGCGAACACCGCCGCAACGTATAAAGATCTGGGCGTTGTCATAGTTTCGGGTGAGGCGAGCACAAAGCCGCAAAAGCGACAGCTTGGTGTCATGATGCAGCAACTGGGATGGCTGAAGGAGCGACACAATGCTGGAGATAATGCGGCCGCAATCAAATTTACTGAGACCCACTTCCTGTTCGTTCAAAAGGATTATCTGAGTGCGTTTTGGCAAGGGAGTCGGAATGGCCGAGGGATGGGAGCCAGCTGCTAATGCCGCCTTCGCCGCTTTGGCAGCAGCTGCGGCGGCAGCGCTTTTCTGACGAGATTTGCTGCGCGTCGTCATGGGAGGAGCCGCTGCCTCGTCATGGTTCTCTCCTCCATGATCCTCACGACTCGGCCGTAGATTCTCCTTCTCCTTGTGCTGATCATTAAAGTTAATAAGTTGCCTTAGATGGATTATATCATCGGTTTGTGTGGTCCCTTGGCCATCGGTTGCAGTCTTAACAACACGATTCAAAACATTCTCCACCTTGTGCAGGGCCACCGGATTATGCAAATTCGAGATGGCCTCGCTTAACTTGAGGGCCGGAAAGACTGGGCGATGACTGCCAGAGGCTTCACTCACTTGGGTCATGCAATTGAAGTTGACAGTGCAACGTTGCCTGCCAATATTAATGTGCAGCCATCTTTCGCCCGCCGCATAGGCATTGCGGATGAGCTCATTGTTCGAATCCGAATAGGCATTCCATTTGCCAGTGGAGGCGTCATACCAACGCCACACATCGCTGCTCACAGCTCGCATATTGGATTTGCGCTGCAGAATGTGGCTAATGCTATCAATTGCATCAATCAGATCCACCAGATTCTGTACCCAACGTGGCACTGTGGAAGCTGTCCCACTTCCACCCCTTGCCGCCTGCTCGGCTTGCTCCAACATCCATTGACTCATGCAGTCAAGCAATTTAACCAGCGATACCATCGCATCCTGGGCAGTGATGGCCTCCACCAGAGGCAAATGCATGTCGCTGTAATTTTCCTCCAACAACAAGGTCGATGTCTTTAGGCGCACAAAGAGTCGTGTGGCTGTCATACCGGTGAGACATTCCTCCAGGCGTGTGGCCTTTGATGACGAAGTTGTTGTTGTTGATGACGCCGCCGCCGCCGCCGCCGCCGCCGCCGCCGCCGCCGAGGAGGTCGATGCAGGATTGGGCTCAAACAGTTGAAGTGTAAAGTCCACCCATTGTATGATATTCCTGACAAAATTGGTTATAAACACCTGCTTGTTCAGATGATTGTGGCGTCTGTAAAGGACAGCTATAAGATCCGCCGCACTGCTCACTGTATCCGGTATGGCCTCCATGAACTCAAAGGCTCTCGAAATGGCCTCATCGCAGAAACGATCAAAGACCAATGGCGGCATTAGCTTCAATAGCTTGTAATCGTACGATGATGTGTTTGGTCCGGAGTTTTTGCTCGAACTAGTTGTTGGTAATGCTTGCTGTGGTGGTTGTTGTTGCTGCTGTTGTTGTTGTTGTTGTTGTTGTTCCATATCAATATCCATATCACCACCTGGTGCAGGATTTACAATTGCATTTGGCTGCTGCTGCTGCTGCTGTTGCTGCTGCTGTTGTTGCTGGTTAGCTGTAGGCGGTGCTTGCTGTGTCAGAGCACTTGCTTCAGGATTGTTAAGAAGATAATCGGTTGCCTCCTCCAAGGAGGCATTACTCCTCAATGCCTCAATAATGTGATAATGCATAAAACCCATATCTGTCAGCGTCTTAATGTGATCCGCATTGAGGCCATCGTCTGTGCTGCGTATATAAAGATTCTCGAACTTGATCTCCTTGAGCCGTGTGTGATAACGTTCCAATAGCATTTGATGTGACTTAATGAGATGTTTTAATATTAATATCATTGTCTCAAACATGCTCTGTCCGTAATTGGGTATGGGTCGACGACCCCAAATCCTGCGTAACGCCTGCATGGCCAATTGATGGATGTGTATTAGATAGAAAACCGGCTCAAAGGGTACCGTATCTGGCAGATAATTGAGACGTGGACTCATGGTGTATGGCGAATCCAGCATGGCTCGTGGATTGACCATTTTCTCGAGCAGCAGAAGCCATGCATCCAGAAATTCCCCAGTGCCCTCGGGACAATCGCGTTTGTCATCCTCATGCGATTGCATTAAATCATCCATGGAAGCCCATTGATCAAATTGAAATTTGGATGAACCATTATTGTTGTCCAGCGACAAGGCCCAATAGAACATCTCGAAGAATGCCTTCAGGCCGTTCTCGGCACAGAACTGTGAGATCATCAGGTGGAAGGCGCTGCGCTTATCATCGAACAACATGGGACCAGTGAATCCCACCGAGCAGATAAGGAAGGTCAGCTTCAGTTTGGGCACTGGTTTGGGCAATATACTCTCATGACTGAAACCATTCACCAGAATGGAGCTCAAGATCCGGGCAATCTCCCTAGCCTCGGGAGTGGGTACTTTGTTAATGTTACTAATCAGATCGTTAATGCGTCGCTGTCGTGTCTGCGGCGAACCCACCGATAATTTCACCAACGTGCCCAGCAGCTCGGCCAATGCTCGACCCAGTCGAGAGCTGGCCGCTAGCAATGACTTGATATAACGAAATTGCTCCTCGGGTGTGTATTTGGTGCGGAATTCGGCGGCACGTTCCAATTTCCTAGACAATTCCGCCTCTGTGAGGGGATCCGCTGTGCCGGCTGCCGCTGACATTTGGGCAGCAATCTCATCCCAAATGAGATCTGGATGCTGAGTGGGCTCATCGGAGCATAGATTAAGCAGAATTGTGCTCTCCCATACCAGCGATATATACAATTGGACCAATTGTTGCAACAACTGAACTCCTGTCTCGCGGTTCAGGCCCCAGCGTTTCAGGAGAAACGCTCGCATCTCGTTCGAGGCATTGCGACAGAGATGGACCAGCATAACGACATAGCCATGGACGAAACTCATGTTGTGCAAAATGGGCGTGTACTCGGCATTGGAGAAGCCATCCTCAAGACGCTGGCAGCAGACGAGTTCCGCCAATAGGACACTGCCGCCGGGAAATGTGAAATGTTTGATAAGCGGCTTCAATTGAGCCACAATATCGGCCAACTGCTTAAGGGCCACATCGAGGACTTTGGTCTCCTGGGCCTGGCTCAATATGGCCTTGCAGACATTGGCCACAGCTTGTGAGGTGGTCGAAACTGGTGAATCCACTGGCAGATTTGGCAGAGACAACAATTGTAATATCGGCTTAAGCCCTCCATGCAAAACAAATTCACGGCAGTGATCCCCATTGGGACTATTGCTGAAAATGGCCTCAATGAATTTCATTACATTGAGAATGTAATCGATTAATGGAATGGCTTCCCGTTCCTGCGGAGGTGCCACATTACTGCGCACCAACTGTTGTTGCTGCTGCTGTGGCTGCTGTTGTTGTTGTTGTTGCTGTTGTTGTTGTTGTTGCTGTTGCTGTTGCTGCTGCTGGGATCCAGTAGATCCAGTGCCAGAAACGGGAATAGATGACACAGCATTGCCAATTGGAGCATCGGCGCCTGTCGTCTGGGTACGTCCATTATTGGCTGATGGCGTTGATGGATTTGTTTGCGCTTGAGCTGGCTGTTGCTGGGAGGCCGAGCTCATTTCATCATCATCATCATCATCATCGCCACTGCTATCGTTGTTATCGCCGGTTCCCTGGCCTGACCCGGCCACCATTACCATGGGCGATGGGGCAGATGCCACATGATGGACATGCCCACCGACACCAACACCACCGCTGCCATGGCTACTAGACATGGCCGAACCACCAGCTCCACTACCAACACCACTCTCCTTGTTGGCTCGCCAGCAAATGAAACTGGGATCGGATCCCAGGCGTACCAGTTCGTTAAGCAATCTGACTATGGCCTCAGTGGCATCGGCTCTTAGATACGGATGATGTTTAATCAGATCATCCATGGCATTGCCCAAATTGGTAGCCGTATCGCCTAGCGGATCAGAGGAGCGTCGACGACGCATTGCCACCAGATAATCGGGTGAGAGTAGAACCTTAAGCACCTTATCGAAGGGATCGTACGAGAGGAACTCAAAGAGGCCGCGCTCGTTCAGGCATAGCGCCGAAAAGACATTCGGCAATGAGCCCAGAACTTCACGTGTGGCGGGCACATCCTTTTGGAGAAGAGCTTTCAGCATCACACTAGTTATGCCCAGATCTTGGAGTGACGACAGCAACGATGGCTCGTTGAACACATAGACAGTGACCACATCGGTGGCCAGGAGGAACAGCGATGGACCATAATATTCCGCATTGGCTATAATGTGTCGCAATGACTGGGTAAGACTGGTCTCCATAATATTGCGCATATTGCTGAAGTGGGCATGGTCCTGGATGCTCTTCTTTAGAAAATTCAACATGGACTTGAGCAAGGCGGCTCTCTGGGTAACACACGAGGGCTTCTTAGGCTGCAGACTGCTTGGCAGCTGCGTCGAAAGCTCTGCTTTCCGTTCGGCTAAAGGACGGGCATAATAACTATTGGCGGGATATTGAATGGGTCGGCCACCGCCGGCGCCATTACCACCGCCAGCAACTCCAGCATTTGCACTACCAGAAGCAGTTGCAGATTCACGATTTTCACTCGAACTCTGCATGGATGCTCCTCCAACTCCAACTCCACTTGTGATGGTTGCGCCGCTTTGGTTGCCCTGCTCCAAAAAGACGCGATAGGATCGACTTGCTTGGTTATTAGCCATATTGCCACCGGCACCACCTCCAACACCACTGGCTCCACTGCCAGCAGCATCCTCATTAGAATTCTCACCGCGTGGTGAGCCACTTCCGCTTGCATTTGAAGCATTCTCTGTGGCAGCATCTGGATTAGACAGAAACAAAACGAAAAAACGTTTGTTTGTTTAACAAAGTAAGATCAATCGACAAAGGAAGCGTCGTCGAAACTCACCATCATCATCGTCCACCTGTTCAAGAGAATTATCCATTTTGTTATCATCATCTCTGTCCCGCAGTGTCGATTCCTTCAGCGTGATGCCAATATCGGCCAAGGCCTTGCAGCAGCTTTTAATCTCCTTCTCTAAGCGATCGATGAAGACATTCAATCCATTATTCTGATGGAATCGGGCTATATCGATGTTGGTGATCAGATCGATAACACGCACAGCACGTGTCACGAATGTTATATGCTCAAGATCAACTCCCGGCCAACTAATTACGCATAATAATGACTGCATCATGCCGCTCTTAACCAGAGCAGAGCCACCCAACTCATAGCTGGCTAAATGATAGAGCAGCGAGAACAACGAAGTGGCCAAAATAAGAGGATATCTTTCAGTCAAGCCGTGTGTGGTCAGATTATCAATGCAGTCGCGTACAAGTAACGGCAATGTACCACCTTGCCGCTCCGCTCCTGTGTAATGCACAATTTTCATTAGCCTGGATCCGGCCCTGCTGCAGCAAATCATACATAATTGTGACATGGAATAATAAAAGAAAAGAAATTGGCTTAAAACGGAACTTCATAATTTTAGTCCCTTCTGTTCTGTCCATTACCTGGGCACATTGGGATTCCGATCGAAATGAAGCATAGAGGTGAGAGTGCGTAAGACAGCGGCACGAATTTCCACTAGATGTACATCCTCCTTATCAATCAGTTCGCATAGCTCTTCGCCAAAGCCAGCATATAACACCTTATCTGTATTATCCTGCAGAGCATTTGAATAAATTAATATCGAGACAGCCTGTAGCCGGGCCTGAACGAATTGTAGACGTAGCTTGTAATTATTAAAGCCCGAAATGAGGCGCACTCGATGGGCAATGCGCATCTGTAAAAAAAGAAGATTAATTCATCAAAATCTCAATCCTTTTAGACTTTGACTAGTTCGTTCATCATACTTTAATTGCCTCGCTGGGCTTTGAGATCTGTCCGGCAATAGTTTTAATCACTTCGGGGGCAGCAGCCGTGTGGCATAGATCCATCATATCGGGTATCTCCAATTGGGCAGCATGACCATGCTCATCCACATAGTCAATGCAAAGCTGATAGAGAAATTCTAATTTCGGCTCACCGATGCAGCAATCCTTTAATGAAAGGCCATAGTTGGGATCACCCCAGCGCTAAAGGACAACGTATAAAATACATGATATTATTAGAGCCAAACTGTGTGTAAATAATGCTGATCTAATTCTCCTCAAAATCTCCAACTAAAGTAGATTGTAAACATATTTACCTCAGCTATATTGAATAATTTCACAATTAGCAATTCCTTCTTCTCGAAAGGGAGACGTGGTATAAAGTTACTTCGCTTGGAGAACATATAGAGCAAATTTAATACAGCCAAAACAATGTCCATATTCTGAGAGGAGAGCAACTGCGTCAAATGCTCAATTGAATTGTACAAATGTCGCGAAAATGAATGCTCAATGAGCAATGTGGTAAAGTTCAGTACATGAAGCAATAGAGTGACATCCTACAAACAAGTTAAAAACATTAAAGCATATTCAAATTTAGTCGTGTCTGCTTGAACTTCTTACCGGGAAATTTGTGTCGCATTGCAAGACAAATTCATTGCCATTGACATGACGGGCTGCTTCCTCAAGAATTTTATCAAAACGATCCAAGATTTCAATCCAATGATACAGCTCACATTTGCCATAGATCCAGACATGAACTGTATCCAAAAACTCCATGAGCTCAGCTCGTGTACGCCGTTTGGTAAGCTCATCGATTAATTCGCGGCATTCGGAAGTTAGCTCCGAGGAGCCCTTCTTCAATTTAACAGTATCCACTTTCATGGCGAATGGGGGACGGGGACGACGATGACAATGACTTCACTTCACTTCACTCTCCCTCCTCCTCCTCCACCACCACCACCACCTCCTCCGCCACCGACTCTTCCTTTTTGTCTAGTGTCGCTGCTACAGCTGCTGCTGATGATAAGGATCCTTCCACTAGATCCTCTGACTCCACTATTAAATGGGTGTGGGTCCTCTTTTGAAATAAACCTTCTGTATCTATCTACAAATGTATATTCTTTCTATTGTTTAAGCATCGATTTATGTTAATAAACTGTGGAATATTAAAATCAATAATTTGATTAATCCTTATAATTAAATGGTAAATAAATATCTTTCGATCCACAAAAAAATAAATCTAATTGAAATATTGTTGACTTTTACTTGATTTAGACTGCGTTCACATTTGTTGTTACATTTAATAGTAAAAAATAAAAGAGTATAGAGTAACGGTAACTGCAGGAGCAACACTTTGAACACTAATTGTAGGAGATAACTGCACTTGTCAGCTGTGAGCGCAATTGTGAGCAAACCTTTGGCCAATTGGCAGCAAAAATGAGAGCGATACAAAAGAAAAAAAAAAATAATAAAAGACAAGACAGATGGAGAGCGATAGATAGAGAGAGAGCCAGGCATATTATTTTCAACTAGCAACAACAGACAGAATATAATAAAAAAAATAATAATTAAAACTAAATTAGATATAACAATTAATAAGACTTTAATGATTCAATTTATTACAAATTAATTTGAATTTGTCAATACAACAAAAATGTTGATGATTTGCCAATGCCAGGAGGCAGGATAGGTTGTTTGTTGCTGCTGTTCCTTCGAAATATTTACATACATACATACATACGTATTTATTTTTTGTTTTTTTTTTTTTACACCGGTGTGTCGGGAGTTGGGAGCAATTGTAAATTTCCGTTTCGCAGTTTTTCCAATTAAAGCATAAGAAAACAAACAACATTGAGGGCAGGGGAGTTTCCGCCGTTTCTTTTTTTTCAGAAATCAGTCGCAGTATATACAAATATATATATGCTTTTATGTATGTACATATCTACATATATAACAATTTTGCTTCACCGAATTTTCATTATAGCCTGCAAGCAACAGCAACAACAATACACTATAAGATTCGCTCTCACTCTCTTGCTCTTTCTCTCCCTCTGCCGTCTATGTCTCTTTCACTCTCACATCTTTTCACTGCATTTTTTTCTTTTCTTTGTAATATTTTTTAAGGTTTTTTCTTTTAATTTCACAATGTGAAATTTACTAAACACCGAATCTAACCTTTAACAACTAAAAACTTTTTATGTTTCATTTTTTTGCTTGTTTTTCGACAATGAAATGTAAAAACGAAAAAAATCTACCGTAGCTACCCATTAAAAAATTAAAGAAATTTTGCTCTAATCAATCGAAGACGTACGAACACACATAATACTCACATTAATGATAAACTGCAGCATATTGCTGCTATCATTATTATTTTTAATTTTCTTCTACAATGTGCTAATTCGGTCTACAATTTACAATTTAACAATCTTAATCTCAGTTTTTGTGTAAAATTTATATCCACCAGAGCAGCAAACAAAGACCATCGCCTATCGATAGGTTATTTGCGTTATGCTAGAGATGGTCGATATCCTCCTAACGATAATAAGTTTACACGGCATTTTTGAAAAACGATTATGCACATAAATAAAACGTTTTTTCAAAATCCATATTGAAACCAAAAATGATGATGCTAATAAAAAATCTAATTTTGTATTTTTTCTTTAATTTTTAAACAAAGTTACCGTTTGACAATATTAATGAAAATCAGACTCAAGTTTTTCAAGTTATGGAAAATTGTTTTGTCTCTAACAAGAATTTTTGGTCCTGAAATTATTTGTTTAAATATTGTTCTTACACAGTCAATTTGTTTTTTCTTTTTTTATTTTGCTAGATTAAGTTAAGTCGACAATTTGCAAAATGCGCATGCTAAAAAATTAAGTAGTCCTGCCGACTTTGCTATACCATGCACAAAGGAAAACAACCGTTTTAAATTTATGAAAACTAATATATGTAAACGTTAATACTATCTCGCTTTTGGCCGTCCTTATGGCACATCTATCGGAACACGTTTATACAGGTATCCCTCGTATAACGCGATAGTTACGTTCCAGAAGAATTGCGCGTTATCTAAAACATAGTTTTCATATAAATTTGGGGGTTATGTTCCAATAGGTTTTTTTTTTTAAATAAAATACATACAAAATAACAGATGCACATATATTTTAACTCAATACTAAAGTTCATACTTTCCTATACAATTAAATACACAAGATATGAATACTAATACATATGTACCTACATATTTCATAATTATGTATTTTCCCCTTCGCGTTATATAAGCCTAAATTTCGCGTTGTACTGAAACCCCTAATTTTTCCAAATCGCGTTATATCGAAAACGCGTTGTATAAGACCGCGTTATACGAGGGATACCTGTACTTATAACTATTGGCTATTTCTAGTCCGTTTTGAACAAAATTTTGTATGTCTGGTCTACATTAAAAAAATTTGGTAGCTTTAGCTTTTATAGTATCCGAAATCTAGGTATCTATACGAACGTACATTCGGACATGGCTAGATCAACTCAACTATTGATGCTAATCAGGAATTTACATCCTAGATTAACATGAATTCTTTAAAAACTATAACTCAACCGACTAAATTGCAAAAGATAAACAAATTTTATTTTCAACTTGATGAAGATTAGTTTTATTTTATTGCATGACATACACACACCAACGTACATATACCATATATGTATACATCATTTATACATAGATATAAAGATGATCATCCACAATATATATGGGATTTATATCTCAAACCCAAATCAGTCCAATCTATATACATACATATATGTATATCCAGCATTTCATTTGCTTTGAAAGCCATATAAACACACACACACACAATTTTGTTGTGTTCCATTTGGTGTGTATGTAGTATCCATATATGATGATTCCCTTTACTTTGTTTTGAGTAGTTTGAAAATTGTTTTTGTTGTTTGTTACACATTCAAAATGTAGAAAAATATGATTCCTAAAAAAATACAGGGTAACTTTTTGTTGTTGTTGTTTTAATTAATATTACTTTGTTTTTCGCATTACATGTGTATATAAATATAATTTTATGTTTTTGTTTTTGTTTTTTTTGGGTTTTCATTCTCATTTCTTTGTGTTTTGTTTGTTTGTTGGTTTTTTTCTTTGCTTTTTTTTGTTGGTACAGAGGTTCAGAGACATAAAAAACAGGCGCTAGTTGAAACCTTTGGAGGGCAAACAGATACATTTTACATACAGATGAATGCATTTTACATAAACATTTTGTCTAGTTCTTATCATATTAGATTATAAATAGGATATACAGCATTATTAATAATTATTATTTGTTATATTTCTTGATAATTCAGACTTCAGACGTGTAAGTGTGTGAGGGTGTGTGTGTGTGTGTATGTGTGTGTGTGTGGGAAGGGTGTTTGGTTTTGTTTTCTTTTTCTTGAGATGTTTTGTATACCCTGTAAACTGTACATAGGAGGCGCTTTCTAATTTATTTTTCCTTCTAAGAAATTTTGCAATCAACAAAAAAATTTTCAACTTGTGTCATAACCGTTACTCCATGTTATGTTTTAGCATATAACAATATTTAAGGGCGTGGCGGGGGAGTGGAACTGATTTATATATTCACAGAAGCAATCGTCTATCCAAATTGGTGTCTAATCATTCATTTGATCCAAATTCATCTACAAACATTGCAAAAATGTTTTCTGTTCTTAGAAAATCGTTTTTCAATAATATAAATTTAATTTTAAATTGATTTAGTTTTTAGTTTAGCTTGATAACCGAAAAAGTTGCTTCACATGTTCGAACACACGAATGGAAAATTGTAAACTGGAATTAGATTGAGAAATTCATTCACCTACATAGGTTTGTAAGTACAGTGAAATCTCAATATATGTACCTAATCTGAGGGTTTGAAGTTTCACTGTATACAATAACATTCACGTATTCGAATTGACCCTACTGAAGAAGAACTACTAATAATGATGGTGATGGGTCCTAAAATTGTCTTGACCCAGAAGCTCAGCTGCCTTTTAGGTATATTATTTTTGTTATCCTCCATTGTTGTTGTTGTTTTCTTTTTTTTTTTCTTTTTTTTCTTGTAATTAAATCTCTCTACAATCATCATACTCTATGAGTAACGACTATGAATAATTTTATTATTTATTTGTTTAATGAAGAAAATATTATTTTAAGAGGCACTTTTTGAAATTGTCGACTAAACAATAAAACATAAAAAATCACATTTGTTTGTGTATGGTTTTTTTTTTAGTTGTTTTTTTTTGTTTTTTTTTTTGGTAGGCGAAATAGTTTAATAATTATAATAAAAATAATATATATTTAAAGAAAAAAATAAAGATAATAACATTAACAAACTGGTATTTTTTAAACGTACGTAATTTATGGTAGTAGTTGATTTGCTTGGGGGGGAGGGGGAGGGGGAGGGGGAGGGGGAGAGGGGGATTGGCTTTCCATATGGATAAACACAATAAAGCTTATGTTCCTATAACAATATATATCATTTTCATTAAATATTTTCTTTTCTTTTGTTTGTTTATATATCTATATATGTATGTATATATATAGACTTTCGATTTCACTTAAAAGCAATGCGACAACTTCTCTTCTGGCGGCGCGATTGTCTTACTAACTGTCTGCCATTTGTTTTTATTTTAATTTTTTGTTTTTTTTTTTTCAGAGATAGAGAAAGTTGGCTATAATAGGTAGGATGGGTAAAGGGGGGGGAGGAGGTTGGTTTGTATATATATATTCATATTGCCATATATTCTTTGATTTGTTAAAAAGCTTAAATATATATCTTTCAATTCTCATTTGTTTCCGCTAAATAAACAAAAAAAAAAAGAAGAAAATGTTCGTTCTACACATTTGCCAACACTTAAACGAACAAACAAAAATTAAATTTATTTATATATATATAAAAATAAATGATAGCGGGAAAAATGGTTTTAACACTTAAATTAAACAATTGTTTTTTGTTTTGCTGTTTTTTCGTTTGTGTGTGTTTGTGTGTGTGTGTGTAAGAAAGATCGAGCTTTTTTCAATTATTCTCGATATTGTTTTTGTTTTTTTTTTTTGCTAAAAAGGTACTTGAAGTGTATACACCAGTTTAAAGGGGCATTATATAGTATCATGAATCAACAGGTTTATCCTTTTTACTTCATTTCTCTAACTAATTTGTGGTTGTTGTGCCTTGAAGAAAATGTTTGATAGATCCGTGTATATATACATATACATATACATATATAATAAAAAGGAGCTTAAACAATTTTTGCTTTTGCTTTGCTTTGAACTACGTATTAAATATGCTTAACTTGAATCATTTTCTCTCGCTTAATAACTAAATAATATATATATATATATAGTATATATATACACATATGTATATATCTTTGATTTAACAGTTTTACTTGAGTGTCGTGTGTTGCGATTTTTGTTTTTGTTTTTGTTTTTGGGTTCTTCTCGCTATGCTCGAGGCTTGGCTGTGTTTTGGTTAAATTTATATATAGTATATATATATAACACATATAGAATACATATAAATATATGTATACATACATATATTTGGAGCAGTTTCAAACAATTTAACAGCTTTTTATTTCGTTTTTGTTTTGTTTTTTTGCTAAGGACTCAATGAATAAGGCGCTAATTAGTTTTGTAAGTAGTTTCTATATGCATATATATAGGTTTTTGTTTGCTTAAATAAATTTGTTTTTATTTCCACACACACACACATGTTCACACTTTATTTTTGCTAATTACACTTTCTGTATGAGTGTTTTTTTTTTTTTTTATATTCATTTTTATTTACAACAAAATTTCATTTTCTTCGCGTATATACATAGTTAGTTATTGGCGGTGTGACTCAAACAAGCTACTGCGGGACTACCGCGAGGTATTGCTTCGCAGCGGCCGGCTTAAACTTAACCTTTAAACTAATCCTCCCTTCTCAGCCTCTCTAGTCGCCGTTGTTCGACCATAACGGCTGCCGCAAACTCGCACACTGCCTCCCATGCGCGACCGTTTTCTAACATCAGAGGCACCAGGTTCTCAATGGTGATACGCGTGCCGATCCTGGACTCCAACTCGCGTCTCTGTGCTTCATAGCGAGGGCAGTGAAAAGCTATGTGCCTTGCGTCCTCGACAATGCCGGCTCCGCACCACGTGCATTCGTCGGATGCCTCGTGCCCGAAACGCTTTAGATAGGCTCTGAAGCAACCATGGCCGCTCAGAATTTGCGTCAGGTAAAACGTAACTTGCCCGTGACTTCTGCCTATCCACTGTTGTAGGTCTGGGATAAGGCAGTAAGTCCAACGGCCCTTCGCAGATTCTGTCCATCGTTGCTGCCATCGAGCCACATGTTCGCCTCGTATTTCTTGCCGTATACTGGCTAAGGGCGATCGCTCGACCACCGGTGGTGTGGAGTGTAGCGCTCTGTACATCGCGTCTGCTTCGTACGCTAGGTCGCTGATCGGAGACAGACCAGCGATGACATGCGCAGCATCGTCTGAAATTGTGCGGAACGCACTGCAAATTCTCATTGCGCAGAGTCTAAAGACCGATTCCAGCCCTCGCCTATAGCTTTTCACCCGTAGCGCGCTAGCCCAAACAGGGGCAGCGTACAGGGAAATGGATTTTGTCACGCTAGTTAACAACAGCCTTCTCTCTTGTTTGGGGCCTCTTGTATTGAGCATGATCCTTGCCAGCGCGCGTGCAGAGCTCAGTGCCTTCTGGCACGTATATTCCAAGTGCTCACGGAAGCAGAGTCGTGTATCCAGCATTACCCCTAGGTATTTGATGGCCCTCTTAGATGTGATAGTTTTGCCACCAACTTCTATAGAGGCGGTCTCGACTTTCTTCCTGCTGCTAATTAAAACGGCTTCAGTCTTGTGGGCTGCCAATTCAAGACCTGCAACAGCCAGCCACCGGCCAATAGTTGCAATGGCGTTGTTGCATTTTTGTTCCGCTACTGCAAGCTCCTTTTCCGTTACCACCACCGCGATATCATCGGCAAAGCCGATTATGCGTGTGCCCGGATCAAAATTTAGTCTGAGGACTCCGTCGTACATGGAATTCCACAGGAGAGGGCCCAGGACTGAACCCTGTGGTACTCCAGCAGAGATGCTATATTCCTCCGAGCCGTCCACTGTCGAGTATCGGAGGCGCCTATTTGTGAAGTAGCTGTCCACTATGTGCAGCAGATTACCCTGGACGCCGAAAGAAGCCAGACTGCCCATTATACGACTCCATTCAGCCGAGTTGAATGCGTTTCTGATGTCAAGAGTCACCACCATGCAGTATTGTTTGGTTCCCCCTTTCCATCGGTTACCAGATATGGCGTCTCTGGCTGTGTCCACAACTGTGGTTATCGCGTCTATCGTTGATCTTGCCTTTCTAAATCCGTATTGGTTAGGAGAAAGTCCACCTCCTTGCTCAATAGCCTTGTTAAGCCTACGAGCTATGAGCGATTCCAATATTTTCCCTGCTGTGTCCAGAAGACAGATAGGCCTATACGATGAGGCTTCGCCGGGAGGCTTGCCGGGTTTTGGTAGGAGTACCAGATTTTGCCTTTTCCATCTGGATGGAAAAGTTCCTTCTCTCAGGCATGCATTGTACATTTTTATGAACACATCAGGGTGCAGATTAACTGCCAGCCTTAAAGCTCTGTTCGGGATGCCGTCGGGGCCAGGAGCTTTCTTATTATTTAGTTTGTTGACGATTTCCATCAGTTCTGTTTTCGTGCACGCTGTTATTTCTATCTCGCTGCTTCGAGTTGCCAGTGGTGGCTGGACCTGTTTTTGTGGGAAAAGTGAGCTGACGATTTGATTCAGGCTCGCTGCATCAGATGGTATTGATGTTTTCCCGACATCAACGCGTTTGACCACGGTCTGGTATGCCTTTCCCCAGGGATCGTGCTCGGCAGAATCGCAAAGACGCAGGAAGCATTCTCTTTTGCTAGTTCTGATAGCATGCTTTAGATCCAGCCGTTTGCTATGGTATTCCAGCCTTAGAGATTCAAAACTTTCTGTGCCTCTTGAACGCTGAAACTGTCGCCGCGCACGGAAACACGCTCGTCTGGCTGCCGCTATATTTTCGCACCACCAATGTACAGCCGCATAGGGGCGTTTAAAAAGTTTTCGACGTGTCATGCTAGCGCTGCAGGCTGTCTCAATGCTATGCATAATACTATTCGCCATGTTTTCTGCACTGTTTTCACTTGTGTTGAACAGCAGGTTTCCACAGAAAGCAGGAATGCTCAAAGTATCCACTCTGAATGCTCCTTCGCTCACAGTAGTATGGTGAGAAGGTGTACTACGGCCAATGGAGAACAATATTACCTCATGATCGCTTGCGGAGTATATATCGCATACTTTCCAATTGGAAAATCGCACCAGTGGATCGCTTACAAACGTCAAGTCTATTATTGATCCCATACCTGCTCTGTTGAAGGTTTTCTTGGACCCTGTGTTGAGTAACGAAACATTGAGAGTTGTCAGAGCCTCAAGAAGCAAACGGCCTCTTCTATCTGTATGACTACTGCCCCATTCCGTGGCCCATGCATTAAAATCGCCGCCAATTATAACTGGGCTGCGGCTGGGCGTCATCTTAATTTTTTCCGGTCCGTCTCAACTGAGGGCATAGCCGACTACCAGCTCTGTGGCCTATTTTGGCCCTGTCTACGCCTGCTTCAATACAAAGGAAGCAAGTTTCTGACCCATCGCACTTTGCCGCCTTATGGCCTGGCTGTCCACATTTGAGGCAGCAGTTCGACCTATCGGTTTGGCTGCTGCATTTGGCTGCTACATGGCCAAAGCCCAGGCATCGATAGCATCGAGTTGGTAGCTCATCCAGTTCCTTGATGCTGCAGAGATTCCAGCCTACTTCCAGTTTACCCAGTAGCAGTATTTTTTGCATTTCCACATCCGGGGCTGTGATGATCGCCACCTGAGTATTGCGTTTATATCCCGGTCGCATACTCTTCACTGTACACGTCGATGCATCAATATTCGCGTGTTTAACTAAAGCTTGAATAATATGGCAAGGCTCAGCTATGTCATCCAGATTCCGAATAATTGCGGACTTGAATTTCCTGAGAACTTTGACCCCAGCTGAGTCGCCTAGAACTTGGGAAATTTCGTCCATCAGGCCTCGGGAATCGCTTTGGGCGTTGCCTAATTCCAGCAGAAGCCCATCTTTGGCAGTACGCTTTAGTCTGCTTACATGGCTGCGAACATGGTCCAGCTTTTCATCCACTCGCCGGGTAACCAATGCCAGAACATCGCTATAGCTGACTCCAGAGCTCGGCTCAATCAGCAGGGCGTCTGGTTTTGCCCTTCGGGGCTTGACCTCCTTTACGCGGGTCTTACGTTTTGGGCCTACTTCTTGCCACCCTTGGCTAGACTCACTATTGCTGGTCCGGATTGAGATTTGACCTTCATCTTCCCTCTGATCACTTTTTTGCACAGAAGCGGCTGGCAACATCCGATGCCTCTGTTGCCGCTGCAAATGTGGTATACTTTTCGAATTCTTCGGACTTTTTTGGCCCGCCTGAGAGGTGTTATTCGAAGTCGAAGTTGAAGTAGACCCGCCGTTTCCTATTGTAGCACTTGATGGGGGCTTCCTGCATTCACAAGGACAGTGGCAACTCCTGGTTGGAAGTACCTCCGATGCCGTTGCACTTTCTGCATCCGTTTGCTGCTCTCTACTTGCTCGCTGCGGCGGGACTAAGCCTGGACTTGCTGTCTCCTCTGGTGTGACGCCCTTGCCCTGGAAAAGCAGTATCAGATCTGCATGCAGTCTCTGAAGTTTCGCCACGTTTTCCCTAAGCGGGTTCGTTATCGAACGATTACGCCCATCTTTACATTTTACGGTCATCATTGAAATGGACTCTAGCACGAGTCCCATTTCATCTAGCTCCCTGCATACTGGCTGCACTTTTACTCTTTTGAACGGAACACTCCTCGTTTCAGGGCTACTGGCAGGACTCGGGGTGCCTCTTGCTCTTTTTGGGGTGTCCGATGGTTGAGTTTTCGACTCCTCACAGACTAGGTTCGCCATTAGATTGGAACCGGCGACCATCAGTGTGCCGGCAGGATTTAGATCCAGATTTGCTCCTTTTTTTTGGCTCTCTACTTCATTTTGGCTGACTCCCTGCTGTGGCGGAGACCGCTGCAGCATCGGTCGTCGCCCGAACGCCGATTCGTACTCAGCTTCCAGTATGCCTTGGTCTACGTACGCAAGTCCCCCGGTGGCCAAGAATTTCCTCCTGACGACGGCTGGGAGATATACCGCCCCGACTCGGTGGCCTAAATCCAAGCTAGTATAGAACTAAAAGCGTTGACTAGTAGACCAAGGTTACTTTGGCAAAAGTGGAACCAAAAAAAAAAGGATGAAAAACCAAAAAAAAGGAGAACAAATATAGGTGTAACCCAGGATTTGAACCTATACCTCTACCGATCCTTTAGGCTTGGCCTCATACCGCTCCGCCAGAGGCGGATTCGCGCCGGCTTGGCACAGACTGTATGCAATGCAGCAAATTTGGTGCAGACTCAATTTAAATTTAAATTTATATCAATTTATTAATTAAAAATAAAAAGAATATATATATTTAGATTTATTGAACCAACAGGGGATTTTAGCAAATTCCTTCGCCGGGATTTGAACCAGGGAATTCGGCTTAAGCAACTGAGGTGCTACCCCCGGCGCCACGGGGTGCTGGAACCAGGCGGTGGCTAGAAGTTTGCTTGCAGGTGCCCTTACAGTTTCCGTGTTATGGTGCACAAGGGGGGAGGAATATTATGCTGGATAAAAGCTCCGCTTACCTCTCGGCTGGTAGGGATCTAGGCTACAAGTTAACAGTTTAAGGGCAGCTGTTAACATGCGGGGCCCTATGTTGTTTGGGTGGTCCGGCAGGTCTGCCAATCAGCTGGTGGAGGAATGTGGAGAGATGCTTACAAGAGTAGCTACGTTCACCTCACCCTCACAAATGCAGGAGGTAGGAGGCGACCCCGCTACGCCCGAATTGGTCACCAAACCACTGGAGCTCCAAAAAAACCAAAAGCACTACTAGCACCTTGCTGGGACGCAATTTCTATAGCACTATCACTATCGAACAGGGAAAACACAGGAGACTCTCTCGGCGCAGTTTTCGGATCTAGTCAAGTCCTCTTAACTACGATTTTTTATATAAATTACGGAGCTATAACAAAACGCGACCGCACTGGAGAATTCTTATATATGTGTCCTTCTGTATGAGTGTGTGTGTGTGTGTGTGTATTGTGTATAAACTTATTAACTTTAGAGTAAAACATTGCACCCATACAAAAGCTGTTTAAATTGGTTTTTGTTTCTTTGTTTAACAAGTTAAAAATTATAAATAGGAGAAAGAAAAAAAAAAAAAACTAATAATGGCCAACAAAAACAATAAAGTCGGGAGAATTTGTAAAAATTAAAGAATGATATCATATATATGTATGTATGTACCGATATATGATGCTCAACTCTTCTTCTTAGTCTTAGAAGCAAGTAAAATAGAAATAATAATTCTAAAAATAATTATAATAATAATATTATTATAGTAATAAAAATAATAATAATGATAATTGAATTTAATAACAAACACAAAAAAAAATAATAATATTAATTAGGTTAGATTAAGTTATTTGGAAAGAGACAACAACAATTGTTGATTTGGACATCTCACTCTGGAGAGCGGCGCGGCCTGTGATTGCTTGTTGTTGTTGCTTGTGGTCCTCTTTCCTTTCTTCCTTTTGTTATTATTGTTGTTGTTGTCGTCGTCGTCGTTTTTAGCGTCTGGCGGCACCGCCGCCTGCCTTACGCCATATTCACCGCATCCAAGATGACTTTCTCTTGATCTTGTTGCGCAGACCACGCAATGGCTTCACCTTGTTGCTTGTGACTTTGTTGACAACTGCGGCGGCGGCAACACTGACATTGCCATTACCTCCGCCGCCCATAATTGCAACTGAACCTGGCAGACAACTCAAGCTGTACATGCCGCCGCCGTTGGTGGTGTTAGCATTGGAGGCGGATGAGGATGTAACATTCCCATTGCTATTGTTGGGCGTTGCTGGTGAATTACCATAAAACTGCTGCTCTTCAAACACTGCACGTTGCGGTTGTTGATGCTGATGTTGTTGTTGTTGTTGCTGCTGATGCTGCAATTGCTGTTGTTGAGCCACATTGGCTGCCGCACTACTAAGCAAAGCCATTTTACTGCCACTACCATTGGTATATATACCAATAGCTTGTGCGTGATGCTGAAATTGAAGCTGAGTCGGATGACGTTGCTGCTGTTGTTGTTGTTGTTGTTGTTGGTGGTGGTGGTGATGATGGTGCTGCTGCTGCTGATAAGTGTGATGATGGTCCTCTTCTAAACTATGCCTGGAGGAGGCACGTTTATGAGGTGAGCCAAGGCTACTGGCACTGCCACTACCACTACCATTGCTATGATAATGCGTGGTCGCCACTGAGCCACATTCCACAATGGAGGATCGCGATAGGGAAAGCAAGGCATCAACGCCATCACGTTGTCGCTGCTGATCGGCCAGCTCTTCGGGTGTGATATTATGACTAGAAAAGACAGAATGACAAGACAGTTTAATTTTGAATCATATTTTGATCAGATATTGATCACTCTTACTTCTCCTCGCTGCTATCATAGGCTGCATCTGAACTGGCACAATTGCTATCTGCACCGCCGCCGCCCACAGTCAGATGATGATCATGATCATGATGATGATGATGATGATGCCCATGATGATGGTGATGATGATGGTTCGGATGATTGCCACCACCCATAGCACCCATCGTCTGACCAGTAGTCAATGGAGTTGAGGCTCCACTGTCAGCATTGCTATTGCCACCCGCCGAATATGTATGATCTTCGCTAGGCGAGCTAGTTATCACTGGAGCGCTACACATGGAGAGTGAGAGAGAAAGAATTACATAAGTGTGATCGAATAAGAGAGGGAAATATTCTTAGTGTATTTACCCATTTTGAAAGGATTCGGTAAAAACCTTGGAACCATGCTTAAGAAATAGCATAGCTGCTGCTGCATGTACATCGTCCATGCTATCTGCACCACAATCGCGTGCCAAACGCTCAAAATTATATTCATCTCCTCCATTAGCCGCAGCAGTGTTTCCTATTCCATTTACAGTTGAATAGTTGTTGTACTTGTTATTGTTATTGTTGTTGTTGTTATTGTTGGTTGCATATTCTCCAAGCATTTCATCATCCAAACGATCTCTTTCCACTAGCTGCTGCTGCTGCTGATCATCACGTTTAGTATTGCTAAACGCTCTCGATAAATTAGGAAACAATTTGGGATCAAAACGAGAATGACCTGACCCCGAACCGGAACCGGAACCAGAACCGGAACCATCTCCTGCAGCCGATGTTGAACTTGTGGGTGTAGCAGCTGCTGGCTGGCTAGCTCCAACATTGGGGGCCAATACCAAGCCGTTGCTTCTAGTTGGCGTAGCCAAGGCCACGGCTGTTGTTGCCCCTGGAGTGACGAGTGCTATAGAAGCTCCCGGTTCAACACCAATAGCCGCCGCCGACGATGATGATACACTACCATTGTTATTATCCAGACCCATGACGATTTCATGGCCAGAGATAAAGCTAACAGGACTTTTAAGCGATGGGCTTATTTTGTCTACCGCTGAATTTGGAAAGAATGGCGATCGATTCAGGGCCTGAATGAGATTTTGTCGCTGCTGTGGCTCTACACGCCACAATGATCCTTTGCCCATATTGGGGGCCTTTTCCACCTTAACGAAACTCTTGTTCAATGACAAATTGTGACGTACACTGTTCTTCCAGCCATTTGGCGCTGTCTTAAAGTATGGAAAATGCTGTACAATCCAAGCATAGATCTCCTTAACGGGCAGTGCCTTCTCCACCGAACCCTCAATGGCCATGAAGATTAAGGAACTGCAAGAACAATAAGAGATTGCAATCTCACATCTAACATATCAACTTAAGATTAAGATTACTCACCTAAAGCTATATGGCGGCTTATTATTGGTATGCACAAGTGGATCATATGGCACATTATGCGGATGCTTTTGCTTTTGTGGTGTATTTGGACCACCACCACCACCGGCACCATTAGCACCACCATTAGTAGAAGGAGCACCACCATTCGTACTGCTGGCACTGCCATAGCCATTGGCATTTGCATTGGTGATTGGAGTTCCAGTTCCTCCAATGTTGTTGTTGTTCTTAATTGTTATATATTGCTGTTGTTGTTGTTGTTGTTGTTGTTGTTGTTGTTGTTGGGGCGTACTGGTATGCATACGTGTGACAGCCACCAAATCGAATTCTTTAAGCGAATCCTCATTCTCATAACTGGTATAACTACTCGGACTCTGCAAATTGTGCAAAACATTGCCACCGGAAGCACCACCGGCGGCAGCGGCGGCACCACCACCATTGTGAATACTTGTCGGCGTCATTGGCGGCGGCGGCGGAGACACTGACAATTGCGGACTGTGCGGCTGAATGGCATTATTACTACTAATATTATTATTATTATTATTATTACTACTGCTGCTGTTGCTTGGAGTTGTCGTCGTCGTCGTCAATGTGGTGTAACTGGAGCCGCCAGGTGGCAAAAGGGTACTTCTAGCCGTTTCCGTTGCAATATTGGCGGGCGGGCTATTATATCAGAAACGGAATCAATAGAAACGAATCTCGCAAAGAAATTCTCAAAGTTTACTTACATGACTTGCGGCGAGTTAATATAGGTAAATCCTGGTGGACGTGTGCCATTCAGCAATGTGGCTGTCGTGCTGGTTGTGGTTGTGATTACATTCATTTGGTCTTTGCTGTTGTTGTTGTTGTTGCTGCTACTGCTGGGCGTCGTCGTCACCTCAGAGGAGGATGAGGAGGCGGAGGAGGAGGAGGACGGGGCATAGTTGACGGCATCGAAGACGGCATTGAAACTGCTCGCTTTGGGTACAGGACTATTGCCACCATTCACTGCAGCAGTCGATGAGCCAGAAGCTGAACACGAGCTAAGTGATGAATTATTTGAGGAGGCGGGTGAACTGACCACAGTAACAGTGGAGGCCACCAACTGATGGTGATGATGATGATTATTGGACGACGATTGATGTTGCTGTTGCTGCTGCTGCTGCTGGTGATGATGGTCCCATAGCACATTCATTTTTTCACGCAAATATTTCTTATGTGGATGATGTGTGGCAAATGAGGAGGAAGAATTTGAATTTGAGGTGCTCGAGGCGGAGGCGGAGGCGGAGGTGGAGGTGGAGGACAAAGACAGAGAATCAGCTGTCTTGCCAATTGTTGCCCCACCATTGCTGGTCACATAGATTTGTTGTGGTTTCAAAACACCAATATTACTGCTAGTCACCACAATGGGCACAAAACTGTGGGCATTTCGCGTAGTTGTTGTTGTTGGATATGTGGTGCCGCCTGATGTCGTAGTGGTGGAAACGGAGGCAGAAATGGCAGATTTGGTACTAGCGGCGGCGTTGGAGGTGGCAGCGGTGGCAGCTTTATATTCTACCACAGTGGTGGTCCCACTTGGACCCTTATGTACGGTTGTGGTGCTGCTATATAAAGCCGATGATGATGCTGATGCTGAAGGGGATTGCTGCTGTTGATCACTGACTATACACAGATTTGTGGGCGCCGCAACGACTGTTGCTCCTACTCGTTTGTTTGTTGGGTTAGCTGCTGCTGTAGTTGCTGTTGTTGTTGTTGTACTTGTGACTATGCCCTTGATCAGATTGCTATCACTCAACCAGGACAGCGGGCGCAATTCACCATCATCTGTTTCGTGGGTTCTCTCACCACCTGCAGCGGCGGCTACCACTGCCAGGGCATCAGCTGAGCTTAGCTCAATGGGTTCTGCAGCAAGGAGTACTATGTTGCCAGTTCCTGCAGCAACGGCTCCGCCGCCTGTTGCCCCACCAACTGTTCCATTATGTTCGTATGCTTGAAATCCTGCGGTGGTGGTGCCAACGCCAACGCCAACGCCAGCAGCATTATGTTGCAGAAATACATATTTTGAACCGGCGGCCGACATAATTGTGCTGGGGGTACTCGATATGGAAGGCGGTGGTGGTGGCGGTGTTATCACTGTGGTTCCAATTGATGGCTGGGCCACACTACGATATCCATGGGCGGACGCTGCCGCTGCTGTTACCACTGCTGTGGCCGTTGTTGTTGTTGTTGTTATTGGTGGTGTTGTTGTTGTTGCTACTGCTATAATTCCTGCCTGCGACTGAGGATGATGAAGCTGTCCACGAAATTGAACAATATCGTAATGACTGGTTGTTAGCAATTGTGTGGGATTATCCGTTGACATGCTGCAAAAAGAAAAAAACCAAAAATTTTATTCATCAAGATCGAAAATTCGGACAAATTCGTTAAGTCAGGAAAGTATTGCGGTTGCAATTGGCTGGACTTAACCCGCCACTCCCCAAGCAACTGCAAAACTGGTGTGACCCCTCTCCTACCACACCCACCACCCCCCTTGTTTTACTTGTCAGTTCCTAGCTGGATCGTGATGGCTAATTTTTTCTCTATGCTTAGAATTAGTCAAGTTTTGTAAACAGTCGAGTCATTTAGCCAAAAAGTCAAAGGTTTTTCACACTTTAGGACTGAACAAAGTTTTTACCTACTTTTTACGCAATCATCATCATTATCATCATCGTCATGATCATCATTCATTATCAACAAGAAGTCGGTGTTCTCTTTGCTCCATGCTGCCTTTTAGTTTCTCTCTATCTCTTTCATTCTCTTTTTCGTTCTCCGACTCTCTTCTTAGCTATGTATGTACATATGTACATCATATATTATCTTATCAGTATTTTTTACAAACAGTTCTCTGTTCTGTGTGGTTACCTAAGTGGTGCAAAAGTGGTGCATATTCAAAATTCTCAATAAAAGCGAAAATCAATCAATAGTTGCTGGGGACAAACAATAAAACACAAAAGAATCAGTTTCTGTGATCAAAAGTATTTCATTGGAATTGAAAAACATATGCTTTTGCTTGATACAAAACTGTTCCCAAAAACTGATACAAATACCTGAACAAAGTATGTACATATCGATTATAATGTAATATAATTCATAGGAAATTCAGATTACAATGGATGAAATCATCTCCACATAGGCAAACTGTGTCCTGAATTGTCCTTGCAAAAACAATTAAAACATTTACTTTGAATCAAGAAAACAGACTTTAACATATTTTTAAATTCTTTGCTCTTTATAATTCAAATTAGAATCTGTAGATACATTAGACTTTAAAGATTAAAGTGAAAAATCAGGGCAAGCTGGTGGCCGATTTTACGATCGAGCCCACTGTCAATGGCAGCAACCATGGGGGCTTAGGCTTATATTCTATGAAATGGACACGTGTTCTGTAAAGTTCACAGTAATCTATGCTAATTAACATAGATAAATAATGTTGTATATAACATGTGGGGGAGTACATACATACATACATATATATGAATATTTTAATTTGAAAAAGAATGGAGCGGATGTAATCATCATCAAACACGACAAGTGTTGAACAACCAAAGAAAGAAAAAAAAAAACCAAAACAAAGAAGAAAAAAACATAGCAGCATTCCAGGAGACACCGATGAGTTAGTGGTGTTCCTTTTTTGTTGTTGTTAGGTTAAGGTGCAGCCAACTAAGTGTATTATTATTTATTGATTTTCAAAATAAACGAAAAGCAAAAAAAAAAAAAAGAGGCAAAGCTTCTTCTGGGCCTTAGTAGTATAACGAAAACAAAACAGAACAAAAAAAAAATAAAATAAACACAAATACAAATAAAGTAAATTACTGTGACAAGCTATTATTTTGCATTTGCAACAACAACAACAACAACAATGTAGGCGCACAGGGCAAATGTAAGTGCCACAACAAACAATCAAATAAAAAAAATATACAAATTCAGTTTTGTATACACTTAAGTCGCAATAAAAACGAGACGAGGATACCCTTAAAATACAAATTAAGCTATTAACCGAAACATATGTATGGCTAGTCAAAATGACTCAGTGAAGGTATTTGCATCAAAAGAAGAATTTTCAGTATTGAATGTTATCAGACGATTACAAAGTGTAGGAGAATTTCATGAAATTTCCATTTTTGTAATGGAGTCTTGTACACACAACTCAGTTTACATTAGAAATAAGTCCAGACCACTGAGTTCTTGGAACAAGCTCAGTCTATTCATTGGAACACACACACACACATACATACATATGTACATTGATTCAAGATTTACTTCTTTAACTCTCAATCACTATATACTAGCAACTGATTCTCCCTTCTAGATAGTATATATATACATACAGTTTGGCAAGAAAGTGTTTACACACAGGGAAAACATAAAAATTTTTAGCTTTGAAGCGAAATAAAAGCAGTTAAAATATGATTGTCCAAACTTTTTTTAATGAAAATAGGTAAACTAAACTATAAACTTATTAATAAGTGAAAAAAAATTAACAATATGTTTCAATTAACAAAAAAAAATAACAAAAAACAAAAAAAGGAACAAAAAGTAACTGCCAAGAAAGTGTTTACACATCTCGCTTTTTCGTTTCTTTTTGTCGCATATTCTAAATTTACCGTTGTTTCCCGGAATTTTCCGATCGACAACTATGACTGCTTCAATTTTTTGTGTGGTTTCATTATTAGTTGGCACAATTACTCCGGTAATAGGAATATTTTCAAAAAATAAAAATGCCAGGCAAACGTGTACCATTTGATATGGCCCAGTTGGTGTATTATAATCACACATTGGGTAAAACTGCCACAGAGATTGCCCAAATGTTTTTGATTTCTCGGAAAACGGTATATAATATAATAAACCGTGCCCAAAAAGAGGGTAGGCTCGAGTCAAAGCCCGCAACTGGACGGCCTCGCCTATTAACACCCAGGGCAGAGCGGATTATGCTGCGAAAAGTGGACGAAAAACCAACTATTTCGAACCGGAAGCTTGCCAGAGACCTGCAGGAAGAATGTGGCATTACCATTTCCCGGGAAAGTGTTCGGAGTGCGCTAAAGCGTAACGATTTCTCATCCCGAGCAGCCCGGAAAAAACCACTGATGTCGGCAGATCACGTTCAACGACGTTTAACGTTTGCTAGATTGCACGGAAATCAGCAAGATTCATATTGGGATGATGTAATATTTTGCGATGAATCAAAAATGATGCTGTATTACAACGATGGTCCAACTAGAGTGTGGCGCAAACCCCTAAAAGCCCTCGAGAACAAAAATATAATACCGACTGTTAAATTTGGAAAACTTTCGGTAATGGTCTGGGGGTGCATCTCAAGCAAAGGAGTTGGAGATTTATGTTTTATTGAGAACACCATGGATGCTGGACAGTACTTGGACATTTTGCGCACACATTTAGTAGCCAGTGCCAACAAATTTGGGTTCTTTGCCAATGGTAAGCCTTCTTTTAGGTTTTATCAAGACAATGATCCCAAACATAAGGCAAATGTTGTAAGGTGCTGGCTGCTCTACAACTGTAAAAATGTGTTGGATACACCAGCTCAAAGCCCGGACCTAAATCCCATTGAAAATTTGTGGGCTTATCTGAAGAAGCGAACCGCCAAGAGACATCCTAAGAACAAAACGGAGCTGAAAACCATTGTTTTGGAGGAATGGCAAAATATCCCACTGGAATATGTCAGAAACCTGGTCCAATCAATGAATAGACGCTTAGGAGCAGTCATAGATGCCAATGGTGGCCACACAAAATATTAGTTTTAAGTACTAAGTAGTTAAAACGCTTTAATGAATTAATTGTTTTAGTTGTGTAAACACTTTCTTGGCAGTTACTTTTTGTTCCTTTTTTTGTTTTTTGTTATTTTTTTTTGTTAATTGAAACATATTGTTAATTTTTTTTCACTTATTAATAAGTTTATAGTTTAGTTTACCTATTTTCATTAAAAAAAGTTTGGACAATCATATTTTAACTGCTTTTATTTTGCTTCAAAGCTAAAAATTTTTATGTTTTCCCTGTGTGTAAACACTTTCTTGCCAAACTGTATGTATGTATGTACCTCATCTAATCAAAGATCCAAATAATAGAGGGTAGCTAAACACAAAAAATTACATTACTAAACGAGACCCAGTGAATGGGTCATGCAAAAATTCAAAAGAGAGAGAAAAAAAGAGAGAACAGAAAGAGCTTTTACTCTTGGCCAGTGAAAAGAGAGCACCATATAAACAAAAACAACAACAGTCAAGTCAAGTAAAGTCAAGCCCCAGCAAGAAGTTGCGTCTCAAATGAGTTTGTGGAAAGGGGACAAGGGAAGCGGAATTGCGTTTTTACTTACATATGTTACGCAGTTTGTTGTCTTGGCAACTTTGTGAAAGAAAGAATCGAGCTTGAATTCGCTCTCTCTCTCTCTAACTCTAGGGACTACTTAGATGTAGGCTAATGTAAAAGCATGTGTTTTGGCTACCATTCTCTTTCCTTCTTTCCCTCTCTTTTTCTCTCTGAGAATGAGTTGTTTTGTTTATTTTTTCGTTAGCCTACTACTCTTATTTTTAAAGCCGCTGTTTTTGTTGTTTTTTTTTTGTGCGTTTCTTTCTTCTCTGTTTGTTATTATCTGGTTTTGCTTTTAGTTTGTTTTTATTTTTTGCCATTACTTTTGCTTGGTTGAGATTAGCTCTTGCTTTTGCAGTGAGTTGTCAGTTTTTCGTTCTAGAAACGTCAACCGACAACAAAAGTCTGTGGCTGTGGCTGTGTGTGTGACCCCTGTGGATGGATACATCAACTACCTATGGGTACGGTACACATACATATAAAGCTAAATATACGTAAACATTTGCTGATTTTTTAAATGTCAACCCCCCCTCCCCATCACCTCACATTGCATTTTGCATGCCCTTTCTCTTTCACCCCAATGTCCCCACACACACACACTCACACTCACTCCCTTGTTTCTTCTTTCAATTAACAACAACAACAACAAGTGTTGATGATGATGATGATGTTCATTGTGTATGTGTTTTTTTTTTTTTTTTTTTTTTAATTCTATTTATTTAACAAATTAATTACATATAACAGTGAGGCAACATACAGTATACGTACAATACATTAAGATGCAATACGTACACTACAGTAATATACAAGAAAAATGACAAGAACTGCTGCGGGACGGCCGAAAGGTAATGCTTCACAGCAGTCGAGTTGTTTTTAATGCCGTACCTCCACCCCTGCCCTCCGGCGTTCGGCTAATCGCAGATCGCGCATCGCGTTAGCTGCGAAGGAGTTTACCGCATCCCACTTACGTGGACTCGAGATCATCTCCTCTATCAGGTTATCAACTGTAAGGGTGGTACCCACTTCTTGGAATAGCACCTCCCGTTCGCCAGAGAAGCGATTGCATTCAAACATTACATGCTCTGCATCTTCAATGACGCCGTCCCCGCAGGACGGGCAGAAGGGGGATGCGTCGTGTCCGAAACGGTGTAGGTAATACCTAAAACATCCATGCCCACTGATGAATTGCGTAAGATGGAAATTTACGGCACCGTGTTGCCTACCAATCCACGCACGTACATCTGAAATCATTCTGTGGGTCCAACGCCCCTTGGAGGATTGATCCCACCTCTGCTGCCAGGTGGCTATACTTCTCCTTCTAGCGTCAGCCCTCTTCTCCCTCCTAGATGGCCCATCCTCAAGCGAAGATGCTACTAGTCGAGCTTCCTCTATCTGTAGCTCGATCGGAACCATTCCCGCAATAACCAGTGCGGCGTCGTCGGAGATGGTCCTGAAACCGCAACATACCCTGAGCGCGCTGAGACGATATGCTGCCCGGATACCTCTGGTATAGCTCTCTGTCTTTACTGCATCTGCCCATACCTGTGCCGCGTAGAGAATGATGGATGTTGTAACGCTAGAGAGTAGCAGTCTTCTTTCTTGTCTGGGGCCGCGGGTGTTCAGCATGATTCTCGCTAAAGCCCTCGCTGACTCCAGAGCCTTTGCGTGCACATGCTCCAGATGTTCTCGAAAGCATAGCCGCGTATCCAGCCAAACTCCAAGGTACCGAATAGCCCGCTTCGAGCATATGATAGAGCCCTGTACACTGACCGATGCCGTCTCGACCCGTTTCCTGCTGCTTATTAGGACAAGCTCCGTTTTGTGCGCTGCTAGTTGTAGGCCCACCGAACGCAGCCACTCTGTGATGAGCAAGATCGCCTCGTTCGCCAACGCCTCCGCTTTCGCGACTTCTTTTGCCACTATGACCAGAGCTACATCGTCAGCATATCCAACGGTTTCGCAGCCAGCCGGCAGGTTCAAGCGAAGGATCCCGTCATACATAATGTTCCACAACAGCGGCCCCAAAACGGAGCCTTGGGGTACCCCTGCGGAAACCGAGTATGATGATTGGCCGTTTGTTGTGCTGAAGCACAGTTGCCTGTCCTCGAAGTAGCTCCAGATAATTGCGCGTAGATACTCTGGGACTCCAAAGTTATATAATGCATCCAAAATACATCCCCAGTCTGCAGTATTGAAAGCATTTTTAACATCTAGCGTGACAATCAGACAGTACTCCTTCGTCCCAAGCTTCCATCGAGTGCCTTCTATGGCTGTCGCGGCTATACTGACAACCTTGCCAATGGCGTCGACCGTCGATTTGGCTTTGCGAAATCCAAATTGATTGGATGATAGGTCCCCTCCGGCATTTATAGCTCTGTGAAGCCGGGTACATATAAGACCCTCTAGAACTTTCCCCATAGTATCCACCAGGCAGATGGGCCTGTAAGATGAGGCCGTTCCTGCGGGTTTCCCTGGTTTCGGGATCAGAACCAATTTTTGCCGTTTCCAGATCGTGGGGAAAACTCCTTCATCTAGGCATTTATTGTATGTCTCCAAAAATGAGTCTGGGCGCAGCGCCATTGCCAGTTTGAGGGCCCGGTTGGGGATGGCATCTGGTCCTGGTGCCTTACTCGGCTTAAGTTGGCTTGTTGCGGCCACGATTTCCTGTATTGACACAGGTTCAGTGACATAACTTCCTGCAGCTGGTGTGGCGGGACGTCTACTATGGAGTGAGTTATCCTTACGCGGGAATAATTCTGTGACTATGGAGCTAAGTTGCTCCGCTTCTAAAGGTGTGTGATTTCTATTTGCATATATGCGCTTTACGACGATTTTATACGCCTTCCCCCAGGGGTCTTGCTCTGCTGAGTCACATAGTCTTAGAAAAATTTCCCTCTTAGTTGCCCAAATAGTGTGCTTTAATGTCGTCCTTGCCGAGCTAAATTCGTGCTGCAGCTGCGGCCAGTTTTCAGCATCACGGCGTCTAGCCCTTTGGTATCGTCTCCTGGCTGCAAGACACTTTTTTCGCAAATCGCTGATGTTTTGATTCCACCAATATACAGACTTGTGGTGCCTTGTGTATGCACCACATTGCTGCATGCCCGCATCGCATGCTCTCTCGACCATTTTGGAGATACGGTGAGCCATAACCTCTGCTTCATCCTGTTCCCAGTCGCAGCTGTTGAGTGCCGCTGTAAATTCCTGCAAGTTAAGCGTGTTTATCTTATATTTTTTATCTTGAGTATCATTAGCATTTGGTGGGCGGCCAGGTTCTTCCACTGCAAAAACGATGGCCTCGTGGTCACTTGCAGTATAAGTATCGCTTATTTTCCATGACGACGATGGATAAAGGCCGCTGCTGGTGAAAGTGAGATCTATAATTGATCCCATTCCCGCGCGCCTGAACGTAAATTGGGAGCCGCTGTTTAATAGGACAACGTCTGCGGCAGCAAACGTCTCTAAAAGTACACGCCCTCTTGCATTGGTAAAGGGGCTGCCCCACTCTACCGCCCACGCGTTGAAGTCGCCGCCAACAATAACGCGGTTGTGGTTTCTTATATCCGTAATCAGATCGTCCAATGACTTACTATAGCCTTCCAGCGAGAGGCTTGGTGGCAAATAGCAGCTGTAGACCCAAAAGTCATTTATATGAGCACGCACAAAATGCTCAGCTGCCCACACAGAATACTGCGAGCAACGCTGCGACCGCACGTTGCACGTCCAGATAGCCGCCTTGGATGAGAGGCTCCTGCTCCAGTTGCTGTCCTCGCTACACCTATAAGGTTCGCTAATTAACACCGCGTCTGTGTTTAACTCAAGCACTGTTTGCGTTAGCAATGCTTGCGCCGCCTCGCAATGATTTAGATTTATCTGTAAAAATCTAATCTTCTTTGTGGTGGGACACCGTCTTGGGACTTTTCTTGGTCCATGCAGGGCAATTCTGGCCGCCGGAAACGTGGTCCAACTGGTCAAGGCCCTTTTCTAGGCACAAAAAACATTTAGCCTTGTTGTGGCACTCTTTTATCTTGTGGTCGTTCTGCCCACATCTCAGGCACCACTTGCTTCTGTCGACTCGCCTATTGCATCTGGCTGCGATATGCCCAATTTCCAGGCACTTATAGCACCTCACTGGAGTCTCATTTATGCGGATCCTGCATACGTTAAAAACTACTTTAACGGTACCAGCTTTAAGCAAAATCTCCGCCACGTGTGCTGGGATACACAGAATGGCTTTCTGAGTCCCCGAGCGCAGCGGACGCAGACTCTTTACAGCATCATGGGGTAGATTTATGCTCAGTTCGGCAGAAATCGCATTGATTATCTCGTCTACGGTAGTTTCATCGTCCATGTCTAGAATCTCCAGCCGGGTACGGTGGGTGAGGGTATGGGCTTCTGCCTTGCCATTCAGTGCCACATCGATATCTCCTTTAATCCGCTGCAAATTATCGGCACTACCCTTGATCTCTAGAAGAAGGTCGCCCCTTGCTGTTTTTCTCACTTTTTGGACACATTCGCCAACGGCTTTGAGCTTTGCATCCTCGCTCCGTGTCACCAGTTTTAGGATGTCACTATATGACATGTCGCCCTTCTTTTCGACGATGATAGCATTTGGTCGCTGCCTCTGCTTTGTATGCCTTCTCTGTTTTGGAGCTACTACGTGCCATTCGGCACCGCCAGCAGCAGGCTCTTTTGCAGTACTGATCTCACCAATATGTGCACTTTTTTGCTTTTTTGCTGGCACATAGCTTTGAGTCACCACTTCATCCCTTGGGCGTTTAGGAGAATCGCCGATTGGGGGCTTACCACGGAGTCTACTCACGGCCATGGCCACGCCGGGCGCTTGATCTGACTCAGCAGGCTTTCTCTCATTGCAGACGGTCAGCTGGCCGTCGAACACCTTTTGGCACAGGAGTTCTTGCAGCTCCTTCATTCTCGTGATGGCTTGTTTGGTGTTGACATTGACGTGTCGGACGGCCTTTGTCATGAACACCTCTACTAAATCCCGAGGAGCTTACCCAATTCATCGAGCTCAGGGATATTCGATGCCAGTGGAGCTACCGGTGCCGCATCCGAGCACTCGACTCTTTGCGTTGACGCTGGTGCCACAATTAGTTGCTGGCCATTCTCTTGTGGAGCTGTAACCCGGGGCGGAGTCCGGCCCAGACGTGAGCTCTTCCTGAAAGCAGCCTCTTCCGTTGCCTCAGCAGAATTCGCACCAACCATACTAGATTGGCACTACTGAGACAAGGTTTAACAGTCAGGCGCTATCCGTTACTTTAAAATTTGAATTTGAATTTTCAAATTGGCGCCCAAAAACTCCCTGGCGCCCTCTGTCAGATACAAGGGCCCGACCCCTGCGTTTCCCAACACTGGCCTTGGTCAGCTGACAAACGATCGGGGAAGAAGAAGCAGCCTCTTGCAGCAACAAGAAATGTGGAACGGCCTGGGGAAATTTGCGGATAATTCCACGACACACTCACACAGGCAGGAGTCCAGAGGATGAGAGGCGGGAAAACCAGTAAGCAGGAGAGAAACGCCGCCCCCCCTTGGCCCAATGACCGGTCCAAACTTATGGGGATACCAAACGAATAATTTGGCCAGCACCGCGTTGAGGCGCAGACACCAACAGTGGTACGTAGCTAGACACTCCGAAGCTAGTCCTAAACAGATTCCACGATTCACAGATTCTTTGGAGGCCGATTTTTACACTCAAAACTGGGAGCATCCGCAAAGACAACCGCGAACTCAGACTCTCCTTGTATGTTGTGTATGTGTGTGTGTGTGTGTGTGTGTGTGTGTGTGTGTGGTAACTGTACCTGATGATGCCTGCTGCCCTTTTGCATGCAACGCGTGCTAATAATGAAAATGAACTACCGAAGAACCGTAAAACCGAACCTAACCGAACTAATCCGAACTTAAACTAAGACCCAGCCCAGCTTTCTTACGATGATGATGATGATGATGATGATGGTGCGGCTGGTTAATGATTCATTTCAGAATTCTTACATACATTTGTCATAATAGCAAGTGTAAAAATCGGTTTATTAATAAATCCAAAATGATTTTTAATACAAACACAAAACAAAAGTTAATCATAAATGCAGCAAAGCAGAACTCAACTATTTAATACCCTATAGATTAAATCTTATTACAAATAATTCAACTCAAGTAACTATTAAAGAAAGTCAATAACTTTTAAATTCGATTAATCGATTGCTTTTGTAGCAGTTTCTCTTATATTTAAATAATATTAACTAAAAGCTTGAATGATATTGGAATATGAAAAGCCAATCTAAATTGGCATTCCATGGTAAATTAGTCAATTAATTTATAGTTCAGTTTGGCTGTTGGTTTATAAAGCTAACACAATCTAACAATTGATATTTAAATGTACAATACGTAAGCTAATCTACTCTTTGGCACCCTATTAATCGTTGGACGAATACAATAACAAAACGACAAAACAAAAAAACAAAAACAATAACCTCGTGTATTACTCGCTCACTCTCTCTCTCTCTCTTGTTTTGCTGCTGCTCTTCTATTGCTGCTACTTTGTTTCTCTTTGTTTATCATTATTATTTTACAACAACAATCAATTAGGTGGGTGTACCATCATGCACTTCTTCTAGTTGTTGTTGTTGTTACTGTCATTGTCAATTACAATAATAAATACAAAAATATATATGAAAATCTATTAAACGTGAAAATCTTAAATGAGTTGTTTCCTCTTTTTGTTTTTGTTGTACCCCCATACATCACTTATGTGTGTGTGTGTGTAAAACAAAGGAAAATAGTGAGAAAGAGATCGAGAGGGTGTGAAATAGGATGAGGGAGGGGCGAAGCCACCATGTATGTGTCAAATAATAATATAATAATCCATTTTGTTTTCTATCTATCTATATGATTTATTATACAAAAAAAAAAAAAAAAGAGAGACATTTTTTGCATACTTCCGGCTAAAAAGCATTATTTGAGAGAGTCCCCAATGGAGCTGGCTGGGGTAAAAGAGAGAGAGATAACTCTTTACACTCTATTAGTGTAAGTTTCTTTGTGTTTGTCTCTCTGTGTGTGTTTGTATGTAAACATCTCGCTCCCTCTCTCCCTCTCTTTCTCTCTTATTCACATTAATGAAATATAAACAAAAATTCCTCGATTGAGAAAAATAATAACAACAACAACAACTACAAAATGGGTAATTTCAGTGAAAACAGTTTCAATTATTCTACACTGATTTATACACAATTAATCATGATTTCTTGTTGTTATCCATTTTTGGAAATTTTTGCCGTGAATTTTCTGGAGAAAATCAACCATCAATACACCACGGAGCAAAGAGAAAATGTCATAGACGACAATGACGACGACCACGCGGCGTATACGTAATGCCCCCTGAATTATGCCTAAACATACACAGAAACAAACACCAATAGCTCACGCACACGCATACACAAATACACACCTATGCTATACACGCATTGTACGCACACATTCATCTACATTTATATACATATATATATATATATATACAAACACACGTACATTTTCCTTTCATTACGTATACGCCGCCTGGGCCACAAAACATTAGAACATAGAAGAAAAAAACACAAAAATCATCATAAATGTGTGGAAAATTCTCTAAAAACACAAAAAAAAAAAAAAATTCATTCTAATGTATATAAATATGTGTGTATAAAAATATATATATATGTATATATTTTTGTTTATATATGTGTATAATACTCATTCGAATGTATGTATGTATGTATGTCTGTATGTTTATTTGTATAACAACAAATATATGTATTGAAATATTTCAAACAACAACATAAACACAAGAACAAAAATGAGTGCAACAAAAATAATAAACGCAACAAGGCCGCCGTCGCCGTTTGGCTAAAATAAAAAAAAAAAAAAAAATCTTTCGTGTGGCGTTTTATAATTGTTGTGTTGCCAGAACCCACACCTCCCTCCTCTCTACGCGCCACCCATAGAACGCTGCTGCTCTATGGGAAGATGGCGTTTAGCCTAAGATAGAGCAAAAAAGAAAGAGAAAGACAGAGATAGAAAGAGTGAGTGAGTGTGAGAGTGAGGGAGGATGAGGGAGGGTAGCAAGAAGAGTAAGTGAGGTTGAGGTTGGCTGCCCGTTAGCGTCGCCGTCGTCATCCAACTAATACTACTACTAACTAACCAATTCAAGTTTTTCCCTCATTAAAAACTAAAAAAAAAAAAAAACAAATACACTGTTATTTATCACTCATTTTAGAATCAAATGAATATGGCAATTACATATTATTGGCATACAGTGAAAACTCCCAACTTCAACTTTGACCTCATATGGTTTTCATTGAAAACTTAATCAGGTGCTAAGGGAGAACCTTCTAAACCGACACACACACACACACACACACATAGTTCCAGTTGTATTAGAAAAATTAGAATAGGTAAGGTCGAATCCGAAATACCTTTTTTTAGGTTTTTGTAATACTCTATATATATGTATACATATGTTTGTGTATATTTTGCATATATATAAAGTTGGAGAGCCTTTACTGTACTTTATGTAGTAGTAACAGAAAGCCCTCAGTCACAACTCACACCTACAGCACAAAAATACACGCACACACACACACACACACACATCTATATCTATATATATTTATATAGCGCGAATGAAAGAGATAGTTATATTAGAGAAAGAGAGAGAAAGAAGAAGCTCGAAATTTGTGTTGACGTCGCTGCATTAGCATTAAAAGTAGACGCCAACGTCGCTGCCAACAAATTTTCAACGTGGTTTTTTATTTTTAGTTTGTTGTTGTTTTTAGCATGGTTATGAAATCGGAGAGTGGAGAATAGCGGCGACGGCTCTCACTCTCTCGCTTAGTGTCTGACCCCCACTACATCTCCTCGCAACTGTTTCCCTCTCACGATGAGTTTCTCTGACTTTTTGGTAAAGCTTAAAAGGCGCCTCCTTGGGGCTTTGTTTGATATTTTTATAAGTTTCTGTTTTTTTTTTGTTTTCCTTTTTGTGAATTGGTTAATTATTACTTTGTTTTTACACACACACACACTACACACACACTTATATTTAGGCACAAGGAGTAGAACCATGTAAAATAAACTGTTATTTTGCAGTTGCTTTTGCTTCTCTTTCCCCCCACCCACCCACATACCTCCATTCAGAAAAATTAATTTGATGAAAGAAGAATCACTTTTTGGGTTTCTAGTTAGTGTAACGTTTCTCTTTCTTTTTTTTTTTTTTGCTTTAATTTTATAACATTTTAGCACAAAAACAAAAAAAAATTGTTCAACTTTTAAGTAAGAGAAGATATAAATTTAATTTTCTTTTTGTTTAATCTCGACCCGTAAGGCACGCGAGCAGGCAAACGAATGAAGCGAAGCGGCGGCAGGCAAAAATGAAATGCCGAGACACACACATAGGCTATAATACCAATACCAACGCAATGCAGTACTGTGCACTGTGGGGTGTACAATCGTTTTTTGAGCATTTAATTCAAAAATCTTTGTTTAACAATAATTTTCACTCTCATTGCATTGCGTGAAGTAATAAATATATTTTGCAATTGTTTTTTTTTTGACAAAATGGGCGTGGCAAGTCGTTTTTAAAGTTAGGCAATATCATTATCAGCATAAGTAATATAGACACTTGAAGCAATTTAAACCAAATGAAAGTAGTTTTGCTTTGTTCCCATTACTTGTTTTTGACAGCGTTCTTCTCACCAGTGATGAACAAATTTGAAAAACCCAGTATGCAGAAATGTGATTTCATATTTTATCTATAAAATATTTAGGTTTCAAAAACTTTTAAATTGACTTAAGTGCTCAGTAAACGTCTGTGCGCCCCATTGTTCACACAGAGAACAGTAAAAGCAGCAGCAGAGAGAAGAGCGCACAAAGCTTTCATTGTGTGAGGTGTTGGGCCAGCCTAGGCCAGCCAGCCAGACCACGATACAACGACAAAAGATACCGCATTGCGCAGACACGTTATTTGGCGTAGTAGCGAGAGTTAACGCTGTCCGTGACGTCATAACAAACACACACCTACATACATGTAATAAAATCACACTTAAATCAATGATAAAAACACAGCTTAAAACCAACTTATTATTAAAGTTTGGTTCTAAATTTTGAAAGATTTTTTTGTTGTGCTTCTTAGCTTTAGCTGAGAGCAATGTAAATTCGTGACGTATGTAAATACGATGAGATTTGATCAAAATGTATACGCTTTGCAATCACTTTTCACGCTGAGCTACCTTCTGTTGTCGTAACATGGGCCAAGACCGGTAAAGCGTCGTAAACAAAAGCTTGAGAGAGAGTTGGCGTACCGGGTGCCTCTCTCTCTCTCTCCCACTATTTGCCTGTTTGCGTGTGTGTTGAGTTGCGCGTTCGCGCATGACATTGCCATTTATTGAAAAGTGAGCAGCAACAACAGCCGCAAAATGTATACATCCATGTGTATATGTATGTATGTACATACATATGTACGTACATACATATATATATATAAATAAAATAGCAACAACAAATCAGGTTGGCGGCGGCCTCACACGCGATTTACAAACAACTTTGCGTCGATGTCGGCGTCGCTGTCGTCGTGTGGTAAGTATAAACAAGTTAACAAAACACAAGGATCAACAACAACAACAACAGCAACAACAAAACACAGTTCGACCAGCTTAACAAACAGCTGTTTGGGCTAGGCTTTAAGGGAATTCCATTAACCTGTCTATCCTCTCTTTTGCGCTGAGAGGAGTACCCTCTCTCCTTTTCGCTCTCTCCTTTCCTTTTTCTCTTCCCCTTTCTCTATTCCCCCTGACTATCAATGTACGTTCATATAAGTATATATTGTCAATATGCGTGCCATTTCTTTTACTCACTCCCGCCTCCTCCCCCCCGTGTGACTCACAACAATGAAAGGCTCAATTGTAACTTATTGTTGTTGTTCTTATTTTCAATGTGAATAACAAATTGAAATGGAGAAAAAAAAAACACTGTTAACGTACTGTTAAATCACTGTTAAATTGATTGGTGTCTTTTACATTTTGTGGGCGGAGAAATATTGAATCAATTTAATCTGATCAATCAATTCTCTTCTTTTAAATATAACAAAGTTTTGGTAAGTTTTTTGGCTTCAAAAATTCTTTATAAACAATTGGAAAATCATTAAAGCTTCTCTTAAACTTTATTTCCAGTTCGACGATCATCAAAGACATATAGAAACTTCTGCGCAATTTATTTGCCCTGGTATATGATTCCGTTCAAGGTTTCCAGATAGAAAACGTGTCCAACCGTTTTGCCGGAATAACGATTCCGGATTGTGGACAACAAAACCAATAAAATTTCCATTTCATTTATAGCAAAAACAAAAAAAAAAATAAAAAATAAGCAGCCACTTGACATTTTAGTTTCAATACATGAGGAACAACAACAATAATAATAATAAAACGAAAATATGCTTAATTCATTAATAAATAATTAAATTAATTAGGAAAAGTTGATAAAAAGCTGATACGCTGTCGCAATCGACAGAGACAGTGACGTCGACGTCTACGTCGACGTCAACGCCAACGTCCACACGTGCGACGCACAATGGGCCAACGTCGCGACGACCGACAACGCAGAACGCGATGAAGAATGGGCGGGGGTGGGGTTGGCAGTTCAGTTATAGAAGACGAAGCACAAGAACAAAATGCAAAAAAAAAAAAAAAAATAAAATAAAAGAAGAAGATCAACATGGATTGCCAACTGCAGCAGTTTTGGTTTTACTTTTTTTTTCATTCTTGTTGTATTTAATTTTAGGCAAAAGTTAAAAGAGCTTACTTATAAATAAATTTCAATACGCACCCAAAGCAAGCGCAAAAATAAAAGCAGAGAGCGTACACAGAAAATAAGAGAGAGAGAGAGCGGGAGAGAAAGAGAGTGATATGCGAGTTTTAGCCGGCTTTTCTTTATATCATTTTGTTGTTGTTGTTGTTTTCCTTCTTTCTTTTTCTCTTCTTTTCTTTCTAGCAACACAACTGCATTTAAACAACACAAAAAGCAAACGAGGAGATCACTAAAAATAAGAAAGTTTTTGTCATTTGATGTAGTTGCCAGGCGCAAGGTATGTACATACATACATATGTGTGTATGTATGTATGTACATATCTACACACAACATTTGCCGCTTATGCACATCTTTTCAGCGTCGCTGCCGGCCAATGCAACGAAATGCATGTACATATGCTCCCTTTCCTTTCAATTTCAATCGTGTGGTTGTCTTGAGAAAATTGCACAACGAATTCTAACATTTAATTAGGTCAACAATAGTTATTAAATATATGTACTTATGTTCTTAGATGTGTATGCATAATACGGAGTGTATAAAAAACAGCTGATAAGGCTTCAAAACTTTAAGCTGACCTAACAAAGAAAATAAATGTACATACAGTGCCTAGTGTGTGAGCAGGAGAGACAAAACAGAGAGCGAGAGGGACATAGAGGAACCTTTTATCCGTAACTTTATAAAGGCTCCAAACTCGAGTCTCAGATATTTTGTTTGAATTAAAAAGATTAAGTTCGAAATTTCATTCTATATAAAATCTGACATTGCATCCATATCCATACAGATCCTGGCAGTTGGGGGGTCTGGACCCCCCTCCCCCCACCCCAAATACATAGACAAATGCTCGTTTATTTCCCTCATTCACATTTTGTTTGTGATTTCAATCAACTGTCACCTGTTTCACTTAAGCTCGCCCTCGTTTTGAGTCTTAAAAGTTTGTAACATGGCGATAATAAAATGTATTTACATATGTACATATGATTATGATGATGATATATAAACATATACATACATACAAATGCATTTAGGTATGTATGTATTTTTGTAAATAGGAAAACTCTTTTGAAAGGCGTGAAAAACACAACTGATAAGACTTTAATCTCTAAATGCTGATATGAGAGAGACAGAAAACGAAAGAAGAAAATTATCTGTATTTTTATATGTACATATGTATGCATAATGATTAACTAAAGAAAATTACCGCAAAACAATTAAAGAGTGTAAACTTTTAGATACTCTTTCCGTCCCTCTTAGGGATATTTCTTTAATTTCAGAATTCCAATTGGCCTAAACCCATATAAATACATACATACATAAATATATTGGTTAGATAAGTTGATGTTTTGTTTTGTTTTTTTTTTGTTTTCCTCCTATTTCTTATAACCTTTTAGTGTATTTGGGAGTAGAAGTGTTACGTATAAACTGTATGTATGTATGTATGTATGAATGTTTTTTGTTATTTGTGTGTTTGTGTATTTGTATTTGCTTTGTGTGTGCCACCTCCACTGCCCTTCAATCAAGCAAACTGAAACCAATTGACATAGACACACACACACACACACAAACTTGGAGATACAAATGTATCCATACATCTATATACATACATACATGTGTACAGAGTCATCCAAGTCGTGATAAACGTTTTCCACTAATTAGCACATTTTTAAACGACCCAACACACAATTTGTTGGTCAATGCTGCAATGAAACTGAACTAGCTTTAGCTAAACTGAACTACATACATCTGATGTACATACATACATACTCATTTTAGGGTATATATGTATGTGTTTAGCGTTCTATGACATTGGAAAGAGCCCTTTTAAATTGAAAATTCTGAACATACGTAGATTTTCCACATGGACAAATGCGGGCGGATATATGTACATACATATGTATGTATGAACAAGGATAAATTTTGTAAGCCAATGTAATTTTTTCTACTAACTTAAATGCTCTCTCCTAACAGAGAGAGATAGAGAGAGAGAGTTGATATTATTATTTATTAAAAGACCAACAACAGCTGTGTTGACAATTAACAAAAACATCTTCACTTAATTGTATAAGTTTTCCTTTAACAATTTGCCATAAAGTGTGTGTGTGTGTGTCTGCTCTCTCACTCTCTCCATCTCTCTCTCTCTCTTTATAAACACACTTCACTTGCGACATTTTTGTCTCCTGGCACACTTGTAACTTTCTTCTGACCCGCTGACTGGCAGTGCATTGTTATTTCTCTCTTTTTTGCTCTAATTCTGCTTTTTGTGTATGTGTGCGTTTGTGTGTTCTCCTGTGAGTGTGTTTATTTGTTTTTTGTTGTTGTATAACTCAACAGAGCCAGCTCTAACAGGCTAACAACAAAGTTGCCGTTGCCGTTGCCCGTTTGTCGTTGGCTGCTACTTTTAAGTTTTGTTTGCATTTTGCGCATTGTTGTTGTTGTTGCTGCTGCTGTTGTTGTTATTGTTGGTGCTGGTGCTGCTGCTGCTGCTTCGGCGGCTATATCTTATCGCTTAAGTACAACACACAAAATTGTTGGCATAGCGCTTTTCTGTATATAATTACACATATGCACATACATTCTACATACATATGTACATATATAGAAAATTATTTCTATATACAAATTTAACCAGGGCCGCCACAAAAACAAGTGTAAAAACAGGTCCTCGGGGTTAAAATAAAACTATTTCACAGTTTTTGTACAAACTTTTGTTTTTGGAATCATTTTTCTTTAGAGATCTCAAAGTTTTCGCACAGTTGGGGGCAATCCTAAAGATCCTCCCCCTTGGTAGGTCTACTACCATAGTTCGATCCTGCAAATACATTCAAAAATATACAGGCATAAAAAGAATACACACAATGTGTATGTATGTATGTACATAATTAATTTTTTGCTGTTATTTATTTATTTTTTTTTTTGTTTTTTATATAATCAACAAACTGCTAGCGTCACATGCGCCTCAGACTCATACACACACACACACACACACACACACTAACGTTTGGGAGGAAGGTTCTCTCTCACCCACACACACGGACACACATACAGGCAAACTCTCGCAATGTGCTTTATAGGTGCAAAGTCAAAACGCTACTACTAGAAAGAGAACCAGAGTGAGAGCAAGACAGAGAGGGCAGTAAACATACGTTTTGCCATCGTTTGACAACGTCCTTTCACCACCCAAACACCCACCCACCCACTTACCCTTTCATTTGACCAAATTAACATTCAATTAGTTTTTAATGCAATATGCCCTTTATAAGATAGCCTTGCCAATATATGTACATGGCTAGAGGGGGTGAAGAGGTGGAAAATTTTCCAATTGATTTTTAAGTCGCACGCATTTTTCATTGCATAATTGCACAAATAGTGGGAGCATGAAGAGGAGGAGGGAGAAAACTGTTAGAGAAGTTTCACGTGAGTTTCAACGACGACAAGTGCTGCTGCTGCTGCTGCTGCTACCAACAATGCGATATGCATACAATTAGCGTTTTTTTTGCCCCTCTCTCTTTCTTTTTCTTAATCTTATGCTCTCTTTATCTCCCTCTCCCTCTCTCTCTCTCTCTTACTTTTTACTATCACTCTCTCACAATTTCTTAGTCACTCACACATTCGATTGTCAAAGAAAACAATAATAATATTAAACAGCAAAAACAACGACGTGGGACGCCAAAATAATATTGGCGTCTCTTGCTTATCTCTTTTGTGCTCTCTCTCTCTCCCTCTATCTATCTCGCTCTTGCATAGAGTCTGTTTTTTGTTCTGTATGTATTTTCTTGCTGACGCAGCCGTTATGCGTAAGTGTATGCGTGGAATGGTGTGTGTGTGTGGGTGGGGGGAGGAGGCTAAGGCAAAAATAACGCCACAAAACTAACAAGTCCGATCAAGACTGATCCACACTAAGCGGACGAGCTTGCGCAGTGTGGGACACACAGTTGTGTATATGGACACTAGACAACAGTCGGCGCAGGAGGTTTCACATTTTAATAGAAGATCACATCATCCTGATGGGAATTAATGTGTGTGTAAATAGACAATATTATCAAAGATTCATTCATTAAAAAACATATATTTTCTATTGAATAGTCAAATTTCAAGTGTAGTACTTTTTCGAGACTGTAGTGTATCTCCGATCTCCAAGTATAAACACAACAATAAAAACAACAACTTATTCGCGAGGCGATACGAAATGAATAAAAAGCAAAATCAAAGCAAAAAGGCAAAAAAAAAAAATAAAAACAAAAAAAAACAAAATTGTTGTTAGTATTGGAAATTATACGCAGCGAATACAACTTTATAACAAAGACGAAAACGAAACGTTTAACACACACATACACATTAGAAATCAGCGAGAGCAAATACATACATATGTACATATGTATATATACATACATAAATGTAAAAGTATGTAAGTATGCGGGTGCCCTCCAAGCAACCTCCCCCCTTCTCTTCATACACTATCAAACTACCATGGTATATTACCTTCTCCCCCTTCCATCGTCATCACCCTTATCTCTTTTTGACTCGCTCTTTCTCTCTTCGATCGTTTGTTACTTGCAGTTTGAATTTTTCAATTAAACAAATTTATTTTGACAATTTTAATTGTCGTCTGCAAAGCAGCGTCATTGAGGGGGGCGTTAACAGAAGCGCGGGGGTCGCAGACAACCCGCACTCTTACACTCACACACACAGAGGCCACAAACTCACACATACAGATACATTTATATATAAATATGCCCATACATATGTACATATACATATCTATGTATTTGTATGGGCATAAACATTTCTCTTTGAGTGACAAATTTTTGTTTGCGTTCCAAAAATATAATTCTTTTCTTTTTATTTGAAAAATTTTTTTTAAGTGATTTTATTGCTGTTATTGTTTTTGTTTCTTTATTTTGCACTCACGTTTTTTGTTGTGGTTTTGTGTTGTTGTTATTGTTTTATACATATGCGCCGCCTGGGCACACGCTCTCGCTCTCGCTCTCTTGTGGTGGGCGGCACTTGCAAAAACTAATTGTGGATTTTGTCTCTCTCTCTCTTTTGTTATTTTTTTTGCGAATTTATGTTTGACAATGTAGAAGTACATACATATGTAAAATTGTTAACACTCACAAAACAAAAAAAATTGTTTTAGTTTATTTTCTTTGTAGTAGATTTGATCGTAACAACAAAAATGAAATTGTAAATTTAGTCCTTTTGCACACACGCGGCTACTTAAGCACGCACACACACACACGTCCGTTGTGTTGAACGGCAAAATGCAAAATGAACGCCAACGAGACAACAAAAGCAAAGCAGCGCAAAGCAAGCCAAACGCAAAAGCAAGGCAAAAGAAGAAGAAAAAAAACCCCAATACCACAACCAAAGCAAAGTCAGGAGGAAAACATAACGCACTCACATATGCACACTGGGCATAAACGAAAATTAAAATGACGCGGAAAGTTTTCAATACAAATGTATGTACATATGCGCATTTTATAGATTGAAAATCATTTACAATTTTGGTAAAGGGACCAAAATACATACTTGTATAAATGTATATATATATATATATATATATATATATATATATGTACATATATAATTACATATGCATATGTACATACATACATACATTAATATGGTGCCACTGTATGGTTCCACTGTGCAGCAGCGTCGTCACTGTTTGCTTGCCTTGTTGTTGTTGTTGCTATTACTTTTAATTTTATTTATATTTTTCATTTGGTTGCATTGTTGTCAACACAAACATGTCAGCATTGCCAGATCGAAACTTTTAAATATAATTACTTTTACCTGAAATTTATTGCTAGTTTGAACAAATTTAATTAGTTTAATTAACTAATTGATTGCTTTGTTTTTGTCACATTTCAAACATATACAAAAAAACACATGGTTAGCAAATGAGAGAGCGACCACAAGAGTGTCAATTTAAAAGAGAATGAATGAACTTAAGAGAGGAAGAGCGAGAGAAAAAAGAGAAAAAGATTGAGGGTTTCGTGAGCGCGTGGCAAACACATGGTTTTTGTTTTTACCAAAACGTAGAAGAAGAAAACAAAAAGCGCAAACACACACACAACAACAGTAAGAACATACTTACAGTGGGTCAAAGCTTGCTTTGGACTAATGAATTTTTAGAACGCTTCATACAAAACATACATACAAGCATACGTATTCACCATGCCTAAAATAAAGTTGAAAATGTACAAAACTACGTCGAAATAAAAATCTTAACAACTTTATTTATGTTATGTACTCAAGTACTATGTACATACAAATGTTTGTAAGCACAAACTAAGCTGTGATCCACTGTAAATGCGGATTTACGTAGAAGGGCAGTAAACAGAAAGCGATACCGTTAAGACCAGAAATTAATTTTCCAGACGCCATGTAATGATACAGAAATACGAACTTACGTACATACATCTGTAAATGTTCATCAAGAATGGGAATTTGAATGCTTGATAATCTAATTGATATTTACATATGTATGTATGTATGTACATATGTACATATATAGGTATGTACAAAAATACATCATACGTCGTGTTACGTGGTCAGATCTTAAGTCATTCTAAAGTGATTGAGCCAATGTTTCAAATGTATCCACAAGCCATGAATCATGACAAATACATATACATATACATACATGTATCTATGTAAATTTGGATGTATGTATGTATGTAAAGTAGTTTCTTTTCAGTTGCTACATTGCGACATTCAAGAATTGAGGGGGCGGAGGATGGGACCTAGGTTCAATAGGGCTAACTGTGCATTTTATTATCGACAAAGGTATCCATCACCGAATCGCATTTACATACATACATATGAATGTAAAAATATATGAATGTATGTATGGATACCCTCGCTGGTTTTGATTGTCGATGTATGTATGTATGTACGTGTGTCATACGCGAATCGAATGACTAAAGGAAAAAAAAAGTCAATCATATAAATTCATACATTTATACATACATATGTATGTATGTACACACATATGGATGTATGTATGTATGTAAGTTCGATCGCAGGTTGCCACCGCGTGCACCAAAACAAAAACAAAAAAAAGGAAAAAGAGAGGCGTTTACGTTTTGGCCATACCCATGAAAGTTTTGAAGTTTATTGTGTGACATTTAACAAAACAAAGTTATTGCACTAAAATGTGCGTGATTCGAGGCAAGCAATTCTGATTTGGAGAACAAACTAAAATTGTGTTAGGTAATACCTGGGCAAGTACTAGATGTACATACATACATATGTTGTAGTAGTACAAAAATGTATATAAAATGAATATACTCTTTATGGAGCAGTGTAAATTAACAACAAAAACTACTTTCTCTATATGTGTGTGTGTGTGTGTGTCGTTCTCTGTCAATGTATCGGCAAATATGTATGTACATCCATACATACATATGTACATATGTATGTACATAGTTTTGTTTAATGAAAACAAAACGTGAAACCCACGAAAATTGCCGTTAGGTGTGCGTTTGTGTTCTATTTTTGATTAATGAAGAAAAAAAAGTTTCTTAATTAACAAAAGAGAGCTTGCAATGGATAAGAGAAAGAGAGATATGCGGCATTTTTGTTTTTGTACGACTATTTGGACGCGAAAATAAACAAACAAATAACAAACAAAAATAAAGAAAAAAAAAATCAGAAGAAGAAGATGAACATAGAAATGGGAATATGTATATGTATGTATATGTACGTGTATATGTACATACATATGTATGTATGTATTGACGACGATGAGGATGGGCGATAAGAACAAGGCGATAAGCAACAGTAACAACAACAAGCTCATAACGTCTGGGAGAGGATAACACTAGAGTGAGAAAGAGAGAGAGAGAGACAGAAAGGGAGAAAGAGAGCAAACAAAACGCTCACGTAATTGAAACGGCGTCGCCGGGCGTCTCTTTACTCTAATTGGAATTGTTTGCTTGGTTTTCCGGTCTGCTTTAGCCTGCTTCTAGTTTTTCTTCTGGTCGACAACGTGGCCAAAAATACTCGCACACACAGTAAATCAGCGAGAGAGAGAAAAAAGGTGAGAGAGAGAGACAACGGGAAATAGAACACAAACAGAACAACAAAAAATTATGTGGGACAAACGGCAACAAATGAGAGAGGGAGCCAGCAAAAACATACATACATACATACATACATACATACAAACTTACACACACACACACAGTTGCAAAGAGAGTAAGAGGTGTGATGGATAAAGGGGGCGCCGGAGGTTTGAATAGTTGACATCTCGCTCACCGATAACAGCCCGCGGCCCCAATTGTTTACCCCACAAGCTACTACTACTTATGTATGTATGTATGTATGTATATGTATTCATACATATGTTGGCAACGCTACCAGCGAACATTGGTCTCAAATGTATTACTCGACAGTAGATTGCAGAGTTAAATTCCATTACATTCCATTTGCAAAAGAATCAAAAAGGTGTGAAATTGTGTGTGCAATAAACTTAGGTAATTCCTTGATAGAAAACTTAAAATGACAGAGAAAATGATTGCATCAAATTTTTGGTTAAATTGGCCCACTGTGCTACACCGCTTCATCATCATCATCCATCCACAATTTGCCATGCGGCTCGGTCTGGTTTTGGCCTCCCTTACACCCCTGCACTTCATTCCAACATACTCTTCCACTCTTAAACCCAGTAATCAAACAAAATTGCCTTCGATTGCCACAATGTAAGGGAATTTTTTGTATATTTTTCTCTCTCTCTCTCTCTCCCTCTCAACAAAAAAAAGTAAATAAATAAAATAAACCAGTTAGAACCATGGCAACGTGAACGTGAAAACAACAACAAAACAGTTAAACAGGTGCAAAAACAAAAGCATATGATGGAGACAGTGCGGGAGAGACCGACTAAATCAAGAGAGAGTGTGTGAGTGAGAGAGAGAGAGAGCGTAAGAAACGACAACGAATAAAGCTTAAAGAAACAGCAGCTTGACTATTCGCACAGTGTGGCCAAGGCAGTCCAAAAATTGTTAGCCTAGAACTGTCTAAAAAGTACATGTGTACATACGTATGTACATATGTATGTATGCAGTTGTTGTCGACAACCGTACCTATTTGTACCAACGGGCTCGCCCACCCGCCGTCGTCTTAAGACCAAAAACAACGTCACACGGCATTATTTGTCAACACGTGATGGAAAGCATACAAAATGAATATCGCATCGATTTGCTTTTATAGTACTCTTTGTTTTCTTTTTCTTCTTTTTTGCTGCTGCTGCTGCTGCTGCTGCTACTGGGCATTAGAAACCACAAGTCTATTACCAATCAGTAATCCCAATTCAATTTGTTAATACCAAAACTTTAAACAAACGTGGTTTTTTATAGCAAAATTGGCAACAACCCCTAAGGTATCAGCTAGTCGTACTCAACAAAAATTCTTTACTTTTTTTTTCTTACCTTGCCAAAGAAAAAAAAAAAACAAATAGAAGAGACAAAATAGTTTTACGTCACAATAAAAAAAGTAGTCCGTGCCTTAAGTCAATGAGTGGGCGGGGATCAACTATATTTTACCCTTGAAACAACAAATTTTAAACTACAAGTACATACAATATGAAATAATGGAGCAAAACGGGGGATTCCCGTTTTGGGAATTTATCTTGGTCTTAGCTAGGAAATATTTTAGAAATGCTATGAGGTGTATACCCCATTCCATACTATTAGTACAGGGTATGCATACGAAACGACGACGACAAATGTTGAAGATCAACACAGATCACTCAAACACGAAGAAAATCTAGCAAATAAAACTAAATGTTTCGAAAAAGACATTTTTGTATGTGTGAGCGTGTGTTTGTGTGTGTGTGTGTGCGTGTGTGCATGCATGTATGTACTATCATGTGATACCAAAAATAAAGAAAAATGTGAAAATCAAACAACAACAACAATCACAACCAATAGCACCACGGCAAGAGGCACTAAAAAGTCACAAGCGCCAAAGTGGAGCAATAAACCAAACAGCCAAAAAGAAAAAAAACCAAGAAATGTGAACCAAAGAAAAAAAAAAGAGTCTAGTTGTTGCTATGTACATATGTACATATGTACATACATTCATACGTATACATACATATGTATGTAAGTGCACAATTGTTGTATTACAATATGCTAAATTTTGCAACAATTAAGATGCACGCACAATTTCGCTGAGAGGACAGACGATGTCTTCTTCTGTATTAAATTTCAATGAAAATGAGCAAAAACGAATCGCAAATGCAACATGAGTGAAAGAGGGAGAGAGAGAGAGAGAAAGTAAGGAGCAATGGAAGAAGAGGGAGACAGATCTTTAGCAAGAAGCGGGAGACTATACAACTTGGTCTAGATCTTTTTCTTGACGGGGGCATCAATACGAGGGGCAACACAAAATATAAGTTACGCACAGTGTGACTAGTATAATTATTAAACAGTAAAAACTATGTAAACAAAAATTAAGAGCATCAATTTTTTTCAATCAATCGCAACTTTATAATCAGTTTTTTTATAAAAAAAAAAAAACAAAATTATTATTAATGTATTACAACAATTTCGGTGAGGCATAGACCACAACTAACCGGCAACTTCTTCTGGGGAAAGAGGATGGATGCGGGGAGAAAGGTGTGTCATCAGGGGGGAGCATGTGCTGTGTGTGCGCGTTGTTCGCAAATGAATAAAAGTGTGTGTGTGTGTAGGATCGTTGAGTGACGCTTAAAAATAGGCGAAAAACTGCATAGAATTAAAAAAAAGTTTTCAATTTTTCGTGAGCTGCGTGTGTGCCGAACTATTTGTTTTCCATTTAAAACTTTTCCTTTATCCTACTGTGTGGTATTCATGTGCATGTACACACACACAATACACAACATACATATAGATTTGTATGTATTTGTGTACATAAGTGTTTTTTCTACGTTCCATTTGATTTTATTTCGCTTTGTTGTTTGTTGCTGCTGATAAATGTCAAGTAAATGACAGGCAAATGTGTGTCTATCTCTTTCTTATACTCTATTCTGACCGTCCTTTATTTGTACGCACGTTTTTTTTTTTTGTTGTTTTTGTCAATGTGGACAAATAAATACTTGAATGTAATACATACATATACAAATGTATGTATACCTACGTATGTGTGTGTAGAAAGGCATATGTAAAGTAATTAATAATAAACAATAATAGAAGCGGCTGATCAATATTTTATATTCCCATAGAGATGGGCGCGTGAGGTGATCCTGCTGGGCATGCGATTTAGTCTTATGCCTTTGTGTTTTATTTGCATTTCGTGTGGCCAATCGTGAGACCTATGACACAAGCAAACAAAGTGCCATCACTAATCAAAAAAAAAAAAAAAAACCAAAGATGCATGTGGCTTTGCATGCTCTACTATTCTCACTTAATTTGGCTCTCTCCCTTTCTTTCTCGCTCTCATTTTTTGTCAACACACAGTTTACATTGTCTTTGATTTTTGTTTTGTGTCTTTTTTTTTTTGTTTTCTGTTTCTTCTTCACTGTCTCTGCTTTGTTATTATTCTTGTTGTTGTGGCTGTCGGTGTAAAATGCGCAGTTAAAAGTTTATAAACTTATTGCCATTCTTCAATTAACATTATTTCGAATAGCAGGCAAAATATTATTTTATTTTGAGTACATATTTTGTTGTGTAAGAGTAAACAAAAATAACCGACACAGGCTTTAAAATACTCTAAAAACTTGCAGTGTCTGCGACACAGTTATTTATTAATAATAGTACTTTTAACAATTGTTTAATACTTTACATTTCGATCCACTGAATACAGTAGACCAAAACTTTGGACAAAAACTTGTTAACTTGTTGTTTGGCGACTCTGGAAAATTTGCTTATAAATAATTTATAAAAAAAAACAAACTCAACAAATGGAAAATGAAATACACACTATGAGGAAGTACATGCAATGCCTGGAAAAGGGGATTGCGAGGAATACGAGCGATAACAAGTTCGCATGTTTATGATAATTTGCTCAAGGTTAATAAATATTAAATCGAAATTAAATTAATGGTAAATGTTTACTTTGACTCCTCAAGTGTCGACAGTGCTGTACAACAAAGACCAAACTTTGGCGGCAAATTCTAAATTTCAGGGCTAGTGTTGGTGAACATGAAATCATGTTTCGACTGCCGGCGCTGCCGGATATACTAAAGGCGCAATGTTGCCAGACAATCCGTGAGTACAACTCAAACATGCTTGAATCGTGAGTACAACTCGAACATTCATTTTGGGCGAGCGAATTCGCCATGTTGTTGCAGGCGAACGTTCGTGGTTGGCATCATCGGTATAAGGTTGGCATCAATTGCTCGAAGTTCTACTCTTTTGTTACGGCGAATGAGCAAAAAGTTACGGCGAAAGGGCAAAAAGTTACAGCGAATGGTCAAAAACTTACGGCGAATGGGCAACATTTTATGGGCGAATAGTCCATTTTTTTTTTACGGCTCGGGCGAATTCGAGATGTTGTTGTTTTTTATTGTTGTTTTTTATTTCGAAGTGAGCGGGCGTACTGTTATTTTGCGCTAAATCCGGAGAAAATAAATAATTGAAAATAAACAACAACATTGTTATTTTTGTTTTCCAAGTGAACAGACGCGTGTGTGTGCGAGTTACTTATTTAATATTTATTTTGTAGCACGGAACAAAATTTGGCTAGCGCAGTTATTTTTTTTTTTTTTTTGTAGCACGGAGCAAAAGTTGGCTAGCACCAAAAATCGAATGTAAAACACAAACAACAACAACAACACGAGAACAGAACATAGATAAAAAGAAAAAAATTCGAAAAAGTGAAATTACCTTTTGCGGCGGCACCACACTACCATTGCTGTGAGTGTCTCTTTGCGTGTGTGTGTGTGTGTTTGCGTGCGTGCGTGCGTCTCTGTGTGTGTGTGTGTGTGCAGGAAAAGAAAAATAAAAAAAAAACAACAACATTGTTGCTATTGTTGCGCCAAAATTCCAATTGGAATAACAGCAACATCGGCCAACCAAGAAAGAGCGAGAGCGACAGAGAGAGGGAAAGAAAAAAAAACGCGGCCAAGAACTTTTCAGCCACTTGGTCAAAATGAGCGATTTCGATTTAAATGTGGACAGTCTCATACAGCGGCTGCTGGAAAGTAAGTACCAAAAAACCTAAAGAAATACAAATTTTAAACTTCCCCTTCCCGGCCCGCACCCACCTAACTCAAAAATCTTACCTACAATCCACCCACCCACACATGGCCCCTTAAATGCCCTTTTCTTTTAATTTATAACCTAAATTTGTTTAAGTGTATGCGTGTGTGTGTGCTGAGTCGGTAGAGAGAGAGAGAGAGTGAGAGAGAGAGCTACTGGCCAAAAGATTGCAGTTTTTCTAATTATTGCATATTGTTTTGTTGCTTGTTCAATTTGCCAGCAATGGCAACTAAAACAACAACAACAACTACAACTACAACAACAAGGGCAATAACAAGGTCTCTTGTCTTGTTGTTGTTGTTTGTATGTTTGTTAGCCTTTTCCCCTTTTCTTTGAAATTTGACTTTTGTATCAATTAAATTAAATTGATTTTCATTGCTTCTCCGAAATGTAATAGAAGTTGTTGTTGTTGTTGTTGTTGTTGTGTCTCATTAACTTTTACATAAGGCATCCATTTGATCATTTTTGTTATTGGATTCGTTTCGTGTAGTTGTTGTTGTTGTTTTATTTATCGCGTTTGCGGCATTCTCTCGCGCTCTGTGCAAAAAAGCATTAACCAACGATGACGTCATCGTTCATTAAAAATACAAATGAAGAAAAAAAATAATAAAAACAAAAAAAAAAACCTTAAAACAATAAAGCTGATAATGATAATGATTCAAAGGCAACAACAACAACAACAACAACTAAATATACATATAAAAGAAGTGAAAAGCAAAACAGAAGCAATGAAACGGAGTCACATGAGAATGAAATAAAAGGGAGTGGCAAGAGGAGGAGATGTGAGAGGAGTGGAGGGGAGGGGAGGTCGGCTGATAACAATTATGTGGGAGAGGCATGCCAAGGCAAGGCAAGGCAAGAAGAGAGCGAATACCGTTAGTCTTTACTAACTTGAGACCGCCCCAAAATGCCGATATTCTGATATCGATAACTCTCTTTTTTTTTTTTTATCGCCATTGAAACGCATTTCTCCTGATAACATCTCTTAGTAATTCATTTACTATTATTATTATTTGCTTTAAACTAATCCCCCCAAAAGAAAGGTCAATGAGAAATCAATATATGTTAACCAATATTTTGTAAGCTTTTGCAACATTCAACACTTTGTGTCATCATCATCATCATCATATCAGGAAAAAACGAAAAAACGTCAACTAACCCCAACGGGTAAACGCTAAATAGTTTACAATTTGTACCTCTTCTTCTTCCTCTCTTTCTAAGCTGCTTAACGCTCATCTCATTTCGCAAATGCGACAGGTCACAAATGGGAAGGGGGTTGGAGGGGTCACAGATCGAGTGGACATTGCATTTGCAATTGCATTTTCTTTTTTGTCGTTTTCGTTTTCCTTCTCGTTCTCGTGTTTCGTTCTACATCCTACATTTCCGCTTCTTCAACCTCAACTCAAGGTCTTCTTCTTGGAGGGAATAAAAATATCATTAATTTTGATCTATGCGGCATCATCTCATCATCATCATCAGAGGCGGCGGCACAAATTTCATTTGTCAAATTGCAAATTGAAATTGATTTTTGAGCCGTCTAGTCTGAGTCGTCCTTACGACGTCGTTTTAGCCTGCTCCATATCCTGCGCGCAAATCTCATTGTTCGCTCGACAACAAATCGAATGGGGAAAGCCATATTGACTGCTAAAGAAATTAATTGCCTATTTAAATTAGTTTTTCGTTCCAATCAGGAGAAAATTCAGGCATTTTGGAGAGACAATCATTCTTGGATATCGAAATTGAAACAGGTTCAGAGGTAAAAAACCTTGCGGAAATTTACAATTCTCCTGAAGATTCTAAGTTCTAAGTTCTATTGGCTTTTAAACTTTTCTTCTCCTTTGTTCTCCTTCTCATTTGACTTTTTGCACATTCCTTTTTGATTTCATTGTGTAAATTTAGAGCTGCTTGCTCTCCGCTTTCCACTTTTGTCTTCATTTGTTGATTTGTCATTTAATCTGCAATAAATCGATGACTTCTAGTCTATAGTCCTAGACTTTTGTATCGATCGATGGATCAGGTGACTCCAGAATTCTCTCTCTCTCTTTCTCTCCCGTTTCCCGTTGCTGTGTTTGTGTGATGTGAGATTTTTTTTTGTTTCAGTTTACAAAATTATATTATTACAATTGTTTATGATTTGCCCCCATTCGGCTCAATGTTTTCCTGATCTTTTCCTTTCCTCCCCATACTTCCCCCTTACTCTCTTTGAGTTGATTTGACTATATATAAATATATATATATACATGTATATGTAAAACCCCCAATCAACAAAAAAAAAAAAAAAGATTTCAAAAAACAAAAAGAGGCCGAAGAGCATGCCCAGAAGCTGCTCATTGCTCAACAATTGGCCGCTGCTGGTGGGGCTGCTGCTGCAGCGGCTGCCGCTGCTGTTGTTTCAACATCATCGATTGCCACGCCCACAAGTGGTGGTAGCAGCAGCAGCACTTCATTCGCTGCAGGTGCAGGAGCAGGTGCAGGTGGTTCTAGCTCAGATCCATTGGACGATCTTACCGAGCAGCAGCGTCGTCTATTGCAACAATACTCAATATCGCCGCCCAGCGAAACAATGATCTCAGCGGATGGCGATCAGATAACGGTGCATCATCCACGTGAGGAGCCAAAGAAATCGAGATTGAAATTACGTGATTTTTTCGTTGCTGAATTTGGTATAAACAAAACTAAAACAAAAAACACACAAAATTTCCAAACACTCACACACACACACGAGTTTATTTTTAAAAGCAATTTCAATTGAATTCTCATTAAAGTAAAACAACAATCATTTCACTTAGTAGACACACAAAGCGCTCGCAGTATTCCTATAATGAAAAGTATTTGTAGTGTTGTAAAAGCACATAAAAAAACGAACAGACAAAATGGAATGAAAGTAAAAAGATTGAACAGAGCAAACGAACGTTAAGAATAGTGTGTGTCCTCTCTCTTTCTTAAGAGATCGCTATCTACGGGGAACATAGGGGCATAAACTATATGGAAAACAGTGAAATGGAAGGTTTCGCCCCACCCGCCTTAGGAGACCTTCCTCCTGGCTGCATATTAAAATTAGAATAGGATTTTCAAAAATTGCTTTGATTCTTGATGGTTTTCTTTTGGAAGAGAATCTGAAAATCGCCAGAACAATTTATAACTAATGTCTAATGATAGGCAATACCTTCAATAAAGAAGTTATCGATACAATATTTTAGATAATTAAAAACTACTTAGGATAAATAGATGTTTTCTACAAGGATTCGAATTAAGTTTCAATTAGTTTAACAAAAAAGACCAAAACTAAATTTTAAAACAGGGTAAGAACCTGAAATTTTGTATTTACTTGGCAATAGTCAAACAATGTGTGGGTAAAAGAAATCGATCCTTGAGAAGTTGTAGAACTGCAGGGGGATGCATCTGACCAAATTTAAGAATTAACCAATTGAACTGTGTTAGAGAAGAATATTCCTTTGGATGGTAAAAGCGATAATAGATGCTGTTCGATGGGAATGGGCTATAAGCTTGTGTTGTGTTAGGTACAGTTGTGTACATACACTTATAGTCACACTTCTTCTTTTGCTGCTACTGCTGCTGTACAGTACACCCATCCACCACCCCCACCCCCACCCAGTGTTATTTCAATTGAGATTTTTCCCCCTTTTGTCTCACTTTTGCTCCCTCTCTCGTTATGCAATGTACCCCAACCACAAGTCAAAGCCAAAACCCCAAATCTAATTGTCATCACACCATAAATTTGCAATCATCAGATATATATATATATAACACATAGTACTCTGCAAATTATACATAAACACACACAGAGTCCCTATCTCTAGAGAGTGAGAGAGAAATCCTTCCATCTTGTAGCGCAGTAGAAAGAAATCTCGAGTGGGCGACACGCGACAATAAAATATCGTTTCTCCCTTACTCTCAAAAACAATATCATATATTATATATAGGATATAGTATACTCTGCTGCCTTCAATTCACTGCGAATGATTTTCGTGTTGTCGTGTACAAACCCAAACAAGTTCATTCACGTGATGATTGGCCCGCCCCCGACTATAAAACAAAACAATCGCTAATCAGCCACAGCCACAACACAGAAGAACTCACAGCTCAGAACTCTGAACTCAATGAAGGTTACACAAATCATTTGTATATTTGCATAGAACGAAAGTGGGTGACGAGGTGAATGCTAGTTGGTTGGCTCGACCGACCCAATGACAAGTTACACTTGAACACAAAATTCAGAAATCATCATTAAAATATACGAGTAAAGTGTTTTATTGCAAAATGGTAGTAGACCCCCCCCCCCAGTAAATTGGGTTAAATTAGTCATATCATATTTTGTTTATGCACTTTAGCTAAATTTAGTGATGAGATCAACACAAGAATTGCATTAATCGATAATTGATCGAAAAAAGATCAAAATAATCGATTCCACGGCGGGAACAGCCGACACTTAAGACTTGCTACTTTTCCCATTTCCCAAAAAAACCATAAAATCTTTACTTTAAGTACAATTATAAAACAATAGCTATGTATTTTTCATGGTACATTAAATTACACTTAATCACTGAAGTGTGACAGAGTACTTAAAAAGAAAAACATGCGGAAAACTTTGATAGAGTGAGAGAGAATAAAGACTTTTAAGATCATTTACCGAAAACCTTCCACACCTGACTTGACACTGTCGTGTGGTCTTATCGATTGGATGAGTGTCTCTCTTGAGGAGGAGGCCAAACGACAAACGACACACACAGTGTGCCAAGGCTTCCTTCTGCTTACACATATTTAGAATACAAACAAATTGTATGTACCTGCCACACATTATTTCTATTCCTACTTCTTCTACTCCACTCGTTTCGCTTAGCTGTCCTGTCCTTGTCCCAGTGACAGTTTGAGTTGATCCTTCACACCTCCTTTTCCCTTCACTCCACTCCACTCCACTCCACTCTACTCTACTCCACTTCACTCTAATGCGGCTTCTTCGTGCACAAATTCCATTCCGTGCCTTTGAATATTCTTCGTTATTTTTGATGCATTTCTAATGTTTGTATAATATTTGTATAATTGAGTTGGTTGACTCGTCGTCGTCATCGTCATCGTCATCGTCATCGTTGTCGTTGTCGATGTCGCCAAAAATCCATATCCAATGCGCTGTCCCGTCGTTTGTCGCATGCTAAAGTCGTCGTCGTGCTTGAGGGTGGCGGGGGCGGAAAGGGCGACTTCTTCTGAGTTTGTTTGGTGCGGCGCTGATTGAAAATAGAATTTGAATGTCATAACCTTCACTTGAGTCAATCAGCGTGGTGTATAATAATAACAATAACAAAAGCAATAGCAATAATAGGATAAATAACTAGATTGAAGGAAAATTGTTAAGGTGATTGTTTTGGGTTTGCTAAGCTTTCCTTTACAGGAGCATGAAGATGATAATGATAATGATAATGACTATGATAATGATGATGGTGATTACTGCCTCTGGCATTTAAGTATTTTTTGATTACATTTGACTAGAAAAGAGACGACTTTGATTTACTAGCTGATAGCTAGCTAACTAGCTATATAGAATGGAATGTAGAATATAGAATAGAATATAGAACAGAATATAGAATAGAATATAGAATAGAATATAGAATAGAATATAGAATAGAATATAGAATAGAATATAGAATAGAATATAGAATAGAATATAGAATAGAATATAGAATAGAATATAGAATAGAAAAAAAATATAGAATAGAATATAGAATAGAATATAGAATAGAATATAGAATAGAATATAGAATAGAATATAGAATAGAATATAGAATAGAATATAGATATAGAATAGAATATAGAATAGAATATAGAATAGAATATAGAATAGAATATAGAATAGAATATAGAATAGAATATAGAATAGAATATAGAATAGAATATAGAATAGAAATAAAAAATAGAATAGAATATAGAATAGAATATAGAATAGAATATAGAATAGAATATAGAATAGAATATAGAATAGAATATAGAATAGAATATAGAATAGAATATAGAATAGAATATAGAATAGAATATAGAATAGAATATAGGATAGAATATAGAATAGAATATAGAATAGAATATAGAATATAGAATAGAATATAGAATAGAATATGGAATAGAATAGAATATAGAATAGAATGCAGAATAGAATGGCGGAGAGACAAGGCATAGAAAGTCCTTAATTACTCACTTTAGGCCAAGAAGGAAGACGAAGAAGAAAGGCTTCTTCTTGACTTCTGCTGATGTCAAGAAAAACGTCAGGGTTAATCATTCCCTGATGAATTCCTCTTACCCTGAGAGTACTTCAAGATTATTTTTAGATGAATTACTTTTGGTTATTGCACTCATTACTTTGACAGTTATTTAATTCCACGACTAAAGTTTGATCATTAAAGAAGAAGGGCATGATTTATGTAAATACGATTCTAATCGAGTTGAGTTAGTTAGTTTACGGTCTCTACTTAGTTGTTTATTTTATTCTGCCCTAAGCGAAAGTAGCTAATGACAACGGCAAGTTGTTTTAATTATGATTTCTCCACACACACGCATACGGAGGGAGGGAAAAGTGACAAAGAGCAAATAATTTGAAGAACATTATATATACATATGATAGACACTATAATTTCTCATTCCTAACACCGGCACGCCCACTTATAAACCGCCCACTCGTTGTAAGTTTGTCACATTGCGTGCACTTGGCAAATAACAAAACAAAAATCGAGCAAAAGAAAACGACGAGAAATGCCAGCGGCGCAAAAAATGTTGTGGCTAATGGTTTACCTACATACACACACACACACTCATGTGCGTGCGTATGTGTGCTTAAGTGTATGTGTGTGTGTGTGGGTGTAAGTCTCTGCCAAAAAGGATACTTGAGAGCTTAACGTGGCATACCTACTCGTTCAATTTTCAAGGTCAGAACTGAAGCCAGACCACCAAAACCTGACCATTTGACCCAAAAAAAAAACAACACAGAGAAACAGAAAAATGTAATTCTGTCTCTACACACACACACACACACACACGCAACACACACATTTTTAGTAGGTACATGCAACTTAATAATACATTTGACCTTTTGACTTAGTTAGCCAGAAGCAAAGTGCTAAAAAGAATATATTTTCTTTTACTTTATGCCATAATCTAATTTAGTAATAGAGATAAAAGTTTCATTAAAACAGCATGTTATTTCCCCCCTTTCTGCTCAGGTGCGAATAAATCAATAACGCTGAGAAAGAGACAGAGAGAGGTGAGTGAGAGGGAGAGGGAGAGGGGCATTGAAAAAGGAAATTCAATAGCTTTGATTTATAACTTACAATTGCGATTTTGTAAGGTAAGGAAAACCTCATATCATCATGGGCTAGATGGAATAATCAACTTTACATTCTATATTATGAGGGGAGGGGAGGGAGGGGGCGTTAGGGAGTTATGTCTGCCGGCCCAGTATATAAGGTGGGCGAAGTGTTGAAGTCACAATTTTGGCTTTTTGGTCGATGAAGCAATTGCTGTATGTGGGTTGTTTCACACCTTTGCACGCCCACACACAGACGTACGTGTGTGTGTGTGTGGTAGTTAGAGCCACTTGATGTCTTTGACGTCATGAGGTTTTTGTCGTCTACCGACCGACCGAGCGAATCTGTCCAGGAGGCAGTCAGCCCATTGGGTGCGGATGGTTGGTTGGATGATTTATGATGCTCTTGCAGACACTCACACACATACACACACACACACATACACTGTACATACGTGAAGCACTCTCTGCTCTTCTTCCCACTTTCACTTTTGCCCCGTTTCTTAGTTGTCCTAATTGCTGACACATTCCGGAATAGAACTGAGAACTGTACTGAAACTTTTTTTTCTTTCTTTACTTTTTGTGCTGCAGCTGCTGCTGTTGCCTTTTGTCCCCCATCCCCGTCATTGAATCCATTGCATAGTTTTGTGCGCATGCAATTTTAATGCCCATTGCCTGGACATCCCCCCCCTGAGTTGCCCCGAGTTGCCCTGTGTTGCCACGCCCTACTTTAACAGTGACTGCAAATTTCATGAGCGTCGTTGTACAAAAATATAAATCAACAAAGTTTCTTGGCTGGGTCAAAAGTAAGAAACAAGAGCAAAAATCAAGATGGCGTAAAGGGTAAACAGAGCCGCCGGGGACAAGAGAGGGACAAAGGGGTGGATGGGAGTCTTTAGGGGTCAGTTGTCATCGCAGCTGCCAGCATAAAACATGACATGATGACCCGCTTTTCATCGATAACAAACTCTAGTATTTCGGTCTCTTGAGAATTTCCCCAAGGAAATGAAAGTGAGAAAGGAGTAACAGAAAGAGAAAAAAGAGAGAGAGAGAGAGAGAGTTATGAGAACTTTAAGCGGCTTACAAACCATTCAACGATTCCACTTGAAAACCCACCCAAAGCTTAATTGCTTGGTGAATGGTGTCCCTTCTGAGGTCTATATCGTTTGATATGATCTCTAATCCCTCAAAGCTAACCATAAAGAATGCACGGAGATGGCTTAAATTTCATTTCATTTACAAACCAAGAACTAAAAGCACCTAGCACAGTGTGTATAGTTGTTGTTGTTGTTGTTGTGGTGTTGGCCAAATGCCTTGACCTTTGCAAAATATACGGCACACAGGCCAGAATTAAATTGGTAAGAAGGTAAGGCGTGGCGTCGGCCCACATGCCCTGGTAATGGCTTCCTGCGCCCTTTTTCTCCCCTCCTTTTTTTTCGGGTAGGGTGTCTATTTTAAAAACATTACCACCTGCATGTTGTTGTTGTTGTTGTTGTGACCCATCATCAAGCAAAAAGTGGAATTGCGGAAAGTGGCAGCAACACCACAGACATTTTTTTCCTTACAAAGTAATGTTTCGGTTTAGGTGATGGGGAAGGCTAGAAAAAAACCAAAGGGCCGGGGCTAACTTCGACCGCGTCAAAGTTTGTATACCCTTGCAACATTTTTGGTAACTCTTTCCTTACCTTTATAGCCATCAAAGTGGAAAAACGTTTAAGCTAAGAGGGCTAATGTGTCCGAAAGAACGGCCTACAATCTTAGCATAGGAAATAACGAAGATATTGATCAAAGTCACTATTTTCCACCGATCGTTCCTATGGGAGCTATATGATATAGTTACCCGATCCTTATCAAATTTGGCACAGTCATTAACAGATATATTAAACTAACAAATGTTTAATTTGAAAGCAATCGCGTCAAAAGTAACGAAGTTATTGACAAAAGTCACCGTTTTCGAAAAATCGTTCCCATGGGAGCTATGTGATATAGTCACCCGATCTTGATCAAATTTGGCACACTTGTTTATATGTGTAATAAACTCACCAATAATAAATTTCACGACAATAGCTCAGAAAATAACGAAGTTATTAAGAAAAGTCACTGTTCGTGACTTTGCCATTTGTATGGGAGCTATATGATATAGTAGTTCGATCCGGCTGAATCCGAGATATACAACGCCTGCAGTATATACAAGCCTACATGCAAAATTTCAGCTCTGTAGCTCTTACGTCTAGGAGGAGTTTGCGTTGATCCAGACGGACGGACGGACGGACGGACATGGCTATTTGAGGTCGTCTCGTCGTGCTGATCAAGAATATATATACTTTATATGGTCGGAAATGCTTCCTTCTATGCGTTGCACTCTCCTGACCAAAATTAATATACCCTTTTTGCAAGGGTATAAAAAGGTGAAATGTTTCATCACATACTTACCGTGCTTATAGTTTGTTCGTTTAACAGGTATGTAGGTAGTGGAAGGTTTAAGTTTTTAGCTTTAGTTTAAAGGCTAAAAGTGGTTTTGGTTTAATCAAGAGAATGCCATTAAATGTTGTTATATTCAACGGCAAAGAGAGACACCTACAAAAATCAGCAAACAATTCTGATTTTTTATGTTGACTCTTCTTGGAATTATTTTCAGAGATTTTCAATTCAATATAGAAGTCCTATTTACAGTGGTGGATCTAGCTTATTCCTTTGATTGGGGAAATCAAGCATTTGGGAAGGGAAATCAGACATTTTGAGGGTAAATTTCAGATGTAAAATTCCAATTTAGGGGGCGGAATTTCCCTCATTTCTTCCCCCAAGGGGGGCCCAATTATGAATACTTTCTATATCTCACATGGTCATTGAAGATTTCTTTTTTTTTACCTACCTATTTGAATCATTATATATGTATGTATATAGAGCAAATATAACAATTAAATATTTGAATGCGTATGGCAACGAATCGCAACAACATCAAGTAAAAACAACAACAACAACAATATTAAACAACAATTGTAAAACTTTCAAGGTAACACAAAAAATGGATAAATAAATAAATTGAAATATTTTTCAATGGAAAGCTAAGGGTGCGACAAGGTGGCAAGGTCGCCTTAAGACTTTAGTGGAGCGTTTTCTCTTTTGTTTTTGTTATAATTATTAATTAACAAATAATGGCCAGGCAAATGAATAGAAAAATATTTAAACAATTGTCGAGTCAAGCGAATAGAACAAATAGAAAATGATTAGAGAAAAACTAATGTTGTTTGTGTGTGTGTGTGTATTTTGGGGTTGTTGTTTGTTTTTTGTCCAGATGGAGGATTGAATCTGTGGCCCTCATTTGGAATGGAAACTCATTATTCATACGCCATGTTGGCAGGCCAAAAAATTGCTTTTATTTTTTGTTGTCACTTGCTTTCTTCTTTTTTCATGCTGGCTCTTTGTTCGGTTTTTCTTTTTAAAATATTATATATATATTTGTTTTTTTTTTGTTTTATAATTGTGGTCTATTTTTAAGGTCATGTACGACGTTGTTGTTTTTGTTGTTCTGTCGTCTTTTAATTATTGTATTTGACGATAAGATAAAGTGGAAAACGCATCACTTACATGCCAAATGAATCAGCGTAGACGTTTGGGGAAAGAACGGACGGACGGACGGACAAGCGAAAAGTGGAAAACGTAACATTGGCAAAGCTTCCGCTTCAACGTAACAACAACAACAACAACAAGAATAACGAGACGCTAATTAAGCAAGGCCCCCGAGTAAATAAAATGGAACTTGCACTCACACACACACACACACAGAGAGAGAGAAACAGTTACATAGATATTATAGATACAAATTGCAGATTATTTATATATAAATATATAAATGCTATATGTCCCTCTCTCTCTCTCTCTCTCTCCGTGTGTGTGTGTGTGTGGTAAAAACTAAACTAAACCCAACTAATTCTGTTACCGTAGAAAATTAAAAAAAAAGAAATTAAATAAAATTTATTCATAAAGGCCTTGTTATAGCTCGTTTGCAATGTTTAATAAATCATATGCATGGAGGGGATTAAAACAATTTAGAGAGAAAGAGAAAGAGAGAGAAAGAGCCCCCCGCGTCATTTCGAAAAGTCCTTGACTGATTTGGAATAGGAAATCCATTTGGTTTTTATCAATCATTTCAATTACATGGAATTAAAAGTGACTTTATCTACAAATTGTTTCCCAATTGTTTCGCTTAATTCTTTAGATTTTTTAGAATATCTCTTTTTGAGAATGGGCATATGTTAATGAAAAATTGTTATCTTTTTTTGTTTTTTTTCATAAATTTCCCATATTTTTGAGACTTTTTATTGCAATAGATTTCACAGTTTTTAATTTTTTCAATAAATATCAATATTATGCCATAGGAAAAACGATTTTATTAGTATTAAAGTAATTTTTATGCTCTTAAAGAGATATATACCCTCCTCTATAATGAAACATTTGTAGAGATTTTAGATCTATTCAAGCGAAACTTTGTTTTTAGCACAAATTTCCAATTTAGATTCAGAAATTGGTATTAAGGAACAATCGAAATTGTGAAATTTGATTTGTTTTGGCCGTTTCACAAGAATGTAGAGTACAAAATGATTCACAGAAATGATTCGATTGAATTTTAACGAAGAAAAGTAAAATTAATTCTCTACGTATAAACTAGAGTGTCCCCTCTCCCATCTCTCTCTCTCTCTCTCGTTCTCTCTCCCTCTTGTGCACTCTTCTGCCGCCCTTTCGTCGGGCTTATGGTTTTCTCTTTCTATCTTTAGTTTACACAAACATCGCTCGATAAATGACCAAAGGCGATGACAAAGCCAAATGAATGCAGTTGGAGAAATATTCTAAGAAGCAAACAGACACATACATACACACACACAGCAAAATCGATCGTTGTATGGGGAGAATGGGGGCGGGGGTCTATGCGGAAGAAATGAAATAGTGAGAGCGACCAAGAGAGAGAGAGAGAGAGAGCGAGAGGAATGGGCTAAATGGCGGACGGTCGGTTGGTGGGTCGACCGTTCTTGTTCTTGTTGTTTGCTTTCTTGCCTTATGTTTTACAGTTTTTCCACATTTTCCAATTTGCCAGCGAGGCGAACTAAATAAAAGAAAGAATAGGAATAGGAATAGGTTGATGAGGCAAATAGCAAACAGCAACAGCAGCGAAAAGCAACCAACAACAAGCCGAAAGGCTAAAAATAAATGTTTATTTTATACGGAATTGTTTTTTTTTTTTTTATTCTTGTTGCACGCGCTAAAAATTGTTTGAAATTGGTTGAAAAATACAGTAAACAGCAGGCAAATATAGAGAGAAAGAGAGAAAAAGTCAGAGAGAGTGAGAGAGAGAGAGGGATAAGGACTCATTTCAGACCTAATCAATCAGCCCTACGAATATTGTTAATTATGAATTATGCAACAAGAAAATCCTTTTCAACGCTTCAGCTTCAACTTCCAGGTCTTTAGATTTCTGTGGTTTTTCTTTTCAGTCTCACATATTCATACTTTACATAAAATTTGGTGTTGTTGTTGTTGTTTCATTTGTTTTTGGGATGTGATGTTCTCCTTTTAAAAAAACATAATTTATTTATTTATTTTCGTTTCGCTTTCGCTTGCTTGTCTCGATGTTATACGCAGCCAAGGCATAAAGAAGAAATTGATTTTTATAAATAGCGCGCATACGCAACGTGGTACGCACTGAAGTAGAAAGCAACACACACACACACCCAAATAGAGAATATAAAAACACATATTGAACAAAAAATGGAAAAAAAGGCACATCATCCATGTGCAATTGCTTTTGTACACAAACAACAGTTTGCATATGTACAGCTGTGTTCAGAAAAATAGGAATGCAGACTAGTATGACACTTACAGCACTTTTTTGACAAAGTGTTACCATTTACTTAAACAGGTGCTAACAAAATTTGAAGAATTAGGTGTAAACGACAAAATAGCGTACAATTTTTGACATTCTTCTTCTTTTCAATGATTTTCAACACGAGCATCAAAAGTTGCTTGTTCAGTAAAATAGGAACGCAAAGTTTAAACCTTTACAAAAGTTTAAAAAAAGTGAATTCAAATATAAAAAAGTTATCATTAGTAAGTTTTATTTGTTTGGGCTTGTTTTTCCTACAATGGTGTAGACCATATTCATCAAATAGAAGGCATAATGGATAAAAATGTTTATGTCAATATTTTGAAAAACATTATGCTTCTTGGGAGATGGCGCTGAAATGGACATTTCAGCAGGATAATGAGCCCAAACACACTAGCAAGTTGGAAAAAAATGATTTCTTATCGGAGAAAATTGATGTTATGGGGTTGGCTGCTCAATCGCCGGACCTTAACCCAATTGAAAACCTATGGGGAGATATCAAGACATGTGGCAAATGTTAATTCATCAAACAAAGCCCAACTCTGGCAGGCAGTTCAAGAAGGATGGGGCAAAATATCTGTGCAGCGTTGTCAGGACCTTGTGGATTCCATGCCACGTCGTTGCCGCACAGTTTTAAATTATACAACAAAATACTAACTACAACCAATAATATTAACCGGCTTAGGTTAATTTAAGTGAAGTTCCTGTTGTTTTCTTTAACGTTTAAGTAGCCATTCCTATTTTTCTGAACAGACGAATTTAAGAATTTATTTTGTTTTTGAGCCGTGGAAGGCAAACAAATATGAAGTATTATCCAAAAGATGTGTAGTATTATGAGAAATATATACAAATTCCAGCTATTTTGCATTTTTCTTGTTTTTTTTTCTCCTGTTTCTGTGCAAGACAACTACATTCCTATTTTTCTGAACACAGCTGTATGTATGTGTGTCTATGTATATGTAGAATAGATCACATCAATGCACAGTGGGCCGCATAAACGGTGGGTCTTGGGTTTGGGTTGTGAACTTTTGACTGAGATTTAAGATGTTTTCCAATTTAAATGTTTTGGCCATGCATACACACACACACACACACACACACTCATGCACAATAAAATTAAATCAATTTGGATTGCCACAAGGCTAAACATGCATAATGCATAAATTTAATTTTGATTTTTCATTGAACTTTTATTGAAAGGGATTACGATAATTGGCAAAAAACACAAACAGCATAAGACTTTAAAGATTCGTTAAGCAGATTTTCTTTTCTCTTTAATCTGTTTGTGTAATATTTGGCTTTTCTGTCTGACCTTCTCTGATTAAACCATATCTTCTTCTTTTCTTTTGTTCTGTTTTCAATCATCATTTTATATTGCACAACGATTTCTTCTTTGTTTTTGTTTTTGCTGTTCAATTTCACTTACTTTTTGCTGTTTTGTGTTAATTACCGCTTGAATTTGTTTATATTTGGATTAGAATTTGATTTTGCTATATTCAAAGAATATATGTACCCAATATTACGCATACGCCATGTGTTGTGCCTTAGAGAAGGAATTGAATGGAAACGAAACGAAACGACACCAAACTTGTGGGTGGATGAGAAAATGTCATGTAAATGCCGTTATAATCAGTGCTAATGTGCTTAACTGGCACAATTTGTTTAGGGCTTGGAGCTTAGGGCTTAGGGTTGTGGTCTGATCACGTGTATTCTTCATTCTGTTCTGTTTTTGCTGCAAGTTTTTAAGCAAATAATTTTCATGAGCCGCATTTTACGAATTTCAGTTAGCCAATTAGTTAGCACCAAGCTAACCCAACCCCAACCCTCTCCCGAACCCCGAACACGAACAGCCAACTGGGTCAATGTAAAACGGAAGCTCTTAACAGCATGAAAAAACACTTTTAGTCACGAAATTGCACAAAATTGGCTCCCGCCTCTAGAGCTAGAGGATCTTTTGCTTGGCGATATAAAATCTAAAGTATTTGGCCCTAAGACTGTCAGATTTGTCGAGATCCCCTTTCGCGCGCTCTCTCTCTCTCTCTGTCTCTCTTTCTCTATTTTTCAATTAATTACAAAAGCTCTTAGACTTTTCTATAAGAAAATATTAAGAATTTGTTAATATTTTTCCTTTTGAAAACATTTAATTTCAATTTGCCTCTCAAAGTCACAAAAACGGGAAAGAACTGGGTCAATGTGAAACGGAAACATTTACCAACAAAACTCGAATCGTTCGGGTTGGGGGCGGGGGGAGGAGGAGGAGGCGTTATTTGATTTACCCATAAAGTAATTTCTATTGCCTACTTTAAGGCGCCCAAAGTTAAAAAAACCTCACTCACACCCCTGAAAAATTTCTTGCACTTGTCCTTAATCAACGTTGGCAGCAGTTACCACCTCTCCACCTACTCCTCCTCCCTCACCCCCCCGCCAAGTCTCTCTAAAGAAACAACATTTATTATTTGCCGCTGTCATTGTTGTTGGTTGTTATCTTTGCTTCATTTGCTTGAATTTCTACTTGAGCACGCAGAGAGCCAAGCGGAGGCGGATTGCCTTAGGTCTGGGCGTGGCACTTAATGACTACCAAAAACAAAAAATGCTCCCCTTCCCCGCCCCGTTGTTAGTTGAGGCCATAGGCGGTCACAAATAGAGGCAAAGGTCGTGTATTGAGAGTGTGTGTGTGTGTGTGTGTTGAATCGATGGGTGGTTGGGCAATTGGACACATTAGCCAATTCGACATTGAACCTATTGTGTGGTGAGGGGAGAGAAATGGTGGGGGTCACCACAATTCTTAATTCAATCAAATTGGGTGAGAGGAAAATCTATTTCATGCGAGCAATAAGAAAGGGCAAATCCTCCATCCCAATAGCAAATTCAGCATTTTAAACTATAGCCATAATAAATAAAACTTTCTTGTAAGTTTACTGTAAGACACATAAACACACCCACACCCACACACAGACACAGACACACGTATAAATTAACCTTTGGCAAGCCAATAGAATGAATGGATGTTTGGGTAGATTGGGTGGATGGTTGGTTGTTTCGCCTGTTTAAAGGCTTTTGGTCGACTGACCAAGCTGTTAATTAAATTTTAAGCTGGCCTTTGCATATATTCCATAAAGCAATCAAAAATCAATGTACAGAGCAAAGAGCGAAAGCAAAGAGACCAAAGAACGTAAGGACGGTGGGACGGTGGGAATAAGCGGGGGAGTGCGGTCGAAAATTGATTGCTTTTGCCTTTGTGCACTTTAAAAAACAAAAACACATTCATCACATAATTTGGTTTTCTAAGAAATTCATGCTGCAATAAACAAATTATTTCAGTTGATATGAAACATTTACTTTTTTTATATTTCGAATTTGTTTAAGGGGTTTCCCGTTTTAAGCCAACTTCTTGTCTGTAGTTTCTGTTTCTGTTCTGTGGTTAAATTGTGTGCTGTGGGTTGCGGTCTCATCGTTAACCATATGCCGTGTTACATTAGCATATCTCCAACATATACATATGTATGTATAGTATATATATTAGCATAGTCCTTGTTTCCTTTTCTCGTTTTTCTCGTTTTTTCTTTCGAGTTTCCGCAAAACATCTGGCAGCCATTATCTTACCTCAACTTTCCATTCCCACCACCCCGCAACTTGAGAGTAAAGTGAACCCATATTTAAGTTATGCGCGGAAAAGGATAACATGCGAGGGAGAATGGCATATGTCCTGCATAATTATACCCCTGCATTCTCTTTGGGTGGAATGGTATTAAAATCAAGCACAGTATATAGAATCTTGATCAGCAACCGCAATCCGGTTGACATAAAGTCTCGTGCATTATTTTTGCGTTAAAAGCACTTTCCCCTTTACTTTCATTCATGATAGAACTTTAAGATTTGACTGTGATTAATTGAAAAAGCCAATGAGACAACAGTGGAGAGAAAAATTAGAATGTTTCAATTGCCATTCAGATTATGTATATATATTGATAATGAGGACTTTGCCAATATGGGTTTTCTGGGTTCTCTACCGTGTATCTTGTATTTTGCATTTTTATGCAAATATCCGCAGTCAGTGAGTCATTCCCCTGGTTCTCTTTATCGTCAGCATAAAAGAGACATAGCAAAGAATGAAGAGATGAGAGGAGAAAGGAGGAAACTGACGATGATAATGATAAAGATGATGATGATGATAATAAAGGAAAACTTGATGCGTAAGCAAAAAAGACGCGCGTGTTTGTTTTGTCATGCATTTTACATGAGTGAAGGAGATGCTACCATATCACGTAGCATCTCTCGCATCCTTCCATCCCCCACTCACTCGACAGACAGTAGCAGTTCCTCGCCCAGGGACAAGCAAAGGATGTGCATCAGAGTTGGCATGAAAATGAATGAATGAGAGTAACTCTTCTTCCTGCTGCTGTCATCTGACTAAAACTGGTTCATCATGATTAACAATTCGCCCCCCATACGTACACACACACACACACACACACACATACATACCACATACTCGTCTTTTCCTCTAGACAGAAAATTAAAAATGTAAAAACATATTACACGTGGTCTGTCGACAAAAAAAAAAGAAATAAGTATCAACACAGAGAGAAAAAATGTTGGCTTAGTATGAGAATGAAGCACATCCAAAAAGTTAAAGACTATTGATCAGCATTAGCGACTTGAACTAAGAGAGATCCTTTGAAAATTTCATTCTTCTCCAGATTAACAACTTTGCAACTAATGAAGAGAAATGCTTAGAACTCTCACCACAATGGACTTGAAATAAGCTTTAAAACTCCTTAGGGTGGTCAAAAAGAGGGTTGCGGGTTGCAGAGGGAAGATTGCTTGCCAGAGGTTAGGTAAACTGGAACACTAAGGTGCCTCTTGCCGCTTCCTTCTTTGCCCGGGTAAACTTTTAGCTGTGGCTTCCGTTGGCAAAATGGAAATGTTAAGCTGGTTTAGAGATAAGTAAACTCCATAGACAGTTGGAGCGAACGAAACACAGAGAATGAAAGAGATACAGTGAGTGAGAGTGAGAGATAGAGAGAGAGGTTTAGGGAAGGGAAAAAAGTAGTGAGTTTGTAAATAACTTCAAAGGACAATGCGTAAGGAGGCAAAAACGAGTCTCTCACAGAGAGATGACACTAAACGGATAGAGGACAGTAGACAGTGGCCATCTAAAAGTGTCTGGAAAACGGGATTCTGTGCTAAATGTTTCAAAAAAAGCCGTTAGTTGGTTGGTTTCGATGGTAAATATTTACTTAAGCTACTCGAAATTTCAGTGTTGAAAAGTGAAAAAATCGGCTAAAGCTAGATTTCAGTGTTGGCAAATGCTATTTTTTATTTGGCGCGTTGTTTGACCGCCCTGGCAGCTAAATATTTTACTCTAAATTATAAAATTAAGGAATATTCCGCTGCTCTGGCAGCCGGATTTTTGTTCTCTAAAATCAAAAAAATAATGTAAACTCAACAATATTTTCGATTGTTGAGAATAGTGTGAACACAAGTTTCAAAAAGCGCGCTTATTCGAGTATCCGACATTTTGCATCTGGCAACGCTATCTCAAAATTTGACAGCTTCTTTCAGCCGGAAAAAGCTACTTTTAGCTATAATCTCGCTAAAAACATGATTTTTCTTTTGTTAATTGCACAAAAACTACATAATAAATCGCCAAGGCGCACCTGAGGTCGTGCGTGGAATTTTTCTCTTTTGTTTGATACCAAATTTATGTAGTTTAAGCGCGTTTTGGGCCCGAGTAGCTATAGTAAATATTTACCATTATTCAAAAAAAAAAAAGTATTGGTAAGAAGTATCTAAGTGACTTTTGACGTTAGCCAATACTTCACTCTCAAGTTCGATTATCGGTTATCGGCAATTTCACAATAAAAGAGGATAATCCATCGAAAAATAGAAAGCAGCTTCTATTTATTGTAGATTTAAAAATCTTTATAAATAATGATAATAATTTTTGGGCAAGAAATTTCTTAAATTCACAATTAACCAATAGTCAGAAACGGCGACACAAACTAAAATAGTAAAGCTTTAAGAGATCAACAACAAGAACAACAAATTGAACTATTGTTCTTGTTGTTGTTGTTGCCCAGGGACACAGGTGTTTCAGTTGTTTTTGGATATATACATACATATATAGGATAACGACGACTTGAGCGCCAATGCTGCTTTGGCCCAGCCTGTTTCTGTTTGTATGCAAAAATTTTAATTAAATTTTGTATGTTTTCGCACACACCCAGCCAGATAGACGGACAGACACCCAAAGAGAAGGAGAGTGAGAGAGAGGGAGAGAGAGAGAGTGCGAGTTGAACTGGGAATAGAGCGAGAAAGTGAATCGACCTAGTTTTGCTGGCCGTAGTCCCTGCTGGCTTAAACATTTCCAGAAAATTAATTGCAATAACAGTAGAACAAAAAAAAATAAACAATTACTCAAGTAGACATTATACTCGACTTTGACTATATCCTGCATAATTTCGAATACTGCAAAATATATTCGTTTTATGAGAGTTAACAAACACCTTGCCCCATCTTCTCTCTTGAGATCTCTTTTGCTTTTAATCCTTTGATGGATTGTGTTTCAAATTATGTCACTATAATTAAGCCAATTCGTCTATAAAGAACCAAAGTAGTTGAAATATTTCAAACGCAAGACATTGGCAATCGAAATAGATAATAGTGGTAGACATTAACAAATCTCACCTTTTTCTAAAAATATAACAAATAATTATAAAAAAGTAGAAAAAAATGATACATTGATCTCATTTTTATGTACTCATAAAATTTTACCTTAGAGGGGAATAAATATCTGAAAATGTAATTATGGGATATTCCCATAGTTTTCGATTAATGGCACTTACAATCTCACTTTCTCTGAGAGAAAGACGAAACTGCTGATTCTTATTGTCTGTATCAGGTGTTTTTATTTATCCAATAAACAACAAATGTATTTTATGTATATTTTTGATTGATGGGAACTACTCCAACTAATATATCTTTCATATTAGTCCGATTTTAACAAACCTCGAGAAAAAAATACAATTCAATGGATAGAGAGTTTGGTTTTCATATAAATTTAGTGTTCCGACCCCAAGGACCTATATCTTATGGCTTGAATATCAAGTTTACTGGGGGTAGAAAGTTGGGATTCGTATGCTCTCATTCTATGCGTTGCATGGTATTGAGTAGTCCACTTTAATGTTCAGGAAGAACATATGTATGTGTATAATTGAAAAAAAAAGGGACGTTGTTTGTATATTTACGCCCACTTGTTAGCTCTTTGAAATTATTCATAAACAGCAATGTGACAACAAATTGTAATTATTGTAAACAATAAGTGGAATAAAAATACAGACGACACGCACACACACACACATACACCAGCAAATACATATGATTGAAGGTCAAATTCATGATAATTCACATTTCACTTGCGCCACAATGTATGCAACATTTTGCTTGCTTGTCCATATTGTCTCTCTCACTCGCTCACCAAAGTCGTGGCTGTCGCCGTTGTCGTTGTCGTTGTCCTCGTCTTCTTCTTCTTCTTCTTTCGTCCTCTTTCACATTTAATCTTTTGCATTCTGCTCCACTCCACTCATTTGTATCCTTTTTCTTTTTTTTGTCGACGTCTTTGTGTCTGCGTCGATAGAACTTGCTGTGTATATGTAATTCTTCCTGCATTGCGTAATTTCGTTTCGCTGCTTCACCTCCCCCCCGTGTCCCACTATACCCACCACGCCAGCAAGAAGAGAGACTTGAACAAAACTCTGCTAGGTTTACCCCCGTCCACCTCTCCTCGTATTCCCCTAGATAGTGAAATAGTGATAAACTATGTATACCTATATATATATGTATATGTATATGTATATGTATTTGTACTCTTTGTATATGTAAGAACAGAAAAATACAATGCTTAAAAGCTAAAAGTTTTGTTATTTGAGGTTTTTATTTGTTTTTTTTTTCTTTGGAATTTATTTAAACTAAAAAATGATATTGGAACTTTTACAGTGCGCAGCTGCCGTACCGGTAAACAGGTGCAAATGACGGAAGCCGAGGTCCGCGGATTGTGTCTCAAGTCACGTGAGATATTCTTGCAACAGCCGATACTCTTGGAATTGGAGGCACCGCTCATCATTTGCGGCGACATTCATGGCCAATATACAGATCTATTGAGATTGTTTGAATACGGCGGCTTCCCGCCGGCTGCCAATTATCTATTCCTTGGCGATTATGTTGATAGAGGCAAACAATCGTTGGAGACAATCTGTTTGCTGTTGGCCTACAAGATCAAATATCCTGAAAATTTCTTCTTGCTGCGCGGCAATCATGAGTGTGCCAGTATTAATAGAATTTATGGTAAGTCTCGAGTTTAGAGGGAGTTTTCAAGAAGACAAGTCGGGAAATAAACAACATACACCTAGACCTCGCTTTGCGTTGGGGATACGTTCCAAAAAAACACGACGCAAACTGAAACGACGCAAAGTGAATTAAGATTTTCTATAGACAACCATGGAAAGATCAAAGATAGGTTCCCGGGCCATGAAAATGCTACGTTTTAGAAAGAAAAATTGAACAAAGTAAACATTTAAAAACAAAAATGTTATTCCATTCATTCATTAAAAAAAAAAACTGTTTCCATTAAATCAAAATAACCTATTCAATTATTTATCTTTATGAGTTTTTAGTGGCTTCGTTCACCAAAAATTTGTCCAGAGTTTGGTGAATAGCTTTTTTTTTGTAAATTTAAATAAATTTCTTGTTTAGAGTTAGACATCGAACATTTCTACTAAACCATCCCCGAGTTTTGATTGCAAGACGCAATTATAAACAGAAGTAGGTAAGGTAGATGGCAATGTTGAAAAACGTAAAACTGCCAAAAATTCAAAGGCAGTGTTGGTAAAAGTTGATATTGGCGTTGCCAGAATGGCTGATTTAGAACAAAAAAGTTAAACACTCGAACTCAAAACAACGCAACAACGAGAATTAACCGACGCACAGTGAAAATTAGTACTAATAAAACAGCGACGCAACTTCGAAAAAACGCAAAACGAAACGACGCAAAGCGAGGTCTAGGTGTATATACATATGTGGATAATGTGGATAACCCGCTCTCGCTCAGTTGAGTTGAACCTCAGTCATTATCTTCATTATTCTAAGGCGTAGAGAGACCGATTTTTAGAAATCTCTAAAATGTAAGATGTAAATCTTGAACACGGTGCGTATACGTAACATTTGACTAAACGAATAGATGAGCATTCAGTGGCAATAAAAATAAACGGGCAACTTGGAATGAAGTTTTTTAATTTTATTGATCATAAATGTATTTTTCTCGGTTTTCTCTGTTTCAGGCTTTTACGATGAATGCAAACGTCGCTATAATGTAAAACTCTGGAAGACCTTTACAGATTGCTTCAACTGTTTGCCAGTTGCTGCGATTATTGATGAGAAAATCTTCTGTTGTCATGGCGGACTTAGTCCCGATCTGCAGGGAATGGAGCAAATTCGTCGCCTAATGCGTCCCACAGATGTGCCCGATACTGGCCTCCTCTGCGATCTACTCTGGAGTGATCCCGACAAGGATGTACAGGGCTGGGGTGAAAACGATCGTGGTGTTAGTTTCACTTTCGGTGTGGATGTTGTATCGAAATTCTTAAATCGTCACGAGCTCGACTTGATTTGTCGTGCACATCAGGTGAGCAATCCTAGGTCACTTCTTCCCAGTCCTGGGTGCTAATCCACATCTGTCCAATGTTTGTCTTAGGTTGTGGAAGATGGCTATGAGTTCTTTGCCCGTCGTCAGCTGGTGACACTATTCTCGGCTCCAAACTATTGCGGTGAATTCGATAATGCTGGCGGCATGATGACCGTGGATGATACGCTCATGTGCTCATTCCAGGTGAGTTTCAATCAAGTGTGTAACTATCAGTAACTTCAAGTGGCTTATTCGTTGGTGTTTCGTTCGATTGCAGATCTTGAAACCATCCGAGAAGAAAGCCAAGTATTTATATAGCGGCATGAACTCATCGCGACCCACAACACCGCAACGCTGTGCCCCCATGCCGCCCAATAAGAAGAAATAATATATCCATCCGCTTCCATTTCCTTAAATGTTCAACAGCAGCAGCAGCAGCAGCATATACCCTTTAATATATATATATATATGTATATATATATATGTATGTGTATATGTATATGTAGTTGTATATAAACATATATACATATATATATATATATATATATATATATATATATGGATATATATATATATATATGTAGTAGAATTAAATACATAAACATAATAGAGAGAAAGAGAAAGCTAAATCCCATATATATATATATAATATATATATACATATATGTTTCTATGTGTATGTGTGTGAGTGTGCGTCTATGTGTGCGTGTGCGTGTGCGTGTTTGTGTGTGTGTGGGCAAATCAAAACAAATCAAGAAATGTTTAATAAAATGCGCAGCTTAAAGCAAAAAACGAATACATCATACCTAAAATAAATATAGAAAGTTATGTATGTCATCAAATTAGCATGCATATTTAATGGATCAGTAACTAAATTTTATTTAAACTACATTCACACTCTCTACAATACACACTCACACACACACACAAGCATATAACATAGCTACATATAGTTTACATTTAAAATTTGTCAATCCATTACCATTTAAGTTTGGACTCTTGCATTTTGTTAAACAAAAAAAAAAAAAAAGTGAAGAAGAGAAGAGAAGAGTATAGAGAAAGATCTGTCGCTAACTCAATTTTGTTAATTTGTAATACCGCCAAACAGCAATTGGATAAAATTGATTTACTCAAGAACAATCGTAATCTAAGGAATAAATTTGTAAAAAATGATTTTAGGCGGAATTACAAAATCCGTATGATGGGATATGATGCTTTGCCTATAATTGGTTCTTAACTTATGTTAATTAAGTGAAAATTATTGTTAATAATGTTGATTATAGAATAGCTAAAACATAAAAACTAAAAACTAGCCCCCGCCCCCCCTCCCTGAGAAGAGTGAAAGCAAAGTAGAATGAACAAACGCACGGATATAACAAAATGAATTTATATGTGGGCATTTAAAATGTAAACTATATATATATTTATATATATATATATATACGGTTTAACTATATATGTATATCATCAACAACAACAACAACAACAACAACAAGGCAAGAAGGAAGAAAGCAAGAAGAAAGAAATAATTAGTTATCAAAGAAGAAAAACTATGTGAGAAATGTTTAACTTAATCTTAGCGGCACTTACAATTCTATGTATATTTAATTTATTCTTTACGCCTCTCTCCCTCGCCCCCCTCCTTCCACCCCCCACCACTGTGTGTGTGTGTGTTTTTTCTTTTGATTAGTTTGTGTAAATGTCGTTTAACTAATTTATTGGTAAATAAAATACAAAAAACTAATTTTTTTTTTTTTCCAGTACTAAACATAAGTTTCACAAAGAATAAAAATAAAACATAAAAAACAACAAAAGAAAAAAAAATTATCAAAAAAAAAAAAAAAAGAATGAAATAATTGTTAACTAATACGAGAAACTAATTCATTTTCAATTTAAAACAAGTAAATGAATGATAAACAAAAAGTAAGAAAAAGCCTCTTAAAATCGTAATATCTACTCATATATATAAATATATATATATATGCAGCTGTGTTCTTAATCAAATGGGAATAGCTTAAATAAATCTGGTTTAAAGAAACTGTATTCCAGCATAATTTAATCAGTCTTGTTTGGAGTTAAAGCTTAAACTGTTTCCCTATTTGAATGCCAATGCTTGCCTAATTGTTAAATCGAAAGTCACATTTGTTTTTAGCCCTAATTTACTTACGCAAACTCAAATTTTGTTTTGTATAAAACAGATTCAGATGATATAAGTATAAGTTAGTCTTGCCAGAGCAAAAAATTTGCTTTGTTTTTGGTAACATATTGCTTTTATTTGTTTTGATTGTCATTGATATTTCTTAACCCTTGTGTTTGCCGACAACTAAAAGTTAGTTATTGTAGTTATCGCTGAAATAGAAAACGAAACTACAAATAGCACACAAGGGTTAAAAGGAATTGACCATTGACCATTAAGTAGGTAAAAGCATTGAGGTAACCAAAACAAAGCAAAGATTTACTTGGACTAGTCTACTCTACCCTGCATTGTTATTGGTTGATAAAACAATTCCTCTTAGAGGAGGAAAATTAGAGAGAAATCATTAAAAATCTTGAAAAACCACCGAACTTCTTTTAGTTGTTTTGACTATGATCAGACTAATTCCCATAGAGAGTTTAATAAAATGTTGTTCCTATTTTCCTGAACACAGCTGAATATATATATATGTAAATGTATTGTCGCACACCAAAATCAAGAATGAGTAACGAGTAAAGAGAGTGCAAGATGAAAAAGAAATACGAATTTTAAAAAAAAAGAAAGCATCACATATACATACATATATATACAAAGCTATACATATATATGTGTATATATAAACACTTCAAGTACTTGAAACACCAATTTTCTGTGCATGTTTTTAAATTCAAAATTATATATATATATATGTATGATTAGATGAAAGCATTAGCATAAAAACTTACATATTGATATATATATATATTTATTATAAAGCAAACTCATTATTTTTTTTTGTCGTCTTAACTTATTAGATTGTTGTGCCTTTTTTGCCTCCAAAATAAAATTAGATCATATGAAATGAAAAAGTGTAAACTAAAAGAAAATCATCAATGAAGTTTGATATATATATATGTGTATCCATATCTATATATAGACACGATAAAGAGCACATAAAATGCATAATATATATATATATATATGTATTGTTGTATACAAATCAAGTCAATTAATTGTATCAGAACTCATAAATCACGTTTAAGTACGTTATTCCCATAAATAATTTTTGGTTTTTCTCCATAAATTTTCCTATTTTTCAAGTACCTAGACATATTGCATCAGAGCACTTTTCAATTCGAGTTGATCCTTTGTCAAAATGTAGCTTACAATAAATAAAACAAAAAGAAAACTTATGTATATCCAAAAAACAAAATAAAAAAACAAAAAAACGAACTAAAACCAGGAGAAATCTGAAAAAAAAAATAGTATGAATCTGTGTGTGTCTGTGCGTGTGAATGAGTGTGTGCGTGTGTGTGTGTGTGTCAGTGTGTGAGTGTGTATGTATGTATATGAGCTAGCTATATATTCATTATTATTGCATAAAATGTTTATACATACAATATATATGATGAATGAGAACTACATACTGTTGGGCAACCCATGAAAGAAAGATGAAAACAAACAACAAAAACAAACAATGGATAAACAAATAAATTATATTTATTATTAAAAATCAAATAAAACATTAATTCAAAATTTATGTAAACCTATGGCAAAAGTGTTTCATTCATTTGACAGACAGTCTGGCAATTCATCAAGGATAATCCCCATGACTTTGTTGGCTCACATTGCGTATACTCAATCACACAGTGCGTATGATTTTCTTTCGGAAAGATCTTTTGACTTTAAGTCGCATGCATTTGAAATCCAAAAAAAAGCTCAGTTGTCAGTAACTGTAATTCAAGAGCTTTAAGTTCAGGAATTCGAATGCTTTTTTCATGCATTTTTCACAATCCGAAAACTTTGACATTTTTCACAATCCGAAAACTTTTCGGAGTGCATGTTAACTAACAGTGACTGTTGTCCTTAGTGCTGTGTGTGTGTGTGTGTGTGTGTGTGTGGGCAATAAAAGTAAACATCAAGCCATGATGCTTCAGTGTTTACGCTAATGGTCAAACATAAGTATTGCTACCCTGTATTATTGTACTAAGTACTTTGGAACAGATTCACTTCTTCACGTTGTTAACCCGCTTCCTTTTAAACTATAGGAATAGTTTTGTCTTTGCATACTTTTGGGGTGACTTTTTTTAAGTTAGTTTAATATTTACTACTGTTTCTTTGGGTAAGTATGTCTTGAATTCAATAATTTTGAGCAAAATTTAGTTCTCCAATTGGATTTATGCGCGAATCTAGTACTGTAAAATGTATATATGAAACTTTGTTCCTTAAAGTATGCCACAGGCTGAAAATATATTCATAGTTGGCAACAAATTTACCACACTTTACATAAATATAAACAATGTTTGCTTCGAGGATTACGTTTTTTTTTGTTGTCTATATTTTTGAAAATGCAATTCTTGACTCATGCCCATGACATACATCAGGGGGCCAAGTTAACTTTATGCCATCCACAGACATTTTTACTTAAAATTTGACCACAAAGCGCAAACAAACTACAGAATTGAAAAAAAAAATTAAAAAAAGGTGAGATGGAATAGTCTAGAGTAAACCTTTGCATACTTACTTTTTGGCAAATTGAAAATTTCAAATATATTTCAACCTTATAGAGGAATCAATTGCGCTGAAAAGTATGCAACGGGCTTAAGACAAAAGCAATTCTTCGTTCTCCAGCTTGTTTTGATCCTTGAAATGAAATCCAAATGGATTTTGGCTGACATCTAAATGAATGAGGGTATCTGCAAGTCGATTCCATTTCTTATTGGAAATTAACTTTTGATTTTTTGGAATCCCCCTGCTGTGAGATGTGTTGTTGTGGTCTACTCAAAATGAAAAACAAACGAATATATTTTTTTTTGTGTACATGTATATTTATTTAATGTTTAACATTTATTTCATTAGATTTTCAGATGATGTTGATGAGCCTCAGCCTCAGCCAAATGGCGGTTTACAATCATTCATTAATCATCAATCATGCGGCGACTGTCGAAAACAACGAAGAGCAAAACGAAATTGATAACCCAGGACAAAAAATTTGTGAACATTTGAAGTTCGTGTATCGATCGTATTATATCCATACATATACATGTGTATGTATGTAGTAGTAATTAAATACATTATTAGCCAAGCCTATTCCTGTAGAGACCAGCTCCCAAGTAAAATGAAATGAACTTATATTTAATGTATAATAGCCATCTATTCATATATCTATATGTAATTTATAATAATTATTATTTATACTGTCTCTGCCTTGGTATGTGTGTGTGTGTGTGTGAGGTTGTCTCACATTCGCTTTGGGTCAAATTTTCTTTTCATTTGTTAGAAATGATTCACATTGTCTTTTCACATTCTCTTTCATTGAATTGCTCTCTTTACTTTATTTTTTTATTAAATATCATCACACAAATATGCACACACACATATGCACACACACACATACGGACGTATGTATATAGCATCTTTTATTTATATTATTATCGGCATATAGATAATACTTTAACTTTGGACACGAGTAAACTCGGCTTAGTATATGCACTTTCTTTTATTTGAAATTCATAAATCTTCATTTTAATTACTTCGTTTTTGAGATACATCTATACATACATATAGAAATACAAACAAACATTTACAACTATATCTAAAGATATACATACATATATATTCATATATTCATGGCCACAATATATATAACTCACACTAAATGCAATCGATAACTCAATGTGATGTCAAATATTCGATAGCAAGTGCCAATTAAGTTAATGACGATCGATTGGCATTAAGGGGTACATACAGCTTGATATATTGATATTCTATACGCTACTCCCTAATTTAGTTAGATATTCTGATTTTTCTTTCGGACGATTACAGCACTTTGATGTCTAGGAACAATAAATAACTTTAAACTAAACTTAAAACGGCTGCACATAGGAACAATGTCTTGAGAGTTGATCAAAATACATACATATATAAATGTATATGTATATGAATGTAGTTCTTAAAGAAACACGATCGTCACAAAACTATTGGTTGCTTTACTTGATTAACATTTAACAAACTTGGCTTACTATATCATTATTGACCTTAAATTCAACTTGAAGCTGTCAAATAAGCAGATTATTTCGGCACAGCCGAAATCATAAGACATCTCATCTTAGTATATGTTTTAATGTAAACACTATGTTAGCCTTGAATGACTAGTCTGGGTCAAGGTCTAGGTCTATGCACCTGTCACCTGTCCACCTGTCAGAGGAACAATCAGTTTTTCTTTGTCATATTAATGTGTTTTGTTTTTGTGTCTTTTTGGTTTCAAATATAATATAAGGGGTATTCAAGTCTAGGAAAATTGAAATAATTCAACAATTTGTTTCATATTTTGTTAGTTTATATTTCGATATTGATTATAAACATAGCTCGCAAATAACTGTTGACACTTTTCCATTGTCTGCAAATGAGTGACTTTCACTCACACAATAAAAAAGACTCAGACAGAAACTGTTTTTGTCGCGACTGACTTAGCTCGCTCGCGCTCTGATCGAGACAGTTATTTCTGTTTTCGTTTCGCTCAAGTCAAACACTTGAGTTAAATGAAGCAAATTGTCTTTTGCGTTTGTATGGGTAAACACACGCGATTGATGCGTTCTTTTTCTTTACATTTATGTATATGTATGCATGTATTTACATGCACACTAAAGGCAAAGATCATTTCTGTTGAGTTTTTTAGTCAAACTGTCTTTGTGTGAGCGAAAATCGTATTACTCTTTAAGCGACACTCATTTGAGAGCATCACACGAATGAGTCAATTTAAAGCGCTTGACAAAAATCAATTCAAAACAAAACAAAGAGAGCCGCTCAGAGCGAGATCGTTTCTGGACAATCTTTTCGGTTATGATACGAAGCAGAGCATATACATAAGAAAAAACAATCGACTGTCATTTGCGAACTATTTATAATTTATAAACTTTTAAAATAGAGAAAGTCAAACTTGCCGAGCTTTCAATGCATAGATATAGGCACATACATATGTATGTATATAAGTTTGAGCCCCGAAGTGGGTTGACTTTTTCCCCGATATAGCAATACTGAAAGATAATACATATATAAGCATCAAATTTCTACCCTTTTCTTTTCTATGCATTTCTCAAGGCCTTCAAGTGCTTTTGCATTCATCTTTGTTTCTTCCGTTGCCTATATCAGTGATCGACATAGAATTTATATTGATTGAAACTTGTCATCTATTGATCCGATTTTATTGATATTTAAGGAACTGATCTTTTACATTGCAAACTATTTCAATACTTGATTTCAAAACAATACTCAATTTCCTTTACTGATTTTTCGTTTATGACTAAATGATTAAGTGGTGAGTCAAGTTAATTTTCAACGACGAACGGACGACATATTTTCTGGGTCTTTGATCAATTTTATACTATCCTCTGTAAGGGTATACAAAGATTAACTATTTTTTAAGACGGTCTTCTAGACTAGAATACTCCCTTATCATCAGGTGACTGCATAGATTGGCTCTTATTGTAGAATTGATCGGTCATCAAAAAACATGTTTTATTCTTAAAGATATGTGTGTGTGTTTTTCCTCTGTGTGTGTGTGTGTGTGTGTGTAAATACTTTCAATTTGTATGGTTTTTTGTTTTGTATGTCTATTTAATCTTGGTTGAAACCGCAACATTCAAGTATTTCGTTTGCTTTCGTGGGTTATTCTTATTTTATAGTGTAGTGTGTTTAGTTAGTTATTAATACATATATTAGTTTTGTGTAATAAGCAGTTGGCTGTTTGGTTTAAGTCACATCACATTAAAAAATACATCTAGTTCACAAATATATATATATTTATTTTTCAATACAACTACAGTACATTCATTCTGGAACTACATCTACAATACACAAATACGAATACGAATATGAATACGAATACGAATACGAATACATATATATAAGTATCATTTTGTAAATGTGTATTGCATGTTTATTGCATATTTGAAACATATTCTTATCAGTTAAGCGATTTCTTAATTTAATATACTCGAAGCCATATTCCATTTTCAATGAATTTGCAATTTCTTTTCTTTTAATATCATCTTTTCATATTCAATATCATCAATTTCAATGCATTGCATAGTTAATTATTAAATATCAATATACATATATAATATTTAGACAGTGTTTACCTTGCTAAAGTTTTAGTTTTAGATGCCGATTGCAAAAGTAAAAAGCAAAATAAAGTGAATGTAAATAAATCAATTATTTGGATTAATTACTAGCAACAACAATATTCGATTCAATGCGTTTGAATCTTTTGAAATTTCACCTGTAAGTTTCTCTAAAACACAAAGAAAATTGTCTAATTAAACGTGTATTTGTGTGTGTGTGTGTGTGGGTGTGTGTGTGTGAAACATCCATGTGCCTGCCATACAAATGTCCATTTTATATGCTGTAAATAATATTCATAATTTGAATTTATTCACACTAACTATTATTTCGTCTCTCACCAATTCCATCCCCTTATCGTTCCACTCAACCACCCTGCACCATCCTGACGATGGGTCTATCGGTAGTTGGTGAACTAGCCTGAAACCGAAACTGAAACATCATGAATGCATCATTTATGCATCTCTCTGGAAACTTTTCGTTACAATTACATCTTATTATGGCTTTCGTTTACGTTTGGCAAACATCTGGGACCACAATCAGAATCACACATTGGATAATTTTGGTACGGCTCCGGTTGAAGAAGCCGTTTGTTGACTTTCCGTCTCGGGTTTCTCCTGCTCCTCCAACTCGTTATCCTGCTGCTGCTGCTGCTGCGGCTGCTCCAAATGCACCTGGACCACATGTTGTTGCTGCTGCTGCTCGGCTTCGTGCTCTTCGAAATCTCTGGCCAATGTTTCACTGCGCTGCAATCGACGCTTGTGTAGTCCCCCATTCCTTTGGGCATTAGCTGGGATGGGAACCGATATATTGAATTCATCATCCACGGACTCGATTCGATCTAATTGAGTGCCAACTGCCAAGGCATGTGATGTTGATGTTGCCGTTGCTGTTGATGTTGTTGCTGATGCTGCCGCTGCAGCTGCTGCGGCTGCTGCTGCTGCACTGGTGGAGGGTCCATCGCCAATGTCAGCCATTGTTGCTGCATTACGTTTACCATTACGACGTCCCGGTGGAACATCTTGCAGTGCCATTTTTTCCATTTCCATGCGCAATTCACCCAATGTGGCCGAGGCATAGCCGGGTCGTTGAGTTTCATCCACATGGACCAAGACAAAGGGCAATTTCAATGCCAATTCACCGCCCATGCTGCTCAGAGTCAACTTCACCTTGACATAGTACGATACATAGATGGCAAAAACATTTCGCTCATCGGCCGATTTTCCTGTCGATCCAGGTACGGACCCACCACCACCACCACCACCACCCGTTCCCTCACTGTTCTTTGACCCATCTGTTGGCTGGTGCTGGTGCTGGTGCTGGTGCTGCTGCTGGTGCTGGTGTAGTTGCTGTGCCGTGGGCAATGACATTGCTGGACTTGCCAACGGACAATGAGCACCGGCCAGCAATTGGGCCGTTTGCATTACAAAATTCGGTGAACGCAATGCCGAAGCAGCTATCGCTCCAGTTATCTCATCCGGCTCGGTGCTGCGCTGCAATGTATCCTCCAATGCAATCCAGTTTTTGGTCGGCCCACGTTGCGGACGCAGCACCACCATGGTATTAAGTGTGGCTCCCGGTGCCACAGTGCGATCAACTGCTGGCGAAACACTATCCGAATCGGCCACAACATTCTTGAACTTACCATTGTTGAACATGCAGACATCGACATGCTGAATGGCGCAGACCTAGCCCATAAAATGGGAGAGAGAGAGAGAGAACACATCAAACATAATCCTGCAAAAAACTCATAGATAGATAGCCAAGTTCATGTAAAGGACTAGAAGTAAAAGTACCAAAAATTATAATAATAAGAAGAAAGTCAAGGCACTTATGATGGCTGATGTGACACATGTTTCCTCTGTCCCCCCCTCCTGTTTCTCCCTCTCTCTAAGTCTTATTCTTTTTTCGGTGTGGCTTTGTGTTTCATTTTTCGTCTTATCCTTGGTCTGTTTTTACTGCCCAAGAGCCAAGAATTCTATCTTATTTTATTGCCTCAAGAAAACGATGAGTCTGGGGTATTACACACACACACACACGCACACACACAAGTAGATACATTATTTCGTACCTTATCGCCTTTTAGTCCTGCCCAAGCAATCAAAAGTAATGCACTCAATTATGTCCATTAAAGTGGTTTCCTTGCATTATTTTGAGCGTGGAATTAGGCTGGCTCATTTATTGATAGCCAATCAATTTGAAATTGTGTGGCATATAAATGGTTATGTGTGTATGTGTTTGTGGTGTGTGCGTGTGTGTGTGTGTAGCTTTAACCTTTTGTTCTTTCTTAAAATTGAAATCCATGAATTTTCAATTATTTGCGTGATTGATTCCATGGAAAGTGTGTGTATGAAACTTTTCCAATACAAAACTATTGTCTAGTTTATTCATTAGAACAGAAACGGAAAAATCCTATATGGACTTTGAAAGATAAACTGAGGCAATCTCTCATGCCGCTCCTTTGTGAAACTACGTATTTATGAAAGGGACACACATTGTTGCTTTAATGCCTGGCATACTCAGCGGTTGTTGTTGTTGTTGCTGTTGTTGCTGTTAAGCAACATCAAAGGATGAAAAATGCCATTCCATTGGTAGGTTGGTTATAAAAGGATTTGCCTAGCATACAATGGCAGGTTTAATTGATATTTTGTCAAAAGGTAACACACACACACACACACTTTACTGAAATAAAATCGGCTTTGATTTGATTTTTGGTTAGAAAATGTAAAATAGAAATGGCATGAAAAATCTCTCTAAAGAACTTCAATTGGTAAGTATGAAAAAATGTTACTTGGTCCTTCTATTGGCTTACTTACACTCACTCCTTTGCAATCGGTTTATTCAATTTTCAATGTGACTCTTGACATTTGTATGTGTGTGTGTGTGTGTGGTGGTACATAAAAATTTATAAGACCAACCAAAAAGACGAAAAACGATATATTACAAGGCAATGTAAGCATAAAAATCTTACACAAATACACCCAAACACACACACACACACAATATCTAAAAATACATATTTAATAAAGCGCAAAGTGCACACAGTATCGTATGTGTGTGTGTGTGTCTGTGTGTGTGTCAAGGAGATCCTGCTGGCCTAAAAGAAAAGTGCCTGCTCGACTTTTACTTTTTGTTCTTCTTGAGTTATCAAATATTTAGAGCTTGGTTCCCATCAAATCAAATCGAATTATGCGACTGCATTAAAGTTTATCTATATACAGTGAAACCTCGATATAACGAATCTGAGGGGGATCGCAAAATTATTCGTTATATCTATTGATTCGCTATAGGTACTGAAATGTAAAACCTTAGTCCTTTCAAGGGACTTAACAAAAAATTCGTTATATTGGGTTTTTCGTTATAACGAAGTTCGTTATATCGAGGTTTCACTGTACATATACTTATACATATATGTATATAGATAAAACTGTTCACATTTATTATACTTTATATGTATATCAAATTATCATATAGCTTTGAATATTAAGCTGCCCAAAAGTTAAAGCCCAAAAATATCGAAAAATTCGGTTTTTTTTTTTTTTTTATATGAACTGTATGTAACAATAGCCTAGAATAATTATTCCGAGTCTGCGACTTTAGTTGATAGACTGGATTAGCTTTGGGCATGTCGAAGTTTTTATATCATTTCTATTTCATAAACTATTTAACCGAGAAAATCATTCATCTAAAAAGTTAAATTTCTCTCAAATAACTGCAAACTAAAGCTAACTTCAGCTAGTGCTTGATCTACTTATATTTATAAAATTGTAAGCCGTTTTTTTGTAATTTAATAAGTCATTCAGGAATCAACCAATTTTGCCCATTTTTTTTGTCCAAAGGAAGGGTTTTTTTTCCAAAAGAAAGTTAATTTTCAGTTTAACCAATTAACTTAAGGCGTTTTAAAACGAATGAATAAAATGAATTCAAATAACGAACCAGTGTTGTACAACGTATACCTCTAACTTATAGTGTTGTATAACATATAGCTTTAATATACCAGTGGTGCTGCCATACATTTAATGACTGATGTATTGTTTATATGGCATTCGTTGCCAGATCATTGCATTCGTGACTGTTATATGTCAATTTTTTGCGTTCAATAAGAAAAGTGAGGTTAGAATTTAAAAAATTAAGTGAATTGTATATAAACCACATTCAAAATGCCACTTCCAAGACGTTCAAATACTGTTAGAGAATTTCGTAGACGTAATGCGAACACGGTTGACAACAACATGGAATTGGCGGCTCATAATTATGATAGCACAATTGATTATAGCATATATTCCAATATTGGACAAATGAATAAAGAATGTGTGCATTGCAGAGCATTGAAATTTATGAACGAAACGCTTGCCATGTGCTGTGCTTCTGGAAAAGTTAAATTGCCTGCATTAGAACCTCCACCAGACCCTTTGCACTCATTAATTTAAAGGCAATTCACAAGCGTCAAAGGAGTTTTTGAAAAATATTCAAAATATACAATTCGTGCTTTCAAATGACATCTTTTGGGGGGTAAATCCATCTTCTCTTATAAGAGATGGATTTATGCCGACCTTTAAGGTAATTACTTCTTAGTACTTACTATGCAATTTGATTTATGAGAAAAAAAATTCCAGATTCAAGGTCAAATACACTGTTGCCACTCCCAGATGCTGACCATCAGTTGTTACAAATATATTTCATTGCTGATGTTGATAGAGAATTGAACCAGCGCTGTGCAATCGCTACAAATGTTAGAAGTAGCAAAAAATTGGAAAATTGCCACGTCGAACATTTAATGGATGAACTAAACATTTAATTCGCCAGCAAGTAAAAAAGGGGGCAGAGCAACGCTTGCCGGGCCAGCTAGTTTTATCATAAATTTTTAAACTGATTTCAAGGGAATCTAGCAGAACTTTAACTACTTACTACTACTAGTCTCATAGTAATCAAAATAAAAAACCTTAAAAATTTATGTTTTTGGGAAATAAATTAGATCAGGTGCGAATGTAGCTCATTATCGGCGGGGGATAACTTTCAATGGGGAGGATATTTCACATTTTGGAAGAAATAAGCGAAAGTTTATCACTAAAATTATCGTTTTTAGCCCTGCCGAGGTCACGCTCCTAAATTGATAAATAGTCGCCTCATTCTGAAAACCAGTGTGACAAAATTTTTCAAATTATTGCAATTTATTTATCCAAAATTGTTGGGACATCTCTAAATATCCTTTCAAAAACATCATCTAAACATCTGTTCATGAAAATATTTCCACATATCTTGAAAATCCAATGTTCGAATTTTCTTGGATAGAGGAAATATTATCCCAGGAGGAAGTATTTACCACTTTACAAAAAGCTGTCGAAAACTACAGTCAACAATTTAATCTTTTTTGCCTTTAATGCCATTTCTTTGAGTTAAGTTATTAAAACTTGGAAAATGATCTTAAACTTTCTTGCAAATCAATTGTTTTTATACATGACATGAGACATGAACTCGAATCTCACTTGTAAGGATCTAAGTCAACTTTAAATAATATGGAAATGGAAATTAAGTAAAGGGTATTATCAAATCGACGCAATGGAAATCTTAGAATTATAAAGCCATTCAAAATTTTTGTATAATTTAATTGAATATTTCAATTCCATTCAATTCAATTGTTCTGTATTGAAATGATTTTTGCAAAAATTGTTGTTTACTTTTACTAGAAATATGAAGGTTAAGTTCATTCAAGTGAAAATTGTGCGGCATTTAAATTATGCAATGCCCCTTGAACTATACCATCTCATACACTCCGAATTGGTTGACTGTCTGTCTGTCTGTCTAACTGACTGTTTGTCTGTTTGCCGGTTTGCCGGTTTGTCAGTGCAATTGTCATTGTGTCTCTCTCTGTGTGTAGTCATCAATAAACAATGCGTTGTGAAAATATTGCGGTTACAATAATATAAACAATAACATTTGACAGGAGACCATAAAACATTTGCCAAGTGCACTCAAGCCTGAAAGCGTTGCCTCGACTTTGCCTCCTGCCACTTTTGCCATTCAGTTTATACATTTTGCTTGGCTTTTGCATATTGCATTAGCTGTCAAGGACATAGGACAGATAGGACATTATATCTGCATTGACAGTCATCGTCCGCTCTACCTTCAGGTTTCCCTTTCATTTTGGTTTAAGCTGTGGAACTCTCATATTTACGTTAACCTAAAATACGTTTTTTTATCTCTCCTCTAAGCTATTTCAATTGAATTTGTCCTTAATTTCTCTTGTTTATTCTTTCATGCGTACATTTTGTTGCGACTATTGACATCTGGCATAATACCGGACTTGTAATTAAGCTGCTTCACATGCATACATACATACACATACATACACATACATATGTGTGTAGGTACATACATGCTTCATCTAATAATTCCCCATTTCTTTCTCAGCAATTTGCGGTTAGCCAGGCAGAAAGTTTTCTTTTTTCTTTTTGCTTATTGTTGCTTTAATCGCTGGCAATCTGAATCTTTAAGGGCATATGGAGGCAAGAATGAGACTGTAAAATACGGTTGAATAATGTTCAGATAGAAAGAGAGAGAAAGGGAGAGTAAGAGAGAGAGAGAGAGGGAGAGATAGATGAAGACGACAACGATGAATACCAAATCCAGTTAGCACAATGTAACAATGAAAAATTGTAGCATACATTTGAGCGCCCCATTTCCTGTTAATATGTTACACACACACACACACGCACAAAGAAACATTTATATATGCATTCATAGGCGCTAAGGGAATCTATACGAAGAATGTTAGACAAACTCAAAAGAGTTTTCTGTCTGTGCGTGTGTGTGCGTGTGTTTGTGTGTGTGTTTGTGTGTGTGTTTGTGTGTGTGTTTGTGTGAGAGGGAAGGCTCTCAGTTGAAGTACAAACATAAACGTAGCCGGTAGCATTCTTTGCTAACTCGTTGAAAGGCGCTTGGGGCACAATAAAAAAAGAAAAACCCACTCCTATCGTCTTGCCCCCCACCCCCCTCCCTCATCTATGTACATTTCTGAGACTGTTTTACTTCATCTATCTGCATGCAAATCAGGCAAAGAAAAAAAAAAAAGAAAACACATAAAATGTACAAACACAATTTTCACTTGAAGTGAGCCTTTTGCCTGTCCTGTCGCCTTTACTCTATGCCTGTGTGTGTGTGTGTGTGTGTGTGTATTTATCTTAAACATATTTGCCTTGCCTTTGCCTTTGTCCTCTCTCTTTTTGTTTTGTTCTACTCCAATATTGCAGTTACACCCACTTGCTATAAAGTCATTTGCATTTGCATTGAAAAGTAACTTTTTTCACTTGCCAACAGAAAATGGCAATTTCAAATCAGAAGTTGATTATTTCTCTTACCCGAACTTTGCGCACTGTCTTGCGACTATCGTTGCGTATGTTGATCGTAACATTGATATCCTCGCCATGGGTATACCAGCCCTTGTCCAAGCTGGCCCTCAAGCCGACACGGCCATCCTGGAGAAGGAATGGCTTATCGACAGAACCTTGCGGACCACCGCAAGGACCGACGCTGATGCCACCGATTCCACCGCTGACCCCAGCACCGCTGTGTGGCAACAACATGCTGTCACAATGCTGTCAAAAAAAAAAATGAAAGAGGCAAGAGATACCAAAAAGTTTGAAAAATGCATAAAGAAATTCTTCTATTTTTTTTTTTGTTTTTTTTCTGGGTAAAGTCATTTTTTGTGTCACCTCTTGAAAGGATTTGCTGTAGCTATGAAATGGATCATTTGGACATTTTTCAATTTCACTTTTGCTGCGGCCAAAACGACCACTGAAACGAAAAGATTTTGGCGATAGACGTAGCTTGGGAAATGAATCGCCGCGCTCTGATTTCCCGGGCTTGCCGCTTTTGGTTGCCGTTGCAGATGGTTGCTCACATTGGCCATGGACATTGGCATCGCTGCTAGCTGGAGGTGTTGCACTCGCTGGCCCTGATGGGGATGCTGTTGCATTGTGTTGATGTTGTTGATGTTGCTGTTGCTGTTGCTGTTGTCCAGCGAATGCCGCAAAATTCTCTGGTGCCGAATGCTGATGAAAGACATCGGTTCGATAAATGACACGGACTCCCATTTTAACAGAGGCGCGCCTATGGAACTTTTCATCTGTTTTATCCGCTAAAGAAGACCATCAAGATAGATATAAAGGCACCCACACAAACACAGCGACACAGAGAGAGTGAGAGAGAGAGAGAGAGAGGTGGGTGGACAAAAAGAAAAAGAGAAATATAAAGATTGGTTTTAGTTGCCTTTTTTTTTTGTGTTTTTGGTGGTTTTTTTTTTTGATTTTGTTTTTGCTTTTGTTTATTGTGCCGCTTTCGTTGCCGCCGCCGCTTGCATTTCTTTGTGTAATAATTCAAGAGGAATTTTGGATTATGTCAGTCAAGTTAGATCTGTTCGAGAGTACATACATACATATATATATACATGTGTGTGTGTGTGTGCATGTGTATGAGACAGTATTTCGTCCGAATGCCAAATGATTGATTGCTTGATTTGATTGTTTTATGCGCATTTCATGAACTTTCGTTTTTTTTTATCATCTTTTTTTTCTCTTTTTTGGTTGGTTGTGTTTCTCTTTTTACATATATTTCGTATGTATTTTGGTTGTATTTTTGAATGTCGCTCGACTTGGCAGGCAGCAGGCGGCCACTTGAACGGATTGCAGGCATTACACATACATAGAAAAACATTACACACACGCACACACACACGCACACGCACACACACAAACATACAGAGCAACAACAAGACACAGAAGACAGTAAGGAAAACACAAAAAAGAGAGAAAAAGAGAGAGAAATGGAGACACATAGAGAGAGTGAGAGAGAGAGAGAGGATCAGCAAAAACATCGAAAGAGTAAAAAAGAGAAAGGGAAAATTTGGGCTAAGGGCGAACAAAAGTTATCACTCTGGGATGCCAAATGGGGGAAATTCATCGTTTTCATGTAGTTTAAGAATTCAAATTAACCAAAAGTTCTTGGAGTTGTTTTTGGACCCGATTGGGGAGTAAATTTTTCCCCCATTTAACATCTTCAGATTCACAATTAAATCTGGTAGAGAAATAGAGAAAAATTGCTTATATCGTAGTATACGCAATATAACAGTTTCTAATGACAGGTGCATTCGGGTGGGAGTTAAGTAAGTAAGGAAAATTCCTAAAGTGCTTAGAAGTTGTAATTTTTAATTGAAGGAATTTATTTTTACTATCTGCTTGAAGTCCCTAAAAGAATTGTGTACCTATAAAAAATTTGATGTTCCTTGTGTATAACAGTTGTGTCTAACACTTGTGTCTAGCACTTGTGTATAACAGTTATGCATAACAGTTCTGTATAGACCAGTTGTGTATAACACTTGTGTATAACAGTTGTGTATAACAGTTGTGTATAATAGTTGTTAAAGCGAATGCTGTATAAGACTTGTGTATAGCACTGTGTATAACAGTTGTCTAAAATTTGTGTAAAAATATGTATATACGGCTTGTGTATTGCTTTTGTTTATAACACTTACGTATAACACTTACGCATAAAACTTGTGTCTAGCAGTTGTGTATAACAGTTGTGTATAACAGTTGTGTATAACAGTTGTGTATAACAGTTATGCATAACAGTTCTGTATAGACCAGTTGTGTATAGTAGTTGTGTATAACACTTGTGTATAATAGTTGTTAAAGCGTTGTTAAATGCTGTATACGGCTTGTGTATTGCTCTTGTTTATAACATTTACGTATAACACTTACGCATAAAGCTTGTGTATAGCAGCTGTTTAAAAGACTTGTGTGTAGTACTAGCTTAATACACTTGTGTCTAGCAATTATGTATAACAGTTGTGTATAACAGTGGTTTCTAACAATCGTTTATAACAGTTATGCATAACAGTTGTGTATAACAGTTGTGTATAACAGTTGTGTATAACAGTTGTGTATAACAGTTGTGTATAACAGTTGTGTATAACAGTTGTGTATAACAGTTGCGTATAACAGTTGTGTCTAGCAGTTGTGTATAACAGTTGTGTATAACAATTGTTTATAACAGTTGTGTATAACAGTTGTGAATAACAGTGGTTTCCAACAATTGTTTATAACAGTTGTGTATAACAGTTGTGTATAACAGTTGTGTATAACAGTGGTCTCTAACAATTGTTTATAACAGTTATGCATAACAGTTGTGTTTAAGAGTTGTGTATAACAGTGGTTTCTAACAATTGTGTATAACAGTTGTATATAACAGTGGTTTCTAACAATTGTTTATAACAGTTATGCATCACAGTTATGCATAACAGTTAAGTATAACAGTTGTGTATAACAGTTGTGTATAACAGTGGTTTCTAACAATTGTTTATAACAGTTATGCATAAGAGTTAAGTAAAGTTAACAGAGTTAAAAACTTGTGTGTACTTGTGTATAACAGTTGTGTATAACAGTTGTGTATACCAGTTGTGTATAACAGTTGTGTATAACAGTTGTCTCAAACAGCTTTGGCTCAATCAATAATTGATCATACTTAGACAAAACTGATAAAGGAAAACAATCTAAATCTCTCACATTTGGCTAGGCTGTTTTTATCAAGGATCAATAGAAGGAAGGGAAAATGCACGAAACACTGACACACTAATACCAAACACCAATATCAAACTATACAATCGACAACAAGATAAGAGACACGTGACACGAGACACGAAAAACGAGACAAGAGACTGCTCCTGCTCGATCATTTATAATTTACTTTCCGTTTTTGCCGCCGATTAGGCTTACCTTGGGCCACCGTACACATGCACTCAAAGAGGCAGTGATGCAACAGATACATTGCACACCTGACCAACAGATTGGGCCTTCGCCTCTGCTTGGGTGGTGGTGGGGCTTCAACTCATTGGGGGGGCTCACGGCAAACTTCCTCTGAGTGCGATATTTGTGAGTGTGTGTGTGTGTGTGTGTGGGTGTGAGAGTGATGTGTGTTCAAGTGCGATATAAGGTGGATAGAAGCGAATAGTCGTTAAGCAAGAATAACATTCAATACAAATCGTCACAAGGGACAATCTCCAGGGTTACTCTACTTATGTAATAATCAAAATTCCTTCTTTTTCATTGTGATTGAACCCAGATGCCTTCCCATTAGCCAAGTATCCTTAAAGTAACGAAATTATTAGCCCAATATTTATTTACTGGTTTGGTTTAGCTAGTCTTATCTGAAACACAAATGGAAATGTTACAAACTCTTCTATCCATATCAAACTGAATCGAAATTGCAAAGTGATCAAAGACTCCATTTTGGTTTCGCATCGTAAGGTTTGAGGGGGCAAAGGAAATAGATTGAAACTGAACCACCAATTGTTGAGCTGGCAACTGGCATATAATTAAAGTGAAGTAAATTCAGCAACAAAGAAAAACCATCGCCTCCTCGAGTTAAGTGTTCTATGGCATTTTGTTGCCCATGGCGACCACAATAAAAGCAGCTCCAGTGCTGACCATCTGGCTGACCGCCCGTCGGCGTCCCTCTGCTGGCCGAGCAGGTGAAAAAGTGAAGGTGAATGCGGCTTTCTTTTTCTGGCAGTTGGTCTGTTGGCTAGATGATGGGCGGTTGGTTGGTTGGTCTGCTCTTGTCGCTTGCCTGAGGCAGAAAATCTGTGGCGAATCGCGTGGCGCTTATTAAACAGGATATTGCATATCCTTGGACGGGCATACAAAATATATATATATATATATATACATATATACGTATTATGTTTTTGCATTTGCCAATGAACAATAACAGAAATGGGAAGCACAAAAAGTAAAAGAAATATCAAAATAGGAATCATAATAATAATATCAATAGAATCGCAATGGCAAATCAAAATCCTGCCAAGTTCGACAAGGTGAAAAATGGCGGCGGTGGCAATGGCAATGTCCTTGTCTCTGCCTCAATGGAGGACATTAAATATTGATTTTGTTTTTCGATATTCATTTTCCAGTTGTCCGACCAGCCAAAGTGGGGTAGAAGGTAATGAATACCTTCTCCTCCTCCTCCTTCTCCTTTCTCCTCCACTTACTTTTCCCTTTTTTTGTTCTTTTACCAAAAAAAAAAAAAAAAAAATGAAAATAATAAAACAAAACAACAACAGAAAAAAAAGTACAACGTGGGAAAAAAAATCAATCACAAATATTTCTCACATTCATCTACCACCTGGTTTGTTCTGACGTCAGGAACAGGAGCCACAAATGAACGACTGCTGAGCATGGCTTGGGAGGCATCTCCCCCCCCCCCCCCCCCCATTCCCAAGTTATAACTAATTGAGCTGCGAAACTTGTTTTGATTGTTAAAGTTGTCGGCGGCTTTAGCATTCACTTGATACACTCCGTTTCTGGATTCAATTAGCGCTGGTTAATGGCTTGCAATCGTGATGAAATGTTTAAATGAGAAGCTAATGGATGAGTAAGTTTTTTTTTTTTTTTTTTTTTGGGTATAATTGGGATTAACACACACACAATTTTCCAGTTTAACATCTGCTGTGCTGCAAGCATGTGGGCTGGATGTATTTGTTATATTATTTTTGGTGATGGATGGTGAATTATCTGCAAACTATTTATGCATGTGAATGAAAAATGTCAGTCAATGTCAATGTATCAGTCTTTAGAGTTCTTACACTTTTACACTTTCAACCTATAAATGTAATTTTCAGAAATCAATTTATGTTCGTTTGATTGGGATCTAAAGTTCTTCTATAGAAGTCAATCTATTAAATCAAATTTTATTTAATTCTCTAATCCAGTTAAGTCTATAAATTATTCTATGCAGTTAAGCCTCTGAGCTTGTTGAGTTGTTAATCGATAAGAAATGGTCGTCAGTATTAACAAGGAACGGATCTAGAACATGAAAAATTCAGATTTTCGGCTTAGAAAATTCAGTAATTTTCGAGAATGGCATTTTGTTAGATTAGGAATTTAGTTGGGGTTAAATATTTACTTAAGCTACTCGAGATTTCAGTGTTGAAAAGTGAAAAAATCGGCTAAAGCTAGATTTCAGTGTTGGCAAATGCTATTTTTTATTTGGCGCGCTGTTTGACCGCCCTGGCAGCTAAATATTTGGTAAATATTTACTTAAGCTACTCGAGATTTCAATGTTGAAAAGTGAAAAAATCGGCTAAAGCTAGATTTCAGTGTTGGCAAATGCTATTTTGACCGCCCTGGCAGCTAAATATTTTACTCTAAATTATAAAATTAAGGAATATTCCACTGCTTTGGCAGCCGAATATTGTATTCTTTTGTTCTCTAAAATCAAGAAATAATATAAGCTCAACAGTATTTTCGATTGTTGAGAATAGTGCAAACAAAAGTTTCAAAAAGCGCGCGTATTCGAGTATTCGACATTTTGCATCTGGCAACGCTATCTCAAAATTTGACAGCTTCTTTCAGCCGGAAAAAGCTACTTTTAGCTATAATACCGCTAAAAACATGATTTTTCTTTTGTTAATTGCACAAAAACTACATAATAAATCGCCAAGGCGCACCTGAGGTCGTTTTTCTCTTTCGTTTGATACCAAATTTATGTAGTTTAAGGCCGTTTTTGGGCCCGAGTAACTAAAGTAAATATTTACCTAGTTGGGTCTATAAAGAGATGATAAAGTTGAAAATTATATCCAATATTTTGGCATTGACAGCCTCTCCTCTTGATCTTGATCTGGATATCGCTTGTATATGTATGCCTTGAGGCACTCTTAAGTCTCTTATAGAGAATAAACAGTTTAACTCTGACTTTTGATTAACTTCTGATTGAAATCGAAGCTAAAGTGTCTCAATATAATTCAACATTTGTTTTGAATTAAATTCTCCAAACATTTAGAATGTACATTTAGAATATATGCTTCAATTGGATTTGAAACTAAGAAGTAAATGTATGTTTATTTCCTCAACTTAACTTAACTTTTCAACCTTTATATTGTCCGGTTTGAGTGTTTTTTTTTATTTTGTCTTTTTCCGTTTGCTGCCAACAATGGGCTATAGAAAAATCTATAACAAAAATTTCATCGGTCCCAATCAGTTTGCGTCGTTGTCGTCGTCTCCGGAAAAATTGTAAACGAGATTGACGGGTTGGGCAAGTGAATGGAGGAGGCTAAGGTTGGGTAGGTTTCAATGGTAATACACAAAAGGTGTAGGGGCTGGAGAAACCAAACTTACCAATGAAGCAACGCACATCGTAACTGGTACCAATTGGTGCTCCGTAATAACGCTTGGCTGGGACCAATTGAACACTGGGCGGTGCATGGGCGGTCAATGTTAAGGTGAACGGATGTGCTCCATCTCCCAGACGCTTAAGCAAAGCCTCCTGAAAGTATAACAAAAGATATAACGAATGAGAAAACGACAGAGAGGCAGAGAGAGTGTGAGATAGAGATTGAGTTTGAGAATGGGTAGAAACAAATCGCATTTGCAAATTGCCAGCAAATTGAAATTTAGCATTTTAATTGATTTTACATTTACACTTGACAACGAAGAGGAGAGAAGGAAATGGAAGTCATCTCATCTCAGCTTAGCTCGTGACTTTGAAATTGAGAAGCGTCTCTACCCCCTAAATGGAAAAGTGGTAGAAGGTAAGCCACATGCCATCTAACGTTACTTATTTACTCTCTTAATTATGCAGTTTGGCCTTGTTATTAGCAACAAAACTTCAATTGAAATTGTTGCCTTTAGCCTTTGGTTTTTCATCGTGTTGACTTTTTGTTTTCTATGGCATTTCATTTGCATTTGATTACAGAAATAGATCCGACTCCAAGTGTGTGTGTGTGTGTGTGTGTGTGTGTGTGTGCGTGTGTGTGTGCGTGTGCGTGGTAAGGTCTTATCGCTGGCGCATGTATCTTTACGTTGTCCTAGGTAACGGGCCACGAACAAGGACAAACCAATCTATGCTTACAGCCTCAGTACATTTCAATGAAAAGTATTTAAAAACATTTCTTCGACTTTACCTCTCTCTCTCTCTCTGTGTGTGTGTGTGTGTGTGCACCTTATAAATACTTTAGCTACAAGGATATAAACGCAAACAGCTCAAGCTCAGTTGGCAATGAAGTAAGTAGACTTTGTCTCTTGTCTATGATTTGAAGTCTACGCATTCATATATTCAGGAGCGGTTTGAGAGTTGAAAAAGCAAATTAAATAAAAAAGCTTCTGATCGTTTGGTTAAAATTGTTTTAGCCCTCTTTAGGCAAGGATGCTGTATCAATTGTTCAATTTTACATAAACTTCAATCGGATTTCAATTAAAAAAATAAATTGTAATTGATAATCTCTCTCTTTGTGAGGAAAAACAATTTGCAAACTTTTCTTGTTGTGGAATTTTCATATTAATTGATTTTGTTATTGTTTTTGAGAAACTTTGATTCAATTTACCCCCCACCCACTGCTAACAGTCCGCCCCTGGAATACTTATATAATAGGCACACAGTGGCAGACGGTGAGCAAGAGTGAGAGGGAGTGGGAATGAAAGGGGGGCGGGGAAAGCAACACACAAGAATAAAACAAAAAAAGTGTATCCCATAATCCCAGTTTAATATAATCTATCATCTTCTCTCTGTGGCAAACTCAATCGATTGTCTGCTTACACCGATATTTGTGTATATGTATATATAAATCTATCAATCTCCCCCCCCCACCCCCTCTCCACTCCCTCTCCTCATCCACCTCTTTAACCCTCTATTTACTTTTGAATAGAATTGTGTGTGTGTGTGTGTGTTTTGTTTTATGAAATTTATTAAAATCCACATTCCCCTCACTTAGTTACAGAATTAAATGAAGTAGATTTTTGGTATTCGCTAAACTAGAAAGTATTTTTCATTCACTAGGAGGCCACAATAAACTAAACTAGAAAATCCAGAGAAATAAAACATGCCAGAAAGGGGTTGGCGAAAGGATGATGGATGGAAGGATGGATGGATGGTTGGAGGGTTAGATGGAAATGTTTCGCTTAGCACGCAAAAATTGAAACAATGTTGGACACAAGAATATTTGAGCAAACATTTGTTTGGCTTTTAGTTAAATGAAATTGATTTTCAATTGATTTGAGTGTGCGTGATAGTGACACAGCGTTGAAACGTTGAATTGGACATTGGCCAGAAACAAAAAAAAAAAACAAAAAAAAAACCGCTGAATGGGTAAACCGAAAAACCCAAAAAGTGATAAAGGCAATTGAAATTGCCCACATAAGTATGCAATTTATTTACTATTAATAGATTGAAATATTCAATTTATTAATACTTTTTCCACAAGTCCTGTGAAGGCCTGTTTATGTATGGAGTTGTTAAAAAATTGATGAGCATTTTCTCTCCACAAAGTTCCAAGTTCAAGTTGTGAATCTATCTAAATTTAGATTTTTTTTAATACAATTCAAATTAATGTTTTTTTTTTGGGTTAAGATTATTTTTTTTCATCAATTTCTGTTCCTGCTTGATAATTTCATGGACATAGAGGATTCTCGAGGTGCCAAAAGCTCTGCAAATTGTTCAATTATTTATGATGCTGTGCAGTGAGGTGTCAGTTGCCCTTTTCCCTGCAGAGAGACGGGCCTGCCACTTGTGTCGTATTCTCGACAAGATGGCAAAACTCAGGCTTTATATAAGTATGTACAGACATTGAGCGACTTTCCCATGCAGCAGCAGCAGCAGCTGAGTTTGCCCTTCATTTTTAATGCCCACACCTCCCCTTACCACCCACTCACCCCCCCCCCATATACCCATTTTCACTCAGTTTGTGTTCCCTTTCTAGAAGCGTTCATGTTAGTTCGACGCCTTTTAAGTGTCTGCTCAAGTTATTTGCTTTGCTGATGCTGATGCTGCTTCTCTCCTTCTCTCTGCTCCCTCTGCTGCTGACCAAACTTTGGCTGGTACACAGGGTAGGGGGGGGGGGGGGGGGGAATGGGAAAATCTGGCCTTCGCCAGCATATAATTTCAATCACAATGATTACCTGCAATGGACTAAGAGACTCCGGATTGGGCTCTTCTATGCGTGGCCAAATTTGATGCAGCGACATAATGGCCTCATTGCAGAAACGTAGACCCATCACTTCCTCATCCTCGCGACCGTATCTGAAACGAGTAAAGCAATTATTATATCACCATTATCCCACTTTCCCTCCTCCGCCTTCTCAGCAATTGCAATTTGGCCAAATTACCGAAATGTCAACGTAAGCTGGGCATAGACACGATATCCTTGAATGGCCTTCGGATCCACATAGATAATGCCGCGCAATATGGATGGATTATTGCCAGTTAGAGTCACTTCACGTGCCGGCAAGTATAATGTGAGCACACAATTCGGTGAGGTTTTCTTATAGACCCGCTGTGTTCCAAATTCATCCTTGTGTGTCGATCTGCAGGCAAGAGCAAAATTTTTAATTAGATTAAAGTTGAATTTTCTAAATTAAATTCAGTAGCGCACAGGAAACTTAAGAGAAAAAAAAACAAGTAGAAAAAAAAAGAAACAAACAAGTTAAAAGTGCAAAATTTCTCCTCCAGTTTGTCCTTCACTGATTGTGAGTGAAAATTGTATAAATTTTACCAACTTGCTTAATGAATATGAAAAAGCACTGAAAATCCTTGCCAAAAACTTCAGGAAACTGGAAATATTTGAATCGATTTTGAATTGAAATCCAACCATAAGAAATCAATGAAAATTAAGCAAGTGAAATACAAAACCAAAATACTAATAAGTGATAGACCAGAGCTTGGGATTTCACATTTCATTTGCTGTCTATGACGAAGAAAACTCAAACTCAAAATTATAAATGTCCGTGGGCAATTGTAGAAGCGATGCGTGGTTTGCTTTTGACTTTCATGCGGTTTGATTTCGTTGGCATGGTAATTTCAACTGTGGCACGTTCAGATTGGTAGCCTCTCCCCCATCCCCTCACTGACTGACTGGTTGACTCACTGAAAGTTGTCAGCTCTTTTATATAGACTTAGACGTAGACACACGTAGAGTGGAGAGGAGAGGAGAGGAGAGGAGAAGAGAGGCCTCCTCCCACTGTGGATAATTATCAAGCATGTGTGCCTGCTATTTGTGCAATCAACGCACAGAGAAGCACTCAGAGAACACGTATACATACGTACGTCTTGGTTACTCTGCTGGCTTAGCGCCTAAATGCACACTAGAAATATGCAATTAAAATTCTTTTCCTGTCACAACCTGACAAATGGGCAGACAAAATAGAAGCCGTTTGAGTCCGGGTACGGGTCCTGGTCCGTGTCTCGGTCTCAGCCAACTGCAGACTATTATGAACTGCTGACTTGCGACTGGCGTAACTGACGAACTGATTTAACTAGCGACTGCCTTTTTGTTAGCTAGATATGTATGCATGGGCGAGGGGACCGCTCGAATGGTTTGGCCTGTGAAATGCCAATTAAATTTCAACTCTTTGGGCTAAGTGTTTTAATTAGTTTCATTTGATAGGGTTGCCTTGGCAAGTGTTTTTCAGCAACGTTTTTGGACAGAGGGTAAATTTTCAATTTTAATGCTATTGTATTTGCTGGCCAATTGAATGTTAGAAGTAAAAGGTTGCCCGTTGATTAGTAAGGGTATCTCCATTTCAGTTCATTTTTGTAGGTGTGGCAAACTTTCGAAAATTGTATTAAATGGCGACTTCTTTTTAAATGTTAACTCATTTACTGTTTGCGAGCAAAAGTTTCAAGAAATTCAATTTAAATTAGAACCAAATAGAACTTTAAGAGGCTTTAACTTAAGGTTAACTACTAACCTTGAAATTCTGTTGAATTAAGATTCTATAAAACTTCATGCCTCACATTGAGTTTTTTTTTGCAAAAAAAGGGCGACTACTTGTTTTTGACAAATGTTTAATAATAAGATAATTGAATAATGACAATATTGAAGACTACTTTGCTTTGGTAAATCCAAAAAATTAAATTTCTATTCATATTAAAGAGATGTAAATGAAAGAGTGATTCGAATGTTGGCATTTCGTGATAATTTATAGCATACTTTTTTGGTTAAAATTATATTTATTATGCCACATGCTTGAGAAGTCGTCAGAAATTACCCTTAGTGACTATGATAACATAGTTATTGACTTTGTTTATGCTCAAATTGGTTGACCTATATCAATGCTGGTCTACAACTAACTAACAACCCCTTAATTAATATATCCACAGTGGACATTGCACTAAGGGGCGCTGAGCCGTTTTTTAAACACTTAAGGCAATTTTTTAAAAGTTTTTGAAAGCCAATTTATAGATAAAATATCAAATCACATTTCTGCATACTAGGTTTTCAAAATTGTTCAACACTGGTGAGAATAATGCTGTCGAAAACAAGTGTTGGGAACAAAACAAAACTGTTTTCATTTGGTGCAAATTGTTGCTTGACTTTGAGTGTATATAACTTTTAAAAGAAAGATGTTATGGATAAAACTGAAGATGCAATTGAAAAAGTCGGATTTGTACCATGTGTTAGTAGATTTTTTTTTGTTATAAATTTAGGTGTGTTTCTTAAAATCTGGCTAATTCTGAGCGACTCTCAAAGACAAAACTTCTTACGAAATCCCAACTTTAGGAAGAGTTTTAAAAAAATGTCTACCAGTGTCGAGTCTAAAACTTTAACTATTGGATAGAATAATAAATTCTTTGTAAAATATAAAAGTCTTAATATCCACAAGCAACCACTTTTTTTGCAATTTAACTTTTTAGCGCATAACCTCATATTTCTGCATATGGACGAGATTTTAATATACCAGGAAACAACGAGTTATGAATTAAGTATATGGAATTAATGTTTATAGGTTGCAGGCGCATGTAGTGTACAGTGCTCCAGGTGTATTGGATGCGAAATTATAAGGGAATAGTGGGAATTTTTGTTTTCTTCTTTTCGTCACGCCAAGAAGAACAACAGAATCACATATTTTAAAAATACTTTCCGTATAAAAGTGGATATACAGATCCCTTGATTTTCGCTTTAAGCCTAGAAAAAAGCATTTCTCTAATTCCACGACCGACAAAAGCAATTGCTTGCTTAAAGTGTCTATATTACTTATGCTGATAATGATATTGATCAACTTTAAGAACATTTTCTAGATTTTTCTTTGAATCTTGGCCCTAAGGTTTAAGAAAATATTAAAATCACAACGGTTGTATGAAAAGTATTATGTTGAATGAGATACTTAGCATACTTTGGAGGCTTTCGCCACGCCCATTTTCTCTAAAAATAATTGCAAAATATATTTATTACCTCACGCAATGCAATGAGACTGAAAATTATTGTTAAACATACATTTTTGAATAAAGTGTTTTAAAAAAATGGCTCGGCGCCCCTATGTGCATTGGGCGAAATGTACTTTTTTCAACTACAACATTTGAAACTGATTTTATTTTGTCCACAAGGATTGGTTTGTTTAACGCAAAGTTAAGTAAAAGTTTCAGTCACTTTGTAAGAGGATGGAAAATACATACATTGTTGCCCACTGTGCAGTGTAACATTGTGAATGTACTTTAAAGTTGTTTTCTCTTTCATTTTTAATTTGGGTTTTCGTTTCAATATGTCCATTTGGCGGGGGGAATTAAATATAATCTGACCGCGGTGATTGCAACTTGCTTAACTAAGTGTGAAATGCGGAGAAAATTCGTTTGTCAATCGATTTTTTTGCAATTATCGAATCGAATATTTTGTGTTTGTATATATATACTATGTATTTGTGTGTGTGTGTGTGTGTGTATGTACTTTAATTCGCATTTAATGTTAAACAATTCTTTGAACATTCTCGCGAGGGGAACTTTCCTTTTATTAGAATTTTTGCTCAACATACTTGAAATCAACTTATTGTTTGCTTTTTTGTTTTTATACACTTTTCAAATAAAGTGTGGGCATATGCATTAGTACATAACGTTTGTAATAAATTGCAGATTTACTTTTATCACAATGAACTTTCAATCTAAACGAATTCGTTTGTGATGTTCATTCTGAAGTGGATGGAAAGTTCGGAGTGAATCGTTGGCATTTCATATAATATTTGATTTCTTTTTTGACTGTCCGTTTTCAAATACTTGTATACATACTTAAGACCTCTGTGTTTTCTGACCCTGACCTAACCCCCGGCTGTCCATTGTGAACAATTTCGAAGTGAAAAAAGAAAGTAAAGTAAAGAAAAGAAAAGAAAGAAAGAAAAGAAATTCCGTTCAACAGTGTCTCAAGTGCAGCTGAAATAATGCAAAACAACGAAACGAACAGGACGAAAAGAAAAACAAAAAAGAGGAGTCCGAGGATGAAAAGTTAGGAGCGGACTGTGGTCTAAAGAGACCTGTGATAAACTCTGGGAGAGACAAGGGACAGGGGGGAGTCTGATGCCATGTGAGACGACTTGAAACGCCAAATCAAAAACAGAAAGTTTATTATTAAAATATTTTTTCAGTTTTAAGCTCATAATTAAAATTTAATGGTAAATCCCACAGTTTCGGATTTCAGTAAAGAACACAAAAGCGTGTGAGAGAGAGAGGGAGATAGAGAGAGAGAAAGAATAAACGAAAAAACCAACACACAAAAAACACATCGTTATTTGTCAGTTGGCTGTAGTATTAAAACCATGTTGCAAATAATTTGTATGAACAGTTTGGTAAAAGTTTCAGTTTTTATATAATTTGCAGCTGCAACCTGACAACCTGCCACCTACCACCCACCACCCCCCACTCACCTCCCACCTGAGATGCCAACGCCTAGCCGCAAAAAAAAAAAAAACCCGTAGAAAAATCCCTCCTCATAAACTAATTAAACAACATTCCCGATTGAAATCTATAATTAGGCACACACTGAATGCCTGCCCAATGCAAAACTAATTAGTTTAAGCTTTAACAAAGAGTCTGATAATTATTAATGAAGGGCACAGTTAACAAAAAACCAACCAAACGAAATAAAAAAAAACTCCATAGATACAGACAGACTACAAATACTCTCTTAAGTTGTTACGGAACGAACGTTTTACGTCCTGTCTGAAAAGGTAGCCCTTTTAGAATATATCCATTTAATCTGAAGAATGAAATTGATTGATGGATCAAAAATGAACTTTCATTCTCATATTTCTCTCTTACTAGATTATTGTAGACGAATCATGGGCTTAGGGGGCACTCAGACAAATGTGTATAACTTAAGAGTTCATAGAGTTATTTGCCTTATAAATAACTAGATACATACAGTGGTGGTCACTAGGTTAGCCCCTTTTTTTTTAACTTTGAATTTGATTTTCTCGGCTCCTAAGAAAGTTAATGAAGAAATTTTTTCAGTAATTTGTTGGTTATTGTATTTAGATGATGACCCGTAATTATTGTCATGTCAGCTTTCGACGTTTTTTTTACAGGTGCGTTTGAACGAAAATCGGCCCCCAAATGCTGGCCATTAGTTTAGCCCGGTCTTTCCAAAATCTATAATATTATAGTTAGACATGTGTATTCTTTGAAGAAGTTGTAGATCTAGGTAATCTAAGATAAACTGCATACCAAAAATTTTCATTTTAGCCCCAGTATTTGTTTTGGGGCCAATCGAAATTTCGGGATTTTGTATGTAATTCTTGAGGTCTCTTTGTTTGATGACGTTTTACGATACCAATTTAAACTAAAGTAATATTTTCTTATTCTAAGTATGAAGGTAAATTGAATTTCCCGTCAAATGATACATGTTTCATAAAAATCCGACAAAAATTAGATTGATTTCATCGCCCATACTTTCAAAAAACTAGGTAAGCAAAATTTCCCACCATCCTCCATCTCTTTCTTTGCACGCATGTATGGGAAATTTTTTTAATTTATTTTACGTATATAAGTATATAGAAAAATCTTTTTAAAGTAGTCAAAGCGAGAAATATTTAATAGTGTAAAAAAATTTCCTGATCGACAAAAGTATTTGAGAAACGAAACTTATTCAAAGAAACTTTGGTTAGCTGTTTTCTTCATTTGCTTTTCATTTTTCATGGGAAAAAGTTTAATTTATTGTCTTGCTTAATCGTTGCCCGCCCAAGCAAATCACTCTCACTCCATTATTATCATCATAATCATCATCATCATCATGATTGTCTTTATAAATTAGTCATTTGCGCCTTCCCTTCCCTTCCCTTTTGTTTGCATGTCATAACAGGCTTCTTTGGCTCCTCAGTCCACATTTTATTGGTGTAGACTAAGTTATTCGTTAGATATTTGATTTGAGTGCAAATTCAATTTGTGGCTGGCTGGCTTCAAGTCAGGTAGCCAGTTAGTGAGAAAGAGACAGAGAGAGAGAGAGAGAGAGGAAATGAATGAATAATGTATTAACTAATTGATATAAATTAAAGCGACCAGCGAAACAATTTAAACTGCCTGCGGGGCGTATGCGTAATAAATGTTATTAAAATGAATGATACGAAGGGATACCAAAGGGACAGAGACAGAGAGACAAATGCCGAGAAATGCCGTTGGCCATTTTGCAAATAAATAGGTCAAAATGCATTTACCAAAGTGCTTATTTGTCAATTAGAGTTCAATCAACCAAACCGAATTAATCGCTTATACACTTTGATTGTGTTTGTTTGGTTTGTTTTTGGATTACTCCTGTCACGGAGTGTGGCTGGCTGGATGGATGGATGGTTTGCTAGGATAATTTTGACCTTCAATTTCATTAGCCGCACTTCACTTAGTTCGCGTAATTGCAATATAATTAACGCTGAGCGGCATGCCAGGATAATGCAGCAAATCAAAGCAGCAGCAGCAGCATTGAAAGGTAAATCGAATAAAAATGGCAAGGACATCACAGGACAAGCCACATTAATGGCACTTGCTTGTTGTTGTAGTGGTTTGTCGCTGCTCTACTCAGCAGCAAATATATGTATGTATGCCTGCCACTCTCATCCTTATCCTCATTTCTCTGGTCTTTCTGTCTTTTCTGATTTAATTGCTTGGCAATGGATATGAGAGCTCTGGCCAGTTGATGCCATCATTTGACTGACCATGAGCAACTGTTAGCTAACCTCAGCACTCTGCTGTCATCTGTTTTTGTACTGGGCTAATTAAAATGTCGTACATATGGCCAATGGCAATGGCAAGAGATCTAAAATTAACCGAGGAGCCAATTAAATATAATGGACATCAAGGCCAAACAGGCACACGACAAAAGCCAATATCAAACATATTTCCATTTTTCTCTCTCTCTACAATCAGAAATTCCTTAGCCAGTCTGTTGCCTTAACAACAGATTGAGACAGAGTGATAGTTGCTAGTTGCTTTCACTTCCACTTTGCCGCTTCTTATTATTTTTGGGGGGGGAGGGGATGAAAATTGCATTTAAGTTGTCATTACACCACTTGACCATAATTACATAATTTCCTGGAAAACTGCTACCAAACCACACACACTCAAACACAGACACATAGTCAGAAACCGCACATTGCGGTTTCATATTCCAATTTCTCATATTTGCCCTCCCCGTCGACAAAAGATACAGAGACAAGATACAAACAAAAATGAAAGACAATGTGTCGCGTGCTCAAGTTCTACACACACAACCACAAAAAGAGAGAGAGAGAGAGAGAGCGAGAGGGAGACAATGAGAGAATGAGAGTTCCGTGTTCCCAGAACAAGAAATGTTATTCCACCTATGCCCCGACATACAATAGACTAAATTTAATCTCTACTTCTTTTCTTGTTTTTTTCTGATTCCTTTATTTTTCTGCTTCTTCTTCTTCTTGTTGTTGTTTTGTTTTACTGGAAGCTCTTGAATTTGTGGTTATTAAATGAAGAAGCACTTCAGTTTCTCACAATTTTTTCCCTGGTTTTGTTGTTTTCTCTGTGTTCTTGTTCGTTTTATGCAACAAGTAGTCGGAAAAAACAATTCTTGATTTATGATAAGTTCATTAAGGGGGAAACTTAAGCGAGAGATTTGTTAAGGACTTAAGATACAGACCTACTTATAGATGTAGGTAGATATGGATGAGGATGTAATGCTGATGGATTACCTTCTACAAAGTAACATAACAACCTACGAAATGAAAGATACAGTTAAAAACAGAAATAAACGAATTTCTTTAAGTTAAAAACGAATTTCTTTAAGTTAAAAACGAGAAATACATTTCAGTAATTTCAAATCGACATTTCAGTAATTTCAAATTGACTTTCTAAACCAAGGATGGCCACGTAGTGGCTCTTTTGGCTCCCGTGGCTCTTTACCGGCAGAGGCTGGGCAGAGAAAAAGGTCACTTTTGCGAGTCGACGCACACAAAAATTTGTGTGCCTCGAGTTTTATGACGGGTCATAAAACGACCTTTTTTGGGTCGAGCGAGCGATCGTCGTCGAACTTATGGGCAGAGGGACGGACAAGTCCCGAATTTTACGGGGAGGGGGAAAAAGGTCGCGATCTCGAGCTCGCAACTTATGGGCAGAGAGACGGACAAGTCCCGAATTTTGCGGGGAGGGGGAAAAAGGAACGCGATCTCGAGCACTCATCAAAAACAACCCTTATTTTTACTTGTCCCTCACTCCCTCTGCCCACAAGTTGCGAGCTCGAGATCGCGACCTTTTTCCCCCTCCCCGCAAAATTCGGGACTTGTCCGTCTCTCTGCCCACAAGTTGCGAGCTCGAGATCGCGACCTTTTTCCCCCTCCCCGTAAAATTCGGGACTTGTCCGTCTCTCTGCCCACAAGTTGCGAGCTCGAGATCGCGACCTTTTTCCCCCTCCCCGCAAAATTCGGGACTTGTCCGTCTCTCTGCCCATAAGTTGCGAGCTCGAGATCGCGACCTTTTTCCCCCTCCCCGTAAAATTCGGGACTTGTCCGTCTCTCTGCCCATAAGTTGCGAGCTCGAGATCGCGACCTTTTTCCCCCTCCCCGTAAAATTCGGGACTTGTCCGTCTCTCTGCCCACAAGTTGCGAGCTCGAGATCGCGACCTTTTTCCCCCTCCCCGTAAAATTCGGGACTTGTCCGTCCCTCTGCCCATAAGTTCGACGACGATCGCTCGCTCGACCCAAAAAAGGTCGTTTTATGACCCGTCATAAAACTCGAGGCACACAAATTTTTGTGTGCGTCGACTCGCAAAAGTGACCTTTTTCTCTGCCCAGCCTCTGCCGGTAAAGAGCCGGCTCCCAAGTTAAATTTCCGTGGCCACCCTTGTTCTAAACAATTTTTTAATGCTAATACCAAATTGTTTAGCCTAAAATCAAAGAAAAATGCATCTTGATGCACATTAAGCGTTTAAATTTTGCCCCCTAAAGTGTGCAATAAGTAGTTGAGGAATTTATTTTGCTTTTTAGCTATAACAACTGACCATTCTGACTATATCCTTTTGCAGCTATAAAAATTATCTCTAAACACTGTTTGTCCTCAAGACAGTTTTTGATTGCAGACTTTAGGGGGCAATTTAGGAGTATTAACATACCCCAAACGATCCGACGCCGCCTACATAGTTGCATTTTGTTTAAAACTTTCAAATATCCAAATTTGAAATGCATAGCGTAATTTATTGTGTAACTTTTGAATCAAAATTCTCGAAATCAAAGCAATTTTTTCGAATAAACAACAAGAGTTTGTTTAACATTTCTGTAGATCTTTTATAAATAACAGTTTTTTACCACGAAGATTCGTTAAGACCTTTATTGTGACTATTAAATTCATTGTTTGTATGAGAGCTCTATATGATATATTATTCTGATCCATCTGATTCTGACATATGTATGTATTGTTTTTCGCAATAAAATATTTATACCCAAGTATATAAATTTGTATACCCTTGCAAAATAAGGTTTATTTATTTGGGTCAAAAGTGTGCAACGCATAAAAAAAACCATTTGGAACAATATTAAGTATATATATATATATATTTTTGATCTGCAGATCAGTGCGAACTCCTTCTCAGCCGCTACTGCATACTGCAAGCATAGTACTTCTTGTACAATCCAGATATATTTTGGACTCATTGTCAGTCGAATCGGACCACTATAATAAATAGATCTTATATGAAAGATCGGAAGATCGGATCGAAACATTAATTTTTATCAATAACTGTTTTATTTTCCAAGCAATAGTCAAAAGAAAAAACTCAATGTTCTCAATGATTGTAACAAATTTTCGTCAGGATCGGGGACACATATCATATATGTATCTATTCAGGTTAGTTTATAGCAATTGCTATAAAAATTACTATTTGTGGGTTTAATCTACCTACTAAATACTATGCCAAATTTCATCAGAATCGGGTGACTATATCATTTAGCTACCACGGTACCAAGTGATCGGTCAAAAAAGAAATTTAATTGAGAAAAACATTTCGGTCAACTAATTCATATAGTTGACATATTAAGACTTAAGTTGGTCGCTTTTTGGCATTTTCGACAACAGAAAAAGAGTATACAAAGTACAGCATGACCGAAACTAGGTTTGGCCCTCTGTTTTTTATACCCTTGCAGAGGGTATTATAAAATTGGTCAGATGTTTGTAACGCACAGAAGGAGACGTTTCCGACCCCATAAAGTATATATATTCTTGATCAGCATGAGAAGCTAAGTCGATATAGCCATGTCCGTCTGTCCGTCTGTCCGTCTGACTGTCTGTCCGTCTGTCCGTCGGTGCGTACGCGTTTTACTCAGCCATCTTAAAAGCTATCGGGATGAAATTTTTTTTGGGAGCTTTTTTTTACCCGGGTGAGATAAAGTATGAAAATCTTTGGGATCGGACCACTATATCATATAGCTCTAGAAGAAACATTTTTGCAAAAATTGGAGTATCCCCATGAAATTTACCAATATGATAGTAATAGATATAAAATCTCAGATCCCAAAATTTGAATCTGATCCGATAAATAGAACACAAGTTACAGTCAATATAAATCGGTTCAAACGCTGCCGGCAGCGCTGCTTGCTGCCTACTACAGCCATCATCAAATCAACAGAGCACACGCATACACACACAGACGCAACGCTACATGAACTGTATGTGTATGCGTGCCGTGCTTTGCTTAGAAAATGATGGAAGAAGAAAAACTTGTGGTAAAAAGAGAAATAATATTTTGTTTGTGTATTGATGAATTGAGTTGCAGGGAAAGAAATTTCAAAAAGGAAAAATATTATTGCCAAGTATACTGCAAGGGTATATAAACTTCGGCATAGCCGAAGTTAGCTTCTTTGATATTTTTTTTTTAATAAAAGTCCTGAATTTTTGTTTTTTTTTTTTCACAGTCAAAATCATAAAGAGAGCAAAAGTTTTCTTATCCCAGTTGGATAGCTGATTTCAATTGTTTATTTCTCATTTTTCTTTCTTTCTTTGTTATTATTATTGTTTAACAGAACATTAAAAGCAGCAGATGTGGACGATACACACACACACACACACACACACACACACACACACACACACACAAACAGCCTACAAAAACACATTCCCACTTATATAAATCGTTTTGTTTATATGTATATATATAATTTTTTTGTTGTTTGGTAATGATTCGGTAAGGCCAACTACCTGTGCAGATTGCTGCTGACTAGCATTATGGCCATGGTCATTTCCAAATCAAATGGCATTTCCTCCCCTGTTGCCACATCCAGTAGAATTTCCTCGCTTTGAAAGCTTTTTGGACTGGGCAGATTGTCCGCAACAGAAGCCACTTCCAGCTGTGAGGCGTTTGCCTCCAATAATGCTGATTTCTGCTCTTGTTCCTGTTCCAGTTGGTCACCCAGAACGTTGGATGCTGCCGTTGCTCCTAACAATGCTGCTGCGGCTGCTTCTGCTGCTGGTGGTGATAGGCTGCATGCAAGATATTTTATAGCTTATACTAAAGCTGATGGATAATAGCACCATAAACTGTTGGAGGCTACGCAATCTTTTATTGTTGTTGTTGTTGTTGTTTGGTGGTGTCATGCTGTTGCTGCTGCTGCTGGGGTTACTGTGTGTGTGTTTGTGTTTGTGATATCGGCACAGTTTTTCTTATAGTTGTTGTTAAATGTCACATCATCCAGGGCAATAAAATATCATTGTGGCCCTTTGCACACAAAACATCAAACAACAACAACAACAACAACAACATGGGCAATCCAGCAACAAGCAAACACATCACATTGTATTGAAGAAAAACAAAAGACATATATGTACACATACATACATACATATAAATATATATATGTACTGTATGCATACACTTAGATAAACAAATTTTTTAAAAACAGTTGCCAATCATTTTGAATTTCAACTCAATGAGACTTAAAAAAACCTACAAATTGTCTTCCATATACATATATATAGGTATATACAGTTTTTCTCAACATGCAGCCACCACATTTTATATAGTAATAGTAATTCTAGTAAATCTTGACGCTAACGTGTATACATCTTTAATAATTATAATGGAATACACTGCAAAAATACACTTCTTTCTTAACAACTATGCACATTGGGCCAGATTTCCCTTTTTTTGGCATAAAGTAGGAAAATTTTGTAATGCCAAATAAAAAATTTGACTTGATATTTGAAAAGGACATACATTGGGTACATCAAAACAAAATTTAAAAAAATTTTATGTGCAACCCTGCATTTTTGGCAGCCCTTCAAAGTCAGATGTTTAATCAGTTGTTTGTTTTGTCAAAATTGACGAAAATTATCACTTAATTTTGAGCTGTTGCTGCAGCCACACCTTCTATCCAAATTTTTGGCGACAAAACGGAAAATAAAGGTCAAGGTATAAAAAATGTATTATTTAAAAATTGTTTTAAAATATGCTATTAATGTTGTAGTTGTGCGCTGTGTTTGTAATGTCTTATTTTAGAATAAATCTAGTAAAAGTCTTCGTCTATTTGGGAGTAAAAAAATAATTTCTGCCAATTTGTACCAAAAAGTAATTATGCAAATGTTTACTCTAAGGTTCAACCTTGAACGTGTGATTAACTGTTTTTGCTCAGTTTTGCCCATTCTCTCCATATTTTGCAAGCCAATTTTAAGGTTAGCCATGCCGCACTTCTTGAAGTATGGATTGGAAAAAAAGCGAAATGAAAAAGCAGTTATTGACTGGATTATTGGTCAATTACGACGAAATAATGTAACAAATGAAATGAAAGCTGAAATATCAAGGAAAATAAGAAGTTTTCACCTATATGTATTGAAAAATTTACAAAAATGCCATCGTACAATTGGTACTTTTATGCATTCAAGTTGGCTTGCCAAAATTATGAGTGTCGACCAAGACCAAGACTTATCCAACCGAATGGGACGACCACGACGCAAATAGGGTAATTTTTACAATTTTGGGCGGATGGCGGTAAAAACGTGGTATACTCAAAAAAAAAAAAAAATTAAAATTCTATTTTGATCTGACTTATGTGCCTGCCAAATTTTAGCTCTCTAGCATTTGAAATGTAGTTTATGCCAATAAAAAGTGAATCTGGCCCAATGTGCTATGTAAGGAGATCGTTTTGTATGGTAATCGAAATTCCCATTTAGAGAAGCCAATTTTATCGAATTGAAATTATAAGCAATCGTCAAGACAAAAGAAATAAGTACCTATTTGAATATAAGGAGCCGGAAGTGGGCGTGTCAAAAATAAACTTGATCAGCATGCATATTACACCAGGGTGACTCTAGCTCTCATAGTCTACGAGATCTATGTATTTATACAGACAGACAGACAGAGGGACAGAGCCTAGATCAACTCGGCTATCGATCTTCATCCGCAGATCCTTTCCTTTGTCTGTTATCATTACCATTTTATCATATGAGTGCATGTTATATAGAAATCTCTGATATTTTGCCATTTTCATTATGTAAGTGCCAATGATACACACACGCGTTTATACACTCACTCACACACACACATACACAATATTATACATTTAAAACGCGTTTTCATGCTCATTTGATTTAGGCGCAAGTTTTTATTGCTTTCATTGGCTTAACGTGTTTTATTTGCTGGTTCTATATACATTCGTTTTCGCTTTTCGTCAATGCAGTTTTTGGTTTTTTTTTTTTTTTGTTTTTTTCGTCAGTCTGGTCTTTGTTTCATTTCAATGTTTTTTGCGTGTGTTTTTCTCTTGTTTTTTTTTATGGTCTTTTATTTTAATGCGTCGTAAAATGAAAAGTTTTACGGTCGTTTTCTGTGTGTATGTGTATGTGTATGTGTGTGTGTATATGTGTGTGTGAGTGTATTTCCTGTTACTCTGTTCGACATATTTGCACTGATGAACAGCGTAGAAGTTAGAGCCGGAGAAGAGCTCTTTTGTTTAACTTTTCAGTTTTGCAAGTGGCATGCCATTTAACGGGATGGGTTTGGTTTCGTCTGATTGGAATAAGTGGTGAGAGGGGAGGAGGGCCGGCAGGAAGTCCGCCTAAAAGCTGGCAACATATTACAATTTTTTAAAATGTTTTTCTTTGGCACATAATTATACATACATATATATGAGTACCTTTTACAATTAACAACAAAATTTGAAATAAAGTCCCTTTATATTTATAACAATTTATACAATTTTTTGCCTATTTTAACACATATTGATTGTTTTATACATACATATAGACAGAGTAGTATTTATTTTATGCAAATCGGTAGTAAACATATATATCCATATTAAGAGAAAAAGACAAATTCACAGCAAGAATGTACACGTAAGTATATATTTAGTTAAATTCCACTCAATATCAATGAAAAAAGTTATCCACAATTAACCAAATTATACACTCACACTCTTGTAACAAAAAAAAAACCTCTAACACGTTTGTAGAATTGGGAACAAGTTTTATAAATGATATTTAGACTATATAACTCCAGATCTATGAGTTTTTGTTTGTCCCACACAAAATTAAATATATACATATACATAATACATAGATATGAATAAACAAAGATCTTATATAGACATTCAAGCGACAATACAGATATGTGGAATAGGAAACGGTCTTAATATCATTAATTGTAAGTCAAAGTTTAATAGAGACAATATCAAATGTTATTAGATTTACATACATAAGTTTAAGGACCTTCAAGTATTAGTCAACTTAGATCTAGAGCTAGAACTAAGACCATTGAGATCTATAACTGTTCTACAACAGTTCTACAACTGTTCTACCAAATTGTTTCTTAACTGTCGTAAAGTTCTTTATAGAGAGCTGCATGAATGAGAGAAATATCAAACTCAAATGAATCCATTCGAATTGAATTGAAATGAATGAGTGACAACTACACAATGAAATGAATGAGTGTGAGTTAGTAATTGTCATATCTTTAAAAATACGTAACTCTGTTTAATGAAAGGCGATGAATTGAGTGTCAAAGCATCGAATTGTACTAAGACACTCGAATCATTAGAATTATTCGAATTGACTCATTCTTATTGGGATGTTTAAAAGCAACAAAAACTAATTATTTTATCAAAAATGTAGGGAAAATAATAGCGAAATGGGGGCTATTAAAATTAAAATATCCTATACACCAAAAACTTTAGTACCCAATTTTGGATTTGACAATTTGGGACAAATCTTGTAAGATCTAATTTTTCGAAATTAGTTTCTTAGTTGCCACGAACCGTGAAAACATAAATAAGGCTATCTAATATATTATAAAAAAAAAATCATATTCTCTAATCTCTCATATACACGATGGATCTACTTTTTAATATTACTTCACTAGTTGGAAAAAATAATTCACCTCTATCTCTGTAGGGGGCTTAAACCCTATAACGACAGTATTATAGTCTGAGTAGGTCCCCTCTGAGCCACTGACCACACTAGTTTCGTTGTATAGTAATCACATATAGGTCAAAAATATACAATACAAATAAATACTAAAATCAGAATTAGGATTCGGATCACAGCAACTCATTGAATCACTTTTAACTCATTCAATTCGTTTTGTTTCGTTTGAATGTTGTGCGACTGATTTTTACGTCGCACACTCATTTACTTGAAGTCGATTTTCAAAGTCATTCGATTCATTCATTTGGTTTTGAATGTTGTTAACTCGAATTGATTTTTCTATCATTCATGCAGCTCTCTAGTTCTTTAGCAACTCTCTGAATAAGTATGTCTAAACTTCTGTGAGATTTATTTCCCAAACATATAAATGATTAATGAGCATTGCATAAGATTCTTAAACACAAGCTCACAAACATAGTCGAAAATCGGTTGGTAGCCAATCCCTTTTAGCCAATCCAAAATGTAACTGTCTTTGGTTACACCAACAAACTCTGCAAACTCAAAAGAGGTCAACGCGAAGAGAAGTGACGTGAGCTAAAAGTTTTCATTTGCTATCTACTAAAGAAGAGAGTTTATATTCTTCTTTTTTTTTAAGAATTGAACTTGCACAAACAGATGTAGGAATAAATAAAATTTGTCATTTAGCACTGTCTATCTCTCTGAAGGGACTTGAAACGAAATGAAGATATTAATTTTTCATAGGTAGTTTTCATTGCCCAAGGTCCAATGAATGAGAAAAAGCAATAAGACACAAAAATAAAACAGTAAACAAATAAATTTTTCAAATATTTCCGCCTTAGACATAGAGAGAGAGAGAGAGATGATGATGATGTTTTGAACACATTTATATAGCTATATATACATATATATATATCTATATTTCCCATTTTATTCTTTGCCTTTTGCCTTTGCATCGTCCTCGTTACTGTTGTTGTTATTTTTTTTTCTTTCATTTTCATTGTAATTTAATGAGTTCTGTGCCTAGGGCAAATCAGAAAAAAATGTAGGTATAAGTTGTAACATATAACCTGCTACAAGTTTACTGCGAGCTGTTGGAAACTGGTAGTACCTATCAAGTGTACGCGCTGGTTTCGGCTCAAATTAGTCGGTGAGAAATGGGGGATGGGGGAATGGATAGACTACCCGCTCTGCTAGTAGAAAATTTTATTAATAAATTCGCGTACTAAGACTACTTATACTCGGTTTAACGTTTCGTACAAAAAAAGAAAAGAATAGAGAAAAGGATGAGAAGAGAACAGAAAGACCGTCGTTTTTAGCGCAGCTGCTGAAAAAGAAAGGGGTCAGATGTCAGTGACGCCCAAAAGAAAAATTCGCCCACCCTACCATGATCGCTGTACTAAAGCCAAAATATAAAATTACACAGCGATCCCTATGCCAAACCAATTTTTCAACCTAACTTACTTCGCATGATTCCCCCCCTCACGAACGTCTCAGACCAAATTCATTTCAAAAACTTATATTTAATAACAATAAGCAATATAATAAGGCATTTCAAAGATTAAAAATATAGATAATGATATAAAGGGGATATGATAATATATATATATAGGTATGACAATGTTTATATAGAAAGCATTTTGAAATTCAAGGAAAGAAAAATTATTTTTTTTTTGAGCATAAGTTAAACTTCTGATGACTTTACCAAAATTTAATTTTTTTTATGTTATTTAAACGAGAGCAACGAAAACTGCTTTAACTCTCTCTTTACTTTACCATCATATACCAACAGCAAAAAAAATGATATTAAAACAAAAGAGTACTCACTTAAGCATCCCACGGAGAAAGATCTTTCTGGTGACAGCTGTAAGCAATTGCATTAAATATAGGGAGAGTTGTTGTTGCTGGCTTGAGAGAGAATTAAACCACATGATAAGCTTTTGCCAGGGGCGTGCCGAAAAAGGGGTTAAATAAAAATTTTCATCGAAGTTCAATCATGACCAAAAAAAAATTACATAAAAAAAATTACAAAAGCAAAATGAAATAAAAGAAAAAAAAATAAAATTGGCTTTGGAGAACGCCAATGCATCAGAATTTTACGATTTAAAAAGATTAACTTTAAGATAACATTATATATAAAAAAAAAATAAAAAAAAATCAAGGGCATAAATTATTTGTGCCCAAAATTAAAGAGTTACATTCATCATTAGGGCCTGGCGAAGATATTTAATTTTTCTTTTTTTTTTTTTGTGGTTGGAGGCTATGCGGCAATCACCAGTAACCAAAAAAACAAAACAAAACGCAAGCCAAGCGGCTACACATGAAAGCTTCGCTGGCTGATAATCATCTAAAGAAAGCTTTTGCTTATCACGCAAAGCAAGGGTAGTGGGGGGGCCTAGAGAATCATATACTCTTTATATTTTTTTTCTCTTTTTACGCCTGTCGCATCAGATCTCTTCTGGCCAAATGTCTGCGCCAAAATACTCCTTCTCGAGAGTCTGCTGCTCCCGTGGGCTTCAGTCCGTTTCGACGGGCGTGCCTCTCCTGCGCCTCTCTTAAGTTCGCTGTTAGACTTATACCATTATATCTAGTCTGTGGACTAGGTTTGAACCAGGACTAGGTTTAGACCAAAACTAGGTGCCAATTCTATAAAAAAAACACTCTTAGTACACACGCACTCAAAAGGCGCTTTTTGCTAATAGTTACCAGTTGATTTGGCACCGGATTAAAAATATGTATATATGCCTTTCTCTTAGCAATCTAATTCAGGCTGACATGTGCCTAAAAGATGAAAATTTATATTTTCCTAAATAAAATTTTTCCATAACTAGTTTACGCGTTTGTATAACGCCGTACTTACATTCACTTTCTTAAGACACATACTATACTCCTTAGCAGAAAACTGCTTCGAATTCACAATTTATGCCGACTTTTTCACAGTCAGACTTTTTTTTTCAATAAAATTCGTTTTCACTATCACTTTAATTTTTTTTTCTTTTTTGTGACCGCACTACTTGAAGATAACTTGAAAAAGAAAAGTCATTCCCATGGGGGCCGACATACTTGGTTAACTCTCTATCCATTAGTCCTCTTTGGACCCCTCTCTTCACCTCGATTACCCCTAAACTTCCCTGATCCCAACTTTAGAGGAGCCTAGGGGGCGCCACAAAAACGCAAGAGAAAGTAATCGGATTGAAAAATTCGAAGAAAATTTTCTGAACACAACCAAAAAAAACGAATCTCGAAAACGCAGCTCCTACCTTTCCCAAATTTTACCTAGTAGACTAACATTCTGTTAGTTAGTATAACGCTAACTAACAATACAAGCAGCGCAAGCAGTGTAAGCAGTGCAAGCAGTGAACACGGTTACTATATGAAACTTATATTGCTCGCTTTTAGGGATAAAACGTTTATATGTCGTTTTAGTTATAGACAAAAAAAAAATCATTCTTTATCTTATTTTTTTATTTTCTTCCTAAATACAAACGGTTACAAGCGCTACTACAAAACCCCCCCACTAAAATCACACTTACCTAATGGAAAGGGTGATACTCGCTTGAAACCGGGCAAAAAAAATTATTGCTTAATATCTTTCGCATGGAATTTGCCTACCACATGACCTTGTAGATTCTCTAACTCATAATACGCGTTGCCGAGCTTCCGTCTCACTCTCGCCTTCACGAACGGTGGCGCTAACTTGGAATTGAATCCTTTTGAGAAATTACTTTGCTGGAAGTTCCTACGAAATACCTCTTGTCCAACTGAAAAAGACACCTCGCGACTACGTAAATTATACAGCTTCTCATTCCGATCATGCTGTTTTCGTGACTCCTCTTTAGCTTTAGTTCCCATTATTTCGAAAGAGTCGTCCCTACTAAACCTCACAGCTCGATCCTCTAACAATTCTAAGTTCCGTAGCACTTGGTAAACGGACCCGTCGGTTACCATATGCTGACCAAATGCCATCCTATAGGGTGTTGTGTTTATCGCCGAATGAATAGTAGACCTCAAGGCACAAGCGATACTACTTAGCTTTTCGTCCCAATCAGACTGGCTTGGACTTACGTAAGCCTTTACTGCTGCCAATACCGACCGGTTTACTCTCTCTGACACGTTAGCCTGCGGAGCATACGCAGCCGTATATGTGTGACGCACTTTATACCTTTGCAATAGCTCATTAAAATGGTGTGCTCTAAATTGGGGCCCATTATCGGAAACTATAATCTCAGGTACCCCAAAACAATGAAAAAGATCCTCCTCTAGAAACTGTGTAACCACTTCTGCAGTAAACTTTTTTACCTTCTTTAGAAACGGAAATTTTGAGAAGTGGTCCACTACAATAAATATTCCAATATTGCCAGACTTGCTTCGAGGGTAAGGACCCAAGAAATCCACATACAGTTTCTCGAAGAATCTTGACGTTTCACCCGACTTGCCTAATGGTGGCCTTAACGTATAATTCGGGTGTTTGGTGGCTTTACAAACTTCACATCTGTTTATAAACTCTTTAACTTCTGACACTAGATTTGGCCAGTAATAGTAGCGCCTAAGTTTTTCCAATGTCTTATTAATACCGCTGTGGGCCGCTAGTGGGCTTTCGTGAGCCGATTTCAACAACTGCTCTACTAATCCCTTGGGAATCCATAGTTTCCAGCAATGATCATCTGCTAACTTCTCCCCAGGAAAATGCTCACTACGCCGGTAAACTAAATTGCCCATTACTTTCACGTCTGGTACTGACTGGGGGTTTTTTTCGACCTTCGTCTTTAGCTCCACATATTCGGGACTTAGAAAATGCACCGAATTGAGATCGATTCCTAAATCACTATCTAATACCGCTAAATCAGGGGTAAAAACTCTGGACAAAGCGTCTGGCACCACGTTTTTACTACCTTTTCGATGTGAAATGGTAAAATTAAATCCCTGAAGTTTCAAAGACCATCTGGCCAACCTAGAACTCAAGTCTGATTGACTCATTAACCACTTTAACGAAGCATGGTCGGTTATGATAGAAAATTCTTGACCCTCCACGTAGGCCCTATATTTCTTAACTGCTAACACGGCTGCCAAACACTCTTTCTCTGTAACTGAGTAATTTCTTTGTGCCTGGTTCAGTTTTTTCGACATAAACGCAATGGGTACTTCGTCCTTATCCTCTGTTAACTGGGTTAACACCGCGCCAACTCCCGTATGACTGGCGTCACAGTTTATGGAGAAAGGTTTTCTAAAATCGGGACTATGTAAAACTGGTGCCTGGCTTAAACGTGTCTTCAAGTCTTCAAATGCTGACTGAGCCTCTGACGTCCATATGAATTTACGCTTATGCTTTAAAGTATCTGTAATTGGAGACGCAATAGCAGCATAATTTTGAATGAATTTGTGATACCAACCCGCCATTCCTAAAAAGCGCCGATGCGGTGGCACTATTTTATCCATGAGTTTGGACATGGTTTGTGCCGCGTTACATAATCCAAAAGGCATTACTTTGAAATGGTACAGGGGTCTACCTGCTACTGAAAAGGCTGTCTTATCCCGTGACTCGGGCTGTAAAGGAATTTGCCAATACGCGTCCTTCAAGTCGAGACTTGTGATATACTCGGCCTTAGGTAATCTGCTAAGGATGCCGTCTATGATTGGCATTGGGTAAGCATCCTTAACTGTAACGGCATTCAGCCGTCTACTATCTATGCATAACCTATGTTTTCCTGGCTTACTCACCAACACAACAGGCGAAGACCAAGCACTTTGAGATTCCTCAATAACTCCTAATTTTAACATACGATCTAACTCTTCATATATCAACTGTTCTTTTGCCGGTGACATAGGATAGTGTCGCTGCTTAATTGGTGCTGCACCAGCAACATCTATTACATGTGACAGCAGCTGCGTTTTCCCTAGTCCCAACTTAGCGAATGATGGAAACAAACCCATACATTCAGACAAACGTTGCTTCTGATTACTGTCTAGCATTCGTTGCGCCGTATCCTCAACGCTTAAACTAGCTATCTGTATCGGTCCTACTGACAGTCCAGATGGTAATAAATCGAAAGCGAGCCAAAAATCTATGCCTAAGTAAAGATCCTGGGTTAGCCCAGGGACTATATAAAATTTTAATATCTTACTATTTCCTCTAAAATTAACTTCAGTACTTATCTTTCCTACTATCTGCTGGGGTGTTCCATCTGCAGTATTTACTTTATTTGACATTGGCCTAATATTCTGTTTTACAGCCAATAATTCTTCGGCAAAACTGCCACCAACGCAACTTATGCTAGCCCCAGTATCCATGAGGCCACTTACTAATCTATTGAATAACTTTACCTCTGCATAAGGACGGATATCAAAAACATTGCCGACTACCGCCGAGGCTATTAGCTTTCGCTCTTTCTTAACACCTTTATTAAAAACCTTCCTTCGCTCTCTTGAACGAGTCTTTGACCAATAGATTCCTAATCTAGGTGACTCTACTGGTTCCGTTTCTGAATATTTAGATATTTCTTGTGATTTCTCATCGGGGATATGCGTAAATTGGGGCAAATATTCTTCTAACCCTTGTGTTTCCTCTAATCTGTATTGCTGGCCCTCGAGATCATCTGTTTGCGTGCACTTCTCCGAAGTGCACGACCTGCCGTGTTTTTTGAATGGTCATTACAATGGGTACAAGATGGCTTATACGTATTTGGCTTCCCACAGCCATAGCAAAACACTCGCCGTTCTGCTACACACTCTTGATAGGGATGTCCCGCCGTATCACAGTTCCAACAAACCAAATTAACTGCTTCCACCACTGGCACGTCATCTTCTGCCTCAGACTCTTCTTCTGTTTGAATACTGACTGCATTTACCATTCTCCTAGGCATTGGTCTTGGTGGTACACCCAATGGTTTCCGTACTGTCTGCATAAAGGTTTCTCTAGTACGCACTAACTGCCTTAACTTAGAGACCGAAGCTATGGACTCATACAATAACTCATGCTGAATATCGGGCAAGAGATTAGCCCGAAGATGCTCTAGTAACTCAATCTCTGGTAACGGAGTAGACAGTTTGTCAGCTAGCGCCACTATCGCCTCGTAGAATTCGTCGAACGATTCTTTATCTCCCTGTCTGCGTTTGCTGATAGCAGCTTTAATATGCTGATCGGTACGCTCGTCTTTGAATTGTTCCCTCAAGGCTCTACATAAGTCTAGCCACTTGATGTGTGATACCTTCTTGTGGTATCTCCAAAACCACTCACTAGCATTCCCTTCGAACAAATTGCTAACATACCGCGACAGAACTACGAAATTACCTTCTAAAGCCTGATGGGTCATTGCTTCCGCTCTATAAATGAACTCGTCCACTGATATACCGGACTTGCCATTAAACCTTAACTTCCAGCTACTTATAACCTGACTTATTCTGTCTGGTCTAAGCTCCAAAATGCTATTACTGTTGCTTGCCTGCTCACTAGCTGCTGTTGCTGATACTTGGCTACGTAAATTCGCTGCCTGTTGTGTACTTTCCTCAGCGTTCGCCTGGTGTGTCGCTACTACTGAGTACAACCTCTGGAACCCATTTTCAAGCGCTTGTGTCAACAATTCCGTTTGTCTGACTGCTTGAATTTCCAGTCGCTCATTTTGCCGAGATGCAGCCGTCGCCATGGCATTCGCTATTAACCTTGCTAAATTCACGTCGCTATTCCTAACAGATTCGGCTGGCTCTACACTCTCATCTAACCTTCTTTCCTGGCTAACATCTCTCTGTGCCATTTCTGCCAGTAAGTTGGCCCTTTGCGCTGCTGATCTGGTTTGCACTCTTGCCTGATGGCTGGTCTGTGGTCCCCCACTAAGTGCTTCAGCTCCGTCTCCTTCCATACTCTGTAACGGCTGATCACAAGTGGGGCAAATTTCCCTACTACCGACGCGTATGTTGAAGCACGCTATGTGGAAGTGATGACCACAAGTAGTGCTCCGTAGCTGCGCCCTATACTGAATTGGTTTATCGCAGATAAGGCAAAGGGTATTGTCGTCCTGAATCGCGGCTAGATCTTCGCTGCTGTGCCTTACCGACATTTCTCAGAACAAAACTTGTACCTATTTGTTAACTAACTATGCTGAGGACTTCGCTCTTAAGATTTTAATCCCAGATCTGTTTAATTCCTGATGAAACTGTTTCCACTAAATTGTTTGATTAATAAAGTTATACTTATTATAATAATATCGCAAAGAAATAAAGAAAATATAAAAAAAATTGAATAACTTTCATAAAAGTAATGAGGGGAATCATGCCATGTGTTAAAAAAAAATGGTTTGAGCAGCTGCTAAAATAACGATAAAAGAGGGCTTTAAGTATAATTGAAATTGCAGGTATGCCCTAGCTTATTGCCAAGTATCACATAATTCCTTACAATTTACCTAACTGCTTAAAGCAATAAACATTTTGTACCTAACTTGTAGGCAAATAAAAAACCAATAGTTCTAAGAATTATTAACCGCTTGGAGGCTATAGTCTTTGACCATTGTTAAACCTGATCCAAAACGAGAAAAAAAAATACTCTTTCTGACTATCGAAAATTACCTGTGGCTACACCGACAATCCTAAGCGCGGAGCCGAAAATATTTTAGAATTTAAGGCTGATCCAGCTGACCAATTGATTGTGCGTTGCCCTAATGTTTTTTTTTTTTTTTTTTTTTTGTTGGTGGTGTGGACATAGAGTTATGTCGAAACTTTTATGTACTCCGACTGACCACCCAATACAGTAAAGAATACTAGCGTTCGAAAACCGAGATATAAATACCCATAAGAAAAGCTGTTGTTGACTAAAATGTTGTCGTCGGGGCTCCCGAAACCGATTTGGCCCCACGTTTGGGCGCCAATTAATAAAATTATGAATACTTAACTAACTGTAACATATAACCTGCTACAAGTTTACTGCGAGCTGTTGGAAACTGGTAGTACCTATCAAGTGTACGCGCTGGTTTCGGCTCAAATTAGTCGGTGAGAAATGGGGGATGGGGGAATGGATAGACTACCCGCTCTGCTAGTAGAAAATTTTATTAATAAATTCGCGTACTAAGACTACTTATACTCGGTTTAACGTTTCGTACAAAAAAAGAAAAGAATAGAGAAAAGGATGAGAAGAGAACAGAAAGACCGTCGTTTTTAGCGCAGCTGCTGAAAAAGAAAGGGGTCAGATGTCAGTGACGCCCAAAAGAAAAATTCGCCCACCCTACCATGATCGCTGTACTAAAGCCAAAATATAAAATTACACAGCGATCCCTATGCCAAACCAATTTTTCAACCTAACTTACTTCGCATGATTCCCCCCTCATGAACGTCTCAGACCAAATTCATTTCAAAAACTTATATTTAATAACAATAAGCAATATAATAAGGCATTTCAAAGATTAAAAATATAGATAATGATATAAAGGGGATATGATAATATATATATATAGGTATGACAATGTTTATATAGAAAGCATTTTGAAATTCAAGGAAAGAAAAATTATTTTTTTTTTGAGCATAAGTTAAACTTCTGATGACTTTACCAAAATTTAATTTTTTTTATGTTATTTAAACGAGAGCAACGAAAACTGCTTTAACTCTCTCTTTACTTTACCATCATATACCAACAGCAAAAAAAATGATATTAAAACAAAAGAGTACTCACTTAAGCATCCCACGGAGAAAGATCTTTCTGGTGACAGCTGTAAGCAATTGCATTAAATATAGGGAGAGTTGTTGTTGCTGGCTTGAGAGAGAATTAAACCACATGATAAGCTTTTGCCAGGGGCGTGCCGAAAAAGGGGTTAAATAAAAATTTTCATCGAAGTTCAATCATGACCAAAAAAAATTACATAAAAAAATTACAAAAGCAAAATGAAATAAAAGAAAAAAAATAAAATTGGCTTTGGAGAACGCCAATGCATCAGAATTTTACGATTTAAAAAGATTAACTTTAAGATAACATTATATATAAAAAAAAATAAAAAAAAATCAAGGGCATAAATTATTTGTGCCCAAAATTAAAGAGTTACATTCATCATTAGGGCCTGGCGAAGATATTTAATTTTTCTTTTTTTTTTTTTGTGGTTGGAGGCTATGCGGCAATCACCAGTAACCAAAAAAACAAAACAAAACGCAAGCCAAGCGGCTACACATGAAAGCTTCGCTGGCTGATAATCATCTAAAGAAAGCTTTTGCTTATCACGCAAAGCAAGGGTAGTGGGGGGGCCTAGAGAATCATATACTCTTTATATTTTTTTTCTCTTTTTACGCCTGTCGCATCAGATCTCTTCTGGCCAAATGTCTGCGCCAAAATACTCCTTCTCGAGAGTCTGCTGCTCCCGTGGGCTTCAGTCCGTTTCGACGGGCGTGCCTCTCCTGCGCCTCTCTTAAGTTCGCTGTTAGACTTATACCATTATATCTAGTCTGTGGACTAGGTTTGAACCAGGACTAGGTTTAGACCAAAACTAGGTGCCAATTCTATAAAAAAAACACTCTTAGTACACACGCACTCAAAAGGCGCTTTTTGCTAATAGTTACCAGTTGATTTGGCACCGGATTAAAAATATGTATATATGCCTTTCTCTTAGCAATCTAATTCAGGCTGACATGTGCCTAAAAGATGAAAATTTATATTTTCCTAAATAAAATTTTTCCATAACTAGTTTACGCGTTTGTATAACGCCGTACTTACATTCACTTTCTTAAGACACATACTATACTCCTTAGCAGAAAACTGCTTCGAATTCACAATTTATGCCGACTTTTTCACAGTCAGACTTTTTTTTTCAATAAAATTCGTTTTCACTATCACTTTAATTTTTTTTTCTTTTTTGTGACCGCACTACTTGAAGATAACTTGAAAAAGAAAAGTCATTCCCATGGGGGCCGACATACTTGGTTAACTCTCTATCCATTAGTCCTCTTTGGACCCCTCTCTTCACCTCGATTACCCCTAAACTTCCCTGATCCCAACTTTAGAGGAGCCTAGGGGGCGCCACAAAAACGCAAGAGAAAGTAATCGGATTGAAAAATTCGAAGAAAATTTTCTGAACACAACCAAAAAAAAACGAATCTCGAAAACGCAGCTCCTACCTTTCCCAAATTTTACCTAGTAGACTAACATTCTGTTAGTTAGTATAACGCTAACTAACAATACAAGCAGCGCAAGCAGTGTAAGCAGTGCAAGCAGTGAACACGGTTACTATATGAAACTTATATTGCTCGCTTTTAGGGATAAAACGTTTATATGTCGTTTTAGTTATAGACAAAAAAAAAAATCATTCTTTATCTTATTTTTTTATTTTCTTCCTAAATACAAACGGTTACAAGCGCTACTACAAAGTATAAAAAGAGAGATGGAAAGTGAGAGAAGAGAGATAGCACGTGTATGAGGATTTACTTAAGTAAGTGTGTAGGTAAGTATAAGTATATTGAGAAAGCGATGCCAGAGACAGAGACAGGATAAAGATAGAGATAGATATGTATGTATGTACATATATAGAGAGATAGGGATAGAGACAGCAGCACCAACAGCAGCTGAGTCGTCGTCTCACAATTGCGCCTTAATCAGTCAGCTGTCTACCAAGCTGCCTTTGCTGCTTATCTTTTTGGCCCAAGGCAAAACAAAAACCGAAAAAACACACACAGACAGAGACAGACAGAGAGAGAGAGAGACAGTCACACAATAATAAAGTGCAAAAGTTTTCTTTCATTTGGTTTATTATTGAATTTTTGTTTTATTTTTATTTATTTTTTTTTTTTTTTTGACAAGCAGGCGGCAGGAAATGAACATACATAGATATACACACACACACACATACATAAACAAGTCTAAGATAGAGAAAGAAAGAGAGTCCCAAAGAATCCTCACCTCATTCAAAATGAAAAGGAAACAATTTTGTGTTGCATGCAAATCAATAAGATATCAATTACTTGTGGCCAAAATAAATGTTTATGCGTATATGTATGTATACGTAAACGTTTACTTTGCTATGTGTATGTGTGAGCGTGTGTGTGTGTGTGTGACACTTTGTTTATTAATAAATCAAATGCTAGGCCTCCCCCGAAAATGGAACAAACTTGTCAAGACGCGCATGAAAAAGTCTTCAGGCTGACATGCGAAAATTTCCTGGTAATGGAGTCCAACTTGATGACATGTTGCACACACACACACACATACACACGCCACCCCACATACACCCATACTTATATGTATATGTATGTATAGCTGAATGTGTGTGTGTGTGAGTGTATACATGCCTATCTTGTTAGCTGCCAATTTATGCGTTTGAGGCATTCTCACATATACTTAATGACAGTTTTGTGTATGACCAAAACTGTGTTCCTGCATGTGGCAAAGAAAGCTACAACACAATGACAACAACAACAACAACGACATCTGTATGCACTAGTGCAGCTATGTATATGAATATTTGAACAATCATTTTATAAAATTACTTTAAATTGATGGTTACCCTTGAGCCTAGCCATCTATCATTTTCACATTAAAAGAAATTAAAAACTGAATGCCTATTAAAGTCCAATCAATTGAAATATTTATATATCCAATGATAAACTTTCAAAATTGTTTTGAATTGATTGAAAAAGTCAGCGCTAACAAAGAAATCAAACTGCATTTAATTGGATATTATATTTCTTTAAATGGCACACCAAACGACTTTTCTCTTCTTGATTGAAGAAAAATCTGTATAAATCAAAACGAAACCAAAAAGCACTTTGACAAACATCGGCACAAATTCATAATAACCATAATCATCAAGTGTGCTTCGGTTGCTTGTTAGTTCGAACGTTCGAATTAGTTGCCCGCATAAGTAGGCAACATTTTTGGTCTCTCGCATGTCCCAACTCAAGTTTGGGCCATTCCGATTTTAATTATGTCAGGCGACTTAAAGTCCAAGAAAGTTCATGCCAAAAACAAAAGGGTCAGAGTGAGAGGGATACGGAGAAAGAGATAGAGAGACTAACGGAATGGAATAAGTTGAGTAAAATTAGCAAATATTTTCACAAATATTTGCACAGAAAGTCTTCTCATGCTACCAATTGGCCAAGTCCTGCGATCAAATGAGCCGCAGCTGTGTACACAAATGTGTGTGTGTGTGTGTCTTAAGGCATTTACAGAGGGTGGCCCAAAAGTTTCTTCTCTCTCTCTCTCTCTCTCTGTCGTCTGTGGAAACAACTTAGCAACAGCTTTAAGCAAACACATTAAGCATACAACAAAGTTAACTGTGTCCTCTGTTGTGGTTTTGCAATAAGCCCTGTCAATGTAGGTAGGTATGTATGTATGTATGTGTGTACGTATGAAGAGAAGCTAAACGGTCTTTAAAGATGCTACAATAACAAAACTACAATGCGAAAAAAAAGAACTAACCAGAAAAGTACCAAAGTATAATAAAAATCAAACTAAAATCTTCACATATTATAATTCATTTAAGCAATCAGCAACAAGTGTCTCTCTTCATTTTCATATCTACATATATCTATTCTGTATGTGTCCCTCCCCCCCCCCCCCCCCTCCCCATTTAATGTGATTTTCACTTAACTTTAACACTTTGTGTTCTGTAATTGGTAGTTGAATTGCAAAATGCAATGACACGTAGCAAGCAAAGACCCACCAACCGACCACCCCCCCGTTTCCACTTGCTATTTGTGGTCTACAGCTTGCCATAGGCGTAGCCAGCAACATTTACATATTTCCAATTTATAAGTTAAAATTTGTATGAATATTAAATTCTTTTACATGACATGCATGGGCTATCTTGCAACTTTGTCCTTTTGCTTTACCATGTGAAAAAAACGTTGATAGGAAAGGCTGATGGAAAAGGGGCATTTTTGTTAATTGTCACAATCAACAGAATCAGTCTTTACTTCTTTTCTTTTTTTGTAATTAAAGATTATCTTCCTCTTGCTGAGAGAGAGAATGAGAGTGAAAGAGAGGAGAGAAAGAGAGAGTGCTTATCTTAGGCTTAAGATCTTTCTACTGTAGTTGTTCTTTTTAATACATTGATAAACCTTCTATGCCATTTTTGATAACGTGATAGAAACTCAGTTGTTTCCTCAAGGAAAAGAGGTCTTACAAGGGGAACTTCAGGTATGCGAATCACCGATTTGGATGAATGTTGGATATGTTGTAGAATACCCCGTCATTTGAAGCTGTGTGAAATATTTCGGCGCACTATTCTATATTTTCCTAATAAATCGGCTTTAAAGTTATAGCTTTGGTGACTTATAAGTAAAACGCCGAGTAGACTACAAGCAGCTCGACGGTGTGAGGGTTAGAGATTCTGCCGAAAATCGACGAAACTCTGGTTCAACTCCGACCAGAAACTAGTTAGTTTTAGGTTTTCATTAGCTTACAATTGTGTAGACACAATTCTCTAATGTTTAAGAATACTTGACTTACTATTAATCTCACTTCTGATTAATTCACTTGAATTGAATTATGTGAGGAAGCAAAAATAGTTTATAATCCCTGTTGAAAAATATCGAGGTGCTACGCCTGTGAAACTTGTTAGTGAAAAGCTTATCTAAAGTTTCAGAAACAAAAAAAAATCTGTAGCATACCCGCTAGGCGCAAAATTTCAAAACAACATCAAGTAGCCGGCATGTGGTCCGGTCTCTGTCTCTCTCTCTCGGTTGCCCTCTCTATAATGTGTCTGTGTCTGTGTGTGTGTGTGTAGTTCGTGTTTGAGCACGTTAAGTGTATGTGCTTTGAACTTCGTCTTGTTTTTTTTTTTTTTTTGCTACTTGTTTTTTATATATTTACATTCAAATGCGTGTGTTTACTTTGCGTTTTGTTTTGTTTGCGCTAAACCAGAAACAAAAAAAAAAGGAACAGGAAAAAATAAAAAGGAAAGCCAAGCAGTGTGTGTATGTGTGTGTGTGTGTGTGTGTCGAGCTGTTTGTGTTGATTTCATTTCATTTTGTGCCTTTGGTTTTGGTTACAGTTATTCTCGCTCTATCCAATGTAAACGAAATTAACTTAGGACCGAGAGTTGGGAAAAAGGCCATGAAATGCGGGCCAACCTTTATCGCATGAAAGGCATCAATGGGCATTTCTGTTTTCTTAACGTAATGTAAACTAAGTTTCGGGCTCAACAATTTTTTTAATAAGTTCCGACTACAGGAAAACCAAAAAGATTGTAGAGATCTTTATGAATTTAACAGATTAAGTTAAAATTTATTTAGTTTGATGATTGCTAGATTCCAATTATTTAAACCAATTGGGGATAACTTTTTCGCTTATCCGATTTTAATTTGTTTAATAATCAATTAAAAGTAAACCAAATCGTGTTTAAAGTAATTTTAAATTCTTATATGGTTTTTGGGCAATTTCCACGATAATTGTCAAGGCAAACAGTCACACTCACACGCACGTATGCACACACACACACACACACACGTTTACTCATAATGGCGTCTCGACTAACTTTACCTATCACCTAAGCACTTTACCCTAACGCAAAGCTTGCTATTGATTTTGTTCCTATGACCCAAATCCAAAACTCTCGCACATCACACACACACACACACACATACGGAAAAGATAGGCATGAGGCATTTTGTTGCCTCTTTCACTCTTCTTGTTTCTCTTTCACACATTCTGTTTTGTCATGCATAATTCAAAAGCACCTCAAAATGTGCTTCATTTTCCACTTTGATTGAAGGGCAACTAAGTCGGCTAACGGGATAGATGGAAAAACAAGTGAATATATGAGAGACGTGTGCACTTTTGCGACGCTTTTTTTTTATATTTTTTGATTGAAATTTACCACTTTACTGGCTATCTATATGTATGAGTTATACATTGTTCTATACATTCATTTAAACGTGGCAAAATACTATAATAACTTTTTTCACTCTCTTTCACTCTCTCTCTCTCGCTATAACTCTCTCTTACTACATCTCTGATATCCCCTGTGGCATAGTTGCTAAGTATGTAGATAATTTCCATATTTCTATGGCACGATTAAGTGTAATTAACATTTCATGTTACACATACGCAACGTGGGCCACATGTGAACAACGTGGACTGTTTTATGCTGGCAGCTGGAAGGAATAAGGGCATAGTCAGGTTTATAGTTTATGACACATATAGAGACCGCCCTCTCTCCCTCCCTCTCCCTTGTGTAAATGGTTTGAATTTTATTTGATGTGTCTATGTTATTGTCGTGAAACTTTTCCTTTCCTTTTGCCGGCAGACTCGCATAATTAAAAATGCCATTAACAATAGGCCCGGCTCGATTCGGCCCAGCCCGGTTGTGTGGTAATAAAATTAACCAGCACACAAAGGCCCATTAAAAAAACACAAAAAAAAAAACAAAAAAAAAAACACGACAAAAAAAAAACAAACAGAGAGGAAGCTCCTCCATTAGGCATGTAATCGAATTTTTGTATACTCTTGCCAAGTGGAAACTTTTAACCGGACTAATAGCTTTTGCCCCCCTCATCAAGTTTGAACAAACAAAATCATGTGTTGCCTCCTTTTATACATTAACAACAAATGAAAAGGACCTTTAAAGTGATCTCTAGTCACGTTTTTAGTTAGGGTATACACAGTACAAGTCGAATGGTGTCTAGAAATATACTAAACAAGCCGTCCAGCTAGTCGGCTATTCGACTGTATTATGAATGTGTGTGCGATAAAATTACGAAATTACCCAAGCAGAAGAAAAACGGAATACGGGCCATAAACATTTCCCTCCAAAAAAAAATGTGTGATAAATTGTAATGAATTTCGTTGCTGGAGTGTAACATGGGGAAAAAAAAAAGAAATGTCTACGAATAGAAGTCACTTAACAGGTCTTAATTTAACTTAAATTGTTGGAAATTATTTCAAACCGAACTGTAAGCGAATTCAAAAAACCGAAATGAACTAAATTGACCCAAACAATTCGATTGTGGTACAAAGTGTCTTTGTTTTTTGCTTTTGCTTTTATTTTTTTCTATAGACGAATGTTTTTAGCATTTGCTATAGCATACTTTTCAGCGCTTGTAATTGTTAGGACAGAAGGCGCTGCTGTTGCTTCTGCTTTTTATTGGTATTTTTGCTGCTGCTGCTGTCGTCATTGTTGTTGTTGTTGTTATTGTTGTCCTCACAGTTGACAGTTTAAGCTTTGCGGGCCATTTCCGCTTGGCAGAATTTAGCTTTAGCTTTCGTCTTCTTCTTCTTTACTGACCAACTTATGTTCGCCTTTTCATGGGCAAGCACTAATCCTAATCGCCCTGGGGGTGAGGTGAGGCGAGGCGTCGTTTTGTTTTGTATATGGGAGAGAGAAATCCAAGAAAGGAAAAACATATTCTGGAAAATCATTTTGCTGTTGTTAAGAAATGTCGCCTCAAAGTGAATAGGCGGCAGCCAGAGCGAAAAACACGGAGACTTGTAAAACTGAGCGGAAGCGAATGAAAGTGAATAGAATGTGGTAAAGGTTTGCCATTTTAACTTTTTACTCTCTCTCTCGCTCTCTCTCTCGCTCGCTCTCTTTGTGTGTATTTTCGTTATGCTGCAATTTTCTTGTTATTTTCTTCCTTCTTTTTTTTTTTTTGCTGTCACATAATTAAATACAAAATGCGCTTAATTATGAGTGTGCCGTGTCAGGACCCAGGGGAAATAATGGGAAAACAAAACAGATCCACACACACGCACACACATACACATACACATACGGAAAGCAGTGGCGGCTTGAGAAAGGGCTTTTTATTTCAATTAAACAAACCCTTCAAGTCAAATAGAAAACTAAAATATTGTCCTTTGTTTGCCCATAATCGAGCGCTTTTCTAAACCAGATTAAAGTTTTTCTTTTCTTTTGCATTCGTTAGTCTGAAAATAAGGCAATTATTTTGTATGCTAAATTCCCCTTTCAGAGTGAAATTTCTAAATGAGGCACTGCAGCTAAACAACAATCCTTCCTTTCGCTCACATATCCGACATACACACCTACATGTCCGCACACAAACACACACAAACACATTGATGCATCGCATTTTAATGATGTTGTGGGCTCTCTACTTGCCGCTTTCATAAGCACATTCCCTTCCGAGTATCCTTTTTCTACACTCTGGTATTGCCTTGCCTTGCCTTGCCTTACTTTACTTTGCTTTTTTCTCTCTCTCTGTGTTCTTGTTTTTTTTGTTGTTTTGTTGTTGTTGTTGTTACTACCCTCCTTAAGCAATTTGATTTCAATTTCGACTTTGTTGTTGTTGCTGCTCTTCCTTGTCATTTGATTAACTTGGAGAGAACATGAGTGAAAAGATAATCATGTTTATAAATAGCAAAAAGTGTTGATGAGACTGGTTTTTGTGGCTTGTGTGTGTGTATGTGTGTGGGTGTGTGTGTGTGGGTGTGTTTTTGTGTGCGAATTTCGTTAGCATAGTTTTTTGATGCAAAGAATATTGTATTAGGGACCTGATTCCACTGGGATCGCTACACACCATATCCATGTGGCTTTAACTTACTATATATCTCACTTTTATTATTGAAATGGTGGCGCCTCTTGGCTGCTTTTGTTGTCGCGCTAACTTGCAAAATCTCACCCACACACACACACACACACTCAGACTTGGCTCTACTCTTATTTGCGCCTTATTTCAGCCTTCTTTTTTGGACCCAAAGCTTTTTGTTGTCAAGCATTTTCGGGGGCTTGGGCATTCATTCACTCTTTTTCTTCCCTCTCAACATCTGCCAGTCACAATGGCAATATGCAAATCTCAAAAAGCAAACCCTTATAGTCTCTCTCTCTCTCTCTCTCTCATTCACTCTCACCATGTTGGGCCATTACTTGTGCTTTTACTTCGTTGCCGTCTTCATAGTTCCACACAATCTGCCGTATAAGTAAATTTTTAATTTATATTTAAATGCCGGCAGCCGCCTGCTTCTTCATCATCATCATCGACGTCATCATCATCAGTCGCCAAGTTCTCGTTTTGCTTAGAATTTAACGGGACACCAGCTGGGACCCAAACTCAATCAATTGACAAAACCTAAGCAAACCTAATGATGATTAAATGGATTAAAAGTAAATGTAAAACGTTTAAAAAAAAACAATAATTTTATGCCTTTCTGTATGACTTCATTCTTATTCTATCCTAATACCACATTTCTTTTGTTTATCTTAAGGAAAAAGTGATTTTGAAATTCGACAACATGTCGTATGTGTAATGCATTGAATTTTCATTTGTCAATCGTCTAATTCTTAATTAAAATCACTTAATCTATTGATTTAAATGATTTGTAGTGCATTGGAAAACGTTATAAAGCCTCCTTAAAATGATTTCCCAAAAGGAAGACAAGTTAACATTCACTTGCCTATCTTGAGGGCAAACAATTTAAACGACACCCAAGTGCTGAGAAAAAAAAAATAAAAAAAAAAAATAAACAAGAGCATGGAAAGAAAAAAGAAAACTCTTGTCAGCTGCTGATGCTTTTGCTGCTGCATCTTCTCAATGCTGCTAGACGGGCAAACATAAATATAAACATGAAGAATTTTTGCAGGAGATGCTAGAAGGAAACCCTCTGACATGCATGCTTATATGTAGAATGTGTGTGTGTGTGTGTATGTACGTTATGTTTACTCGAAATACACTTGGCTTTCTCTGTTGCATATTTCATGGCGCCTCAAATGCCGCACTTAAGCTGACAACATCTCAAGCTGCCCCACATGGCGACGAGCGGGCAAGAAGAGCGAACGGCAGATATACACAGGGATTGAGTACTGTAACTGGAATGAAACGTGGAAGGAGGAGACATATACAATGTCTCCTTGAAGTGGCTGCGTGCCGTGCAAATGCTTAAATTGGCTTAAGCGCATTGAAGTTTCACTTCCGTTCGCATCGAACGGATCGAGTCTGGTTTGCTTAATGCGCTTTCCATTTAGCCAAGCCAAAGACTGGCAGAGTGGCAGCAGTTGGTTCGGATATCAAATGGCTTATTGAATTAGCTTCACATTGAACCCCACACACACACACACACACACACATACAGAGACACATTAAGATATACTTTATGGTATGTAAGGATCATCATCTGCTTACAATTAAAAATGTATGATAATTGGAAAGATGCCTTTACCAGCGCTTCTTCCTCAAGATGAGTTAATGACACAATCTTGTTTGGTGCTTGGTAAGTGCTTTCTTGGATAATCAAGTGCAAGTTTTTGTGACCATTAAAAGGTATCTTAAAATTTAAAACATTGTTGCATAAACGAGATCTACAAAGTTTCTACACCCTTTTCAACCCTTCTTCTTCTACCTGCATGAAAACAACAAGAAAAAAAAACAAAAGGAAACAACACAACAACAAATATATACAAACAATCTTTTTTTCTCGATTGATTTCAAAGTTTCACCCACTAACAAAATGGCAATGAAAAGTTAATGTTAGAGTTAGAGTGAAAGTGAGAGAAAGTTGAATCTAACTTAATCTAATAATAATAGCAAACACGAAATTCAAACATAAACGGCAACAAAATAAAGAAAGAAAACCCAAGAGCCTAAAACAAAAAAAACAAAAAAAAGGGTCAGGGAAAAATTTCAGAAAATCAAGCGAAATGCTTAAAAGAAAAGAAGGAATAAAAAGTAAACCCAAAAACGAAAACTTTTAAGTATGCTATTAATGTTTAATTCAAGTTATTTAAGTTCGGCACTTAATTTAGCAGCGGCGGCGGCGGCGGCGGCGGCAAAAACGCGGGGCCACTTGTAATTGCCTGCGAAAGGACGAAGTGAGGCGAACAGAGAAATGGGGAATCACAACTGAGAGAAGCATTTTCAATAGTTTGGCTTGGACTTTGGACACACACACACACCCACACCCACACATACACGTACACGTAGAGCCAGCCCATATATATATATCCATTTAGGGGCCTTTGCGCGTGACCTTTTCTCATTAAATGTTAATAATAAAAGCACGACAAACAGGCAAAGCAAAAGCAAAAGCAACAACAGCAACTGCAGAAATGTGTAAATGGAACTGAAAGTAGAGTCAGAGACAGAGACAGAAACAGAGACAGAGAGTGAGACAGAGCCAATAAAGTTGTCTTAATCCGGTAATTAATTTCTGTGGTCTGTGGCCAAAAGGGATCCGGATCAGCAGTTGTTTAATGAAAGGCAATGAAAGCGCAAAGTGACAGGATAACAAATTAATAAACTTACGCACAGATACACTTTGAACTCCTCAGCTATTTGCAGATAGAGACAAAGAGAAAGGGGAAGTCCATAGAGAGAAAGTAAACCACTGAAATTTTTGCATGTGGTTGTTTGTTTTGAAATGATGATGATCCTTGGACAACATAACAAGGAAAAAATGCCCCCCTAAAAAGTACAGACTGAAACAAAAAACTCATAAGCATGCAATCTAAAAATTCCTTGCAACAAAGCATAGAAACCATCAACCATACACACACACACACACACACACACACACACACACACACACAGACACCACAATCTTTTATGTGAGTCATATTTCACAATGCACGATTGAAGTGCATAGATGGGATACAGGAAGAGAACAACAAGTGGGCGGTTTGAAAGTTAACAAAACGTCTGGCCAAAGAAACGGAAACGGAAACGGAAATGGTGCAAGGCACTCCTTAAAAAGCGGCCAAAGACGACAATTTTATACTCTCCATATCGATTATTATGTCGTACGAAGAATTGAAGGTGTTATTGATATCACACACTTAATAATAATGAGCAGTCAAGTGGAAATTTACTTAGCCGATTAAGAGGCTTCTTCACTTAGCTAGCTCATGGCAATTTAATTTACTCAACTTGTAGTCAAACTCATTACTAACTAATTGAAGAAAACTATTTCAAAATGAAATGCCAAGTCTAAGGACATACTTTGACACGCGTAAATGAGGAAACGAGGACACACATTGCTGGTGGGAGATCAAAATTTCTTGATATAATCCCCGTAAATGGTTGATGAAAAGCGGAAAGGAAAACATTTGTTGCGCCTTAATCTTTAACAAATTTCTCCCTCCAATCTCCCACGCTTTCACATTTTCTCTCTCTCTCTTTCTGTGTGTGTGTTTGTGTGAAATGTCAATCGGTTATTCTTGGCCATGTCCCTTTCCCTTCTCAACGTTTGCCTTGCCCTTTTTCATTTGCCACTTTTTGTATACAGACATTATTTATATTTGCTTCCTTCTGTTGCGCTCTTTTTGCTTTTCGTTTTTTGTTCTTGTATTTTTTTGGTGCCCTGCACGCAGGTTGAGAATGAGAAAATGGCCCTGTCGTCTCGCGGCCAATCGATAGCAATCAATAAATTTATGTGTTGAAACGGCAAAACAACACAACCCGCAGACGAAAAAAAAAAGAACAAAAATCAAAAAAACAAAAAAAGTAACAGAGCCATTTTACCGACTTGTTTATACCCTACTCCAAGTGTCAGCTGTTGGTCAACTTTTTTCCTTTACTCTATGAATAAGTTGTTCATTATACCCTTGCAAAAAGGGTATATTAATTTTGGTCAGAAGAGTGCAACGCATAGAAGGAAGCATCTCCGACCATACAAAGTATATATATTCTTGATCAGCACGACGAGACGAGTTCAAATAGCCATGTCCGTCCGTCCGTTCGTCCGTCCGTCTGTCCGTCCGTCTGGATCAACGCAAACTCCTCCTAGACCGTTAGAGCTACAGAGTTGAAATTTTGCATGTTGGCTTGTATATACTGCACGCGTTGTATATCTCGGATTCAGCCGGATCGGATCACTATATCATATAGCTCCCATACAAATGGCAAAGTCACGAACAGTGACTTTTCTCAATAACTTCGTTATTTTCTGAGCTATTGTCGTGAAATTTAATATTGGTAAGGTCATTACATATATAAACGACTGTGCCAAATTTGATTGAAGATCGGGTGACTATATCATATAGCTCCCATAGGAACGATCTTTCGGAAACAGTGATTTTTGTCAATAACTTCGTTACTTTTGACGCGATTGCTTTCAAATTAAACATTTGTTAGTTTAATATATCTGTCAATGACTGTGCCGACTTTGATCAAGATCGGGTGACTATATCATATAGCTCCCATAGGAACGATCTTTCGGAAACAGTGACTTTTGTCAATAACTTCGTTACTTTTGACGCGATTGCTTTCAAATAAAACATTTGTTAGTTTAATATATCTGTCAATGACTGTGCCGACTTTGATCAAGATCGGGTGACTATATCATATAGCTCCCATAGGAACGATCTTTCGGAAACAGTGATTTTTGTCAATAACTTCGTTACTTTTGACGCGATTGCTTTCAAATTAAACATTTGTTAGTTTAATATATCTGTCAATGACTGTGCCGACTTTGATAAAGATCGGGTTACTATATCATATAGCTCCCATAGGAACGAGCGGTGGAAAAAATGTGACTTTGATCAATAGCTTCGTTAATTCCTATGCTAAGATTGTAGGCCGTTCTTTCGGAAACATTAGCCTTTTTAGCTTAAACGTTTTTCCACTTTGATGGCTATAGGTAAGGAAAGAGTTACCAAAAATGTTGCAAGGGTATACAAACTTTGACGCGGTCGAAGTTAGGCCCGGCCCTCTGATTTTATTTTCTTATTGATTTTTAGCTAATTTATTAAACGTTTTTTTTTGTGAAACTAACGAAGTCAACTCGTCTGTTGATGACTTTACTTTAACCCGTTTCTAAAACTTCAATATAGGATATTAACCCCACATATGTAGAGTGTAAAAACAATAATTGGGTGAGAAAAGAATAAAAGCAACATATGTATGTAGGTAGGTAGGTAGGTAGGTAGGTAACCTAATCGTTATTCAACACTCAAACGCTATTCAAATGATACAGCCCGATACATTTTCGATACATTTGTTTCAGCCATCATCTAGTTAGCCATGAAATATATATAATCTGGAAAATTACAAAGGGACTAGAACTCAGAGTGTTCACATTGTAGTCAAGCACTTTATTTACTTTGTTGAAGTTCCTGAAATAAATAAATTGAACGAGCACTATGAAGGCATTTAAAGGTAAGAAATGACTCTTTAAGATATGTGACCCACTTTCACTCTCTCTCTCTCTCTCATCCGCTCTTATTTTTAGCCAACTCCAAATTGTTATTGTCGGGCTCTTGCACTCTCAGCGACGATGAGCTGGCTGAGCAATATAATTTGGATAAGCTTAGCGATGAGGAATTGGCCTCGGTGAACTTGGACCGCAAATCCCTAATTAACGACTATCGTTATTTGCATGAATTGTCAGAGCAGAAGAAGACAGTCAAGGAACCGGAATTGGAGCTAAATTGTCTGAGTGAAAACGACTTTCTTCGTGAGCGATCAATCAAGGAGTTAATCGATAAGCATCGATCAATTTGCAAGCCTGATCAGGAATACACGATGACCAAGATGCCATTTGGCTTATCAAAACTTGTGAAAGTTGAAGACATGCCAGCTTCCGCCAATGTACCGAAATACCCGTTTAAATTCAACGATTATGGTCATTGTTTCCTTATAAACTACGTCCACAAGGTGGTCATGGTTGACTACTCGCGACTCTTTCAAACGATGACAATTCTAGACACTAACAAGTTACAAACTGCCAGTGTCTATACACCTGGACTGTTGTGGACAAAATGTAAAGAAAATAACAACTTGGAATAAATGTTAATTTTCTATACCGTTTTTGAGATCAATTTGATTGTTTTAAATCGGTGGATTAGGCCACCATAACAGACAGACGAAATATTGCCTCAAAATAAGCTACAAACATTTACAATTTCAACTTATTTAACCACACAAAATTGAATTTAAAATGAGTCGCATGATTCTAAAAGGCGTCGATAAAACTTGGCAATGACTTAAAAAGGCATCGAAAACGAGTAAGAGAAGGCTAGAATTCTAGTTTCTTTATGACTATTTAATTAAAAAGAAGTTTCAAAAAGGCAACAAATGTAAAAGACATGTGTAGCTGCCATTTGTCTTTTTCCCATGAGACTTAAAAGCCTAAAAAAAACTTTGGTACAATCGAAATTTGCTTTTTTTCAACTTGAAATCTATGGCCAAAGTGCTTTACCCAAGAACAAATCGATGAGAGAGGTGCAAAAGTCACATAAAAGTGAAAGCGTCCGGTCTCCTCTTTGTGGATGCCACAAAAAGGGGAAAAAAAAACCTGTTGCATACAAAGTGATTGGCGGAAGTTGAATCTTGATGAGCTGCGCTAATTGCAAAATCCAAAGTCATTTTGCAAACGATTTGCGAAACGTTAAAAGCGATTAACAAAAACGGAAGGAAAAGAAAAGCCAAAAGGCCAGATTAATTTTTAGTCCTTTGGAAATTAAAGAGGAGTTTATTTATTTTAAACTTATATGCTCGAATATGTTTTCTTCATTAACCTCCTATAATGAAAGGGGATATAGAAAGACAAATCTATTAACAAAGACAGTTTTCAAGTAAATTTAGTATCTAGATTGAGATTTATTGTAAGGACTTATGATGATGAAAAGTAAATAAATAGTCAATTGGGTTCGACTTTCGTCCTTTATCCAGTGTCTGGGATAAGTCGCATGTAGTTTATAGAAGCCTGTACGAAAATGAGATTAAAATCTTATACGAAAAAAAAATAAAAAGGAAGAAAAGGTTAAAGCTTTCGAACCTTTTTTCACCTTTCAATCAAACTGACGACCTACAGAGCGACCCGCCTATGCATACACATACATACATACATACATATGTAGGTACAATATATCTATTATGTCATTTTGGTCCTTTGGCTCTCACTCAAAACGAAAAACGAAAAAAAAACAAAAAATCATCAACAACAACGAAAAATTTCAATGGCGATTTATTACCGTTGCCAACGTGCCCTAATCTCTCCCCTCTCCCCTCTCCCATTACCAACACATACATACCTCTATTGCCGTGTGTGTTTGCGTGTGTGTGGACACACAAAAATCGATGATGCAAAGACCAAAATAAAAGCCAACAGAGTAGACAGACCAACAAGTATGTGATAGATACTCAAATTTTCAGGCATTTTGCTTACCCTTTGCCACAGGTTCGCATAATTTTGTCACCTCATTTGTTAAGCAAATGAAAATTAATGATCCTACAAATGAAAATCAATTGCTAGAAACAATTTTTAATTAAATCACCACCCAAGGAAGCTTGTCCTTCATATATCAGGCAACTATACAAGCAAACTGAATAAGTAAGTTAACGAGCCGACTTTAATATACCCTTCAAGTCTCCTAAGAGAGAATAGAATAGAGAATTGAACAGAACTCCAAACCATTTCACCTTATGTTTTCCTAGAATGTGTTATATTTCAAGCTTGAAAAATCGTACATTAGATCTAAATGGATGTAAGGAAAAAGTATTTGCTTTTTCTTCGCAGTATCCTTGTATTTTTTTCAGTGCAATTCTTTTGGTGAAAGGATGACCTAAAATTATTTTTTGTGCTTGTTAAGCGTATACAAATTTCGGATGTCCTCCTGTGTATTTGTTTATCTTGACATTATTTTTTTTATTTTTGTGATGTCTCCCTTTTTCTCTGGTCGTTGCGTTGCTTTTTTTGTATGGCAATGATTGCTGTTTCCTAGTGCCTCTCTTTGAAGTTGACTTTGCACAAACAACAATTGACAATTAGAGAGGAAAGCAACAAACAAACAACCGAACGAATGAACGGACGGACGAACGAACGCTAAAAAAAGGAAAGCAATTTACGGGTTTGTGACGTCACACAATTGACGTGAACTCCAACTTCAGGCAAAACGAAAAACGCAGCCCTCAAGCTGTCAGTTGAGAAAAATGCCAGAACATTGACTGGCAAAGTTGTTTTACTCACTTTTGTTTTTGTTTTAAAGTGGCAGGACTTGCACGCGCTTACACACACACACACACACACACACACACACACACACACTTACGCGGACATACAGACAACAGAAGTTCTGGCATGCTTGCATATAATTATTTACTCAAATCGCACAAAAGTATGCAATGGTTTGGCACGCTTGGCATTTAGGTGAATCGTGAAAGCGAAAGGATATAGAGAGGGAAAGTAAGAGAGAGCGAGAGGAGGGTGCAGAGTTGAAAGCTGATTTGAGGTTGCCTGCTTAAAATATGCCAATGAAAAGGTAAAAAACCAAAAAAAAGAAGAAAAAAAAGGAAACATGGATTTAATTTTTGTTTCTCTACCGCCAACGTGGTTTTTGTCGCCACACACTCACACACACACACACACACACACACATGCAGGTTGAGGCTGTTCTTGGTCCTTGGGCAACTCGGGTTGCTTGGGCTGCTTGGGCTTGGGGCTTGGGTTAGAAGAGATGCGGCATGCGTGCTGCTCGATTTTGAAATCCTGTCACGTTTCTGGGTTTTACTTCAAATGCCATTTGGCCAATTGCTTCTTCCGCCCAACTCGCACTCTCTTGCTGGCCCTTCTCTTGCTCTCTCCCTCTCTCTCTCTCTCTCTGTGTATTGCATGTGTCATTGTCGTCCTTCGCCTTTGTCCTGGGCTATGCCTGTGCCTGGATCTGAGCCTTAGCCTTAGTTTAGTGTTTGGTGAACGTGTTTAATTGCGGAACTAGTTCATCCAAATACAAATTTATATATGTATATATATCTATATATGTTATGAATTGCAATATTTATGACCCCAAACTAAATAGTTTCAAATACATAGTAGACAACAAATTTGTGAAAAATCAAATAAATATTTGCTTTACTTAAGCAACTGAGACTGGTTCTTTTGCAAGTGAACCATCTCCAATACCTTTCTCTCGTGTGTGTGTGTGTATCTCTCTCTCTGTCCGACATTTTCCCACTCCTTTGGTACGAAGCAAACAATTGGCATTCCCTGAATGGCAATGACAACTCAAAGGCAGCAAAAGCAGCAAGAATTAGCGCCAGTAAATCACTGAAACTGAAGCCAAAGCCAAAGCCAAAGCCAGTGCCAGTTCGAAAGCCAGAATCAGATTAGATTTTGCCTTTCTGGTCAAGTCAGTCGTTCCATGTACACACACACACACACACACGTACATACATATGTACATATGTGAGCCAAATGATGGCAAACAGATGCCAATTTCGATTTGATCTCCTCACTCACTCTTTTGAGAGCAACTTGTCAGCATTGACATAAAGCGGAAACGAAATCGCAGCCAAGCAAAACTCCCAAAAAAAAAAAAACAAAAAAAAGGATGCTTAACAACAAGAGCCAAAAGTTAACCGCCAGCCGAAAAATTCATCTTCAAGGCGAAAAGAGGAAAACTTTATAATTTGCACAGATTTTTCAGCCCACGGATGCGAAAACATGAAGAAAATATGAGATTTACATAAATAAGCAGGCAACATTTCATTTCTCTCTTTACGTTTTCCTTCACTTTTCTTTTGTACGGCGAACAATTTCGCAGCAAAGGTGTGAGAACAACAAGCGGATGGCGGGGAATGTTGCGGGACAGTGTTGAAATGTGGTAAACTGTACTGGTAAAATACTTTAGCCAAGAAAATTTAAAAGAGCCTGACTTTGAAATTGATGAAAATGTAAGGAAATTATGCATAAATATATAACATGAGAATCAAAAGCAACGAGTAACGAGTGACGAGTGAAGAGTAATCATCATTTGTCCCTTGAGCAACGAGTAAAGTCCTTGCTGCTCAATTCTCAATGCTCCTTGCTTAGCCCAGTTTTTATCTCTACATCTCATTTCTATTCCTTTACACGCATGACTAATCAATATGCATGAGATTCTCCCCCCCCCCACTTTTCAGTTACTTTCCGTTACCCATTTCTGTGGGGTGAGTCGCTCCATGGTTAACTGTTGCAAAATATGCAAAATAGCTAATAACTAATAATTTCCAATAACAGTTTCACCAACTCTCCCTCCTCCTCTTGTTGGCTTGCTCGCTGTCCCATAGCTCATCACAAAGGCCACTCACGTGCCCTGTCGAAAGCAGAGACGACTCTACTCTACTCTACTCTACTCTATCCTACTCTATTCTCATTGTCAATTCTGTAAACATAGAAACCCCAACGCAATCCCAACGCCCAGTTAATGATGTTGTTAATACCCATCCAACCAATAAACCGTTGCTTCGCTGCTCTTTCGGGTAATGATTTTGGCGAGTAAGTGGCTGGCTGACTGGCTTGCTGGTTGGCTGGCTGAAGTGAAAACATGTTAATTATGCTGTCAAATCTCACAGAGAAAAACATGATGTGCTTGAATATGCTGATCCTGTTTGCTGGCATCTCGAAAAAGAGCGGAGATAGTTAACCCAAAAAGCCAAAATAATCCCCGGCCAAGGACAGTTCTTGCCTTGCCTTGCCTCTTTGCGAGGGCATGTAGGTTTTGTATTGCTTTTCATTGTGAAAAATTGATGTGCATAAAGTCAACATTGGTGCGACACATGACCAGTTAACCCATGGGAGAGCAGTGTGGTCACAAAGCAGCAGCAGCAGCAGCTGCTATCTCACTGCCAAGCTTGCTCGGACATGAACATGGACGATAATTTGTCATTGTTAAAGCATTTGCAATCTGGTCAAAGAATTCGAAGCAGCTTGAGTTTGAATTCAAATGCATCAATGACAACCATCAGATGGCATTCGATAGGAGCTAACCAAGTGCATACCATCAATTTGTGAGCTCAATAAGTAGCTTGATTCATTGACATCATGCAGTCAGTTTGAACCAACAGACAGACAGACAGACAATTAGACAAATTAATGACTAAAATGGAATGCATTAATAATTATTTGGCCATTTGTATTTATTTTAAATCACTTATAAAACTCCTTCAAAAGCGTACCATTATGTGATTCATGACGTTCTTCTCCACATGTTGCATTCGGTTAAACTTAACGAGTGTAGGTCAAGCAGGAATTTGCCCAGGGTGAAGAATGTGGTAATCAATCAAATATGTTAGTCGCTATAAATGTCTAGATTTTGAATACGTAAGTGAAATAATTGTGATTCGCAATTCGATTGGCATAATTAACAAGATGATTTAAATAAGTTTCAACGAGTAGGTACGATGATTAACATATTAATTAGTCTAGCGAGTAACCAGATAAAACTTTGTTATCCCTTGCACAATAAACGAATATCAAGACAAACATTAAAATAAACTTAGCAAAAGATATAAACTGTTATTTCAATTCGATTCTTAGTTTTGAAACAAGAATTCCACCGAGTAACAAGATTCAACTAGCGAGTATTATACTTCTCGTTTGTCCCTGGTACAATTAACGAATGCACTATGGTCTGGATGTCGATTTTTTTGGCATAAAGTCCAAACTTTCATGAAAAGATTCGGTGGTTTTGGTAATTGATTATGAAAGTAGATACCCTGAGTACAAAATATCCATAAAAAAAAAATTTTAATGGCATCCCTGGGTTCGTACCAGGGTCTCAAAGTCAGACATGTGCTTTGTGCGTAATCGACACGTGGAAAGTGTAAAAAGAAAAACATAAAGTTTAAAGTGCCACCATTTGTGGAATTTTGCACATAAAAATAATTTAAAATATGGAAAATTTACATCAAGGTATGTAGTTTTTAATGTATATATTTATTTTATGTGTAGTCTTAGGATTTAAGTGTTGTGTAATGTCCAATAAATGTGTATTTTTTTAGAAAATTGTTTTGCGTTCTCTGTGTTTCGTGGAATAGAACTAACGAGCTGACACCTGCTGACAAAAAGTAATGACACAAGTTGGTACCTATATATGTCGTCTTTGATCGCAAACTAATGCCTTCGCCCCGTTTTTCCCCCTTTTCCATTAATTTGATAATATTCAGGCAAGTTCGAATTTTGTCATAAAAAACTCATCGATATTTGGTGCAGCAACAATCGAGAAATAAAATCTGTATCAGAATGGATCTACAGTAAAGTCAACAATAACCATCTGGAATACGAAAAAATAAAAGAAATAGATAAAAAAAAATAAGTAATTTTGAATCATTCATTAAAAGAACCTTTTGAAATGCAACCAAATGTTGGAACGCTTCATGTCCAAGCATTCTAAATGGCTGGAATCTAAAATATCAATAGTTGTTAATGAAAATTGTAAGACACCAAAGACAACAGGATTTATAAAGCGTTAGTTCACGGTTTTCAAATAAACAATTCGACGTTAATTCCACTTGGATGCTTGGGCGAAAATGGTTCAGAAGTCCGGAAAACACCAACAAAAATTTTTGTAATCTATTTTCTTCATACCACTTTTCTACACTACCAAATATGAGACAAATAAAATTTTAAACTATCTATTTTGTGCATGTTTATAATTATTAATTCGTCAAAACAGTTCCGAATATTTAAAAATGCAGCCTGAAAGTATGCAATCGGGTCAAATTTTATAGTTTTCGACAAATCGCGGTAAAGCCATGGTGCAATTCGAAAAAAAAAAAATTGAAATTTTCTTTTAGTATTTCCAGCATGCTTGCAAAATTTCAAATCTCTAGCATTAAAACTGTAGTTTATGCCAAAAAAATCGACATCCAGACCATAGTGGAATGGGTGGAAGATCCAGATCCAGATCCGTCTCAATAAATCTAGCGAAAATTGTACTTCTTGGTTATTTCTTGTATTATTAAGGACGTGTCAAAGAGTGGGTAAAAGATTAATATAGAACTAGCGAGTATTCCACTTTTCTGTAGAGTACTAAGAAAAAACTAACGAATCTTCCACCTTTGATTACTTTTACTGCAGATACCACGATTTAGTTTTTAAAAGTGGCGTTGGTAAGTCTCTTCTTTTTCTTTTCAAAGATGCTTAATACATCATTCTACCTCGGAGATACGGAAACTCTCAGACACACACAGGCACAGACTAAGCAGGTGGTAGAAAATATATACAGATTACCTTGGCAACGACGGCACACCATTCGCTGAAAGTAGCTAACACCACTACAGCCTAGAGTCGAGCGAAAACCGACACCGACACCAACTGCGACATCAATGCGAACGCCAACGCCAACGCCAACACCAAAGCCAAAGCCAAAGTCAACGCCAATTGTAACACCAATGCCAATGCCAATGCCAATGCCAACGAGTAAGCCTTATATGAGCCGCAGTGCCCTAAAGGGGATGAGCTCTTGTGCCGACTAATTGGTACATAATTAGCAACAAAGTGAAAGGCAGCAACATTGTCAACAATGTCGACATCCTTTTTCATTTTTTTTTCGTGCTTTGTGGCAAAAGGTAACGGTTTATTGACGCCCAGATACACACACACGCACACACGCAACTCAATCTGCTGTTACACTTGCTGTTAATTGTTGGACGCATAATTAAATGGGCTCAGCGACAGGATCAAGAGAGAGAGAGAGCGAGAGAGCGAGAGAGCGTGAGATTTGCACCATTGAAATAGATGATATAAAGGGTTTTCGAGACATTTTCATCTTTGTCTTCTATTAAGTTAGAGACAAATCCTTTTGCCAACACTAGCACTGAATTTCAATCATAATTCTGAAATTTGTGTCCAAAGACTAGCGAAAACAATCCTTGGTCAAATGTCAATCAAATTGAAAGTTGGTTAAAAAAGATAGATTAATTAGGAGCATTATGAACTTTTTGTCTCTTGCCACACTGATATACATTCACATGCTAATTAGGTTGAATAAGTTCATTTTCGTTTTGTTTTGTTTTGGCTCATATGCACCTTTTTTTTTTGGGGGGGTCCTTCTTGTGCCTTGCGCCCGAACCCCCCAAGAACTGAAGCATTCGCATGCCCAATTAACTAATGGATATTGACAAGGACATATAAAGGAGCACAGGCAGGTAATGTAATAGATAATGGCTGATAGAGCCAGCAGAGGGATATAGATACATACAAATATATGCGGCGAACGTAAGTCAAATGAATAAGAATGTGGAGAAAAAGGAGAAAAAGGAGGAGAAGGAGCTGGACAAGCAAACAAATTGTATATGTAGACATGCTGTTTACAAGGGTCTCTTCAATATATATATATATATATATGTATATATGTATTCTCACTCACCTGTCGCCATGCGAATCCCTGTCCCTATCCCGGTCTTGATATCTGCCTACCTCTGCCTGATCCAGGGACAATTGAGCAATGGCTCCATCTGCAGCTTCACTTCCGGCGTTTCCGGCATCTGCCCCGACTTCTGCTCCTGCTCCTGATCCATTGGTCTCCTGACCAGCTGCAGCTGTTAGGGCATGACCATTGCTGGTGCTGTTGCTGCTATTGCTGCTGCTTGGCGCCTCTTGCTCCTCGGTTACCGGTGCCACTGGCGATGGGGGCGATGATGGCCCACTTGCCTTATCCTGATACTGACTGTCAGACATGGTTTTTCTCTTTTGTATCGTTTCCCTTTCCCTTTTGTTTTTTTTTGTGTGTTTCTTTGCGTATCCTTTAACGACAAATGCGACGAGCGGGTCGAGTGTATGCGAAGCGTTCTGTAGTCGACAACAAAAGTGCTCTAATTGTTTTTTAATAAATCCTTTTTTTTTTATGCTTTACACTTTGCATTGACCGAAGTTAGCAACGCAAACGAAACGAAAATAATGCTAATGGAGCGACGGCAAGTGGAAGAGGAGCCCAAGTAAAAATGAGAAAAGAAAAGGCCAAATAAAAACCAAAAACCAAAAAAAAAAAAAAAAAAAACGAGAACGTAATGTAAATTAATTGGCCTGGCTCGTGGCAAAGCGACTTAGACCCTGTTATTATGCATTTTTTTTCGTTTGGACTTTTTGGCTGGTTTAATTTTTTGGTTTTCTCTTTTTGGTTTTGGTGTGCGCCGAATTAACCAGCATTTTCTTTTGTAGAAGGGATTTCGTGCTTAATGCCTCAGGTGAGTTTGTCTTCTTGGATTTTCTCTATATATAAATGAATTTCTCAAAATTAGACCACAACGATTGCTCATTAAATGAGTGTTAAAAATACTTTTCACAAAAGCAATCAAAACAAAATTCAAACAAAATTCAGTTGTGTCTATTTAGAAAATGTTTGCCATTTTCTTACTTTTAACGAGGAACCAAGAAGATGGAAACAGTTGAACAAGCTAAGCTAAGACCACCTGTTAGCAAATCGGCTTACTAAACCAGTGAAGCTTAAATTTGAAGCCATTCATTAGAAGAGTGTGGACTGACTGACTGGACTGACTAACATGTGGCTTTGGTATAACCTGCACTTAATGTGTCATCATTATAACCATCTGGCTTGAATTACCGCCCACACTCACACTCACACTCACATTCACCATCACCATCAGTTGACGAGCCAACAAGTGGATGTGTCTGTGGCTTTGATCGATAGTGAAAAATAAAATAAAAGTAATTAAAAAATAATACAATTTTAATGCTGCCAGTCAGAAGCAAAGAGTCGCAAATCATTCGACAAACAATGAGGCGAACGAAATGAGGGAGGGGGGATGGGAGGGGATGGCTTTCGTTTGTTATGTGGGTGGGTGTTAGGTTCTATACCATAAATCGAGGGCGGAACGAACGAAAGAGATAGAGATTAGATTAGAGTTTTGTGGACTACAAACAACCGGCAAAATGGTTGATTACCAAACGACTTGTCATGGTCATAAATTAGATATACACACACACACACACACAGAGAGAGAACTGGAGTTCTGTTTTGTGTTTTCGTAGAGGGCAACCAAAAATTAGTCAACAAAGTTATCAGCAACAACAGCAGCTGATAAGTATGCTACACTTAATGGCAAACTCATCCACAGTGAGAATGTGGTAGAGACAGAGAAAGACTCTAGTTAAGAGAAAAATTATTTCCCTTTGAATCAGCCCTTTGCACTTCTGTGTGTCTAAAATATTCCAACAAAATTGTTTGTTTATTTTACAAATTCTTTTCAGCTGGCGTTGCCCTTAACTCTGACTAGAATATACATAAACCAAAATGGTAGTTAAAACCGGAAAAGCCGCAAAACTTTTATGCTCTGAATTCTTCACAGTTTCTGACCGCAGAGACAGAGACTAGCTACCAATTTACAATCCTATACCGCATTGACCTCAACTTTCGTCACACCCCCTCCCAACACCGCTCCGACAACATTGTCTCGTCCGGTTATCACAAATGAGAGAATTTTCACAGCATTTGCATATGAAATGATTCACACGGTCGTGCTGCCGCCGCCGCCGACGCTGCCGCATCTGTTTCTATCCCTGTCCCTATCCCCCCCGTCTCTCCGACTCTGGCAAAGCCGATGCCATGCATAACAAAAGGGCAGAGCGCGAAAATTGTGTGGCATGTGGGCGGTGAGCATATAAATAAAGGATGAACTGGCAACTGGCAAGAAGATGGTGGAAGATGATGATGTTGCTGACGCAAAGGACGAGGCAGAGTAGTAGAGATGAGAGTTGATGCCAGCCAAGCGTTTGTTGGGTGGAATGGACAAAAGCCTGTTGCCTCTAAACCTTGATTGTCCTTCAGAGGTAGTAACCAACCAACCAACCAACCATCTAAGCAAACCACTGTGGAACAGCGAACACCAAAACCAACACCAATCCAAATCCTACACACACACATGCTCATCAAAAATGAAAAGGCAACGAAAATTAACCCAAAACGAACAACACAACAAAAAAAAAATGAAAAGGAAAACATTTTTCTGCAGACGTTTGCATAAAATAATATCTTTCCAAAAAAAAAAAAATTATGCCAAGGCAAGCATAAAAAAATGGCTTTATAATAGATAATGGCCGAGGGATCATCACACACACACACACACTCGCTCATATACCGAGAAAAAGGACACCTGACCTTACACGTTCTTATACGTTTACTCCGAGTTTGTAAATTTGTCCCAAATTTCTCCTTTTTTTTTTTGTCACACATACACTTTTTTTGAAAATATTCAAAACAAAAAAATATTCAAAAAATTACGAGAAAATAGCAAACCTTGGTAACTCTCAAATTTGTATTTTATTTTTTAAAAAATGTCACTAGTCGAGTTTATTTTTTTTTGGAATTTGTAAGATTTTCTGATTATTTTTGGAAAATTTAATTTGAATTTCCTTTTTGGCGGCTGGACTGGATTGGTAGTAGATTTTTGAATATCTCTATTCTAATTTCAAGCTCAGTGCTCGGCAAACGTAACCGACAAAGGCTGAACAGGAACTAAAGTCACTTGACTGTGGGACACGTTATTTTAAATTAGATTCGCCTGGACTCCACTGACTGTTGATTCTCTCAGCTGTTGAGCTCTGTTTTCCCCCACACAGAGAAGCAGCAGCTGTTAACTAACAGAAGCTGAACGCTGTTAATTTACTCTGTGTCTCTGTGTCTCTGTGTGTGTGTGTTCGGAATGTGTTGCACTCCGAAAGCTTTTTTTGAATTCGGTATAAATTGAGCTTACGCCAAATCCCAAGAGTTGCGAATATTAAGGACCTTACAAAATCTCATATTACGAAACATATCATCAACATGGATCTTACCAAAATGTTCTATATTTGTTTGGCCAGGGTAACAAAGTGGAGTGGAAGTTAATGACAACAAGCCGAGGGCCAAATAAATGGCCTTAGTAGAACTCAAAGTCAAGTTACAAATCGTATCGGCATAGCTTAAAAGCTGGACTTCATTTTGCAAACTTTTTTTTTTCTTGTGAAAATCCTCAAAATGTCGTTTTGATTTGTTTCGTTTTATTTTTAAAGTTGAGCCTTTTCTTTGTAATTTTTAAGTCATTTGTAACAACATGGCGTATGCTTAATATGTGATATCGTTTTGTACATTACAGTCTATCCAAGTGATTGGAGTTAATAGTAAATCGAAATGATGGTTACTTAGCTTTAACTCATTTCATTTCATTATTCATTAAGAATCATGGCAGTAACTTGAACCAAAGTTCACCTTTTTTAAAGTCTTAATAAATAATCTAAACAGAATTTTCAATATTAGCAAATTGTGAAAATACCAAAAATATAATTCGATCAAGATTCAATTTCGAGCCAAGGCTCTCATCAAATAGATAGATATAGGGGCTTGAGATCTTTATAAAATAGCCAATTCCAATTCTTAAGAACTTTGTTGAGGAAAGTATTGTATATGGCAAAAATTAATATCTCAAGTAGAAGTTGCAAATTTTGCATGAAACTATGGAACTAATAATTTGCCAGATCCGAAATATGGTGAAATTATCGAGGTACTTTATAACAGGTTTTCTAATTCAGTTTTCTGTGCCATTTGCTTTTTCTACACATATATTTAATGGAATATAAAATGTAAAACATTTCATAATGTGTATAGAAAATTACCATGCTGATGGATCAGAAATAGGTTTGAATATCGTTTGCCATACGTTCAGCATCGTAAGCTATATGGTCTTCGAAATAGTCGAAGTCAGAATCAAATTCATCCGATTCAGCGTTTGCAAATTCCTCAAAAGTGTAGAGTATACGTCTCTTGGGCATATTTTCAGCAACTGGTATTGCTGCTAGATTAAAACCCAAAAGTTCCAAAATACGCGTTGACTCCGGGGTAATAGTCGTTTGTTGGGGCATTCCAGGTAATGTTATGCCATGCAATACAGATGGAGGCTGAAGCTTGAGTTCTTCATCACGGAGTTGCTGTTCCAACTCCAACTGCTTGATTCGTTCCTGTTCCTGTTCATGTGCCATGGACAATTCGTGCAAATGACGATAGTCATCGACTAACGATTTCCGCTCCAAGTTCACTGAGGCCAATTCCTCATCGCTAAGCAGATCCAAGTTATAGACCTCGGACAACTGATCGTCGGTGAGTTTGCAACAGCCGGAGAACTTCAATTTGTATTTATCTAAACATAGAAGAGAAAGAGAAACATAAAAGTAGAACAAAATCCTTCAAAATCTTTACCCTTGGATGCTTCCATAATGCTCAATATAATTCTAAATATTTTGATTTTATTTTTTCGCTAAGCAAATCAAGCTAAACGTGTGTAAAGTTCAAAGTGAGTGCTCTGAATGATGATTTTGATCAGAGAATCGAAGTTGTTGTAACTTGTCAAGACTTGCTGGGATTGTCCAGACTTGCTAAGATAGTTTTTTTTTTTTTTAAAACAGAAGTTCTAAGTACAATGGGACAATTCGAAGTAAATTCCACTTGTTAATGATGTGATTCTTGATGAGTTTATCAAACTGTTTAATAAGTTTGAAGAAAGATGAAGGTTAAGATTTTTAAAAGGTTTTCCAATTATTTTGAAAGCAGCGCGAATGATAGACAGGGGTAGAGGAGAGTCGCATTCGTGACTGCAATCCAATTTGTCATAATTAAAGCAAAAAGCAAAAAACCCTTCTATCAAGGATCCTTTGCTATCCCTCCTCTATCTCTCCATACATCTCATTTCGATTGTTCAGCTGTATTGCTTCGGTTCCGTTCGGATCGTATAGGTTCGGCTCGGCTCCGCTCGGCTTAGCATGCTTTGGCATTGCTGTCACACACGACAGGACAATTGGAATGGAATATTTTCTCATTTTGGCTGCATTCGCAAACTGAAGGAGATGCTGCCTTAGCTATGTATATAGATGGGTTATTTATAGCTCGCTAATTGACTCAACGGCAAGGATATCCCTTGCGCTCTCTCTCTCTCTCTCTCTCTCTGTTTCACGGTCCAACCTTTAACTCTCTATGTCTTTCTCTGCCTTTGGCTCCGGATTCCCCAAGTGTAAAACTTTAGGGCTTCCTTTTTCCATTTCCTGTTTATTTTTGCAAATTTTATTTATGCCAATTCCAAAAGTGAAAAAGGGAAAGTAAGAGACAACTTTTGGATTTGCCCTTTTGGGGTGGGTGTTGGCGACTTTTCCGCTTGTGTCATAAATCATGGGCACGAGACCAGAGAAATTTACTCATAGCGGAAACAGAAATATGCAATCAATTGAATCCTTTAGCGGAAATATAAAATTAACCATAACAATTGCCCGTCTAAGTCAACTCTAGTTAAACTAGATTTGCTTTTCAGGGTAATAATTTCATCAACGTTTTGACGACTGCAATGTAATTTGTATTCAAACAAAAATGTCTCATTACATGCAAGTGGGAAAAAACGCAATCAACATCAAGCCAACGAGTTTATGCAATACTTGCAATCAAAGTGCAATAAGCGTAAGGAACGAAAGTGCAGCCACAAATTGGTTTCTGTCCAGTGCCGGACTAGCCACCTAGCAACCCTCTATAAGGAGTTTGACCCTTGACCCTTATTAAGGTATACTTAAGAAATCGTAAGTTATGAAAAGAAACAAAGTAATCACTTGTTCTGATTTCAAAAATTTGTTACTTTGCGATTCTCCACATTTTGACGATTACCGAATTTCTTTCTTATGTCTTAAAAATCTTGAACTTTGCCATGAATACTGAAAGTAAATTACATATTATCACATATAGAATTTCTAAATAAGCTCACAATGAATGTTAGATTGGGTAAAGAAAGTATTGTTACTGGCCCCGCTCTGACATAATCCGGCACTGATTCCGCCTTGGGTACCCAAGGACATTCCACCACTTGCACCACTTGATTTACCCACTTATAGATATATATATGCACCTTGTTCACCATTGCTGTTACTTTGTCATCCATAAAACGATTCGAAGGGCAACAAGGAAGTACTCCAAAGAGAAAAATCATCAAAGGTTTTTCCCTTCTCTATCTCTCTCTCACTCTGCCTCTTTCACTTTCATTATTCTCACTGCCCCCAGGAAAAAGTATGAAGCGATATAAGCTCATCAAACTATATAATGTTATTATTGCTTTTGAATACTTGCATATAACCGTCGATATGGTCATTCAAAACAATTTTAAGACGACTGTCAGATACCCTTCTATACACAAACTAAAAAGAAGCATTTAGAAAAGGAAAATTCATTGGTTTTGAGGTGAACATTTCCCTTAATTCACTCGCCTAATTTGCTCGACATTTTGCCAAAAATGAATATTTTCAATATCGTCTACAACAAAAAGTGGTTTTCAAATATTTCGGCTTTTTGGATAATTTTTGAGAACAAGCGGTGGGTATTGTTTTGAAGGAGTCTCAAGGATCTAACAAATTTTCTTCTAGCAAATCTTATTATTTTTTGATAATAAAATGAAAAATACATTTAAATATATAAACATTTAGATAAATAAACCCTCTAGAATCAATATTAAATAGTTCTACGTGGATAAATTCTCGAAAATCAGCATTTTCTGGGGTAGAATTGAGTTACAATTCAACAAAATAGAGCTAAGCGATGGACATTTTTGTCGCTTGACGGTCACCTCTGATGCATGAAGAAATCTCTGGGTACTTCTTATGGACATACAACTTCATAGCCTTTTAGCCAAAGACTGATTGGTGGTGGAATCGAGGGGGTTGGGAAAATACCTGGAAACTTATTTTTAACTTTCGTCTCGATTTTGGTTTTTATTTTTCCTCTTACTCATTTCATGCTTATAAATTTATGTGTACGGAGACAGCAAATTGAGGCGGCAAATGCGAAGCGACAGGCATCATCATCATCATCATCATCATCATCGTCATCATAATCAAACTCCGCAAGTGCTCTTGGTTAGCAAGAACAAAAACAACGACAAGGACAAAGTAAAGATTTATTTCGATGGCGAGATTAAGCACTAAATGAACGCAACATCATGATATATGACATTGCCGTACGGACAATCTGCAATTATAGGTATGTATATGTATATGTATATTGATTGATTCCACTTGAATTCAATCAGAAACTTACCGCTGAAAATGTTGCCATGCTAGCTTCAAAGAAATATCCATCCATATTGCATGGTCTTTGGGATCGCATGGCCGCAATCAATAATACCTTTTTGGTTGACGGAGCAAAATCCATCCAATTGCTCTCATAGATGCCATCGGCAAACTCAATGCTCGTCTTTTTAATATTCTCACCGCAATGGGAATAGATGAAGAGGGCAATTAATATTGAGCCACCAAATGATATGAAATAAATGGATAGTGGCTTGGGAAACAAATCGGCCACCTGATAGCCAAGGAAACATAATTGCAAAGCGGATGCAAAGAATTGCATAAATATGAGTGGACGATAATAGCTAGATAATTGTTGTGAGATATGTAAGGCCTTCTGATGCAATTGCAATATCTGAATGAGGTCAGTTAGTTCGCCATTTGAACTTTGTTCCATTGCTGTCAAATGGATGACACGATGTTTGGCTATCTTGAATATGGCACACACATTGTAGGTGAATGAGAAGAGCAATGTGTCCACACATAGTGCCATTGTGACGGCACTGTAACTGGCCGCCACGTTCCAGAAATAGGTGGGCACATAGTACCACATGCTGTTAATGTCCCATGGATAGGCACCCTTATGGGGTAATTCCAGTTCAATGCTTCCCCAGCGTAAGTATTCTACAGTCATTATGACAACTGGCTTGGTGGAGGCAAAAACTCCGGCCAAAATATAGCAGCGTGTATATGTAAGACTAAGCAGTTGATCGTTGCGATTCTCCTCCTCAATAATGACAGATGCATCCGGCCAAACGGAGACCTCTATGTGGAGAGAAGAGAAGTCAGAGTTTACCAATCCAACCAGAGATAATCGAATCCTGATTCTAATCTTACCCTGATCCAATATGTCGCGTATGCGATAGATAAGACCAACAAACTCTTTGCGATAGTAGAGAAATAATATATATTTAATAACCGTCAAACTGGAGGCCACTAATGAGCCCATGGCATCGGACATGAGGCTCACATTGGTCACATTATTCCTCGCCGCAAAGAACATGGGCACCAAAAAGGCAGCCAATAGGCCCATGGTGACAAATGTCCACCATTGTCGATCCTTATGCGGTCGAGCATGCCATAAATCTATGCCCATTATGCTGAATACGAAAATCTGTACACGAAGAAAATAGGTATCGTCCATGCTTGAGAAGATTATTAGCTTATCTGGGCTGCCCAGTGCACTCCTGCACTCCTATATATATATATGTACAGCATGGAATACTTAATGATGGGGGCGTGGTTTGCATTTACTTTCGCCGTTTTTTTTCAATTTTCATACCCCTGGCAAAATTTGGGTATATTTATTTTGTTTTCGCATTAGAAAAGCAAATATATTTAACAGATCGAACAAATCAAAAACCCAAAACATACATTTGATTAATATAAAAGACTTTTGAGACAAATGTTTTCACTATACTCAAAGACCGAACCTTTCTATACTTATGTATATACTTTCAAGTCAAAATCCTGGCAAACAATCAACCACTTAAAAATCCTTCAAATCAATCAGGAACTTAAATAAATCCAATCATTAAACACCTTAAAGGAAGCTCATCTATAACATATAAAGTATTCTGATCCATTAGTATAAGTATATATACCTTTAATTTAGGTAAAGGTTTTTTTCGGACAAACGCCTCAGCAGGCACGGTTAGGGTTATTTATGTATTTGCTAATATAAAAGGGTTAAATTAATATTCTTAAATCTGTAAGGGTATTCAATAATTTGCACGACCAAACCAATGTTTCCTTTGTTGTATTTTTTTCTCTGCCATTCTTTTGTTTTTTGATTTGCCGTGCATTGTGGGCGGACTTTGCATTTCTTGGGAATGAGCCTGAACCTGCTGGCATGCTATAATTTTAATGAGTCTGTGGGCTTCTATGCCAAGAAGAAGAGCATTTTAGTGTTTGTAAACCAACAATTAGATGAGATTTAGCAAAGCTGCCATTGACAGGCAGGAAAACAGGAGGAAAACTGATTTCAAAAGGTTGGCTCTGCCCCTGTAATTTATGGAATGCCTTCAAACCAAATAAATGAATGAGTGGCCCGGAATGTCAATGTCCCATGGCTGTCAATCAGTTTTGAAATATATAAACATACGTACCTATAAAAATAATGTTGGTTAATTTAATTGAAAGAATCTAGTCTAATAAAATACATTTCATTAGCTAAATGCAAAAATAGTGACCCAAATAACTTACAATTCTTCTTAAATCGTATTACTAATGCCAATATGAAGTGCAATCTAGCTCTTTTCTCTTACTTAGGCAACAGTCAAAGGACATTTTTATTAGTATGCCATAAAGAAAGTAAAATTCATACAGAAATTGCAATAGTTGTATCCTCTAGGTCTCTTTATCTTAAACAATTCGAAAACCAAAACATGATTTGATTATTAAGTAGCAAAAGAAAAATATTAGGATTTTCCAGAGAGTAAAGTAAAAGTATCCCAGATTAGTTTTATTTTCCAACATTTATGCAAAATTAAAATAATTGTTCATGTTTCTTTATCTTTTAATTTTTTGATGAGTAAAACTCAAGTTTTATATTATATTACAACCTGACGGTTTTATATGCACTTAGTTTTTATATGTTACAGACATTTCATGAAAAAAAAAACATAATAATAATCAATTTTTACTGTACTGTACGACTTATGTATGGCTATGTAAGATTTCATATACAATAGGAAGGAGGGGAGCATATCTGATGTGGATTTCTATAGTTATGCTATGTTCTTTCAGCTTTGGGTATGCGGTTTCAATTGGGGATTATGAGAACGAGCCATTTTGGCTTTTAACCATTCGTCCGCATGCCTTTGCTTGATATGAACATACATATTGGAACGCGAACGGCACTCCTTGGGGCAGTGGGGACAATTGTATAGCTGGAGACCCGTATGAATGGCCATATGTTCATCCAAATTTCGCTGTTGTTTGAAACTTTTATCGCAATATGTACACTGTAGATTTGTGGTCAATTTATGGGCATATTTAATATGGGCACGCAATGCTGTACGCGATGTACAGGTTTTCGAGCAATGTGGACAAATCGTGTCGGTATTGTCATGGGTGAATCGATGTAAACGCAAGCTATGCTCATTTTTCAGCCAAACACCACAAATGGTGCACTCCATGGCTGGTGCAACGACACCCTGATGCTCGAGCAGATGACGCTCAAATGATGGTTTGAATTTAAATTTCTTGCCACAAATATCACAAACGTGTGGATGAAGATCTTCGTGTATGGACTGTATGTGACGGCGCAGGCGATGGACATTGGCAAAGCTGCAAATAGAAAAGGAGAGAGTGTGTTTAAGAGAGAGACAACCACTAAAGCGCCATGAAAATGAGCGAGAAACATTGGCACTACTAATACCTTACCTCTTTTGGCATATATCGCAACTATGTTCCAACTGATCCGTATCATGCTTGGCCAAATGATTTGTCAATCGCCGCTCACTGCTAAAAGTTCGCTCACATTTGGGACAGGGAAATTTCAACACTTTGCCAATTTGATCCACTTTATTGTGCACGGTCTCAATGTGAGTGGCCAGGTAATCCTGTGAGTTTAGCGATTTGTTGCAAATCGAACAGCTAAATAGAAATTATGCATATTTGTAGTTCTATAGTTGCTTCTTTTAACAAAGAATAAAATATGAAGGTAACTCACGTGAAAAGTTTGGGATTGACATGTTTTCGTATGTGATCCATTAGCTTGGAGGCCCGTGTGAATATTTTATTACAGCATTTAATATAAAACTCCCGCTGATGCACCTCCTGGAAATGCGTCTTCAGTTCGGATAGGAATTTGCCACTGAAATCACATAGATCACAATTGGCACTCATATAGCTGGCAATGACCTCCTCATATCGTTTGGTCAATTGGGCCCTAGAGCAGCCTTTTGGTTTACGTTCCAATGCCGCTTGGAGTTCGCTCTCCTGTGTTTCAGTTGGACTGTCCCGGCGAGCTGGTTGAGCCACCTTGCGGCGACGGTGTGACAATGATTTATTGGAGCAATCTTCTTTGAGTAAATCTTTCAGTTCCATAGCAAGACTAAGGCGTTGTTTGTTCTTGGTATATTTACGTTTCGGCTTGAGATTGCTGGACTGCATTACCAGTTTAACCAAAGGCTCATCTAGATTAAAAATCAATTTTTATAAGTTGAATAACTTAAATTAGATTTTAATTTTACCATCCGAAGAATCATCTTCTAGTTGTTCTGCATCTACCATGTCTGCTTCTCCAAATTCACTTCCACTGGCCTCAAGCATGGGCTTTTCGTCTTCATTATCGCCAGCCCCATCCGCATCCTCGCCGTCATCCTCATCATCGTTTTCATCGTTATCATCAGAGTTATAGTCTGGCTTTTGTTTTTTAATCAACACTGATGACATCTCTTGTTCTAGCTCCTCGTTCTGCCCATCGACATTAACATCCAAGACGCTGCCCAGCAGACTTAGATTGTGCATGTCGAGCGGTAGCGGCTTCTCATCCTCATCCATATTTACACTCACTACAGGCAATTCATCAGCATTCACATCGACCACATCCATATCCCCATCACCTGAAGACCATTTCATGACGCCACAGTCTACATCTACAGTAAGAAATTCCTTTTTTAAAGTTCCCTGCTTTTGCTCCACCAACTGCCAGAAGCTATTGAAATCCTCCAGGTGCTCACAGCATACGGTACAGACGCTGGTCGAGATGCTGTCATCCGGCATAATCTGAAAACGAGTTTAAAATAAATTGGGCTTCGTCCTCTTCTTCACATTGATCTTACCTCCAGCTGAAGAAATTTAGCTATCATCTTGACCAGCCTCGTCTCCGCCAGAGTTTCGTTGGTCTCAAACAGGAAAACGGCAGTGTTGGCATTTATGCTCCGCAAGCACAAACGACATATCATCGTTTCTGCTCAATCTGTACACAAAAATAATACAAAACCATAAAAGAGATTTCGCTGTTTCTCTTATTTTCTTTTTGTATTTTGTTTTTTTTTTTTTTGTTTTCTTGTAATAACACAGTTGGCCCATGCAAAGAGTTGGCAGCGCCGTATTAAAAATATTGACAGGTCTATCGATGATTTTATTCGCACCGATAGTGAGATATTGAAAACGTTTCTAAGCTATAGCTTTTAGAAAAATATTTCAACGCCCATTTAGTTTTCAAATGTAATCCTATTGTATGAACTTTAATGATTTTTGTGCAACTGACAGTGTCATTTGCATCAACTATCGTCTGGCTCCACTTCTAATAGTTTTCCATATCTAACGACACTTTGACATCGATAACGCACACTCCCAGTGCGTTGCAACCCTCATTACCATCGCCAAACTTAACAGGCTTGATCTGGCAACGCTTGCCGCGAAATGGCAAAAAAATAATACATACGATTTTAAACTAACTGGACAATTACGTATTACGTGAAAACAAAGCAAAGCAAGTTATTGAAATATTTTTATTATTACCCAGCCTGCTGCAATCGGGCGCCTAATATCAATTCGTGCGTACGTGTGTGTGTGTGTGTGTGCAACAATTGAAATAAAATTCCAATTTGAGAAGAAAAAAGTGTGATTCAAACGAGTTTCCGTACATCATTTTCTTCTTTCCTCTCCCTTCCTAACCATACACTTGCAAAAAAAAGAAGCAGAAGAAGAAGACGACACGGCGTGAGAGGGAGAGAGAGAGAGCCCACAGCCAGCACAACACAACGGCAAACCAAGAGTCGAACAAGAACAGAGAAAATCAAGAAAATTGAGGGAGAGAGAGAGAGAGCAGAAGTAATCGAGAAAAAATTGAACTAAAATCCAATAGAATCGCCGGAATTTGTCATCCGCTTTCGTTTGCGGAGCTGCAATTGACAGAAACAACAAAAATATATAGCATTTCAATTTGTTTGGTTAGATTTGTGTATTTGGCCGAGAGAAAAAAGAAAAAAAGGAGCCAAGGAGCAACGAACTTGGGTGTAAAAGGGTAAGCGCTACTCCACATATGCCGCCTCGTTCTCTTGCGTTCTTTTGTTTCATGGAAACAAAGCAAACATTCATAGAATTTGATAATCTGTTTATACTAAATGTTTAAGTTACAAATTACATGAACAAAAGCAGCTGCTGTTGCTTGCCAGGCGGCAGATTTCCAATTAAATTTAACTTATAGGAAATTTTGGGCTACGTTGGAAATTTATTACTTGAGAATGCCATGCAGCGCAAACGTTCGTGTTATCTCGCTCTAGCTCTCGGCCAGCCAGGCAATATAAATTTGTTGGTGGCGGGTAGCGGCAACTGCAGGTTTTTTTTTTGTTGTTTCTTTTTTTTTTTTTGCAATGTTTAAGTATTAAATGTGCATGCGTAAATGTGTGTGTGCAATTAAACAAACCAAACAAACGAAAATCGGTTCGATTTTATTTTGTCCTACAATTATTTAGTTCCACATTTAGTGAGTTTAATTATTCATTTATGAAATACTCGGCATACATTGCCAACATTTCAATTTTTTCTGAAAAATGTTTTATGTTTTCTGACGATATGGCAACGCCATGCACACACTCATACACATATGAATACATACATATGTACATGCGAAAAGAGGCAGAAGAAGCAGCAGCGGCAAAACTTTGTTAAAAAGCAAAAATCGAGAGAGACGTTTTTTGTTAAACAAAAAACGGGGAAAAAAATTAGTATATTACATTACGAACGTAAGCATTTTATTCAACTTCCTTGTTGTGTACGTGTGTGCGTGTGTGTATATTTCATCTATAGCGAATGCTAAATTTGTATATATTTGTATGTATGTATGTACATACAAACAATTTTTTTGTGCTGCATTTTCCCCCAAACCATTTGCCTGTGGCTGTGTGTGCGTGTGTGTGGCGTTTGAACGGTATATTTTACAGTGCGTTTTTTCCTTTTTTTTGTTGTAATATTCAAATACAATATTAAAAATTAAATAATATTTATTAGGTGTGCTATTGTTTATGCATAGGGACGTGTAGTAGTAATTTTGTTGGTATTTCATAAAAAAAAGCAATAGAATTGTTGCCAAGCATTACAAAAACAAGAGCCCTTGCTTTTGATTGTCATTGTAGCTATGTGTTGTTGCTGCAATTGTCAGCCATTGTTCTCCTGCCTCCAATTATTACAAGACGCCACCGCAAAAAAAAAAAAAAAAGAACACTTCTTTCGCAGCTCTTGCCTACTGAACGCGTTTGATTTGTCTAGCCATCTCGCTCTAACACTTGTCTGACTTGCCAACACTCAGGCTTCAGGCTAGCCTGCTCACACGCACAAATACTTGTGAGTGTGGGTGGTGTAGGGGACGATTAAGAGAGGAGAGGAGAGGGCGATTCGACTTCATGGCTTAAACCATGCAATATATCAAAACAAAAAAAGAAAGAAAGAAGCAGGCACTTTTAAACAAATGCGTTTTTTTTTCATAATTTTATTTTTCTCTCTCTTCCTTTGTGGGAGGGACCTTTGCTTTTATTTTCAGCTCTATATAGAAGACTGAAGAGAAAAACCTCAAACAAATAAACAAAAAACGATTGTCAAACCGCAACAGCAATAATAATAATAATAACAACAACAACAACAGCCAGTGATCAGTGTCAGCAAAAGAGAGAGGAACGCGGCGGCGGCGTCAAGGAAGCTAACGCTAATGAGGATCTATTGGCAGCATGAGTACATTGGGGGGAAGTAGGGGAGAGCGAAATGCCAAGCCCAGATTTACAGCGTTGGATATAAATCGCATGTACAAGAATAGTCGTGTAAGTATCCAAAAAGAATACGAAAGTTGTCAAGTGATGTGTGTGTCATCCTTATTCCTTATAATATTAAAGGAGTGCGAGTGAGAGAGAGTGAGAAAAAAGAACATATCAACCTATAGTGGAGAAGCTGCTAGTAGAATAAAACAAGGATGCAAGAACCTAATTTTGTTACACTGCTTACACAGTTTCCACTAATTTTTATTTATTTTTGTCATCCTTTTCTTTAAATCATCTACACCTCGACTTAAGTCTATCTTACTAAAGCATAAGATACCAAGTCTTCTGGCAAAATTTAATAAAATATTAGTCGTATTTGATTTGTACTGATGCATTTATCTATCTAAAAGCCACTCCAAATTTAGTATGAACCCTACTTTTTATTAATGTCGAGACTTTTGATTTGCCATTCTGCTGCTTACATAATGTCGACTTGGGACTAAAGAATACAATCTGCTCTTCGGTTTCATCAAATTTAAAGATGAATCTCATGTATGAATATTTTGTTTGTATTTTCATCTAATGTACATGCAGGGCGAATCGAGTGAACCATCTGCACAAAAGAATCAAGTGCCGCGTAAACATGGAATGCAAATTTTGGGCAAAGTGCCGTCCGCTAGGCGACCACCAGCCAATTTGCCATCCCTAAAGGCCGAGACCAATAACACGACCAGCAGCACCAGCAGCAATACCAGCAGCAGCAGTAGCAACAGCAGAAGCAGCAGCAGCAATAACAACAATCTCCTAGCCGCAGTTGAAGGTGGGTATTGGGAATTGTGAGATTCCGTTTGTTGTGTGTGCATAGTCTGTGTATGTATAATATTTGTTGTTGTTTTATTTTTCGTTTTGGAAATCGTAGGAGGAGCCACAGGAGCAGGTGGAGCGGGCTCGGTAGGATCAAACACTAGCCACAATAATAGCACTGCCCACGGTGTAGGCGGAGGAGGAGGAGGTGCAGCAGGAACAGGAGCTGCAGCGGGACCTTTGCCCACGCATCAGCAACAGCAGCAGCAGCATCATCCACATCACCAGCAAAATAACTCCAAATATAATAACAGTAACAACAACGCTTCGTCAAGTAGCAACAGCAACAACAACTCGAGTTCTAGCAACAAAAACTTTAAGCTTATAAATAACTCGTCGTCGGCAGGAGGCGGCGGTGGTGGTGGAGCAACTTCATCTTTAAACTCGCCCAAGACATGGTCAGCTATAACCACAGGTCACGAGCGTGGCACAAGCCATCATTATGGCCGTCAAAACCAGACTCAGGCTCAAGTGGTGCCACATTATCAGAGTCCGCAATTCCAATTCGAATTCCCCACACTCGATGGCACAGTTGGTGGTGGTGGTGGCGGCGGCAGTGGCGGTGGAAGTGGTGGTGGCGGATCACAAGGAGCATCCAATTCAGGTGCAGGCTCCGGCAAGGGCAATTACCAGATCCAGCATCATCACCATCAGCAACAGCAGCAGCATCATCCACATCAGCAGAATCACCATCATCACCATTCACAGCAGCAGCAGCAGCAACATCATCCGCATCATGGCCATCATCGAGACTATCATCATGGCGGAAGCGGCGGCGGCGGCGGTGGCAGATATGGCCATCATTCGTCATCCTCGCATCGGGATTACAGAGATGGGAACGACGACGGCGGAGGCGGTGGTGCTGGCGGAGATCTCGGCGAGCTAAGTCTGCGTCCACAGAACGATACGGCTGCTTGGCTTCAGCAACAGGAAAAGGCAGCGAAAGAGGCAGCAGCAGCTGCGGCAGCCAACTCAGAATTGGCCTTGAACCAACAGGGCCAGGGCCACCATCAGGGCAATGGCGGTCCAGGTGGAGGGGGCGGGAGTGGTGGTGGAGCTAGCGGAGGAGCTGTTCCTCTGCCTATACTATCATTAATGCCCTCATTTATGCGCAGCGGCGGTGGTCCACTTCCGGCAGGACAAGGCGGCGGCTCAGGTGGTGGTGGCCAAATCGAACCATTGTCACATGGTGGTGGTGGTGGTGGTGGTGTTCAAGCGCCATATCAGAATGGCATTATGTTGGGCACCCGATCTGCCTCTCCCTCAATGGGAATTGCTGGCGGCTCATTTCGATCGGCCGCTGCCATACCCAAAAGATCCACAACACCACCAATGCTGGGTGGCGGCGTCTCGGCTACACCTCCCCAGCCTTCCCATCATCACCATCATCAACATCAGCACCATCATCATCAACATCAACAGCAACAACAACAACAACAACAACAGCAACAGCAGCAACAACAACAACAACAGCGGCAAGAAAACGGTCGCAAGGATAAGGACTATGTGGTAGAACCAGAAGTGGCCCAAATGCAGCGTCCCATTATACGTGAAGAGGATTTGGAGCGTTTAAATGCCATTGCCAAGGATGATAGCTGGACCAAACAGGATGACATTGATTATACGAAGAAACTGACATTCTCCGATGATGAGTCCACACCAGATGACCATCAATCATCGTCAGCATCAGCAGTAGCACCACCTGGAGGCGGCAAAATGCAATCCAATGAACGCAAACTTCTCTCCTCATCAATTTCCTCGTCTTCATCATCGTCTAACTGGCAGGCAAACACCACGGAGTCATCGTCTGTTCAAGAACAACAGCAGCAGCATCCTCCAGAGGTGGTTCGCCAACAGAACGGTCATCGTGGTAGCTCTGGCAATGTCGCCGGTGGCATAGCTCTAGATGCCAGTGTATATGAGCGTGTTAAGCAGCGCAAGGAGGAGGAGGAACGTCGCGAAATGGAGCGTAAACAGGCGGCAGCCAAGAAGCTACAAGAGCTCGAAATGAAAATGAATAGTAAAAAGGCAGCGGCGGCGGCAGCAGCAGCAGCGGCAGCCGCGGCGGTGGCATCTCAAGAGGGGGGCATACCTAATTGCTCCTCTTCAACGGCATCGTTGTCCTCTGCCAGCGAGAATGCACTGGCAACGGCCACTGCTGTCGGCGGTGCTCTAAGCAATCATAGCGAAGATGAGGCTGGCAGCGGTAGTGGCGGCAATGGCAATGGAGGACAACGCCGTCCGCGTGGCAGCATCTCGAGTCTGGGTAGTGGGGTATCCGCTGCAGTAAGCGGAGGCGGAGCTGGTGGCGGCGCTGTTGGAAGTGCCGCCTCAAACTCATCATCAGCTGGCGGTGGCAATGATTATGGCCAGAAGCCCGTGTTTTTAACCCATTTCCAATCGAATTTACCACCACGATTTCAACGTCAGCAGCAGCAGCAGCAACAACAACAACAACAACAGCTTCCACGACTGGAAAAAAGCGCATCGGCGAGCAGCGCTTTTGACAGCAGCTCCCGCTACTTGCAAAAGGGCGGCGTCGGTGGCGGCAGTGGTGGACCAGTGAGTGGTTCTACCAACTCGAATTCCAGTGGCGGCCGTAGCATTTCTGGTGGCTATGCCCGTGGTGCCAGTGTGGGTAGCTATGGCAGTCGCAATCGTCATGATAGCTCCAGTGCTGACCAGGATCAGTGTAGTAGCAATGCATCGACAGAGCCACGATTCACACGCAATCAGGATTACAGACAAGCCCAGACTTTGCCTCGCAGCATCTCAGAGAATTCTCATCGTAAAATCAGTGTCTCATCATCTGGTGATGATGGCGTCATTCTTGGAGGCAATTCATCCTCTTGCTCATCGTGGGCCGAGCAGACAGCCGATGCCGAACAACAGAAGCATCATCGACATAGTGAAGAGAGTTTCTCATCAAGCCATAGTCATGAATCGGCTGTTCAGATAAAGATTCTGCAACGCCCGGCCAGGCAGCCAAGCTTGAGTGAGGAAACGTCCCCGGGATTGGCGGCGGCGGTGACTGCAACGTCCGCTTCCTCCTCCTCAAACAGTAAGCAACAGCAACTGACACCGTCCTCGCCCCAACAGCAGAAGCAGCAACATCTAAAGCAGCAGCAGGAAAACACCATAATGCCCACACAAATTCTGCGTAGAAGTGCGGAGAATGATAAACTGGAGGATAAGCAGCAGCAACAACAGCAAATTTCCATAGGAGAAGAGAAGCAGACATCATCTGATATATTGCTGATGGACCAGCAGCAGCAGCAGCAATCTGGTCGTACGTCACTTTCCGGAACAGTTTCTTCCAAATCATCCGGCGCCCTACTGCAGCAAGATGATGAGAAATTGCATACAACAGCAGGTGGTGGTAGCTCCGCTTCTAAACAGCGCCCCAGCCCTAGAGGCGGTGGTCCCATTGGGCGAGGAGGACATAGCCGTAACTATGTAAGTGTTGGCGGTGGCTCCAGCAGCGGTGGTGGGGGCGGAGGCGGCGGCAATAGCAGCTATCATCGTGGTCAACAGCAGAGCCGCAGCAGCAGCGATTGGAGTAGCAATCGTAATACGTCAAGACGCTATTATGGCAGCGGTGGCGAACAATCTGAGCAATCTGAAGAAGTAGAGGAGGAATGCTATCGACGCAGTCCCAAGGATCAGGCAACTGCATCAACCACTGCCGCCTCATCTGCCGCAGTCTCATCTTCATCGAATTCCTCTGGCTCAGCGACAAAAGCTGGCTTTTCGCCACGGGGTGAACCATCACGCCGTGGACGCGGTGGCCTCACCAGTGGCATTGGTCCGGGCTCAGCGCCTGGCTATCGACGTCAACAAGGTGGACCATCGTCATCATCATCATCGACTACCACCACATCATCGACATCCGGTGGCAGTGGTGCACCCGGCCGATCATATGGACGATTGGGCTATGAGGAGTATAACAAACAGCAACGCAATTCCGAATCCGATGCGGATTTGGATAAGACCAAACAGAATCAATTGGCATTGAGTGCAGGTCTGAGTAAGGCCAATAAGGAGCTAGACCACAAGGATGCGATTGAAAAGAAAAAGAAGGAGGACGAAGACAAGTCTGCCGCTGCCGCCTGTTCTGCAGGGGCCGCCCTCCTTTCCACACAACACACTGCCCTATCCAAGGATGAGCAGACGGGCAAAGAGAATCGTCTGCCGCCGGGATTGGCTGCAACATCTGCAACCACAACAACAAACACAAATCCTCCACTGGGAGGGGTGACAACCGGAGCAACTGGTGCACCATCTTCAGAGTCCATAATCTCGTCCTCGTCGTCGTCATCCATTACAACAGCGTCATCGGACAAGCTGAAGATGCCCATGGCCATTGGCGATAAGGTGAGCTTGGGTGTAGGCGGCTTGGGAGTAGTGCCCACTCTTCTCGACGCTGGTGCTCCAGTCAACACAATTATTTTCGAGAACTCCACATACAAACAGCAACAGGCAGCAGCTGCTGCTGTTGTCGCCAAGCCCAATACACTCGCCAGCGTCGTTGGGAATGGTGGTCCAGGTGGGCCAGGAGGAGTTGCTTCCGTAAATGTGGACAGTCTTTCCAGCGCTTTGTCTCAGATGAGTTTTTGTGCTAAACCATCAAGCAATGCAGTTGAGGATCAGCAGGATATGAAGCTGGGCTTCACCTTTGGCGATGATACAAGCGCGCCCAATCCGCTCAAGGTGGTGGATGTGGAAAAAAGTTCATCGGCAGCTAGCCAACATCAGCAGCAGCAACATCAACAGCATCAGCAACATCAGCAGCAGCAACAACAGCAAAGTAACTCCACGGCCGATCTCAATATGAAGATAGCGAGCGTGAAAAAGGTTTGGGAATCTGCAACGCCATTGGCCGATAATGCGCCCAGTCAGGTGCAGCAGCAGCAGCAACAGCAGCAGCAACAACAACAGCAGCAGCAGCAACAACAACACCAGCAACATCAGCAACAACAACAACAACATCAAGTGCAACGCGAGCAACAGCAGCAACAACAACAACAACAGCAGCAGCAACAACAACAACAACAGGTCCAGCAGCAAGTCCAACAACAAGTTCAACAACAGCAACAACAATCTGCTCCAGAGGATTCCAGCAATCATATGACAGCCGCCTCATTTGTGGCAGCTGCAGTGGCTGCCTCCCAGCAACAGATGCCACCACATTATGCCATTTCGATCCATCATCAGGCGCCACCGCAACAGCATCCGCTGTCATCGCCAGGTCCTGGTCATGGAGGTCATGGTCATGCTGGACATGGTGGTGGAGGGGCACATGGCGGATATGGCGGCGGTCATGGATCTCCATTCGATTCTGGCTCTTTGGATCAACAATTCCAGCCGGACGATTATCCTAGCCCACAGCAGCAGCAGCAACAACAGCAGCAGCAAGCGCAGCATCCGCAACAACAAAAGGTCAAGCATCATGTCTTGGGCATGTCTCCACCACCCAGCCAACAGCAGCAGCAGCAACCACATCCTCCTCAGCAGCAGCAACAGCAGCCGCCCTTCTATCAGGCTTCACCCCAGTTTAATGTCGGCGGCATTTCAACAATTCCCAGTCCACCCGCTGGCCACCAGTCCGCTGTGGTCTTCAACTCCCAGCCGATTCCGCCGCCCAGGTCGCAGGGTGCCAATCTGTATTCATTCCATTCGATTGAACATTCGAGCACGCCGGCCGCCTATTCTGCAGCCGTTGCGGCAGCTGCATCAGCCGCTCACAATTTTCCGGGCCATTATGCAGCCGCGGCAGCAGCAGCGGCAGCCGCCGCAGCTGGTGGACCATTCAATGCGTATGCCATGCAGACGCCACATGGCGGCAATATGCCGCCTCCGCCAGCAGCGCCAACGCCCGATATGTACCCGAATCTGTCGTCACAGTTCCGTTTGGGTGGCGGGCCATCAGTGGGGCCTTTTGGCCAACCACCGCCACCGCCCAATTCCCAGCAGCTGAGCAATCCGAATGGATCAGTGGCCATTATCTCATCAAACAGCAGCTCGATGATGTCTTCTGGTGCGGGTAAGGCTGGTCCCAGCCAACAGAGCATCGGGGCAATCGGCTCCAAATCTGTGGGAGGCGGCGGTGGTGGCGGGCCAGGTGGACTCGGTGGACCGGGCGGTCCTGGCCCCGGTCCTGGACCATATGCAACCGCTGCCCAGCAGTATATGAATCTTTATACCGGCCCACCGCCAAGTCAGCATCCCGGACAAGGTGGCCCACTGGGCGCCCATCAACTGCAATCCAATAGCTACTACTCGAATTCAGCACCCGGAGGCCCACCAAATGGACCCCAGTTCTATGGCGGTCCACCACAAGGCAGTGGTGGTGGCCAAAACTATGGACTGTACGGCGGCCATCAAGGTGGTCCGCCGCCAGGCTCCAATGGACCACCACCAGGTCCACCTCAATCACAGCATACCATGGGCAATTTCAATGCGCAGTTCATGAACTCGCAGCTATTGACGGCGGCCAACATTAATCAATACCGAGGTGGACCCAATCCCGGAGCGACGGCCTATCTCAAGAATAGCCAGGCCCAGGGACACATGGACTCGGTAAGGCGATAAGAGAGACGAGAGAGATCACGACTAAACACAGTAAACTAAAAGAAAAACTAAACTAAAAGCAAGAACAATGCGTGAGATGATGACTGAGAAAGATGTGAAAGATTCGATAACACGAATGAGAATAATGAAATATTGTTGTTATCATCAAAATTCGAAAGCAATAATTAGTAATTTTTGTAATTCGTCGATATCACAAAATGTTTCAACTACACATTGTAATTAATTAATAGTTTATATATATTTTATTCCTCTGTTTTTTGAGTTTTCTTCAAAACATATTCTATATTGGGATGGATAAATTGGTTTTTTGTGTTCCTTTTAAGCCCTTTTTAAATCTTTTTTTAGAGGGAGTAATAAGAGAAAGGCAGACAGAGATAAAATATAGAAATAAAAACGGTTTCATATGGGGGGTCAATAAATAATATGAAGGGATCCAACAAGGATTTTGTGCTCAGTAATTGAAACTCCAACAACTTTTTTAGTTAAATAATTGTTTAATCCGTGAATATCTGTGAAGGATTCATATAAAGAGATTCATTCTCGTACACCACATTTGTGTTAAATCGCTTATATTCCTCCTGATCTTCCAGATGGGCAGACAACTGAAGAGTCCACTGAGTGCTGACATGAGCCTAGGCCTAGCTAAGCAGGTGCAGTCGCAGCCAAGTCCGCCGCATCATAAGAACTATGGCGGGGTGAGTTTTATTTCTATAAAGCAAAATCGAAAGATTACGAAGCCAAGTTTCTCATGCGCTTGTGTTATTTTTTATCTAGTGGGATCTACAGAACCAGGTACTGCAGCAGCAGCAACAGCAACAATCTCAACAGCAGCAACAACAACGCCAAGGCGGATCGGGTGGCAATGGACCACCCAATATGAATGCCCTGGGTGGACGCGGCAATGGCCCGGTGGGAAGCGGCAATGGAGGTGGTGGCGGCGGCTCCCAGATTGTTGGCGGCGGTGGCAATGGCGGTGTTGGAAGCGTGGGCCAAAGCGGTGGCGGTCAGGGACGATATCCTACGCCAATTCAACGACCTAACAATTATCCGCAGCATCCACAGCAGCAGCAACAACAGCAGCAACAACAACAACAACAACAGCAGCAGCAGCACAGGGATCAGGCAGCAGCGGCGGCAGCGCAGCGCGCCCAAAGCATGCGCCAAGTGACAGGTGGCGGGGGTGGTGCCGGCAGTGCCGGTAATAACAATGCTCCCGTTGGGCCACCTGGCGCCAATAATGGTGGCAATGGTGGTCCAGGTGGGGCTGGTGGCGTAGCTGGCGGCGGCGGTGGCGGATCATCCGCATCGGCGGCTGGGAATCCTTCCCAGCTGAGCAAGCCGTATTATGCGAACAACACCGGAGGCGGGGGCGGCGGCGGTGGAGCCAATCGCGGCGAATGGCATGCGAATTGAAGTGTTCATTCTCATATACGACGGGGTTGCGCCCCCCCTGCGCTTGACCGTCTATAAAAAAAAAAACAAAACAAAACAAAAAGCAAAAAGAAGCAGAATAGAAAAAGAGAGAAGAAAAGCTCAGAAAGCGGGAGATGGTTGGCACTCCTTTTACTTTCTCTTCTAATCCTCCAAGCTAGAGCAGCTCCCCTTGTTCTCTGCAGAGACAGACACCACAACCACAGCCACACACACACACACACACACACATAAAAAATACACAGACATACATATATACATGCGCATAAATATATACACAGATAGAAATCGAACGAAATGAAATATTTACTTATCCAAAAAAACAAAACAAAAATAAAAAAAAAAAACAAAAACTAAGCAAGAAAACAAAAACTAGCGAAAGCGCAAAGGAAACAAAAAAAATTAAAAAACATTAAACAAAAAGCATAGAAAAATACGCGTTAAAAGTAAAAAAAAAAACTTACATACAGTAAAAGAGAGCAGAAAGGAAAATTAAGAAAATTAAATTATTAAAAAGAGAGAGAGAGCTGAAAGAAAAACCAACAACAAAACACACACAAACGACATTAATAAGCCAAGAAAGAGAACGATATATAATGATGACGTAGAAGAAGAAAAGCAGAGGCCAACAAATTACATTCTTGGTTAGAAAAAATATTGTTGAGCAGCTGCCACGCCCCCCCAAAAACGGCGCCACCCTGCAGGAAGATAGCAAATAGCAATCAATCAACCAGCAACCGACCAGCAACAACACACAGACACAGAGACACACACAGACACACACACACACATACACACATATATATATGCATAAAATTTACATACATACTTACATATTACATATACATACTACATGCATACATACATACAAACATAGCAGAGTGTATTTTTTGTCAAACAAATTTACATAATTATTAAATTTAAACATTTATATACATACTACTATTATTACTACTTATATACTTATGGTTTATTATTATTATTTTTTTGGTTCGTCTTAGAGTCTCTCTCTTCATTAATGAAAACGAAAAAAAAAGCAGCAACAACAACAACAACCATAAAGCTCTGATTTTTTGATACTTTTCTTATAATTTGATTTTTTTTTCTCTCTCTCTCTGTTGTGTTTTTTTTTTTTTGTGTGCATCTAGAAATCGACTAATAATTCTAATTTATGTTTATGCTATAATGCAATACAATTAATACATATGCATATACACACTACCACTACTACATTCAAAAACAAAAACATATATGCATACAAATATAAATGTATGTATGTACACACACAAACCTATACATATATAGATATATAAATATATTTATATTTAATATAAACCACATCAGAACTAAAGGTATTCCAAATCACAATCTATGTAACTGTGTAGAACGCGGGAGACAGAGAGAGAGAGAGAGCAAAAAGATCTGTATACGTTTTTTTTCTTCTTTTGCTTAAACTTATGTTTAAGGAATACCAAAACAGGAGCAACAACAAAAACATTTGATTCGTCACAATTCAAACTATCTATATACATACATTTGTATGTATGTATATTGTTCAATATATTTGAACTTCAACCGAGTTCGCAGTTCTGTTTAGGTAACGAGCAAATGAGAACTACTACCTGTACATTCAGTTATTCGATTTTGGCTATAATTAATTTTGCTAATTCATATATGGCTTAGTTTATACGAAAGATCCAAATTTGAATAGTTAGTGTTTGAAAATTCTTTTTAAACCTTAAGCTCAAAAATTAGCTTAATTTGTTCTTTATAAATTCTTATATCTTCTTTGTAAATTTGAAAGTGAAATTATATTGGTTTCCGGATTCTGTTTTCAATTCTGATTAATAGCGTTAAGTAATTTTTTTTTATTTATTATGAAAAAAGTCAAGTATTATCCAAAAGTGAAACGAAATTATTGAAAAAATTTTATGGAATCAGAACTGAGAACATTTCATTTTCGTTTCGTTCTTTCGATGCGCCAAATTGCAAATTTGCCGTTTTTGCGAATCGGTGTATCTAACATACTACTACATACATAGTTTACAAAAATGAAAACAAGCCAATATATTGTAAAGTTTTGAAGCAAAAATCTCGTCTCGTTCAGTGAGTGTTCAACGCAAATCGCACATGGACCGCTGCCGTTAAACTCAAAAGGGTTGGGGTGGTGGGAAACGGAGAAGGGGGGCTCTGGCAGCAATTATTCAGTATATTGAAAAATCCAAACAAATTCATGCTCAATTTAAAAGAGAGGAGAATCGAATTGAAAAAAAAAAACAATGTATAATTCATTTTATATAACTGTAAAACAAAGGATTATGATTATGTATTGCATATGTATTTCAATATATGTATACATATATATAGAGCAACATTTTAAACAAAAGAAAATACCCTCCCTCTACCAACCAATACATACACAAGCATGCATATATATATATATATATATATATATATAGAGGAAAAGAAACAAAACAGTATAAGAAAAATGTAGTTGGAAAGAAAAAACCTCAATAGAAGGCGCACTTTTTGCTAGACTGCTGCTGCTGCTAAAACAAACAAAACATACATATACATATTATATGAAAAGTAACGGAAAATCCTTCAGAAATCTTAAATATGGTAACTCCAATTTTTCAAACACACACACACACACACACAGACACATTAATAAGAAGAAGAAAGGAAAACTCTCACTCACAAAATGAAAAATAAAAAGTTTTGCTATGCCAGGCAAAGTTTAGTTATTAATATAATTAACAAAACAAATTAAAACAAACGGAATAATAAAAAGAAAAGCAAACGCTTTGCTAAATTACACAATACAAAATACAATGTAAAAGGTATATTATATAGCATATATAATTGATAAATGATATAAAGAGGAAAAAAAAAAAAAAACATTAATTAATTTATACCTACATATATTTTAAATGCATATTTGGTTTTTTTTTTCTCTGCAAATCACAAAAAAAAAAACAAACACAAAGGAAATGGAAACAAAAGACGAAAATGTGTAAACCATTTTTACATTCAAATTTCATTCAAATTAATTTTTAGTAATACTAAAATTTCGATATTTCGATGAAAAAAACAAAAGAAAAAATATAAAAATAAATAATTAAATGTTCGAGAACGCCGCGTAGCAAGAAAAGGAAGTAGTAGAGGTGGTTTCTCTACATCGGATAAAAAAAAAAAGAAAAACATTAACACTGAAGAGAATCGGAACATCTAAAGCGAGTTTGAAATGAAATAAAAACTTTAAATAAAATATTAAAACGAAAAAAAAAAAACGGAAACTAACTTTAGTGTGTCGCAGTAACATGTAATATGTGCAGTATGTATATGCAGTAGCATGGCTTATGTTTAAAGTTGGCCACAGGAAATTGGATTCAAATATTCCTCTTAAGTTTTCCAGTTTAGTTTTCGAAATGGTTTACCTGAGAAATCGCATTGTACTTCATTTAATCTATGTATTTGCTGTTATGGTAAATTTTCAGAAAAATTCTGAGAGATATTCCACAAACGCGATATAAATATTGCCAACATTTTCAGTATGCACAAGTCTTTGGGAATAATATGGCGGCTGAACAATATGTTTACTTTGGCAGATCTATTGCACTATACCTACAATATTTATATTTTCATTGATAGGTTTTGCAAAGAGTAATTGGAGTCTAAAAGGGACGCCAACCTGCTTGATATTTTTGAATGTTACATAATATGGAATTGATTTCAGTAAATTTCATGTGTTGATGTTGGTACAACTTATTTATTCCTTGCTCTAAACACATTTAAATCATAAATCTCTTTAGTCCCTTAGATGACAATGTGATATAAGGGATGTTGGAGATGGCGGTGTATGCCCCAATCTACATCATTAACATTTGCTCTACTTCTTCTTGGGCTTCAGCACTTGGTAGGCAATAACCAGACCCATCACAGCATATGTTGCCTTGGCCACCTGCAACATGTAGTAGAACCGAGATGAATATGGAAAATATTGCATTAGAAATAATAGGAATTCTCGGGTGCTGAAGATTTTTTAGTGTTATGCATGTACTACTTACATTGGCACGGCCAGCCATGGTGGTGCCATTGAAAATCTTTGACAGGCCGGTCAGTTTCTCGCCTTCGCCAGCCATTCTATCAGTGATTTATAAGGATTTTAGTTGGCAAAAATTTAAACTTCAGAGGTTATTATCTTTTACTTACGCTCTAGTTATTTGGTACCTCGCGGAATTACAGAACAAAATTAAGATGAAGAGTTTTACGGCCTAAGGTTATACAATAGTGTTGCCAGAAGTAACATTTATATGCTGGCAACGCTGTTAAATAAAAACGATAATTTATCAGTATTTTGTTATCGACTTGCAAGTGGTATGAGAATCGATAGGTTTTGCTCCGATAATGTCGATTACGATAGGTTGCACCGATTGTGTACCACTTTGTTATCGGTAATATATCGTAAACGAAACTGTGGCGGGAATCACATCCGCATGCCACACATCCCACGCATTATTCGCATTCTCCTTAAAAACGCACCCCACCAGAACAGCTAGGCGAAGCACATAGAGTCATCGATCCCAATGCAAGCGAAGAGTGTGAAGCTCTTAACTGTAATCTGGCCAAATCGGTTAGTGAAAGTGAATTAAAATGAATTTACAAAAACTCAACGTTAAAGGGAAACGGCAATTTAATCATCTACAACAAATAAGCTTACAAAGAAAAAGTGAGACATAAATTTGCATGGTTCTTCTTTTTCTTGTTTTCCTTATTTCATATATCACTCAATTTTAGTTGGGTAGCATTCCGGCCAATGAAGTCGCCAATTCCTTAGGCAGTGACTTTGGAAATTTAATAACGAAATTCAAAACCAGTGCTCCACGACGCGAGTTATCTTTGGAGTGGGGCAATCCGCGTCCAGGAAAACTTTTTAGTGTATCCGGCTGGATAACTTCACCTAGTGTGCTACAGGTAAGTTTCTCTCCACGCAAAGTGGTCACTTGAAATGAGGCACCGCACAGAGCCTGTTTCAGCGAGATGTGGGCCGTATACTGTAGGTCGCTTCCGTCGCGACGAAAGATTGGATGCGGTTTATCTCGTATTATAAACACTATGTCGGCGGGTATGCGATTAGGCATCTGGTCACCCTCTCTCTGGAAAGTGATCTTGGTGCCCGATTTCCAGCCCGGCTTAATTACGATATTGAGTACCTTTTCCTCTTTGCGCGGCACTCCAGAGGCCATAGATATTCTTGAGATTTTCATGCGTTTCGTACAGCCGGAGTCAATGTCTTCGAGTGAAACGAACAATTCATGCTCAATCGGTGAATCTTGGATAATGCGCCGAGATCCTGTACGGCGAAAGGATGCTCCCGGACCGCGGCCTGGTATAAACTCGTTTTCCGGCATGAAAATGTCCTCAATATTGTCATTGAACAACATTGTAAAGGGATCGGCAAAACCAAAAAATTGTGCAAATGTTGCCCGTGGATCACCATGAAACTGATAGGTGTTACTGTTGCCATTCCGGCTACTGTGGTCGCTCTGCTGGCCGGGAATACCCTCCTTAAGTCCATCCTCACCGAAATTGTCGTAAACTTCACGCTTTTTTCTGTCCGATAGCACTTCATATGCCTCAGCCACTTCCTTGAATTGTTCTTCGGCCTGGACGCACTTATTTTTATCCGGATGGTATTTCAAGGCTAACTTGCGATAAGCCTTCTTGATCTCATCTTCTTTGGCGTTGCGACTAATGCCGAGTACTTTGTAAAAATCCTTGCCCATGTTACCCAGTCGGAATGAAATCGAATGGCGGTTGCCTACCCAAGATTTTACGGCTTCGAAATAAAATAAAATCTAATCGAGTGGTAAATTAAAAAACAAATAAGTAAACAAGTGGCATGTATGTTTCTGAAGGCAGGCTAACGACTGCCGACTTAGTTATTTCATTTTATTTATATTGAATTTTTTGTTTTTATAACGTCCCTCTAAAAGCTAACATTTGAATTTTCCGTCATTTTAGCTTTTTGTGTAGAGATTTTTCCCTCCTGATTGAGAACAGTTGGCAGCCCTGTATACTGTCAAATTGTTTTCGGTGATTTGGTCACACTTCAATTGCGAAATTATTTCACTTCTCAACTTCGAGAAAACTGAATTTGTCGCTTCGTTTTGGATTTTTGGCCAGTGAAAAAAAAGAAAAAAAAAAAAGAATAAAGTTGTGAAAAGAAAGCACTTAATTGAGCAGGTAAGTCATAAAACAAATGATTTATTTAATTTTTAAATACAGCTCGTATTAACATGAAAGTATTTTGTGCAAAAAAATAAGCCGGCATTTGCGGGGGCGGCGCCGGCGGTGCCGGGTTCGCTTGCAGAGGCTGCAGCGAGCTGTGTTGCCTTAGGTTTTGGTTTCTATCCCGTCCCGTGCATTTGTCTGTCCGTTTGTCTGGCACAGGCGCAGGGGAGCATGGCAACAACAAAAGTTCAGTTGCAGCTGCAGACACACACACACATACATACATACATGCAAAAACGCACGCATACACATGAAAAAATAACTAGTTTTTATTGTTGCTTTTTTCGTGTCTCTTTTTGTTTTTGTTAACCGAATCCGAATCCTCCACCAAGCAGCAGCAGCAGCCAGCAACTCATTTGAATTGCTCTCTCATTGGATCAGTCCGGTCCGGTCCGGTCAGGTCTCTCGGTGTCGTCTCTCCGAATCGTTTGCCACCTCCTTCTGTCCTCCTCTTTTGCCAATTCTCGACGACGCATACCTTTGCACCTTGGAGTCGTGTAGAAGAGAGGAGTGTGAGTCCGTTTCAGTTAGTTTTAGTTACATACTTAATTTTTTTCTTTTTAATCTCTTTTTTTTTTTTTTTTGATGGTGTTTGTGGCCGGTTTTTCTTATGAAAATTTTTCGTTGTAGCTCATCCGCGCACCCGTCGTACCCCCCCTTACCGCACCGCATCTATCGTTGCTTTTGAGAGCAAAAAGACAGAGACAAAAAGAACGAGAGAGAAAGAGAGAGCTAAGAAAAGATGTTCACCATGGAGAATGCTGACGAAGTTTTACAGATTTTGGAGCGTTACACACGTCTCAAGCAAAAGGAGATACCCAAGGAGCTGGAGGATTATCTTCAGTATGTGGCCAAAACCGGTGATACTATCTACAAGTGGTCCACCCTGAAGCATTTGTTTCGTGAAAAGTTAATAAATGTGATAAAGAATTTCAACGAGGATTCACCACTGTTGGAGGGTAAAATATTTTTTAATAATTTTATAAAAAAAAATGAGAAGGAAAATGCAATTGTATGATCAAAAATCCATGGAAGTTCTTGTAAGCTTTAAAGATTTTTCCTTTACATATGCATATATGTATATGTGATGATATCCGTCATCCGTCTTGTAGACCAACTAGATAGTTCTTTAGAACAAAAAAAGTACTTGGAAAAGGATATGTTTTTTGCTATGTTTGTTTATTTTCTCTCCTTCCTTCTCGTTCTCTTTTGAAATGCATACGTTTTGCTTACTCTTTCTGACTATCTCTTTCTCTGTCTATTTCAATTAGAAATTCCCAACTATCCGAACGTGGACCCATTTAACTATGAGACCATGAAGTCATCACTTCTTGAACGCTTGGATCTGTTCAATGCAGCTCCATTTACAGTGCAGCGTTTGTGTGAGCTCCTTATTGATCCCCGGAAGCAATATTCACGCATTGATAAGTTTATGCGCGCTCTGGAGAAGAACATATTGGGTAAGTCTCACTGCATTTGAGGATTTGTTGATTTAATTGTTTCAAATTTATGCCTCCTTGCAGTTGTCAGCACTGTTGATCCAGGTCGCAAGCGCACAGAGAGCGAAAACGGTGACTCCTTAGACTCAGTTGTCAATGGGGATCTCTCGTTGGAGGTTAATATTGATATTGAAATGGAGAATGAGAATCTCTTCAATAATGGCAATGCTGGCGAAGAGAACTCGAGTGGTGCTGGAGCTGGTAGAACTGCCGTCATGTCACCTTGCCGACGTACTCTTCCAGATGAGGGTGAACTGCCTAAGGCTAAGAAGGCCAAGCTTGATGTGAACGATGATGAGGAGCGTGGATCAGATGCCACAGCGGCGGCTTCTGCAGGTGATGCTTCTGCTGCCACTGCAGCTGGCAATGATGTCAAGTCTAAGAATGGCAATGATAACAACGACGACGAGGTTGATGCTCGCCCTCGCCAGGAGCTGCCTGAAATTGCCGAGCCCGATGAGGAGGTTGAAGGTGGTGATGAGTTGAAGCTAGCCGGAAAGCAGCTTAAAGAGCATGTTGACAAAGAGGAGATCCCTGCTCCAGATAGCCCAACAGCTGAAGAAGATGCTCCAAAAGCTGACGAAGATGTGAAACAGTCAAACGATGAAGACGACCAAGAGAAGAAGACCAAATCTAATGACACTGAGGCAAAGTCGCCACCAGACCAAGAGAAAATTATTGAAAAGCAAGAGATTGAGGAGGATGAAAAATCAGCCAAGCCAGAAGGGGAGCAGGACCAGCAGGATGAAAGCAAGAATAAGAATACAAAATTGGTGGTGGCCGCCGCCGCCGCCGCCGCTGCTGCCAAAGAAGATGCTCCATCTGCAGAGCAGGTTCAAAAGGAAACAACTAAGACTAAGACTGAGGAAGAGATAATTAAAACTGCAGATCAGGAGAAGAAGTCGGCGGTTGACGCCTCCGAGGCCAAGCCAGTTGGTGAGGAAAAGCCTGTGGCCGCTGCCGCTGCCGTTGCCGCAACCCGTGACAAACCCAACGAAGAGGCCACCGCTAAATCAGCTGCTGCTTCTGATGCCGCCACTGCAGCTACCAATATTGAATCCAAGAAAAATATTACTGAAAAGACTGAGTCTCCACAAAAGAAGGTGGTGGACAATGATGAGAAAGTTGGCGAAAAACCAGGAGAAGAGGAGAAAACCAAGGAGGAGGCTGCTACCGATGCTGCTACCGCTGCTGTGACCGAAGAGTCCGCAAAGAAACAGAAGGAGGACGATGAGCAAAAGACTGCTATTAAAGCTGCTAGTGATGATGGTGCTAAAAGCACTGATACCGAAGATAAGCCAACAGAAGTCTTGGCCGCCACTCCACAATCACCAACAAAAGAAGTCGGCGGCGGTGATGCGGCTGCAGCTCCGGCTGCGGCTGATGCTGCTGCCTCTTCTTCAGTTGCCGAAGCTGCGGTAACTGAGACCACCCCAGCACCAGTGGCAGTTGCACCAGCTCCAGCCCCAGCCCCAGCCCCAGCATCGGCTCAGCCAGAACCACCGACTTTGGCTCTGAACGATCAACCCATGGAGGATACACCAGCCGATGAAGAAGTCGCCCAGAATTCATCCCCAACCGCTGATGCTGCTGCTGCTGTCGACGAGGAGGTGGTAATGGCTGAGACCCCAGCAACTGGAGCTCAAACCACCGCAACCACCACCACCGAAATGGCCACCGATGAGGCTGGCGTTACTGGCAAAGATGAGCCAGCCGCTATGGAGGTCGACGACACCAGCCAGGAGGTGATGGATCAGTAAAATTCCATCAGTAAAACTCCTTCGCCGCCTCATTCCAAGTATGCGACTCTATTGATAAATAATCGTAACATTCAAAAAACATATATATACATATATATATATATAAATATATAAATTAAGACACCATCTCCTCCCCCATGCCCCCGTCCCCACCGTCACATTACATCCGTCATCCGTCATCTGTCAACCGTTTTAAGTGAATCCCCAACACCACCACCTCCCAACACAATGACTGAGGAGAGATCATCACACTCGATAACACACAACACGCGGACATCAAGGCCAATTTTCCAATTCACATTGGTGAGAATCTCACCCATCTTCTTCTTCTATACGCTGTCGTGGTCACATGTGCTTCTACTCAGCGATCAACTAAAAAAGAAAACAAAATCTGTTACTGTTCAGTTTTTATGTTCCACATCGTCCACAATGACACTTCCCAATCGCCCCTCCATCGCGCCTCCACCCTCGATAATTTGTAATCATTGGTCGGTCCATGTCCCTGTCTTTGTTGTTGCGTAATTTAAAGACTTAAATATTTATAGAACAAACAAACAACTCCTTTTGCGGGGACTATAATACGAGAAGCACATCTCCTACTTCCTATATATTTATATAATTTTATAACATAGAAGCGAATTGAGCAACAAATGTTTCAAACAAAAAATGCGAAAAAAAACAAACAAAAAAGAAAAAAAAAATTGAAAATAAATAAATTATCTAAACAAACTTAATAATGTTAATTAGTCGTATTAAAAAACAAAAAAGTGGATTGTAGATTAATTACCTTTAAGCCATATATCGGCAGGATATTGACCGATCGGGGTTGCATTTGTGTTTTTATGTTAATCAATAGAGAACGTCAAGGACATCTTAGAAACACCCAACTGCTTTCGTCCTGTGGCCGGATATGAGGATTTTAGACTTTAAAAACGAAAAAAGGATAGTTTTTTCCATGCCATCGCCACAGGACGTTGACCAATATCCACAGGACATACCTTTTTTGATTCCCACAGAATCATGGCTAACTATCTGCATGTAATATCCTTTCAAAATCGCTCGAATGTTTGTAAGAAGGAACTAGTTAGAAAAATGGCCAAAAAGATAATAAGAATGTGCTTTGGCCAACGTGTAGACACTAATAGATCCTGGAAAGCCCTTTGGGAAGCTAAAATAAGAAGACATTTTTGTATATCATAATACACCAATCATCGTGGACTATTTAGGTGCAAAGAGCATCTCGGTAGTCCTGCAGAGAGCTGAGCTATCGTTGAGCCGCATTGACTGACGTTGTCAAAACTTGGAATGTCCTTCGTTAAGCTGAGGAAAAAAGGACCTGTTTGACAAATATCAAGTACTTAGGCAAACATTTTTTATCTAGAAAATTAGGAAATAAGAAACAAAACGGGCATTACGTTAATTTTTTTTTTATTGCATACATTTTGGCGACTTTCACATAGCATTTCATTCTCTGAATGCTATGTTGAATTTTTCACCCATTTTCAATTGTAGTTGGCGGTGTTTTGAAAAACAAATACATTCAAATACATTCAAATTTATGTATATATCAACCTAGCCATGAAATCAATGTAACTACGTAGTCAAGTATTTTATGTGATATAGGTATTCCGACTAGATCTAGATTCTCATTCGGAGCGTTAACGTTCAACCCTACACATGTTAAGTTTGATTTGGTTGATAAAATAGTAAATAATAAATATAAATAGAAATTGTACGAGCACTAAAAATGAACGCATCTAAGGGTAAGGAACTGACTTTAAGGATTCTATTCCACTCTTAGCCATCTCTCTCTCTCTCTCTCTCTCTCTGTCTTTCTCTTTCTCATTTAGATAAACGCAAATTGGTATTTGCCGGCTGTTGCACTCTCAGCGATGACGAGCTGGCTGAGCTCTATAATTTGGATTTGCTCACTGATGAGGAATTGGCATCGGTGTCCTTGGAGCGTAAGTCCCTAATTGATGACTATCGTCACCTGCATGAATTGTCCATGCTGCGGCAACAGGAGGAGGAACGGGAAAAGGAGCGGGAACTTGAACGTCAGCGTGAAAAAGCCGAATTGGAACGCCGTCGTAAAATAGCTGAGGATGCCAAAAAGGTAACGAAGATCGCAAAGGCAGTAAAGTTATCAAGCAAGGCGGTTGCCGAAAAGAGCGATAAGCAGCTGCCAGGTGGCCGTAAATACGGATTTCAATTACTGAATCAACTAATCAAAAAGGATTTCGAGATGACTCAATTTAGCATCTATATGGAGAAGGAGTTTGAAATCTTCACGGATTATCATACCGATCCGTCAATGCCGCTATTGTCGGCTCAGGAGCGTGAAAAACGCCGCTTTTGGGCTCACTGTGATTATCTGGAGAATCTTTATTGCAGTGGCAGCTGCAGTCGTGCCATGAATATCGTTGTGGTTGCTCTGATTCGTTTCAGTAAGAGCTCGTTGCCGACAAAGGCGTCGGCCTCCAAGACACGTAGTCGCATACCACGTCCGACTACTTTTTCACATGTACGCTTCCGCTAAACTCAAAGACCCCAATCCCAACCCCAACCCCAATACTCCTTCCAAATCGGCCTCAAAAATCACTGACCCACTAGTTATGGATACAATAGTTTCATTTTCTTGCTTTATTTTGTTTTTAAAAACTGAAATTCGTTTGTGTTACTCCGGATTTAAAGAGCACGAGAAGAACGGAGCATAAACGATTTCCAAATTCCATTGAAATAACGAACAAACTTTGGAAACAATCGCCTCAAATGGTTAAAATGTTTTACAAAACAAACACAATTCAAATCGTGTGACTACAATGTTTATTCTAAATTAAAATTGTTAAATGTCTTATGTCGATTGAGTGCGTTTTATTTGTTAAAATTAAAATTGATTAATTGTGACACCCAAAAATAATACCAACTTTTATAGAAATGGGCTTGAAAAAAATGAATGGGATGGAATCTATTTGAAATCCTTTTTTGAATAAAATGAATAACCTCAATTCTTGATCATAGAGCATCCCTTTCTTTTAATCAGTTTCGACTCTCTTTAGACTCATATTTTTTAACATAAATGGCGATTGACTTTTTGTTGTTTTGCTTTATATAAATCAAAATTTTACCAAGAGGCTTCAAAACAGACTCAGAGAGATTTCTGTTGAAAAAATCTTTCAAATGCTAACAGGGTAGTTGTGATTTTTCCACCGAATTTTTAATTGCCCCCCCCCCCAGAAGTATGCTACATAAACTTTATTTCAAAATATCTTTAACCCTCTATAGGTGAAACGAAATCCTTCATTTGTTTTGCAAACGATAGTCCAAAAATAAAAAAGTTTTATTTTGTTACTCGATGCTTCTTCAATTTTTTTTAATCTGAAAATTTCTTTGACTTAATTTTGTTGACTATTCTCAAAAATGAATACAAAAATACATTTTGTTTTTTAATAATTTTATTTTGTTGTATTTTGGTTATTTATTTGTTGTTGTTGTTGTTGTTTTCTATGCGATTACTTGTCCATATATAATACAAGGTATACAAAGAAGATGATGAAAAAAAAAAAAAAACAGACTAACTTTGGCAGTGCCACCGTTTTTGAATACCCTTGCATTCGTTACATTATGTTCTATTTAAAACTCAACTGAAATCGGGCATTTGTCAGCTTCATATATATATGTGGTTAAATGTGGTAAAGTGACAGCAGACTTTAGACAAAAAGATGGAGTGTTAGGATTCGTTGCCGCAGAGAATTGCCAGGGTATATATATATCTATATATGTATATATATGTATGTATATATGAATGTATATATTATATGCATATCAGATTCCTTTTTTTATACTTTTATGTTGCATATATGTATATAAATCTATTGGTTTGATGAAAAGATTCCAATAAATGCCTTTGATTAAAATGAATTGATTGATTGACTGTTTGTTGTGTTTGAGCCTGGTGTGTGTGTGTGTGTGTGTGTGTGTGTGTGTGTTGTTCTTCTTGGTCTCCAGAGATGTTTTTTGTGCTACTTGCTAAAGTTTATGTATACATATATATGAAATCGCATATAAATTTAATGTTATTGTATAATTCGTATATAGTTTATATATTTTGGATTTGCCATAATTATAATTATAATAATAATAATAATAATAATATTAATAGTAATTTAATTTTAGAAAAAAAAAAATAGAAAACTCAAACTCAAAAATGGAAAAGAAAAGAAAAAACATATTAGACGGCTCTTAACACAAATACTGTTGTTTTAGTACACATTAGATGTTTGATTTTTGTTTTTGTTTTTTGTTTTTAGCGTTACTTACAAGCTACTAAGTATATTTTAATGTAATAATAATAAATTATTAATCAAATATGCTTGAGGATTGGTTAATTAGTGAGTGAGTGAGTGAGTGAGTGATTGATTGATTGGCTGATTCATGGGGTGAGCAAGATGGGCGGGGGAATTCGATCGATTTAGCAGTCAATGGCCATTGGAATGGCCAACGCCGCCGGCTGACTGTGTCGCCGTTTGTGTGGCTGTTGTGGGCCAGGCGATTTTCGCATCGATCCTCTTGTAGGCGAGCATGCAATGCTTGCCCTTGGCCGCCAGTCGGGCATCCTGCGGGCATTCGGCATCGGTGAGCAGCGTCTCCTCGCCATCGACAAGCTTGAAGAGGGCATAGTCCTGGGGATTGGTGATGCGTGCCTTATGGGCTATTATCCGGCATACCTCCCGAGTGGTGGTATGTGGTCGCACGGGCAGTGTTCGTGTCTGTAGTGAGCCATTACATTCGTCGGGTATAATGACGCGCAGGACACTGGAGCAAGCGGGCAGACAGCTTGAACGCCACTGGAAAAGAAAAAGTGAGAAGTTAAATAAATTTCAGAAAGGAATCTCAATAACTTACGTCCAATGAGCCGCTGCCGCTTTCTCCCTCCGAGGCCATAAAGGTCTTGAGCACCTGCACGGCACTGCAGAGGGCGGTTAGATAGTAGCCAGGTTCACCATTCAGCAATGTCGGCTGGAGCAGTCCCCACATGAATTCCGCTTCGATTTCAGCACCCACAAATCCACATTTGGCCACCACATAGACCAGAACGGGCAGGAAATCGTCGGCACCCAGTTGCTGGCCACGTGGACAGCCAGTGGCATCGAACACGGTCGAGATGACGCAAAGGAATAGTTCCAATTTATCGAGAGGAAGTTCAGCTTCCTGCAGGCGCCACAGTAGATTCGATATCAGACGCAATGCCGATACGGAGGGCGGTGTCACAGTTGGCCGTATTCCAAAATCGGCAGCGTCCCGTTCGCATGCATAGCGTACATTCTGGGCCAACAGTTGAATGTCCTCGCTGCGCTTGTAATAGTCGACAAAGATGCCATAGAGATGCTCCCGCAGGGGCAACACCACCAACTGATGCATCACCGTCTCCAGCATGGCGTCCAGATTGAGAAACTCATCGGCCTTGAGGCGGGCGCGCGCTGTCTCCAGCTCGGAATGGAATTTACCCTCGCCATGTTTAACCAGATAATTCTTCATGCCGCTCATAAATTGACGCATATTCCGCATTATCACCTGGGGTGCTGCCTCACGTGACTCCTTGGTGCAGCAAATGAAATTCTCAATTTGCCGTGCGAATGTCGAACTTGGATCCTGGGCCAATTGAAGGGTATATGCTCGCAAAGAGTCACCGGGTCCGCAGCTTTGGATGTTCATTTTGTTGCGTGGGTGACCTGCAAATAAAGAAAGACATGGAAAATGTTAAAGCAATCGTTTGTAATATCCATTCACCCCCTCCATTCCCCCACCACTCGCCCACTATGCTCACTCTCATCCATATCCCAGTTGGAGTTTATGTCGTTTGATCTTACCACACATTATATTGGTCAATAGCCTCATTAGGCGACGCAATACATAACAGCATCCATACGGACGAATCGCACAATCCTCATCGGCACACTCACAGCCACGTCGATAGCGTCGATATTGGCGCAAGTTCTGAGATTGCAGGGACATGCCCCAGGCCCGATACTCCACAATGTGCGTCATGTTCAATAGAATGTTGCCCTGCTCATCCAGATGAAAGAATTGCTTGATATCATAATGATCACAGGTATTAAGCTCACCAGGATGGCAGCTATCAACGATTGACATCGTGGTGATTCCTTCTCCCGAGCAGCTTCCGCTGCCATCTTCGCGGCTGGGGCACTTGCCAATGGCCCCCATTATCGAGTTGGCCAAGGCTTCAGTCTTAAGTTGCTTTCGATTAATACGACAGTCTTTGATCACCTGCTGTGGGCAGGTGGAACCACCACCACCACCATTTGAAGAGCTCGATATGCTTGATAAACTGCTGCTCGTGTATTTCGATTTCTTACTGAGAGCATGATGTCCCATCGTTGGTGATCCATTGCCATTGCCCATTGTGATTGTCGATTGCAGTTGCAGCTGTTGCAGTTGCTGCTGCTGCTCGTGCTGCTGTTGATGATAGTGACTCATGGGCAAAGCAATGCCAGTCTGTATGTTATCCATTAAAAACAGATCTAGAAATTTCCGTTTACGACGCGGCTTTAGCTTTAAATCCGTCAACTGTGTCACCGCCAAAGGCATTTCAATCACTGGACAATTGATGGCTGTACGTTGGTGAAGTAATTCCTCTTCGAAATCAGCCGAGAAATAATTCTCTTGCGGCGGATGCTCAATAATCTCCCATTCGGACATAATACTTAGGAATTTCGCCTCCTCTTTGTAATGTCTGACATGTTCAGGATCGTGAAAGAATTCCTCGGGATCCAAGCGTTCAATGCTCTCTTCGCTAAGGCTATTCAATGATTTTCTCGATATATTCGAATCATCGTTGATGCTTAAAAGTGATGATGCGTGGGTGGGTGGCGTGGCTGGTGGGCTGGACGGTGATGGACGGCGGTTCACGTGGTGAGCGTGCGACGATTTTTTGAACCAACTCATGGTAGATTCTGTAGCGATTTTTGCCAGCCAATACGAATTGACGAAAGCGAAGATTTCTCATCGGCACACGCAATCCTTGAACGGCGGCGATGTTGATATCTATATATCAATAGCGTTTCGTTTGGCTTTTAAATTTAACGAGAGTTTCGTTGTTCTCTCTCTCTCGAGGTCTCTCTTTCTCTGACTAGTTTCGTCGCGCGACGTCACAATCGTCGATCGTCTACGAACTACCAGCTGTTAAGGCGTTTCAGACAAAACTAATTCTCAACTTGTGATGCATTAGTTTATAAGGCAGCAGCGGCAGAGGCAGCGACAGCGACAGCAACAGCGACGCTGACTGCTCTGCCCTGCATTTTGCATTGAAACAAAAGATAGCAAAACTAAAAACTGATTCAGTCAAGTCAGCTTGACCTGGATTTGGCTGTCTCTCCTAAGCCTCTTTCCGATGACCCAATTCGGTCAGGTACATCCCACGGAAAATGCAAAATGCGCGGAAATTCCCTATTTGGGTTTCTAGGGGTTTTACTCCCTACTTAACTAACTCAGGTACAGTTGCGCAAAATGAAGCGATTGAGAGGACAAGTGGTGGATGGGTGGGTGGATGGTTACCTACATTCATATTTGGGTCAGGTAGTTCAAATAAAATGTCAGGTACGAAAGTTGTGTGGTTTCCGCATCTCAGTCCCTCTCTGACGCGTTATATTGATTAGATGATTGTCAGACTTAATGAGACTGCGCAATACGCTCAGCAAGGCTGAGTTTCCTTCATTCCGGGAATCCTTCATTACGCTTCAGACAATCTCTCTCCCTCTCTCGCTAGGGCTTATCAATAAAGATTAAGTTTTTACTACGTCGAAGAGTCTTTGGCAAATGTTTGCAGACCCAAAAATAAACTATGTACATACAGACGTTAGCCCTTTGTTGTCTGTCTGTCGTATATGCATTTACACTGACCTCAAATAAGAATTTGAAAGTTAACCAGTCCGATAGTCCCCCCCTCCCCCCATCCAACCAACCATCTATCCGTCTATCCGTCTATCCATCCGTCACATCGTCAATCGAGTCACAAATCAAACATTACGCATCCCATTGAGACGCCGCCAGAGGCATCGAGAGATGGGCATGATGGATGGAGAAGTGGAGGGGATCATTGCCTTGCTTGGTTTACATTCCAAAGTGCGAGCAAAGAGTCGTACTCTAGCTCTCTCTCCCTCTCTCTCGCTGTCATCTCTTTTCATCTAACTATAAACTTATCAAAAAAACTGCGACGCAGAAATTGCAGTATGTTGCGCGGCAGATAAGTTTCGGCAAGGCTTTTTGTAGTAGACTCTCTATATACACTACACACACACACACACACACCAAGAGGATCGGCGTGGCGAGCAGTGATAATCAGCGGCACACGCAGATGCAGTTAAAGCGCATGTGTATGAGTGTGTGTGTGTGTGTGTGTAGTTGTCGTAGACGATAAGCCAAAACACTTGGCTTTGTTTTGTTTTCTCTTTTCATAGTTTTTTGTTGTTGTTGTTGGTTTTTTTTTCTCCCCCATTGGTTTCGTATTTTCCTCCGATGGCAAACCCGTGCACTCAATCGATCTATCAATCGATGACGAATGTCGGTCGCTCGTGCTATTTTTTCATCCGTGGCGGCCCTGGAGCTCTCTGGCTCTGGTATGTATGATGCAACAATAGACAGAGATTGCAGCAGGCAGGAGGCGGCGATTACGGATGCCATGATGACGCCGACGACGACGACCGAGATCGACTAGGAAAAACCTTCATTGGATCAAGGGTCAAATTCCCCGATCTACCTAGCCATCCCATTTCTTATTGACCTTTAACCCTAATTCAAGTAGGGGTCACCATCTCATTCAGGTGCCCAAATCATTATACCTGTTCCGCCTTATCGTCCAAATTCGGAATGAACTAATATGTTTTTCTTTCTTTTATACCCTTGCAAAAAGGGTATATTAATTTTGGTCAGAAGTGTGCAACGCATAGAAGGAAGCATCTCCGACCATATAAAATATATATATTCTTGATCAGCACGACGAGACGAGTTCAAATAGCCATGTCCGTCCGTCCGTCCGTCTGTCCGTCGTCCGTCTGGATCGACGCGATCTCCTCCTAGACGTAAGAGCTACAGAGCTGAAATTTTGCATGTAGGCTTGTATATACTGCAGGCGTTGTATATCTCGGATTCAGCCGGATCGGATCACTATATCACATAGCTCCCATACAAATGGCAAAGTCACGAACAGTGATTTTTCTTAATAACTTCGTTCTTTTCTGAGCTATTGTCATGAAATTTAATATTGGTGAGTTAATTATACATATAAGCGACTATGCCAAATTTGATCAAGATCGGGTGACTATATCATATAGCTCCCATAGGAACGATCGGTCAAAAACAGTGACTTTTGTCAATAACTTCGTTACTTTTGACGCGATTGCTTTCAAATTAAACATTTGTTAGTTTAATATCTCTATTAATGACTGTACCAAATTTGATAAATATCGGGTTACTATATCCCATAGCTCCTATAGGAACGATCGGTGGAAAACAGTGACTTTGATCAATAGCTTCGTTATTTCCTAGGCTAAGATTGTAGCCCGTTCTTTCGCAAACGTTAGCCTTTTTTGAAAAAACGTTTTTCCACTTTGATGGCTATAGGTAAGGAAAGAGTTAGCAAAAAAGTTGCAAGGGTATACAAACTTTGACGCGGTTGAAGTTAGCCCCGGCCCTCTGGTTTTTTTATCACTTTGTTTGCTCATTGCAGGTGTTCAACTAAACAAGTTGTTGGGGTTGGAGATTTCCGAGAAATAGTTGATATTATTTTTCAATACTTACATAGAACTTCACGATCCCTCATGCTCGGATTGCGTACAATGGTCGCCACTTTGGGGCGATTGTTTGATTGCTTGGCATTATTATTATTGTTGTTGTTGCTGTTGTTGTTAATCGTTTGGCTACCGCCATTCTTATTAGCCTTCAGTGTATCTTGTCCACTCTGGCTGCCATCTTTGGTGCTGCTGTATTCCTCAATAATGGTATCATCCTCCGATAAAGCGGGTCGACATTTTGATAAATGAATTGTATCCGAATTGATGGTGGCATCTGCAAAGAAACACAAGAAAGGATAACCTCTTGGAGGAGGAGAATCTTAGTGGGTGGGGACACTTACCATCTTGGGGCATAAATGAATCCCATTGGGTAGAGTCCCAGGGCTCAGAGAAGACGGTACCATCATCGGATTGGGCAGAATCAATGCCACCGTAATATGTCTGGCAGAATGCCGCCGCACAGTTACGTTCCACATTGTCATAGGCGGATAGACGACAGCCATTACTTTGGCTTTGAAATGACTTTTGACTGCCACCACCATCACTGAGACCAAGACCCATGCCCATGCCCAGACCCAATCCAATGGGTCCCGTGCCCGTCAGTGTCTTCTCCTGGAGTGGCATTTGTGTGGCTGTCGCCGTTCCAGTTCCAGTTGTCGGCGGCGTTGAACAACGCACCAATTCGGGTAGATTTAGATCGGGCAAATGCTTCAATATAATCTGATGTACAGTCAGGGGTCTCTTCTTGCCACTCTCGCTGCGATCGCGGCCCAAAGAGTTCTCCTTCTCCATTTGCTGCCAATCGTTGGCAATCTTGGTCGTCTCATAGTCAAAGGGGCGACTCGTCGTCTCCTGTTGCTGCTTGGCCATGAACTCCCAACTGCTATCCAATTGCCAGTTCTCGAAACGATTGCGTGGCCTCTTGTTGGCCTGGGGCTTTTGATTCGGTTTCTGTTTCAACTCATCCAGACTGCCAGCAGCCAACTTCTCCAGCTCCGCGGGCAGGAGCAAGGGTGAGCCGCTGGCCGCTGCCGCCAGACCACCCTTCAGGGGCTCCGAATGCCTTTGGGTGGCGGGTAGCAATTGATTGCGCTGCTGTCGCCTCAATATGGCCGCAGCGGCATTGGTCAGGCCAGCCTGACGCAGTGCATCCGCCGGTTCGGCATAGAACGGACTGCCCTGTTTGCTGCGCGAACCCGGCGTCTGGGCAGCGGTGGGTGTTGTGTCGCCTCCATCGTCCTGCGACGACTCAGTCGGTTGTGGATTACTATGATGGGAGATTGGCAAGAGTAGGCCAGCCCGGGATCGTGGCTGGGCATCGGCAGAGAATTGCATTAGCTGCTGTTGACCATCCATTTGCTGCTCCTCGCTCGGAGTCAGAGTGCCAGCTGCAAGAAAAATACATATAAATTTCCCCCTGATTGGACCTGAATTGGATTGGATTGATTGGGTACTCACGTGTCTCGGCCAACAAATCGGGACGACGATTCATCACGCCGCCAACTGTCTCCAGCGAGGGCTTGAAACTGGTCAACAGTGTGGCCCTGTCGCTGGGATCATGTGACCACACATCCTCGTAGTCACTGATCTTGTCGCTCAAGGCGCTGGCACAGTATTGCAGTTGAGGACTCTCCAGTATATCAGATTCCTGATAGTGTTGCGACTCCTTGCGGGCACGTGACTTGCGCGATTTGCTGTTGGTATTGCTGGTGCTGCCAGATGGGGTGAGGGGTGATAGGATTTTACGTTGACTCGATTGCCAGCGACTGTCCGTCGAGGAGGAGCCCTGCGATGAGATGGTATCCTTGCATTCCCCCTCCGGTGACAGACGCTTGGCAAATGTCTGGAACGTGCTCGATTGCCCATTGAGCAGGGCATTGAAGGGATTACTCGAGGCTGGCGTTGTCACCTCCACAAATTGTGGCGGATTTGCATTGGGAGTTGCATTCGCCTGACCACCATTGTTCTCCATGGAAAAGGTCACGGTGGTGGTCACCGTGAAATTGCTAGACATTTGATCTGGTGAATGTGGCTTCGACCAACGCAACGGTGGTGCCGGTGGCTTCAAGTTCAATGTATTCGGCGGCTTTGGACGCTGAGAGCGCTGCAAGATCTGCTCAGGGCCAGCCTCACCACCATTGGCACCATTGGTCTTGAAAGTGCTCAGATTGGGATTGGGATTGGCTAATGGTTGGGCTTCCATTAGATTGCTATTCGATGAGGGCAGAGTTTCCATAGTCGGCGACGACATGGTCAATATAACCGAATCCACCGAATTGGGGCTAAGCAATTGCAAATGCTGTCCAGCACTATTGATGGCACCGCCGACTCCACTGGTTGAGAATGAACTCATGCTCGATGTAGTATCCGATGGAGTGCCCGCTTGACTGAAGAAACCCATCAGTTGACCACTTCCAGTGGGACTAAAAATACTTGGACTGGGTGTTGGATAATAATTTGCAATACCTCCAGCAGATTGTTGTTGCTGCTGCTGCGGTTGTTGTTGTTTCTGTTCCTTCTGCTGGGGATGCTCACTGAAAAAGGTCGCTGTGCCCAAGCCACTTGTCTCTGTTAGCGATAATGGGGATTTGGCATCCAGCAGTAGCTGTTGATCAATTTGAGTTGCCCCACCCTTTGTAGTTGCTGCTCCTCCCCCTATTAGAGGCGGACCACCACCCAACACAGCCGGGCTACTGGCATAGCTCCAAAACTCCTGACCCAATAGAGCCAGCGAGGAGAGCTTCTTGCGATTGTTTGCCTCACGCAGAACCCGCGGCAACATCAATTGCACTGGCAATTCGTCGCAGCATTGAGCATAGTGGGCAATTAGAGCCGGAATCGAACCAAATTTGAAACGTGAACTCTCCAAACTCAAGACATTGTCCTGCGATTGAATGAGATAATGTTCTATATAGGGACCCGTGTCCTGGGGCAATCTAACCGATACGGCCATTGTATTTGGTTGACTTGAGCCCCGCACTATGAAGGTCTGTAAAAAAAGAAGAAGGAGAAAAAAAATGGAGATAAGTCAAGGCGGATTCACGCGTTAAATGTGGCGTTAAAAATGCTCCCATAAATTTTATGACTCTAAACAGCAAAAAATGATAAATTATTATTCTATGCAACCGACGATGACGACGAAAACTTTACAGACGCTGCGACAACAAGAGGCAAAGAAAAGAGAGCAGCAGCGGCAGGAGAAGATTGGTCAAGTGGCTATGGAACAATGCAGACAAAGAGTGGGGGGGGGGGGGGGGGGGGGGGAAAGTCCTGCGTTTCACTAATCGCCTTGAAAACTTTTCATAATGAGTGCAAGTAAAAAGAATGAATTTTGTTTTTTTTCTACTTATTTCTCCTGCTTCACCAAGTCTTTAGATCGTAATCTGAGAGCTTGAGTTTTCTTATCAATTGTATTTAATTTATCACAAGTTGTTTAAGTTAAAATGTTGTTCATAGGCAAAGAATATATATATTTTTGATTCTTTTTACAATTATCTAAATCAGTGGGTTTTACTTTCTTTTGTGTTTGCACGAGTCAGAGTTTGGGATTAAAAGTGTTTATGAGATTAAAGTAAGTTGGTTGCATTTAAAAGAGATTTAGATTATATCTACGTGTATTTTGGGCTGACATTTTGCTTATCAGTCAAACACTGCAACAAAAGTGCAAAGACAAGGGCGTATCGCTTACTGTCTCTCTTTCTCTCTCTCTAGAGATCTCTCTAAGTTAATAGCTGGTTGCTAGCCATTGACAACCTTCGACTCCGACATATATATATTCATATATTCTAAGGCTCATAACAATTTCATTATGTTTTATGAACCATTGATGAGATTCAAGCGAAATCGTTTTACCTAAGCAAAAAAGAAAACGATTTTAAGTGCGTGTATATACCGCACTCTGTTCTCCCTTCTCCCTCACACCCTCACACCCTAGCTCCCTCTCTCACTCTCATTCTTCGTCATATTCTATTGTGTATGCTTTTCAATTTTATAGAAGCAACCCTAAAAGCATGCAATTATATTTTGGGGTATATATATAATTTCGTGAACCCGCCTCCCCCCTCCATCGCAGCCATTTTTGAACCAAATGCCAACTGTAGAGGGAAGGGAGCACGGTGTTTAGGGTTGGGGTTGGGGTGTGTGGATTGTACTATGAAGACGCCCTGCGGCGTTGTTTATGATTTCTGTGCAAGTTGAGCACACAATTTTCAATAAGCAGTTTTTGAAGAAGAAACGAAGATGATAAAATAAAAAACAAGAAAAAAGGAGAGAAATGAAATAGATGGAAGCCCAAAAACGAGGGAAATGGAATGATGCAGAAGGGAGGGGGGGGGGGAGGGGGGGCTAATGGTTCGAGGGTTTACGTTTATTTGATTTAGCTGCAGCGAGGACTAAAACCCAAAAGACTTTGTTTAAACGAGACATTCGCCGAGTATTTTTATACTGATTTAATAATGTGGTCACACAAATGTGAAAAGGCATGAGTCCTGCAGTGTCCAAGCTGGCGGGGACGAGGGCGGGTTTTCCCCGCTTGTCTCCGTCACGGAAATGCAATTTACGACAAGAGGAGAATGGACAAAAGTCGAGCGTAAAAATGCCAAGTCGAACGAACGAAGCAAAGAAAAAGTCAAAGGCAAGGAAAACTGCACAAAAGGATGCCCAAGGATGTCTGCCCTCACACACACACACACACACACACATTTCTTCTCACTGAGAATGAGAAAAGTCTGCATTTTATGGTCCCATTGACAAATTTGGCGAAATCGAACAATAAAAAGGCGTTACATACAAAATTAAATATACATATATATATATCTAACCTTTGGCATTGTTCGATCTATTCTGATTGTTTATATACATATATAGTTAAAGGGAAATGTCATGAAATTTGCATTCTTCAGACTCCTCCTCCTCGTTTTTTGCATTTTTAGCCGCCGTCTGCTTTTATTCTCCTTCAGTCTGAAGGAACTTACACAGTTTCAATGACTTTTTTTTTTGCTGTAGTGTGCTTTTAGGCAAAACCCACACAGGAAGGAAGGCCTAGAAATGTAGGTGCATTTTCTTTTATTTTCTATTTTTGCTTTTAAATGCATTTCCCTACTTGGCAGTTCATTGACTTTACCCACACACATATACACAGCATAAACAACAACAAATTGTGTGTATATGCAATTCACTTGCACTTTTCACACTCGTGCAAAACCACAGGATACAGGACACAGGACACAGGACATTGGGCAGTCAGTTAACGGTTTAATTTCCGCATTTGTTGCATGACGTTTTCAATTAGTTGCTTAGGTTGCAAGGGCAGTCGTTGACATATCGTAAATTTAAAAGCAATTTGTATGCATGTTTCTGACGGCAACAAATTGTGACCGAAATGAAGGGGGGGAGGGAGTCCAGGAGGAAGTAAAGTGAGCGAATTGTTTTGCCAAATGAAATTTCAATTGAAAATGAAATGGCTCAGATGGCTCAGCTGAATATTAAGTTAACTAAAGACATAAACTTTATTTGCTATAAGGTTTAACAATGCAATATTGCTCACAAAAGTAAGCTATGTATTTCTATAATCTAATTATAGAAATTACTTCATACGAACATTAGCGAAAACAAAAGTTAGTAAGTGAAAATCCGTTTAAAAAGCATTGAAATTACTTTTACAACTTTCTAAAACTTAATTTAATCTGTTGAAAAGTTATTTGTTTGCCGTTTTTGTGATTTGCTGATGAAATTCAGTTTACAAAACATTTCGCCTGTGAGTTGATTTCGACTTGGGGATTTAATTGCATGTAAATTATTGTGCAATGTGTTAGACATGGCCAGGCACATTTACACCTAATACTACACACACTGACAGAATCAACCTCAGTTTCAGTTTCGACCTCAACTGCGCAAGTGTCTCAACCCATTTAATTTCACTTTCCCCCCTTACATACATATATCCCAATGGGAATCCCTGCGGCGGCGCATGAAATCAGACATAGAATATATATATGTATATGTGGAAAAAAAGAAACCAAACCGATTCCGTCGCATTTGCAACCATTTCCGGCTACTAGCCAACATCGTCACTTGAGCATCTGCAGATGGTTGGAACACGTGGGATGAGCAATGCGTGGAGGCGTTAGTGATGCATTGGCAGTGGGAGTTGGGTGGTCCAACAACATTTCCGGTTTCCATTTCTCGACAATTGCCTCTGGGCTGCAACGCCAACGACATGGACCAGTGGAAAAGTCCGCAGTGTTGTGTGTTGTATGTACATATATTCACCCCTTTTTATACCCCAAAAGTCGTTACTGGCGCAACGCATCAGCAGTAGCAGCTGCTCCTGCTGCTGCTGTGGTCTGGCTTGCCATGAATTGAATGAAAGTGCAGCCGTTTGCCAAACGGACAAAACGGATAAACAGACAGGCTGGCAGACAGACTCTGTTGCTATAATCAAGTTTTCGGGCCGCAAATAGACTCGTTTCGGCTCGGTCGAGCGCCAAGTCTAGTCTATAATCATCTCTATGGTACTCTATAGCACTTGTAACATCAAACCATCGAGCCATCAACCCAATTCCAGTGCCTGTCTATCAATCATGGTGGCATCAAAATGCTTGACAGCATCCTGTAATGGTCATGAACCATAAGGCATAGGTACATACATACATATATGGTGATCAGTTTGTAAATGTTGCAAATGAAGCCAATAAATGTGGTTACTGTCACTGTCTTTTGGCTAATCGAATGTATTTGGGCTCTAGACCAATGAAATTGCGTATACTTAATCTTAGGCAAGTCTTAAGAAACGTACAAAAAAGAAAGCATACTTTTTAGGGCAAGTCTTAAGAAATCCGCAGCCGCGCCTAATGAGTGTTGGCGGTTTATTTTTCATTTAAAACTGCATAAAAATATCATAAAATTATGCCAAGTATTTGAAGGGAGGTTTGGGGAGGGGAGGCGCAGCTAGCTCCATTATCTAGACATTGGCCAGCCATTAAGCACCGCAGAATGAACATTGTCTTCTTCCATCTCTTGTTCATATTTTATTCAAATTGGTAATACGAGCTGCTGCTGCTGCTGCTCGGCGGGATTCTATTTCACTTCACCAGCTGCCAGCTATCCTCATTGGCATTCATTTTGCTTGTCTTTTGTGTGAGATTTGGTTTGGTTTTTTTCATTTTACTTTTCTTTACTTTACTTTACTTACTATGTATAAGCAAAAGCTTCTTTGCATGCAAGAAATTGAATTTGTATATCTCAAAAAAAAAGAAGGTAACCCTCATTTTCTCTCTTCTCTCTCTCTTTCTCTCTCTCTTTATTAGCTGCTCTTTTTGGCATGGCTACTAAGCGGATTTCATTTGTCAGTTCAAGAGTCAGGAATTTGTGTCTGCCCGTCGCCGGCGTAAGCTGATTTTCCATGTTCATTCAATTTTAGACCAATGTGCTGGGTGGTGTTGGGTGCATTCAACTCATTTTGGTTAACGGGCACAGCTTTCAATTATAATTTGTATTAATAATTCATTAGCACACAATCTCACACAACATGTTGCCAAAATGCATTCAGACAGCATTTTAGTCCGCCTGGGAAGAGTGTGAGGGACAGCAAAATAATGCATACGCCATGTGTGACCGCTCCCGTCCTTCCAGAAAATTTATCTAAACTTAAAGCTTATTGCAATTTCAGTTTAAATTTTGGTATTTCTTTGGGGTTAGTTGCCGATCGTTCTCGATTTATTCCCCTTCCATCACTGTCTGACATGTCCTTATCGTCACATCAGTTGGCTCAGAGTGACTCTGCCTGTAGTTGATGACCTAACTCCACCCAAACCACCCCCCTCCCCCCTCATACCATTTGCTTTTTGTGGTGATAAATAAAAACTGTCTGCGCCTATGTGGTCTCTGTCTATGTCTGTGTGTTCTCTCTCTCTCTTTTGACCTATGTCTGACTTTTTGCCATGTAAGCTGAGACCTTTCATTGTCCTCACAATGAAACACATGCCAAACAACGGCAACAAAGCTGATAGATAAAAAAAGAGAAGGAAATTCAATTTGATTATGTTTCACCCTGTGTGTGTGTGTGTGGGCTGTCTATTGGCCATTTAAGCATGTCGAAATGCACTTCTCTTTGTTTTATTATTTTCGGCCGCTTAACAAGTTCATTTCGAGGCATAAATCAAATGCACTCGAATCCGACCAAAAAAAAAAAGATCGGTAAGGTAAAAAAAGGACGAATGGATTTTATATTCTGTCATATCCTTTGTGCATGGTGGATTATCAACTGTGACAGCAAAGGCAAAAAGGATCAAACTCAAACAGTTTTTCCCAATGAAATTGCAAATTGAATTGTTAAATGAAAAAATCGTTTGTTTTTTATCATCATAGCCCAGGATCAAGGTGATCCTGTTTGACAATCAAACTAGATTTGCAATCAAGTTTGACTTTCATTTTCGTTAGTTTAAAGAAGAGGAAACATTCAAAGGAACCGAGTAATCACTTGTTTCATCGACTATTTAATTTGCCACCTAAATTAAAGCGCCAACTTCAATTCAGTTCAGTTCAGTTCAGGTGGTAAATGGTAGCTAATGATGCTGTCGTCCAAGCTGTGACCAAAGCCACACGCCCATGCACACCCATACACACCCATTCACACACACAAAACACACTCATACCGTGTGTGGATCGAGACTGATTCTGATTTGTTGTCATCCTGTTGCTGTTGTTGCCATCAGCCAACATTTGCTGCTAATTACATTCTGTGGTCGGCATAACAAATCCCGGTTGGAAGAGGAATACAAAACGGGGAAAAAAAAGAAAAGCAAAAACACCAAGAGGGAAATATAAAAGAAAAAAACCAAATGAACCATCGTGTATGCCTCTGGCCATATGTGACCAAAACCGAGCGACAGCCTATTTTTGATTGATGTGGGGAAAGTCGAGCCAAAAGGAAAGTAATGGAGAATGGAGTGCAAAAAAAGGAAACATAAAAGCAAATAGAAACAGAAAACAAGAAAATCAACACACACACACACCCATACACACAAAATGGGGGAGCAAGTAATTAAAATACCAGGCAGTCAGGCAGTCAAATGGAGCGCAGTTGTTGTAGCCACATGTGACGCCACAAAACGGTTGCAAGTTCAAACATATTGATTGATTTTTAATTACACACACAAATACAGAGAGAGAGGGGCGGATGCTGCTTCAATTTCAATTAAATGGTTTTTTATTAAACGCATAAACAAATGCAAAAACTCCGACTCCCTGAGCTGGGTACTCAACCAATGTCCAGCATCCTAATGGGGCTTAAGGGCGCTGCCCCCGCCAATCGATTGGCAGCGCGTGGCGCATGTAATTGCCACGACGTCGCAGTCGACGCATGCAATTAGGGATTCAAAGAGAATGTAGTCGAGTTCAAGATGACCAGCAGGCAGAACAGAACCAAACAGAACTACAAAACTCCCTATGCAAAAAAAAGAGGGAAAAAATATTACGAGGCAACAACTTGCCGGAAGTGGAGCAGGAGCAGTCGACGGGACATTCGAACTCATTGCAATCAATGGTCTATTGTTGCTCCGCGTTCGCCAATTGAAAAATTGTCGAGAAGAAAAGACCGTCAGACAGGCAGCGCGTGCCAGTGTCCACATTTCGTATAATTCAAGAGTTTCGATAATTGAAAATTCTCATTGCAAGTTTTCAATGTCGTTAGATGTGCTTGCCACGGGGCAAGCGCTTAAAGTTTGAATTCAGTTAACAATTTGAATAAACTTTTAAATTTAACAACATTAAAACAACTCAAAATATGATGATCAATTAAATCTCAAGAATCAAGTCCAAGATAAAACCCTCATTTGAATTCCTTTCTTAAAGGAGTTTATAAGCAGGTGAAAGTCAAGAAAAACTATTTTAAAGTTATTAAGAGAAGAGTTCAATGTAAAGTCCTTGAGACTTTCTTAACTTTCTGAAAAACAGGAAAAATATCTATATAAATTTTCCGATCTCTAAGGTGTATAAAGGATTTTGCCAAGTTTAAGTTTGTCGAATTAACTTTAATGTACATATTAACAAAACTTTTTCATAATTTGCCGGACTATGTACATAGGAGATGGACTTAAGGGAAGAAGATTTTAATTTGAATTTTTCCATGATTTATAATTGTAAATTAAATTTTTTGTCTTGTTGACAAAAACAAAGCCAAAGGACACAGAGAAAGAGGGTGTGAGGTGAATATGGATTGAGAACAATTTGTGTTGTGCCTCCTCCTGCCGCGCCGTGTTTGGACTTTCATTGATAATTGCCGTCGAGGCGAGCAGCAAATCTGCCCCCGTAGACAATGACAATGACTACGAGGACAACAACAAAGTGAACGTAAATGTGGACTTTATTGAATCTGTACAATTTGCTGTCCATTGCTCCTCTCTCTCTCTCTTTTGGCTTGGCCCACCATTTTGTAATTTCAATTGTCTATGCAAACGAGCTTGAGTCACCCAAAATGGTCATTCCCACACCTATAGAGCGACTCCTGTTGACCATTAATGTAGCCAGCTCGTCTATTGTCTCACTTCTATCTCGTCGTCGTCGTCGTCTGCTCGAGCCAGATAAATTTCAATGAATTTTGTAATGCATATAGAACAGAACAGGACAACAGAGGATAGAAGAGTTGCTCTTATCCTCTCTTTCAGGCTACATTTCTTTGTTTATCTCTGTATATATATATATTTGTATTCACATTGACAATTAAAAGGGCTTCCCATTGTTGTTCCTGACCAGTAATATTAATGAATCTCTCCCTGACATCGTCATGGACACACTCCACACACACACACACACACACACACACACATACACAGACACACCATATCGTTTGGATTTCATTTCGTTTGGTTAATTGATTGCAATTTGCTGTATGTAAATGCAACGTTTTATTTATATTCCTTTTTTTTTTTGGTTTCACCCCTCCCTCTCCCTCTCCCTCTTGTTCGTTTCATTTTCGTGCAAATTGTGTGCAAATTTTGTGGTCACATGTGTTTGTTTCGCCCCATCTTTGTGTCTCGCATTGCCTCATTAGGCTCAATCAATCAATAAATAAATAAATTAATAATTATGGAAACTTTTGACACTTACCCCTTCCTCTTTACCCTGAAGCAAATGTACGGCACCGGAACGTTGTATACCCGGCAGAAACCACATGGGATGGGTCAATAGCAAACGCTCGACCAATCCCAGATCACAAGGCGGTGAATTGTCGCTGGAATCGCGGCTGCTCTCCTCGCTGGATGTTTCGCCTTCGGCCAAGATGCCGCCCTCCGATGCGAGAGATGTGCGTGACTGTAAGAGAGAAAAGTGCGAATGGAGAATGGAGATTATGAGAAACTTTCTACTATTTGCCCTGGGGACAATATGGTTAAATAGAGAGAGTAATCATGTAAAATTAAATCTACTCATTGTGGAAAGTTCTAGCAAATTCGTGGACTATTTGCTGAACTAGTGACATTTTCTTTATAATATTTAGCATTTAGATAATTAGTTAGCAGGACCAAAACACAATTTAGATATGCAAAACAACTCCTTAGCCTACTATGGGCATACTTGACCAAGTTACTTGCTAGTTACTAACTTACTTCAACTCCCTTTCTTTCTCTCTTCCTATGTTTTCTCTTAACCAGGCCTGTCAACTTGACATATAGCCCCAGGTCGAGCATCTCTCTCTCTCTCTCTCTCTCTCTCTCTCTCTCTCTCTCTCTCTCTCTCTCTCTCTCTCTCTCTCTCTCGGAGAAGACAAACGAATGTTGAGTGCAATTTCATGTTAGGAGCAAATATTAAACAAATTTTCTGTAGCGGCTTCCCCCGAAAAAAATAAAACCGAAAAAACTTTAAAGCAGCCTCGCCTACGGCATACATAGATAGACTGAGAGATGGATAGAGGCAAGGGTAGATGGACGGGGGGGGACAGCCGCTGGCTAGTAAACAAAGTAAAATGAAAAAAATAACAGCAAACATTTTACAACAGCCACGCCTACTTGCCATGTAGGCGTTTTTAATTGAAAATTGCCGTGAGCTGGCTTTTGAAGTTGTCTCTTCTACTCACTCGCTCTATCTTCATTTCCCCCCCAAACTCTCCAGCTCTCTCCCATTCACTCTGTGTGTGCGTGTGTATAGCATACTTTTAAGAGCCAACAAAAGTGCACGGTACAGAAGGCATGAGGGATGTTAATGATGACAACGATGATAATGATGATGATGATGATGGCTGCCTCAGCCAACATTTGCCAACTGTAAGCGATGCCAAAATTGATGCCAAGGCAAAATATTGTGAGATCCATCCATCCAGACAAAAAAAGTTGTCAAAGAGACGAAAATTTTTGGCCAATCCGAATAGAGAAGACACTTTCTCAATAAATATCTACATATTTTCCAAGTATATCAAATTTTTAATCATTTGCTAACTAAATAGTTTCAATATTAAAAAGCCAACAATTTAAAAATTGGTGTACTTTATTTTCCATCATCTCTGTGTTTCATTATTTTCGTGTGAAAACTTCTGAGTGCGTTGTCACTCTTTCTATTAGTCTAATGTATAAACGATGTAATTAAGTTGATGGGCGGTGGGCGTATTATACATTCCATATATCAACTTAATGAAAAATTCAAAAACATTAAATTAAATTCAATGGGTTTTCTCTTAAAAAAAAAAAAAAGGGTTCACAAAAACCAGTTGATGCAGTAGAGCAAAAAGTCGAGTGGTTGGTTGCTTTTTTTTGCCACTCGTTTTCATGATAGGCAAAAGGATATGCCCTGCTCTGGTTTTATGTCCTTTCTCTCTATATTCTCCATGTCTTCGTGTGGTAGCAAAAGGGTCGCTGGTTGCTGGTTGTTTAGTCCCCTTACCAACTAATTGAGTTATTTCTGCCTGACTGTCAAATTAGGTTGGCTCACCTTTTTGATTTGCTATATTCTTTTTATTTTTTCCCTGAGTTTTATGGAATGTAAATTTGATTTACGCTCCGCCGTTAGCAGTGAAAATTTTAATTTTTGATATCATTTATTAAACGGGTTCACTTCTGTTTTTTTGTTTGTCACATTAATCATACGCAGCGTTGACGACAATAGTAAAAGAAGGTTGCCAGAGAGAAACAGAGACACTGACACTGAGACAGAGATTCAAAGACAAAACGCAATGAAATGGAAATGGAAATGTTGCCTGTTTATTTGCCAAGCATTTAAATGCCAGTCACAAAAGTGTAGAAGACAAACCATAGAGAGAAGGGCCAGACAGATGATGGAAAACATAGAAAATGAAAGCAAAGAAATGGAAATATTAAATGACTGGAGAGAGAGAGAGAGAGAAAAAAAAGGGAAAATTGCGCAAATCTCTTGAAGAAATGTTTGAAATTTTTCAAACAGCAAAGCTCAACGCACAGCAGGCGGCACTCGGCACTCAGCACTCGGCACTTGGCAAGAATGTTGCAAAATTATGCTTAAATCAAAAATCACAGCAGCGGCAAAGCAAAGCAAAGCAAAAAGCGCGCGCTCACTGCAGGCGACCAGGACCAGGACCAGGACAGACCGCAGGGTAGAATCCTGGGCCAAAAGATGGGCCAACCCTTGCAAGCCTGTCTCTGTGTGTGTGAGGTAAATGCTGCGCATATTTTATACCCTGCATTAGGTCCTAAGTATTGCTTATTACATTGCGGACCCTTTTTTTTATGGCTGACAACTATTTGCAAGTTTGCTGTTCCTTTTTTTTTGTGCCTCTCTTTTTCTTTTTTTGTTGGTTTTCCTTCATTCTTTTCTTTTGTGTTTGTGGTGAAAGTGGGTAGAAAATTTTGGGCAATCTGTGTAAATTGTATTGCATTGATTTAGTCAAAGAAGATGCAATTTGTATTAATGATCCAAGATTATGATTTCATTTGGAATAGAAATCTGCCCAAACAGCTCAAATCTAAGACTTTTGAGAAGTTTCCAGCAATTTCCAAGTTGAAATATTGTAAAAGTTTTCCCAATTTTGACCAAACAAAGACCTTAAAACAGAAATTTTTAAATGAAAATGTTGTTTTAAATATTGAAAGAGGTCAAAATTTGAATGCAAGCAAAGAAATGCTTTGAGAACATAAATATTTTCAGCATTGCATAAGGTAATGGAATTGTTGTTTATTGATTTAAAATTAAGGATTTAAATTGAGAATCAAGTTAAAGAATTTCCGCTTCCATTTTGCTTTTATCTCTGCCTGTTTCGTAATCTCTCTTTCTGCCTTGCTCTCCATATAATGCGATACTTATTAAGTTAGCTCAAATATTATATCTATAGCTAGAAAACCGAGAGGGCGAAATCTTCCTTACTTATTTGTTTACAGATTTACCAACAACAGACAGAGAGAGAGAGAGAGAGAGAGAGAGAGAGAGAGAGAGAGAGAGGGAGGCGGGTGGAGGACAAAGGCATCTCTTCACATCTTCTAATAGCTTTATGTGTTGTGTTGTTTGTTTCCTGTTGCAACCCCCCAAAATAAAAAGAAAGCAACTTGTGAGTGGCCCAGGCTGCATTTTTGAGTAGTCCTGCCACCAAAACGAGGGTTGGACTCATGTGTATGCTCCATGGTATTTGATTTTGGGCTTGGCAGGGGGAGGGGTTGCATCTTTCCCAATGTTTAGAAGCGACTTTAAATTTAGTGTACATATGTATATTTGTCTGACAGCGCGGCCAGCCAAGCATAGAGACCAGACCAGACCAGACACTGCCAACTTTTGCCAACACTTTCACGGTCATGGGCCTGATCCTAGACCTTCTTGGAATTGGCATCAGCGGAAGCAGACGGCGATTGAGACGGGGTGAAAAAAAAGGAAAGAAAAGAAAAGAAAAGTTACTTGGCTTCCGTTCTGGCAGCTGCTGAAAATGAAATTCATTCTCAAGCAACAAGATAACTTCTCTCTCTCTCTCACTCAACTACCGTTTATTTACCTCTTGTTACAAAAAAAAAGAAATAGAGAGATATATTTATATGTATATATCGTCTGATTGTCTGAGCCTTGCGTGCTATTCGTATATTGGTATTGGCAACATTTCGCAATAAGCCAAATTCCCAGCCATTGACAAAATGCATTTGTTCCTTTTGCCATTTAATAAATTACACAACAAATTGCAGCACAAGGACCAAGGACAACGTCAACGACAAACCAAAACCCACACACACACACACACACACAAACACAACAACCGCACGGTGAATGGCGATTATTTATACGATGACGCCCAAAAGCAGGCAATAAATTGCTTCTTTTACTCTCAAATGCGACAAAATGCATCAAAAGGTGTGCGACAATTGTGTCTCTGTGTGTGTGAGTGTCACAGGTGAAAAGCAAATAAATTCAAACAATTGAAAGATTTATGATTTCTCTATAGTTTTGTGAGTACAATAAAAAACATTTAATTAAATCTATTTTTCCAGATTATTATCAATTAGATCGAAATCTAAATTAAAACTTTAAGAGATCATTGTATCTAAAACATATTTAAAGTTAAGTTTTTACTTATGAGTAGATAATTGGTTGCGAAACTTCACAATTAACGAAAGATATCTAATTTGAGTTTAGTTAATTTCCAGGAACTAGAAACAGCGAGAGTAAACTGTTTCTTTTCAAGCCTCAACTTCATATAAGTATGTAAGTAGATGAAATTTAAAACACTTTCGTTATAACAATGAAATATACTTACTTATCTACAAATTAAATCTATTCAAAATGTGTGTTTCAGGTCTATTGTATACAACAATTTATATAACTAATTAACTTTAATGTTCCGATTAATATTTGAAAATACAAAATGTATTAAATATTTGAAAGATTTCGCTGATCATCACCTGCAATATGATGCAAAGCAAAGAGTGCGAGAGGAGGTTCAAAAGTTTTTGATAAGCTCACATGTAATATGAGTCTGTAATGTGTGTGTGTGTGTGTGTGTGTGCACTCGAGACTGAATTATGACCTGACGCAGAGAGCGCAACAGAACGCCATGCAATGCGACACAGAACAGCAAAACAGAGAGGACATCAAGTTGCACGTAGCACGCCCCAGGGAAAGCAACGGCAAGGGGGGGGGACGTAAAGTTAAAAGATAAATAGCAGCCACGTAAAATGTTGTTGAATGTTTTTAAAAAACCATAAAAACCACAGAGAATTACATTTAATGGTAGCAACAGCAGGAACCAAACAGTCAGTACAAATAAAAACCGCAATGGCGAACAGCAGGCCAACAGACGGAGAGACAGACAGACAGACAGACAGACATAGAGATAGAGATAGATAGATACAGAATGTGTTTTGGGTGTTTTATTCTCTATGCATGTTTAGTGAAATTCAACAACAAGGCCTACTGAAAATTGGCAATGACTCGTTTCTGAGATGTTTCCTACTCAATTATCATCATCATTGTCACCTGAGGAAAGTCCAAGGCAAAGGCACACATACTTCATTAGAGCGAAAAAGCCACCGTAAAAGGTTTGGACAAGGCTATCTCTGACCAAGGACCTGATTGTTGCGGTTGTCACTCACAGTCACTCTCCCCCTTTCTATCTCACTCACACCGATGTACAGTCATGTCAAAGTACATTTAAGCCGCTGACAAAGCTTTCACTAATACTGCTGCAATTAGTCGACGTGTGTGCACCTGGGCAAACAGATGTCCAAAGGACAACGAAGAGGACACCAGGCAGCCACCGGACACTGGTCTTGGCCTGTTGTAGCTGCAGATTAGAGTCAAAGTTGTTTATAGACGTTGGGGGCTACAGGCAAAGTGCCAGCAGCAGCAGCAGCAGCATCATCCAGTCAGGGATAAAGCATAATGAAAGTAATAAAGTTGAACACAGCAGAAGGAGCAGGAGCAGCAGCAGCAGCATGTCCTCGAGATCAGAGGCTGACGATAAAAACTTTTTGTCCTGCCACCTTTCATCCTGCCATCATGTGTTGCATGTGTCTGTGGTTATGGCAACCCAAAAAGTCAGCTCGGCCAGACCATGGCAGACATTTTTATCGCCATCGGTTTATGTTGTTGTTGTTTTTATTGAATATTCATAAATGGCCAAAAAGCAGTAGCAGCATGAGTCGACTACTCTGTCTGAGAGCATTGAAATCAATATTTCATGTCGATGGTTTTGAAGAAGATGCAACAGGAAATGCAAGAAGCACACACAGAGGAGCAAATTAAAATGTCTGCCAGACTCGTTTTGTGGCTAGAGAAATTTCCGAGCAATTTTTGACATTGAACTTGTTGAAGTTTGGCAACATGGCCAAAGTGGCACACTCGTTATTGTTCAGATTATTAAGCAATTCATTTCGCCTGACTGACTATATGCATATGAGTAAGAAGAGAAAGAAAGAAAAAACTCAACTACTTAATTGACTTGTCAAACCGAAAATAAAAAGCAACAAAAGGACGCAAAGTACCAGTGTCTTTTAATGGAAAAAGGATTCACAGTTATTAAGTAATACGCACGAATGACTGCATATAAATAAGCCGAGACAAGGATAAAGAAGAAGCTGAATTTGTGTGTGTGTGTGAAATCATTTGATGCACACACTTACACACACACTAACACACCCATACAAAGGACATTGTCATTATTTGGCACGTACGTAACGAACGAAAAAAAGAACAACAAATTATGAATGAATGAATAAGTGAATGAGCCCAGAGAATATGAAGCCAAACTGAGGGTGAGAGTGAAGAAAGCTGCTGCTCTTGATGGCACATTGATGGCAGCTTTGGTAATTGGCACTTTGCTGCGAGTGGAGACAGCAATATACCACATCATCTCTCCTTCTCTCTCTCACACTAGCATGATGACAAAATGTGCATTATCGCTGGGAGTTCACTGAGCCCTGTGGCAATAAAATATATGACATAGGATCCTAAATTAAGTGGAAATGTAACATGTACATAGAATGTATATTCCTGACAGTTTTAATATACACATATACAATTTCTTTATGAGCATAATTTGATAACATTGAATGTAGAATTCATTTCTAGAAGTAAATCGATTCATGTTTGTTTTTTAAGGCATTTTTTGGACTGTTCTACAATCGCGTTTTGCATTTTTTTCGTAACTAACACTCACTACTCACATTTGTTGCTTTAAGTTAACTCGTTACTTTACTTTTTAGTCTACTCGTTAATCACTCTCTTCATAAATTAACAGTTATTCGACTCGCTATTCTAAAATCACGTTAGTAATTTCTTTGCATTATCCTTTTCACTCACTACTAATAGTCGTTACTTTAAGCGCTACTTATTGTTAGTTCAGTCTACTCGCTCGTCTACTCGTTACTCTTCTCATTAATGCTTATTATATCTACTCGCTGAGTAACTCGTTACTTTACTTTAGTCTACTCGTTAACCACTCTCTTCATAAATTAACAGTTATTCGACTCGCTATTCTAAAATCACGTTAGTAATTTCTTTGCATTATCCTATTCACTCGCTACTAATATTCGTTACTTTAAGCGCTACTTATTGTTAGTTCAGTCTACTCGCTCGTCTACTCGTTACTCTTCTAATTAATGCTTATTATATCAACTTGCTATTTTTATTGTTATTCTATTTGTTTCTATTTGTTACTCGTTACTCTTCTCATTAATGCTTATTATATCTACTCGCTATTTCTATTGTTATTCTATTTGTTTCTATTTGTTACTCGTTACTCTTCTAATTAATGCATTATCACAGATTACTTTACTTGTTACTTTTTCTGTGTTAGACAACTCGTTAGTCTTTTACTCTACTTCATTTACTTTACTTCTTAAACTCGTTACATCGTTACTTTTCACAAATCAAGAAATTCAGTTTCAGAGGATTTTCACAGGATTTGAAGTAACGTTCTACATTTAGTAACTTGCTTAACAAATTCGCCATCAAATCAATTAAAAAACATTGAATTATGTGTAAAGGTAAGTTCAAAGTAATTTTCTAACTCACCTGACTGAGCTCATCTCTCGAACGTCTTGCACATTGGGGCAAAAGGGCTTGCATATCATCCTCAAAAGCTCCGTCCGCATCATGTGCCGAATCCACATTGTCCTCTGCATCTGCATCGGTCTCTAGGCTCTCGGCATTCTTTTTGGTCGTCTCGTTAAGATTTGCCGGAGTCATTGAGTTGATATTATTATTATTGATATTTGATGGGCCATTTAATTTCTGATTGGCCTTGTTGAGGTTCGTTGAATGTTGTTGTTGTTGTTGTTGTGGGCATTTTTCTGATTGTTGCCCATTGTTATTGATGTTGTTGTTGTTGTTGTTGTTGTTGTTGTTGTGACAACTAACTGCTACAGGCAATGTTGTAGAAGTTTCCACAGTATTCGGTGTAGCAACCAATGGAGCCGTTGGCAGCGACGACGATTCACTTGCTCTGCACACACCGAGAAAGAGACAGATAAAGAAGAAGAAAATTACAAAATTAGTCACACACACAAGAAAATAGAGCAACAGCTTCCTGTATAAATCTTTTCTCATTCCCTCAAACCCATTACCTTCTTTATCGTCATTTGTGTCGTTAACAAACTGTCTCAGCTGTCAAAAGGTTAATTTGCCACACCATTATTTTTTTTTTTTTGTCTTACCCTTACCAAAGGGTATTATGTAGGTGTCACGTAGTTTGTAACGCATTGTGAGGACCCTGTATATTAACTATTTGTGTCTTATATTAACTAGTCATAACATTGGTCTTATTATTAATGGGCTAATGAAATATGTGTGTGTCATGATTTGCAGATATCTTATCCAAGTGTCTAAAAGGGTATACAAAAGTTTCATTTTTTCTATTTCTTTGGGTTCAGTTTAGTGTCTCCACAGGATATGATGGCACACAAACTGACACCCTGAAAAAGTGGCCAATTTTACGCCATTTTAACAATATTCCTAGAGGAATCTCCCAGCCAAGAATCCAAACCACCCACCCACCCATCTACACACACAAACACACACACACAAATGTTATTAATGAATTTGCCGCAGAAAGAAAGCAAAAGAAAAAAGAAAATATGTATAAAAGTTGGGGCATGTGCTTCCGTTTCCGTTTTTTTTCTCCTTTGCGTAGTCCATGACGGGGCCGTCTTCAAGGACATGCTGGAGTTTTGCTGTTGATGGATCGCAAGGAAAATAAAAAAGGAAAAACACAAAACAACAGAGAAAAAGTTCATAAAAGTGGCAGCATGCTCACCATATGACAACTTGTCAAACATTCTGACATAATCATGTCAAATTAACAACAACACAAGCCAAATGGGTAATGGCGGCAGGACAGGGGGAAGGGGGGTGCGTGGGGTCAGAGACCAGCAGTTGGGGTATAATAAAACACTTAAAGAAATTAGGCGGCAATGGGCTAACAAAAAACAAACAAACAAACAAAAGAAATATGTATGCAGACTTTCAAGGCCGAAACGCTCGAATGAATTTATGAACACTGAAAACAAGAATAAAAGTCATAGCATACTTTTTGGCTGCTTTAGGGCAATCTAGATTAAGTGAAAGCGATTGTAAATGAAGACTAGAGGGTGTAAGCGGTTTGCGTGGAAAGCGACCATTTGCCAATTATCAAATAAAGTGCCTGAGCCAAATTTATGTTTCTATTGCATACTTTTCACTGGTCTACTAAAGCTTAAAGACCAATATTTTCTCTAGCCAAGGCAATGCAATTAAGATATGGAAATAGAAATTGCAAATAGATAATGCAATCAATGTGTGTTTGCAGACTTAAAAACTTCATTTTATCTATTCGAATATTTGAAGATTTTATTTTGTTTTATGCACAGCAAAATGTAGTCAAGTCACAGAACAACCCGCCCAATGAATATTTACTCAACCAACGAACCAAGCAACAAGAAAAGGAACATCAACATCATTTTGTTGAATGGCATGTAAATCAAAGCAGAGAGAAAAAGCCTTCTTCCACATTCACACAGGAGGAGTGGGTAAAGGATGTCACACACACACACACATGTACATAGTCATGCGGGCTGTGTCCTGTCTCTGGGTTTCTGCATTGCGGTTTCAATTCTGTGCGTGTATTGGTGTGTGTGTGTGTGTGTGTGTATGCAAATTAGTTGTGACAGCTTTCAAAAAGTTCAACATAGTTGTCGATGGGTGTCCGGAATTCACCATCCATATAAGCCTTGACAGCTGAGCTCTTTGCCCCTAAATACGAAATGCGAGAAAGGGAGAGGGACTAAGAGAAGGCTTTGTCAGAGTTTGGTTTCGGGTTCGAGAGTGTTCAAAGTTCATAAACAACCAACACATCGAACGAGGGCATTGCATTTTGACGGCAAGTGCTAGGGTGACAGAGTGGGAAAGTGATAAGGAAGAGAATGTCTGTGCCCGTGGGGTATATATATGAGCAAAAGAACGTTTTTGATATGGTAATATGGCAATGGCAATGCGTGTATGGAATGTATGTTGGGAGCCATTATATTAAATTTTTGCAACTCCTGAAAAAAAGGAGCACGAGAGCAACTAACTCGTGTCAGCTCAGCTCAGTTGTCGTCGTCGTCGACGAGAGTGCCATAAAGTAGTAATACTAATTAAGTTGTGTATTATGCATGTGCAGCACAGTCAACAGCAACCGAAGCAGCAGCAGCATCTACATAGATGAAGATGGGATTGGAATTGGGTGTCAGACACTGTATGGGGTGCTTGTGGTTTTGCACTCAAGTTGAGTAAGCAATTGACATCGTTTAGTTCACAAAAAGGATTCTGTTAGTGAGAACAATAGATAGATGCAAATGCAATGAGAGTTTTGCCTTTGCCCGGCAGCAAAGTGTTTGTGGTAAGACAACCTGAAGAGAGTATGAAGAGATACTAGAAAAGTGACAATAACAATAAAAACAAATAACAAGAAGCTCTATAGATAAGAGGGGAAAATGAGGTCAATTGAGAATTTTGATTTAAAAACAACACTAGGCAACACTAGGCAAATATGTAGTGTTGATCAAGAAATTAAACATAAATTAGTGTTAATCAATGAAATGACGAAGCAGCAAAAACGGCGACTATATCACCCCTCTTTACGCATCCCAATTATAACAAAACAGACATAAACAGATACATTAAAAACCACTTCTCCAACCTAAATACACTACTTAATCAACAGACATCATGCTGGTACCAAGAGATAAACAGACATAACAAATACAATGTTGATGACTATCTTAAAAAACTAGAAATTTGCCAAATACCTAGAAAAACCCATATAAAACTTATAAGGCTACGACTAGGACATACGAGACTAACACACGAACAGCGATTCCTTCAAAATAGTCCCAACCACTGTAAATTCTGCAACACAAATTCTATTATGAATATAGAACATATCTTGAACACATGCACGGTGTTTCAAAGCTTTCGAAACCATATCCCAAACCAAAACCTTATCGCACTCCTATCCAACCCAACCCCTGAAAATCTAAAAGAAATTATAAAATACCTCAATCTAACCAATATTATGATCCTCTTATAAGATAAGCTAGCGTACAAAATAATATATTCTAGACTAAGAAAATTATATGAATTATATTAAAAGAATGAATATCTAAACTTAGCAGCTATGGCTGTCCCCCCTGTAGCTATAGATTTATCTATAAACTAACATTGTACATATAAATAAATAAATGAATAAATTACTATAAACTGAAGAAAGAGATAGAACATCTTAGAGGTAGTGATGTTCACTAAAAATTGTACAACACTGCTCGCCCAGTATTGAAAAACCAATTGCAACTCACCTGGCCTTGCCGTGATGTCCCTTGAATTGTGACACCTCAGCATATCGTCTGCCCAATGGCACTTCCTGTGGACTTAGCAGTGTATCGCTAGCTATCATTGGCCCTGTGGTTATGTCCTTAAGCAGCTGTGCTGCGTTAGGCAAATCATTACCGGCACCGGTTTTTAATTCATCATTATTCTGATTAAGATTGGCGAAATTTTTCAATTGCTCGCGCAGTGAATAGTCCACAGAGCTGGCACAGGAAGACGACGACGACGACGATGATGCGCATGATGATGATGGGGACTCTAAGGAGGAGGTGCAACTGGCTGCTGGTGAATGTAAAAGTAATTGCTGGTTCGGTGCATCATCATCCCGTTCACTCTCCGCATTGCCATTTTGTAAATCCTGATAGACGGCATCGTCGTCATGATGATCGGAAGATGAGCTTGAACTGGAATTCGATGAGCCTGTCGATGATTGATTACTTTGGCTAGTTGTATGGGATACACAGCTATCCATGCTGGCTATGCTATTGCGATTGCCATTCTCATTTGTTGAACTATCCATAGATGTGACCGATGTGGCAGAGACAACAATTGATGGTGAACCTGCTGTTGTTGTTGTTGTTGTTTCCATCTGTGGCACTATGATCAGTGAGGTGCGTTTCCTTAATGTCTCATCCTTGGCATTCATGTTCTGTTTGAGTGTCTTATCCGATTTAGTATAGACAATAACCTCTACTTTTGATGCATCATCATCATCGTGGCCCAATATGTTTGTTGTTGGTGCTGTCATTGTAGCGGTGGCAGTTCCTCCTCTTGTGTGTTCCGACATGCTGCAAAGTTTCGTTGATGGTTAAGAAATGGAGAAAAAGACAAGTGACAGAGCCGCAAGTACTACTACTGACACTTTCATGGAAAAACATTGTTGCTACCAAAAGTCTCTCTTTCTGTCTCTCTCTCTCTCTCTAATTGCATCACATCAAGACACCAGAGTACATACATATAGATGTCAATCAATTTTATTGATTTCGACATTTAATACCCGGCAAGATGCGTTGGTCGCAACCAACAACCACGACCCGACACATGTGTGGGTGAACCCCTCCTCTCCTTTAAGAGAAAAAGTATCGCATAACCAAACGACAGCCTATTCACTTCGATGCATGAATTTTAATTTAACGATCATGTTTGAAGCTTTCAAAATGTTATTACTAATAAAACCAGGCAAAGAGTCAATGGCCAATGGTAAGAGGAGAGCAAGTTCCGGTTGTATTATATAACTTCTCCTTCTGCTACACCATTTCCCCCATCCACTCACTGTCACATTGCAAATTGATAGCGTTGGCAACACCTGACAACTGTTTGAGTCCTCTTTTAAGGCCCTACCAAAGAGAGTCCTTTGGCTTTAACATAAAAGGCTTTTGCCTTATGAGAAGAAATCAATCGATTATCTGAAACTAACTTATTATTATAAAATTAAAGAATTCTCTATCATATGGGGTTGGAAATAATGTTTTTCATTAACTTTATGTTTCTTTCTGCTTGAAATTCCCAAACAATTGCGGCCAAAAGGCCATTAGAAGTCTTTTTCTGAGGTCGAAATGCGCTTTCCTGTCCTAGAGTGTGTATTACACTTGTCATTCTCAATGGAATATCCGATGGATGTGAGACTAAGTGACTGACTGGATGAGTATCAGTTTCATTCTGTTGAAAACAAAGTATAAAAAAGAAAAATTATGAATTCATTTCTCTTTTTTTTTTTTCCTTCAAGATGTTTTTTATAAGCATCATTTGAGTTTGCCCTCAAAAGGAAGTAAAAATAATGGCAAAAGGTGGCCCATATGGGAAACCCATTGAATGCCAATGCATTTTCTAATGTCACACACACACACACATGTACACACACACAATCTCAATATAAAGAACATAGAAGCTGGTTATGTAAACAATTTCATGTGATAAGCAATTATAAACATTTGCCACTGTGTGTGCAATGTTTTGTGTTTTGTTTTGACATCAAAAGAAATTGAAAAGAAACCCCAGTAGAAATAATAATAATAATAATAAAAATAACAAGAGAGGCTAAAAAAAGTTGAAGAAACGATTTGAAAAGTACCCTAGACTCAAATTGAAGTCAAAGCTGAATTTATTGAATTTTACATCACATTCTTTTTCATTGAGTGACCAAGCTACATATATGCTCTCCAACTCTTTAAGCCCTGGACTTGCAGGGTATTCATATAACAAAATCTAAAACGAACCAAAGTGGGTTTCATTTTATATTTTTTTTTTTTTTGCTTCGTTGTGGTCGAGTGAATTTTTAATTTATTTATTTGTTATTCGAGGCCCACATCACATCACATCCCATCACATCACATAAGTGAAGTGAACAGCCTATATATGTACATATATATTTTCTGATTCTAATAAGTACATACATACATACATATGTATGTGGAGTAGGTAGCGGCAATTGTTTTTGTTTTGTTTTTGTTTTATTTTTATGGCAAATTTGAATGATATTAGCCGACTCTTTGAGTTTCTTAGAATTCGCCAAGAGATTTCCTAAACAATTTGCCCACAAAAATTATGACACATACAGGAAATTGACATTGTTTTAATATTGACTTGAAACTGGGATTCACGAAGTTTAGAAAACAGATAAATAACATATTAAACTAAGAACTAAACGAAGTTTAACTCTGGTAACATGTGTTTAGTTACACTCTCGTATTACTCAGATTGTAATCAAACAGAAAATTAAGATATTTAAGGACAATTTAAAAAAGTAAGTTAAATTATAAGAAGTCTATTATAAGTCTTGAAGTTAAATTATTAGAATTCCTTCTGTTGTTAGTTCAAAATACTTGAGTAATGCCATTAAGTCATATTAACTTTTTTTGCGGCACCTTTTTTGGAGTATAAAGCGTTTAAGTAGCCAATTGAACCGATAATGGCATGAGAGATGCGAGGGCTGGCCATAAACCTAGATACGTTTATGGTGGGCGGGGATGAAGACAGGTAGAGAACATTGTTTATTACTTTCAGTCACTGACAGACGACCATTCGCCACTTTGCATGGCTTGAATGGCCTTGAAATCGAGCGCTTACTATATATAAACAATTGGCCAATATGATACTGCCGCCCCTTCCCCCCACCCCCAACACACCTTGGAAGAAGATTTGTTGCCAGACTCAATCCAAACGCCCAGACGTTGATGTAGACACAGTGTCGTTCTAGAAAAACAACTAGCCCAAGTTTGGTTGGCAATTTGTTGACAATTGCGTTTCACACTTTGCATAATAATCAGTGATAGAACCAAGAGGAAAACAGAGAGAGAGAGACAGAGAGAGAGAGACAGAAAGAAAGACAAACAGATATATATATACATATATTTACAGTTCAGACAACAAAAAGAATGAGAAGGCCAAATCGTACAAGAAATACAAAAATGCAAAAATGTCTCCAAATATATTTCGCAATATTTTGACTTTACAGAGAATTTTGACTTATAATCAGATGAGAAAATGAGAAAGAAAATGAGAAAATTCCCTTTTAGCCTAATCACAAGGGCGATGGAATTACAATATTCTAGGAGAAGCCATCGGACACTTTGAGATGGAATTGAATTCCAAACAGTTAAAGGTAGAAACTTGTATGAATCACATCAATTGTGAAATATGTTTCGAAATCGTATACCTCTCCACTCCCCTCACCATCACTCCCTTCTATTTTGTCTCTGTTATGTCGAGCACGAACATTGCCTTCATTTGATTGTATGTAATTGTTGTAATTGCATTTGTTGCTTTTGTTGTGTCAAATGGGAAAAATACGGCATTAATTGCCAAACGAACCCCCCCACCCCAACCACCGCACCACCCACTGATATGAGCAATAATAATAATAAATTGCCAAAGCACGACATATTAAATAGCAATACAAACATCAAAAAAAAAAGGAGGAAATAACTTTCAAAAGTCGTGCAAAGGAAAATTGATTTCGAAATAATACCGAGAGAATATTCTCATGATATTTATTAGAATATCTTACAATCTAGTAATCTCCATCTAGTTTGTGAAAAATGTTAACTAGTTTTCAAGTTTATCCCAAAATAAATGATTATAGATTGATTTCATTCATTATGATCCGAAAAGTTCTCAAATAATAATCAAAAGATAATACCTTAAGTTCAGAATCAATTACAATGAATAGCAGTTTGAATAAATGAATAACCATGGAGAACATTCATTTCAAACGGAATCAATTTTTGAATTATGGAAAAGACATTTTGTGTATTAAATACTTCTATATTTGATAATATTCATTTGAAATTTCTGAACTCAAAATATTCAACATTAATCATTAGTTCAACATAGAGTAACTTTATTAATATTAATGATTGTTTTCTATTCAATTCATTCAAGAATTTTGCAAATGATTCACTTTACTTTACATAATGAAAATCTTACTCATAGTCTCAGAGATTAATGTAGGCTGATTTTGATTCTCCGATTATCACTGAACCGAACCCATCTTTTATTCAATATCAATAACAATTTCCGTATTCATTTTGTGATTCATTCATAATTGACTGTCTCATACAGAAAATGGGTAAGAAAATGGGTTTAAAGCAACCGTTTAATGCGATTCTTTTTTCCACATTTTCTGAAAAATCTAAAATGAAGAAGATGAGAAGAGAAAAACCATTCGCCACATAAGTGGAATGCAATAAACATTGAGCTTTGTGTTCCCTTTCCTCTGTCTTTTCGTCAAAAGTTATGTGCTCAAAAGTCAAAATAACAATTTTTTCTTTTAGGGAGTTTAGTGGGCAGCAGTCACGCCGTCGCCCCGTCACCCCGTCGCCCCTTCTGAACCACGTTCAGCGCATTTTCTGCTTTTAGTAATTTTTCAATTTTTCCTATGGGGGTTGCTGCTGGTGGATGTTGTTCGCTTTTCAGGGTCGGTGAATGGTTGGTACTTTTGGTTAGAGTCTGGCTGGGTTCGGTTGGGTTATTGTCTGCCTTGTTACTACAAATTATCGGCGGTGTGCTTGGCACGTGCGCGACGACGTGTTCTCTCTGCGAAGGAACTCAGTCTTTGGCGGCGGCTTTAGTGTAATTGATTTCGCATTGTTGTGGAAAATTCTTATTGCCGACTGGCTGGGACTCTTGCAATGAATGCGTTTGCTGCGTGTCGCCTCAGATTGCTGTGAACTTTTACATGACTTTTCGTCTTGGGGGATTTGCGGCGTGGCAATTTGCGGGCCGGAAGGGAAGGTGCACGGGAAAGTGTCAGGAATCCTTGGCCTGGTGACAACATTAGCAAATTGATTTCAACAGTGCGGCGTCCAGTCATTCAGTCAGTCATTCAGTCAGTCAGTCATTCAGCTGTATTTGGCATTGAGTTTCAGTTAAGATGTCTGAGCATAAATAAAATAAAGTAAAAACAAAAATAATAAACAGATATAAAGAAAAATCTTCTCAAGGCCCGCCCACGCCTTCTTCTTCTTCATGTTGTTGTTGTTGTTGTTGTTGGTTGCTTTTGGCGGTGGTGGTGGGGTGGCCCACGCTTCAAGCAATGCCATCATAGACATGGCGGCATTCATCGGCCCAAAAAGAATTCAACTTCTACCATATTCCAAGTATATGACATGAGTCCATAAATTATGTAAATGTAAATCTTATTTGATACTCTAGAGAGAGTGAAAGGGTATATCAGACGTCTAGAATCGATTCGAGAAACTAAAGTGAAAGTAGTTTAGTGGTGATTTGATTAGGTAGTAAGTCTGTGAATCATATTGTTAATATAGTCTATGGTAATTCGAAGTCGTCTTCAATTTTGAATTAGTTTAACTATGTCTCTCTCGCTCTTTCCGTTTGTAGTTTTTATTTTAATTTGATTTTCATTTTCGTTTATTTTGGTTTTTATTTCTCTGTCTTTTATGAATTTTTAATTTGTTTGCTGTGATTTGGCTGAATGAAAATTTAACACTTTTTTGCCCTAGAGCCAAAAATGATTTGACAGAGTTGAAATGTTCGCTTGGCCCTGAGATACTTCTTATGTAATCTCATATTAAGTTGGACAAACTGTGGGCAGAGATGAGATGAGTTGAGATGATTAAAGGCATATTTAATCGGCACAAGGGAGTGTGTATCTGTCAGATACATTTCACTATTTAAAAGTGGGTTTCGTTAATTATTGTAAACTATCTTTAGCCATTCAGGAAATACAAATTTTGTATCTAGCAGATGCTTAAGTTAGTACCGAGCGAGTGCACGCATTTGTTGAATTGAATTGGGCGAAAAGGCCACCAATTTAATGTCTAAAGAAAGATATATTGCCACCCTCCCCTCCCTCCCCCCTTATGTACATAGTGCAACCAACTAAACACACACACACACACAGACACACTCTAATACAAGGCGTTGAAATATTTATGATATCAAAAGCGAAAAACGAACAAAATAAAAAAAAACGCATAGACATCATCTATGGAAAATGGAAAATGCTGCAGCAACAAACAATTTTTCCCGGTTGCCGATTGCATTAGCTTACAAAAACAACAATAACAACAAACACAAAAAAAAGAGATAGATGAAAGTGCAACAGCAGCAACAACAAAAGTAGCAACAAAACGAACTACAGCAGAAGAAAACTAAAATAAAAAACAAAAACAACGAAAAACAAAAAGCAAACTGGCTAAGCAACTTTTACAGCAAACATGCCCAACCACCTTCGCCTTCGTCTCCTCCTCCTCCGACCATTCTCCGTCTCTTGTGGAACTCAAGTGGATGCCATTGCCAACGGTATACAAAATGCAACGACCCATTGCGAAAAAGCAACAACAACAACAACAACAACAACAGCAATAAGCAGCATAATGAAAGCAGCAACTGCTCTGCCAACGGCAACGTAAATTAACATATAGCCAAAAGAAATTGCAAACTTTTTGTAAGCAAAACGCGATTCAGATCATATCGAATGTGATGAAATGGAATGGGGGGGGGGGGGGGGGGGGGGGATTGGTTCATCGGTCAGTTTATAGCGGTCAATTAATAGGCCTTGTGTTTAAGTCCAAGAAGAAGAAGAAGACGAAAAAGAAACTCTAAGGGACGGGGAGGGAGTACTTTAGTTGACGTCATCATCATATGATCTGATCCGATCTGATCTAAACTGATCTGAGACCCATTGGTCGGGGGTCGGTCTTCCAACACACATACACACACTCACACACACACACACAAGCTCTAATTAAAGTTAATGACAGCATGTAATTAGAAGTAAAAAGGGAGAAGGCCACAAAAATTCCATCACTGCAAAAGGAAAGGGGCAAAAAGGGGGCCATGGGGGCGCAGATCTAGAAAGAAACATTAACAGAAAGAGAGCGAATAGGCAATAGCTGAAACTGATCAAAACTTGGATGAAGAAACAAACCGAGTACACACACACACACACATACACAAACAATTGTGGAAATATGAGATTAATTGTTAAAAAGTAATAAACAAAAATGGACGAAGAAATAGAGAAATATGAAACATTGCGAAAGGTCTGCAATAATCATTAATTTTTGAGACCGATTTGTGAATACACTTAAAATCAGAGTCTCACTTTCTTTCCTTTTCTTTCTTGTTCAGTCAAAGGTCTCTATAGTATTGTACAGTGAGCCCAAAAAGTATTGGCACACTTAAAATTTTCACCTTTCATCCCATGCAAGTTTTGTATAATTTGTCGGCACCCCAAAATAAAAATGCAATTCTGTATAATATGGTTTACATTATCTAATTCACAAATAAAAATTCATTTTCCTAGAATTTTTTGCAGTTATGTTCTATAAACTAAAAAATGTATATAATTTAAGAGGTTTGCAAAAAGTTTTTTTAAAGTGTGTTAGATGTCGCCATGATTCCTTAGATTTTTATCCTGTTAACTTCAATCTCTATTTCGGTTTTCATTATAGTTTTAGAACTTGTTTGGAAGCTCTTCTCTAGCTTCTGACTTGAATTTAGATTTTGAAATGTTTGAAAACTTTTTAGTTCTAAAATTGAATGTCTAAAGGGAATCTTAAAATTTTTAGCTTAAAAGAGAATTCTAAATTAAATTCAAGGCAATCCTAATTAATCATTGTTTAGTGTGTGTTTAACATATCTAAATAAAAAAGAGAATTCGCTCGTGAGTTTTTTGGGGATAAATTTCCTTTCGTCTTGGAGCAAGTGGAGATTGATCCAACGGCACTCTTTTCCCTTTTCTTTTAAGCTTAGGAACGTGTGAGAGAGAGAGAGAGAGTGGGGGGATCCAGATAAAGAGAGAGATCTTGTACTTTGAGAGGGGCTCCAAAGCACATATTCTCTCTTCGTCTCCACTCCCTTTCGAGTGAGTGCGTTGTCTATCACCCTCTCCCGCACTCTCATTGTTTTGGTGGGGGGGCATTCCATGCATCCAGCATTGGCATTGCAAATGAGAAGTTGCTTGCGTCCGCATTGGCGTTGACGTTGACGTTGGCGTCGGCGTCTCTGTTGCTGTCGTCTTTAGCTATTTGTGTTGAACTTTTTACAGTTGCTTTGTATGATGACGACGACGATGATGAAGAAGAAGAAGCAGATGAAGATGTCAGGGTGGGGGTATGAGGGCAAGAGGAAAAGTGTTTTTTGTTGTTGTGTCGGTTGGGTTTGATAATTATTGCAACATCGGCCTAGTGGATTATATACATATACACACGTATGTATGTGTGTATATGTATATATAGTGTGCATCATATTTCTTTCAAATTGCTTTCTATGCTCTCCGCTGTCGAATGATTCAACAAGTCCAAGGCGTAAAAATAACAACAACATGTAAAACACAGCAGCAACAACAACGAGACAACAAAATATTGTAATAAAAATATTTTTAAATTGGAATGGGAGTGGAGATTGGTAAAAGACAGACAGAGAGAGGGAAAGGGCGAGAACAACAAAATGTGTGTGTGTGTGTGTTGTGTTTTATTATTTGTTTTGTTTGGGATTTGGTTTTTGTTAGCTTCTCTTTTCTTCTGTTGGTGGAATTGGCTTTTAATTATATAGGGATCCCAGAGAAAGAGAGAGAGATAGAGAGGAACACATCAAGAAGAAGCATATAACGGTACTGGAACTTGACCTACCTACCAAAACTAAAGAACAAAAGGCAACAAAAGACACCACAAAAAAGCTCAGTAAAATCCATAAAGGAAAAGTAAAATCCATCAGACAAGCAAAAATTGCGACTTTAAGATACTCTAGAATGAAGTAGGGCTAACTTGAGAAAGAGAGAGAGAGAGACAATAGTTTAGAGAAGGAAAAAGAAGAAGAGTTTTTGTTCTAACTTTAAATAGCATTAGTAAGTGAAATAGTATAAAAATTCCTTTATCTTCTTGTCTCAGAAAGTTTTCTTAAAATGTATATACCCTACATTTTTAAGGGTATCATATTGTATATTTATATAGCAAGCCCATGTCAGATCGATCGATCAATGAGTTTGAATTGCTTTGCATACAAATTTACCAATAGATAGATAAATATTTTATTTAAATCTTATTCATAGGCAAATTAAATAACGTAAAAGTGTCAGTTTGTATTTGATTGCGGCTCGTAAATAAATCACAATCATTTTCTGTCTTTCTCTCTCTCTGCTTCACTCAGAAGAGTGTCTCAGTTTTGGTGTAAGTGTGTGTGTGTGTGTGGGCCGAAATAAGACCAATCCATAATCCTTCCAAATATGGCAAAAGCAAAGTTAAATATTTGAAATACTCAATATCAGTTCCGCCTTATCGATCGGCCATGAACAAGATCTTCTTTATTTTTTCTGTTATTTTATGGTTTCTTTACAATTCCCAAATGGTTTTGGCTGTGCTTTACTTGTTGAAGGACTCACATATGCAGTGCATCTTTTTCTTTCTCACAAAAGTTGTCTAAAATTTATATTCAAGAAGCTAATATTTGTTTTTGCAGATGGCAATAAACTTTTCAATGTGATCAAGCCTGATGAAGAAAATTCTTTAGCTAAAGGCAATCACCACTACCACGCCCACTTGATAATCTCAAGGAGCCCACTAGCTTCTACAACTTGATTAGACAGGTTCAACCTAAAATTCTTGTCACCCACACAATCGCACTGATGGAAAGACATTCAAGCAGGTTTACATACATACTTTGTCTTTTTTTTTTTGTGGAATCTCGACCCACACACACACACACACACAGACATACCTTAAGAGGCTATCCCCACCATCTCCACCATGTGGCAAAGGGAGGAGACCTGACTGCATATTTGGTATCTGATTACAGTTTGAATGCCTGCAATGAACCAGAAAATTTGCTTTGTGCCTTCGTTTTTTTGCTGTGGGCGCTTCAGATGGCCGTTTGGTTAGTTGGACGGTCCGTCGGTTGGTTGGTTGGTCGGTCAGCCAGGTGGATTGGCAAACAGGTGCTCTCCATCGTCTGACAAACAGCGAACAAATAAGCCAAAAGAAACGAAAGAAAAAAGAAAATGTGCAAAAGCTGGCCAAGATTTGCGCTACCAAGGAGAGAGAGAGAGAGAGAGAGAGAGAGAGGAGGAGAAGCAAACGAAACACAAAAACGTGACTCAGACTCCATGCAGGTCCATGGTAATGGTGATGAAGTGTGGCAACGCTGCAGTAAAGCACAAGCTACAACAATTACAGTTATTTTATGAGTTTGCAGAGCAGAACCGAACTGCAGCAGCACCTAAAACTCGCATAGGAAGAGGAGTGAAGCGAAGAATGAACAGGAGGAGGAGCAGTAGGAAGAGAAGCAGGCAAAGGAGACAAACTACATCGTTGGCCACTTCATTTTGCAAAGAGAGCGGAAATTTAATGAGGACGTCTCTCACTCCCTCCCCGCCCCTCTCTCTCTCTCTCTCTTTCACACCCACAACGAAAACGACGACGACGACGACGATGATGATGATGCAGCTCACTCGTTTCCAACAAAAATTTCTCTCGAGGCACACAAGGCCTGCGGACGCTTTGTAATGATGCGTTTAGCCGATTATGATGAACCATTCCACCAGACCTGATGCTGCTTCTGTAGTAATTGGAAATGCCAAAATGGAGCAGCAGCTAACCGTAGCATACAGTTTGCCAACTTTTGTGGTCATTTAGAGCGCTCTGCTGAGTGCATCCTAACCAAAGAGAAACAAGAGCGAAGCGACCATTAAAACAAATGAGTTTGGGGGAGCCAGCAGCAAGTAAGCAAAAGATGAAACTCCCCCTTCCTCCCTCCCTCCCTCTTTGAATCGGTATTAAATATTGGGACATAAAATGAGCTCACAAATTGTAAAAGAGATATTATATTCATTCCCCTTTCAAAGAAAAACCAAGAGATACTAAAGATCTTAAGATTATAATGCATTTTCCAAGCCATTCAACTCTCTTGACAGTGGGAGGCATCAAGTTTATCAAACTGTTTGCTGCCATTTACCATCCAATGTCGGTTATTGAATCTTTACCAAACCAAGAAACATAAAATCTCTGCACCTATTACCAACATTTCAATTCAATTCATTATTTCCTTTATTGCTCTTTGATAGTACAATGTTCTTAAAGCTATATGTGATAGGAAGATTTTACAGAGTTATAGCGATTGCTTTTCAGCTGAGAAATTTTTATATACCAACATTGATTCCAAGTTTTGCATGGAAACTCAATCAATGGTTCATATTATGGCGAATTTTTTGAAACTAGAGGCAAGTTAGAGACTCAAGAATGAATAAGTCTGTAAAACCAAATGAATGTATTATCAAATCAAAAAATTCATTCATTTGATTCGCTTCTCCTTTCTAGTCAGCCACATGAACAAATGAATGAATCATTTCAATTGTTGGCCTCATTAAATTGATTCATTATGGAAGTGAATGTCTCCGAAAGTCGATTTGAATACAATTATGAGGCTCTCTAATATCGATTGATGGCTTCTTTTGGGTCCTAATTATGAAGAATTAGGGGTTTTCATTCGTTTTGCATAGGGGTCTAGGTACAGTTTGGCACTTGACACGACATTTACATAAAACTTGGGCAAAACCAACTGTTGCCAGGTAACATCCACTCCCCCCACCCCTTAACAGAACAGTTGGCGGCATAGTTCACTCGATAATCATGTTGACAATGAATTTTCCTTGGCGGCCAAAAACGAAAACACAAAAAAGGAAAAGTGAAGAGCGGCAACGTTGCGGCACAAACTTGAATACACTTTTTGGGTGCCATGTGGCATGTCAATATTTCCACCATTTGCAGCAATTTCTTTTCGTTTTTCCTCCTCTCCACTCCACTCCACTCCACTCCCTCTCTGCTCTTCGCTTCACTATGTGGCAAAAGGTTAACACGTTGTTTCCCTCTTTACTTTGGGCTTTCTATGTATATGCCATCGTCCCGTTTCGTTGCCGTTCGTTTAATTTTATTGCCTAATTTTCAACTTTGATTGCTGGCACGCCCCTGCCGATGCCGATGCCGCTGCCCCTGCCCCACCCAACCACCACCACCATAAGCACCCACCAGCGTCACTTTCACGCTCGTTGACATTTCTTTTTTTTCTCTTTTTTGGCTTTGGTTTCTCACATTTTTCCTGTTTAATTTTCAATTTGCTTGCAGCACTCCAAACGTGAGAAAGAGAGAGATAGAGAGAGAGAGACCGAATGAGATAATCAATTTTTATATTTATTTTAGCATTTTTATGTGGACATTCGAGGGGGCTATTAATGTTTGAGTAAGAGTATGGCCCACGCCCATAAATGCATAAAGGATGGGCGTAATTGTTGGTGCCTCTAAACATTAAACGCTTCATTAAGTCAATCAGCATTTTTATCACAAGGGATTTGAGAAGAGCTTAAGGATGAAGAGGCTCATTAGTCCCCAAAGCTTTGGACTCCTCCCGTCTTTGGGAGGCGAGTCAGGCGAGTCACACGTTTCTTTCTGTCAAGCTGAAACCTGGAGAATGATATTGACTGGAAGCCTTTTGCAAAAGGATCTTCAAAGTCTCCAAAAGTCTCCTGTCTCCAGGTTAAAAGGAGTCTCTCCCTTTGAACCATGAACCCAAATTTTGTTAACGTTTCCAATTTCCTGCTTAGTCAATGCCATCATCATCTTTTTGACTGCAATCTGAGTACGACAGGTGCACAAAAATGCAATAGTTGCATTATCTCTTATCTCTCTCTCTCTCTATCATTAGCCGCATCTTTTTACCACTTTAATTAAGGGGCAGTAAGCCAGAAAGAGAGAGAGAGCGAGAGATATGCTTTTCATATCTTTTAGTAGGCGTCTGGCTTTTGCTTCCACTTGGCTTCTTGGCTTGATTAAATGTTGCCAATGCCAACAACAAAAACAGTCACAAAGAGTCTTCCAATCACTAAGAACTTTTCGACGCCATCTCCACATTGCCCGCCCCATCCTCCAATGCCGTCGTCGTCATCAACGTCGTCAACGTCTCAAGAATTTTAAAACAAAAACAAAAAAATAAACGCACAGCATGCGAAATTGGTGAGCGGAAGCGCCAAAGATTGAGTTGCTATACCAAACAACAACAACCACAACAACAACAGCAACCAGAATGGGCTAAAATGAAGAGAAATAACCCCTTCGGAATACAAAAAAAAAACAACAAGAAGAAGCCTCTTTGTCTGTCAGCTTCAATTGGTGGTTTTTGTTTCATGCTTTTTGGGAGTCATGATAAGCATTTTATTTTATACCAAAAATTACAAGCAAAAGTGGGGGCGGGGAAACAGTCAAAGTCAAAGTCCAGTCAACGATTTGATCAAAAAATATATTTATCTAACGATCTTTTGTGGTCTACCCGAAAAACTCCCACGAAAAACTCGTTTCAATGCGCTCAAAAAACAAAAACATTTCTCAGTAAAAAGTTATTACACGGAGAGGAAAAATTATGAAATTATAAATAGATATTCTCTGAGTTGGGTAATTGCGAAAACATTAGTTGGAAAATGCAAATAGAAGCAAAAGTTTTCTCATTTTCACTCTCTCTTCTCTCTCTCTCTCCCTCTCTTCATCTCTTTCTTTTGGTGATAAGGTGCACAGGTGCAATAGAAACCTGGAAAATTCGAAAACGAAAGTCAACTTTGCCGTTGGCTGATAAGCAATCAGGAGACGGGGCAAGGGGATGGGGATGGGTAAAAGAAAAAGTGGGGGGTGGGGCATAAAGCAAGTTGCATTTGCTGGCAATTCGTTGGTGTTGTTGTTGTTGTTTTTTGTTTACTTTTGGCGCCTGCGGCCGATTTCATTTGACTTCTCAAACGACGCGTCGCCTTCCCTTATATTATTTGCCCAGCGATTTGTGTCGATACACAAAATACCAAAACATGAATCAGATAGAAACACACACACAAATACACAGCAAGAAAAATTATCTTAAACTTGTGTGCTCGTATAATTGATTCAACGATCACTCTGTTAGGTTAAAGTGTTTTTTAGAGTGTATATCGATAGAGGGGGAGAGGGAGCAGGGGGAACAAGTAAATGGTGGTTGGACAGACAAACAAATTACAAACAAATTGTCGTCGTCGTCGTTGTTTTTGGTGGTCCCAAGCATCGATTGCCGTGCCTGCCTTCCCCCCCCTTCCTTACCGTTTCAACTTTTCGACAACTGCGTTTTCTCTTATCAGACAAACACACACACACACACACACACACACACGACTTTCAGGTGGCATGGGACACTCATTGGTCCTCCTACTCCTCCTCCTCCTCTTGAGGTCAGTCCAGTGCCACAATAAGTACTGATATATAGTCAGTTCAGTCCTAGAACATCAACTGATAAGAAACAAGCAACAAAAACGGGGTAAGGGATGCCAATTGACCCTGTCGTCTAGACAGACATGTTGACTGGTTAGCTGGTTGGTTGGTTGGTTGCCTCGTTGGTTCAGCTTTGTCATTAAGTCGTCTCTCAACTTTGATGTTTGCTGACCAATGAAAAATAATGTGCTTATTGAGCAAAAGATAATGATTACAGCAGCAGGCAAAACAGGACTCAAAGGATAATACATAATATGTGACGCACAAACTCACTTTCACCTCTTATGATCCTTTCTGTAGCTCTAGAGTACAAAAAAGTTGGCTTGTTCAGAAAAGGATAGGGTTATAGGGTTATATATCAGATTCGTTGGCTCCCCCCTAAAGTATGCAATTGCCTTTTTTCAGCTCAGTAAAATAAAACATTTTAATTGTTCTTTAGCTTATGGATCTTGTGTTTGGTCTCCTCAATATGAGTTTTATCAAAACAAATTAGAATCTATTCTAGTCGACTTCAGTTAATTAACCTTCATGCTTTAACTAATCGTAGAACAATGCTTGGTGTAACTTTTCTTTACAAACTTTTGAATGGTGAGATTGACTCTTAACATTTCTGTTCCATCTAGAAGGACCCGCAATTTCACACCGCTTATACTTCCCACTTGCACAACTAACTTTTCTCTGCATGAACCATTTTTTCGTGTACTATGTAGTGACTACAACAGACTTTGGCACGTTATCGGTTCCGAAACATCGCTTCCGGGTACAAAAACTGCGATCTTGTCGCCTATGCCCTGAGTTCGGAATGGGTAGAGGTTGTAACATTAACTTTACTTAGGGTCATTCGTAACAGGCACGGTCCTGGTGTCATATGGGCCACTTGTTCGTACTGAGCGTTGTACGACTACGTCTATATAAATTAAAATTGTAAACGTTCCAACTTTGTTTATAAATGATTTCCGACCTCTTTGACTTTTCAAAAGTATTGAAAAGTTTACCCAAAAGTATATTCTTTGCCTGCCCATTGCATAATTTAAGGGGCAACTTTCTCATCTTTCGTTTTCCGAAATTCTAGATCTAAAATTTCCTTAGATATTCAGTGAAAGAGTTTTCATCTAAGACATTTCTAGAGAATTAGAAGAGTTTTCCTCATTTTGAACAATTGGTTTTCGATAGTTGCAACAGTTGAAATAGATTTTCACTGTGGAAAACATTAAAACCATTAAAACCATTATCTAGATAATGGTCCTAGCAGCATCTTTTACTAAAGAAAAATGCAAAATCTTCTTCATCTTTTCCATGTTTGGTATGATTTTTGGTAGCAACAATTTTGTTAATTTCCATTTGGTAAGCAATACTTTGCAGTGTTTCTTTTTTTTTTTTTGGTAATTTTTGTTACTTACTTGAGCAAATTGTGGTGTGTTTTGTTTTGTTTTATTTTATTTTTTTTATGATAAATTTTTAATTTCCGCTGATGTTATTTGATTTTGTCTTTTTTTGACAGTTTGTTGATTTGATAGAAAGCTTTCTCAATTCTTTTGAACGTTTTCTTTTTTATTTTCTTTTTCGTTTCATTTAAAATGCAACTCTGTGCATAAATTTGCCGGGTTGCAGCATTTTTTCTGGTTTTTTGTTTTTTGTTTTTGATGGCCTGTCTTTTAAATTTTTAATTAAAACAAATAAGAAACACAAGAAAAAAAAAGAACCAAACGAAACGAAAGAGTTTTATTTAATCCATTTTGTTGCTGTTGTTGTTGTCGTTGTTGTGGTTGGTATTTTTGCATAATGCACTCAAGCGCACATTCATTCAATCATTCATTTCGTTCAAGTTGGCTGTCATGACAACTGACTGGGCCCCACCCCCTCGTCCAGTCACCCTTGATCCCCCCAGTCTCTCAGTATGTAAATAAAACGAATATTTATTCGAGCATTTCAATGCACGTAAAGCAAAATGCCACTCGACAATGCAAAACAAATTGAAAAATTGAAGAATCGCTTTTGCCAACACACACCTAGCCAGGTCTTTATTTCTTACCCCGAATTAAAGTTGGCTAAAATACCGAATTCTGATCAGATCCTGAATATCAAAAGTGTGGCAAGTGGCAAACGGAGATCAGTTCGACAAGGTGCCAGGTTTTGTGGAATTCTTTATCTATAATGTGCAAACTGCATTTACTTCTTCTTCTCCTGTTTTTTTTTTTGTTCTTAATTTACAGTTAATAAACATTAACCGCAAGTGGCCCAGTGCCAGCCCCACTAAAAGTGTTACAAGGGGGAATATGAATGAAAGAAAGGAGGAGAAGAAGGTGGCAAATGATTCGATACGTTTCGATTCTTCATTTAATAGCTAAACTGTCCCGTCTCTGTCTCCATCTCCATCTCCTTCTGCTTCTCCTCCTCCTTCACTTAAAGTCTTTTACAAAGTGTTGTCACATTTGTGAGGGAAAAACATTGATTCATTAATGATGGCCGATGACATTAATGTGCCACACACACACACACACACACTTAGAGAAGGGCAAAAGGGTAAGAAAGTTATTTCTGGAACTCATCTATCATAATTTCTACATATTGATCGAGCATGCAGCTTTCCCTCTATTAGCAGTTAATTTTCATGCAGAGTTGTCTCTGTTTATGGTTTTTCAATAAAAACTTAATTGAGTTTTCCCATATTCTTCAGTCACAAAATGTATGTCAAAGATTTGCAATCGCAGCCACGAAACAAGAATTATGAAACCAGACTTTATTTGGGCATCTCGCAAACGTTAAATTTGTTGTTGTTGTTGTTGTTGTTTTGTGGGGGGCTTTTCCCAATTCTTTTTTTGCCAGTGATAATTGTGTGTTGGAATTCTGAGGAACATTTGACTGACTCACTGAAAGCGGCGGCGTCTATTAGACTGGTCTCTGTCCGAGTAGAAGTCGAAGATCATACGATAAATGTCAGTTGTAAATATATATCTCAGTTTATTGTATGTATGTAGGTGAGTCAACATATGCCGCCCCCCCCTTTTCCTAGGGGCAATGCATTGCATCCGTCTAACGCGAGAGATCAATGTGCGGCTTTATCTATGTTAACAACAAAAACATAAGCAAAAAAAGCTAAACAAAACGACCAACAACAACAGCAACAAATACAATAAAAGTTATAGTTTGGTTCTTTTTTTTTTTTGTGTGTATTTTACTTAGATTGTTTTTGTTAATTAAAATAAACAGCACACGCACACACACATAGAGGCAAATTTAAGCCGGCACACACACACACACACACACACTCGCACACCTTTATAATTGGTAAAGTAAAACATTAAATAAATACATAAAGAAGAAGAAAACGGCAAAAAAATTTGTTTTGTTTTTTTGTGGATTTTTTTTATTTCATTTTTTTTGTTTTTTGTATTTATATATGGCATTTGTTTTGAGGCTTTATTTTTGCAACTTGCGGCACACACACAGACACAGACACACACACACATGCACAAGCACAACAACAAAAAGAAAAAGAGAAAAAATAACACACACACACACACAGAGAGAGAGAGGGAGAGAAATAAACACTCTAAAGCAAAACCAACTTTGAGGCAAACACAAAAATTTGGCCGTAACCCCGCGTTAACGAACCGCCTGCGACAAAAGTTCAAATTAGACTGTTATTTTAACAGTTGAAAATGTTCATGTTAAAAATTTAACATAGCCGAAACATAGACACGACCTTAACATAGCCCCCAAGTTAAAGCTCCCCCGACGTTCGTTTTGTTCGTTCGTTTTGCTCTGAAAACATGTGGAGCTGCTGTTACTGTCTCTGTCTCTGTGTGTGTGTGTGTGTGTGTGTGTGTGTGAAACGAGTTTCTGCTGTTTGGGGAGCGCGCTGCGTTGGCCCGAACAGTGGGTCGTAATGCAGAACGAAATACCAGATGGTCAAATGGACTGAACGATAACATTGTGAGCAAAACATAATGAGGAATCATTTAAATTTCCAATTTTTTAAACTTTTGGTTAATTTTTGGTCAAGATAAATAATTTCACAAAAAAATATTACAATTTGTACAATGAAAATCGTAAACTAAAATTCTGAAATTTCCAAATAGAGAACAAACTTCAAGGATTAACTTAGAACAAAATAAATAGGCTTATTCGAACAAAAATTCGTTAAAGTACATAAAACTATATAAGATAAGATATTTATAAGGAATTAGCTCTTTTAATTAGAGCAAGAGATTCTTTAAATTTATATTTAATTGCCTTATTTTGATTTTAAATCCAAACTTTGACGTTAATTTACTCTTACTACGAGAGAAATTAAGGATCCTGTGCTATTATAAATTATTAAGAAAAGTCCTCTAGAAAATAAAAGTTAATTGAAATAATATTAATTTCATTCATTAGTTTTAAATGAATGGGCAGTGATTGTAAATTAAAGCCAATCTTCTTACTAGCTATAGCTACTAGGCCCTAAGTTAACAAATGGACTAATTAATTGTTGTTTAAATCTACTTAAATATGTATTTTTAAATGAATTTTACTTCTTCCTTACAAAATTTGGGCCCCAAAAATTTCTTGTCTCACAATTACAAAATCTTCATAAGATTGATTTTCGAAATATTCACTTTCATAAATAATTATTATAAATATCTCTAGGAGCATTTGAAAGGTGTAAGCAATTTGTACCACTGTGCGACGACCGTCCCACACAGCATAAAGTTGTGTTGTTGCGCAAATCGCATGCGTTATGTATGTAGCATGGTGGGTGGATGGGGTGCGTTATGGCATGGGGAAAGGGGGAAAGGGGGAAGGGGAAGGGGAAGGGAGGGTGCTATAGATCGGCAATTCAAATGAATGCCTGCCGCTGCCTGCACGCAGATTGCAATGCATTGAGGTTGCTTTTTGTCTATTTGTGATCAAAATCAACTGCATTGGCATCAGCATCAGCACACACGCACACACACACACACACACACACATGCATATGTATATACAATTACAACAAAGCTGCTGCATTGTTTTTGGTCAACTGCATTGCTGCCCGCCGCGGCAATTGCAACTGAAATAAACACACATAGAGAAAAACTATTAAAAGATGCGCAATGCAAATGCAACAAAACTTTTATGACCATTAAAGGGGGTGGAGAGGGGAATGGCGGGAAGGGAGCGAAATGGGTAGTAGGCGGCGCCGAATACCACAGTCGCCGCTGCCGCAATATTGACAAGGCGAGGTCGAGGAGATCGCTAACCCCCCACCATTTCCATTCCCATCCCATGCATCCCCCCATTTTCCCCCACTACAGTTTTCAGTTTACACTGCACAACAAAGTTTCAAACAAGAAGAAACTGAAAGCATACCAACCGAAACGAATAAACCGAAATGGTGGCTGTTTAACCGATACACTTAATGTACGTTAACGGTAGCTTATAATGTTTGAGCCGAGCTTTCGAGAGCTTTCATTGAAATGCAGTTTGTAATCAATTTGGTTGAAGAGTGCAAAATGCATTCGCTTTTGTTGCAGTTGGCCAAAAAGCTCAGCGAAGCGTGTAGAGAGAGAGAGAGCAGGAAAGAGAGCAACAGAGAGATCGTAACAATTGCCAAGGAAGTGGAACGTATCCAAGTTTCGACTGTGTGTGTGTGTGTGTGTGTGTGTGTGTGCATTGTCATGGCAACTTGAACGTGGGAGAGCCCTTCCCAGTGGCTGGGCCCCAAAAGCTGAGACGATGTTGTCTGTTATCACTTGTTTTACAGGGCTGAATTCAGTTAACTAGCGGCCGATCTAGAAGCCATCTACAATTTCATAATCCGGCCCTGTTCCCTCTTGCTGCTGCTTGTTGCTTGCCTTTGTTCTTGTGGTGGGCATATGTGGAATAATGGCCTCGAGCGATCAAGCAAACAGCAGAACTTGCTGATGCTCATGGGTGTTGGGGGTGGGGGAGGGAATTGGTGGAGAGAAGTTGGAGATCGACCAGCTGTTGCTTTTGTTTTGTTTGTGCTTGTTTTTGTACTTCAATTCAGAGACAAAGAGAATGGGAGAGAGAGAACGAGAGCGAGGGAGAGTGACCGACAGAAATAGATGGAAGCTAAGTGGTTAGCTGGCTAAATTCTCTCTTTCTCGTAAATTTTTGGCCATAAAATATAAATCAAAATTAATGTCATGCAATAATTAATTGAAGTAATTAATGTGCTTTCCACAATGGCTCATATTTGAGGTGAGTGGGGAGACAGAGAGAGAGAGAGAGAGAGAGAGTGACAGGGGGTTAAAAGGAGGAAGGATGCTTAAATTATAATTTCTTAGCCATTTGAATGGCATTTGTTTTGGGGCTATTACTTTAATTACATATGCAAAGCCACGCAGCAGACAAATAGGGAGTCGGCATCCACCCACCACACCCCCACCCACCCACACACACACACACACACACACACACACACACACACACACACACACCCACACACACACTCAAGGGCAACATGTGCCCAAAATGGCAGCAAACCGAATCAGGTTCCAATTTAATCGTTCGGTCGGACCCTCACCACAAGCAACATGAAAAGGACATTTATACCACATAAATTGAAAAACTATTGACAATCGTCCTACACCCCCCTCTCTCTTCTTGCCTTCTACTTGGCCAACCAACTCCCCCTCCCGCCACGACTGGCCACAAGTCTACCCTGTTGGCCCTGTTGTTATTGGGCAGGAGGAGGAAGGGGGCATTATCACATGCGATAAATATTTATATGGAAATGTAATGACCCCCTTCCAACCGATTTCGGATATCCTACTCACAGTTCGGTTTCTCCCCTCTGACCCCCCCACCAACCCCCCTTCATCCTGCTCATCGCGCAATTAATGTCACCACATCCTTTTGGGCCTTATTAATGTCCTTGGGCAGGGGGTTGGTTGGGCCCATTAATGTCGCATGCTCCCTCCCCCCTCCCCCCGCAAATTGCCCGGTAGAAAACAATTAATTTGCTCATAATGCAATTTATATCGGTTTCGTTTTTGCTTCTCCGTTTGGCCAATGTGTTTTTGCCTGACTTTTGGTACTTATCCTGCCGGTTCTTTTACTAGTCTGCCATCTCCTCGGCCTTCAACCACATAATGTGCATATTTCGGTGGTTTTAAAGGCCAAATGATTAATTATTAAAAAGCCCAAAAACAATTCGCGTCGAAAACCTCAAAGAACAAAACGCACACAAATCGAGTGACTTAAAGTTTTGATACCCTGCAGGAAGATATCATAGGGAATTCCATTTATTAAAGTAAATAGTGCCAAGCACATACAACTTGGACTGATTAATATGGGTTCTAAGCCAGATTTGATTTACATATTTAGCATTCTGCAGGGTATCTAATAAAACGACTGAATAACATTCAACAAAATGAAAATTATGGCCAAGAGTGAGATGGAGAGATGGAGTAAGAGAAGACGGAATTTCACATAGAAAATTCCAAACTATTGTTTCTCCATACCTTGGGTATGAATCATAATGGCAAAACGCAGGATTATTTCGACTACAATTTTGAAATATTTAAAGTTACATTCAAGAAGAGTTCCTTTGAAACAAGCCCATTTATTATTTATAATATTTCACCGAGGAATTCCTTAAATTTCCCTTAAGCTCGAATTAAATTCTATCTAAAGAGATGAATCCATCTAAAATGTGATGCCTATTGTTATCTACTGCATCTGCATTTGAAGTTGTTTTCCTTTCTTATTCTTGACTTATGTAATTGGGTAGATGCCTGACATGAGGCCAGTCCTAAGAGTCAATTCAAACCGGAAGTGAAATTCTCCAAGTTCATGTGCTTATACACTGCCCCAAATGACTAATTCGAGGAGTTCTAATCCAAAAACTACCAACATATTAATCACAAATAATGCCGCAAATGTGTTACAAATATGATTCAAAAACTTGGATTACTCTCTGGAAAGGGTGTGAGATGATGATGCCCGCATGTATGTACATATGTTGAGAACTGCCAGACACAGTGGAGACACATTGTGGTGGTGGCCCTTCTCCACTTCCACCTCCACCCACCTCTTTGAATAGAAAATATACTGTAAACAAACTGTCAAACAAAATCTTGTCTAGTCTTGAGACATACTCTTACATATGTTGCAGATGTCAAAAAAACGACAAACGATGAACGATGATGATGATGATGATGATGATGACGATGATGATGATGATGATAATGATGATGACGGTGGTGAATCTAACTTACTTACATACTCGAACTTCAAAAAGTTCAGACCGTTAAAAGCGTCAAGAAAGAGACTTACCTGCAAATAGAAAAAAGAGAGAGAGAGAAAGAAAAGAAATGACATTAATTGAATTTTTCTTCTTCATTTTTTCAGCTTGCGTCAAATAATTAAAAACTTTTTTTTTTCAAAATTGTTTTGGGGAGACTAACCCACAGGTCATTTGATTCTGATGGGGTCAAAGACAGAGGGCCATGAGGAAATTTTTACGACTCTCCACACCAAAAAAAAAAAACAAGCAGGAAAAAATAACTTGAAAAAAAAAACAAAATATTATGCCAAAGTTTAAATACCCTTTCGGTTGCCTTAACAAGCTTCAAAATTCTATATTTATAATGAGTATAAAGCCAAAGAAAAAGGAAAACTTTCTATATAGAAATATATTTATTAAGTTGTCTCGTCAGAAAACTTATTCTTAAAGTAAGCTAATACTAAATCATAAAGTTAACTAATCTTTCTAATCAATATTAATAAATATTTATTCTTTTTGAAACTGGTAATATTTATTCAAAATGAGTCGATGGCCTTAGCAGCTAGCACTCTTAACCCGTTAGTTATTATATTATTTTGTATAATAATTAATAATAAATAATAATAATAATAATATTCAAAATGAAGTAAGAAAGTCGTCTCGCCGACTTAGGTATACCATACACCAGTAAAGCAAATATTTCAACTTTATTAAACAACTGCATTTTCACATGCTTCTTACAAGCATATCTTAGTATCTCGCTCACTCAATCATACGAGCACCCTAGCGCCCCCACCAGCCAACGGCCAACTCCGGCCTTATGGAAAAACGTTTATATGCATAACTCGACTGTTTTTTGTCCGACTTCGATCAAATTTAGTATTTTGCTGGATATTAGTATCAAATTTAAGTGCGCCAAATTTGATTGCATAAGGTAGAAAAATACGGGAGATAATCGAGTTTTTTCAAATTACGGGGGCGGAAAAGGGCGTGGCAAAATTTTTATGCATACAAAATGTGTGCATTTACTAAGCGAATGTACATACCAAATATGGTGTCTCTAGCTGGAATAGTTTTTGAGATAAACGCTTTTTTCAAATTGCGGGGGCGGAAAGGGGCGTGGTAAAAATTTGAAATAAACTTGATCACTTTACATACTACACGAGTCTACATACCAAATTTAGTGGCTGTAGGTCTTATAGTATCCGAGATCTAGGTGTTCATACGGACAGACGGGCGGATGGACAGACGGACGGACGGAAAATAGATTTTATTGAAATGAAAACAATTGTTCCTAATGTATGATGGATAATTCCAACAATTGTGTAAGGTTGGCAAGAATGAGCTTTCATCTATTAAAATACATATGTATTTTAAGTACCCCAATTTGAATGAAGAGTATAGAAAACGTATGCCCTACGGTCAGGACAACTGGTGCTCCTGTAATTAAATAAAGCCCCCCATGCTATTGAGTTTAGGTTTACGAAGACAACAACAACGACAACAACAAGAGGAGAGAAAAAAAAAAATGAAAACAAAAGTATCTTAATGCCATTTGAAGTTGAAGTAGTCCACGAGAAATCCAAGAAGCAGCAGCAGCAGGACCTAGTAGTAGTCCTGGAAAACGTTGCTAACCATCCCAATTGGAAGATGGCAAGGGGCAAGGAGGTCCGAGGAGGAGCATTGACTGGGGACATGCGGAAAGTTGAAGTTGGCATTCTGTTTGCTGTCTGAGATGAGAGAACAAAACACATACCGCAACGCGAACTATTGCTCCCCTAGGATAAATTAATAAATTTTCCAGCGAAAGTTGAAAAAAAAGAAGAAAAATAAAGGGAAAACAAGCAGGGAGAAACAAGGAAATGAACAAATGTAGCAAAAGGCATACACACACATAAAATCAACTGGGCAACTGATGAAACTGGAAGTTGGAGTTGCAAATGGAGACAGAGATGGAGCTGGAGATGGAGATGGAGCTGCAGTTGAAGTTGAAGTCGTGGTCAAAGACATTGGCCATATGTGACATTACAATGTTGCAAATATGGCCATAAAAAAAGAAAAACATATATGGCCAGCAAGTTGGCTATTGCAACTTTCTCTTCTCTCGAAGAATGCCATCGAGGGCCATGATTGGATGGGTTAGGTTAGGTCCTACAGATGATCTCTGTGACATAATAGACATATAAGTAAATGTATCTGAAGGGAAAAGGGTATCTGAAATGCTTTATTTAAATGTTCAAGCTAATTTCTTTTACTTCCATCACTCCCATTTGCTTGTCACCACACAACAACAACAAGTAATAAAAAAGAAAAACGAAAAAGAAAATATGAAAAAGTGTGAAAAAACACTTTAAAGCAATGTCATTTCCCTTTTTCTTTTTATACCCTTTCGCACCCTTCGTCGACCCGTCGACCCTTTTACCACCCACTTTTCTTCTCTTCCCTCCCCTAAACGCCCTTGTTTTCCGCTTTCCCATAACAACAAAGCAATAAAATGATGGGCAATGCCATTTTTGGCTTTTCACACCAAAAAGCAGAGAAAAAGAAACAGCAGAAGAAGAGGAAAAGAGGAATAACAAGCAATTGGAAAACTTAAGAAAGGGAAAACTGTGCAAAAAAAAACAACAACAACAACAATTTCTCGGCAAGTTTTCCCTTTTTACCAGGCAGCAAATTAGCAAAACGTCTCCCCCCACTCCCCACTCCGCCCTCCGCCCTCACCAATCTCGCTCATTGCATGTGCCATTTAATCAACAAAAACACTTTTTATTGTGAAAAATTATGACAGAGGCAAGGGGATGGGAAAGGGAGGGAGGTGTAGGGCTATTTAGTCGCTTGTTATTGTTGCTGGTTGTTGCTGCTGTTGTTAATGTCAAAAGTGTTATTGTTATGCAGACAATTATAGCATGCGATAAAAACGCTTAGCTGGAATGGTTTCCTTTTTTGTTGTTTTTTTTTGGGTTGGGTAAAGTCTGTTATAATGAGAATAGGCAACGCCCTGCCTGCTCGGCTCCCCGCCATATAAAAATGAGAAAATATGTTTATTAGAAACTCCAAAAAAGGATGAAAATGGACAAGAGAAAGACATAAAAGAAATGTGGTAAAGTGGGTGGGTAGGTGGGTGGCGAGGAGACGTGGAGGTGGAAGCCAAACAGCTGTTACCTTATGCTGATCAAAGATCAATTTCTACAGTTCAGTTATCAAAAGCATCTTGACCTCTTCTATCCCCATTTGAATAAGCCAAAAACCAAAAAAAAAAAAACCTCAACTAATTTTTCCATCTCTATGGATTCCTTTTAAAATTGAAACAATTTGTCCGAGTGTATTTTTATTTACACCAAAATAATCCAGCTCTTCCCCTCCCCTTCTCTCATTCCCTTTTCGGCTTCCCGGAGAGACATTAAAACGCCAACAGCTGCACTCAAAAACTAGTGTAAACAATATGAACAAGATTTTCATTTCGGTATCAAAAAATATATATATATCATGAATCAGGGATCATGGATCAACAGTGCTTCAAGTCAAAACATGTGACACATGTCCGCAAATGGATAAATCTTAGCAAGGAGGAGAGGAGGAAAAAGAGTTTTAAACATCAAAAGGAATATGCGTATAAACATATATGTATTTCGAAATACATATCGTCAAAAAATCATCATCAAACTGTGTGGTCTGACCACTAACACTTTCCGCCAAATATTAAGCATTAATGTTCTTAAAAATTGTAAATACAAGCCATAAAATAAATACTAAGAACTACTTCTGATCTCTTTCGAAATAGCCAAAGAGTTTACGGATTTCAAAAATCACTTTGAAAGGAAAGAATTTATTAAAGTTTATCTTTGGAATTTCAAGTTTAACTGAAATCTAGAAAACTATCCACGATCATTAACTATTTCGTTGCTTAAGGATGAATGTTGTCCAGGGCTTAAGTTCAATGCAATTAATCATAAAAACAGTCTTTTTGTCATTAACTCTAAAAGATGGCAAAAAAAAAGAAACTGTAAAGAAGAGGAAAGGCAAACCCATTTTCCGCTAGTTTATTTTTAGTGTATTCTCTCTCTCTCTCTCTCTTCCTCTGCATCCCCCTCGCGTTCTCTCGTTCTTTCTAATGCTGATTTTTCTTATAATTTCTAGCCACAGCATTCCACAAAAGTTTATGGCCATTCATCTTAGTCAATTATAGTCGTAGGCTTCCTTTTTATTCCATGTTCTTTCGTGCGGATCGACCGATCGATCGATCTAGTTGATCTTTCATTTCCTGCCCCCACAAACAACATCAACAAAGTGACACAAAGTGTATGGAGTCGTTTTGCAACTTGAATCTTTGTCTTTAATGGCCGCAAACCGAAAATAGTCGAGACTAGTCGAGATCCCTGGCAAAAAATGTTGATGATATGTAGTCAGAGGCATCCTCATCATGATCATCATCATTATCATTATCTTTGTCGCCTGACCCATATTTATTTTTGGCTTCCTTTTGCTCTAGGTATAGCAGCACTTACTTACTAGACGTCGTTGTTGCTGGCACTTACCGAAATGGAAAGAACTTTTCCAGTAAATGTCGTCCCAGGCTGCTCGTTGTCATCATTGTGTGCAAAAAGAAAATGTACGAGACCGAAAAGTGATCGACACGATGTATTCAAAAGGAAATTGCGCACATGCACAATTGAAATACGCTTTAATTAAACTAATCAGAAGATATACATATATTTATTTTATAGTATGCACAAGCACACACACACACACACAATACTGAGGCAGACGCCCACACTTGAAGTACATGTTGCAGATACAGATACTTATACCATATAATATATAAGTATTACGTATCTCACTTAATAAATGCACACCACAAATAATGCAATATTTTGGAAGGCAAACAACAACAAAAAAAAACATATTAAAAAATAAACAAAACAACAAATATTATTAATTTATAACGGGGCGACGCGACGCGAATTTCTTTTGTTGCATTTCTTTATCTGAGTCTTCTATATTCATTAAGATTGGAAGAACTTTTTCAATGTCCACAAGTGAATTGAACTCCAGCCAATTAGTCATTTCCCTAGTCATAGTCATTATAGTCAAAGACATAAAATTATTAGCTCGATCTATCTACAGATTCTTCGATGAACTAACTAACTATATGTTTAGGTGTTCTCTAAACAATCTACGCGAATCTTCTTATGGAGCAGCATTGTCTTTGCAAAATAAGGATGTCCAATCAAACTGCTTTCAAAATTTAAGGATTCAGACTAACATTTGTATTGTATTGTATTGTATTAAAGTATAGGATATAGTTGTAAACTATCAACCTAACTATATTTTACAACTAAGGCCTTCGGCTTAGACGAAAACTACATCCATACACTAGCCTAAGACTAAATTTAATCGATAACATTATGAAAATATGAATTTCTGCCCCTTTTCAATCTTTATTCATTAGTATTTGGTTTGCATTGAAAGCTCTGGGTCCTTCCCCTCTCTCTCTTTGCCTATGTGTATCAATTACACTTTACAATTTGTGTAAACTTATGAGCAGACGTTTAAGATGAAATTTTGTTACACTTTTGTTATGATTTCCAAAAAAAATATACAAAAAATTATGAATAATGGGCAAAGTTCTCTTTGTTTAAAATAAAGAAGAAAAACAAGAATCTCTACGACATATTCGTCTGAATCAAAACGAATGATTCGTTGGAAATGAATGATTCATTGAAGGTAAAAGTTAGTTTGGAAAACAAATGTTTTCAGGCCTGTTTTCTGATGATTAAACACACACAAAACCTATAGAATAGGATAGTGTCCTTCAGCTGAGCAGAGACAGTGAGTGAGAAAGAGAGAGAGAGAGAAGCAGTCGAGTCGAAAGAGTTTTAATGCTCTGTTGATCATGATCATGATGTTGGAAATGGACTTTCTTTGAAGACAATTTGCATTTGGAGTCTCAGTGGGTTTTGTTTTGTGTTTTGTTTTGATACTCTCGTGCTTCAGCAATTACATAAATTGCGAAATTCGTTTCGTCTCTTTTCAATCGTTGTTCTATCTGCTGTTCCTCTCCCCACATCTCCCCTCCTCTATGATCTTTTATGGTGTTTGTCAAGAGAGTGAAATAAAAGTCTTTTACTTTTATTATGCACATGTATTTCTTGTTCCAGCTAGTTGCTCGCTGAGCTTAGCTTAGCTCAGCTCAGCTTGTTCAAGTTACCGTTAACCGTTAGCCCAGGTTACAGCACACACACACAAATAACGCGCAAAAAACGGTGGTGGGGATAAAGGGGGCGGGGTAAAGAAACAACAAAGTTTCGAAGTTTGGCGAATATCACGATGAATCATAAAATAATTTGTTTCTCTTTTCCACTTTGGCAAGCCGCGTGGGGGTCAGACTCAGGTAGGAGGATCAATTCAGTTGAAGGCATGGACTAAGGAACACACCACACACACACACACACACACCTGTGGGAGCTAAAAGATAAAGATGAAGCTTCTGATGATCTGCGGTTTTACCTCCGCGGCACGACGACGACGCGACAACTACGGACGACGGCGACGGCGACGACGGCGACGACGACGACGACGACGATAATAATAAAGATGCGCGCGTTCGCATTGAATGTTTGCTTGTGACTGAGGAAACGGACCAACCCAACAACCGATGGCAACCCCCAATGCCGCCGCCAGATGAGGAGTCAAGACCAGAGGCACACAGTGGAACAAAGGGAGCACACCCCGAGGCGAAATATAAGAAAAGTTTCTGTTTCTCCGAAATCACATGAGGAATTCAATTAATTTGTATATCTTAGGAATATATCGATTATATACATATTTTAATAAAAAAGTGTTTAAAAAATATATTATAGACTACGATATATAAATTTCCCTACATTTTATTCGTGATATTTGATCGCACTGCCAACCACTGTGCAGCGAGCTATGTCACGCCGGCGGCAGAGGCAGAGCCGTTTCTCGAGCAAAAGACTCTAGCAGAGACACAATGCCAGATAGATAGTGAGAGAGTGAGCGAAAGAGAGGGAGGTAGAGAGCAAAAGACTGCAAGAGAGAAAACGATCCAAATGGAAAGAGAAAGAGTTGAGCATTCGGCGCATGCGTGTATGGAGAAAGAGAAGACAAGACAAAAAGAAACAACAACAAAGAGGAGCAGCAACAGGATGAAAGGAGAAGAAGGAAAGGCAAATCGAGGCTCTTGAGTTTTTTTCTTCTGTTCTGTTCTGCCCACAAGCAGTCAGCAGGCAGCGAGGTTCAATCAACTTCAATTAGAGAGACTGACAATTAAATCGATAAGCAACAACAACAAACACATATGCAAATTAATTAGCCAATATTGTTGTATTGTCTAATAGGAATCTAATTGGCAAAACTATTTCAAGCCTGGGCCAGATTGACCGGCTTTTAGCCCCTACTTTTTCTCTCTCTCTCTGTATCTCTGGCATGGTATCTATTTCTCCTTTCATCACACACACACACATAGACATTTTCTTGATATTGCACTTTTCCAGCCGGTCTGGTTTTTCCTCTTTCCTCCATAAACATTTTGATTTTGCTTTGTCCATTGGCCTCCACTTGCCTTGGTCAGTATGCGGAAATGTGCTAAAGAGAAAGCGCAATAATCCAATAAGAGAAGCAAGGCTAAAAAGCCTACCAGATGGGCAAATACAGACAGACAGCCAGAGGTTGGCATGGGGCAGAGGTTGAAGGTTTGTTGACATACCCAACAATAAGAGGACAGGTGCCAGAGCCAGAGAAAACCAAAAAAAAAAGTCTGCATTTTCTAATTACCAATTAAATATCTATTTGCATTAGATTAGAGGCAAGTATTGAACTTAAAAAACTTTATAAGTTTCTAAGAAAATCATTCCAAATTGGGAATATCTCAAACAATTTACTTTCGAACCATTGATGCTTCTCTCTGTCTGAATCATTTGGTCTTTATGTTCGTTACAATTGTATTTATTAAACAAATTGCCTCAAACACACTATGAAGGCCAACAAAAGCTAGGCAATTGACTACTTTATATGGGATGGCTCTTACTCATCATTGGAGTCCATAGGAAAAGAGTCTCTTAAGATTCGAAATCAATTAAAAAGTTGAAACTGGCAAACAAAAAGTCTTTCAACAAATTAGTAAAACAAATTAATATATTTTGATCAATTGCTTTTCTGTGTTTGTCTGTTTTTGCTTCTTGCAATTGGTTGGAGGAAACGCTACTTGGGCAATATGATGAAAAATTGCGAATATGCGGGTGCTTTAGCAGAGGCAACTAGCCATAAAAGTGATAGACATATTAACCCAGTAGTCCACATTTCTACGACGACGCTGGACAAAGTAGCAATTTTCAGCTTTGTTGCGTGTGTGTGTGTGTGTGGGAGGAGGAGGAGGCGGGGCATATATGGGCGGGTATATATGTACAAGTGAAGCATGGCAGACACGCGAATGCGATAAAAACCAAGTGGATGTTGCCAACCGGGGCAAAATTTACTATAGTCATTGCATTTGAATTGGCGAATGAAAGAGTCGAATGGAACAATCCGACAACAGGAGGATGGGAAGTGTGGGGTGGGGGGTTGTTGGCGGAGGGACGAGTTCGTCTGCTTGTTGCTTATTTACGACACAAGTTGGTAGACCACGCACTTCACTTTTGCCCCTTACCTTGGCCCTTTCTGTTGGCCACATAACGTACTTTTCAATACACTTTGCGTTACCTTATGATTGTGTGTGTGTGTGTGTGTGTGTGTGTGTTTTTTCTCCATTTATCCTCCTTTTTTTACTTTTGGTTTTTCTTGCATTACAAATTGAAAAACTGGTTTATGACCTGACTAACTTTAGCTACGTGCATTGAAAAGTGAAAGAAGAGAAAAAAAAAAACTGTTGCATGATCTTAGGCTGAAAAATTATATGCTAAGCAACTGACATCCCTGTGTGTATGTGTGTGTGTATGTTATCTACGTGAGTGTGTGTGTGTGTTGGTTTGAGGTGTAAAGATAAGGTCGCGGTGGGTCGTTGTGGTGCGTGGTGTGGCAAGGGCTCAGCCTAATGGCTGCTGATTCGACTAAGCAGCTTAGTCAGCTCGCCAAAAAGTGCGTGCAGAGACAGAGAGAGAGAGAGTGAGAGAGGGGGAGTGAGAACTGGGCCCATATATAAAACCAAGGCAGCTTAATAATTTTTCAGGGCAAAAGCAATTCCCTTAGCTTATGCCACAAAATAAAGGTAACACTCACATTGCAATCATGAACAACATAAATATTCAGTTAGGTTAGCATCTTGTGGCATATTGAAAACTTTTGCTTTTTGAAAAATTATGTAGAGTTGTCCATCGTTCGATCTGGGACCTCTTTTAAATTATTCTATAACCTTCATATATCTAAGGCAGAGAAGATTTAGCTGATAAAATTTCAATTCTATTCTCAAATTCTTACATATTCTATAGAAAATACTCCATCTGACAACTCTTTTGCATTATCCTTAAATATTTATATACATAAGTGTAAAAAAAATAAAAATAAAAGTAAAATAATATTTAAAATATTATTTTTAAGGTAATCAACTTTCCTGTACATTGTCTGAAAATTATAAATTGTTCTTTACTTTTGAGTCACATTTAAGAATTTTCGAAATAAAAACGATCTGGCAACTCCATGGCTCCCCACCGATCAAAGTGTAGAGAGCATTAAATGGCCACACGTTTTTTTTTGGATTTCAGGTTCCCTTAAGATTATGCTCAACTCAGATGAAAATGCGTTGCGGGGCGCGTGTCTCGCATATCCCGAGTCCTGCACCTGTGTGTGTGTCTCTCTCTCTCACTCTGTCACTCAGTTATTGTGTTCGCGTGTGTGTGTGTGTGTGACTGTGCACGCGTGATAAATGGCTTTTATCTTTTTAAAGCACTTCACTGCACGGCTAACCAAAAAAAAAAAGAATGGAAAAAGAACGTGAAGAGAACAAAATATCCGAGGCGAAAAATGGCAACCGTCGACGCGTCTATCGCCAAAAAATTATCCAATGTTACGGCCACGCCTACTACCTCTGCCCCTGACGCCCCAATTGTATACGCAATGCAGTGGCAAAAGTTGCCGCTTCTCTTTTGTTTCTTTTATTTTTTTTACTTTGTCATTTTTTTTTCTTTTTTTGGGTTTTTTTTCTGAAGTAGATTTTGTTTTGTTTTCCTTTGGCGGGGCAGCATCTGGCGGCGGCAGCACCAGCACCAGCACCAGCAGCAGCAGCGGCGTCTACACCATGTCCTTGTCGTCCTCGTCCTTTGTTCAGTCGCCATCATCGTCCCCGTCGTCGTCATTGTCGTCATTTTGTGCGCGTTATGAGCAAGTTAATTATGGTGTCTGATATTTTTCTTACACTCTTTGCTTTTTCCCTTTGGCTAGTTGCCGCTTGCTTTGCCCCAATGCGGCATATTAGTGCTCCGAAAAATTGAAAAGGCATATGACAGGGATAGGGATTTTCAACTAGTCCTTTTCCAGGATCTTCTATTCTTATGAAAACCATTTCTTATTTGATCTTGGCTTAGTTTTCGAGCTTCTCTTAACGAAATGAAGTTCTTTTCTAGTCTTCCAAGTGTGTAGCGAACCTTCAGAGGCGACCATGGCGGAGCAGATTTTTCATGTGCCATGAGATGAGTCATTTGCAAACAAGAAAAACTTCTCATTGAAACCAACTGGTGCCTCAACTATACCCATATATTCCAAGTATATCTACATACATATTGATATATATGTATATGCATGTATTTTCCTGCATGTATTTGTATTTGTACTAATTTAGAGACGATGCCAAGAGTTTTGCTTTAATGCCACATAAGTTCGTTCGCTTCATTTCATCATTAATATTTAAGCGTCGTCGATTCAATCGATTGAACTACCAACTACGTTTGGAGGTGGAGCGGAGTTTTTGGGTGGGTGAAGGGCATAAACATGAAATGAGCAAAACTTGTAAAAGTAAATAGATGAAGAGCAGGGTGAGAGGGTGTGAGGGAGAGACGGACAGGCATATATTTAGCAAGTGTAAGCTTGATGGACAGAGAGAGAGACGAGCCAGCCAAGAGACGGCATCAAGTCAAATTGAAGTTGAATTTCTTCCGCTTTTGGATTTAATGAGCGAAATGTAATTACTTAATTAGTGAATATGTACAAATATCTATCTATATCAGTGTCCCTGTGGGTGTGTGTGTTTCGGTGTGTGTGTGAGTGTTTGGGGTGTCCATTAAAGCAGCTTAACGCTGATGCCGCAAGTCGCATTTAAACTTGATTAGTTTTATGACCCTCGATGGTGTGAGGAGAATGCGGCGGGTAGGGATGGGAAAGGAGGAGGAGGAGGAGGAGGAGGAGGCGTATGCATTCTCCTAATCCTAATCACTGGCAACGCCTGCCAACCAAATCAAAATCCAATCAATGACCGGTTGCCATATTGATTGTCACGAATGCCTACCGGCCCAAAGCCCCTCGCCCCTCGCCGCCCTTTTGGGAGTAACTTTTATTACATTCATATGCATAAACTTTTATGGTAGATAAAATCGCATGCTTTGCCTACTTTTCAGCGTCAAGCCATTTTATGAACAAACATTTCTTTTTGCATACTTTTAAGCGCTGGCATAAAATTCCACTTTTTGACATAAACACCGCAAATATGAATGCCGCAACACCTGCGACCGACCCAAACACACAGACACACACACACACACGCATACAGAAACAACAAATCAAATGCACGACTCAAAATCTACAAAAGGCTGGGGGAGGGGGGTGGTGGGGGCTTTCTTTCTTTTAGCAGTTATGTCTAGTAAATAAATAAAAGCAATAAGCAGGCGGCAGACATTGTAAGTAGGTAAACAGAGCGCGGGCGGCTTCTCATGGCCCTAACACACAATACTTGAGCACTTTGCTTCTTTTTTTTGTGTTACATTTTAAAGAATTATGGCCACACGGGGAATCGGTGGCCCAAGGAGACACACCGAAGTTTATGATACCCTAAAAAATATGGAAATAAGTAGAGCAGTTGCAAGAAAAGATCATGAAAGATAGAAAAATGAAAAGGTATAAGTGGGGGAGAGATCTGGGAAGAAATATTTGAGAAAGGATAATGATGGAACTATAGAAAAAGGATAATGTATCGTAAGAAAGCATACAAAATGGAATCAAAAATGGAGAACTAAGAAGATTAAAAAGCAAAACACAAAGCAGATATCGAAAAAAGCTAATAAAACTATCAATACATAAAAAGAAAGACCAGGATCTTGGGTGAATAGGGATAAAAATCTGAAGTGAAGAAAATGTAAGCCAATTAACAAAGCAATAATTCAGCAAATGACAGAATCTAGGAAAGAAACTTATGATAAACATTAAAATGGACCAAGTCCAAAAAGGAAACCCCTACATAAGGACTCAAAAATTGGATACACCATCAAACATCTTTACTACCTTAAGGATTAGCGGTACATGGAAAATGGCGACCATGCCAACTGTCACATATTAGACAACTGAAGAAAGTGAAGGAGGAAGGAGGAAGGAGGAAGGAAGGAAGCGACTGAGTGGATTACACGCGAACAACAAGCTAAAGACGCCAACGCACCAAAAGATCTATGTACTTTTTATGTTCTTTGAGCGGGAGAAGGAGGTGGAGTTGGAGGAGGAGGCGGAGTATGAGGTCAGGTGGGTGAGAAACAACAGTTGAAATTCCCATGGTGCAAACTTTATTCTATTATTGCGACTCTCAAACAATTGAAAGTTGCCTTGGCCTGTAAAGAGCCAAAAGCAGAGCGAGTAGTCTCTGCGGTCTACCCCATTGTGTCAGTGTCTGTGTCTGTGTGTGTGTCTGGGAGTAGACACATTTCTCAAGGAGCCTCGTCCTTGGTTTTTCACTTGAACATCTGAGTCTTAAATCTAAAGCCTGAGCCCACATTTATGGCATTTGGGATTTTGCAAGAGAAAAAAAAACCAAAAATAAATAAATAAAAGAGCTTAAACTTGGAAGCCAAGTTGGAATTAGTTACCGGTTTTAGACAAAACGAAAGTAGCGTGGGATGGGGGGGAATCAAACAGCTGGCACATTGATTACCATTTTAAAGTACCAATAATTTTAAAGGGAAATTTCTTGTACCAACAGCTTTGGCTTAGAGCAATTAAAAGCGAATGTAGAATGGAGGATGTTGTTGTTGTTGTTGATGATGATAATTGCCAAGAACAATGAACTGCGGAAAGTGGCTAATAGAAAATGCAAAACAAACAAATATTAAACAATTAAACGGAAATTAACACAAAATATTCACACACATTTTACTAATTGGATATTGCCAGAACGGTTGGAAGGAGCCCAGAACGGTTGCACTTCATTAATAAAAGGACTTTCAGCCAGCCAGCCAACCAGACAGACAGACAGACAGACAGACAGACAGACAGACAGACAGACAGATAGATAGATAGATAGACAGAGGAAGTGAGTTGAAAGTGAACGGAAATGAGTGTATGAATATTATGGAGAGAAGAACGACCCCCTGCCCCTCTGCTCAACTGACTCTTTGGGGCTGACTAAAGCTAATGAAGCCCCCCACACGCACAAAAAACGAATGAGAGAGAGAGATACAGGTAACAAGGGAAAACAACTAAACGGAAACAGAAGCCAGGCAAAAGCCGGATGCTTTGGATACGAGAGCAACTTAAATATGCAAGACATCGCTCGGCAGGGCGCCAAATGTGCCACCACCCCAAAATGCGGTCCATTCCATCTCCAACCCTAGCACCAGAGACCTCTGGAAATGTCGAACCAGCTGTGCTCCACCCAGAGAAAGAAATTTCGTCCCCATCCCAACAAAAATAACATAAACTTGCAACACTTTTACCTCATCATCATCCTTCTGTTCTTCGGTTCTTTTCGTCTTGGTGGTCTTTGTCATTGTTTAAGGGAAAGGAAATTGATTTCATGCCAGACACTTTCTATGCTAAACCGCAAACATCAAAAAACCAAGCAGCAAGAAAAAAAAAAAACCTACAAAAAAGGAAAAGAAAATAGGGAAATGTGCAAAAGAAAAATGGTAGCCAAAAAGACAATGGGCAAAGTGACATAAATAAAAGCCGTGACTATAAATCTTTAGCATAAACGTTGAGAATAAAGTCAGGGAGGGCAAAAAAGGAAAAGTAAGAAAGGAAGGCACGTAGGATCCATGGCCATCAATGAATGAATGAAAAACCGAGGGTAAAATGCAGATAAATATGCAAAAATATACAAGTTGAAAATAATCCCAAGCCATAATCTAGATATGCCGCAAAGGGTTTAGCCAGCTAGACAGAGACAGAGATAGAGAAAAGCCAAGATGTTGACGGGGTCCCTTTTACTACTAATTGCCAACTCTCACTCATTCTTTTGGCATTTGGCGTATAATAATAAATAAAAGCGGCTTCAAATCAATCGAAACGAACCCAGAAAGGAAAAAAACGAAAGCCTCCCCCCTCAGAGCAAAACGCTGGAAATTTTATGAGCCCGCAAGGGTCACATTAAAACCCATGTTAAGCAACCTCGTATACAACGGTTTAAGGGTTTGAGTTTGAGTTTGGGTTTGGGTTTGGGTTTTGGTGGTGAGGTGAAACATCCCAGGGATATCCCTATATCCTATATACTTCACTTGTGTTTTTTCTTCTTCTGGTTGGTTGGCTCGACTGGCATTTTAATAGACTGTTGATATTGACGGTGTTTACAATATGTCTGAGCGTGACATAAACCGTGACCACGTACTAAGCCACTACCCAACGTCGAACCACGAACCACGAACCACGGACACATAGTTTGTCTCCGCTTTTGGTGAGACAAAACTTCTTATCAAACCGAAGCAGTTGCTACAAAAAGATTACAAGTAAAAATTATAAAGATTTGGAATAGTATTGCCTACTTTTGGGGGCAAAACATGAAGGAATTTGAATAAGTCTATACTATACTTGTCAATCTCGCCTTGGTACTCAATTTTAATGCATCCCTTGACCAAAATATTTCGCGCGAAATAAATAGCCGCTGTGTGACCCTTCAATCGGTTGTCCCTACTTAATATATATACGATTCGGTTTCTGTGTATATATATAATCCATTTATACACATATGTATGTATGTATGTGTTATACTTGCTATTTGTCCCACGTTTTGTATATTTTGTACCCAAAAACTATCAGATATAATGAACTTTTTGCCAAATGGACAACCTAAATGACCAAGCAAAATAGAATGAGTTTGGAATTTTCGCCCACCATGTGGACATGTGTGTGTGTGTGTGTGTGTGTGTGTGTGGGTTTGCCAAAAAGGGTTGAACTGGCATGGCATAGAACGAAGCTGGCATACCCTTTGATACATATTGGTTTTAGTTTCAACACCTCGACTAACAAAGCAACATTGAAAACAGACAACGACATTGAACATATGTATTTCTGGAGTATGTAGCCCGCCCCTTCCAACTTTAACCTCAAGCCAGGAGAAGGCAAACAAACAGGGGGGGGGACAAGGAGAAACAAGGAAGTAAAAATCTAATCCATTACTCAAACCCGCAACACGAAAACGACGTAATGGTCCGCCACGTTCAGGTTTACTTCGGTTTTTCGGCTTTTTGTTGTTGGTTTTTTTGCTTCTGTCCGACTGGTGTGAGATGAAACCAAGTGCGGCGTAAATCTTTTGTAACGGTTTTAGTGGGTCCTTTCAATGTCCTCGTGGTGGTTGTGGTGGCATTCGATTGAAGGACTCTGTGGCATGCTGAATGGGGCACGTCGATGCGGAAACGGAAATAAAACTGCAATTTGCCCAAAACGAAAAAAAAAAGAAACCAGTTGAATGTCATGTGAGGCGGCAAATGCGAGACGAATCGAGACGACAAGTTTTCTCGATAACTGAAAATGCTAGAGAGACGTGCAAAAAAAAGTGTCCAACTAACTTTTTGACATAAGAATATCCCTTTGGAAGCGGGAGGAGCCGCTTCATTCTTTTGGGTTTTTTAATTTTCACAACTTTTGACCCAAATTCATTTGTCACAAAAGGTGAAGGTGGTCAAGCGGCAAGGCGGAAAGGCGCAAGTTGTGTTTTCTTTATAAATAAATAATAGAGTGCGTTAAGTAAAGGTTTGTGGGAAAACTCCTTCTATTTTCTCCTATCTACTGAACTACTCTCTCTCTCACACACACACACACACGCTGGGGAGTCATAAAGTGTGGGACTTATATCACTTGGATGAGCTGTAGACAACACCAGAGACCTTTAAGGGCAGTTTCTCCTTTTGCTCCTTTTTTGCTTGTTTTGATTAAATCTTCAAATCGAATGAAGAGCAAATGAAACATTTAAGAGAGAGTAGAATTGAGAATCGGATAACATTTGTGGAAACTCTTTCAACTCCATAAATTTGGATCATTTTATCTAGAAAACCTAACACCCAGGAGAGAATTTTGTCAACCAGGTCTGTGAAAATGAGAACAATTCATATTAATTGTGAAACTTTTTGGACTCGCAGCACATGCAGTCCTAATGAGCCGACAACAAACTATAAAGGGGGGTGGGTTGTTGAGGAGAAGCAAGAGACAAGGAGAAGCAAGTCAAAACTTGAAGCCCACAACTATTTATACTTATTTTTTGGGGCACTTTTGAGTTGGTGCACTTCAAGCTTAATAGCCGGAAATTAAATCAAGATTTGTGAGAATGGAAAAAAGCAAGCGAAAAGGACCAAAGTCCGTGCAAAGGCAAAATGTACGCCATTTGCATATTTGTCGCCATCGTTGTACTTGGCCCTTGGTGATTTCATATCTAGTCACTCGCCTGGTGGAATAGGCAGACAGACAAACTAACTGACTGACACTTTGACCATGAAAATGAAAATATGTTGGAGTTTTGTGGTCAACTTTTTTGTCCACCAGACTAGGAAAAATGCTTGGTCTCTATGTGTGTGGAGTGAGTGTGCGGTGTGTTGTGTGTGTGGATTTGTAAAAAGCGCAAGTGTAATTAGTGTGAGGCTTAACGGGGCTAAACAAACAGACAACTCGTGGGCCGGGGCAACCCAGACTCCAAAAACCAACTACTACGGACACCGACCCAGACTTACCCAGACCAGTTTTTCATTATGTTTTTTTTGTAGACCACAAAATAAAATGAAAAGCAAGAGAATACATGTAGATAGATACCTACAAGTTTACAACTATTGCCAAATTGCATTTGAATGGAAGGCAATTGCTGTTGACTCTATGACTTTGCTGGGGTTTGGGCTCGACTTGGGTTGGCTGCAATTCGCAAATTGTCTTGCTGATAAATTGCCATAGCATTATTTACGAGAGAAAAAACAACACTCAGAGCTCACTTGTAGCTTAGAGTCGTGTTTTTTTTTTGTTTGCTGTTACTAGCTGACGTCTTTTTTATGCCTCACTACTTTTTATGATCGGGCCCCCATGACGTATGCGTGATATTCTCTCACAGAGCCTTTAGTTAGTCTCTCTGTCTGTCTGGCTGTCTGTCTAGTAGCAGCGGCCTTGGCCAGTCTGTGCTTGAAGTGTTGAAAATTATGTACTGCATAACAAATTTGACTTTACGATGGCATCAACACACTACAGATTATTATTTTCTCACAAGACAGGTGAAAGGTTTGTTTGAAAAGAAAATTATTTTTCCCCATTGTGAAATGTATTTGAAAATTTGTCGTTGCCATGCAAATTGCCAACATTACAAATTATGATTACTATTATTATTGGTTGTAAACAAAAACTTTCAACTGATTTAGAAAGCAAATTAGTTAACTCTAAAACAAAACCCAAATATAAAGAACTTTTCGAGGTTTTTATTCAAATTTAAAGATCACTTTCGAATATGAAAGTTAGAATATATATGAAAATCGGCAAAAATTCGCCAAGATAATAAGGTTTTCTTTCGAATGGAATGAAGGCAATGGTCTAGGAGCTTTTGCTAATCCTTCTAAATGGGTAATCCGGCACTGTCAAAAAAAAAACTAAGTTTTCCCATATAAAGTGATGTAAAATTCAAGTTAATTGCTGTTTATGGGGTAAACCTTTGTTAGCCAAGGCGAACATAAAGACCTCTGAAAATGGTTGGCCAACTAAGTTAATAATTCTCACTAGTCCAAAGTAGTATCTACTAAATGTTTAAGTTAATTATTTGGTTTTTCTTTGAAGGATAGAAATTGAATTGAATTGCTTCAGTTCAGTATATTCTGTTGAACTAACTCAAGTCAATTGTTTTATGATTGCCCGACTTGACAGCCATAAAAAAGCCATTCATCAGGGCAACTTCAACGATTGCTGTTAATAATGATGTTGCTGCCGGGCAGAATTGTTGATGTTGTGTTGTGGGATGGTTGAGAGGGGGAGGGAGGTAGGGGCGAAAATGCGTAAATATCATTTTCTGTGTGTGTATTTGTGCTGCAGTCATGGTCGTTGCAATGACTTTAGTTTTTATGGTAAAACTTCCGGCAATCAACGACACAAGGAGGGATAGAGAGAAAGAGAAAGAGATAGCATGTTTTAGAGTGAACAGCAGCTGTTTCTGTTGTCTTTTGCTACAATTTCAGTTTAAGCATCTCCAGTTTTATCGAGAGATACACATATGATGGCCTTGATGATATAGTAAATGCAAAAAAACTGAAGGCTTTCAAAATTGCAGCACATGTGATATGAAAACCGAGAGAACCAAGAAAAGTGCCAAATCAGAAATAGTATCAACTGTAGAAAGAAGAACAAAAAAAAAGAAGAGAAAGAAAATAGAGAGTGAGATTATAGAAGGTGGCGTTGGAAAAAGTAAAAATGTTGATGGCGTTAAACTGGAAGGAGAACGAGAACGAGAGCAAAGTCTTTTGATTTATGCGCAGCAATTAATTTTTTGCGCATTTTTGTCGCTGTAGCTGGGCATTGCCTTGCCTGATGCTAGATGTTGCCATGGGGAAGTAGCAACTGAACGACCAAACGTCCAAACGACGACAACGACAACGACGACCATAATGATGATGCTGATGATGACGACAACGACATGGACATGGAACTATGTAAAAGGCGACAAAGCATCATGCATAAGCACAGTGAGGCGAAAGTAAATCACACCGAATGCAAATGGACTCCATATTCTATATATATTTCGATTCCATTTCCATTTACTATATTCTTATTCTTAAGCAAAGTCTGCTGTTTCCATAACTGAATGGTTCATGCTGAAAATGTTTCGAGGAAAGATAAGCAAAGATAGTTTTGCATATATTTTTCTATATGTTGCACACCACTGTGCTATACACACACACACACACATACACAAACATACATAGGCAGACAGGCACGCAGACACTCTCGGTAAGGTGCGTTCACGCGTTGCAATGCGGAGAGATCAACCCACAGTTGCCGCCTCTTTTTCCCCCCCAAAACATACACACACAAGCACACACACACACACACACGTATAGGGAAATTGAGAGAGAGGCCTGGTCTGGGCCTATGCCCTGACTGCTCGACATTTTTGTGCACGGCTGCGGCTGCGGCTGCGGCTGCGGCTGTATAGAAGTTTCTGCGGCCACCAAAATGGGCAACGCTTTGGAATTTTAGTTCCGCTTTGTTGCCTCTGTTCCGGGGGCAAGTCCTGTACTCTTCATAAGAGAGGGAGAGAGAGAGGCAAGCAGTACTCCTGCTGCGGCTGATGTTGTTGGTGTTGTTGTTGTTGTTGTTGTCATGCTAAGTGTTTGTTATGATTTATATTGGTTTTATTAAATGTTTCAACAACCTTTTGGCGAAAAATTATTTACTGCACACAGACCAGACCACGCATGAACGCACGAATGAAACACATAAACGAATGGGATGCTAAGGGGAAAGCAAAAGGGAACGAGGGGGGGGCCATGGCTGGGGACGTACCAGACACTTCTATAGCTTTAACTCCAACTCCAGCTTCTGGAGCCATTAAAGGTTGAGAGCAACCTGCCAGCCTGAACTTAATGACGGCCAAACGGCTTTAAGGCCAAAAACTGTAGCAGCTGTTTAGGGGCCCAGTCTAATGGTCACTTAGCAAAGTAAGAAGTGAGTATGTACTTTAAAAGGGAGGGAATGGATCCATTACCTTATCCCAATGGCATTTGTTTAAAGATCGTAATATTGCCATAGTTTTGTTTAAACAATTTCAAGAGCTACTTAAAAAGTTATTAAACTAATGTTTAGTTTCTGCTCGAATTCAGTTAAATTTACATTACATTTACTTTCGACTTGAGGTCCAAATAGGGGAAAAAAAAACTTTCTAAGAGGCAAAGGCAATGTGAAGGATCAGGTGGAACGCCAACAATATCCTTGTCTGAAATGCACGTTTTCTGATGGCTTTATTGTCGGCTTTTGGCACTTAACTTATGTTCAAAGTGACAACAAGAAAGGGACAGAGTGTGCGAGAGTGAGAGAGAGAGAGAGAGAGTGCAGACGCATCTGCAGTCAGAATGCTTTCTTTCCTTTCGACTTGTGTCTTGTTTTTGGCCAACGAAACGTTGAAAATGAGCACAAAGTGCTCGAAAAGTCACCAAAGACGACGCCGACGACGACGCCCAAAGACTTGAATGACTTTTCATAACTTTATAAAAGTTGACACAATGCATAAGGAGGAGCAGCTCGGGTGGAGGGTGGCGATGACAATGAAGACGTTGGCCTGACAATGGCCAAATGAGTGGGTGGCGACGGGGCGGGGGGTGTGGGGGTCACCTTTTCTTCGTTTACTTGGCACGTTTCCGTTTCCGTTTAGCGCCATTTTTTGAAGCACTAGGACCCTCTCCTCACCTCTCGCCATGCTGCACTTGAGCAGCATAATGAATATTTTGCTAAATTGAAATGTTGTTTTTGTTGTCGTCGTTGGCTAAAACACACAACGACCACTGACCCCCCACCCCCCTCCATACATAGGTCTCTTATTCTGTCTCTCTGGAGTCACTTTCACTTTACGACTGGAAGGGAGTGAGTTCTGCATAAATATGAAAAATGTAAAATTTAATATGCAATTTACGTCAGTGAAAAGTTTGCTTCCTCTCTCTCTCTCTCTCTCCCTCTCTCTCTCTCTCTCTGTGTGTGTTTCTGCTGTGTCCTTTCAATTTGCATATTTCTTTTGGCCTGGCACTTTTGTTGGCTCTTAATGTTTACACTTTTTGTTACAGGTTTGTTGTTTGTTCTTGTTCTTGTTTTTTATGTCTTTTGGTCATTTTCTTTCTGGCTTTCGTTTTTTGTTTTTTTGGTCTATTGTCTGGGGAAATTTAGAGGCTGAGGCTGAGGCTGGAGCTTGGCCAAATGTGCGATGAATAAGTGAGCAAGTGGGTGAGTGAGTGCATCTGAGAGTGTGCCGTGTCTAATGAGAGGGAGAGACCACAGCTCCTCCCACTCAATTGGCTTCTCACACCATTACCATTTCCACTTCCTCTTCTAACGCTTATGTACATACTTGTATATATATAATTTTTTGTTTTTTTTTATTGCATAATTGCGAAATTTGAGCTTTCTATTATGAATGATGAACAACAATTGAAACCCAACTGAAGTCTCTGTCTGGGCTAAGCTCGGCTCAGCTCAGATCTTTGCTGTGTTTGGCATTGAAATACTTATTTACTTACTTACACACATACATACTTATATATATATGTGTGTATGTGTATGACTTGTCAGTTTCAACTGGATGACTGACTGACTGACTGACTGAGTGACTAACTGACAATTACTTGTATGGCAAACTTTTTTTGATTGATACAATCACAAAGGCAGTCACACTGCAAAAGTGGAAATCATCATATTGGCCTATTGATTTATTGTTTTGGCCAAGCGTAATATGTCTAAAAAGGATTTTTAGTTTTCAAATATGATTGATTGTTCGATATGCCATAATAGAAATGATTTTACTATTGATTTACATTGTTTGTTGTTTTTGTTGTTGTTGTTGTTTTTTTCTTCAATTCAAACTTTATCAAGGTCTCATCTCTTACTTTAATGACAATGAAACAAATCATCTGCAAATCTATATCAAAGTTATATCGAAAAACTACAAAATATAAATACTGTTAATTTACATTTGCTCTTATTTTAGTTTCTTTTGAATAGAGTATTTGAAAGTCTTCTAGTCATGTGAATGCTTATGGTTCTTTAAAATCGTTTGGAAATTCAACAAATAATAGTTTTAGGCAAAAAGGAGGAGTCACTTCACATGAATTTTGTATCTGTTTTCTAAGGTGAGATTATGATATATGGAATAAAGACAAGATTTAGCATTTAATATATGAAATAATTGATAGAAAAATGAATTAAATGATGATTGATTATCTAAATTTTCGATACAACCAATGACAAAGTTGATATACAAAGAAAGTGAATGAATTTTCATTTTTTTATGATTCCAATATCTAAACCTAATATCTAAGCAACTTAAGACAGGGCAGACACTTTGATTAATTTGGCTTGCTAATTAAGTTGACAACATAAGCAAAAACAAGCTCAAAATTTGTTTGAGGGCAAGAAAAGGAAAAGTTTTAGATTAGGCTATGAAGATGACAATGGCAATGACAAAGACAAAGACAATGTAAGGGAAGGGCATAATGAGGAGACGAATACATAAATTAATTATGTTAATCTGTTTACAGAGGACTAGAATTTCCCATGTGTATGTGTGTGTGTGTGTGTGTGTGGGCGGGTGAGGGTGTTAATAAATAAACACCTGTCGCACTTAATGACTAGATGGAGAAAACTTCATACGTAACACATTGAAAATTCTCTAAAATTGCTCAAAAAACTTTCCAGGCACAAAAACAACAAATGGCCATAATGATGACGATAATGATGAAGAACAAAAGATGAGCACACATACCAGTGTATGTAGGTCCAAGAAAGAAGGACGTCATCAATTCAAAGGTCCTGAGAGTGAGTATGTAAAAGGAAATGGATAATGAAATAGAGTAGCGAAACGGTGGCGACCACAAAACACTTTGGGACTAGAAAGTTCTTCTTCTTCTTCGTTTTTTGTGGCTGTGGCACAGTGGGACAACACTTTGAACTTAGTGCCTAAAAATTTCCACAATTTTTAAGCTAACAGTAGGCAGAGAGAGAGAGAGATTTTTGACTTCTCTTTTTATTTAAGCCAAGAGTTGGTAGTTTTTCTTTGATTTTTACCCACTGTGCAACATCATTGTCATCATCTCGATTGTCATTGTTGTTGCTGCTGCTGCTGCTGATGCTGCTGATGAGCCATCGTGCACTTTAAGCAAATTAGTTACGCAGCTCATGTTGCCATTGCCTCGGCTCGACTCCATTCTCAGCTCCTGCTCCAGTTTAAGCCATTACCAGCTCCTGTTTGTTCTTCTACTCCGCCACTCGATATGTGGCTGCTACTCTTGATGTTGTTGTTGTTGGCAAACAACTTTAATAAATAGCTAAGCACACACAAAAAGTCACAACCCTTTGTAGCACCAGCTACCCCCCCATTCAGAATGTTTTGGGGTAGAGGTTTTGGCGATTGCGGTTTATGGAAGGGATGGGAGAGGGCAAAGGGGCAGAGGGGGGCTACGAAGACTGTCAACAGCCAAAAAGTATCACATAAATACATATATAGAATACCAGAAGGCCATGTATATATTCATATTTACTTAAGTTTATGGATCGTTGTTGTATTTGTCTTTGTCGTTGTTTTTTGCGGCTTGCCACATAAAATATAACACTTCATTTTCAGCATATTTCTGCCACGCCTCTCTGCCTCTACCTCCCAATTCTCAACCCCAAACATACATACATATCTTTGGCATATCTTTCTTCTTCTGCTTTTTGTATACACTTCTCCTTTCGGGTAGTAGACAAAATAGAAGTCATTATAATCTACATAGATATAGCAAACGAACTAACTAAAACATGAAGGACTAAGTCTTGACTTTAAGTTGGATATCGTTTGATCACGACTTCGACTTCTGACCATATCATAAACATATCTTGTATCTATCAGATAATCCTAATCCTAATAATGTTGCTCTTTAATTTATCCTTCTGTGATATATCTTAACAATTTCTTGTCTGTATGTTACCTATCCTTTAAATATATTTATAGTTATTGGATATATTTTTTTGATATCTTGACGATTTCCATACAATTTCTAAACTTTATCTTAACATCTGATAACTTTGAAATGTAAAAGTAAGTAAGAGTATCCGAAACTATGACTAGAGTAAAGTACGAGTTGCCTTTTCTTTTTATTTTTGTGGTTCTTGAATGAAATACTTGGGAACGCCTACCATGATTACAAGGGCAATGAGTGTGGGCTGAAGGACAAGGATGAGGGTCGAGTTGGCCAAAACAAACCAACGAGCCATCCAACCAGCCAGTTGTTGTTGACGTTGACTGGCCTCATAATTTATATGCTAAACATATTGCGCTTATATGGATTACAAAAATCTACACAAATAAAAACACACAAATGTTAGTTTATTCTCCAGAGTAAGAGACGCAGACTATATGTACATATGTATATATATATATATATAGTTGGCTCTGATTTTGATTCTTGGTTGCTATTTGGCTTTCTGCCCATGGAAAACTAAGTCCAAAACTTGCTGTCAAAAACAGGATGACAAAAGGGAATAAGTTGTTCTTGCTCTTGCTTGGTTTTCCCTTTTTTTGTTTCAATTACCTAGTTCTTTGTTGTTCTTACATTTTAAATACCAAGAATTCGCATTGTTGTTGGCTTTTTTTGTTATTACTGGTTTCCCTTGTTCAGGTGACTAGTGGAAAGCCATTAAGAAATTGCCGCCAAAATATCAACCATGCATGCATCCATCCATCCATATTCCCATGAAGCGCTCAACGAAGCATAAACTCCAAAGCACAGACCATTGCCAAGAGACTCCTCCCCCTTCCCCTCCGTTGCCAGCCCCCTGGTCGAAAAATGTTAACTAAATATTCCACTGACTGAAGTCAAGGTCTTGCCTTCTTTGTGCATGGTCAACTGCATTTTTGCAGCATTTATTTTTGTTTCTATACCTTGCACTCAGAGAGAGAGGTTGAATTGGTATATTAAGATGGTTAAGAAGTTAATTAATTGAAGTAAAAATGTCCTTATAGATTAGTCCGCATTTGGGCTTTAAAGTATTAATTTAATGTAAAGGATTCGCTTAATAAATGTTTCCATTTGATCTTAACATGGTAAAGAAAAGTCGGTGTGACTTAATTGTTTTGTTCTCGTATTGGTCACTTCCTTATGAAGCTATGAAAACAATGCTTGACTTACCCTTGATAGTGTAGACTTTGTCCAATGACTGGAAGACGATTAGCAGGAGCAGTAGATGGAGCATTGTGGCGACACCAAAGGGGCAGCCTTTGCACCTTCTTCACATCCGGCGAGAGACCCATGATCCTTGTGGCCGTTGCACTGGCGCTCAATGGTGATGTCATATTGGCCAGTTCACTGGCATCCGTATCATTGTCATCCTCATTCTGAATGCTGCTGGATCTTGCTGGTTGTTGATTATGATGAAGTCCATGACGATTGCGTCTAGGTGGACGTGGCAAAGGTTTTGGTGGCAAACGTCGACGCGGTTGCTGCTGCTGCTGCTGCATTTGAGTTTGATTTTGAATTTGTGCTGCAGCAGCTTTCACTTTGTTGTTCTCATTGTAAAGGTATTGGGGGCGTGGCAATAGATTATTATTTTTATTGTTGATGATGTTGTTGTTGTTGTTGTTATTGTTATTATGGTTATGAAGGTTTTGCCAATGATGTGATTGCAGTTGCCTTGATTGCATCTGTTGTAGGTGTTGTTGTTGATGTTGATGTTGATGTTGATGTCGTTGCTGATTATGATGGTTTATCGTTGGCATTGCCGATGTTGTTGCTGTTGTTGCCGCTGTTGCCATTGTCGTTGTTGTTGTTGCTGTTGGTGTTGCTGTCGTTGCATGACTTGGCGCTGACCGCAGATCGTTGAGCATGGTATCAAGATCGCTGGCCAGCGAGCTGAGCAGCTGTTGTAAGAAATGAGATATAAAAGAAGAAACCAATAAGACGACATCATAAAAAAACACAATCACAAGGGCATTTTGGCAAAAACCATCTAAAGAAATCATTTGATTGAATGATAGAAAATGAATGATAGAGTTCTTTGATAAGCACTGCAAGGATTGTTAGAGATTAAGATAGATTATGGCTTCAAATAAAATTGTAGATCAATCTCAATCTTTCTTTTTTCGCCTTTTGAGGTACATTTCTATCAGATGTCCAAACTTTTAAAAAGCGAGAGAGATCATCTCTTAGGTAAATTATGATTTTCAGAATTCTGACCTTGGACATATTACAGAGTAAGTTTAATCTTCTTGAGTCCTGCAATAAGCTCGAAATGTCTATTCAAAGATGGATTAATTCACTGAATTCTTAGTCGCTCTCAACTGGAATGATCTTAGTTACTTCTTAATTTCAATGCTAATTCTTGAAAAATAATTAAAATAAATTAACAAAAATAAAATTCTCATTTCGACTTTTGAGCTGTATAGCGAATTATTGAATATAGTTAATTATTAGTCATAGAGAAGATATTGATTGATTAACTGCCAAATAAAACTGTCAATATTTTGGGTTAATGAACGGATGTTTCAAGTGCTCTGGCCGAGCTCTATGGGAATCATTACAATAATATTATGTCGAATCATGCCCAAGTGTTTGGTAGTTGGATTGAGGCCTCTTTGAGCCACTAAGCGAGGAATTTCCGTTACACCAAGTAAGAGAGAAAAAAAGGTGGCTATGAGAGACGGCCTCGTGTGTGTGTGAGTGTGTTTTTTTGTTTCGGTGTTTTGGGTTTTGGGGTAGGGTAGGGTAGGGTACTTGCCCAACTGGTCTTGACTTCCGGCGGTGGCAGGCTGCAGCCTTACTTGCCACCAAGCATCAAAACCAATGAGGCCTTGGCTGCCGATCTCGATTAATTATGCGCCACTGTCTTGGCTAATGCAATAATAACGGGTTCCATTCGCAGCTCCACCAGCCACCAGCCAACAGCTCTTTACCATGACTCCATGTCTAGCCATGTCCATTCCCCTAACGTTCTCCCCCTCCTCCTCCTCCCCTCCTAATACATATTGTATGTGCAACCAGCGAATTTTCGGCAAACCGGCTCCCACGCTGTGTGCTAATTTAAGCTTCACTTCTGTTGTTTTGTTTTCTGTTTTCAGTCTTTTTCTTGCCTTTTTTTCTTTCGCATTTATAAATATATCTTTTGACATTATATATACACAATATTGTGGCCAAAAAACAAGAGGGACGACGGCTTGCCACAAGTTTGTGGCGATTTGTATGCAAATTATTTTGTTTTTTCCATGGAGTGGAAAAACTTGTAACATTCAATGTAATGCAAAAGAGTTAGAACAGAAATTCCAAAGAATACATATACATACAAAAAAGCAAAAGACATTTCAAAATCAATAAATATAGAAAAGACATCGCAATTCAAGTGACTTTTGATTCTGAGAAGCCATCATAGTCTCTATGCCAATGGAGAGAAACTTTAGTAATTGTTTTCCATGAAATCAAAGTTGTTCTGCAAAACCTTTTTGCTAAAGTTACCAGGGTTAAAAAAATGATTTCACATTACTTCTACGAAAAGACAAGGTTCATTTAGATAGATCGAAATAATATTTCAAAATCTGATCGAGTTTGGGCTCGAATGAAGCAAAAAAATGACTAAGTTCTTCATTTAAGTAGAATTGAACTAGGAAAGGGGAGTCATGGAATTAGTTAGAAACACAATTTTAGCTATACACATTTAAAATGAACTACTATAAGCTAACCATGTATCGAAATCTGATAGCATAGGATCAATCTACATATATGTATTATATACATATATATATATTAATTTGATCTCGACAATATTTGACTTGGTTTTTCATATTTCATAAGTTTTGAAGTCACTTTGAAGATGTTTCAAAAAAAAAATATAAAAGCTCTTGGAGCCTTTCAAAGGACCCCACCTGGCCCTTAAAATCAAATGTTATATATAATTTAATTGATTTTGATTTAAAACTAATTGATTTATGAGAAACATTTGTTTTCCAAAGAGTTAGAACGAGTTAGAAATAGAGTAAGAACGATGAACTTTAAACTTGTGATATCTGTTAAGGTAATCTTTAAAATTTCTTTCACTCATGGAGATTCTTGAGAATTTCAAGATTAGCGTAGACGCACACACACACACACACACACACACACACACAGATTTGCAGTCACTCATATACACTCACATTGAGAGAGAGAAACGACAGACAGAGGCCAGCCAATTGAGCAATTGCCACAGCAAACAAATTCAAATTAAAAATGTGGGCAAACCAAGCAAAAAACACAACAAAAAACAAAAAAGGCAATAGCATATAAGTCTAAATTTGAAAACTACTCAACGAATTATCATTACTCTATATGTGCTTGAAGGACTATTTGGTTGGCAGTAAGGACTTTTAGTTTAATTAGCGATTAAAGAAGCATAAGAACCCTCTTTAAATGGCTTGCTAGAGAAGCCAAAAATCATTTAATACTATCAAATTAATAGTCAAAAACAATAACAATCGTTCATTAAGGTAATCAATTGAAGGTAGTTTTAATTTTTAATTAAAAGCCATCTAACATTATTATCCTGATCAAAGATCTAACATCAAAAGACTAACATAAGATGAAGACGAAATATCAAAATACGAATAAATAAATGAACAAAATAGGATTGAAATATGACTTTATGTTGTTCACAGCGTTAGAAATGCCAATATCGGATGCCAATACCAATATATATATGTATATATTCTTATAATTTACCCAGTGCCAGTTCTAGCTCATAGTTTTGGTGAGGAAAATCGACCATTAGGGGAAGCCTTTTGATGGGAAAATCATTAAATATATCTATCCTGAAAGTGATATTGACCTACGAACTATTTCTTAGGTATATGAAGAATTTTACTTGTATCATTATAGTGATTAGATTGCCCGACTTTACGAAATGCTATATCTCATAGACACACATAAATGCCCTAACGATGATTTATTATGATTATACTTTTAAATCTCGACACATGTTGTTGTTCCAAGTGAATATTCTCCATTTGATGTTAAGGGTATTTGAAATAATAAAACGAAACTAAATCACAGAGTTTTTTTTTGTTTGGGAAAAACTTCAATTGGCTAGGGCCCTCAGATGGAGTCAGTTTTTAAAGGGGGAGAGAGAGAGGGAGAGCAAATGCGGGAAGTGGCCGAGGGGGGCTAAGGAAATCAACTGCAATTTCAATTTAGGCATCATCATAAAAAATGATATTTGTGTATAATATAAGTTAATTTAATTAAACAGGCTTGTTTCCGAGACATCGAGAAGGAGAAGGAGACGGAACTAATTCACTTAAACCCCCCTTGCACACCCTTTTGACTTACCGCTATGGCATCCATCACCGCATTAACCATTTTGTAGCTGTTGTTGTTGTTGTTGCTAATTTCGAATTTACTTTTCTTCTTCTTCTTCGTCTTTGTCTTCCTCTTGTTTTGAATTCTTCTCAATGTCCTCAGCGTGTTTGAAATTTATTTGACAGTCATGCAAACATTTTGCACAATATCATTCTTTCAATTCTTCAATTTCGATTCTCATGTGGCTTTTTCGTCGTCTCCGATTCACCTTCCCCTTGCTCCCTCCCCCCTTTGCCGGCTGCTCCGTGTGGCTTTCCGCGTCCCGCGCAATATGAATCCGAATTTGAGTCCGAATCTGAATCCGAATCTGTTGACATTTAATTAACGTTTCGCAAAAAAAAAAAAAAGAAGCAAAAATTTGCTTATGCGACAGGTGGGCAGTCTGGGGATTTGGGTATGGGTATGGGGTAGAGACACCCGGGTATCCGAGTACCTGGGACAGCAGCCTTGTCGCTGTCGCTGTCGCTGTCTCTGCTGTCGGCGTCGTCGGCGTTGGCGCTGTCTCTCTGTCGCTGCTGTCGATGTTGTTGTCTGTGGGCAGAGAATTGTGAAAGAGTTATGGCTTGAGATTTCAATTTTTCTTTTTTTTTTTTTGGTGGGTAGCACAACAAATGCAAATATGTATAATGCACAACATGTCATCAAATTGATGGGCATAAGAATAGAACCTTAATTGCATTTCAGACGGTAAGTAAGGGGCTAGGCTGTTAGTTATGATCGAAATGAATGGAAATATCAAATAGGATCGATCCCATGATCATAATATAGTGCCAGTTCTCTCATTGAGTGTAATCACAAATAGATTAGGAAAGTGAACCTTTTGTATAATGGGAAGATCTTAACCATATCTTACCATATACCTAAGAACCGTCGGGGAGCCGTTGTGAGAGAGAGGTGGATGATGTGTGGGAAATTTCGCTTACCTATTTATTGAAATGATAGGCGATTAGATCGATCTAATTTTTGTCGGATTTTTATGAAACATGTATCATTTGACGGGAAATTCAATTTACTTTCATACTTAGATTAAGAAAAAGTACTTTAGTTTAAATTGGTATCGTAAAACGTCATCAAACAAAGAGACCTCAAGAATTACATACAAAAACCCGAAATTTCGATTGGCCTCAAATCAAATACTGGGGCTAAAATGAAAATTTTTGTTATGCAGTTTATTTAGATTACCTAGATCTACAACTTCTTCAAAAAATACACAGGTCTAACTATAATATTAAAGATTTTGGAAAGACCGGGCTAAACTAATGGCCAGCATTTGGGGGCCGATTTTCGTTCAAACGCACCTGTAAAAAAAAAAACGTCGAAAGCTGACATGACATGAAAAAAATTTATAGGTACATTCAAAAAGATAGCTAATACCAAGAGTAATACAGAAGTTAGTTTTGAGATGAGATGGCTTGCTGTTTATTAAAACGAATTTATGGCATCCAAGGAATCTTTTGTGGTAACAACCTTCGCACCTTGAGGCAGAATGTTGTGAAGGGGGGGGGCCCCTTCCCTTAAACAAACTTTGCGATTGGCACATGGACAAATATTCGACAATAAAAAAAGAAAAAAACAAAAATTGATCTCATATCTCAACTGTTGGATGAGAAAGACGATAATCCAACCTTAAATACATATGCACATATGTACATAGAGTATCACAGAGACAACATTTCGGCTGTCAAGGGAGGGCTGGAGGGAGGATGGGGGTACGACCTCAACGACTGTCAAATACAGACCACAAAATAAAGGCAAATAAAAGTGAATGTATATTACAGATACAATTTTTGTTTTTTTTTCTTATGCTACTCTGTCCAAACATTGGCGAGATGTGTTTGACGATGTCTGTGTCTCTCTGAGTCTGTCTGTCTGTCTGTCTGTCTGCCTTCTCCCCCCGTCCACCATTACCTGCCCTACAACCACAAAACGTATTAAAAATTGTAAATTGAAAAACTCGTTTGCAACAATTTTCCGCATTTTATGCTCATTAATTGCATTTTCATTTCATTTAATTTTTTCTCTCTTACCATTTTCTGCATTTACATAACCATTTCTGTTTGCTGTTTCTTTTTTCTTTTTTTAAATTTTTAACTAACTCAAGTCGAGCTCAAGAAAAATAAAGAGTTCAAAATGATGGAAAACAGAAAAAAAAAATTGAATAAAATTCCTCAGCTCTGTGGAATGGCGGACTCGGCTTGACGGAAGTTGAATTGCAAATTACCAATGTGAAGTCCGAGATAAGCAACAAAACTTAATTTTAAATGCATTCGAATTACGGCAACGACCATCGACAACAGCCAGAAAATAAGGCAACAAAATGCGTGAAAAATCTTTTGTGACAATGAAAAGAGTCGACTACTCAGTGTACCCTGTACCTCGAGAATGCCCACATAAAATTAGGACTCCAACTTCAAGTTATATCTTTAGGAAAAAGAGTTTTTTAACTGTTAAGTAGAAGATAGAAAAGAAGATGCCAAAATAAGGAAAATATCCCTAACAGGTAGATAAAAAAGTTCCCCATACCTAACCTAACATACCCAGTCTACTGACTGACTACAAGGTATTGGCACACACACACACACACACACAGGAGTCGGTGTCGAGTGATTCGTTGCGGATCATTACTTAAAGCTTAAATGCATACGAAATGAGCTTTTTGTTTTTTGTTTGCACGTTTTTTCTTTTTATATGTTTTATTTCGTTAACTTATGTGTGTTTTTTTTTATTTTGTTATTTATTTATTTAACTAGAATCTCATTTTCGTTGTATCAAAATGAATCAGTTGACGGTTTTTTGTCGATGATGCCCTTGTTAAGAGTGTTAGCCGAAAGCTACGAATTTTTGTTTTTGTTTGATATTCTAACCAGTTAATTTGGTTGTAATCGGGGGGAACTATACACGGGAATCATATATAATGAGTAGACCATTATTGGAAAAATGAGTAACAGTCACTGCTAATCGAAATTTATTTGATTTGATTTGATAACCGATCGTGGGAATTCGTTGAATTTCATTATCAATAATTATAGTTCTGCAGAATATGATGATATATAGAAGCTATCGAGACTTTGAGCGATAGCAATGTATATACATATATAGTTTATTATGCCCAATAGTTTATGTACTTCCGCAGAAATAACAAAAAGTGTATTAGAAATTATTTAACTTGATCATTAACCCAGTTGATCTATTAGACTGAAAACTTTAGAAGGAAATGCATCCATTTTCTACTTATTAAGACATTCTGTTAAAAAGTCTGACATAAAGATTCTATATCCATAACAGAGAGTTATGCATTTCATCTACGATTACGATTTGGAAACATATTTTTTGCCTTGGTTTGATATACATATTCCAATCTGTTTACCATTTTTAGTAGACCAAAGAAAAAAGACCACAGACAGAAACAATTTAAAGCTTGAAATATTAAAGCCAGGGTCGGGTTAGATTGGGTTCGGGCTGGGGTTGGGGTTGGAGTTGGGGTTGGGGTATGTATTTTGGGTTTGGTCGACAAACAGCTGATCGATCTTGATACTATTGATGATGCCTAATGTTGATGCTGATGATGGCAATGATGATTGTTTATCACATATTTGTTTGTTTCTTTTTTGGAATTTATGCTATAAGGTTAATGAAAAGACAGAGAGAGAGAGAGACACACACAGCGTGAAATTGAATTGAATTTTGGCTTTTGTTTCGTTTCGGTTGATACATAATATTTGTGAACCAGCCTGACCAGCTGCCCACAGCTGTCCACAACGAGTAGTAGACACACACACACACACACAGACACATAAGAGAGCAATATGCAGATATGGGAAAATGCGTAGATTTTGGATTTTACTAGATTTCGGCTTGGCCACAACGCAATCTGTACAATTTGTGGCTACTTATCAGCTCTCAGTGCTCTTGCTCGGTTTGCCTTTTGTTTTGCTTCTTTGCTTTGTGTTGTTTGCTTTGATAAACTCAACTCAAACTGGACAGGGTTGGCTTTCGGGTTGATGGCTATGCTGATGGCTAAATTACTTGATAAGCGAAGATCGTTAGCAGCACGCACAGCTCAGAATGTTCTCAGTCTCTCTCAATTGGGACTGAAGGTGAATACATTCATATTTTCGCATTCTGATTTCCAGTCAGTTCAATCAGTTTCAGTCAGTTTCGGTTCCAAGTCCAGCAACTGAGGTGACAACTCCTTGAATCTCGATCATCGCAATGGAGAAACTACGCCCATGTTGTCCATCGACGTCAAGTGTCGTCAAGGCGAGGCAAGGCAAGGCGAGGCTGTATTCCCTCAATTGGCTACTCAAATTCTTTACGAAATAAATCAATTGAAATGACTTTTTGATAAGAACGAGCCGAGAATTTTTATTGAAATGCATATGGGTCATAGCGACAACAACAACAACAACAATTGCAAAGTGTCCCTGTTAATCAATATACCCAATTGTCAGCCATCCATCACATCAATTGACAGACAAATTATATACATACAGATATATATACAGATATATATCTATAGTGCGTATCGGAGGCACACTAACAATGCGAATCATGTTGTCCAAGGTTAGTTTCGAATGGCTGAACAAATATATTTTGAAACAGATGAAGAACATTAAAACAAAAACCAGTTTAGTTATGAAAAACAAAACCAAAGAACTAATTAAAAAATTTGCTCAAATTGTAATTGAAGGGGTGGAAGGGGGTAGGTAAGGGGTTAAAGTCTTTTCACTGAATTTCATAATATTAACATATTAAACGTCTTCTATAAGAAATCAAGGAACTTTCTTCCATCACTAAAGAGAATCAAATAAAACCAGCGATGCAAATTTGAAATCCTAAAGAACTTTTTAAACTTATCTCAATTTACTAGACTCTATAAAAGAATAAGTCAAAAAGTTCGTGACATTTTTAATTTCCGGATAAATATATAAGTTAAATCTAGAAACAATAATTTTATTGTTTAGCCATGAAAGTGAAAATTATCAATATGCAAATACAAGATAGATGATAATGGTAAACATATCAGGAGAACATGCATATACATACATATATATATACATACATATATGTATATCAAAAAGGTATTCTATAGATAAGTTTACTGACTAGTCAAGGGCACAACTGAATGGAGAACCTTTTGAGCTTAAAGCCTAATGACTTTTACTTTCTAGATAGCGAGAAGAGAGAGAGAAAATACAGAGAGAGAGGGAGAGAGGGAGAGACTGAAAAACTACTGGCAATGAGACACAACAAACAAACAAACAGAAACCAACGAACAAACAAACAAACAAACAAGCAAAACAAACCAAGAGATAGACAATACAATGCCAACAGTTTGCATGGACATGGACTAAACCAAATTAAACCAAAATCCAACCACGCCGAGGATGAGAATGAGACGACGACGACGACGCGGACGACGACCGCGAAGAAGATATCGCCTGGTGGGCAAACAGAAAGGCAGACAAGATGGGCAACTGACTGGAATTCTAGATACCCTGACACATATGATCCTCTTTGGTTTGTAGGCAAGAATGAGAAGGCTAAATGTTAGAGTAACCGAAACAAGACAACAATTTCGAGCAAGAGACAGAGCAGAAGAAGAGACAACCTTATGAATAGCCAGGCATTGTCTGACTCAATGGAAGAAGTTCAAGAGACGATGACGAAGCTAGACAAGAAAATATTGACAAATAGATTAAAGCAGCAACAACAAAATGTCGCAAAAATGTGGCATGCCTCATTCACTCACTCACTAACTGACACGTGCAGCTTCCGATGCTTGGAATACTTGGCTTATTGAGGCAGGTTCGAAATAAGTATGTATTTCAGTTTTTTGGCATTGCCACTCATTGCCAATATTTATCAGCAAATATGGACAAGATCTATATTTAGACGATGACGATCGAACAACGATCGTCGCTGGTTGTCTTTGATCGCCCCCATCCCATTTGAGTTTAGTTCCCGCAGCTTGGCCGTAAATTGGAGCTGTGGCTTTCTATTGGAACAGTTGGCACACAGTTAACGCAAAACGTTTACATAAATATGAGTGTATGTATGTGTATGTGGGGATACACATTTACTAGGTGCCTACAGATACACCAAATATTTTCGACTCATTTTTCGCTTAATTCTATAAGTATATAAATTCTCTTGTTGCTGTTGCTTTACTGCGCCCACTTAGAAATACCAAACAATAACAATAACAATAACCCCGATCACCGATCGCCATTAGCAGCAGCAGCAGCAGCAAAAAAAGAAACTGTTTAGCGATTAGTCAAAGTTGACTCCAATTTTACGCTTTGGCTTTTTGTCGAAGCCCAAAAAATAACACAAAAATTTGGCAAATCAATGTGTCTCAGTTGACATTTGACTATGTGGGTGTTCAGTTAGGCGATCTTTTAGACGATCAGCTTACATCACACACACACACATACACAGCCATTGCAATGGCCAATAACCATCGATCATTGATCATTTAGCCCATAGTTAAAAACAGAAGACCAAAACATGGATGACGCTTAAATTTATTAATATTTATTAACTAACTCAATGACGAATCCTTGAGTTGCAGAATTTAAGATAAACTAAGAAGACTAAACAATAATAAGCAGATAAGACTAGACTCTTAAGTGTATATATACTTAATTTTGTTATATCTGATAAACACATTAACTAGATCACCCACATAAATCTCTTGTAAAACCAAACTAATGATTAAACAAAGATGATGAGATCTATTTTAGAAGAAAACAAAACACAAGACTTGCTTAAGATTTGTTTAAAAGTTCGGTAAGTTCGTTTAAGATCACTAAAAATTAGTAAGGAGTGGTCAATATTCGTAAAAATAAATAATGATCGTAAGAGTTTAGTATTGAATTGCATTTTAAATTTAAATACAATAGTTTTAGTTTGATAAAGATCAGTTGAGATCGTTAAAACTTAGTAGAGATCCCAAAATATTGTCAAGTTTTACTCAACACGAGTAACATTCAAGTCTTATGTTTTGTTTAAATTAGAGGTAAGAATGATAAAGATTGGAAAATAATGATAAAACTGAAAGAACAGTTGTTTAATATTTGCTAAATATCAGTAAAATTCTAAAAAGTTCGCGAAAGATGGCTAAAAATATAAAAAGTAAGCTGAATATACAAAAACCCATGAAAATAAAAATGTTTTAAAATCGATAAAGATCAGTAAGATTGGCAAAAGATCAATCAAGATCAGTAAACATGGCTAATTATAGATAAAGTTCTATATAAATCAGCATAATTGCATTAAGAAAAGGCACCTTCAAAGTCAGTTTTAGGGATTTTGCATTAAGATCGTTAGAGTTTTGGGACATGGACATCTTTTTCGTATTCATTATTCCCGATGGAACTAACTTTCAATATTGCTAAATCGAGAGAGAATCAGTATGTATCCATGTTATCTTAACCCTTGTTCATTAGTAAGGCAGATCGATAGATTGTCCAATTAAGATAGTTTTTTTCTGAACAATCTATGTAGGAACTATTATCAGCAAATCTACATGCCACATGTATGTATATATATATTTAAGTACACATTTTCGGGTAAGTGGACATACTACCTGGATTTGACCAAGCGAAACCCAAAAGTGATAAGACGTTATCTCAAGCCAAATAAGTAATGACCAACTGCAAATTGCACGCAATGGGAAAGAAATTGAAAGTAAACATAGGTAATAGATATGGGAATATATTTATTCATAGGGAAGCATACATACATATGTACCTATGTATGTACAATACATATATATATAGGTATATGCTTAGTTATCAGTTACTCCAATTCTAATGCACAACGTAAGGCAGATAAGAGCAAGGGGAAAAGAGCAGGAAAGAGAGTGAGAGAGATGTTGGTGGGGGGGGAGGAGGCTAATCAGCGATCATATCAATTCGCAACAAGCACAAATTATCAAAAAAAAAAAACGAATGAGTAAAAGGGGGGAGGTCGGAGGAAATGACAAAAGCTCAAAGAATGCGAAAGAGTTGCAAAAAAAAAAAGCAAACAAAGGTGAAAGAATGAGATAGTAAGTGTGTGTGTGAGAGAGATCGCGCGAGTTGGTAGAAATGGAAATGGATGTGGAGGTGTTGCTGGAGATGTGAGCCAGGAAAAGAGAGTGAGAGAGAGGCAATTGCGCGTAAGTGTGTGTGTGAGTGTGTGAAATGCCTGGCCGATTAGCAATGCGCTGTCAAAATGCATTGAAAGCGAAAAAAACCAACAACAACAACAACGATGAGGCAAGAAAGGAGTACACGAAAGAGGAATGAGAACGTCAAGGTGCAATGCACGCAAAATCATAAGGAGCAGAAGAGCCAGGCAGGGAAGGGAAGAGAAGATCACGGGAGTGTGTGTGTGTGTCTGTAAGAGAGAAAAAAGCAGGATTGCCTGTAAGAGAGAGAGAGAGAGAGCGCGCAGAGTGGGCGCGACATTAACGTTGTCAATTTTTGTTGTTTTTTTTTGTTTTGCCGGTAGGAAAAAGTTCGCCGCTCATTGAACTTGAACTTGCTGGGGGCCCTGGTCTCGATCCCATTCCCTAACCGGGGATAAACATATGTACTCACATACATGCATGCATGCCTATGTGTAAGTAAGTATCTATGTAACTGTAGCTATGTATGAGTTATATGCAAAATACCTTCAAGGAATTGGCCTGGCCGAATGCATGCGTTAACTCCAATGCAACGATCACATTACTTCACTTCACTTCACTTTTTTCGCACTTGACTCTTTTTCGTATTCTTTTTTGCGAATGTTGCGAATATTGTTTGGTTGTTGGCAATTTTTCTTGTGTTACACAATTAAAAATAATAAATAACTAATCATAGGAAAAAAAAAACATTAATTAATAACACAGAAAAGAAACAGAAACAAATTGTCAGAAGAAGGCACACAAAAGGCAAAAATTGAATTGCCCGCGACACATTTAAAAACAAAAAAAAAAAAAAGAAAAACAAAAAGTTGGGGATCTTTGCCTCCAAATGATCGAGCTAAAGACTAGACCACGACTACAACGAGACTCTCGACATGCGTTCTCTACGTAAGTCTACGATGGAGATTTCGTTATTTTTTTTCTTCGCTGTTGTTGTTGTTGTTTTTGGTTTCTTTCCTTCTTTCTTGTCTGCGTCGACTCCGACGACTCCCTACCGACGACGACTGTGGCTGTGGCCAAGTGCGAACTCGAACTGAAACCGAAACGGGCAAAATAATGATGCGAAGCAATACACCAGCAACGGCAACGGCAACAGCACCGGCAACTGCGACAGCATACGACGACGACGACAACGACAACAACGACGACAGCAGCAGCAGCAGCAACAACAGGCGGACAGTGTGCGATAATAATAATACAATACAATGGCAGATGAGAAGACTCACCGGGCACTGTGGTTGAAAACTTATCAGAAACACACTCACACACAGACACAGAGACAAACTGATCGCAGGTCGAATTCAATTGCAAAAAGAAGGCTTAAGATGATAAGAGTTTACATTGATCGGAAGGAAAGACTTCTCCGTTGGATCCTACCTAATCCTCAATAATGAAACTTTGAAGACTTTCTTTAACTTCCGCTTTTGATAGACAGGTGGAAGTAGAAAGGGCTGATGAGGGGGTGGTAGGTTGATTGCGTTTCATGTTGGCGCTAAATGCAACAACCACCAAAAAACAGTGATTACTTAAGTGCCAAGTGGCCCATCACCGTTGGCCCTTTTCATAGAAAGTTCGTTAGGCGTAATAAACAAGTCACGTCATAAACCAGATTTACTTAGTTTTGTTTTGTTACAGTTTTCGTCTCTTTGTGGTACGCACGTTTATTGGGTCAGAGTAAAAGCCAAAGCCGCATTCCAGGGTTACGGAAGGGTCATAAAAAAACATAAGCCAAGATCTTTCAACTTGGCCAAAAGAGAAACATGTGAGTCTTCTATTGTCTTCTGATCGATCAGTCGATCATTTTGCTAATGTCAAGTCGTTGCAATTGTCAATTATATCGTGTCGTCGTCGATCTCATTCGTAAATTATCTTTGTTTGCGAAATTGTAATCGTTTTTCATGCACAATTCAGCAACAAAAGTTGTCAAGTGCTTTTAATACCCTCGAACAAATGGCGGGGAGAAGTCCATTACGAACGATCGTTGGCAAAGTGTTGAGATGTATGTAGATGTCCTTAATGGGTTAGGATACCAGGATGACTTCTAACTTTCTGAAATCCCAAGGGGATGCTTTCAGGGATATGTCTTCGATGTCTTCGCTCCCTAATCTTAGTCATACCTGAAATTGGCCCGTGGGGGTATCTCAAAGTCGATTTGGTGGGTTTAATGATTTTGTTCTTATTTTTTTTGCTTTTTGTAACCGTTAATGGGTTTTCTGTTTACTTTTTTCAACTCGGCAGCTCTTCCCCCAAAAGCGGGGCGTGTTCTTTGTTGTTTTTGTTGCTCTGTTGCCTTTTTTGTGTTTTTTGTTTTGTTTTTTATACATTTTTTTTTTTGTTTTGTTCTCTGCCCCAGTAGCAAAACATTGAACCCCATGAATGCTCTATGTGCTGGAGTCTCAGCGATGCTACAAGTGGTTTCTCATCTTCTGGTGGCGGTTGTTGTTGTTGTTGTGTGTTTTAGGCGGGTGTAAAGGGGGCTTCAATGGGGGTTATTTGTTGGACGATTAAATAGTTTCGCTTCGACGTTTTATTATAACTTCTTTGTTTTTCCTTTGTAACAATAAAACTAAAGACTGACAAAAACAAAAACTGTTCAATTAGCAGTTTGTGAACATAAAAACAGAACAGAAAAAAGCAAACTATTCAAAAAATATGTGTATTATATACACTTTTGGGTTAAAGACATTTAAAAATTAAATATAATATTCCAGTACCTTAAATTTCTTTGGGTAAAGTTTGAAATAATTTGATTACTGGTCAAGTTCGAAAGGGAAGAATCGTCTATGCTATGCCATCTTTAACATCAAGTTTCTTTAAAAAGAACATATATTTTGAAGATATTTTTTGTTGAATCAAAAACGATCAAGTTCTGAGTTATCCACAATTGCAAGATATGTGTTTTATCCTTGTTTAGAACTCCCTTTGGCCATCTCATGTGGTCTAATAAAACGCCTAGAACAAGATTATTTACAGAAAAGCATATATAGGCCAACATTTTTAATAAACATCGCTACTTTATGTCCGATTTAAGCGCCTTTTTTATCATTACGCATTTTCAGCATAAAATTCTATAAAATCTTACACTTTATTCAACAAATTGTAAGGAAATATAGAAAATAATTTGGAGGGGGTTTCGAAATTGTCACAAAGATCAACGCCCATCTTTTTTTATATCACTTTGATTTGAGTCATTTGAGTGATTTATGGATGGTCCCAAATCATTTGGGTACTATAAAATGTTCAAAACCATTTAAGGACGTACAAAATTAGTTGAAAGAACTTTAGCTAAAGTTGTTAGGGCATTCCAAATTCGTGTTATTTCTTTTTAGTTTGCTACTACAAGATTCGTTTGACAATGGGATTTGGTTGTGCTTTTATTTTATTTTGAATAACTGCCTCATTATATTCGAGATAGAAGCATAGAGGGGCAGAGAGAGAGAGAGGTAGGAGGCAGTGAGGCAGTTATGTGAACCAATTATTGCATAACTTTTGACCATTTATATAGGAACGGGAGCCTAACAATAATGAGAGCCGCTCGTTTTCCCCCCATCCCCACTGAAATTCGGCATACAATGTAGCATAGCAAAATGCTGCATAATTACAGGTCTAATCTTATGGCAAACAACACCTACAAATCATAAATGCCATCTACCCAGCGCCCACCACCCATCACCCATCACCCACCCACCAGACATCCCTCAGCTCAGACAGCTAATGGAATTTGAACATCAACCCTCCGACACTTGAGGTGAATGCGAATGGATAGATGGCTGATGGCTGATGGTTGAATGGTTGGACGATGGTGGCGCATGCTGCTAATGTGCCGCTTATTAGCAAAGACTTACGCATCCTCATCGTATGGAGCTGTGTGCTTAATCCACTGGAAACATCATTGTGAGCACCTGTTTAATTGCGCTAATCACCGGCAGCAAACATTATTGCCCTCCATCGTCATCATCATCAGCAGGAGCAGCAGGAGCGACGAGGGTGATGAGGTCCTTTGACCCCGCGGATCACATTTTAATGTTAATTTTATGACTCTCGAATAGCAGCTGGACGATAAGAACATACAAATGGCCAGCATGTCTAATAGAGAATGGCACTTTGGCCCCAAAACTATCAAAAGAATGGAGCAAACATTCTTCTAATATTAATAAAAGAAAACCCTTGCCCACCTCTGATTTTTATGAAATTTTTTGAAATGTTTTTGTCATAAAACACTGAGCAAAATTTCATTTCAAAAATTGAGAAAATCTTTTAAAACTTTTAACTTTGCGAATCTAAAACTTTGTTGAATTTTTCACCAATTTTCGAAAGTGATGTCTCATCTTAATTCGAAATCTGAAAAGTCTATTCAAACTTGATTAAATAAACAATTACATTTAAAAAAGTACAAAAATTAAGGTTTACAAAATTTCATATATTTTTTGAAATAAAAACCTGAAAAAAGTTATTAATTATTGTAAGCCGTGAAGAAAACTTCAAAATATGTCTAAAAATTTAGTACTGAAACTGAAACCTTACACAAATGTAACACTCAAAATTTTTGATTTTTCAAACACTCACACACACACACTCAATTGTACGTACGGGGAAATTGTAACCACATGGAGGACTCTAAGAGGAAATACACTTTCAAGATCCTAATGCTAGGCGATTCGGGAGTTGGTAAAACTTGCCTATTGCAACGTTTTTTGGAGAATCGTTACACGGATAACTCTGAGAGTACGGTGGGGATTGATTTCCGTTTGCATACGCACAAATTGTCCGGGCATCTGGTGGACCTACAACTCTGGGATACCGCAGGTGAGGAGCGTTTCCGTTCGGTGGGAACCACATACTATCGGGGCGCACATGGCATAATATTGGTCTATGATACAACGAAACGTGAAACTTTTAATAATATCGATAGCTGGCTGCTGGATATTCAGAGGCATGCGGCCGAGGGGGTCAATATAATGATAGTGGGCAACAAGTGTGATGCCCTGGGCCAGCGCCAGGTGAGTCAGCAGACAGCTGCCGTCTTTGCCGCTCAATTGCACGTGCCCTTCTTTGAGGCGTCGGCGAAAAGTGATTTGAATGTGCAAGACATATTCACCAACATGTCGGTGATGATCTATAATCGTTTGATTGCACCACGCATACTAGATTCCATGGCCGATTCATCGGTGGTCACAACCAGAACAAGTCCATCTTTAACCAGCAGTGTGCGAGTTAAGGCCAATCCGGCTAAAGTGCAGCATTCATCCTGTTGCTAAATCTTTAGATTTACGTTTATCTTATGAACGTAAGAAACCCCAACCCTGACCCCGACCCCAAGCCCCAACAATCAACTACCGTCTGAGATAACAATCATCCCCATCCTGCAATCAAATCATTTGGCAATTGTCCAGCATCAATTTGTGTGGACTTACACATCATCATCGTAAAAACGGGCATCATTGGCAAGACGGAGGGTGAGAGTATGAGAAGGAGGAGGTGGAGGCGGCGGATTCATTATGATTGCATTTTCATGTAACGACATATATAACACATTAAAGTCTTTTGCCCTGCGCATAATCTGTTGATTTTCTCAAGTCTGAAGTCTTAAGGTTCTAGAAGCACGAATTTTGAGTGAAAGAGAAGAATTTGTCCTTGTTTGGCCACTTTTCCATTTAATTCTAGACTAGAATTCCTTAATTTGAATGAAATGTTTTTGTTTTCTCTTTGTTTGAGCATTAATATTGTATCGAAGAAATATATATTTTTACAAAATTCCATTAAAAACGCTATAAATCAAGATTTAAACAGAAAATTAACTTAATAAAACATAATACAACAATATATATATATATTTGTGATGGATCGCGCAATTCTTTATTTCGAAACTAATCAAAAAATAAAAAGTTGCAGATTTGGAACATTATTATATATATATATATCCTATATTGACATCGGTCAGTTCTTTACCTGATTGAGTATAATACATATTTAATTCGATTTTTGATGTCACTATCAGGCCAGACAAATGATTCCTTTATCTAACAAAACATTGGCATGGGGGGGGGGGGAAAAGAAAAACAAAAAATAAACAAAAAAAAAAAATGCACAAAATTACACAGATATTTAGAATTAATGTGCGTTTTCATGGTTCCTAGATCTATTGTAGATTCACGCATTACGTATTCGTGTCCGGTTTGAATCGCTTCACAGAATTGTTGTTGGCTCCATTAGTTTTACGCTTCGGTGTCCCATCCAAGGGCCAGGAGAGATTGGCTTCTTCGGCGTATCTGGCAAAGATTTGCTTCAGTTTGATTTTGAGCTCTTCCTGGACCACCATACTGAAATTGCCCATGGCAAAGGCCAGATTCTTAAGGACAAGCCTTGGGGAACAGGTGATCATATTGATCTCAGGTATATATCGTTCTGGATAAACAGTTTCCTTGGGCTCCAATGGCGACTTATTGACCTCCAAAGCGTGGCGCATTGTTAGTGAGCTATGTGGTCGCACTTGGCGATAGATTTCGCCCATATGGCGATAATATTTGTGATTCAGAGGAGAGCGACAACAAGGATCGCGAACCTTTAGAATTCGCAGCTCGCGTAGAGCATGCTGCAGACTCAGACGGCATTCGGTGACTGCAAAGAAGGGAAGAACATTAGAATAGTCCAGGGAAAGAGGGCGTGAAAAGTTACCCACCTGTGGTATCTAGATCCTTGGCAACTCTCACCCAAGCCGTACGCTTCTCTAGCGTAGTGGCCTTTTCAAAGGTATGCGGATGATCACGCAATACCCGAGTTAGCTGATAAGGACTTATGGTGGGCAGTGGTCGTGATGTGCGCTCCATATGCCTCACCAAATCTTCGGCAGCCGGTTGACGTTCGCGTCTTGGATCGAGTATTCCATCAGCGGGCACCACGGGGGCATGTATAACGGGCAGCGATAGGGGCGGCACATCATTGTCATTTATAGAGGACAATGATGTGGTAGTCAGCCGACCGGTTAGCAACCGTTTCGCCTCCTCCGTATCCCAGGGCATGCAGAAACGACTCATTTTGTTCATTTGAACTGAGGAAACGGCACTGCTCTTGTCCGTAGAGCCGCTCATCAAGGACTCGTATATACTGCAACGTTTCACCTCCTCCAGAAACTTCTGATGAACAATATAGTAGTAGGGCTCCAGCGGATGGTAACGGACATCGACAAGAAATTTCAATTGTTCCAATGCCTGCCACCAGTTTTGTGGCCAAGGATTCTCAACGCCCCGTTCCAGATCTTCCATATAGGTGCGAAAGGCGAATTTAAACATGGACCAAATATCACGATGATTCACTGCAACACAAAAATTTATGAAAAACACGCTCAACTCTATTGAAATGAAATTGATGACTTACTGTTGGGAAATTTTTCACGCGCCGAACGCCATACCTCGAGACGTTCCTGCTCCGTGTATTTCTGTGGAGTTGGAATCGGCTCGCCTGGACGTGGCTTGCGCAACTCCCAGTATAGATGATCGTAACGGGAGAAATGTTGCATTAATGCCGGCAACTTATCCTTGTAACTCATCCATTGATATTTGCGAGCAATTTCATCGAATTTACTAAATAGACGATGCGATTTCTCCCACACTTTGATACTGGTCTTAATGGGACGCATTAGGTCCGGCATGGGGGCTATTTGGGGAAAGACTGACATATTTTCCAGCAGAAAACTCCAACAGGCCTTACATGCCACCTCTGTGGGAATTGAAGACAGAAGGGTAATATATATTTGAATGACTACTCATCATTCATCAGACAGATCATTTCACTTACCTGGCATATGAAATTTCTTGGAAATCTGCTGCCAAAATTCGGCACATTTGCATATCAATTGTGGATTCTTGCTATGGAGCTGCGGTATGGCCATAATTTCCCGTATAAATGATCCAGTTCGCGACATATTCAAATGATAATGAAAGACCTGGCTATTACTCCAGACGTGCAATGAATTGCCAGCCTCGACACTCTCTACAAGTTCCACTTTAATATCACTGAATGGAGACTCAATAGGGGCTGCTATAACGGGCAGAGTGGCAAGGGCAATGTTGGCTGGGCCAAGCCCATCCCAGCCGCTATTTAAGGCGCTTTGATGGACTCTCACCAATTGAGTACCACCCGCCGAAGATATGGGAAATGCTCCTCCATCGCTAGTTTTAGCTGTTGGTGTTAACGATTGGAGCATTTGGGAGGTGGCTGAGTTTATTTTAGTATCAGTGCGAGCGGCAGTAATTGGTACCAGTTTGGGCATCTTTGGCAGTGGAGAACTCAACAAAGTGGCCACATTATGTATTGTCGCTGTTGGGGACATCACAGTGCTGGTTGTAGTGGCGGACAGTGTCGATGGGCCGGCTGCTGGTGTGTTGGGTATTGGTACTCCACGTATGATGGCCACTGGAGCATTTGCAGCAGCAATGGGTGCCAATACTGGTGGCGCCACAGTCGTTGGACAGGCACGTGGACGCACCACCACCTGAACACCGTTTCGCATCACATTTTGAATGGCATTGGATGTGGTGGGAATGGGCAGCGCGGTAAATCCATTTGGAGTCAGTGTATTGGACAAAGATGAAGCTGATAAGGATATTGTATTGACGAATCCCTGTGATGATGATGATGATGACGTTGCTGATGTCGTTGATGATGATGATGCAATGGGATTCGTATTGGAATTAACACTGATCGGCACCAAATTAATAGATGCCCCAATTTTTGATATGCTAATGCTGGGATTGGCAGTAAGCTGAACAGCGGCGTCTGCGGCGGTGCTGGTTGCGGTGTCGGTGGTAGTAATGGTGCTGGAACTGGTGGACTCCTTGGACGCTGACGGTGGATACACTATGGCTAATGGTAGTCGCGGTGGATTTGTCGTGGGCATTGGATTGTTCATTGGACTTGTCAGCATACTGAAGGTTGCCAATGGTGTTGTTGATGTTCCTGTTCCAACATTAGATTTCGGTTTTGAATTCGCTGGCAAGGATTGGCTCGACCGATGCGTTGTCAACTGTTGCTGCATTTGCATCTGCTTGTACATGGTGCCGATGACATTTTCGAAATACCATTTATCCTGCAGTAAATAGCCGCATTTACGCATCTCGGATAGCTCCTGATGGAAGCAGCGCAGTGTTAGCCAAGTTATCTCACATCTTTGATAACTGCAATTAACCACGCTGGCGACCTTTAGCCAGAGGTCATGATAGCGCGGTAATTTCTGGGTCACAGGGATATTGAGATCCACAAGTTGCAACAACTCGGGCATCCCTTTCAGCGTATTGATTAGCGTTGTGACTGTGCGAAAATGTTCGATGGGATCGAACCAGCCTTTCTGCAAATAGAGCGATGATTTGCACACCGTATTCGGCATTTGATGGACGTAGGGAGCTAGGAAGGAGAGCAGATTCCACAGCTCCGAGTTCTGTACTCCGTTTTCGGTGCGACCCAGTTCCCATTCGTAGCGGGTCTGCAGATAGAGCCAACGTTTCATTAGCTTGGTGGCCTTGTCGCGCAACTCATTCGATATGGAGCCCCAGATGAGGCCACGATGACGATAGTTATCATAGCCCGGGCGGTAGATATCGTAGAGCTGGGGATAGGATTGAACTGCCTCAACGAGACGCCGATGGTCTTCAGTGCATTGGAAATCATTGACATCCTTGTCGGCCATTAAATCGACATCAATTATTTCATTAGCAGGATTAGTCACCACCACTTCCAAATCGTCCTCATCATTTCCTAAACTTTCCACGGGCATTTTGGGAGTAGTCAATTGTTTCAAAGGCAATTTAGCTACATGATCATAGAGAAACATCATATCCTCCTCATGTAGCATGACCGGACGACGACGACGCCGATTGCCGGCGCCAACGCGCTGCACAATCATCCGTCGATAATTGCGAAGACGGCGCACGTGCTTTTGATATTTATAGCGCAGCTCTGCCCAAGAGCTAAGGCATTGGGTCAGATCTAGGGACAGTTGATTGGCTATGCTCTGCCACAGTTCCTCTTTGTGCAAGTCGTCATGGAAGCGCGGGTGCCTCGTATCATAGAGGGCGCTCTGTTTGCCCACCAAAGCAATTAGACGACGTTCCAACTTAAGCTTTTCCAATGTTGTGGGCAGAACATTCGGCTGCTGCTCCAGGTTCAAGAGTTCCTCCTCCGTTGGCTTTACCTCAGTCTCCTCAACCACAGCAATCGGGTGCTCCTCTGCAAAAAAAAAATTTCAGACAATTTTACATATTTATGTCCGTTGAAATACTTTAGCCACTTACCCTCCATGGTCTGTTGGCTTCCACGTCGACGACTAAGCGTCCTTTAACCGTAAAACTAAATGGAATTAAAAAGACGTTCCATACGCCTGCCCACCCAATCCGAGATCCACCTCTGGGTAAGTGGTCAATCTTCTGCCTCAAACACAAAGACGGCGACTCTGGGTTAGGAATTGTTTCGTTGTCGCCACTTAAATTTTCTAGAACAACGCACAGTGCAAAAAAAAAAAGACAAAAACCGTTTTACTTGCGGCTTCCTTTTCAGACAGCCAATTTCTCACAGGGACGGCAATTCAAATGCATATATAGTCTACCATCTCTAAATGATACGCGATTCGATATCGATAGACAAATGTTTGATCACAAAAATTTATAGTTTTATGAGTTAATCTATGACAGACCAGCGCGTTTTAATTGCAAATGCTCATTAATTAATTCTCTTTTGTGAAACTATTTATAATTTTGTATTTTGCTGGACGCTTGTTTTAAGTGAGAGGAAATGAGATAGCTATATATACATTTTTATAAAGTGTGACCGTTTCACGATACTATGTAACGATGGACAAACAAGATTGTTATCGGAAAATTATTGATGGAACTAGGTATTATTCAATATGGCGGTCAGCAGGGCTGGAAAGGCCTTCAAGCAATAAAAACTCTGAGTCAGAATGATTCTGTAACAGTCAATTTCTTGGCTGGTGGCTCCATCTTCTGGGAAATTGTATTAATTCCTTAGAATCTCGGTTTTAGTGAAACTATCGAAGTTCTCTATTCTGCCTCAATTTACTTTTTTGCTATCTCGCTTACACTCACAAGCATTGCATTCGTTATTTTCCCAATCTGCGAATAATGAAGTGTTATGTGGGCATGTAGCGACTAGTGACGTGTTATATGGGCATGCTGCGATCAAAAACCGCTAAATTCCGTGCAGTGACTGTTCACAGCTGATGAATTTGTTTATTTCAAACGATAACATACAAAACTTCTTATTTACATATGAAAAATGTTATTTAATCCGAGATTTAAAAATTTAATATTTTCTATTTTCTTTTAATAATTTAATAGTAAGCTGAGATAAATAATTTTTTGAATGGCGGTTGAGCGGTTTACATTTCACCGTTTGATTTGCCATCACTAACAGACAGCGTGCCGGCTGGCCTGTTGACTTTCATAACACATTTTGAATTGTTGATGACTTAAAACTTGGTTAAAACTTAGCTGATAAGTAATTCCATGTGGAACAGAACGCGATGCCTGTGGATGGGCGTTGGTCAAAGGGCGACGTCAGGCCGTCTCCTTTGTCGGCATATTCGAACCTCAGTGGCCGCGCCGGCTAAGATGTTTGTGGACACGGAGAATCAATTTGCGCATGGGATTCTGGAGGAATCCAGCAAACCATATCAAATATTAAGGAGTAGTATGATGGCTGGTGGAGTACTCAGTACCAAGATGACCACTACGCAGGGCTGGCTGGTCGGAGCAAACCGGCATGATGAAAAACCGGATTCGTTGTATGCCGACTTTCTGGGCTTAGTGGAGCATTGTCAGAGCACAAATACCCAGTTAAGTGAACCATGTTTCAAGGATTTTGTACGCAATCTTTGCGACCAAATGCATCATTTCACTGATGACCAACTGTTGGGCCTGTTGCATGGCCTGAGCCAATTGCCCACACCCGAATCAACAAAATCCCCAAACTATATGGAACTGTGGAACACTCTGGACATTGAATGCTGCAGACGCATTGAGCGCTGGCCCACCAACCAATTGCTCCTGGTGAGCGATGCCTGGTATCAATTGGGTCTGGCCAGGATTGGTGAGTACGTTTGGCAGGCCCTGCGGAAGCTCGGTCGCAAAGTGAGGAAACTGCCACCGGAGCAGCTGGTGCAGTCCATGTTCCTGTGCAATCTGCTGCGACGTCCTGTATTCGAGATGTTTGACTTTGAGATGAATCTGGCTCGCTGTGTCAACGATATGACGCTCCAGGAACTGGGTGTCATGGCCATGGGATTCTTTAAGACTCAGACACCCATACGGAATCCTGAGCTACTGGCTCAGCTGTATACACGATTAGAGGCTGAACTGGATACGGTAGAGGATATCACATTGGTAGCCATGCTAAAGGTTCTACGATACAGCAGTAAATTGCCGCAGGTCGAGGCACTGCACCGTTTACTCCGTTCGCTGCAATCACAAGTAGAGCGTGTCTCCCTGCTAACTTGCCTACACATGGCCCTGCTGGGATGTGAACTCCAGACCTGTGATGATCAACTGATCGAGAAGATTCTATTACGTTTTGAACGGCAGCTGGACGAGACCCGTCTCAAGGATATGGAACGTATCTGTCTGGCAATGGGCTTGTTCAACTTCACAAGTTCCTCGCAAGTGGAGCAACGTTTAATCCAAAGTCTGCCGCAACTTTTGCGTCAACGATTGGACGAAATAGTTCGACATCCACGCTGCTTTACCAATTGCCTGCAATTCATCTCGATGCGAGGTATTCACGATTTGGAGCTACTAGGCGTGGCCATGGAGCCTCGTTTTATACGCCACACATATCCCAGTGGCCTGCCCGGCAGGGATTATTTTCACCTGGACACCTTTGCCCAGCTGCTGGGTGAAAAATATCAAGGATCCCGCCTCACTGACAAACAACGCCAGCAAATGGGCAAAATGTACACCCAATATATTCCCGCCAACGATGGACGCTTCAAATTGAATAGCACAGATCGAATTCTGGTAGAGATTCGTGACTCGGCCGCTCCACTCTTTCGCGGCTTAAGTTTTAAACACATTTTACCAAATTACGAGAGGTGTGATCTGGTAATATGTTATGATCGTGCCCAACAGCGATCGTTAGCCACTGATTCTACCAATTGTCCTGCGGACTATAGTGGTATTGTGCTGACCAGAGAGCATCTACTGGGGCCAGAGACCGCAGCAAATGCCAATGTTGACACTGTGGCCATTGTAATTGCCGGCTGGAACAATGTGATAAGGGAAAAGAATCGTTTTACGGGCCAATTTGCCATGAAGCTAAAGCAGCTTCGGCAATTGGGTCATAAACCAGTTGTGGTAAGTGTAGTGACATGTGGTGGATTCCATCTCACTACTTATTTTCATCGCATTCCCAAATTATTCCAGATCTATTGGCATGAATGGCGATCATTGGAAACTACAGCGGATCGTCAGAACTTTTTAAAACGTCGTTTACGGCAAGATGCAAATATTTAAGGAGAAGAGAAGCTCTTTGGTGGTTTTGTGGTTTTTAGTTTTTCTATCGTAGTCACATGGTATAACAAATTTACTGGCAACACTAAAAAGATCTAAGCCTAAGATGATGTCTATTTTGTTGATAACGATGATGATGGCTGCCCGCAGCCAAGCCCACGACAATGTCCTCCATGATGATGCCAATGGTCCTGCATTCAACGAGGGTCAAAGAGTTCCATGCAGGGCACGCTTTGTATATTCATAAACCACGAATAGAGTGGCCGTTGCCGGTATGGTTCGTAGAACGGAGGGCAATAGACCACGATAAAGGGCCAATACGCCCTCACGCCGCACAATATCGGCACCAACGGTGAACATGCTCTGGTTTAGATTCTTCACCTGTATGCGACTCTTTATCACATCGGCCGGAAATGTGGAGGTCCATAAGCATACACCTCCAAAGGCTCCAGCAATCATTGTACGCAATGGTCCAATTTCGTCTTTGGTCTGTGTTTCCCTACAATCAAAAATAGAAGAAAAATGTCATTAAACACAAAATAAACACTAAAATCAGAGAGAGAGAGAAAGTAGTTCCAATACTCACTTTCGTAGCAATTCGCGGGTTCCTTCATAACTGCCAAAGAAAAAGAAATATCCAGGCATTTCACGCATAAATGTGGAGCTTAATCCGCGATAGAAACCTCGAATGCCTGACAAAGAGAGTGAATGAATGAGAGAGAGAGAGAGGGAGAGGAAGAGATAATGAAATAATATTAATCAATGGTTTATAACTTCCGATCAGTAAGGGGTCAAGTGCTTGACCATTGAATGGAAAATAACTAGTTATTTTTCGAAAACCCCACAAAACGTTGGCACGTGAGGCCAAGATTTCTATTTATAATCATGATTAGCTTTAGTTAAGGATGATGATAAGGAGGAGTAGAGGCATTCCTAAAATCAATAACAATAACAATAAAGACGTCACTGGCCACCAATCGAAAGATGATGATGAAGAAGCCATTCAAAGAGATGCAGTAAATTTCCATTTGAATTTATCCGACTAACTGACTGACTGATAATAAATATATATTTCCCTTTTCTTTTTATTATCCACTTAAAGACACACACACACCCTTTTGCTCTTACTCACTCTCTTTCAAGATCATTTATGAATTGCAATCAAACTGAACATGAATATGGAAAATTTTGATAGAGTACGAAATTTGTTTTGATCGGTTATCTGAATGAATGATAATATATAAATAGAATAATTAACAATTGTTAAAACTCATTCGAATGAATTCCCTCTGGCAACAACTCAACCCTCAAGGGTACACAGAACTTACAGTGTCATGTGTTTGTGTTGAAGATTAAATATAAATTATGAAGAGAAACCGAGATAATCTAATCTAATTCGCGTGCCCCAAAAACAGTTTGTGTGTGTGTGTGTGTTATTTTCATTCTTTTTGAAATCTGCAATCAATTTTCAGATCGGAATCTATGTATTTTCAAGAAATTCTTAACGATAAGAGACCTTAGCCTTGGCTTTGACTTCCACTTTCATTTCAGTTCGCTACTCACCTTCTGTTCGCCAAATGTATCGAGTTAGGGTCCATGGTGTACGCAAATCTGATGATCCACTGGGCTCAACCAAATTCTTCATTTCCCGTAGTGCCTGGAGCTTGCATTTGATCAGCTCCGTGGGGCAGAGTGTCAATGTGGAAAAACAGGCGGCCAGGGATCCGGCGCATGCATTCTCAACGGTACTCAGTTCGGTGCTAGCCTCTTTGCCCACCATAAATGAGACAAATTTCTGGCAGCCTCCATAGGCGGCAAATAGAACTGAATTTTCGGCCACATTGGCAAATACGGCGGGCACAGAGCCAGCGTAAAGACCACGCATAAAGCCATCCTTCTGATATGTCTTTACAAAGCAATCCCACATGCCCTTATAGCTCTCGGGGAAGGTTTGTAGCTTCACTTTGACAGTGTCTAAAGGCTGGGATACATAGACTTGGGCCGCGCCGCCTGCAAAAACAAAAACTCAAATGTGAAAACCCATTTCGATGCCGGATCTAGAGGGAGTCCATTTCTTCTTCTTTAATTTCATCAATTAGAAACAATCAATGATCATCACAAGAGCAAATGTTTTACTCTCTCTCTCTCTCTCTCTCTCTTCCTCTCTCCTCTCGCTCTCCTTTGTGCTAAATGTGTGTTTAAACAATGTACTTACCGAGAGAACCGGCGATAAAGTCTATAAGCCCTTCGACAAAGTTAATATTGTTGCCGGTATTGCCGCCATGCATGTCTAAACGTAATATTTTTTTCAATACGGTGCCAATTACACGGAGGATGCCGTCTCGGATCGCTTCAAGAGCTGACAGTAAACTGAGCAAGCTAAATCGTCGGCGTAGGGAGCCGCCGACGCTGCCGCTGCCGTCATCAAATTCCGAATCGTCGTCAATGTTGTCCCCCTTCTCGGCCTCCTCTAAGGCCTTTGCATATGCTTCGGCAATTTGATCCGGTGTCATTATCAGTACACCACTGCCCACACTACTAGAGCCGATTGGTGGTGGTGGTGGTGGTGGTTCATTCTCAATGTTCTTTAAAGTGTTTCTCTGGGTTCTTCTTGTCGTCGTTTTCGTTGCTCTTCTCTTACGTTGTGTTGCTCTTTGTTTTGTTAATGTTGCTATCACTGCCTCTGCCGGCGTTGGCGTCATGATTGTTGTGTCTATTGATGGGTGTCCGTATGTGTGTGTGTGTGTGTGTGTGAGTGGGTGTGCGACCGCGTTTAATCTCGCACTCGCTGCTTATTTGCTCTCTTGGTCAATATTTGTTTTTGTTTTTTGGTCAATTACGTCATTATAAGGTGAACTCGAAAGACGAGCACACTTTTCTGGCCACGTCCCGTGGACCGTGCTGTTGCTGTTGGTGTTGGTGTTTCTGTTGTTGCCGTTTCCTTTGCCTTTGCAGATCAAAATTGAAAATTTTGTACATTTTGTTGAACAAGAATTTTGGATTTGCAACTTGATATAAAACGAAAAGTTGCCACGTCGTCCTTACATCAAATGAGAGATAGCTCAATGAGAATTTCATAACCTGTGAGATAGGAAAATTCTGGCACCTTTTGTGATTTACTTCATGGGCTTACTCACATATTTACATTGTCTGTCCTGTCAGGAAACCACTAGAAAATAATAGTAAAATGTATCACCCTAGAAGTAGACTATTAAAAATTTTTAAACGAAATTCATTCGAATGGGCGTAGCCAGATGTGGAAAAGGGGGAAAAACTAAAACCCTTAACTGAAACTTTAAGACATGCTGAAAAGTTGAACCGAAATGAGTTTAATTACATTTTAATCCCATTAAATGAATAATTTTCTTCATTTCATATAATTTGTCAGTTTTTCATTTTTCTTTTTTATTTTTGTTATAATCGATAATTTGATTACGCCATATGTATATATCATTTGGATCAGCGTATTGTTCTTCATCTCGTTTGTTTTTATTATTTTTTTTTCATGTGCTTTTGCCGCATTTGTCGTCATCAATCGGCTTTAGTATTATTATTATTATCATTATAATTTAGTTTTAGGTTTCTTTTTTTCTTTTTTCATTAATTGTAATATTATGTTCATTTCAAGTATGTATATATATATATAGACCAATTCTCGCTTTAATATTATTATCATTTGGTTTGGTTTATGATGTGTGAGTCTGTATATATTCATATATATATATATATATGCATATAGCTTGTTTAATATAACTTTTTTTTTCATTTTGTTTTGTTTATAATTTACATCAAATTATACTTGTAATATTATATCTATATGTGTATTATATATATATATTTATATGTATATAAATATATATGCAAAAAAAAAAGAAAAAAAAAACAATGCATATTTTCCACAATTTTGAATCTTGGTTTTTTTTGGGTATTTTTTAAATTTCTCCTTCATTTTGCATTATGCTTGAGCTAAGTTCCTGATAGATCGGTCGTATATGTATATTTAGGACACACATATGCATAAGTGCCATATACATATATGTATATGCATGTGTGTGTGTGTGTGGGTTTGTCCTCTGTCTGGTTTTATGCATTTTCAATTATATTCTTTTCGGGTTTTAGCTAGCAATATGTATTTAATTAGTTGGTATTTATTCGTTCAGATTTTTACTCCTTATCGCTGAGTTTGTATTTGTTCACTTTTTCGGGGTTCGGGCTTCGTTTCGGTTGTGTGGGAGAGGTTATTGAGATTAGCCGAATTTTATATTTTTTTTATTTCCGTTCCGTTTTTTTCGTTTTCTTTTTTGTTTCTTTCGTATTTTTGTACTTGTTTATATAATTTCTCTTTTCTCACATGGTGTAAAAATAGCAATGAATTATCATTTTCTTTTTTATTATTATTTTTATTATTATAAGTACAATATTTTATATATTCCTTTATACAAACTCAGCGGCAAAATGGCACAAGAAAACAAAAAAAAAAAAAGGAAACACAAAACAAAACAAAAACTAAAAAAAACATCGCTTACATTTTGTGTGTATTTTTTCAGTTGTCCATTTATAATATTTGTGTAAGTTTTTTTTTCTTCTTTATTTTTACATCTATACATATTTTTTCCTTTTTTTTTTTTAATATTATTATATTATTGTTACAAAATCATATATAGTATAAGTATATATATGTATATATATTGTTTGCCAGCCATTTTAGATGAAAAACCAATTTACACTTAAACATATTGGCACACTTTTTGGTTGTTCGATTTATATAGAAATGGAAACTACACTCAGAGAAATGGGAAAAAATATATATTACAGAGCGTCTGGAAAACAAATGAGAACTGAATAAAGGAAAAATGTAATCTGGAACCGAACGGAACAGAATCAATCTTTATTATCACTTATCTGAAAGTCCATGTATCTATGAATTTCATTCACAATCGGATTGAGAACATATATGAATCGCAGGGATAAGTTAACTATATGAACTTCAATAGTCCGAAATTAACTAAAAGGTATCTTCTGAGTGTGTTTTTTTATTTCTGTTTTTTTCGGATTTAGCTTTGTAAACAGCCATAATTTATTTTCTTTCTTACTGGAACCAAGAACCAAAAGTAAATAGGAAAAGAACATAAAACAGTAAATAAATTTAATTGTTACGTTTAAAACATGTTTTGCGCTTAATATTGAACTATACTCATGAAGGAGGAGGATGGAGGATGGAGGATGGGAGAAGGATGAGGAAGCATGGAGAAGTTGGTTTTGCAATTGGCTTTGCACTTTGTCCCGGGTTTCATCTGTCTAAGCCTAATAGTAGGCTGGGAAAGGGTGATAGTTTGTCGGATTGGAAGCATGATGATTGGCCGAGGGTAGAACCGGCGGTGGTCTCACACCCGGATGATAATTACTGGAAGCCACCTGATGGTAAGCCCCAAAACTGCGTGCCATGTGACGATTTTGGGCAGCCGCCGCTGCCGATTCGCCAAGCAGACGCGATTGATCCGCCGATCCAAGCAAACGATTATTCTGCTCCATCAGCAAGTGGGCAGTGGGATCGACTAGCAGACGATGCTGATCGGCAGCCGCATTCGAGGCGGCCAATATGCGATGCTGTTCCACAGTCGACAGCAATCGATGATGCTCGAGACTCTCGCGACTCTGATGTTGCATCTGGGACGAGAGGAACGAACGATTATTGCCCACCGACATGGCATTGGCCGTATTGGGGGTCAGGTCCAGTGAGGCCATGCGCAGCATGTCGTGGTGCGGATGATTGTAGGGCAATTGTGGTGGCGACGACACCACATAGTTGGCCGTTCGACTCAGGTCCACTGAGGTGGTCTGATCGTGCTCCTGCTCGCCCAATTGTTCGCTCAGCATGTTATGCATGGCCGCCGCCGACTGATGCTGTTGCATGGCCAATTGACTGCCGTGTCCATGGCCGCCATGCTCCTGCTGATGCACCACCGACGACGACGAGGGCCCAGCCTGCTGCTGGCTCTGCGCCTGTTGGCTCTGCTCGCGGTCGGAGAGTATGTCGTAGATGTGATGATGGTAGCGACTGCTGGGCAACTGGAAATTGTGATGGTAATTGCTGCTCGACGCATTTGAACGGGAACTCATGTCCAGACCCTGCAGATCGGACATGTCATTGGCGGCGGCGCTTGCCGCAGCTGCAGCAGCCGCTGCGGCACTGACCGCTGCATTGCTATTGCTGCCACTCTGACGATATTCGGCCGGTGAGTCAAGATCCTGGCTGTTGTACTTCAAATTGCTGGCCATTGTCTCGTACTTGGAGTACATGAGATCGATCTGTGACTGGGGGAATTTCATGCGCATATCCTGGCCGGCACTGTGGAAGGCAAAAGCATGGGTAAAATCAGTTCAAAAGTGTTCCCCTCCCCCACTCTCTGAGTTAGTTACCTATTCTGTGGCATTATGCTATTCTCCTCATCGCTGGACATTTGATTGTGCCGCGAGATGTTGTGGCGTCTGTCCTGCTCCTGATCCTGGACAGCTCGCTTGTGGCGCATCATGTCACCGTTGAAATTGTAGCGAGGTATACTCGGCGAGGAGGCGGGTGAGATAAGCTCATGCTCGGGATATGTGCTGCCAACACTGGAGGCCTGTCGTCTTTGGGGTTGCAGTGCCGGCAGCGGTGATGAGGCCGACATGCTATTGGTAGCCCCAGCTCCAGGTGGAGGACCACCGCTGCCGCCACTGCCGTTGCCACTGCCGCTGCCACCTCCGCCGCCGCCGCCGCCACTTGAACTACCAGCCGGAGTACTATTCGAGCCGGGTCCAGCACCATTGCCAGACCCAAACATGCCACCGTAATCACGGCCAGGCGATATGGGTGGCGGCGAGGGCGGCGTACGATGATGCGACGACGAAAAGCCATCGGAATCGGGATGCTGGGGCCTTTGTGGTGTGCTGCCCGCATCGACATCGACATCGTTCTGATTTTGATTACTCTGCGGATTGGTGGGAGTGGACGCGCTCGGTGAGATGTTGCAGGCACCCTGGAACATGGGCAACGGCGGGATTTGCATTGGGAAGTTGCCCAGATTCTTAATCATTTTAAGCTCATTCTCCAGATTGTCCATCGGTCCGCCAATGCCAGATCCACCGCCATTAGCACTACCAGAATTAGCCGAACCGCCACCACCACCACCACCACCAGATTCCCCTCCTCCTCCACCAGCGAAATGTTGAGCCTCCGCATCCACATGGGCACTCATTGGGCTGTCGCCACTGATGTGATTCTCGGTGGGTACCTAGCGAGAGAGAGCGGGAGAGAGAGAGTGTTAATGAGAGATTTTAAACCATCATTCTTTTAATTACCTTCATGTCATCGCTCTCGTTGTCAATCATATTGCCAACGGAGTTGAGGGCCGCCTCTACCAGCATGCTGGCCGATGAGGAGCCAGCTCCAACACCGGCTCCGCTCAGTCTTGCATTGGCATTGCTGTAGAACGAGCTCATAAAGGATTGCGAATGGGCCAATGAGTTCATTTGCATTTGCGTCTGCGACTCAGGAGGCGCCGAACCACCATGTCCATCCTCTGCTCCTCCACCAGTGCCAGTGCTACCACCGCCGCCGCCGCCGCCTGGTTCTGCTCCTCCGGTGGACGGACCGGTGGGCGTTAGGGGCCCACCGCCACTGCCGCCGCTTGAGCCGTTCCCCGCGGTGGTATTGTGATGATATTGCGACATGGCGGCAGCAGCGGCCGCTGCAGCAGCAGCTGCTGCCGTATTCGATTCGACAACATCCAGGAACGAGCTGTTCTCATCCTCCTCCCGACTGTGCGAACTGTGTTGCTGTTGCTGTTGCTGCTGGTGGGCATGGCTGGCACTGGCACTGCTCATTAGACGGGCCAGGAAATCACGATTCTGTCCCAGGAGCTTGCTATGCTCATCCACCACAGCACTGGGCGGCACAGCGAAACCTAAGTCCTGGCCTGCTCCACTGCCTGGACCGCCGGCCAGTTGACCGCAGGGCACAGATGCTTCGTTTGCGGCTGCCGCTGCTGCAGCAGCTGCTGCTGCTGCCGCAACATCGACCGGATCGCTTAGATGACGATCATCGGCGCCAATCCACTTTTTGCTGCCCTTGCTGACAACCAGATTCTGGCCAAGAGTGGCCGCATTCATGGACGAGGCATGGCGATAGCTGTTCGGATCGCTGGAGTGCGGTTGCTGGGATTGCGGCGACTGCTGGGCCATGCCACCATGCTGATGGGGATGCGCATGTGAATGGCTGTGGGCCAGATGAGGATGTGAATGGGCATGCGGATGCGTCTGATGCGGATGCGGATGCGAGTGGGAATGTGAGTGCGGATGATGGTGTTGTTGCTGCTGTTGCTGCTGCTGCTGCTGATGATGGTGATGGTGATGATGGTGATGCGAGGGCGGATCATCGTCCTCCTCATCATCGTCGTCATCGTCGTCCATGCCAACGCCAACGCCCACACCGATGTGACCCATCATGTGGCCCAGTTTGGCGGGATCTTCGCCGGCACCGGCCATGGCCGAGACTGCTGCCGCGGCGGCCACCACTTGCTGCACTTGCTGCTGGGCACTCAGTCGCTGGGCGGTTGTGGTGAGGAACGATTCCACCAGACTGAGTTGGGCATTCTGTTTGCGTCGCACTTGCTCCAAGCGCACTGAGTCCTCATCATCGTCGGCATCTGGGTGGAGTTGTTGCTGCTGCTGCTGCTGTTGCTGCTGTTGTTGCTGCTGATGGTGGCCATGCAGCGGATGTCCGTGCAGGCCATGATGGCCATGGTATTGACTCTGCTGCGACGCTTGATGCGGGTGAGGAACATGTGAATTGGATGATGTCTGATCGTGATGCAGCTGACCGGATTGTTGTTGCTGCTGTTGCTGGTGGCATTGCTGTTGCACATGGCTGGCGTGTTGTTGCAAATGGTGTTGTTGTTGTTGCTGCTGATGTTGCTGCTGCTGCTGTTGATTTAGTTGCTGTTGCTGCTGCTGCTGCTGATGTTGTTGTTGTTGACTCAGTTGTTGTTGCTGTTGCTGCTGCTGTTGCTGCTGTTGCTGGTGATGTTGCTGCTGTTGACCGTGACCAGCGGATGCTGGTGGTTCCTTCTTGCGTTTTCTTTTTCGCCCCTGCTGCCCACCAGACACGCCCATTCCAGGCCCGGACACTGACCCAGAAACCGATCCGACTGACGCTGCTGCAGCTGCTGTTGGCACTTTCTCACCAAATATGCTGGAAATTTTCGAGCTAAGTAGCGACAGATTTGGCTCATTCCGACACAGATCCTTAATCGATTTGCCGCTCTTCTTTATGGCCTCGAAGATGTTGTCATCGCTGAATTCAGTGTCGCTTTGCATCGAACTGCTGAGCATTGAATTCTGATCCTCCAGACTCTTGCGCCGGCGACGCGGTGCTTGCTCTGTGAACGAGGAGACAAGATCAACAGCCGCATTAGGCCGTGCCATATGCGACTGTGCCTGCCGCTGATCTGACTGTGCCTGCTCTGGCTGCTGCTTACCCAAAAAGTCCACCTTCATTCCCCCCGAATAGGCATCGAACGTGTACGCCACACTTCTCTCGATTTTCGGCATCTGCTCCTGGGTGTAATTGTGGACCTTCTTGTAATGGAACTGCAGGCACTGTTTGGTGGTGAAGGCCGCATTGCACTCAGGTTCCGCACACCTAAAAAAAACACGCGAAAATTTGGTTATAGTCTGCCTGATCGATTCGATTTTGTTTTGCTAGTGACTCACTTGAATGGCCGCACTCCAGAGTGCGTTAGCATATGAATCTTTAGATTGCTACGATTCTGGAAGAGTTTCTGGCACCGCGGACAACTAACCACCGTTGAGTTGCGGCTGTGCACCTCCTTCGAATGGCGCTGCAATGCCGCACGCGATCCTAGAAGTTTTGAACATAATTTACACTGAAAATCTCGTAAAACTTCAGCCATATCTAAAATGAAATTGTATGAAGAAAATGAAATTTTCGGATTGTGGTGATTTTAAGAAAAAGGAAATTAGTGATTACAGAAAAATCCAGAGTAACGAACGAACAAACGCAATCAACACAACAAACAACGAACGAACGAACAAACTAATCCAACACAAAAGACAATAGCACAAAATGCACTTGAATGACTAGACTAAAAAAAACAAAAGTCGCACGAAAAAAATACGAAACATAAATAATGAAATCAATGTAAAACTAAAATATATAAAACTCAAAGCAAACTCAAAGCAAATCATTCACTAAAAGCGATTATACAATGCAAGATTATGGATGGATATATAGGATATATGTGGGCAGAGATGGCAGAGTTAGGCGGAAGGTTTAGGATATTCTTGTCCAACTAACAATGAGATATTGCCTATAAGAAGTTTGCCGAACCTAAAATGGTGCAGGGATCCTTTAGTGGGAGAAGCATCAGAATATCAAAGACATGTGTTTTCCATGATTATGAATAAGAACAAAGTTCAAGAGTGTTTGAAATCGGATTTAGACATATTAGACTAATATTCAGAGAGCACTCTAAAGTCTCTCTCAACAGAATTATTTTTGTTTATCTTTCTCGAAATCTCGAAGGGCATTTGCTGTATAGACAGGATCTCTTTGGATCAGTTACGGGAAGTCACTTTTTCAAGTCGATCTGTCTGAGGTGGGAAATGGGAAGGGTGGTGGGTGGTATGGGGTCAGGATTAGTATTGGGATCTTTCCTTTAAAATACTTGCTAACAATATAATTAATAACTAAAAGCAAACTAGAATTTGATTACACAAATAATTTGAACCAATTGGTGGGGGGAGCAAAACTGAAAATAATGAAGGCAAGGGGTAGATGAGTGATGCGTTTACATAATTTTCAATGTGTGGCGTGTGTGGTGAGTTGTGGTGAATTGTGGTGTGGCTGCTTAGAGTACAGTTTGCATACATATACAAATGGTATGGTTAGTTTGTTGTCTTTAGAGCTAAGCGGTTGTTACGATATTGGCAATATTAGTAGATAGTTACATACATATACATACATACGATATTCGTAATGTCAGTGTGTGGGTGTGTATTGTGTGTGGGTGTGCAGAAGCATATGCGACGAGGCTTACAATTGAATACGCTGCTAGGACTTTTTATTATTAATTGTTGCATTCGATGCAAAGGTTATTATTTGTTTAGATTAGATGTTATTTACGCTTACGATATATGGCACACATCTACGTGGTTACATGGTGTTTTTTTTACGTTTACGATCTTCTATATGCTCTTATGTATGTTATGCATTTTAGTATGATCATTTGCTCTCAACTTACCGCTATGCATGCGCTTAATGTGCGCCTTCAATTTCTGCGGCTGGCAGAATTTTCGACCACAAAAATCACAGACGGGTCGCGAACGATTCGGATTCGAGGCACAGCCGTAGGTGCGATGCATTTCCAGGTAATTGAGACGCAGGAAGAATTTATTACAAAACTGACACTGATAAGCCCCCTTGCCGTCATGCTTCTCGGCGGCATGCTTCATGATGTTATCCTTGCCAAGTACCGCCTCGCCGCACACTTTACAATGGTATTTACGTATGGTTAGACTCATCGATGGATCATGGAAGACAGAGCAATGGGTGCGATAGTATAGCGGATGTTCAAACTTGAGATTGCAACCCCCGCAGGCTGTAATAAAGACAAAAATATACAATACGATAATCCATTAAACTGGCTTGCCCCTCCCCCCCCACTCACTTGTTTTTTCCGTGTGCTTTTTGCGCCACATGGTGTTGCAATCATCACTCCAATAGAGCAACTCCATGCCATTTCGAAGCTCTCGACAACTGACAAAATACGCTTGCCTATCGATGGACACCAGGTTGACGTTGCGCTCCTCATAGCTGGGAGCCGGTCGAATGAAACGTAGCCAATTGGAGGCATTGGGATTGTCGCAGCACAGCAGATATGACTTATCCGCCCCGGCCTCACACATCTCGAATATCCATTTCATGTCGCTGCCCTCGCGCACCTCGCCGGTCTGCACTGGCTGACCGATCAGGGGTCCCAGTTTGGTGAACGCGCGGACCTCGGTGCGAGCAAAGACACCCGTGACATTTGGCTCCACATTGTGCAGTTCAAATTCAGCTGGCACTGATGCCTCAGCGAAGGTGATCAGCGGTTTTGTTTCCAGTTCCGAGAGCTGAGATGAATCGTCCATGTCGAGATCCTCCATATCCTCGTCATCGTCGTGTCCCCGTGGTCGGCCACGTTTCGCCTGACGCTGGGCATCTGCTTTCAGTTTGGCCAGTGCCTCCAAATTTCGACGCTCAATCCATTCGGCCAGGTCGACGGCATCGGTGACATTGCCGCAGGCATTTCGCAGCGGGCACATCTTGTGATCATGCGTGATGGAGCATTCGCGACACGATTGCTGCGAACGGAAGGCTATATCATGCTCGTCCTCTTCCTCGACGAAATTCTGCTCCATTTTCATTTCGCGGGCCAGAGCCTCTTCGTCCAGTTCCTCGTCGTCGTCATCGTGATCGTCGGCGCCGTTGTCACCCAAACGATCGGTGCCATCGTCCGGCTCATCATAGGAATTGGGAGGCATCATTACATGCTGGCTGGCCGCCTTCGCCGCAGCGGCCGCCTGCAATTTCTTGCTTTGGCTCTTGGAGCGCACATGAAAGTTGCCCAGTTGTCCATTGGACGCATCGACAGTGTCCACTGTGGTGCCTGCTGATGGTACACCTACTCCCGCTCCACCAGTTCCCACCATGTGACCATGCTGCTGCTGCTGCTGTTGCTGATGATGGTGATGATGGTGTTGCTGTTGCTCCTCGTCATCGTAGTCCTCATCGCTGGCTGCTGCTGCTGCCGCCGCCGCTGCTGCCGCTGCTGCAGCTGCTGCTGCTGCTGCCGCTGCAGCTGCCTTCTTCAGGCACAAGGCATTCGGGAGAACCGAGTCCTTGCTACTGGCTTCCAATTCGCTTTTTATTTTCTCCGCTATGCGACAGTCAAGCACTTCGGGCAGTGCTGAGGCAGAGGCAGCCGCAGCGGCTTTTAAAGCTGCTGCCGCTACCTTGGCCTCCTGTTTCTTGGATTTGGCGAAATTGTTGCCATTGCTGTTGTTGCTGGCACTGCCATTTCCATTGTTCGAGTAGCCTCCCTTCGATTTGCTGCCACCGAAACCATTGAGAGCATCTGTGGGGAACTGCACCCGCTTCTTGTAGCGCTTACGTTGAGGTGGTGTGGGCGTTGCCATTGAGGCAGAAGCCACAGAAGCTGCATCTCCATTGCCATTCTCAGCTGGCTGAGCAAAGTCCTTGACACTGAGATTTGGTTCCAACTTGAAGTTGCCATCGAAACCTTTGGTGGGCGTGTGCGCTGGTGATGGGGGCGGCAGACTGAAATGCAAAAGGATTTCCATTAGATGTGTCACACTAATTAAAGCATTACGAAACTATATCTAAGACCAACATTCATGTGCAGACTAATCCTTTTATATGCATTTCTATGGTTGATAAAAGACTCTCATGAGCTCTTATTGCTTGATTAGTATGTGTGACTTTTGCTAGTCTCTGCTTAATATGTTGCTATTTAATATTATTTGTAAGAGGGAAAATTACAGTTGGGGATTATTACGGCTAAGGGCCCCGTGAACTCCTGTTAATTCCACGTAGTTATATTTTCGAAGACTATATGAGATACATTGAGTTTAAGTCTCCCATAACCATTGAAGGTTATCAAATGTTAAAGAAATTGAATTCAAAACATTCAAATTTGGGTATAAACAGCTTGTTGCTTATGAGAGTAAGTGAGATAGTCTCTATTGTAAAACAGATAGGCACGATAAGCCATAGGCGGATATAGAACTGCGAAATGAAGGAACTTTGCCCCATAAAGTATGCAATAGAATGGAAAAGTATTCATTATTTGCAAGAAATTAACATATAACTTTTCGTATGCCTTGTGACTATAAAAATTTTCACTTGCTGGATATATTAAACTAGAAATGGGTCGATATGTAGATACATTTGAAAATATATCTTTCTACTCTCATGGTTGGTGGTGTCACGTTCGCATTTTCATCTTGATGCTGAGATTTTTACTTATTATTATCTGTTTCGCCATTCTCTAACCCTCAGCATCTCATCTATGCACGATGTCTTTGTCAGTTCGTTTGCTTTTGGCTTTTGGCTAGTAGTATCGACTTGCGTTTAATTAATTTCTCTATTCGGTTTCTGTGCTGCTTTGGCTGGGTGGGTGGGAAAAAATGAGCTATGGGTTGGAGAGACTGATGGAGAAACCAGAACTGATCGATATGAAGAACTCAAGCAGCCTAAACTAGTTGAGAATTACAATCAATTAAGGCACAAGTAAGACTAGTTTGCCCTTAAATATATTAAGATTAAGTCCAAGATCGTTGGTCAAGTTCAAATATAGTTCCCTTCAAATGCATATATTTTGTTTTTAGGAGCAACTAGTTGTCGCATTTTTTCAGATTTTTATCATTGTTTTGTTTTGGTGTTTTCGTTTTATTTCCATGTCATTTCTAGCCGCATTTCTACCTTACCAAGCGATGAGAGATGGTTGGTTGGGTGGATGGTTAGGTTAGGCTACAATTACCACCTGCTATGTAGATACAAATAGTCGTTTGTATGTGCACTGACTGTCCTTGCACCCAGTCCAAAGTTGTTCGCCCACTTCTATAATGTTTCACATATGGCCCGCCCACTTCCTGCGCCCTTTTTGCCACACTGGCACAGGACATATATGTACAGGAAATTCATCAGGCGGCATAGAACGGGCAAACGAGCAAACGCTAAGTGTAATACAACGTTGGCAAGTCGAGATGGTGATGGGAACTGCACATGGTCCACACCAAAACACACACACATACAAGCATACAACATGCTCCTTCTTCAATGTCTGTGTGTTTGTGTTATCCTTCATTAAATCCTCCACCTTAGGACCTTAACAACAATATCGAAAACAGCGGCGCAGCAGCCAACAGCAGCGAGCGAACGATACCAAACAGTCAGCCAGTCGTTCGTCTCCCCACCCAACCACCCAACCACCCATCATTCCCACCACTTACCCTACTCTACTTTATCTCCCACTCCCTCAGCCTCCCCCCCCCACCCCCACCCCACCAATTTGACCGCAGCAGCCATCAGAAGCGACAACAGAAACAGCGGCAGCTGGTTGAGCATTGGCCATGGTGGGTTCAGTTGAATTCTGGGTTGGATTTTACCATTTCTCTGCTACGGTTTCTGTTTCTCTTTCTCTGTGTGTGTATGTGTGTGTGTGTGTGTGTGTGTGTCTCTCTACTGCTTTGCCATTAATGTGCTGCTTGAGGGCGATTTGGGGGATGGCTGGGGGTTGAGTTGAGTTCAGTTGGCATTGGGGGTTGAGTTTGTGTTTTGGTTTGGGTTTTTGGGAGGTTTTCGGTTTCTGTATCGTGTGCGTTGCTCGTTGGCGCATTAAGTACACTCATCCTTGCATACACACACACACACACACACACAGACACACACACACAGACACACACAAAGACAATCGCAGAAACAGTTTTGTGCTTTTTGGTGAATATTTCGCAGAAATTGGCGACACGGCGAATACGAAATGCGAATTGGCAATAGCTGACAGGGCAAAAGGCATTTTGCACAGTGGTTGAGACTTATCTATTCGCCTGTGTCTCAGTGTCACTCCCTCCTATGTCTTTTTAGTTCTATGTCACTAACTCCCTTTCTTCCTTTCTTCCTCTCTTTCTGCCTTTCTCTGGCTAGTTGCTATGGGAAATGAAAGTAGATGCAAAATGTAACTCAATAGAAACCAGAATAGTTCTGACACATCTCACTAACTTATATCTACATATGTGCATATGGAAAGGATAATTCAAAATTCAGTCGATTGAAGAAAGTTAACCAACTTAGATACATAAGAAGAAGAAGTTAACTAAACTATCGTCTCATTGGCTTTACTTCAAGATCAACTCAGACATACAAAATATATTAAATAATATCATCATCCAAAGGTTTTCAAAATAGATTAAGGCTCTCTAGAGCCGCTCGCTTGAGAATTATCTCAGATTCAATAGTTTGGAATAGTTTGGCTATGGGAAATAAATTTCTTGTCTATAAATTTCTATACTCAAACGATTTTATTAAGGATCCTGTTCCTTCATATGGTGCTCTTTGTTGTTTTTGCTTTCTACGATTCACATGAAGCGGACAAATGGCGCGCTCGAGTGCAATAGCAACAACTTGGCATAAGGCGTGGCAACAACAACAACTTTGGCTAACGGGGTAAAGTGGGGCAAATGGTAGAAAATTCGCGACGCATGATGCGTGGTTGAAGACGGAGGGCGGGAGAGAGAAATGGGGTATATGGGTGAGCGGAAAGCAGGAACTCTCCCACTCTCAATCTTCCTCTTTGCCTGCTGCATGTGTGTGTGTGTGTGTGTGCGCGACATGGCATGCAAATGCATGCGAAATGCCGTTATTGCACCAACAACAAGAACAACAACAGCAAAGATATTGCTTGAGTGTGTCCTGTGTATGCGTGTGTGTAGCTTTTTCCGCTTCCGCTGACACGACGACGACGACAACGACGACAACGACGATGGCGATGGCGACGAGGACGATGACGATGACGATGACTATGCCACACAGCGGGCTATGGCTCCTCCATGGCAGAGTAGGCAAAACATGAAAGCGCCGTTGCATGCAACCGCACGAGTACCGCATTTGTGCCTTTGTACCCAGAGCCAGGCATCCAACCAGCCAGCCAGCCAGCAGCAGGTCCAGAAGAGCCCCAAAGAGTGGAATGGAAGAAGGATGAGGAGGCAAAGGAGGTGGCGGAGGATTAAGGCAAGGGTCGGAGAAGGAGCTGCTGTTGCTGCCTGATGCACTCGGGCATGAATCGCTTTTACATGGCATCGCTTTTGTGCCGCCGCGTTTGCCTTGCCAACACCACGTCAGAGTCATGTATGTGTCGGTGTGTGTGTGTGTGTGTGTGTGTGTGTGTGTATGCATGTATGCATGTACCTCCAGCACTTAGCCACCCCTTTTTGGCAGTCAGCCCCCCCAAAAAGCTTTCTCCTTCTTTATAAATGTACATATGTATATATTCCTATAAGTATGTGTGTGTGTGTGTGTGTGTGTGTGCGTTTGTGTGTGTGTGTGTACGACTCGCAACTATCAACAATCCTGGGCCAAACGAAGCGTTGCCATATCTTTTGCTGGTTTTACGGCTTTTGTTCTGCTTCTTCTGTTTCCCTTCTTTGACGCTTTGTATATGCAGCACGCTGTGTGCTCTCGCATTCGCAGCGAATAAAGTTCAAAGAATGAAATTCGAATCAAAGCAACATCATTCTTCTTTTTTCTCCCTATTTTCATGTACATATATTTCATTTTCCAACAAGTTCACCAACCACTTCAGTCTACAGTGGCCCGCTAATACATAAAACTATCCCAGGAGCTAAATTAAGGATCGTCTGGATGAAATGAAGCATCGATCAAGCCTTTTTCTAAGCATTTCAACCATTCTGGTTGAATTCGTTAAGTATTCAGGGTTTTTTTTGAAGATCCATTTGGGCATTGAAGTTACATTTAAGGATATTAATACTATTTGATCAGTATGATGACAATCAGTATCCTTTATCTTATATGTCTTTGGAATCAGCAGGTTTCAGATCATTTGGGAGATATTTTAAGAACTACCAAGTCTGGATTTTCGATTAACATTGCAAAACACTTGAAAAGTTGCAAACTATTTCAAAACTAGAACCAGTTGAGAATTATAAACAAGTGAAACGAAAAAGGGAAGTATAGCCTACAACTCCATAGTTTTGGTTTTAATAAACAAAAAAGCGTAAAGTTAAAAAATACGTCACAAAAATAGATTAGAATACATTTATTAGGAAATGTTAATGAAAATATTAATAGTTTCGGAGTCGGAGTAGAATTTTTGAAAAAGTCTTCAAATATATAATTTCTAACTCATACGAGTTGAACGATCAAGAAAAGAATTTAGAAATTGTTCAGTTTCAGTAAATTTCAGCAAAGACTTTTGCTCTATCAAGTTTGGGCCTTAATACTGAATGCTGAATTTAAAAATGATTCCAGTTTCTAAGCAAGCGTAGAATATCGGTTAGATATATGCCACATTCATATAAAACAGGCCAGGTTAAAACTGCCTTTCATTTTCATTGAAATGTAACATTGTTCAGTTTAGTACAGTCCCAAAATATACAAAAAGTCTCATGTTAGATCATATTTGAATGAAATTCTAAATTAAAAAAAAAAATAACGATTTCTTTTTTCCTTTTGTCCATCCACTATATAAGGCATACTAAAACACGTCGGGACAATGTTTGGAAAGGGCCGTTTGTTTGCCATGACTGCAACTCTGTCCTTTGTTGGATATTGCATTTATTATGATCGAAAGCGACGCTTGGATGCCCAGTACAAGTTCAAGGTGCATCAACGACGTCTGGGCGAGCGATCCATCTTCGAAACAGTTCATGAGGCATTTATACAAGAGCCCTACAACGCCTTGAAAGGAGGGAGCAAAGTGGAATATGTACCAGCTCCCTTGAATATTCTGGATAAATATAATAGACTTATTTCTCCGGTCTACCAAAAGACCCGTGAAGTTACCGAGCAATTAAAGGTCTTCAATAGATTTCAAATGGATAATTTCACATTGAAAGATAAATGTCGAATGGTTAATTATCTATTACGCCATGTCTATTTGGGTGAAAACTATGTGAGACGTGGCCAATATAGACGAGCAGTGCGTCATTTTGTCTACTCGCTTCTGATTTGTGCCGATCCCGGCATATTGTTTGTCAAGTTACACAATGCATTGCCAAATGAAGTGTTCTGTAGGATTTTACGCACAGTTGACGCATATATCCAAGCGAATGGCGCAAGCACGATTGATATCGAATCCTCTGAAAGTTCCTATGCCGATGACTTAAGTATTTATCAAAATTAGCACTCCAAGCTCTATTCGAAATAAATCGGAAATGAGGGGCAAAAAACACTCTGGAAGCAATCAATCACTGGGATCTTTTACGACATTGTGTGTATCTTTTGACGGACCATTTACCCACTTACTACATTGTATGGATTTACTTCGTACATCTCTCTCTCTCTTCCCCTCTATACATTATCCATTTTACCATTTTTGTGTACAAATATATACACCCAACTGTTATTTGCTGTTACATATATATATATTAAGTGTTATCCTTGAGTTAGACTCGTTAAGGGCATGCTTGAAAGATTTGAGAAAGTCTTGAGAGAAACCTTTTACCCCTTTCACCCGTTTCACCCTTTCAATTTTCATGTTTTCTTAACTCTAATTTCAAGAAACTTTTGTACTCACTTGTTCAGCCGATCGGTATCATTGTCAGCTAGATTTAGTAAGTAGGCAACAAATTCAACATCATTTTTGAATTGTAAACGTGTCCGCATATGTTCCCATTTTTCGGCATTTTTGGTGCCTATATAGATGTTTTTACTGTAGTTCTGATGGCGATATTTTCTCCTTTCGCTGGCAGCGCTGCCGACACTTGATTGTGATTGTGAATGGTGTTGCAATTGTTGTTGCTGCTGTTGTTGTTGCTGTTGATGCTGCTGTTGCTGTTGTTGCTGCTGCTGTTGATGATGTTGCTGCTGCTGGGAATGCTGTTGCTGTTGTTGCTGCTGCTGCTGCTGCTGTTGTTGTTGTTGTTGTTGATGACTAGATGAGCCATTTGAGCTATTTGGATTACGCGACATTTGCTCATTATTACAATTGCTGGCATGATTGCTATTGTTGGTGGTGGAAAAGCTGGCATTACTGAGACTACTGGAAGCTGGTAGAGCCACAGTATTACCATTACCGCTAACCATATCCAATGCAGATGAATTCTGATTATGTTGCTGCTCCAATTGAGCACTCAATTTGGCAGCCGCTGCAGCAGCAGCAGCTGCGGCGGCGGCAGCAGCCACTGCACTCATATGGAGGCCACTACTTTCGGCAGCAGATGATCTGGTTAGATGGGCAGAATTCAGATGACGACTATTGCCGGCCTCATCATCATCGTCATCATCATCGTCCTCGTCATCGTCGTCGTCTTCATCTTCGCCGTCATTGTCATAGTCGGCCTGTTGCTGCTGCTGTTGCTGTTGCTGATGTTGTTGCTGCTGTTGATGATGCTGCGGCAGAACATGGCGCAGGTCTGTGGGCGTTTGATCATGTCCATTGTCTTGTTGTTGTTGTTGCTGCTGCTGCTGTTGGTGTTGGTGTTGATGTTGCTGGTGTTCTTCTTCGTCCTCATCGTCATCATCGTCATCGTAATCGTCTTCATCATCGTCTTCTGCTGGCTGCTGTGATTGCTGCTCTTCCAGATGATCTCTTGACTTGCTGCTGCTGTTGTTGTTGCTGCTTGTGTTGTTATTGTTATTATTGTATTGTTGTTGTTGTTGCTGCTGTTGTTGTTGTTGTTGCTTGCCATTGTGCAAAGCATTCACAGCTGCTGCCACAACAGCGGCTGCTGCTTGAGCTTGCGCTTGCGCCGCTGCTGCTGCTGCTGTGCGTTGCTCTTCTGCTGCTGCCGCTGCCGCTGCTGCTGCTGTAGCTGCTGCTGCTGCTGCTGTCGCTCCATCAACATCATCGTCATCATCGTCGTCTTCATCCTCTTCCTCTTCTTCCTCCTCCTCTTCCTCCTCCTCCTCGTCGTCATCATCGTCTTCCTCTTCATCGTCATCGTCATCATCGTCGAGACTACTTTGTGAGCTGCTGCTGCTAGCACTATTATTGCTGTTGTTGTTGTTGTTATTATTGTTGCAACTATCATGCTGAGGTTGTTGTTGTTGTTGTGATTGATGTTGCTGCTGGTGCTGTTGTTGTTGTTGCGCTCCCCCCGAATTGCTACTACTTCCACTTAATGCCGCTGCCGCTGCGGCAGCTGCTGCGGCTGCTGCTGCCGCAGCGGCGGCTCGACTTAGGAATGGTGGGCGTGGCACTAATGGCGTATCGGAATTATCAGAGCTATCATTAAAATCGAATGCACTGAAATCGGCATTTGGATTTGGATTTGAATTCGAATTGGAATTGGCTGCATTTGCAATTGGATTTGTGTTGCTTGTTTTGGACATGCTGCTGGCGTCGCTGCCAACGCTGCTGCAGCGGCTGCGGCTACGTTTATTTCGCGTTGTTGTTGTTGTTGTTACTGTTGCTGTTACTGTTGTTGGTGCGCTTTGCCGAACGCTGCTCAGTTTTTGCTATTTATTGTTGTTATTGCTGGCGCTGTGGCGACGCGAATTGCTGTTGTTGTTGTTGTTGTTGCTGCTCTGCTCTGGCTCTGCTTCCGTCGGTGCCTCTCTTTGCCGTTGCTGCTGTTGTTGCTGCTGTTGTTTCTGCTTCTTCTTCATTATTCTATTCACACAAGTCGCTCGTGCGACACACACTACACTTGTTGTTGTTGTTGCTGTTGTTGTTGTTGTTGTTGTTGCTGTTGTTGTTTTTGTTGTTGTTGTTGTTGCTCTGGTTTTTTATGTTCTTGCATTGCTTGCTTGTTATTCAAGTGCAGCCTTTAGAAGAACAAGAAGAAGAAGTAGAAGAAGATGTATGGGGTTGGTCGAAAGGGCCAAGTCATCGGCAAAGGGAGGATGTCGGACCCGGGGGGGTGGTGGTGGGGGGGGGACTATCTAGCTGAATATCTACTCGCAGCGTCGACGACGACGTCAACGCAGAAGCCACGCAAAATTTCGCAAAGAGATGGTTAGAGAGAGAGAGACTGTGAGTGAGAGAGAGATAGAGAGAGAGCGAACAGCAAAAAAAATACCGTTGTGTTACCGTTACTCGCTAAAGTTCGTACAGTGGGGCTTATTTTTTGCGACGAGTGGCAACACTCTGTGTCCGCGCTTCTCTCTGTGTGTGTGTGTGTGTGTGTGTGCGTGTAGCCACTACACATACATATGTATGTACTTCTTTTTTTATTGTTTTGCCATATTTTGGTTTAAGCTCCAAAAAAAATAACGTACACACACACACACACGCACATACGTATGTGTCTATATGGGGGAAGAAAAAAAATATGAAAAACTAGAAATTTAACTTTTACTTTTTATTAATTCGTTTCGCATGTGTTCAATTTATGAACTCATTTTGCTTGTATTTTCAAATAACATACGTTAAGTAAACACGCACACACCCAAAAGAAAAAAACAAAACCAAAACCAAAAACACAAACAACAAAAACAACAAGCAATTTCTTGGGAGGGGTAAAGGAAACTAAGAAAGAAACAAAACGATTTATGTTGGGTTTTTTTTTGAATGATTGTTTATAATATTAGATTTAAAACTTTTCTTTTTATTGAACGAGAGAGAGGCGAGAGAGAGAGAGAGAGAGAGAGAGAGAGCCTGTGTGGTGGGCGGCGGGTGGTTGGGTTGTAGTATAACAACACCCACCCAATGTCTTGCTCTCAATGAGAACAGCGATAAGGGAGTTGCTGGGGCTAGCTAGTGGTATTGCTGGTGGTGTTGGTGGTGGTGGCGGGGTTTGGTGGTGGTGTCAACGGTGTTGGGTAAGGGGTTCGGCTGGTTGCCTTTTGCTAACGTTGGGGGGGGGGGGCAGGGACCAGGGACGAGGGGCCAGGGGCTCGGGGAGTTGGTCCTGAGGGCTAGACGCCTCGCCTTCGCCGACGCTGCTGCTGCATTTTTTCTTTTCTTTCCTATTATTTCTTGTATTTTTTCCTTACTGCGTTTTTCGTTTTCTCTTTTTTTTTCTTCTATTTTTTTGTTCACATTTTTTTCTCACTTATTCGCACGCACTTTAAAATAATTTATGAAAAAATTAAACTTGTTTTGTTAGTGGCTGCTGTTTGTTATTGTGTTTTTATATGAATCTATTTATATATATATATATATATATATATAAGTATGTGGAGGTTCATATATATCCGCTTTTTGTTGTTGTTTTTTCTATCCTTTTTTTTTTTTTTGCTTCTTTGGGTATGCTATTATTTTCCTCTTTTATTTTCTTTTGGTTAGCTTTTTTGTGAATTTTTATCCGCCGTTTTTATTAGCGTTTTCTCTGCAGCGCTCGTATGCCGTTACTCGCTGGTCGCGACGGAATGAAGGACTTTTTATTTATGTGTATGTCCTCGTCGCAGTCATTCGGTCGGTCGGTTGGTCGGTTGGTTGGATGGTTGGATGTTTCGTTGCTGCCCGCGTTGCTGCTCCTTCTGCTGCTGCTGCTGCTGCTGCTCTTCCTTTATTCACTCTCTCTTTCACTCTCTTTCACTCTGTATGTGTGTGTGTGTGTGCGAAAAAGTTTCAGCGAGCTAACGGCGGCACAGCAAAGGCACATTCATCTCCACACTCACACTCACAGTCACACCCGCACCACACACCTTCACCCTCAATCGACCGCCCACAAGGCACACTGAGAGGCTCACTTACTCGCTAACTCTCTCTCTCTCTCTGTCGCTGTGTCTCTGTTAGACCAAAAGCTCGGCCAAGTCGCGTCGCCGTCGTAGTCGTCGTTAGTGTTGTTGTTGTTGTTGTTGCCGTTGTCCTGTCGTTCTTTCTAACGCGTCGCCAACAACGCGCTTTTCCCTCGGCTCAAGTTCTTGCTGTGTGTGCGTGTGCATGTGTGTGTGTGTGTGTGTTTCTCTGCACACGCGAATTCAGATGACGATGGCAGCGACAACGACAACGACAGCGACTACATTGCTGCCAGTGCTGCTGCTTCTGCTCCTGCTGGTATCCGCGACTACACTTAGCGAAATAGGTTGAACTTTTGTTCTCTGCGACTATCAAAAACTATGTCTATATTATTGCATATGTATGGGTTTCATCAAAGAGTTGGCTTCTCTCATTTTCTCATTCGATCAACTCAACAAGGATTAATCCTTCCACTAACACATACATATATTGCAGTTGTTTTTTTTAAGTGTATGCCCATTGCTGGTGTTTTGCTGCCACACACACACGAACACACACATCGGTATTTGCTTCAAGTTCCGTTCTCCGTTCATTGCTTTTCCATCTCCCACCATTTTGCAACCCAATCCACTTCATGCCGCCTTGTCCTGCGTTATCGTTGTCATTATTGCCATCGCCGCCGTTGCCGTTGCCGTAGCCGCCGTTTGCTGTGCTGTCACATTCAGTAGGACCAAGGCACAGCCGAGCAACCAAAGCGAATTGTGATGGCGCCACCATACCAACCCCACCACCAACCATCCACCACCCTCCACCCACCATTCCCCTCACCATGCTCGAAACGACAACAACAAGAAAAAAAACACACTCGAATTGCCGAAAACAAGGAACATTTGCCGTCTACCAACGGATATCAACATCACCCCTCCTCTCCTCCCCGCTCCTCATCCCTTCTTGCGTCTCCTTTGGCTCACAGTGGTCATAAATCGAATTTTTGTTTATGTAGTGGTAAGGCTGCTGTGAAGCCGCCGTTCCTTCACCTCCTTCCCACCCCCTGTTCGCCCGACGATCATCCTCCCTCCCTCCGTACTCCCCCATCATTTCGTAGTGTACATCCTGTCATTCCAATAGTCGTTCGACTTCGACGTTGGCGTCGCAGTCGCTGCCGCTGCCAACGCTGGACTGCCGCGGCGTTTGGAATGCTTTACGGTTTGTTGTGTTTTCGATTCCTCCTCGTGTTCCGCTGGGTGGGTCGCCTCGTTGCCATATATATCGACGACGTATCCATGTCTCGACTCCTGTGCGGGTGGTTGCTCTGCTGACGTCGCAGTTGGCTTTGAATTCGCTGTCAGCGTGGACGTCAACGTTGCTGTGGGCGGTGGAGCGCCCTGGCATTGTGCTCTCATTCACTCTCTCTCTCTCTCTCTTGCTCTTTGGCTTATTCTGATGGCGGCGCCTGCTCTGCACTCATCTCGCTGTTTAGTGCTTTTGGCGCCCCCTGGACCCTTATTTGGGGGTTGAAAATGGGAAATTCCTTTCCATGGCCACGAAACTTCTAGGAAAACATATTAGTTACTCGACCCTTTCTACTCGTTACTTAACTTGCATTTGTTTTTAACTTTTATTTACAATACGCTTACTAAATTAATGCATAAATAAAAAATATTTTGGCATCTAACTAATGAGCATTGCCTTCTTTTCAGGGAATTTTTCAATTGAAAATCTATTTGTAACGAGAGAATTTCAATTCTTCAAGAGTTATCGATAAATTGTTAAAGGTTAAAACCATATCGGCCAGAATATAAGTCAAGTTTTTGAAAGTTTCACATATCCTTTTAGTCGGTTGACAAAAACTTGTCATATGCTTTATGTTTCTGTTAATTTTTTTGATTGCTAATTCAAATTTTTGAAAATTCTAGCAAGAAATGCTTTAAAAATTTAGTTTTTCAATTGAATTTTCTAGAAGTTAATAAGTTAAAATAAGTATTATTTGATTTCACTGAATTAATTGGCACATATCACAAGGAAATTATCGTGTCAAAATGTAAATCGAACCCAAAAATACTCCAATCATGGTCACTTGAGGCTAATTCTCATTGATGTCAATGTGTCTTTAGTTGAAGTTAATATGCTGTTGGCCATATTCGACTTGATGGTTAACCAATTTCATCTTCATCCATGAAAGTTTCATCATACGATCGAAAATTGAAAATGATATGAGTCATGTGTGATTCCGAGGCTGAAAAGCTAAAGAAGCTTCAGAATTTACAAGAGCCAAAGCTTAAGTAAAGCATAAAGGATGCAACCTGTCTGATCTTCTTGGTGAAAGGGAAAGAAAGCATGTCAAGCTTTTAAGCAGCTTTGGGGCGCCACCTGGCGTAGAAGCTATGTAAGTTATATTTTACAGAGGGTAGTTTTATTTTTTACGCATGCGCCTAAGGGATGCGCTTTCGAATTCTCTTTCGAGTCTCAGAGTCTTTGCTCTCACTTTCTCTCCACCATCCTCTCTCTTTCGCTCTCTCTCTCTCTCTCTGGATTTGAGTGTTGGTATTAAATTTAGTTTCACTGCGTTCTCTGCCTTTGGCACATCTTCGCAACATTTCTAACGAAAAGAAAGAATAACTAAAACAAATCGCAAAATCCAAAGACTCCATACGGTACGCTGAAACACGCCAACAACAATAATTGTCAAGAATTTAATTAATAATAATAATAATAAAAAAAACACATGAAATATAAAAGAAAATAATATAGTTTTCGGGTTCTTTTTTCTGTTTGCCATTTTTTGCCTTAATTTGTTGTTGCCACATTTTTCCGTTAGCAAAAATTGTTTGAGGCCAAGCAGCGTGTGCGGCCCATAAATGCGCGCGTGCTCGCTTCTCTGTGTTTGTGTCTCTGTGGGTGTATGTGTGTGAGTGTGTGTGTGTGTGTGTGTGGGGGAGAGGTGGGGGGCAAGGGACTGAGAGTGTACTTATTATATAAAATGCTCTTGCCTTATGGCCAATTGACAGGTTGCCCTTAAGTTGCTTTGATTTCCCCAGCGTTGATTGACATGGCAAGAAATTTAATTAATTAAATGCAGTGCGCCCTTAAGTATGCTTTAATATTTTACACTCCTTCACACACACACACACACACACACCTACAACAACAACAACAACGATTTATTGTTTGCCGTTTGTAGCAACATGTCATTCCCCACACTTTCTAGCACAAACACACACAAATACACCTACATACATACACACACACACATACAAAGGGCTTTCACTTAGCGAAATTTTTTGTTATAAATTTACTATTTTAACTGACCACCCGTCCGCACCCGTCGCACTCCGCCACACTCCGTCATTAGCCCTTAGCCCTTCATGCCTATGTCGCCCTTTGCCTTTCCTTCTAAACGTCAGATCACGCATCGCTCTTTTGCCCTTCGAAATGTCAAAATATTGCAGACAAATGCTTTTCACTGTGTGTGTGTGTGTGTGTCAGTGTGTACGTGTGTTTGTAGCTTTAGTTTTTGGTTTCGAAGTTTTCAAATAGGTTTTTCCCTAAATAGTCACATGTTTTTATGACAACAAGCTTTCGAAATGTAACAGAGAGAGAAAAAGAGCAAGAGACACAGAGAGAGAGAGAGCCAGAAGAGAGTACCCCAAGAGAATGCCAGAGAGCGTGAGAGCAACATAAAATAGGGAGAGAAAAGCAGAGACATGACAAGCCAAAAGGGTTCCAATTGGAAGAAGATTCTACCTATAAAAAATGAAACCCCTTAGAAATTCTAATTGGTTCTAGCTTAACAGTAATTTATGTTAAACTATCTCTAAGAACTTATTTTAAATTATACAAATTGGATCAACTTTAGTTATGATATAATACACCAATTTATAACAGAACCACAATAGGTCAAGTGGTTTTCATTTTCATTGCTTTTCGATAATTTAGGAAACAGAACCACAACTTAGTTACTTCAAATGTTTATAATTTAATACATACTAAGTCTTGGAACAAGTTCTAAGCAAATGGTACAAATAATTTATGACAAATGCGTCTCTCATTTCTCTAATTCCTTTTCGATTTAAGAAATTCTACTTTCTAAATGATATTAGTTGAGTTTTTTGTTTGTCTTTGGCGTAGTTAGATTTAGGTAAGTCGTCCTTGTTCCATTGATCCTTGTGATATTCTTATGAAGATAAGTCCAACAATCTGTCTTCTATTTGGAGCCCCTTTTCTCTCTTGCACTGTGTTAGAGTGGCTCTCTGAGAGAAGGGAAAACTCGCCCTCACCTCGACTCACTCATCGCTCGTATCCTTTTACTCTCTCTCTCTCTCGCCGAGCTTTGTACTCACTGTGAGTCTACTGTTGGCTCGCTGTTTGCGTTACTCGAGAAAAATATATTCTGTTAAATGACTTTATTTAATAAAATTTCCTAATTGTAATTAGTTATTAATTTCCTTGTTAGACCAAAAAGTTTCTTTAGCTTATTTTTCCTTACTAATTGTTAATTTTTTTTGTTGTTTGTATTTGGGTTTTTGGGTATTAAAGACTAATGTAATTTCCGATTATAGTTAAGCGCTTTGGCAGTTAACAGTGATGTGTACAAGTGTGGGAGTGTGTGTGTGTGTGTGTGAGTGTGTGTGTGTGTGTGTGTGTGGTAACATTATGTTGTTGCCGCATGTCCTGTCAGTGAACGAACACAGTGCTCGTGCTTGTCGTTCAGTCCTTCGTTGGGCATCTGTGGGTTTAGTCCTACTTTGAACGTTTTGACGACAAGTTGATCGGGCAACTTATACAACGTGCAGAACGCAACACTCCAAAAAGAGAGAAAAAAAACAACAACAACAACAACAACTAACGATTACAATTACATACTTACATTAATTCTTTTTTTTTTTCAGTGTGTCACGGTGTGTTTATGTGAGTGTTTCTCTGTGTGTGTTTGAGTGTGTCTGTCTATTTGTGTGTGTGTGTGTGTCTGTATGTGTGTGCGTGTGTGAACAACTATAATAATAATAACAACAACGACAACAACAACAGCAACTAATGGAATAATAAAATGTCTAAACAAACACACAAAATAAAAGTGTAGAACGAAAAAAAAAACAAAAAACGAAATAAGAGAAAAACAGAAGGAAAGTCAGAACAGAAATTGAAGTGTACAAAGTAAATCAATGAAGGAGAAACTTGTCTCTCCCCGACCTCCCCCACACACACACACACACACACACGCATACACATACTAAACGAACCTACCCCCCACCCCTTGGCCCCTCGCACCATAGAACCCCTCTGTCATTATACACTCCTTTCTTTCTTTCTGTTTATTATGGTGTCTCCTGTTTGTAAATTTTCTTCTCTCTTTTTGTTTTATATATTTTGTTGTTGTTTTATACATATATATGTGTGTATGTTTTTTTTTTTTTTTTCGTTTTTGTGTTTGTGCAAACGAATATCGCCCTTTTTAGTCTGTGAGTCAGCGCCTGTCCAACAAAGCGGAGGGTTGATTTTTCTTTTTTTTTTTTTTCCTTTTTCTTCATTTGCTTTTGCCTTTGCTTTTGCCACGTTGCTGCCTGCCGCCGCTGCCGCTGCCGCTGCTCCTGCCTTCAACTTCAACCACTTGCCGTTGTCGTTGATTGTTGTCGACGTCATCGCAGCCCCACACACACACATACATATATCTACGCATATCTAACATACCCTCCCCCGCCATTCACTCCACTCGAACACTCCAACACTTAGTGTCATTGGCATTTGGGTAAATCAATTTTCGATTTAGGAATCCAAAATTGATTGAACCTCAAAATGAAAACAAGAAAGTAAAGGAAAAGTAAAACGAACAAGGAGACAAATGGAGAAGAAACGAAAACCAAACTGTAACTAAAAACCCAAAAAAGATCTTGCATATGTTAAGAAACGTTGCACCCACCACCACCGAGCAAGAGAACCACCGTCGCACTGCTAGCGCACCACCCAACAACCACCACAACAACCACCATTACTACCACCAACACCACCACCACAACTATCATCATTATAGCCACCTCCACTATGCCACCATATTAACTTAAACTAAAATTAAAGCCAACTTAAATCAAATCAAACCAAGCACAACTCCAAAAAGAAGAAACCAAAACCAAAAGCAAAGAAAAAAGAGAGAACAGAAAGTAAAATAAATCAAAAATATATACTAAAAACTATTAAGAATATACAGAAAATCGAAATCTAAACAAAAATGTCTTCAAAAAGTGAGCGCCCTTCTCTTATATGCATATACTAAATGTTTGGTTAATATATATTAACTACATATTATCTATTATAAACTAGCATCCCCCTAGATTAACTAGAGTATGTAGTTGATAGATAGATATAGATCCTCTTCCTGAATTCATTCCTTATTCAATTCAGTTCAGTTCAACTCTTTCTCAAAGTTTCCTAAACAAATGAAATGCTTAATTGTAAAACAGAAAAAAAAACACAAGCATTCTCTTTCCTTCTTCTTTTTTTTTTTGATTTTGTTGGTTGTGTTTGTTTAATGTCTTTATTTCATCCTGCCAATTTTCTACTACTTCTTCTTCTTCTTCTTTTGATGTCATGTTTCTTAGACTTGAACAAAATTAAACAATTTTCAAAGTGTTTTCTATCTCTCGCTATCGCTCTACTACTTTGTTTTCTATCTCACTTTCTATCTCTCTCTCTCTCTCTCTCTCTCTGTGTCTGTTTCATCTACTTGAATAAAGCATAAAATTAAAGAAAGAAAGTTCTTTCTTGTATATATGTTTTAATGAACTCTTTCTAATTGGCTTGGAAAAAAAAAAATCACATTTAAACAGAAACCAAAAAAATTAAAAAAAAACAAATGAATTGAAAATCAATTGTACATATACATATATTTATATATAGCATAATGTACATATATATAAAAAAAAAAAAATATGCATTTATATTAAAATAAATCAACATAACAAAATATCTTTATCACACAATCACACAAATCTTACCCTCTCCTTGCTCTTATCCCTCACCCCCCCCTGCTCTAGTTTTGCTTGCTTTTAAACAACCCTACCCGCTCCGCCCTGCCCTGCCTCACCCTCTAGCCATCACATTCTTCATATCAACCCTTCTCCCACCCCTCCCCGTCCACCTAGAGACGCATTTCGCATGCTTGTTAAACTCATTTATCATAATAAATTTTTCTTTTGGTTTTCGGGTTTCGATCAAATTTTAATGATTGTCTAGACTCAAGTTATTAACATATAATTCATATATATATTTTATTTTTCTGGATTGTTCCAATTACATTTTTCGTAGTTTCCTCGTTCGTTTTGATGCGTTTCTTCGTTCGTTCGTTCGTTCGTTGGTTCGTTCGTTAGTTCATTCTGTTTTTCTTGGTTCTCTCAATACTCAAATAGCAGGACTTTAATATTTGAGAAACCAAAACGCAGAGACAAATACTCAATTTATATAATAAATGTATCTATATAAATCCATTAAGTGTTTGCTCTATAATAACTAATCATATATTAATCCACATATATCTTAACGATTTCCCCTCGCTACAAATGAAAACTACAACAAACAATCCAAAACACACACACGAAAAATTCTAAAATCTCAAAACTAAAAACTTTAAATATAAAAAACCAAAAATAAAAAACTTGAAAACGCACAGGCCAAAGATTAAATTTATTTGAAGCCCAAGGTAAGTTTCATTTGCTCAATTTTATTTTTAAATACAAACTATCTATATATTCTACTTACTAATACTTACTTCCGGCTATATACCTATATATATAATATAGAAAGTTTATTTTGAACTCAGAATTCGATGACTTTGTTTTATGAAAAGATTTTATCGAAACAGTCACAATGCCATTGATCGGAGCACATTTTGCCAAGAGAACTGCCAAGTTTTCTCTCTTTTGGGATTGCCTTGTCTTGTCCCTACGCTAAAACTAGTTGCGAATTGTAACATAAAAACAGTTTTTGTCTCTTTTGAATTGCGTTCATTTATATAAACTTATTTTAGTTGGATATCTTGCTTAATAAGCTACAATAGTCATAATTTTAGATGATGATGATGAGTTCCTAGTGCTCTTACAATAAAAACCCCTGACGTATGGTATACAACTTCAGTAAATGATCTAGCAAAATATTAAATTTGTTAAAATTTAAGAAGCGGAAATAGAGAAGACGCCATAATGTCATGGTTTATATAAGGACTATCATAAATATAATGAAGCAGTTTAATGTTTTTTTCTTTTTGACATATTTCTTAATACCAATACTGAAAATGATATTATAGATAAAGTTTTAATATGATTATTAGGAGCAAAATACCAATCTACAGAGTTTTCTTTGCTACTTTTTTTCTCGAACTTTCACAAAATAGTATAGGAAATTACAAATCAGTTTACTTTAGATGAGTTGAAATAAGTTTTTATTTCAAATATTGCGTGGGTTAGTTAGTTTGTCTTTTAGTTTATCTTTTATTTATAGTGACAACGAACAAGATTTTCAATTATCCAGTTAAATTAATGCCTTTGAATTTGTTTCTCAAACTTGCTATGCTCTTGCTTCTTGTAAGTCCTTCTCGCTCTTTCTCTGTCTCGTTTATTCTCGATATACATGTCCGCTATGATTCAGCTAAAAGTTTTGTTGTCGCTCTTGTTGTTGTTGTTGTTGTTGTTTATGTTGTTGCTGTCGACAATTTCAACGACAGACGGTGGTTTGGCTCTAAAATATTGGTTATTAGCATAGAAAGTATGGTTAGAGTGAGATGATGACGATGAGGAGGGGTTGGGGTTGGGGTAGTCTTAAGGCTGGGGTTGGGGGTTTTACATGGTGGAAAAAGCTGATAAAGCAAAGCAGTTCTAGCGCTTTTTGTTGCCTACTTTTTTGGGGTCAGGGACTTGTTTTGTCAGCTCTTTGCCAGACACATACACCACACAAACACACAGAACAGAGACACAGAATTGAAGGAACAGAGAGGGACAGAGGCGAGAATAGAGAAACTGGTATATATATATATGTATATATAGATAGAGCTTGCCTATACATCTATTTATCGCTACCCACAACTTTTTTATGTTAGCTTCCTCCTTTGGTCTCTTGCTTCAGCTGCTTCTGCATCTTTTGTATTATGAATCATCGGCCAAATGCATTGGACGACATGGCCAAATGGGGGCTGACAATGCACACACACACACACAGAGAGAGAGAGAGACAGAGAGAGGGAGGAGAATGGTATGAGGGTGTGGTAGGAGACAGATTGTGGGAGATGGTCTAAGAGATAAGTGCCATGCACTTGCTGCCCCGCAGCATTGTCACTCTCATCATCGTCATCGTCAGCGTCATCGCCAACGTCAGCCTCAGCGTCATCATCATTGCCCTCTCATCACCCATGACAGTTTTGGCTTTTGTTAAATGCACATTTCCCGCACGTCATTATCGTCATCATCTTCGTCATCATCATGAATAGAGCCAGCCAGAACTAATTTAGCGATAATCGAAGTGTATTTACACTATTCCTCTTTACTTCCCTCTGTCTCCCTCTCTCCCTCTCTATACCTCTCATCATTCTCTCTACTGTGCTTGGCTAATTAGTTTTCAATTCCTAGAAAATCCCTAATGTGGTTTCTGCTGCTGCTGCTGCTGTTGCTCTGTTTGCCCGCTCTGTCATTGCGTCTAATCTGATTGGCTTGATATTTTTGGTTTTGATTAGCAATCAATTATTTGGTTAAAATTCCTAAATTGGCCACAGATTTGACACTCTCTAGTCAACAACAGTGACACAGAGAGACAGAGAAAACTAGAAAACTTCATTAATCTAAGCTTTAATTTTGAATTTTTGAGATGATCTTCTCGTTAAACTTGAACCTTAGCCATTGCTTGATGTAAAAGAATTTCAAGTATTTGTTCTACACTCAATTTAAACTCAATCTGTTTCATGATGGTCCGTTTTATGCATTTTCATTCCAATTTGCGAATAAAAAAGTCCACTCAATCTGAAGGCTTACACACACATATACATGTATATATGTATATGTATGTGGCATTTGCATTGGGTCGTTTCATTTTTTTTCTCCATTTTTTTAGGGTAGCTCCAGATTCAAATATTCTTTTTACATTTTGTTCAACATATTACCCCAAGCGCTCTTCTGACTTTTATATTTTATAAATGTGTGTGTATATTTGTTGTTGTTGCTGCTTATTTTGTTGCTTAATTTACATAAAAATGGCGACTGTTTAAGCCACATATGTGTGTGTGTGCGTGTGTGTGTGCGGTTGCACCTGCAAAACTGTTTAGGGTGGGAGAGCAAGTGTGTGTGTGTGTGTGACAGGTAAGTGAATTTATGTTGCACACGCTATGCGAAACATGCCACTGCATTTGCCCATAAAAACGTTACCAAACCCTTGCAACAGCGACAACAGCAACATCAGCAAGCACCAAGCAACCGAGCACCCATCCAGCCAGCCAACCAGCCAGCCGCAAGGCTAGAAACATCCTGCTACCAGTGTCGCCTTTTGCCGGTCAAACCGACAAAAAAAGGGAACACAAACAAACCAAACAAACAATAAAAAAAGTAAGAAAAAATCAGAAGGCCGAGTTATCTTTGGACATGACGAAGTCTATATACCCTTGCAAGGATTTGTGTCTCAATTTTGCCCTCTAGGCAGATCAAGAGCAACCTTACTCCTTAAAGTATACAATAGATCTATGAAGTGAATTACTTTTTACTCACAAACGATTTCTGATTATATCGTCGAATTCTTAGCCAGCTTTTTGCATACTTTAGGGGGCAAAACTTTACCATTTCAAAGTCCTATGCTTTCTCTGATTCTACCTATGGTTATTCCAGCGGTGGCTGATATATATTTAATATGATATATTGGTCAGTCGCCATTCATAATAAGTCTGCGTTAATCCAGATAGATAAACGGATATTGACGTGCTCAAGAATATATATATATACATTATTTGGTCGAAGAAGATTCTCTCTATGCGTAGCATACTCCAAAAGTAATCAACATATACTCTTCTTACAAGGGTATAAAAAGAAATAAAAAGAGAGACAGAGAGAGAGCGAGAGAGAGCGAGAGAGAGAGAGAGAGAGAGAGACAGAGAGGAATGAAATGGTAACATTTCGCCACCAGAGCCAAGGCAAAAGTATTATTTATATGCTGCTGGTGCACATGCAACACCTCTATTGCCTCCTGCAATCATTCCCCATTTTGAACCATTCTCCAGTTTATGCCCATTTCGATTGCACTTGGCCATTTGGTTTGGGCCATTTCGTTTCGTTGGTCCTAGCCGTGCAACGCATATAAATCGTTCAAATTGCAGCCGAAAATTGCCAACAATGGCAAAATGAGAAAACGAGAGATGGTTGAGAAGAAGGGAGAGAGGAAGAGTTGTGAATGGGTTGAGGGAGAGGGAGAGGGAAACTCTAACTGGGAGAACGATTATGCGAGGCTTTACGGGCGACTTTTACAACTTGTGTGAAATTAGACAGAAATTCTTCTACACCCCTTTTACGTACATTCACCCTCCCCTCTACAGACACACACACACACACACAGACACACACACACACAGACACACACCTGTTTACATCATGGGAATTTTGATTGAATTATTGATTAAGCCCGTTTATTTGTTCTTTCTCTCCTGCTTTCTGTCTCTCTCTTTCTCTCTCTCACTCTCTTACCCTCACCCCATGTTTATGTATATGTGAATGTACATGAGTATGCAAGAAATATTGTATTTCCCCATACACAAAAGAGTTAAGAAGTGTACAGACAAAAAATATAGAGGAAGAGGAAACATTGATTCCATTGGCCTTTGTTTTACGCCTATGCCGCTCATTCAAGGATATCAAATTCGTTTTTGGTTCGTTCCTCCTTTTCTTGTTAACCACGCGTCACACATGACAGCACAAAGTGGCCCAAAGTAAAAGGACTATGAGCCCAACAGACAGGGGACCTCAGGCTTAGCTGGTCGACAAAATATATTGAGAAATTCAAGTACTTATTGGGACAGGTCTTGGTTGGCAACATTTCTGCCACTTGGCACGAGACGAAGAGCACCAAAAAAAATATGGAAAATTCCCAATCTGTTTTGGCATAAATTTCATGCACGAATTTCAATGATCTTCAATTGAAAAATCTTAAAAAAATTAATTTTCAATTACTTTACCTTGTGGAAATTCAAATCTGTCGAAAGTTCTTGCAATTTGGAAAACTTGTAAATTTCGAAATGGGGCTTCTTGTTTTCGTTTTCTATTCCTTTCAACTAGATCAAGGACGAGTAACGATTGAATAAAGATAGCAACTAAATTTGGTAAAACAGATGGAAACATTGACTTGACCCAAAAAGTTTTGCTCAACAACAAGCAACAACCGATTCGATTTCAGCAGATTTATGTGTATATATATTATATAAGCACACATACATACATACACGTATGTACATATATATGTTGGCAACTTTTGCTGCAGTTCTTTAACGACTTTTGGGTTTCATTTTGCCAACTCATCGACGGTTGGCCAAGTTTGGACCAGAAATTTGAGCCACAGAGGTTGGGTTTTTTGGGTCTGGCTTTTGTCTTCGCTTCATTCGCTTAGCCATTGCCGCCTTGCCGTCTTACATACATATATTTTTGGGGTTTTTGTTTTTTAGCCGTTTTTGTTACTGCCAATTTCGCTTGGGCTTTCTTGCACATGACAAACACATTTTATTTCGTCTGCTCACCCTTTTTGTTTTTTTTTTGTTTTTTTATTTAAACTTGGCGGCTGTTTTTGTGTTTTTTTTTTGCCCCTCCACTTTTTTTTCTGCCGCTGCTGCTGCTGTGGCTCGTGTTTTGTTTGTTTGCCTTTGAGAAGGAGTCGCCACCGCTGGTTGCCTCTCAGTTGAAAGTTAAACCCTTTTTTTTTATCCTTCTGTTCTTGTATATCGTATTGTGCATCCTGTGTGTTGGGTTGTGTTTTTTTTTTGTTGTTTTTGTTGTTGGTGTTATTGTTGTTTGTTTAATGTTTAGTTCTCACTTTCACGCAATGTTTTCATTAGAATACTTTCCACCACACTTCCCTATACCTACATACATACAAAAAAAAAAAAAGGAGCGCTGAAGGCATATGAAAAGAATTGGTGTGCCGAGGTAAAGAGCGGTTGGGTTTGATGGTTGGGTGGTGGAGGAGGGGGAGCAGGAGGAGCAGGAGGATATGTGGCAGCTTGACTTTGGGGTCGCTTATGTTTTCATTTGCCTGCCTGGACAACTTTGGTTATATTTTTTGTTGTTGTTTTCTTTTTTTATGGTGAACACATGCCGAAGCCAGAAGCAAAAGAAGCCGAAAAACTCTTACCAGATCTCTCACCAGTGTTTTGGCCAGTTTTCTCCTCTCTTTTCAGGCCATTGTTTATTTTGCTTTGGCACATTTTAGAAACAATAAAGCAAAACTTTGAGCTGTTTGTGTCCTGTGTATTTCTGTATCATCCCCTTGTCTGTCTCTCCTGTTTCCTGGGCCTTGTATTATCTTCATTTAAGCAGTTAGTAGCCAGGCAGCTGGCCATAAAAAGCGAATTACGAAAAGCGTCAAAAACAAAAGGTAAAGTTGCCTCAAACAAACTCAACTACCTCAGAATTTAAGCAAGTTTTTCATAGCCCTTTCTCCTTGAATTTACGAATTATGAAAAGTCGCCATTTTGTTGGCAGCCTCCCTGCCACCCCAACCGCCCACCCCTTGCCCAGCCATTCCGATTTTCTTGTCTCTACTCTCTTCTGGTCGGCTAGGCCAGTTTTATTTTTATTTTCAGCAATTTGCGTTTATCGATTTTTCTTTCATTCGCTGTAAAAATGTTATCTATATTTGGTTTTAACCTGAACTAGGATGATTAATACACAGATACACACACAGACACATACATACACACACAAGCACACAAGATCAACTGAGCAAAAACTTGCCTAACATTTGTTCCACCTTCCACCCATTCAGTTTTTTGTTGCTTTTCATTCCTTTTTGTTTCTTTTCTATTTGAAAGGATGTTCGGGGGCGGGACTGGCATAGTCTGGCTGACATTGTGGCTTTTAAATTGCTTTTAAGCCTTCAGCTGTTCCTCGTTCTGGCCCCAACCACAATGATGCCGCCTTCACTTTTCTAGCTGTGGCTTAATAACCAAGGCAACAAATGACTGACAAAAGTCTGACTCCCGTATCGTTGTTTCCTTGCCATTGATAAGCTGCAGCGGCAGCAAGTGACAAATGAAATGAGCCACAAGACCAACTAAGAAAATCACAAAAAAATAAAAGTAACCGCTAAATGTTTTTTCCCCAAAATATCAGAAACAGTAAGCATCAGAGTGACAGAAACACTAACCAAATAGAATGACAACGAGACAGCAAAGTAAGCAAGTAAGGAAAATTACTCGTAGACATATAAAACAAATGTTTTAGTCATAAGCATATCTTGGGTATAAACCGAAACAAAACCACAAATCAAATCTTATCATACCAAAAAGGTTTTCTAGTTAAAGATATAGCTTCTTACATATTCAACCACATTGAAATTTAACAAAACCACTAAAAGGGTTAGCCGGCTTGAGGTCAATTCACAATTTAGTCTATCAATATTATTTTTGGCAAAAGCAATTTATGCAATTTCCATCTGACATTCAATTTAAAACTATAATCAAGCATTTTGCTTTTACTTTCTCCATTATTTTTTGTGGTTTTACTAGCAACATTTTCTACATAGTAACCTCAATATTCAATTATAAATCATTCAGTTGTAATTTATTGCCACACCAAAAGTCATTACATGATTGATACGTTTTGTAGGTAGGCAAAAGAATCTCTCTGTTCTGCCTCCCACTTTTCGTCCCTTTCCTCATCCATTAGTCACTTTCGATCTGAGGTGAAATTTAATTGCATTGTCAGAGCTACAAAAAAAATATATATATACATATATAGGGCGAAAAAAAATTACATATGTACATATACCTAAATCGAATGGGTGGCAAAAAGAGCATAGGCCAGGCCAGGCCAATTCAAGATTTATGTAAATCCAATGGGATTTTTTCTGTACACTCTCCAAGCGCATTTAATTGTCCAAGTGGCCGCATAGATGAAGGGTTCAGATAGATCAATCGATGGCTCGACGGATGGATGGATGGATGAATAATTCCCAAAAATACATTTCACAATTTCCATTGAAAATGTTTTGAAGCCAATGGAAAGAGATAGAAACGAATGCAGCAGCTGTGGCCGGCAGCAGTTGAAATTGGGCCAAAAAAAAAAAGTGGACAAGGCCAGCCAAAAATTGAACATTTCCACAGCAATCTCCGCCTGCTAATCACAATTTGGGCAAGAAATTGCAGTGAAAATAAGTTTTGAATTTGAACTTTTCAATTCAGTGTAAAGAAATTACAACGCTCTCTCCAATTAAGTTACAGCTCTAATCGCTTTCTATTCCCATAGTTTCTATTCACTTGACAACTGACAGATTTCCGCCCCCGCCCCCCGCCCCCGCAGTCCCCACCAATTTGGAGTTTGAAATCTTTTCATAACGCAAAATATATAACATTATGAATTCCATTTACCATTCAACTTTAAACATTGCCAGTGTATGCGTAATTCATTTGCGTGCCTTTTACAGAAATTATCGTTGCCCTCGTTTGACTTCCTCACTCTGTGTTTCTCTCTCTCTCTCTCTGTGTTTTCGCGATTTTCCTTTCTTTTTTTTTTTTTTGCGTAAAAAGTCAAACAACAAATTTGCCTTTGGAGCTCAGCAGTTAAAATGAATTGAATGAAGTGTAAATGTTGTGAATGCTTTGTATACCCTGTAAATGCTTTAGAAAATGTCAAGTGATAACGAGAGAAACCAAATGAGAAACTAATGAGAGAAGTTCTAAAAGTTAGTAGGACTCATTAGAGTTTCACTAATGTATTATGCCTAGAGTATTTCTTAGTCGGCTAAGGTCGGCAACCGCTCTCGATGTTTGCTGGCTGGCCACGCCGAAGGCCCAACAGGCGTATACGCAATTATGTATACGCCACATAGCCTGTGTTTGATTTGGTCCTTTCTCTTCGACCTCCGCCAAATCTCCTTGCTCCCTGTGGGAGTAAAAGTACTTATGTATATATGTATGTATGTGTGTGTGTCTGTATCTCTCTCATTGCACTTTGTTTAATTTTGTGAAATGTTCGCTGAGTTTTCAAACTCTCAACATTTGCCTAATTTTTGTTTTTATTTCTTTTCTGTTTCACTTATCCTCCATCACTTGGCGGCATTTACTTTTTCTTTCCTTTTTTTTCCATTTTTTTTTGGAGTGCCACAGCTCAACTTGAACTTGGAAGCTGAAGTTTCCTTGGCATCAATTCCTCTCCTGCTTTCTATCATCTAAAGTTGATGAGATGTTTATTATGTAAGTATATTGTTCGTTGTGGTTGGGGATGACTTTTGATGCTGAACCACCAGAGCGGAGCAGCCAGTCAGTCTGTCAGTCTGTCTGCCAGTCAGTTTATATGTAAATTTCGATCAGGTTGACAGGTAAGGGAGATGTGTGTGTGTGTGTGAGGAATTGAGGGCGAACCCATAAATTATAATAAGTTGCTTGTTTTCCCTGCTTAGCGATATCATGTATGAAGAGGAAAGCGAGGGCAGCCGTGAGAGCTTTACGGATTAGGCCAATAAACGAAATTGAAAAGTTGAAGGTTGAAGTGACGGGGAAGCTAAAGCAGAATTGAGATTGCCGTCTGAGCATCCAAATGCTGAGGTACCCTGTAATAATTTGTAAACGACTTAAGACCAGAAACTAAGAATACCCGATGAATGACTCAACTGATCAGGTATATAATTGTATATAGCTGATTGAAATGTATATTAGTCATAAGATATTTGCGGGGTAATTGAGTTTCCGCTGTAAAGCAAACTTTCCAAGTCAAGTTCAAAGTCAGTTTCGCTCGGTTCAGTTTCAGTCGCCATTTAAATAGGCTCATTTAGGCTACAGAGGACGTAGATAGTGTAAATTTAATTTGATTTTCATATAAATTTCCTAAGGCCAATGGAATAGAGGAAAAGCCAAGCCTGACCTAAGACCAACGATACGAGCGACTGACGACTTACGATGGTTGCTGTTGATGCTAATGCTGTTGCCGGCACGGCGTGGTGGAGTTGCCCTGAATTGAGGAAGGAGCAAATTTATTTAACCTGCGGGCACTGAGCGCATATTTGAATTTATTTGCATGAGACACAACTGCCAACCGAGGCCCAGGCCCAGGCTCAGCAGGTGCGAGTGGTTGGGGGTGGCGAGTGGCCACTGTGGCACTGGAGTAATGCCCAAAAAAACAAAAATAAAAAAAAAAAGTGCGCAAAAAGCACAAAAAAAGTACGAAAATTGTGATGATGACGACAAAGGGCCAAGAGGACTACGAGGACAACGAAGCAAAACTTTTGCACAAAGTTGTTGCAAGTTGTTGCCGCCACTGCCACTGCCTCTCTCACTCTCTTGTCACTCTCTTGGTTGTCAGAGTCGAGCACTCTGTGCTGGCTCTGGCACCCTCTCTTAGGAACCGCCCACGCCATTTTTCGTTGAAATGAGCTGAGCAGCGTTTGACACATGCAGTGCCACCTGGCGGCCGTCGCCATGAATTTGAATCTATGAATGGGGCGTGGTGGGGGGAGGTCGACTTGTTGTGTTGGGCACCATAAGAAAGTAGCTTCAGACTGCTTCCACTGCGTTGGTAACTCTAAACTTGGCACAGCATGGGACGTATACGTAATGTGTAGCTATACTTTTCGTTTTCTTTTTTTGTAGCATACTTTTGTGCAACATTTAAATTCATATAAAATAGCAAGTAAACCTAAAAAACACAAGAAAAAGAAGAAAAGTTTAGCTAAATTATTGATTGTCTGCCATGGGGCCATGGGGAAAACTGTACGAACGCAAGGAAAATTACCAAATTGTAGGAGAAAATTCATTTCGTTTCATTTTATCCTTAAATTGTCAAATTAACTTGAAAGTATATTAAGGTTTTCCTAATTAAACTAATGGCATAACAGGTTCTTCGGAGTTCTCAATAAAATCTTTTCCCTAATTGTGAAATTAAATAAAATCCAAAATGAATCAAATTAAAGGGTGTTCATTTGATTTTAATCTACATATACAAATGCAATTTTAAGCTGGACATGTCTTTGCCTAATTAGCTATGAACTGATTTTGAGTTAGTGTGTGTGTGTGTGTGTATCTGTACATGTCTTCATTAGAATGCAGTTGTTTGCCAACTACTCCAGAGCTGCTTTCGAGCTCATCATCATTAAGATGACCCATTTCTTTATGCTCATTAGTGAATTCTTGTGTTTTTCCATTCATGTTCTCCATGTTGTTACTTTGATTTTTGCATCTTCTACTTCGTTTGTTTGCCTATTCTTCTTTGTTGCTGTTGTCACAATTAGCCCACAGCTTAGCCAAGCAGATGAAAGCATTGAATAACCTTCTCAGCATCTCAACATCTGCCCAACTGCCATAGAAGCGACATGTTCGCGCATAAATCAGTATCACAGCAGTTACAGTAACTGACTAACCTGATGCTGTAGGGCTGCATAATGAATACATACCTAAGGGGCTTAGGGTCCCCCCCCCCCCCTCATTCTGAACCTTCCAGCTGCAACCTGACACAGTCGATAAGCAAAATTCTATATGAGCACAGACATTTATAGTCAAACTCTGTGCGTGTGTGCGTGTGTGTGCGTGTGTGTGAGAGGACTGTGGTGCATGATAATGAATGAGAAGCTTCTGTCATGGATTATGCATGGATTCAAGTGCATTTTGATTGATTGAAGTTGAAGCTGCAGTTAGAGCACCAAAGAGTCGATTGGGGAATCGGCTTAGGCCCAGAAGTGAAGTGTCTACGCACTCGGTAACTCGGACTTGAACGAGTTGAAATTGTGGTAATTTCGAAGTGATTTCAATTCAATTGTTAAATCAATCACAGACAATGTTTATCACAGACATACTTCTCAACTAAGATATATATAATTCCAACTCAAAGACGAGAATTTTTATGCGAACTGCCAGTTAATTGATTTTTGCATTTTTAACTAGTTTACGTGATTAACTAAACTCTTGTCTAACTAATTTTAAATTAGTTTCAGTTTGAAAACGACTCTAATGAGCCATCTTTCTCTTCCTCTTCTTCTCTTATTTTTATTTAATTTTGTTGTTTCTTGTTGTTGACCCTGATGCTGGCTTTGTGTCTATCTGCATTATGCATTTCCACATGCAGTTTACGAGTTTATAATTTTCAAAAAACAAAAAAAAAAACAAAAGTTTTGTTGTCGCTGTTGTTAATTCCTCCCGCTCCGCACCACCGCCAAAAAAAAAAACCCGCAGAAATCCTTGCCTACTTTTGAGAGCATGCCACTTGCAACAACGACAACAACAGCAGCAACAACAACAACATTATTGTCGACAAGCATTGACATTAATTAAAACCCAACGTTGCATGTGGCAAGCGAGTTGTGTGTGTGTGTGTGTGTCTTTGTGTGTGTGTGTGTGTGTGTGTGCGCGCGTGAGCTATCCCTCTGCTAAGCCCCGTCATAGAGGACCTCGTGGCAACGTTGTCGGTTGCTTCAGTTAAGCATTACACTTTAATTACTTTGCTAAAATCCATGCTTGTCTGCAGTGCCACAAAAAACACAAACAACAACAACAACAAAAAAGAAGAAAAACCAAATGAAACTAGTGTGTTTGTATGCGTGTGTGTGTGTGTGTGTGTGTGCGTTTGGTAGTAGTATGTGAATAGGCTTTAAAGTTGCATTCTAAATGTGCTCCATGGAAACTAAAATTTGAAAGCAAGTTCTTTTAATATGCACAGACACATCAAATGATTAATTGAAAAAACTTGTCTAGTCTCAAAATTTCTTGTCATTCTACTTCTAATTATTCTTAATTAAATTATCGTGATTAAGTTTATAACATTGTCAACTCATCAGGATCGGCAAAATCAATAATGAGAAAAAAGAAGCTGCAAAAAGAAATCATCTTTCAAACACTCGGTAGATGAGTTGTCTAAGTGGCCCAGTCATTGAGTCAACTGAACAACGAAGATCCGGGTTCGAATCCCAGGCTAGTGTATGGATGTAGTTTTCGTCTAAGCCGAAGGCCTTAGTTGCCAGTGCTTGTAAAATATAGTTAGGTTGATAGTTTATAACTATATTCCTATACTTTAATAATAATAATAATAAATTTATTAATTAAGACGGACAAAAAATCGAAACATATCTAACTCATAGATAACTCAAGATTTTAAGATCAATCACGGGGACAACATTCAAAATGATCTAAATATACCTAGCGTAAAATCTGAAATAAGTTGTTGACTACTAAAGTATTCTGCGAAACTGGATGCACACCCAAATGTTCTTGCCAATTCGCCTACGCGAACTAATAATAGAACTCGTCTTAAAAGAAATGACAGACCAACCCAATAACAAGTGATTAGGGCCGCCTGCAATATCCCCAGGATTTATCTTAAGTACTAGACTAAGAAAAATATCTCAAACTTGTTGTTAGGCTCTAATTTAAGAGTAGATTCAACAAATATATATTAAACGTTAAAAAAAAAAAAAATTTAACTCATAAATAAGCTGCATAAATATAGGAAACAAAGGTTAATTAGATGTTTCATTACTTTTGAATGATCAATTTGGTAATGCTTATTCCCTTTCTAAAACAATTTATCTACACATATATAGCAAATCGACTTGATATTGCAAATCATGGCTTAGTTAGTAGTTCTTTGATTGGAATGTAGTAAGTTTAGTCTGCTACTTCAGTTTCGAGTCTTCATTTGATAAGGACAAAATCTTTCGAATCGTTTTCTTAATGGAAGAAGGTCTTAGCTCTTAATAGTTAAAATCGTTATCAATGAAGTTTAGTCTATATTGATATCGAAAGAATACTAAAGAGATTACTCTCATGGTTTAATTTGTTCTCAAAAAAGCCATGGGACTAACTAAAACATTCTCCTACATATATTTAACTACAGCAATTCAAATTAATGATGTAAAGTATCTAAAGATCGGTAGATTGAAGTTGGAACATTCTCTAATACAGATCAGATTTATATATATATTTCCATACCCTTAAAGGCAAACCAATTTCGCCATAACTGTGTAGGAGAGGAACAGATAGAGACAGAGACAGAAAGAGCTGCCATCTCACGTCTCTCTATTGAAGTCACTCATTTTCCTTTTCTTTTTTAGTTTTTTTTTGTCGTTCTGTTGCTCTTGATTATTATAATTAAACAATTTACTTTCAAGTGTCGGCCTCCCTGCCATTTGTTGCACTTTGCAATCTTTTGGCCCGAGTGGCAGGAATTGCAAGTCAAATGCATTGTTCGTGTTAGTTGTTGTTGTTGTTGTTGGTGCTACTGCTGCTGCTGTTTCCTGTTCTTTGTTGCAGCATTTCTTAAATGTAAATTACGCGCTTTGTTGACTTTGCCCTGTGGCAGCAACAGCAGCAACAGCAGCAGCAGCAGCAAAGGAAGAAGCTGCACTTATACATTGTACATTGCTGTTGCTTGCTCTTCGTGATGATGTTGTTGTTATTTCAGCTTCTTTTATGGGCCTGTAATTGTGGCCAGAGCCCCGTTGTGTTGCCTCCCCCTCCTTTCCATTCTCATTCGCCATCTCTCTACTTTGCTCTTACCCCTCCCCCCAAGTTGGAGAGTGCGTGTTGTCAAAATATTAGCCCCCTCTCAGACCCGCAACCTTCGTCCCTCTGCCCTTATTGCCCACTGTTCCTGCCTGTCTTGTCTGGCTCCTCTACACAAAATTTCTCTTCCTTCTACTTGTACATGTTGTCAGGTTGGACAACGTCTCTGTTTGTTGGCCAAGTGAAATTTGTTTGACGTCGCTTTTGGCCTCTTGATTATGTACTGCAGAGTGTGTCTCCATGTGTGTGTGTGTGTGTGTGTGTGTGTGTGTGTTTGTGTTTGTGTATGACCTTGCTGAAGCCCTTCTCTCTGGTTTTTGTTTCAGTTTCTCAATTGATTTTCGTGTGTTTGGGCCACGTGGAGGGTAAAATTAAAATGTTTGAATTGAATTTCAGCTAAACTACTTCCTCTTACTTTTGTATAAAAAACCTTTCAAAACTGACAAAGGCTAAAAACTAATACATTAATCAGTTTAAACTTGTGCAAGGACATTTAGAAATTTATGTAACTTTGCTTATCTTTTTTTCTGTTAGTTTAATTAAGTTAAAGCAATTCGTTGATTCGTTCTCGGTGGACTCTGTCGATTTTAATTATTTTATTCGAATGAAAAAATGTGAAATCATTCAGATGAAAATCCACTTGACGACTACCTCGAACCAATGATATTTAGTTCCTCAGGTTGGATAACCTTGTGACACATTGGCCTTCAAGTCGTCTCTCTGATGGCTAGATATCTGTCCCATTCTATAAACTACTGTGTGTGTGTATTCTGTTTGCTTTTACTGTTATCATTTGATACTATAGCAAATATATATACTGATATTTTTGCGCCGCCTCCGCTACACTCAAGTCTGTTTCCTGTTACCCTCGAACGTCTCTGAAACTAGTATTGCCTAGTTTCCGGCACGTTTGCCCGGACAATTTTCCCATTTTTGCCTTCTGCTCTTTTGCTTTTAATTTGTTTTAATGAACTTTCATGCTATTTCATTGGGAAGGGAATGCTGGCGGGGGGGTTGGGGCTTGGGCTTGAGTTCGGGTTTGCTCAGTTGCAATATGCTTGCTCACTTGTATAATTACAGGCGCCATTGCATGCCCCCCCCCCCCCCCCCCCCCAACCGACCCAACGACCCTCTCTCGACCCCTGCCATTTCGTTGTCGTCATGCTACGGCTTCTCCCTCTCCCTCTCTCTCTCTCTCTCTCTGGCACATTTTCTGCCTGCCTTCTCGCTTTCTCTCATTTCTTTTTAGTCTTAGCTTGAAGTGCGTGGCTTTCATTAATTTTAATGAGTTTTAAAAGTTGTTACCATTTTGTTTTTTCTTTTTTTTTTTTTTTGTGTTTTGTGGCACACTGCACTCGCATTTCTTGCCACCGCCAACTCTTCACTTCACTTCACTTCACTTCACTTCACCCCTCACCTCTGGCAAAGACAGCCAGACATTTCTGTCTTTTTTTTTTGTTTTATTTAATTTTATTTCATTGCATTTATTTACTTTATTTCCCTCGACTCTTTTGCATACAATGACATTTTGCTCTTAACCATTTGCTGTGGCAAATGTTGCTGATGTTGCTGGCATTGCAATATTCATTGAATGACATTTAACTGCAAACAGTTGATTCTGTCGTCTGATTGAGCCACAGCTGTGCGTAATGCAATCAGGCAATCAAAAACATATAGATCATATATCCCTTCTCTGCTTCTCCTTCGAACCATGTCTTAATGCCTAGACCATAGACAATCTTTAGCTCTTAAATCTCAACCAAAATACAAAATTTATACCACATTTTCACATACTCTTTTGGAAGACCAAAGCCGAAAAGAGCACTAAATACCATTGTGGGATCAATTGGGATGACGAATTAATCAGGTGGCTAAGTCTAAAAGGCATCCCATATTTTGACCGATCCGATAGAGAAAGAGAGAGATATATCAGAGCGATAAACTAAAATTCTTCTCAATAACTTATGAAATACTAAATCTTTCAACATAGTCAGCTTTTTGTTAGCAGAGTTGTTGGCCTAAGAGGAGGAGGAGGAGGAGGAGGAGGAGGAGGAGGAGGAGGAGGAGGAGAAAGGAAGAATCGGAAGAAATGCTGCAAGGAGCAAATGAGATTATCTTAAAGCCCCATTGTCGCTGATTCAATTGTCAGACTTTGGTCTCCATCTAGAGCAATTCCTCTGGCCCCCACCCCCCCCCTGTAAATGCCCTTTAGCCATTAGTCTCGGCAAATATCAACAAGAGCAAAATGAAAATCAAAACCAAAGTCAAACATTTGCCAAACTGTCGTGTTACTTAGTCGAAGTGACTTTACTTCACTTCACTTCACTTTGGTCCACAACCCACATCACTTTTATACAATTTGGTTTGGTTCGTTTTTCTAATTTTGCATTCGTCCATATGAAACATTAAGTCCTGTCAGTCAGTCAGTCAGTCAGTCAGCCCATTCGACTTCTATTTTCTTGCTCTGCCTCTCACTCTCCGTCTCTATGTCTCTATTTCTGTCTTCTATCTCTTCTCTGGTTTTTGTTTATTTGTGTCCTACCAAACGAGGCCTTCTTTTGTTAGGACTTCTTCTCCGTCTATCCATCCTATGTATGTAAGTGTGTGTCTGTGTGTGTGTGTGTGCCTTTTGTCTAACTGCTTGTGGCATTTTCGCAATTTGATTTATGTGTTTCATAACATTCATTAAGATATAATCATAACACATAGAAAGCACACACACACATGGACACAAATGGCATAAGTGGAGCAGAGGAGGGCCAAATGGGCAACCAACCTCCTCATGTTACACACACATGCATGTCAGTGTGTGTGTGTGTGTGTGTGTGTGTGTTCGTGTAGGGATATGTTAGTTTTTTTGTTTTGTTTTTTTCTACGTCTCCTTTTTTGGGTTCTCTGCTGCCATTTGCAGAGAATGAATATCAAGGAATAAACTCATAATGAAGGTAAAAATTGGGTGCGAAATATCATTTTCATAGCCATATATTATAGTTATATAGAAATATTCTTTCACTTACCAAATTGTTTATGAGTTAGTTCAAATTTCAAAAAAATGATGTTTAATATATATTTTGCCCTTCCCTTTCAAAGAGTCAGCTAACTGATTCGCCATTGGCTAAAATTATGTGTATATACATATGAAAGACCATGAAGCCATTTCTCTATATGATAAACATATATTTTGTTGTTTTATTTTCATTTTAATTTCCGGACTCTTCGCTTACCCAGGATGGGCCTGGCTTCCCCTTTCACAGCTTTCACCTGTCTCTCTGCTCTACTCCAACCAACCGACCGACCGACCATATGTGAAAATAATTTGAAATGTTGCCATGTTAGCCAAAATGTTGATTAAGTTGGTAACAAAAATAATAAATAAATATATAATAATTCTATATAAATAAGAATGTGAATGAGTGTGTATTCTCTCTCTCTCTCTCTCTCTCTGTGTGTGTGTGTGTGTGTGTGTGTGTGTTTAGATTTCCATTTTGATAGCAATTTTAAGTTGTTTAACATTTTTCCTAACGACCGTTTATTTATTTCAATTTGCATTTGAATTTTAGTGTTCAGTCGTTTGCTCGTTTTTATATTAGTTTAAGTTTTAGTTGTTTTAGTTGTTTTGTTGTTGCTGTTGATGATAATCCTTTTACGCTTGAATTTGTTAAACAAATTCGTAACGTTCTTGCATAATGACGAGGGCAGGTCGACTGCTTACATATATTTCTTGAATCTCATCTAGTAACTAAGTTAATTGTTAAGAAAATACTTTTCAATCAACTCACTGCCAAGAAGAATTTGTAAGCAAGTAAGTAAGGAATAAGTAAGCTTGGCAATTTAATTGCTTTTTGGCATTTATTTGAATATAATTAAATAAATAATTGAAAACAAATCTCTCATATTCGTTCTCTTTTCTTGTGTCTTTCCAGGTGAGTTGCTTGAAAGCATTTGCAATAATGTTCTGTGGTATCTTTGGGGTAAGATTCAATTTACAGATAAATGTTTACAAATGTTAAAATCTTTCTATTCTACCAACAATTGTTTGCCACTTTAAAAATGTTCATCATATGTTCAATGTCTTTGTTGCTCTGTCTCTCAGACATATTGTGTATTCCAAGGCATTTGTTCTACGTAAGCTGATTCAGTTCCTTCAACTGCTTCGTCGTCGTCGTCGTCCTATCCATTTCCTCGCGAATTTCTCGAAAATTGCAATGAAGGTCCCTTTTGTATGTTGCTTTGTTGCCTTTTTCCAGGCCAAAAATTTATGTGCTCTGCCTCTGCCTCAGCCTCTGCCTCTGCCTCAGCCTTTTCCTTTGTTGGCTGTCCTGCTTTTGCTCCCTTTTCATAGTCATGTCACTGCAGAAGTAAAACCAATATTATTTCAGTATTCTCACTCGCTGTCTCTCTCTCTCTCTCTGACTCTTTCTACATATCAGCCTTTTCCCTTTGCTGCACTTTGTCTTTGAGTATATTTTCGTTACCCGCTTCGCTTTACTCGATTTTTCGGTCAGTGGCAATTGGCCTCCGCCATCGTCGCCATCGTCGTCGTCGTCGTCGTCGTCGTCGCTGTCCGGAAGTGAATGGCAGCCCCCTTCTGTGCTGTTTTCCCCTTTCGTCGTATAATTTTCCGGCTGTTTTCACGTAGCAGGAAGCTCGTGAATTTCGCGTATTTTGTAGACAGAAGGGGGAACCCAAAAAAAAAAGCACAGAAGGACACAGAGGTCGCAGAGGAAGTGATGAAAATGAATGTTGTATTTCTTTCTATTTTATTTTCAGTTTGTTTTTTTTTTTTTTTCTACTTTTCTTTGTCAATTTGCTGCTCGCTTTTCTGGGCTAATTTCTGCTCTAGTTGCAAGGAGGGAGTGTATATGGTGGCTTATTAAATATAATTGACATGGCTAACAGAAATGAGTGGGGGGGGGGAAGCGAAACCACAACGAGTTAATTAAGTGGGCGATGGGAAAAAAAGCAAACATTTTCGAGACTTAAGCTAGAAAATGCAACGTACATAAAGTTTTTTACTGTGGCAGCTGATTGCGTGGGAATAGAAATAGAAATTGCATGCCCCACCCCCCTCCCCACCCCACATTCAACCCCTCTTCAATTCCTTCGCTTAGTTTTGTGAAGAAGCTTTAGTTGTCTTGACCAAAAAATGCATTTGCACAATTGCACGAGCAGGATATACACTATAAATACACACACACACACACATATATATATATATACTTATTTATATGGGTGTTTGTGGGTCGGAGTGTCTATCTCTATGTGGCAACCGCATGGCAAGCGCAGTCATTGCGGCTACAGCGGTTAGTGTGGTTTTTGGCAGCCGCAAGGCACCAGCAGTTGCAACAGCAGCAGCATCAACGGCAATGCCAAACTGCTTTTGGTCGTCGCCTTTAGCCAATGCCTGACGCTGAATTGATAAGGCCAAAAAACACCAGCCAAACCTCAATATTCACAGAAAGCATTTGATGAACACAAGCCACTAAGAATTTTGAAGCAATTGTAGTTGATTCTAATGAAAAACCCATTTAGATCAATTAAGTTGAGAAACTTTTGCAATATACTAATTTATTTCACTTTTATCGAAAGTAAAACCAATTGAAATTAAATGAATACTAAACTCTAATGAACCGTAAACTCTAAACAACGTACTTTATTATAGTCTATATAGAGTTATTCTAGGGTATAGCCAAAAGCAGACTTTAACCAAACTAAAGTGAATTATTGAGTGAAAAACCTAACCTTACCTAATCCCAAGCTAAGCAAATTTATTTCTTTCACTCCCATTTTCTTTTTTGTTTTCTTTTTTGCCCTTTTCTAAGATAACTCTCGAAATTCTCTCCCTTAGGGCAGCTGCCGAGTCTCACACATAAACAGTAAGCGAAGGCGCCATTACTTCAGTTCCCTATTCCCTATTCTCTCTGTCTCTCTCTCTCTGTCTCTCCCTCTCTGTCTTGTCTTACTCGCCCAATTCGCCTATACAGTTTCGGCAAAAAGTTTTTGCGTATGGCATTTTTATGTTTTGGAATTGTTGTTGCTTTTGTTTTTCTGATGCTTCTGCTGCTGGTGTTGTTACTGGTGTTTCTTCTTTCTCAGTATGTTGTTTCATTAGATCATTTGAAATTCTATGCCAAGCAGGCGGCGCTCGTTTTTGCTTATTTGCATACAAGTAGCACCAAGCGCCAAGCGCCATCACCAGCAGAAGGAAAGAAAAGTAGCAGCAGCAGTAGGGAGCAGAAGGAGTAACATATACATGCATATCTAAACAGTTAGATGTGAGTTGCAAGGATGATGGAAGAAAGAGGCCAACTGGAGCGATATACATACATATGTATGTATGTATGTATGTGGGAGGGGTATCCAAGTGTGGCATGTGGAAATTGAAACAAACTCAAACAATGCAGCAAACTTTTTCATACACATGCCACACACACACACACACACATGCCGTGCTCTGTAAGTTATTAAGGCGCAAATGGCCGACATTTGCTTCAAGTTCTAGCCGTAGAATATTGCCCTGAAAAGTAGGCAATGAAATTTCACCAGCCACACAAATCTCTCTCTAAAAAAAAAAAAAACTAGAAATGCATTTCTGTGTTTTCTTGTTGTTTAGCTCACGTTTAAAGTGCTTAAAACCCATAACTCTCCTACAGCTACCCCCCCAACCCCCGTTCCCAGCAGTGTGTTAAAACTTTTAACCCATGCGGCACGTTTAAACAATTGCAAAACTTTTCCATACTATTACTATATAGAAATGTACTAGTTTCATTGGATTGTTTTTAGTCCACCCTCTTGTTATTTTTTTGACGTATTTTGCAGGCCATGCATTTTTGACAAATCCCCAGAGAGAGAGAGAGAGAGAGAGAGAGAGAGAGATGCATAAATCACAATGTCCACAGCAATTTTACTCCGCCTTATTTAACGCACAGCACAGGGGCAAACAATTCTCTCGCTAATTGAATGGAATGCTTAGAAATGTGCACCTCACATAATTTGTTATTATTGCCCACTTGACTCTCTCTCTCTCCCTCTCCCTCTCTCTTGCTCTGGCTCTGTGGCTTCATTTCATAAATTATAAATCATTAGAAGGAAAGCCAATTAAATGGCAAATAAGTCACTAAAGTCAACCAATTGCTCCTCTACTCTAACGTCTAACGTTGTTGATCATGCATTTGTAGTTATGACGGGCAATTATTTGTTAGTAATACGTTTTTCGTTTTGCCGTCTTTTTTTTTTTTTATCCTTCTTCGTTATTTCTTTTATTCTTTCACATTAATTATATCGTATCGTTTAAATGTGTGTGTGGGTGTGTGCTACAGTTTTATAGGCATTGCCAAATGACCGCCATTTTGGACACTGTTATCGTTGAAAACGGCAGCATGAGCATTCGTTTTTATTTGCTACGGGGACCAAATCGTAAAAACTAACCCACCCACAAGTGGCCGAGAGGCAAATTAGATAGATGGAGGACCACTTGGATGAGGACGATGCTACTTAAATATGCTCAAAGTTTGCCCAATCTTAGCGAATACTAAACGAAATGTGTCAAACCAATTTTTGAGCATAAAACAGACGAAATTATCATTTTTTATTATTATATTTACCTGTGTGAGTGGCACTAAAAAATATTAAAGACTATGAAGATTTAACCTCTCTTAACATTCTAGATTACTCATAATTTCCACTTGGTTATTTTCAAAACGTTTTCAAAAAGTTATTTCTAAGTTTTATCAATAGTTTGACATCAATATTAAAAAAAAAAAAAAAACAGCACACAGTTTTGTTATTAGAAATTCATCAATATAATATTTAAACAATTTAAATACAATTGTTTTTTTTTTTTTTAAATGGAAATATTTTGATGATTTATTTTTGTGTTGTTTCTTTTTTTATGTAGACGACTTTATGAAATGATTTGCACTTTGACTGGTATAATTTAGTCATGCATTGTTGGCATTTGCATTTCCTTTTCTTTTTTTGTTGTTGTTGTTTTGTTTTCTTTACTTTTCTTTTACTTTTCTTTCCGCTTTCTTTACTTTCGTCCTTAAGGTCCTTTTTGCTTGCCCTTCGTTTCGTTGGGTTTCCTTCTTCCAACTTGTTATTGGCAGCATGATTATGCCAGAAGCAACAACAAAAGACAAATAAAAAATTTTTCGCTCTGCTGCTCGTTTTGCGTTTGGCATTTGTCAAAATGGCAGTCGAGACTCGGCGATGCTCGGTTTATGTGTGTGTGTGTGTGTGTGCGGTTAATGGTGTGGGTGGAATTGGTGGGTGGTTTTTGTCACGCAAAGGCTTGAGCAGCAAATGACTATGTCGTTGTCGTTGTCGTTGTCGTTGTCGTCGTCATAGTCATCCTTGTCCTGGTCGTTGCCTGGTGTACAAACGAGTTTTGCATTAAAATTTACAACAAACGCAAAACGCACACAAAATGGAGACATCAACCTGAATATATGACTCTGACTGGGACTGTATCTCTCTCTCTCTCTCTCTCTCTCTTTTTGTGTCTAGGTGTGCGTGTTGTTGGGACAGGTGAATAAACCCTTGGCTTCTGGCTTCTGGCTGTTGGCAGTCACAGTTACGCCACCTAGTTCCACCTAGTTAGTGCTTCGATTTGTTAGGGCATAAAAGATATACAAATACTTGCACACATTTGCTGTAATATGTCCTTCAATACATGTAAAACGTACGATTTTATATAAGTAGCTTTACATTCTTTTTGTATCATTTATTCCCTTTTTTTTTGCCATCGCCAATTAAACGGAAAAAAAACGATAACGGAAACAGCAAACAGAATAAACGAAATGGCATCCACAAAAGTATGCTACACTCCAAAGAGACTAAATCAACAGATTGTTCCAGAAGCCAGGCCACAGCCTGGACTACATACATACCTATATATATATATATACATATATAGGAGTAGGCAATGTGCGGGAGGACTGAAACTTGTGTAATGTCTGACCATGTGCGTGCCTGGATAGCCACAATCATTTGTGTTCCTTGCAGCTGTAAATGATTTAACCAATTTCAATTCAAATGAAAATCAAGCAAAGCCCTTCATCTTTTGGTCTATGAAGACTCAAATTGAAATTTTGACCAATTTTATTGTAATTAGACATATATTTGTGAAATGTCAACTAGAACTGCAAAACTAACTTCAACTGGGAGACAAAAACTTTAAATAGCTTTTACAAGATTTTAAAAATATTTTGTTCCCAAAGTCAAAAGATTTTATCTCGTAGTTTTTCGAATTGTTTGCATACTTTTGGGTGGTTGCCTTTGTGTAATGCATAATTCTTTTGTATGTATGTGTCTGCAGAACTTGCAAGAGTATTGAATGCCTTTATATTTGGGGCTACACAAAAATCGATGGGCACTTAGTGTGCTCTCAATAAAGAAAGTTTGTGGGTGGGAGCCAAATCGTAAACAAAATCGACTTGTTGGCCACCTTATGACCTTTGTCTCATATATATTGGTTGGCCTCCCCCCCCCCAAAATCTAACTAACCATTTGTTCTTCCTGTCTCTAATTCTCTCTCTCTCTCTCTCTCTCTCGTTATCTCTAACTCACGCTGCGTATCTGGTCTGCTTCTTCTTCATTCCTTTTTTTCTCTGTATGTATGTGTGTGTTCTTTCGTGGGGAGGTTGAATGTTTAGTGGCATTTCTGGACTGCGCCAGTTGGCTGGACTCTGTCTCTTTCCCGTTTGCCCCTCTCTCTCTCTCTCTGTCTCTCATTCTAGGTATGTATGTGTGTGTGTGTGTTTGTCATGTCCAGGGTCATAAATCATTTATTTGAAAATTGCTATTGTATTGCGGTTTAATAGCATGTGATGATCATCATCATCATCATCAACAGCAACAGCAACAGCCACACAAAAGTCTACCTCATATAACGGCTGACGGTGTGGCATAGTAAGTGTGGCACAGCCCAATGGTTCGTCACACGTTTCATGGCATATTCATAGCCAACTGTCTCGCCGTTTGCATCGTTACATTTAATATCCCAAATCGCAATGCATAATGGTAGAATGGCAGCGAAGCAACATTGGCCAGGGAATGCCGCACATGCCCCCAATACGCCCATTAATTATACTGCCGCACTGCGAGAGGGCCTCAAATTCACCGACCGACCTCGCTGGCAACGGGGAGAAGCAAAAAAAAAAAAATAAAAATGAAAACCCAACTCACTATTCCACGATCTGTGCTGCTGCCACCCATCAAGCCACATTCGTGCCAGGCAGCCAGGCAACATATGGCACACGTTTTGCTCTGGCTTTGTCGCCTGTCGCTGTGATTTCACTGTACACATACATGCATGTGTGTATGTATATGTGAGTTTCGGGTAACGAGGTCACATACACATTCACATGGACTGCTCACAGCAAAACTGGTCAAACAAAATTATGTTATTGGTCAATGTATTTATGAGTGCGCCAGGCTCTTTGTCTCTCTCTGTCTCTCTCTGTCTCTGTCTCTCTCTGTGCTGCCAAAAATTTACACGAAAATTGGCAATTTATTGTCACGCAGAGAACGAGTGAGAGAATAAGATAGTGGGGATAGTACTCTTAAATACCGCTAATGGCAATCCATTGCGGTTTAGGTTAGGTATGGGCCGAAACAACAGATTCTATTCTAACTCCACACAAATTTCTCTACATTTGACCATAATCATTGGCCTACCAGGCTTTTCAGAAATGCGATAAGCCCATCTGTATCCAAACAAAACAGATCTAATAGGAAAGCCTGTAATAACTGCTAACTGAAAAACTTAATTAAAGGAAGCTCTGAATCCCTGAAACATGACACAGAGTTTAGTTTATACTTTAATAAAGTTGAATAAACATTTTCATTAGTTTTTGTTAATTTTTTTTTTTTGTTTGGGGGGGGGGAATGGCTAATGAACTGGCAAAATGGATGTGGGCAGCCGCATCATATTCAGTGTCTAATTAGCGTCTTATTTGCAACATTTTCTGGCCGTTTATTACGCATACGCCACATGGGCAGGGGGTAAACACAGTCACATACACAGGCACACACCTGCACACATACTCTTACGCATACAGAGAAAATGTTAATGAGGCAAGTCTCGGATTTCGCATGCAATGTAAAAGGAGACAACCAAAAGAAAAGTGCGGAGTGTAAAAAAGAGGGTGGACGAATATGGGTTGGACTCAGGATTGGAATCAGGATTGGGACTGGGAGGTAGAAACATTAAATATTTGTCCCCAAGTCGGAGGCCATGTCATTCATTCATTCATTTATTCATGAATACTGAATAGCTGAACTGCTAATGAATGAATGCATGAAACGGCAACTAGTTAGTCTTTGACTTGGAGATGAAATCTTTGAGCAACAACAACATCTACACGGACATGACAGATGACAGGTGAGGTGGGGGTCGGGGTGGATGGGGACTTAGTAGTAGTTTCCAGGGTTAGTTAGTTAGTTGGGGTTGCCAGCCAAGCGTATTTTTCGTATTTACATGTTGTTTGATTTTAAGTAACTTCCTTCCTTCCTTCCTTCCTGCCTTCCTGGCATTGGCCGTTCTCTTACTGACCATTTGCTTGGCTTTTTCTTTTGTCTTTTGGTTTTCTTTTGTTTCGTTTCGTTTAGTTTGGTTTTGTTTTTATCCTGTTTGTGTCATTTCATTCTCAATGCAATTCTATATGCAGCACTTTCCCTAAGCCCTAATCCTATGGCTCGACGGCATGAAGCCCAACAAGATCCTTTTCAACAGAACTTACAAGCCTTAAATGCCCTCTGACAGGACTAATTGAAAATGTGGCATAAAATTAATTTTCATGCATTATTAACGCAACACTACATCAACAACAACAACAACAACAGCAATAACAATAAAAAACTTAAACCAAACAAGAAAAAAAAGAAAACAAAATAATTAAACGACAAGTGAGAAGAAGGAAAAAAAGTACCAGATTTAACCAAATTGAAATTTAATTGGAATTTTTATAAATAAATAAGTATGGACAAAGTGCAAAATGCGGCCGTAAAATAATTTGTTGAGCCATATACCCATTAGATCTATCTGTCTGTTGGGTATATTTCAGTCTTACAAAAGGTTACAGCAAAGAGTAAGTTTAATTTGGTTTTTCGATTTCAATTTTTGGGTTGTAGAGTATTTCCTTATTCGTCCTAAACCATTTAATTATTATTTGTGGCGGAGAATAATGACAAAATGTTCGTTTTGGCTTGTTTTTTTGAAGGGGAGACTATTAAATGCTTAATCAGTTACTTATGTTGCTTGCAACGAATTACCAGCATCATCTCCTCCATCTCCTCCTTCTCCTCCTTCTTCTTCTCGGTGTCCTGATTCCATTTTCCTTGCTGCTGTTGCCAAGTAAAAATGCTGAAAATGCTGAAAATCTTTTGCTATTGTTGGCGCTCATTTTATTCATTACAATATTTTTGTTAATTTACGACTGCATTTTGCGCTCCACTCAGTTGCAACAGATTTACTTGCCTCTGCAACTGTGGTAAAAAACAAAATGGAATACAAAAATAAAAAATAAAAGCAATGTGGACAATGCAAATTGTTTATACCCTTTCTTTTTTTAGAAGGATATGCATTAGTCAATTTTCAATTGCTAAATTAAAAACATTTTATTAAGTAAAGTATATATATTTTTGATTCATCATAGAAACTATATACTGAGAAACAAGTGAATCAAAAACATAAAGTACTTTGTAAGAGTATACAAGACATCAGTGTGGCCCAACTAATTTATTCTTTGTTGTTTTGGTTCCTTTTTTTGTTTTGCCCGTTTTATCATCAAAATTGCATTTTGGTTTTAAGGCAAGGCAAGCGGAAATTGTTCTGTTTGGTTAGTTTGAGGCTGGTAAATAGCATTTATTATGCAGTTTTCAATTAAATTGGTTTTCCAACTTTATTTTAACAGCAGTCCCTTCGAATTGAATGCATAAAATGTTTTCATTCTATTCAATCAAACATACAAACAAAACCAACTTTCACTGATAGTCCAACTGATATTATAAACGTTTTTTGTAATGAGTTTTTATTATTCAAATATTTTGTGGGGTCGAGCAAGGGTGGGGGTGGGGGGAGGCATATAGCTATTTGATTTCACTCAGGATTATGACAAACGTTTTCGGGATGCTTTATTCATATATATATATGTATATATATAAACATGATCGAACATCTGCAATTTGTCTACTCAAATTGGCCATTGAAAGTGTTATATTGAGCATATTAAATTTATATTTGTGAGATATTCATAACATATAATACAACTTGTCATAATTTGATTCTCACCTCCCTCCCCTCCCTCCCCACCCATTCCAGCCCATGGAATTTTGTTCATTTTGTTATTCATTCATTCATTTTGCATCTCGGATTTAACTTACTTTGCATGGAAAATTGCGAGTCATCTGCCAGCTAAAGCCAAATGAATGGGTGAGGGCAGTGAGGGGATAGCAGCGGGGGAGGGGGGCAAGAGCACTTTGCATATATTATTATTACCATAGCTGTTAACTGTCCGAAGTATTAGTAACAGTTTATATAGTGTATCCATGTGTGAAGTGTTTATATATTTTATACAAAAGGCACACATACACACACACAAGAACACACATACATATATACAGAGAAATATGCAGACCCAAACACTTATATATATTATGGGCAGATGCTTCAAAAGTATTCAGAATGGGTGGAGACTCATTTATGATCAGAGAATTGAAAAGAATCCGAATTACTTTCCTGTAATTTAGAACTTATCTTAGAGTAAAGGAATTCATTTTTAGACATGAGTGTTCTTAGATAGGCTATAAGCTATAATGTTAATATAAAGTATGAATACTCGATCTAAACATTACAATATGAGCACTAGCTAAAAGTTTATACACTGAGCTTTAATTTTGTGGTGTTTAGTAGGGATGAAATAGAATGACTTTAAGAAATAGAAGCCCTTTTTGGTTGCCAAACATTGGCAAAAATTCAGCATTTGATCCACAGCAAGGTATCTATTCAATTCATTATTTGCTTTATTGCTCTTTCATAGTAGAATGTTCTTAAAGATATATGTGATAGGAAGATTTTACAGAGTTATAGCGATTGCTTTTCAGCAGAGAAATTTTTATATACATAGTTATACAGTTTGATGGGTGATAATATAATATGGCAAGGAAAAATGAGCGAAAACCTTTAATATATGCCTTTAATACGAACTTAAGCTAGGTGACTGGGACTAAGGTGACTAAGGTGCCAGTGGCTACCCTTAGGAGATATGAGTATTGTGATCAAGAAGATATGCTCCTAAACTGTCTAATAGTAGTTTAAGAGTAGTGTTTTCACTAAGAGTCGTCAGATTGGTCAATAATCTGTTTAATGGTTTTGACGCCAGCCGTATGCTATAAGGTGGATGTTTTGGTAAAACATGGGAGGTTGAATAGAAGCTTTAATATTTTGTTTTCGCATACTTGCAATTTCTTGTACTTGAGCCGTAGGTTAGTATAGGGAGAAAAATGGTTTTGAATATGATCATTTTGTTAGCTGAGGAAAGTTTAGATTTTCGTTTAATAATTGGGTAAATGGTGCAGATATGTAGTTTTGTTAATCTTATTGATTGTGGCACCAACATGAGTGCTAAACGTAAGCTTTTTAACGAAGTGGATACCTAAGTATCGCACTGTATCTACCCAGTTAACTGGAGAGTTGCAGATTTTCAGAGGCCCGTCAGGGAGAAAGCAAGCCTTTCTTTTCTTGGCATTAGTTTTGGTGGCATTAACTTATGTATCTATGATTCCCCGTTGAACAAGTGCTGGAGTATGTACAATTCTTAGGCAAATAAACATTCCAGGAATTCGAAAAAGGAGGCCCTTTTAATTAGTCATGAAACACACCTCGTTTAATCTGTTGTTTCTTTTTTATATATGTACGTATAATAAATATATATTACATGTAGATATAATGAGAATTGGTATTGCTTTTGTTGTTGTATGTACAACATGCAATTATTTTTCATATGATATTAATGCAATGCCAATGCATTCATCGGACTGAAGCTTGCTGCAGCTCAGTTCAGTTCAGTTCAATTCAGTTTAGTTCGGTTCAGTTCACTTGATATAGTTTTTTGGTTTATGTCCAAACTAAATGAGGCATCAAATGTCCCCCCTCTCTCGCTCTCTCACTCACTCTCTCACTCTCTGTCTCTCTTGTTCGCTTTCTTGCTTTGTTGCTGTCCCTTTTAATCCTGGCGCTGGCAAATTGTTGAGAGCGAGTGGCTTAAAGTAATTTAATTATAACAAATTGGATTAACATTGAGAAGTAGCAAATGGAGGGGGAAAAGGTGAAAAAAGAACCAAAGGACACCAAGGAGATCGAGGGGATGGTGGGGATGGTGGGCATGGTCGTGGTGGTAATTCGTTGCTAAGCGCCTTCAATGAGTTTTAAGGACTGTGTACGCGATGGTTTTTCAAATATATATATATACATACATATGTATATTTTATATCATATGAGATTTTCCATCTGCTGTGACCTTTACTTGATGGTATGTGTATTGGTATGTGTGTGTGTGTGTGTGTGCGTTTGAGTGTTTCAGCATGCCTGTGGCATTAAAAACTATTTTTAATGCATTTTAATGTACTGCAATAGCCCCGTCTGTTAGCTTCGCTTGTTGTCTTTTAATTTATGGCATGTTTAATGCAATTCACTGTTGTTGTTATTGTTGTTTGCTCCTGCAGTTTGCAGGCATTCGTAGTCCTTGACAGACGAAATACTGAAAATACAGGACTCGAAGAGGACTCAGGACATATCATCATCCCATTGTCAGTTGGCCAAAAAACTATTATGCGCTTTCCGCAGAAAACGCACACACAAAACTTTCAACAATCTGAACTACCTCTCCTCCATACACACACACACACACTCTCGCTGTCTCTCTCTCTCTCTCTCGCTCTGTCTCTCTTGTTCATTCTCACACTCCCTTTTGATGGCTGGTTCTTTGGTGAACTCCTAGAACTTCTTTGTTTTGCACCAGCCACTTGATATTGTGCTCTCCTTCCTGCCAGACTGGCTAAGTTTAATTGTTAATTTGGCTTATGGCTTCTGCCATTGTCCTCTCGACCAGCATCTTGACCACAAAAATCATATTTCTCAAAACCCAAAACTAAAGTGTTGTTCTTGTTGTTGTTGTTGTTTCTGGCGCAGTGCTTTTGTGGTTTCTAGCCCCCAACCCCAAAAATGTGGTCCAATTGAAATTGCTTAAATGAGTATTTAATTATATGTAGGTATACATATATATATCTATGTATATATGTGCATATGTATGTGTGCAGCAGGGAACTTAATTCAAAGTAAAACTGCAGTGCCAAGTTGCAGGTAATCGTTTTAAAAACCTTTAAATTGTAAATGAATATATAATATAGGCATAGATAAAGATACATGTATTGTAGAAGATAGTCGCTTTAAGCGGGTTCCCTCTCATCATTCTGTTTAAAGAGAGCCAACAGGCTATTAAGGATGACTAGTTCATATTCTTTTAAGCATAAATCCATAGCTCGCAAATAACTGTTGACACTTTTCCATTGTCTGCAAATAAGTGTCTTTCACTCCTCACACAATAAAAAAAACTCAGACAGAAACTGTTTTTGTCGCGACTGACTTAGCTCGCTCGCGCTCTGATCGAGATAGTTATTTCTGTTTTCGTTTCGCTCAAGTCAAACACTGATCGATTGCTTGAGTTAAATGAAGCAAATTGTCTTTTGCGTATGTATGGGTAAACACACGCGATTGATGCGTTCTTTTTCTTTACATTTATGTATATGTATGTATGTATTTACATGCACACGAAAGGCAAAGATCATTTCTGTTGAGTTTCTTAGTCAAACTGTCTTTTGTTAAGACTCTTTGTGTGAGCGAAAATCGTTTTGCTCTTTAGGCGACACTCATTTGAGAGCATCACACGAATGAGTCAATGCAAAGCGTCAAAACAAAGAGAGCCGCTCAGAGCGAGATCGTTTCTGGACAATCTTTTCGGTTATGATACGAAGCAGAGCATATAAGAAAAACCGAACAACTGTCATTTGCGAACTATGCATAAATCTAAATCGAAAGAGGTTAATCTATGGATTAGAGGTTAAATATTGTTTAAGTTTAATTTAAGTTTAGTGTTTCGGTCTCGTTTAACAGGAGAAAAGGACAAATTGAATTACTTTTGCAACATGGCAGCTACTTGCTGTTTCTGTTATTGTTGTTATTATACACACTTGTAGTGTTTCCTCTTTCAACAAGCGAAAAGTACATACACTAACAACAACACCTGGTCAGCTGCCCACAAAGGCATTCTTCGACTATATACCCGCAACTTCTCTATACTCATCATCATCAACATCCTTATCCACATCATCATCCTTATCATACTGTTGCCCTGGCTGGGCTGGGCTCTGTGCTGTCAGTTCAGCCAAGTGAAAATCCATTCAAAATCAGACAGGGTGGAAAAGTAAGTGAGAGAGAGAGAGAGAGGGAGAGAGAAAGAGGAGGACATCCGCCGTGCATTCAACCAAAGAATTTTTTTTCCACTTTGCAAGCAAAAGTGTGCAAACTTCCGCAGAACCAAAGACACAGAGCCTGGGACAGAGAGACTCCTCCAAGTAAGAGCAGCTGGACCAGTAAGCTATTTTTTATTCTCCCCGTCTCACTCTCTCACTCTCTCACTCTCTCACTCTCTCTCTCTCTCTCTCACTTGAAAATGCCGCCACACAATGGCCACGGATTCAGGGGAACATTTCATTGCATAAGTTGCAGGCGCCTCCTTTTAACAGGAGCTGCTTTGTCTGCACTTTGGCGGCACAATATGAAACTTTGCAAAAGCAGCTGCTACTCCTCCTCCTCCCCCTTCTCCTCCTGCCATTAACAACAACTTGTTGGGCTTTCTGCCTCTTTCTTGTCAATCGGTGGGACCGCCGCCTTTTGCCAATTCATAAAACATAAAAGAAACCAAATATTAAAGACAATATAAACAAATAATGCTAAATTTATGGATTATTCAACTATTTGGATATTCAATGAGTAAAAAAAAAAACCGAAACATGTTTAATCAATTGATTTTCATCGTCTTTAAACGCTTTGTCATTCAGTTTGAGACCGTTAGTCATTTGATTAATTTTGACTCCTGCCAAACTTACATGTCATCTTAGGTTTAACAATATTTGATTGACATTTGTCTCAAAAGTGTGATACAAATGTAATCACGACTTACCAATTTCCTCGGCATTCTGTAAGAACTATTTTTATAAATACATATGTTTATTCCATCCTCGAAAAACAGTCAAAATACAATGTCAAAGACTGTCAAACTGTTTCTGTGCTAAAAGTAGATGTCGTTTAGTTTTAAAAATTTTAATTTAAGAATGTGTACAATATTTCCAAGAAGATTATCTTGTCTGAACCTTTAAAGTTATATGCATCGTTCAAGTACTTTCATACTATATACGTGATAAGGCACTTTGGGGATAAATACGAATCGAATGATTCAAATCCAAGAGGCATTTTTCCCTGCTGTTCGTCACTTTTCAAACAGTCACTTATACATTGATATTACCAGTTTTATTTTTATTAAGATTTATAACAAATTGATTGCTTTGCTTGCCAAATATTTGGATTTAAGCTAAAATCCGCAAATCCCCAGATTAATAAAGATAATGAAAATGTGGACAATTAGCATAGATTTTGTCAAATTCACATTTCGAAGTCAGATTAAAATGCAAATTTTTAGCTCGTTTTTCTTTTTTTCTTTGGATTTAATATAAAATGTTTTATAGGTTTATAGATTTTGTTTGTTCACATCACATAAAGTTGGTACGCAATGAAGCTCCAACATATGCCATACCAATGCCAGCCAAAAGATAGACAACCAATTGCAAACAATCGCCCCATGATGAGCCATCAATTTGTTCAATGTCATCAATGGATGACAGAGTAAGGGGCAGCTTAGATGATTCGTTTGGATAATGAAGTGACGGCTCCTCATCTTGATCGCCTATAGCAGCATTTGCCTGTGAAAAAGAGAAACATTCGATCAGCAAAACTTTGTCAAGTGTAAGGTGGGATATAAAAGAGATCCCAAAGAAATGCATGAAGTCCGAAGTTTAAGTAGTTTACCATCTCACACATGGCGGCCATTTCGTTGGCCAAGCGATTGCGATGCTCTTGACGTTCCATTTGCATACGTTGCGTATACATTTCCCGCAGATCCTTCATATAGCGACTGGCACTGGCTGAGGTATTGTCTCTCATATGGCCATTCTCGTCGAGCACTGGATATGGATTTATCATGCTGGCAACTGTAATATCCATTAACATAATCCTTATTAAACTTTATTTTTTAAATAACGAAAAACAATTTATTTTATTTTATATTTCATCTGATACAAGGGGCAAAATTTAACTGAATTTATTTCTCACAGGTTGCTGATTATTCATTAAGATCGAATTTTTTTCTTGTTGTTTTTGGGGGGGGGGGCGTTTTTTTTTTTCTTTACGACAAAATGCAAGAGTTTTTATTTTGTCCGTCCATTAGCTGGGAAATTGTTGAGGTTTTCTTTTGGGATTGCATCGTTTCTGGTGGCTTATTTTCATTATTGGCTGCCACACTATTTAAAGTGATTCTTTTATTGGCTTGTGTTAAGATAGATTAACTGAAACTTACTCTTCATCGTTGTCGTCATATTCGTAGTACTCGATATCATTATTGTCCTCAATGTCAGTTGGCTCAGTTGACTCACTGGGCAACTCATTATTGTTATCCTGACGTATGGGCATCACTTCATTCACCGTCATTTCTAGTTCATCGATATCTGAACGCAAGCTACGAACTTCTTTGACAATCTCACTGAGCTAATTAGAGGGAACGGAAAAGAGATGCCAAAAAGTGGTAGAAAATTTCTTTAATCTCAATTTCTCATACCGTTTGCGATATCTCTCGACGCTCTTTCTCATATTTGGCAAACTTCTGACGATGTCGCCTTAGATTCTCACGATACATACGAAATTTCTCATCAATTGCATCGACAACATCCTCATCTTCATCATCAATATCAAGATAGTTGTCATCATCATCCTCCACGTAGCCATCCTCCTCATTATTGGCCACATTATTCATATTTTTATTCTTATCTTTATTTTTATCATTGAATGATTCCTTTTTTGTGTCCATGTTGTACAAAGTTTAGAGCATAAGTATTCTGTTTGTGGGTTTCTCACACCCAGAACCGAACACAACTAACTCAAGGCCTACTCACTTGCTCTACTCTCTCTATACATATCCTAAACCAAATAAAAAACACAATACATAAAACACTCACCCACCAAATATGGACCAGCAAGCAAGCGTCAACTGGGTCAACTAAATAAATAATGAATATTGTTTTGTTGTTGAACTCTCGAGCCCAAGTGCAACAACACGCGCATTAAAAGGCCACTCAAATAGCAAAAAAAAAAGAAAAAAAAAGAAATAAAACCCAACACCAACTAGACGCCAAGAGGAAACTCCTCCTAGCCCTGCCTCAACCTAGGTCCTAGCCCTAGGCCCAGCCACACCCACTCACTAGCCTGTGTGGGTGTGTGTGTGTGTGTCCCTGTGTTGCTCTGAGTAGGCTTACAAAATCGCAACAAAATGCAATGATGAAATGCTAAAAAGCATGAAACTGATGGCTGACGGAGACGAGAGTTTGAGGTTCAAGTGAGCGCTTGATTACAGCAAAATGCACTTAAAAGTGGAAGCCGAATCGAACGAGCACCACAGCAACAACAACAACAGCAGCAGCGAGAAAAATTCAAAACCCCCCCCACACCCCAGCCCCCTTCTAACCATTCATTCATAGGCACAGGGCCAAAGGCTATGCCAAAAAGTTCCACAAATTACATTTAAGTGACGCAAAAGTTAAGTGAAACTCATTGCGAAAATCGCGGCTTTATATGTGTGACGAAGCTCGAATGTCGACCCAAAAGTGGGAGTGGGTGGGTGTGTGTCTAGAGTGGGTAAGAGTGTGTGTGTGGGTGTACATTGGCAACACTGTTAAGTGCTTTGGTATGCCAAAAGTAGGCACTTGAACTATTTTTGTGTGTGGGTTGTTTTTGTTGTTCTTGTTCGCACGCAGTTTGCAGTTTTAGTTGCTGTTGTTTTCACTCGATGGGCAAAAGGGCAAATGGAAGGGGGGTACCAGTACTTACACAACATACAGACACACACACAGACACACACACACATGCTACATACTCGTAGTAACATCGACCAAATCGATGAACCCTTCATTCATCATAAGTTGAAGGTCTGAAACTAAACTAAGCGAATATATAAGCAAACAAAAACCTACGTCAAACTTGGTTGGTCAAAGTTAATGCAAGATTTTCGATTTCGAGGACATGACTTAAATTGCATTTTGCAATTATGTAACTATCAGCTGCAGGTTGTAACAACTTTCAGAGTTTTCCACAGATATAACCAAGTTTTCTGAAATGTCAAGAAATTGTGTAACTACAACTTTTCTTTGGTGTACCGACGCAACAAAATATTTCTTCGACCCTGGGCAAGATAATTCTCATTCGCTTTCTATGTATTTGAGCCTACCAATTTTCCATGCCCTACTTCAATTAAGTTTCTCCTCATTTCGGTGAGAGTCTTGTTTATAATCTGGCATAATCTCTTTTTCCCAAAGATCTTTCATCATGGACTTTTGAAGGCCGCCTTTATAGCTTGCCTCTCGCCATCTCGCTCACCTATCATTTATGCAGGTGAAAATTGAATTTTCTCGTCCACCCCGTCGTCTGGTGAATAAATGTAGAGGCGGAAACACAAGTACAACATTCAGTCGACCAGGCTAGGGCAGCCTCTCGGCTTCAATTATGAGACAATAAACAATTTGTTTTTCATTTTTTTTTTTTTTGCCCCTCGTTCTCCTTCTCTTCTGTATGTTGTTATTTTTTTTTTTGGTTGTTGTGTTCGCCCTATGCCCTTTGGCTGCTGCTGGGCTACAAATTGGCTGCGACACATTTCCCACCATTGGCCCATTCTCTCGCTGGGTGTATGGACGGCGGGAGGGGAGGGGGGAGGGGAGGCAACATTTGCGCCGGAAGCGGATGTTTGATAAATTCTTTGTGTCATTTTTATTTTCATTCTCATTTTCCATGTGGCCCACTGCCGTTGCCGTCATGATAACTGTTGATAACTTTTTTTCGCAACTTGCCCCAAGAGCGAGGACTTCCATTAAATACATATGTTTGTGTCTGTGTGTGTGTGGGTGTGTATCTACCCTGTGCAAAAAAAAAAAAAAAAAAATTTTGGTCAGATATTTTAATGAGATTCCTATAAATAATAATATAATAATATCTATAGTCAATGAAAGTTTCGGAAGCTCAAAGACTTAGCAAAGGATTACTTGTCGTATACGTCATTTGCATTACTCATACGCATGGTTGGCAAATTGAATGAATGAACTTACATTCCAATAGGCATTCTCTTAGGAATAAGGAAATCAATGAAATATGAACAAGAACAAGGCCTTTTATTGAGAGATTTAAATATCAACCCATTGAGTCCACATTTAAAAATCTTTATTCTATATAAACATTGAGTTGGGGGGCAAAAAATGTTAATTTAGTTTAAACATAATCAAGTCGTTGAGCAACTGGTAACAATTTGCTCCTTTCCTTTCTTTTTGCCTTAAAATAACTTATTGATTAAGCCCAATTCCAAGTAAGAAAAACGAAGAATAAAAGCAAGAGTCAATTTGCCAGATATTTTAGTTGGGGTTGTGTCTCTGTATGTGTGGGCCAAAGAGCTCGTAAATCTTGGCCAGTGGCCACATCGTCTTAAATATTCATTTGTTGGTACTGAAAAATTGCCTTGTTCGATTCCTTTTTGTAATTCACTCAAGCGTAAACCGTAACCAAGATGACTACTGAAAATTGCAATCTGCTGACAGTTTCGAGTAATCGCTTTTTCTGCATTTTGTTGTTGTTTGCTTGAGTTGCTATCGATATTTACCCAGACATCATCATCATCATCATCATCGTAGCCAATCGATGAGGTCAGTCAGCATATTAACGCCTTAATTTATGCAACGATTTCTTTGCGCAACGTGTCTATCAGGAAAACATTGAGGAACAAACAGTTTCTCATCTTCAGGAACTCATCAAAATCTAACAAGACTAAAGAAGATTGAAGAAGTTCTTTTTGGAATTTTGTCAATTTCGTTTCATTAAATCAACAACTGCATAAAGAACTTTGCTAAATGTCACACGATATACGAGAGAGAGAAAGTCCTGGGACACTTGGCAATTTGTGCTCTAGATTTGGTTTTTTTTTGCCAAAGCAAAAGAAATATTTCGTCTCTCGAGTGCTAAAGACGAAGGCGAATCTTGACTCAAATGAACTGGAGCGTAAACAAAAACAACAGAAGATTCGCTGCAAGAATGCATCATTAGTGCAGCAAACCGACAGGAGAGGCACACATTCAGAGAGACATCCAGACAGACAGACAACTAGCAGCAAGGCAAGCGAAACCATGTGGCAAATGAGGCTAAAACACAAGTGTCACCAGCATCGCCATCGCTGTCATACATCGTCCGTTGCAATTGCTACTCCTTCTGCTGCTGCTGCTGCTGCTGCTGGTGTCAAGTGGCAGTGATGGATGAATGGGTAGCCACTATGCAACCAGTTTGGGGGTTTCTCTTTTTGGGACTGTCGAAATCAACACTGAACACTGAACACTGACAGATTTGAAATGTGATTCGTAACTAATTCGTGCAATTAGTTAACTCTTCTTTATATTTCAGTTTACAATATTTATCAGAAATCATAGTACTAGAAAAAAATCCAAGTTAAGAGAAATGCCTCGTGTACCCTATACCTGGCGTCAGCCACCATATCCACCAGGAGATAGCGATAAAAGCTGGATTGATCCCAGCATTATAGTCATTTGTGAAGAGGCCAATTTGGATGAAGCAATGATTCCACTATTCAACACTTTATACGAGCCACTGGGCAAGAATCTAATTGCCAGCGTTTTTGTCCACGAGACAATGCGCGAAAAGTTCATTGAGAAGGTGCGTGCCGGCATTGGCACAGTGCATCGCCAGGTGAAAACCCATGAGCACTATGCCAGAGCATTGCGTTTGCTGGACTGCCTCAAATCTGAAGTGATTTGCCTACAGAAACCAGACGACATTGGTTTCATCTACAAAATGGTCGATGGCTCATCCCTGATGTCCTGTGAGTTCAATCAAAGTTTCTTCAGTCTCGACCATCCAAGCGGTGTGGTCACTATGCATACATTTCGCAATGCCATCGAATTGGGCGAATTGGCCCAGACAGAACGTTTGCCGTTCGTCAGTGCCGCCCTCTGGTGTCCCAAGATGGCTGCCGCCTATGAGGCGGCCTTGCAGCTTCCGATATCCACTGTCTATATCAATTGTCGTGATGTATCATTGGCGCCCATACGTGAATTCTATGACTATAAACAGCCATTCGTTATCATGGCGGACCATTATCATTATGAAGTAATCAAGAACATGGAACGCTATCAAATGATTGTATTTCCGGCCCAGGTGCTATGGGCACCTCAACCTCTAAATGAAAAGACTGCGGAGAAGGACATTCAAGTGCCTAATAGCCAAAAGTCTAAATGGTAGAGCAAGTAAAACGAAAACTATTTAAATTTATTTATGTTTAATGTTATCAAATGTTATAGTATACAAATTTCAAGCAAATTATTGAACTAATCTGTTCTCAATTTTGTCCAAAGATTAAGCCAAGCAAATCGAATGTTTCGACTGATATATAAGGTAATCGTGTTGTATTGTGGTAAGCAGATGCCGCAATATTTCGTTTGTACTGCGGTTGAACGAACGCCAAACACTCATTTAGATTGCGTTTGTGGTCAATTGCGGCAGCCAAGTTGCGGTTAGTTCTTGACCATGACCAAATGACTATTCAAATGGCATTCTCAAGGATCGAGAAAATTGCTAACTTAGGGGCGAGATCCTTGGCCACATTAAAGTGATCTGTGTTTCTTTTGGTGGGCATAGGCCTAATTATATATTACCTAAAATTAATTTTGTATTTAATTAATTTGGTAGCAAAAAACAGGATGGGATGGGGGGAGAGGGGGGGAGGTAGCCACGTGTGCAGTGATGCTTTCACATCAATTTACTTAGCCTAAGCAGCAACAGCAAGCGAAACGCAAAAACAAAGAAGAAAAAACAAAAAAAAAACGAAAACTTCATTAAACATTGTAACAATAACATTTATTTCCATTCTCAGACACACACACTCAGAGAGAGTGTGTGTGTGTGTGCCTGAGAAGGGGCAGCATGAGAAGGTAAAGATTTATAAGCATTTTACACCTGTGGCATATCTGTTTTTGCACTCATTCGCCCACGCATCAAACTCTTGGGATAAAAATGCTGAGTTGGCATGAAGCGTTTGTTAACCTCCCCACCTACCCCGCCACCCGAATATGGACATGTGTATAATATGTGTGTGTGTATGTGTGTGTGTGTGTGTGTGCGTGCAAACAAGCTGAAAATTCATTAAACTCGAGCAATAAATTCTTTTAATTGTTTTCTTTTTGCCTGCCGAGCCAAGTCACCCCATCAAGCCACTCCATTCTCTATCTCTCTCTATCTCTCTCTCTCTCTCTTTATCTCTCTACGTTCCAGAGTCCTACTTACTTATTTTGTATATATTTTCCTCCTGTTTTTTTTGTTTATTTGTTGGCATTTTCTCTTACTCTGATCTTTTTTGGGCTTGTTTGGCATGTCTTTGACTTGGTCTTACCTCACTTTCTTTTCTCATTAATTGTTAACAATTTCATGTATACATGGGAGAGACAGAGAGAGAGAGAGAGAGAGAGACAGGGACAGAGACAGAGAAGAGAGAAGCAGCATCATTAGCAAGTACAGTGCCGCTTAAAACTTTGACAGTTGCATCATTAAGCAGAATATTGTGAAGCATTATTTTTGGTGGTAGACAACAAGCTAATGAACCATTTCCTTTACAGCCTGTCAACACACAACAAAAACTAATGGTTTACCTTTCTCTTTTTTCCCCTCCCCGTTTCTTGTTTTCTGTGTTATCCTTCCAGGTGTCTGCATCTTCGACTTGTTTCATGTTGTAATTGGTGTATTTTCGGTAAGTACGAATGCTAAATATATCCATGCAATATACTTATATATAAGTTTACCATAAACTTTAGCAAAGATAAAAGTAAAAACTACAAACTTTGCCCATCATAGAACCACAGAGAGTGAGGGAGTGTGTGAGAGAGAGAGAAATATTGTGTATTGAATTGAGTTAGTGTCCTGTAGCAACAGACAAAAAAAAAAAACTTGAACCAAACAAGATTTTTCTCCTGCAAACTTTATTTATAGAAGAACCTTTTTGTATTTTATATTTTGACCCCCCAAACAGCCACCCATTTTGTGTTTATGGGGTCAGTTTGAATGAACCGAGAGTAGGGAAAGCCTTTTTATATTTTTTGTTTTTGTGTTGTGCCTCTTATCAGAATGGAAACAGTTCAAAAGGAAAACTTACAACAAACTGCAAAATTTGGAAATTCGAAAAGCAACTAAATTACCAAGTCATAACTTAAATACTCTTGCAAATTGGCGTTTCTTTAATATACCCAGCAGTCCTAATGTATCCTTAGCAGTCAGACATTTCATTTAACGTTTAACCTTAAGAATATTAAGTCTATTAACTTGTTTTTTAGCAGATGGAAAGCGATTTCAAAATTATATCTAAATGGGAATATAATGTTATCCATAGAATGCATTTTCCTTGGAATAACAAATGTGTATGTCAACTAACGAAAGTCAAATTCTCAATCAATATTTCATTTTTCAATTGTAGTTTATCCTGACGTTGACCTGAATGTCAAGGCAAAGTTTTTAATTAAAGATAGCCACCCTTTGACTCGGTCTGCTGAACTCTTTGTATAACGACTAAAAACTATCGAGTGTGGACATAACACACACATACCTACACATGCATAGTGCGATTTTTATAGGATAGAATACATTCTTTCCTTTACAGCTTTCTTGAAATACACACAGAATAGAATCCAGCCCATAAGTAGGCAATGAAATAAAAATATTTTAAGTGAATTTATATTCCCGCAAGTAACTCGACCCGGAGACCTAGATAGAGCGCTCCTGCTCATGTGATGTACTAAAGGCTTAAGTATTTGGAATCCATCCATTTGGACATATCTCTTATAGTCGCACGCACACACACACACGCACACACACACAGACGTAGTCAGAAATTAAAAAAGGGAATTAGCCTGACATCTTAATCAGTGGAAAGCAGAAGCAAAAGCAAAAGCAACAGAAGAAGCATCATTCCCATGGTTATCAGTTGCATTTTGCTTGACAGTAAGCTGGCTTTTACCTTTTACCTGCAACAGCATCGGCAATATACATATACATACATATACTCTAGTATGTATACACACACATTTAAGTTATATATATGTATGTATGTATGGTTGATACAAGGCAGTCCTTGCTAGCTGCCAATCTGTTTCGGGTGCCCAGGATGTTGCTGTTGGAATTGGTGTTGGGTGTTTGCTGCTCTCCTTGCGGGCAACATGAAGTGACATTTCACATTTGATTCGAAGTCCTACTGGCATCCCTCACGGCATTCACGCACGGTCCAGTTGATTTCTGTGCCAGGCGGGCACAGACACAGGCATGTGCACTTCCTTCATCGTTTTGGCTCCTCCTCCTGCTCCTGCTCCTGCTCCTCCTTGTTCATCAACCATTTCTGTCCTTTTGTTGTCAATGTTCATTTCAGGAAATGCATTTCGTCAGCGTCGAATGAAAACGAAATTGCCAATTTCAATGTGGATAAGAATGAGCAACAGCAGCAGCTCGCTACCAAAAAGGACGAAAGGAAAGAACTGTTGGGCTGCCTGCTGTGATTTCTCTATAAATTGTTTTCCAAAAAATAATATAATCGACTATCCTGAGATAGTTGCTCCACCTGTCGCTTCGTTTGACCCAATTTTCACCCTTAGCCTCGTTTTTTTTGGGCATCAAATGGAGGGAAATGAAGGCAAACGGTTTACTTCAACTTCAACTCGTTTGCCCAACCAAACAAAAGCCAACAGAAGCAGCGGCAGCGGCTTCTTCTTCCGCTTGCCCCATCAAAGCCAAAATTGAATAACGAAACGAAAAAAAAAAAAAACGAAAATACGAAGAAGAAATCTCATCAAAAATCGATTAGAGTGAAGCCCAAGTAGTTGGCAGCATTTTGCCGCGTGTTAATAAACGTGTTTTCCAACCCCTCCTCATCCTTTCCCCATCCCACCCGCCTGCCTAAAATCCTCATGTCATGTTTCTCCTTCGTTGTTGTCGTCAGGAAGCCACTTCCACCTGTCGTAGTCGTCGCCATCGTCGTCCCTGGCAATTCCGTGGATTGTATAAATAACGTGGCCAAATGCAATTTGGGAAATTAAAACCAAAGAAGTGTAAACTCAACCAGCTACCCAACCAATCTCTCCTCCTGAAACTGCTTTTGCTCCTCGCTCCTCGCTCTTATTCTTAGAATTTGACTTTGGTTTTGAGCTTTTGGCATTCTTCTTTTTATCAATGAATGAAATCATTTTTGTGGCTTGCCTTGTGGTCGGTTGGTCCTTGACAAATTTGCCTAACTTGGCCTGTACCCTATAACCGCACTTGCTTCCTCTCGACAGGACTCTAATGGTGTCTAGGATGTCCAAATGTCGACTCTCGACTTGCTATCTAATGGAAAATTGTTCATTATGACAATGAACTCGAATACTATACTATCAAATCGACAGCAAAAGCAATGCGTTCATTTGTAAAATTAATACAAAATATTAGTTTAAGGGTTTCCTTCTATATCCAGCCCTCTCATATTTCACTTTGATGATGATTTCGTTTGGCGGCAAAAACTTTCTATTCAAATTACCATTTTAGATTTCATCCCATTCCCATTCCATCAACTAACCATTACTTTTCTTTTCAGAGAGGCTTTGCCTAATGATATACATAGATTGCCTTGTTATCGCACTGAAAGTTATTTCTTGACTAGCAATTTTCTTTAGCTCTTCATTTGATACCCTTACCCAAGGAAGAGAGCTCTAAGAGGACATCTTACATTAGCTTTAACCTTTGACTGATCTTAATTTAAAGATAGAATATCAAAGACTCAATATTTAAAGGATAGTCCCAATTTAGAGAAGAATTTTAAAGAGGATAACGCTGCAAATCAAATTATTGCAAGTGTAGATAAATTTCGGTGCGGTAGTTAGTTGCCATCCTCCATTTGCCTCACTTTAGTTTACCATTTGTGCCAACAGTCACCGATTTTTAGGATGTGTGTGAGGGTGTGTGGGTGTGTGTATGTGTGTGGTGGTGGAGTGATGAGGCAACAGAATTTACCAATGTACACAAAAGGCGAAAGGAAAATGTGTTTTGTCAGTGACATGAAAATCAACTGAAGCGATGCGCGCGATTTACAGAGCGAGGACAATTGAATGGGCTATTTTAAAGGGTGTGTGTGTGTGTGTGGTTGTGTGGGTAGGCCAGCGGAAGGACCAGAATGGTGCTTTTTCATAAACTGTTTGACACATGGAACACACTCACACATGGACATTTTCACGCCCACTTCCGCCTAGTAGTATGTACATAAATGAAAGGAGGAGACAGGAGAAGGGTGCTGAAAGACAACTCAATTAAGCATGCACAATGCACACGAAATTCACCTTGTTTTCCCTTCTATCACTCTCTCTCTCTTTCTCTCTCTCTCTCTCTGTCTCTCTCTTTTACATGCTGTTTCTCTCAATCCCTTGGGAATTCCAGTGCATGCTGCATTGGAGCCCCAAATAAGTGTACACACACACACACACACACACAGACATAAGAAAAACCAACAACAAAAATTGTTGAAAATATCAGCACAACTTTTGGTACTGACTGAAAATACTACCTAGAAAGTGATGTGTGTGTGTGTGTGTGTAAATGAGAGAGAAAGCCAAGAGAAAGGGAGCAAGAGAGTGTATGCTATATATAGAATTATATATGTATGTACCTATATATAAACATATATGTACATACATATGTACATGTATAGGGTAAAGAAAAATTGTTTTATATTTCAGTCACATCAAATTTCCATTGATTTTTCTGTGTGCCTGTTACGTGACGAGAAGCTTTAAAAAAAAAAAAAATAAGCAAAAACAAAAAAAAAAGGCATCCTTCCATCCCTTCCTAACTACTCACTTCTTCTCCTCTCTCAATTCTATTTCAGTTGATCGATTCATAACTTTTATAGTTAATATTTCTACCTAATAAGGAATAACTAAAAGTCGGATGTCCTGCATCCTGTAGAGTGGCAAAGGCAAAAAACAATTAACAATTTAATTTAATTAATTTCCTGCTAAATACTTGATATAAATTTTTGGAGTCTAATGGTTCCATGTTAAAAAATTGTTTGACTATTAAACAAGGTTTGCCAATTTCAGTTGAGATCAACAATATATAGTCTAAAGGCAATGAATATCAAAGGACGAATAGCTAGAAGAGTGACAGATATTAATTAAAAGGAAGAGATTCGAATAACTTTTGGAAATTAATCTTCTTCACTTTACTGTAATTGACATTTTTTATGCAATGTTTTAATCCTTGGGCTCATTTTTTTGTTTCTATTTAACTATTTTGTTTGTTGTAAAACCTTTTTTTGTAGCACAATGAATGTAAGAGAGATAGAGCGAGAGAGAGAGAGAGAGATACTTTCTCTCTTACTTACTAGTAAGACCTTTTTGAAAGTAGAGATTTGTCTTTGTTTTCTTTTTTATTTCTAATTTTTCACTCTATCTATCTTACTCTCGTTCTCTCCCTCTCTCACCCATACAGCTTTCTCTCCACCTTTATTCGGTTTTCCTCCTTATCAGCCCAAAACGCCCACCTACCCCAGGCAGTTCATAAGAAAACCATTTGCCCGACAAATGACAGAACCAATGGATATAAAATAAGAAGAGAATCGACCTTTGACGCCCGTTTTTGGTTTTAGTTCTTCTTCTCCTTTTTTTCCATTCTTTTCTCGTTGTTTTTTTTTGTTTTTGGGTTTCAGTATTTTCGACTGGTATCTGTACATACTCCACCACCAACAAATCATCCCCACTTCACACCCCTTCTCTATCTCGCTCTTTTTCTCTCTCTCTTTCTCTTGTTGTTGTTTATTTGTTTGCTTAATAAATGAATGCGGAAAGTGCTTTGAATATTTGTACAATTTTTATTTTCTTCTTCTCAGTTTTTCTCGTCTACGCGTGGCATTTTCATTGTCATTTCATTTCATTTGGTTCCTTTTTTTTTAGCTGTTGTTGTTGTTGTCGTTTTTAATATTGATTTATCGATACTGCGCATTGTGCGATTGTTTGACCTTCTTCTTCTGTTTTCTTCTTGCCTATGCTGGGAGTTTTTTCCTTATGTATGCCCGAAGCTCATAATCAATCAATGAAGGGAAATGGATTTGTAGTAACGCCATCAACAAAGGGGAAGCTTCTAGGTGATATCTACTTTCCGTCTGACACACTCATGAATGTGTGTGTGTGTGTGTGCGTGTAGACACTTGGGCATGCCAACCCTCTTAATACTTAAGTAGTAGGCAATCTCCTCATCGTCATCGTCATCGTTGTCGTTGTCGTTGTCGTCTCGTCCTCGTTCATTGAACTTTCGCCTTCTGACTGATTTTGGTTCTACATGCATTTAATATGGATGTGGGGGGTTGAAGTTGGCGGTGCCGGCGAGGGGAAAAGGCAATAAAAACACCAAAAAAGAAAATCGAAAACCTTTGCGCCAAACTTAAATGATAATGAAAAACGTAAAGAAAAACTCAATTTTATGCCATTTTCCTGTCTGTCCTGTCTGGGGGCGATTGTCCTCGTCCCCTTGCCCCAATCGGATGAGTCATCGGTGACGGTGTATGACGGAGCAAAGGACCCCCCGCCAAGACCTCGATTTGACTTGACTTCTATCTCGGCCTCAATCAACATAATTGAGCTTTGTCGCTGGCTTAGCGCTAAACGTTTTGTGGTCAAAAACCACCCATCAACTGTTGCTGTTAGGTAGACACACACACACACACACACACACTATAATAGGCAATGTGACTAAGAGAGTGGGCTAGTTAGTTTTACCTTAATGGCCTGTAATCCTCCGCCTTTCATCAAGTATGCAGCTAGCCGTAGCCTGGTAATTACTACGTAACTTTTCTACCCCTCTCACTCTCTCACCTCTTTCGTTTGCAAAAAAAGAGGGAAAAAAGGATTTATAAGCCACATTCATTTCATACAAACAATTTCGTTTGATATGCCAAAAGCTTTGAACAACAAAAATTAGCATAAATTTTCATTTAAAATGTCGACCCAAATGCTAAAAATTACAATTTCCATTTCCATGCTTTTTAATAAAGACATTTCTAATCATGTGAAGTCTGAATAGAATTTATTGGTTCTACTTCTTTTGACTCTTTAAGAAATTACTTTTCTTCTTCTTTTCTTTCTCTGTTCTCCTGAAAACATTTTAGTTTATTGACCCAACGCCACATGGCTTAATATGTCTTGGCCAAATGCAGTCAGTACTTGCACTGCATAAATCTGCGATACACACACACACACACACACCCACACACACACATGCTGGACACAACATTTTTGCACTCTCTTGAGTGTTTTGTTTATAAGTATCCCACATAGATATATATTTTTATCTTTATTATATTTTTCTTAAACTTATTTATTCAGAATGTGTAGCGTTGCGAATATATATATCCGTGAAAGTAACGACATAAATAAAATGGGGATTTCTTTAAGGATTGACTGTGTATTGGTGTTGTGCAAGTGTTGGCCCAGGATTCGTCCTGTTCTGTTACCATTTTGCCATTCACCATTCGCCATTTGCCATTTGCCCATGTGACTGTAACACGCTGGTGACGTTGACATTTCGAGTGTCGTTTTGTTGTTGTCGTTGGCTTTCTCATGAGCTTTCCTTTTTTTTCTCTGCTTCCTTTATGTTCATCCCGTAACTTCAGTTCAGATTTAGTTTTCTTCTGTTTTCATTTGCATTTGCCTCAGACTCATACGCACTGCTTCCTTCTCCTGCTTTGTCCGTGTAGACATTTTTGTGGCGAAAAGCGGAAACACATTACATACTCGGCAGCATGACAACAACAACAACAACAAGAACAGGCGAGAACAGCCGGAAACGGAAATAGAATAAAGTGGCTTTCTGGGCTGATGTGTCGCCAGGCTTCAGGGCTTGACTCTAACTCTAACCCCTTTCTTCTTCCTCCTCCTCATCTTCATCATCATCTGCTTTTCCAGCTCCACACTCATACTTTCTATGCCTTTGGCTTGTGGTTAGTTTTATTTGCTTTTTTATTTTCCTCTCCCTTTCTCTCTGTCTCAGTCTCTCTCTCTCTTTTTGTAATCTTTTATGACCAGCATGCAATTTATAGCAATTGTCGCCCCTCCATTAAGTTGAGGTTGTAGTTCATGCGTTTTGGTTTTCGCTAGCTTTCACTTTAGTTAATTAGCCTCGCAAAACATTAGCTAATGCTAGTTAGTTAGTTGGTTAGTTAGTTGCTTGGCCCAAGTCAAAGCAAAGTGAATCTGAAGTGAGTAAGTTGGAAATGGAAATTGGGTCAAGGAGACCCAAGAAATTCAGACTCCAAAAGCAAACTTGAGATTTTCTTAGAAAATCTTACTATAAAATTCAAAAAACTTATAAAATAATAAAAAGAGAAAGTGAAATTATCAATTTTTGACAAGAGAAAACGCTTTTTCTTTTTAGATTTAGTTCAAAATTTTGTATCCCATTCAGATTGGGTCTTTTGAAAAGTCTTAACTTGATCAAAGCTAACCTAATTTTCTGTCATTATGAAACATTTCAGGCAGAATGTTAAATTTTTGAACAAGAAAAGAAAGAAAACAAAAAGTGGAACTAGAGCAAATCGCAATTGAAGTTGTGAATAGAAATAGAAAAAGGGGTTTTTATGACGACGACGATGATGACGACATGGGGCAAGTGGACACAGGAGCGGATAGAGAGAAGTGAGAGCATGTAGGTGGTGTTTTTGGGGCCGTTAACTTTTTAGTTCGTTTTTGGGGGCACACAAAAATCGTTATAGTCGACGAAAGACACCAACAGCAACAGCAGCGAAAAATTGGCCTAAAACATACAACAAACACGCAGAGACGTGACTGGAATAGCATTCCAATAATTGAAGGCAGACGACGACGACAGCAAAAGAAGGCGAATTAAAGCCAGCATGAAGTATGGCAATATATAAAAAGAGAGAGAGAGAGAGATAGACAAGGGGAATGAGAGATAGAGATAGAGAGAGATGGTGAGGCAAAGATAAATAAGCAGTATATATGTTGGACACTCTCTCCATAAAGTATTTGTACACGCACACATACATACATATGTATGTACATCTATGTGTGTCAGTCTGTGAATTGCTGCGTGGGGAGAAGTAAAGTTTTCTCTCACTTTCTCAAAACACATTAGTCCATGTACGTTGAATTTTTCTCCCCCTTATCTCACTTGTCTGAAGGTAGAACTTTATGGATTGCATGCACTTTAGCTGCTGCTGCAGCTGCATCTATAGTAAATTCCCTCCAATGATAATGGGTCTCTTGGACTGACTAAAAAACTTTTACAGCCATCAACTTAAATGCTTAAAGCTCAAAGACGCATTATCCTTTCCCTAGAACGGAACGGAGCGGATGAACAGTGAATGGTTAATGGTGAATGTATCCAATTTTAAATATGCATTAAGCCAATGAAAACTTGTGCCATAAAACCAGCTCAGCACGCATCGACACCGACACTGACACCGACACAGTAAAGCTAGCTGAAGGATTTTTAGATGATGGCTAAAAACATTTTATAGTCAAATCTCTCACACACACACACACACACACTCACAACTCCATAGTCAAAAAGGATTCGTTCGCTCTGTGTAGAGCAAAAGTTTTGCCAATGAATCGCCTATGAATGACACGAATGAATCGACACGGCGCATCGTTTAAGGATTTCATGTATATCGATTAGATAGAAAGAGAGAGAGAGAGAGAGAGAGAGAGAGGGAGGGAAAGAGACAGATGAAGAAAAGTTTCTCCATGTCATTTGTAATTTATGCTAAACTGATTTTATTAATGGTTGACAAGAAAAGAGAGAACTAAACACTCTTACCTATATGTCACACGGATTTGGCAGGCAGCAATTTTCGTATGAATGACATATGAAGTATATACATATATATATATATATATATATATATATATATATATCCATCCAACCATTGGCCAACATCATCCACCTGGCTAGGCTCTGGGCACGTTGCCGATGCCAAAACATGAAGAGCATTTCAGTCAAGTCATTCAGCATTCAAGTGTACATACACACACACACACACAACATATGTATATGTGTATTTCGGGATATACAGTGAGCAAAAACAAACTTTTAAGAAGGGAGGAGAAAAAGCAACTCTTAAAGCCTTAACCATTTTCACCCTTAAAGTTAACCATAAACGAAATAGAATATGACCAAATGCTTTGATGTTTAAAGTGCTTTACAATCGAATCGAAAAATTCAAGTTTTTTGTTGTTGTTTTAGGGCAAAGTTAACACAATTTGAGTTGAAAATCAATATTTTTTCAAGTCCCACATATTTACCATACCATAAATAGAAGGGAAATAAGAATAATAGAAGCTACTTAAATAAATAATAACTTATATAATATACATATGATATCTTTTAGAACAAGGCCTGTAAATCTCAAGTAGTTTTAGTGTTAAGTCCTCGAACTTTAATCGGTGCTAATTTCAATGAAACACATATGTGGTCCAAGTACCAAGTATCCCTAAAAGTATACTACAAAATGGCTTAATATTTTCAATTGTAAAAATATGTTTTAATAATTATTAATTCTGTGCTGATAGAACAAAGTTTCTAGGCTCTAGGGATATAGAGATAAAACCTTAATATACTAAAATTAAGAGTAGAAAAGTCTAACGAAATCGAAAATAAAAACTACACAAAAAATCAATTTTGAAGATGTTTTGAAATATTCTTTGCAATAATATACACGCAAGACTTAAAGCTAACGAATCTAACTGAAATTTGAGTTGTGTTGCAAAATTTCGGAACGTTGAGAAAATTAAATTTCAATTTCGATTTGTCTCTAATATTTTGTTATACCAATTTCCCTTATTTTGCTTATAGATGTATGTACCTGCGGGAATGAACTTAATGTTTATTCAATTTCATTTCAATTTATAAGGTGGCAAGATCGAAATCGCAATTTTAAGTTGCCTACTTAGTTGGTACAGGGTACGAACTTTGTCTCTCGCTCTCTCTCTCTCTGTTGCTCTTTCACTTTAGGACTTTCACTTTATTTTCGCTTCATTGTTTGCTTGTTTACTTTCATTTCGCGTTCTTCATCCATCTATTTTGTGTGGGTGTGGATGTGTGTGTTTTCTTTTTCTTTCTTATTTTTTTTTTTTGGCGTTTTGTGTGTTACCGTTACTGTTACCAGTTACCGTTATGGCTGTTGTCAGCATAACGTTCTACCTCACCACGCCCATGCCATTATCATCCCCATCATTATCATCTTAAACGTAGTCGTCGTCATCGTCATAGTCGGAAACAACAACAACAAGAACAAACAACATCTTAGTCACATTCACTTTTCATTACAATCATTTTTATATACCCTTACCCAATGGCCTTTACGACTATGAACGAAGCCTAGAGCAGATTTAGCCATTCGTTTGAATTTGTTTTTGTTGTCCAAACGAAATGAGCAGTTAATTAGGTATAGAAAACATTGAAACGAAAGAGTATAGAATATTCTGCTAAAGAAAGAGTTGACAGTTTCTCTTTGCGTTTTGGCTTTGTGTTCCTGTCTCTTGTCTCGGTTTGTTTTCCTGTGCTTTTGTCACACAGACGTTTACCCTGACAACTTCTTAGCCAAAATGGGGTTTTAACCCAAATTGCTGGTGCTGCATTTATAAGCCGCTTAGATCGCTTCGTTATGCTTTCCCTTTCCTTTTACCTTTCTCCTTTTCTCCTACATACAACTTAATTAAATGCCAAGTTGGAAAAAAACAAAAAAAACAAAATAACCACTTGAATTTACTAAACATAAGTCATAAGTATTAACTCTTTGTCTCTCTCTCTCTCTCTCCCTCTCTCTCCCTCTCTCTTTCTCAAGTACACACACATACACAAATCATACATACACATACGATTTCCTATTATTTACAGTAATTGCACAATGAAAATACAAAGAATTTAGGTTACAAACAAATTGCATGTTTCATTTCCCCACCCTTGCGTGCATTTGGCCAGAGAACAGAGAGAGACAGAGAGAGAGAGAGAGAGCTGACTCCTCCTACTACTCCCACTCCTGGAGTCCGTGTTGTGTTTTGCATAATTAATACCATCCATCTATGTGTGTATATTGCTGTAATTGCATCTAAACCGTCGCCATAATGACGGTGCGGTCATTTGCCTACATATGTATGTACACACGTATGTATGTATGTATGTATGTATGTGTGCCTCGGGTAAAAGTAAAGTAACCTTTCATGCCACGTGGCACTGGCATTGCGTCAACATCAGGTGTAAACTGTGCACACACATTCAACACGCCAGTTGCAATTGATTCTGATTCATTTCCATCCCATCCACTTGCCTTCTCTCTCCATTGTATTCCAAGAATTGGGTGGCTCGAAATGGGGTTAAATGGGCTAATAGAATGATGACCCAAGGGAGATAGATACCCATTTAGAATTTGAGAACGATTCAAATCACCTTACTACACAAATCGATACAAAACAAATCAAAATCAAGTGAAATTGCCTCAGGACAACAAATTGCAACTAAGCAAAAGTTTCAAATTTACCAAAAAGCCAACTATTTAATAGCTTGTTTTATTAATTTTTTATTAGCCAAATTTAATAAACTTAAACTGTTAAAGTTAGAGTAATATATTTTGAGCAAATAAAACATTAAATGAGTTTATAGTACAACTTTTTCTCCCTCCCTCTTTCTCTCTCTCAGAATAGTAAATCGTAAACACAAAATAATGAGCTACCATCAACAAAAAAAAGGCAACCCTAAAACTATGCTATAAAATAATGCATTACGTATACGTTATGTGTACATCCGTACGTCATTTGTGACTAGCTGATAGATACACACACACACACACACACACACACACACACACACACATGCATATCCATGTGTGTATGTGTGTGTGTGTGTCTAAAATGAATTTTAAATATTTAAAGAGCTGCCAACAACGCATCGTTTAAGCAGGCATTAAGTTAATAAAACTCCAAGGACGCGAACATGCGCCCACCTGGTGCCTGATGCCTGATGCCTGGCTCTGCCTGGCTCATTGCTCGTGTTGAAATTGTAACTTAATTATGCAGCTGACAGAGAAAGTGCCCTCTCTGTCCTCTATGTCCTCGCCCCTTTTTCCCTATCCCCATATTGTGGATGTGGGTTCATCTGGGCTAGTACCTTGCCTGCAAGTGTGCGGATCTGGACTCTATGAAATTTTCATTACAACCACTTGGCACAACGATCAAAAATTTACCCATATGCATATACTATACACACACACGCACGAGGGCTACTCCAAAAGTTGTTGACTAAAGTAAAGCCTACCATACAAAAGGTTTATATGGTGAATATTAGAAAAGGCTTAGTAAAAAATCGTTGATAAAGTAACTAAGTAAGCATCTTCTTGATGTCTGATCTGAAATGAGTTGGTGTCGCCTCCATTTGCTTCATTTGTCAACGCCTAACAAACAAGAGAGAGAGTGAGAGAATATGCAGATGGCCAAAACGAAGCAATGAAAGAAAGATAAAGAGGCACAATCCTTTCAGAGTCCTGTCAGTATCTGCTTAAGCACAAGCCAAGGCATCAAATTTCAAAGTTGGCCCAAAAAGCCCGTCAACGGGCAAAATGGCAACAGGCAGCTCCTCTCTCTCTCTCCATCTCTTTTCGGATTCGAGGCGACAGATTGATGTAGATGCCAACGCTAGAAGCTACAAAGATGAATGGAGCGTGGAGTGGCAGCTACTCACTACCCTCCCCTCTCTCATCTTTGTGCAGTCACTCTCTAAACTGGCCAGGCTAGCCCATAAATGTCAAGGCAATGAAAATGTTTGCCCAACTCGCTCTCGCTCTCTCTCTCTCTCTCTCTCTCTTTCTCTTTAGATAAAGCTGGCCTAGCTCTAGTCCGCCTTCCACATCGTGTTGCAAAGCCGTAAACAAAATCGTAGCTACGTTCCTACGCTGCTCTTACTGCTGCTACAGCTCTTGTTATACCTTGTTAGCTGGTGTGTTACGTTCTCTGTAGATTTTTGGGGGTAACTGTCCCCACCCCTCCCCCCAGTTTATGGCCCTTTTCTAACCATCTTAATGCCAAGCGAAGCGTGCGGCGCACACGAACATTCGTTCCTCTCTGTTAACTTCCTTCGGTTTCAGTTATGTGTGTATATGTCTGTGTGTGTATGTGTGTGTGTGTGGCATTCCAGAAACGAAAACATATTTTCCATGCGACTGCACAAAGCGTTTGCGAGACGCACAGCAACAAATTGGATAGCATAAAGGCAACAGCAGCTTCAACTCCAACATATCTTCTCCATTTTTTTTTTTTTTGTGGGCAGGGGGGCAGGGGGAATTTTGCGATATGTCTATGACCCTCTCTCCATTTCTGTTCTGCTATTGTTGTTGTTGTTGTTGTTAATCCTTTTTGAAATTTTTAGTTTGATTGTTGGGAAAATATTTAAGGCCCCACAGGCATAAAACACTACATGCCGCACGCATTAGCATAAGGTTTGGATCTGCTCGGACAAGAATCTCTGAATGTAATCGTTAGGGACTTTGCCATTCACTAGATGAGAGTGCCCTGTGATACGTATATTTTTCTGAAGCTTAAATAAAACTTATGTATCTAGAAAAAGTCATATTGAAAAATGTCTTTTAGTAAGACTCAACATAAAATCTTTCCACAGAATTGTGTTTTATTTAATTAGTTGAAATCTAATTCAAGTTCATATAAAGTTTCAGATTTACACCAAAGAATACTTTTAATAACTTTTAGTTCTTTCACCTTACTTGATGTTGGATAAAGCGGATTTGCTCGATCCAATGATCATTCTAGCTAACGTTGTATTGTTTATTTTTCTAAATGTAAAACGAAGGAAACGATAGCGAAGAAAGACCAATTTATTATTTATAAAGCTGTAATGGAGTTCTTCTTTTAAGAGGTTCATTGCTCTTTTTTCCATTAATCCATTTATATTATTCAAAAGATTAATATATTTTTGGAAAGAGTTAAATCAAACAAAGAAGAACTCGTATAAGCATAGGTGGATCTGGGGATGTAAACTGCGCCCACATTCGTCGCTTAAATTATGCAATAAGCTGTTCATGAATTCGCAAAGGTTATGAATTTGTCCAAAGCAATGCATATTATTCCAGCCTATTGCATACTTTAAGGGGGAAAGTTTCTATTTCACACAGCGATGCCAAGTCAAAATTTGAGAAATACGTAGCCAGGCTCCAAAATCTGCGTATTTTTAAGTAGCACAATTTTGCTGAAATACGTAGATCTACGTACTATTTTTTAAAGCTTAAAAACAATAAAAAAAATTAATAAACCATTAAATTTTTAAATGAACTGTATTGTACTTCGTTGTTATTAATTTCATTTGTCGTTTTAGAAAGCAAATTACATTGTTTAAATTATACATATTAATTTATGTACATGTTTTACAAAAATTTATACATGTTTTGATTAAAATATTTTATGTGTTTGTCAGAAGGCTCTAAGTTTTTCTATAATCCACTTTTGGTGTGAAGCAATCCTTTTAAAGTCTCCGTGTCTAATTTGTTTCTATTATTTGTCTTAATTAAATTAATTTCTGAAAATAAACGCTCAACATTAGCACTGCTATGTGGCAAAACAAGCAAATTTTGGGTTAACTCCTTCAAGATGGGAAACATTTGGGTTGAATTTCCGTTTTTTCGAACGGAAACGGAATTTAGTGCTGCTAATCCAATATAAATCATATCATCTTTTTTATTTAATTCATAATATATTGATATTACCCAAAAACTTTGGGTTTTAAAATTTGTTTTCAATATTTTTTAAAAGTACGTAGTTTTAGTCTCTTCGTACGTAGATACGTAGATCTCCTTCGAAATACGTAGATCTACGTACAAATACGTAGACTTGGCATCGCTGATTTCACACGCCAATGCATATATGACTTGTTATAGACGCCGAAAAAAGTTGAAAATTCTTTCATTTTTCTTGGTATGTAATAAAAGTTTGATTTAGCTATAGAAACGGTAAACCAATTGAATCAGCATTCAATTTAAAATCCTTGATAAATATATAAATTGAAAGCATTTAATAAAGGGAGTATAAAACGAAATTTAAACAAAAGATACTCCCGCAGAGTGGGTGTTGGGCAGATTGATGGCCAAAAAAAAGGGCATCAATGACATTGATTGGCTGTTGTTGTATTTTGCATTTCATTTTGCCTAGAACAATTAAATATTTTGCTGTCTGTCTGTATGACCTGCCCACTGATAGTGAGGGGTCCAAGTGCGACTCAACAGAATTCGTTACTGTCACGCCCCGTTGCTGGTGGGGACATGACAAAGGTTGACATTGTGCCTGCATTTATTAAAACAACTGCCAGGGATGGCCTGGGATGGTCTACTCTGGTCTGGTCGCCCGGCCGGCGATGGGATGTGAAGCGTGTAAACAAAAGGTAGAGCAACAAACCATCAACCACCCGACCTGTCAATAACGTTTGCGGAGGGGGGGGGCTTCTACCAGACCAATGCTTATTAAACATTGTTAAAGCCCACAACTGACAGTCTCTATTTTCTTTGGTTTTTTCTTTTCTTTTTATTCGCAGTTTATTGGCAACAATAATGGTCAGCACAACATTGACGACATTGGCTGCTGGACAAACAACTAGTAGCAATAACCATCATCACCATCATCATAACCATCAGCAGCAGCAGCACCTCCAACTCCAGCAACATCATCACAATCATCACCACAACAATCACCACCCACATCATCACCAGCAGCAGCAACAACAGCAGCAGCAGCAGCAACCGACAGGCGTTGCTGGAACAAATAGTGTGCAAACAGCAGCAGCAGGACCAATTAACACTGGTGGTGGAGGAGGAGGAGGAGGAGGAGGTGGAACGGGTTCGTTAACAGGAACTGACGGAGTAGCAAGCAACTTTTACTCTCTCAACGGACACGAACACGATTGTGACAGCAATAATTCCCATAGCTATTCACTGCAACAGCAGCAGCAGCAGCAGCCTTTGAACTTATCGCAGGCATTGCTATCGCCTTCTCCGCCGCTCAACGATCAGATTAGTTTGCTATTTCCAAAGTGCCGGCCCAAGACACAGCAGCAGCAGCAACAGCAACAACAGCAGCAGCAACAACAGCAGCAGCAACTACAGCAGCAGCATCAGCAGCCAATCGATGTGAATCTTAACTCTTCAGCAATCACACCGGAGCCCACTGTTGGGTCAAATTCCCCCTTGGTCACGCCAACTGGCACGCCCAGCTATTATAAAAGTGTTAATATTATAACACAATCGCCACCGCCGCATTCAGCCTCATCGCATTCCTCAGAATCGTTGTCTTCGGTAACGCCACGCATCTCAACAAATCCATTCCTGTGTGCCCCACTGACACCGCCGACAATTGTCGATCTGGAGGCAGAGGAGACATCGTCAACGGACGTCAACATTGGAATTGTAAGCGAAACACAATTGGAGGCAGAGGCTGTACCAGCGGCTGGATATCCTGCTTCATTTTACTATCACACAGGAGGCGAGAGTCGTCTTGGCTACGGCGGCGATATGCCACGCAAACGGAGCAACATTATGACATTGGCCAGCAGTAACAATCGACTGCTTAATGGCAATGGGACGGCAAGTGCCAGCAATGGTACTGGCAATCCAACACAAAGTCTTAACCAGAATCCCTTTATCAAGGAGTCAACCTACTGGGAACCATCGACAACACGGGCCAGTTCCTTGCTGCACTCGCCCACAGAATATAGCGAAGATCAACAGCAGCAGCAACAGCAACAGCAGCAGCAACAGCATCAAGATCAGCAGCAGCAGCAACATTTGCATGCCTCGTCTAGGCGAGCATATCATCAGCAAAGAGAGCAAGTGCCTCAGCCGCAATTATATAGCCATCTAAGTCAATTGCAGGGTCAACTGGGTCAGCAACGTCAGCAAAGCAGCCAACAGCAGCAGCAGCAGCAGCAACATCCATCGGGTCCATCGCATATTTTACGCGTTGGTCGTAGTCCAATCAATCGCAACTGTACACCGCAACAACAGACTTTAGCTAACAGCAATAGCAACAGCAATCCATGTGCTGAAGGCCTAACCCCATTGGCCAGTCACTATCTCTATGGAAGTAAATCGTCGTTGGACCAACAGCATCCTAGCGACTGGGAGCCACGAGAGCAACGGAAACTGCGGTTACGTGAGGAGCGAGGACGTGATAGAGAACGCGAACGTGAGCGGGACCACTTGTTGCTAGAACAACAACAGCAACAACAGCAACAACAACAACAACAACAACAGCAGCAACAGCAACAACAACAATTGCAATTGCAGGATGGAATGCATGGGACACGGGATAATCATTTAAACCGCAAACGTCATGGAATCATTGGACATGGGCCCGAAAATCGAGAGCATAGAGAACCACGAGACCATCGAGGCCTGGTCAATGGCAGTGCCAATGAGACAGTCTATAAAGCCCCAGAGGAGGGCGAAAGCTGGCAACGTAAGTTTAGTCTTGTTAAATAAATATTTCTGGACATAGCAACTTAGATCAAATGTAGGTTCAAATCTTTAAATTATTTCATAAATTACACAGGCCGACATGATTTTTGGTGACGTTAACCTGAGAGGTGTTTTTAACTAATTCAAGTACGCTGATTCTGACTGCATACTCAGTTTTTGTTCATCACATCCAGATTTTGTGAAATTAGGGGATCTAGGGTTGGAAAATAGGCACCCAAAAGTATACTATATGAAGTTAAAAATTGGTTTTCTACATTTTTAACGAATTATAGAAATTCTCGTTTAAGAAAAATAGCTGTTGTTTGCCAACATTACTTATAAACAATTTGTTAGATGCATAAAATTACAATAACTTTTTAAAATTAACAAGTTGCAAATTCTTTGAATCCCTATAGCATACTTTTTGGTTCGAATTTTACTCATTTTGGAACCATATCCAAAGTGTATGATGTGTAAATTGCGTTTAAATCATACCTAATATATTAATAGGTTAAAATAATAACGTTTTGAGTATAATATCTTGTTTATATTATACTAGAAAATATTGAAAATAAGGCCATTTTGAATAATTCCAACGCATTTTTTTCGAAATCCTGACGTGATGGGCAAAAACTAAGTAAAGCGCCGTGATCAGCAACCCCAAATTACTATAAAAGACCTGTTGAGCTTAGAACACTTTTTCATGACCTCGAAAATGTCGGCCTGTGTTATTAAACCCAGTTTACGATTTCAATCCAGCCAACTTCTTAGGCAACTTTATACTTAAAGATTTGTGTTAGACAGAGTTACTAAGCACAAATTGTTTTCTTATTTTCACAATGGGTACAGAATTCCCTGTCACAAGAAGAAGATGTGGGCAGGGAGTTACATATGTATGTGTTACCTAGTTTGTTACTCGAAGAGTAAACTGTTTCGATTCATCTTTCGTTTGGTTAAACTCCTGAGTGGCCCTACAGAATAAGGGCTCAAATAATGCATGTGAAGCTTCTGCATTGACTTTCATCTGGATGAATTAAATAGCCCAGGGACTGGCAGGGGGGCAGGGATATGTTGTTGTCTATTGGGGCACGGGTAATTGAATTGCAAATCATGCGTAATGAAGTGTATGGCAAATATAAATGCGTATTAAACAGAGCCCTCCCGTCTTCCGCCCACCCCCTGCAACAACAATCAGGCCAATATCTCCTCAGTCAGTGGCTTGATTTTGGGTGGCAATAAACAAAAAGTTGTATTTAATTGATTGCAATTAATTGATAGGCAAGCCAAAAAGTAAAACCCCTTACCAACATCACATCTAATTTTGTAGATCTGCGCGTAACAACCGAAACGAATTCAATTGTGGCAGAGGAAAACAAATTGCAGAATCTACAAAACGCAAAGATTCCAGATAAGATACAACCACAAGGACCCATTTTACAGCAGCAAACGCGACGATTGCTCGAGCACAAATTAGACGCCTGGCAAATGGAACGCAACTACACGCTGGCCGTGGAGTCGCGACATGGCATTATAGGTATGTCATGAAATATGTAAGGGAGAGAACCCAGTTATGACCCGGGTTTTGAAAAACCTCGAAAATTTTTCTTCAGTTCCGGAAAATTAAACATTAAGAAGTTTAACATTTAAATATTAACCAAATTTTTTTCCAAAGAATGTATGTTTATTTGAGTTACTCAACAAATTTTGGAACAGATTTAATTTGAATACCTTTTTTTAGGCCCAGTTATGACTAACCTTAAGAAATTCACTGAAAATAAGAAAATATGAAAGGAATGTCACACCAATTGTTATAATTTTATGGTTTATTTATTATGTAGGCCTTCAATGGCAAAAACATTGAAAAAAAAAAACAAAAGAAAATGGCTTCCAATGGCCATAAATGACAACGATTTTTATTCCTCGTCGTCCATGTCACTTTTGCAGACTTGCTTGCATGTTAGCGCACTTTGAATGATTATTCCCGATCGAGATCTTCCAGAATATTCTTGGACAAACTGGTCTCAATATGTAAATTTCCTTTTCTTGTTGTTAAACACCAACAAAAACGTTGGAATTTGACAATTTTACATAATCCGAGTGCAAAAAAAAATGGAACATAACTGGGCACCCCAGCTGAGTCATAACCGGGCCTCTTTATAGTTTAAAGTTTATATGTATATTTTTTATAGACACTACATAATCCCATAAATTTTTATAGAATCACAAAATATACGACAAATACAATATTTTGATGCATTACACACACCTTTTCACTGTTGATTTTACAAAATTTTGGTACTTTAAAAAAAATGGAAAAAAACTTTTTCGCACGATTTTCAACACGATGTCTGGTACGCGTATGTACAATACGATTATTAACGTTGGGATCTGTCCAAAAACTGCAGAACGTCTAACAAACATGATTTACAGGGCTCAAACTGTCATTCAATACCGCATTTCAAAAATATTTGAGAATGTCACAACTGGGCCCTCTCCCCTACATATACATATATCCTTTTTGTGCTCTCTCTCTCTCTCTATATATATAACGATACATGAAATTCATACAGAATACGAAGGCTCTCCAAGGCGTATTGGAGTAGCAGCCAGCAGCAGCAGCAGCAATAATGTGACTGCAGTAACGGACGAAAGCGAACCACCTGCATCAGCACCACCACCACAAACACTCTTACAACAACAACAACAACAACAACAAACAGCAGCTCCATCGGCAGCAGCAACATCCGGACCCCAATTGCCCATGGCTGCCATAATGCCCATGAGCACAAGTTCATTACAGAAAACAGCCGCTAGAGCAGCTCTTTCCGCTTTGGCCCAAACACAGCTAGCAACATCAGCAACAACACATCAACTGCAACAACAACAGCAACAACAACAACAACAGCTTTTACCACAATCCTATCCTGTACGACCAGGATTTCCACAGGTACTTATTGTTAGATATTAACACATTTCTAGATATGATCGTCAAATATTTTATGGTAATTTTTTAGAGGATTATTTCACCGCCACGTGAACCACGCAGCGGTTCACCGACGCAACAGCAACAGCAACCCCACTATACCAATAACAGCAGCAACCACAGTAAACAGCAACCGACTAGTAGCGATACAAATGCCGAGGATACCAGCAATGATGTCTCCGAAATTGGCACCATATCCGATTTGACCACACCCGAGGCTGTGGCTATTGCAGCCAGCAACGAGGTGAACACGCCCCCGCCTACAGCAGCAGCGGCAACTGCAGCGCCAACTGCAGCGCCAACTGCAGCGCCACCACCGATTGTAGCCAGCAGCAGCAACAGTTCAGCAGTATTAGCAACTGGTCAGGCAGCAACATCGTGTGGACCTTCTGGTTCTGGTCCTTTGGGTTTACATACAAAATCCTCAACTTTTGATTATCTCTATGAATTCTCCGAGACACGTAAAGTTCTGGAGGAGTTCTTTAAATGTCCCTCCACCGATGAGCAACCCATTATGGAGAATGGCAGCGATGTGGATAGTATAGTAAGTGAAAGCAAAATCAACTATTTCCTTTCGAACTTTATCTCATTGAGTTTATTTGCAGGATATACAATATGAGTTTCATAGCAATTTTGAGCAGGATGAAGAGGAACTGGACGAGGATGATGAAGAAGATGATGAGGAGAATGATGAAGCCGAGGATGATGATGAGCCCATCGAACAGGATTACCGGCAACAGCAACAGCAACAGCAGCAATTGCCATCCGTTCAGCAGCAGCAGCAGCAACAACAGCAACAACAACAGCAACAGACTCAAGCAAATTCCACATCCACATCGATTCTCAGTTCAGAACGTCATATCTATGGTGGTAGTGGTGGTAATGCTGTCGGTGCAGCTGGATTGGGTGGAGGCTACACTCCACAGCGTCCCACACAGCAGCCGCAACAGCAGCAGGTGGCCCAACGTCGCCACTATAGCGGAAGTCCGTTGATGCGTGACTTTGATTTTTTCCTGGATTCAGCCAGTCGGAGTAGCGGTGAGCGAGATTGCGATCAGGATGGTCTCAATCACAATCAGCTATTGAGCACCGGCAGTGGGAGTGCCATGGGCCAAAGTCTGGGGGGCAATCAGAGTGTGGGTGGAGGTCTAACAGGACAGCACAATTATCGTTATTCGCCAGAGACCACCGACTACGATTCCAATTGCGGCGATCTGGATAGTGAGTTTGACTCTAAAAATCATCCTTAAGTACTCTTTCACTTTCACCGACAAATGCATTTTATTTTTAGGCCTCTCTGGAGAAATGAATGGCGGTGGTGTATCCACTTCCTGTTCGAATTATGCCAAGTATTATGCATCGGCTATGCCTGTGCTTGAGGATGGCTTATCTTCGGGTCACACCAGCGACACGGAGAACAACAATAACAAGAATCTACAGCAGATGGCATTGAATCAGGCCAATTTAAGTGCCAGCACCAGTATCGGTGGCAGTGGCGGCATTTCCATGCTAATGGACATGAAACGCATCTCCACCAACAACAGCTTGAATAGCATGCACAATTTGACCACCTCAACAACGGAAAGCAATGGCATTGGTGGTCTCGCTGGCATTGCTGGTCTTGTCCAAGCCAGTCCCAGCAATGGTCTATCGAAACAGGCCACGAATACATCTGTGGGATTGCCACAACAACGTGAACTCCTTGGCCAGAGTCCGAGCAATAATAGCAATAATAAAGTGTTCAAGAACATTGATCCGGAATTGGATTCGCTATATTCGATCAGTAAGTATATTCAATTTCCAATTGATGAGCGATTTCTAATCTCTCTCTCTCTCTCTCTTTGTCTTTGTAGGCGTCTTCCATAGGCCGGATATGGTGCAGATGACACCACCGCCGCCAGCACCGGCGCCTCATCGTAAACCGAATAGTAGTGCCGATGTCGATTTACTTCAACCGAGCAACAAGCATACAACATTGGCAGCCGCCATTAGCTCCACACTGCAACGTAGCTCGCCGACAACCTCAAAGGCACGCAACGCAATGATGACCACCACGAATACGACGACCACCGCCAGCACAAGTAATTGCAGTGGTCCACCTCCGCCCATACCGGAACGGAGTAGCATGATGTCTGCGACGGCCGCATCATCTGTATCCGCATCTGTATCCGCATCCGTATCAGCTTCCGTGTCGGCATCGACCATGGGTCAAACCGGGCAGCGATCGCCGTCACCCACACTGAACTCACCTGTGTGGCTGTCGCGTCATTTGGATGGCGGTGCTGGCAAAGGACTCCTAGAATCCTCATCCGACAACCATTCGAAGAACAACAGTGCCGACGAAGATGAGGTCGATACCGACTTGGAGACGGACCGCCTGCTGGGCCATCAGCGACTGGACGATCAGGGCTATTACGATGAGAACAAGAGCTGGGATCGCAAGCCGCGCTCGTCTCTCCTCTCGAAAATCTCACCCAAGCAACAGCAAGTGCCGAGTACCAAGACACGTAATGGCTACAATGCCTTGCTAAGTTCCACGCCCGAATTGCCACCGCCAATACCGCCAAAAATGTCTTCGTCGTCAGTTGGTAATGTTGGTGGCCCGGTTGGCGGAGTCGGAGTCGGAACTGGTAGCAAACTGCTCGATTTGGTGGCCAGCGGAGTGGTGGGACAACGGAGTGTGTCGCGTAGCTCATCGGAGCATAGCGAAAAGTCACCAATCAAAGCATTGGACATTTGTTCAAGTGCTGTGGATGTTGTGGCCTCCACTGTCTTGGGTAGTCCTGTGGGCAATGGCGGCGGCGGCGGATCGGAGCGTTCTGTTAGCAAAATGGATCTCGACAATGGAAGTCTCAATGGCGGCAGCATTGGAGTTGGCGTCGGTGGATCTGGTTCTGGTGTTATCACATCGGTCACAGGAGCTAACAGTGGCATCGGATTGGTTGGTGCTGGTGTTATGGGAGGCACTGGAGGCGTAGGCGTAGGCGTTACAAATACAACTGCCATCACCAACAACAACAACAACAGCGGCAGCGGCAGCGGACCAGCCAGCAACAGCAACAGCGGCGAGAAAAAAGTGAAAAAGAGTAAGAGCAAAGAAGGTAAATGCGTTGGGTTTATCCTTCAATTCGTTCAATTTGTTGCTATTCTAGTCTAGCCCAACTTATTAGCCATATATATATATATCCATCTATATATATGTATATGAATATATATATATATGTGTGTATATAGATTTGTGTAACCTGCGCAATATTGTTGTTGTAGTTGATGTGTTGCTGTGGCTAATCAATATCAATGTAAAGTTTTCCGTTTCAAAATTCAAAAGTCTCAATACAATCTAAACATTGATCTTGATTAATATTTTGCCACATTTTCCAAAAAAAAAAAAAACAAAAATTTTTAAAGTATTTACCAGCAATTTTTGTGGCAAGACGCGCAGGCAACGTAAATTTCCAAAAAACATCTGATATAATCGTATATATAATATGTGTAATTCTATATATATATATATATTTAATTTTGTTTCTTTTTCTATATTTTTATGCCTATTTATTTTTGCCGTTTATTGTGCATGCATCGTTCGTTCGTTCGTTCGTTCGTTCCAAACCAAAATCAAACCAAATATAAACTCTACTCTTCATTTAACTGTGTCTGTGTGTGTGTGTGTATACCAATTACAAAACCAAAAATCAAACCAAACCAAACCAAACCAAAAAAACCAAAAACCAATCAACTTTGTAAGATACAATTTTTCATTATGTATTAGCAATTAAGTCCTAACACATGCAAACACACATGAAACAAAAAAAAGAAAAAAAAAATGAAAAACGAAAAAATTAGAAACATAAACAGAACAATTAAACACTTTTATTCTTAATATTTGTTGCGTAAGAAGAAGAAAATTCTAATATTTTTCTCTTTGTCTCAATCTCATCCAACACAATCGACCAACTCAACAGGCGGAGCAGTGCTCATCGAGGGAGTCCTATTCCGGGCCAAATACTTGGGCTCCACGCAGCTGGTCTGCGAGGGTCAGCCCACCAAGTCGACCAGGATGATGCAGGCCGAGGAAGCGGTTTCCCGCATTAAGGTAATCCTCATCTTTATTTTATGTCTGTCTCTAAGTACTCTCCAATTTATCATTTCTTTTGCTCCTTACAATTCGATATGATTTCTAAATACCCTTTAGAGAAATGTGGCCAAGTGGACTGAATTGTGATTGTAGACCTTTATTTCTGAATAGCTTAAAATCACTTTGGTTTTCCTAAAGGTTCTGAACGTATTTATTTTCATTGAGGAATAGAAACAAGGATATAAGTTTCCTTATTTTTGCATTCTGTTTCCCATTTCAAATGACTTAAGACCCGATCTTGTTTTCAATTTCAAGCCAAATTACTCGATTTGAATCAGTCGATTAAAAACTAATTGCCAATTTTCTTATTACTATATTCACACCTTCCAAATATTTTACTATTTTTCTTTAATATGTTAAGAACAATATTAGCCATAAGTGAATAAATTTGATTCCATTATTAATTTATAAGAATTATTTTTAGCAAGCAATCGGAAAATGGAATTGACCCTCATCTCATTTCCAAACATTTTCAATAAAAATGCTTATGATATTTTTTGAAGGTTGCAAATAGACGACAAAGAATATCTCAAACGAATTTATAGCTAAATAATTGTAATGCTTGGCAACCCTGTAAGCTGACATAGAAGGCATAATATAGGGTGGTCCATTTAAAAATTGGAATTTGATTTTGTTATAAAAAAATAACGGGTGAATATTTTTTAAAGGTTAAACATTTATTTGAAAGGTATATTTATATCATTTATTTATGAAAAATAATTTCGGTCAAATGTCCACCACGACTGGCTTGGCAATAGCCCATTCGATTAACCCAATTTTTGAGTACATTTTCGATTGTGTGAGGCTCTATTTCAGCAATAGCTGCATGAATTTCGGTCTTGAGGTCTTGAATTGTTTCTGGATTGTTTGCATAACATTTATCTTTCACCGCTCCCCACAGAAACCAAACTTTACCAAACTTTTTTTTAAAAATTTCGCACTGTTTGAGTAGAAGACTCACCACTTCTTCAAGCGAATAGCGTCCCATTTCGTAAATATCAAACATAGTTATAACTAACTATTTATGGCGTCACGGATGACATTTGACGTTTGACTGTCATACAATCCGTGATTCAAATTCCAAACACTAGATGGACCATCCTATATAAAAGTTTCAAAATGAAAACGATTGACATTTCACTTCAAATTGAAGACAGGAAACCGATGCGAAAACCGAGAACACGCTTGATTAGCTCAGTAACCTCTGACTTTACTTTATATTTTAGAAATGTCAAGGAAATTTTGTTTTTTACAAAAGTCTTAATGTTTTTTTTCATATAAATTCTGTCCACCTGTGCCACATTACGCTATTTATATAATCCGTTTCCTTTATCAACATTCAACATTGAATCCCTGCATTTATCCCCCTTTCCCCTCACACACACACACACACACACACAACATAAAGTACACACATAATGTCATTTAAATCTTTACTATATAATATATACCTATATATATATACGTATATTTTCATGCATCAATCTGTAACCGATAACCGATTCGATTCGATTACACCTTCACATCAACTGGTCCGCCCGCCATCTGCAAAAAAACAAACAAACTAAAAAACAAATATACTAAAAATTCGCATACCACCAAAAATCAAAAATAGGCCCTGGTAAGTAAAAATAATAATGAACCTCGTAAAACCCCCAAAAAACCACCCACAAAAACCTCAATTTGTCTGATTTGCATATAATATAATAATGAATAGAAAATTTCAAAACAAAATTTATGTTTGCCTTGCTCAATTTTTGTTCCCCGAATCCAGCTTTACGCTCTCCTCTCCTCTCTCTTCTCAAGACCCACAAAGTAGATCAGAAATGATATATACATATATTTGTTCAGTTCACTTAACGAATTATTTTTGTGTTGTTATCAGGCACCCGATGGTGATGTCCAGCCCAGCACAGAGGTGGATCTGTTCATATCGACGGAGAAGATAATGGTACTGAATACCGATCTCAAGGAAATAATGATGGATCATGCCTTGAGGACAATCTCTTATATAGCGGATATTGGTGATTTAGTTGTCCTGATGGCACGTCGTCGATTTGTGCCCCAAGATATTGATGATGCACCCAAACCGAATCGTACACCAAAAATGATTTGTCATGTATTCGAGAGCGATGAGGCTCAGTTTATAGCCCAATCGATTGGTCAAGCCTTTCAGGTTGCCTACATGGAGTTCCTCAAAGCCAATGGCATTGAGGATCATCGCTTTGTTAAGGAAATGGACTATCAGGAGGTGCTCAATAGCCAAGAGATATTCGGTGATGAATTGGAAATCTTTGCCAAAAAGGAGCTGCAAAAGGAGGTTGTGGTACCGAAAGCTAAAGGCGAAATACTGGGCGTGGTTATTGTCGAAAGCGGTTGGGGCTCAATGCTACCCACCGTGGTCATTGCGAATCTAATGAGCTCCGGTGCTGCCGCCCGTTGCGGCCAATTGAATATCGGTGATCAATTGATTGCCATCAATGGACTGAGCCTTGTGGGATTGCCGTTATCCACCTGCCAGACATACATTAAGAATACAAAAAACCAAACAGTGGTCAAATTCACCGTAGTCCCCTGTGCCCCAGTTGTCGAGGTGAAAATCAAACGTCCAGAAACCAAATATCAATTGGGCTTCAGCGTTCAGAATGGAGTGGTAAGTGATCTCCCTTTCTGCCAGTGTTGGGTAAACATTGCTCAATTTGGTGAACATGTTCACTTGTTCTTTTTTTCGAAGTGAGTCGACTCGCTCACTTTGCTCAGTTGCTCATTCACATTGCTCACTCACATTGCTCAGTTGCTCACTGTTCATGAACAGCTCAAAGCTAGTGAGTGTTGAAAAACAGCTGAGCAAAAGAGCATGTGAGCAAAAAGAGCAAGTTAACAATAGTGAGCAAGTGAGCAAAAAAGAACTAGTGAGCAATAAAGAACAATTGAGCAAAAAAGAACAATTCGAGAGGAACATGTTCAGTTGCTCAGTTTAGTGAACAACTCTTTTTTGTTCACTCACTCATGAGCAACCCAACACTACTTTCTGCGTCTTCTTCACCTGACTAATTCTTCTTTCTGCTTTCTCCTAGATTTGCAGTTTGCTGCGCGGTGGAATTGCCGAGCGGGGGGGTGTACGTGTGGGCCATCGCATTATTGAGATTAATAACCAAAGCGTGGTAGCTGTGCCCCATGAAAAGATCGTCAATTTGTTGGCCACATCCGTGGGTGAGGTGAGTGTGCCACACAACCAAAATTTCGTTACGTCTCGTCGGCGGATTCTCTATATCATTGCCGTTTCTCTCTCGTTTTCCAGATACTGATGAAGACAATGCCCACATCAATGTTCCGCCTGCTCACTGGACAGGAGAATCCCATATATATTTAAGCCAGTTGTTAACTAACACACAAAATATATATGTATACAATATATAATGGACATGTATATGCGTGTATAGATTTAGGAACCGGATCATATGATTTAGGTGATATCTATCTGATATATATATATATATATATATATATACATACATATATAAACTTACATACATATATACGCCGATTTTTTTCTTTAACTGTATGTGTCTGTCTGTGTGTGTGTGTGTGTGTGTGCGAATGTGTTGAATGTATGAGAGTGCATGTGTGTATGAGTGCGTGCGTGCGTATGTATGTATGTGTGTGTGTGTGTGTGTGTGAGAGAGACAAAACTAGACAATGTTCTATTATTGACAGTAGATGGAGCTCCATTAAGGACTCCACTACAATCTACGTACGTACGACAAATAAGAAGCGACAACCTTTTGTTCCATGGCACGCCTTTTCGCAACAACAAGCTTAATACTAATAGTTAATAACAATAATAATAATAATAATTATAATAATATTAAAGTCAATGCATACTCAAACTAATCGATGTCCTTAGATTAGTCAAAACCTGCAACCATTTTAAACATTCTAACCCTGCCCACTCGAGCAACAACCACAATTGAAATATATTGCATTTGAGTTGAAAACCCTCTCCCCCTCCCCCTCCTCCTTTTCCACACACACAAGCCCCCTTCTCCCTCTACATATGAAATGTAACCGCCTATATAGAAAATTGAGCGTTTCTTTTCTACTAATCTATAATCTGTATGTATAAACTTATATATATATATATATATATATATATACTTATATATGTATACTATATATTGCTGAGAAATTTTTGATAGATTATATAACCTGAAACATAAAAACTAAAACATTATGTAAATCCCCCTCCCTCCCTCTCTCTCAGAGTTTAATGGTGTTAGGCAAAACAAAAAAAAAAACAAACAAATAAAAAATGCAAAAAAAAAAACAAAAAACAGAGTAAAGAATTAAAAAGAAAACCAAATCAAAGAAATGCTTATATAAATACTATATACACACCTATATATATATATATACATGTAACACATACACACACATACATATGTATGCATATATGCACACACATACATCTGTTTGTGTGTCTATGTGTGTGTGTGTGTGTGTGTGTGTGTGTGTATATTACGTTTTTTTTTTTGTTTCGCATTAAGCAGGACACTTAGACGCTTCGATTTCAAAACCATCTTCGTCCAAAAATTGTGCTACTACTCGTTAAACATGTTGATATATTTAAAGAAAAAAAACAAAAATAATAATAATAAATAACACAAAGAAATGTCATTAATATACAAATACAATCACACACACACACACACACACAATATAAAACAAATGCATCAATCAGATCATGATACAAAGAGAAATGAACTTCCCCTATCTCTCTTCCCCTCTTCAAAGGCCATCTCCTTCTATCAGGAGATTAACTTCAAATCTGTCACTAAATTTTCTATTCTTCATTTTTAATGTCTTCCAAATAAAAACCAATTTTTATTATTTGGTTTCTGTTTCCTGCATTGATGGGCAACGGAGAGGACTTTGTAGAAGAGTTTACAACTGGTCTCTCTCTCTCTCTCTCTCTCTCTCTCTCACTCTCTCTCTCTCACTCTCTCTCTCTGTCTCTGGTGAAATCATCTTGATCTGGCATATCAATATATTTCATATTCAGTTAGCAATCTAACCAAAAACTGAGCTTGATCAGACCAAATTTCTCTTTGTCTTTGTATTTTCAGTGATGATCGAAATACACAAAACGAAAAGAAATCTAAACCAAATACTAGCTTTGTCAGCATCCACTACACACACACTACACACACACACACACACACACACAAATAACAAATTAAGAAAATTATTAATGAAAACCTAATAATTTGCATTGAACAGAAAACATTTTGTCACCATTTCAGCTTGAGGAGAAAAACAAAATCATAAATAGCTTCAAATTGGCAAAATAAATACATAAATAAAAGAAAGCAAATAAAATCGTATGAAAAAATATGCAAAATTACTGCAAAAGCTAAAAAAAATATGTAACAACAAAAAAACAAGAAAAATATTTAAGTATACAATTGTTTTTTTTTTCGTGGTGTACATTATTTATATATACATATATATATATATATATAAAATGCCTAATAAATTAATGGATATATGAAATATTTATTTAAAACCGAAACAAAAACAAAAACACATAGAAATTATATAAGGACGAATTAACAAAAGAAAAACAAAACAGAAAACAAAATTTAAATAAATAAATGAAAGCATATATAATCACACATGGGTAACAGAATATATATATATCTATACATACATATATATGCATATGTATATATATATATTCAAAAAGAATAACAAAAACAAAGAAAACCAAAAATAACAACAACAAACATTGAGCAAAATAAACAGAAATAGTAAAAACAAATTCTGAGTTTGATTTCAACAAGTTTTTGGGGGCAAAAATTATGATTTTTCTGCACTTTAAGGCAATATGCGAAATAATCTTGATCCTTGTCAAGTGTTTAGTTCAATTCGAACAACATAACAGAGAAAAAGGTCATATTACTCAGCGCCGCCTTCAAATTCCATCAAAATGGGCTAAAAGTTTACTTAGTCCACACATGCGCCCTAAAAAGTATGCTATATAAATTTTCCTTCGCCATAGATAGGGGAGAATTTCTATTTAAGCGTTCATATTTCTTGACTGGGACTACTTCTTACAACAAATGTGGACTTGAATGAAAGGTAAATTCATTGTATAAGTTTTAACCAATAAAACACTTAGATGTGATTTACCGTTCAAAAGTTGCAGAGTTTTCCGACACACAAAACGCGGGCTTCGGCAATAAAATTGAAGCAATTTTTCAAATAAGCAGCAAAAGTTAGCTGAATATTTATGCATGTATATTTTACATTTGATATATTAATCACAATGTTTTCTTTTTACGAGTAAAACATCTACCAACCATAGATATTTTGGATACACTAAATTGGGTACCATGACTGTGCCCAACCTTCCCCTAAATAAATTTCCGCGGCAATGGCCAAGTTTGGCACACAGTTAAAAAAGTGTTTAGAGGGCGCCAATTGGAATGAACATACGATTATTTAATTAACTTTACATATATATGTATATATATATGCATTACTCTGTAAAAAATTTTGCATTCAATTGATGTCATTGTTCCCCACCATTGAATCTGGTATCTGTATCCCGAAGTCTTGTAAATTCTGCAAAAACTTGAAATACGTCGTTTCGAAATAAAATGTGGCCAGAATGGACATCCTGAGAGCAAACTCATTGTCTATGCCGACTTCTGCCAGGGTCTTCATCATTAGATCATAGAGATTCTTATCAATCATCAACTCATCCGCCGAATATGTAAAATTATCCCGTTTTTTTTCGAATATCGATACGTTCTTAATATCGAACAAGTGGTCAAGATTATTTTTTTTCTCCGCTTTGAAAACGGATATATCGTGCAGAAAGATTGATGCCCTATATCCACAATATATAGACAGTTTCCAATCGTTCCGTTTGATAATCACCTCGAAGTCCGGAGCACAGCGCACTCCTATGGGGCATGTCAATTTCGCAAGACTCTCCTTCAACCGAATTGGGATGCTTTCGCTAAGATTGAAGATGATAGAAATTTTCTCGGTCGGCAGGATCTTTTGCATTTTGACCAAGCTATCATCAACTTGAACATTATAATCCTCAAGTATGAATTCTGGCTCAATCGGCAACTAAACAAATGACAAATTACATATAGAATTTAGTATACAATTTCACACAAATCAATTAACCTTTTTTGCCTTGCGCTTTGCAAGCAATTTCTCATCTTTGTTGGCTCGCTGCTGCTGCTGCTGCTTCTGCTGCTGCTGCGCCTCCTTCTGCTTGTGCTCGTCCTCCTTCCAAGTCAGAAAATCCTTCAGCTCCTGATATTGTTTCTGTTCTGTCATTATTTTCATCAATGTCTCACTCTCAGTGTTGGCTTTCTTCTGCATTTGCCAGCAAAATGTCTTTATCGAACGACGCTGAATGCTCAGTAAGGCGCGATTTTTGTACAGTCCCACGGACGCGACCTTTAAAACTCTGGTTAAATTTGACATCCTTGCTGAATTTATGACCTAAAATTTCGTCAAAGGATCTAGGAACCTAAAAGAGAAACCCAATGTGACTATGGATAAACGTAAATTTCGCTTAAAATCGAAAAGTTGTTCTCTACTGGATCTTGCTTCAAACTCGAATGAAATATCGTCGGATGTTTGTTATAAAGAAAACTTTTTGCTTGACATAAATCAACAAAATTGAACTAGATTTGGGGAATTTTAAAGATTTCAAACTAAGTGTTCTGTACATTTTTTATTACATTTTTATACCCTTGCAGAAGGTATTATAAAATTGGTCAGATGTTTGTAACGCACAGAAGGAGACGTTTCCGACACCATAAAGTATATATATTCTTGATCAGAATGAGAAGCTGAGTTGATATATCCATGTCTGTCTGTCCGTCTGCCCGTCCGTCCTTCCGTCCGTCTATCCCTCCGTCCGTCCGTCTGTGCGTATGCGTTTTATTCAGCCGTCTTAAGAGCTATCGGGCTGAAATTTGTTTTCGGAGTTTTTTATTACCCGGGAAAAATAAAGTATGAAAACCATTAGGATCGGACCACTATATCATATAGCTCTAGAAGAACTAGAAGAAACATTTTCATAAAAATTGGAGTATGCTATGAAATTTACATATGTGATAATATTAGATATATAAAACCCCAGATTCCAAAATTTGAATGTGATCGGATAAATATAACACAAGTTACAGTCAATATAATAATCGGCTCTGCTCCCAGCTCTGCCGGCAGCGCTGCTTGCTGTCTACTACATCTTTCGTCACCCTCCAGTACGACAATGTCGTTGCATCGTCGACTATACCGACGTCGGCAGAATTAAACCATCCGCGGACATACCGTCGACTTTGTCGCTCAGGTGTCCCGATTGTCCTTATTGCTAGGCCATCTAATGTTAAAAATCGCCGCAACTCAAATGAGCGTGTCGCCGCTATGTCCCCGCAAACTCGACGGAGAGTCTCCGCAGACGCGTACTGCAGGGTTGCTTTGGGAATGAGGGAAGATGAAGAACAAATTGTAAAATAGAGAGTAATTGTTGTTTGTATATTGATGAATTGAGTTGCAGAAAACAAACATGCAAAATTATTATTACCAAGGACTGCAAGGGTATATAAACTTCGGCATAGACGATGTTAGCTTCTTTGATATTTCACTGCTGTAATAGAAATGAGAAACCAAATTTCCGCACACTGAGATATCAAAACTGAGTTTTCTCTTCATGACTTATTGGAATGTATGCCAAAACCAATCGATGATTGGACTAGAGATAGCTCATATACCCTGCATATGTAAAGGGTATGATATATAAAGGAAACTCCAAAAGTTTGCCATAAAAAATAGCAATAAAAATCAATTGTTTGTTTGTTTTTTATGTTTAATTAATATTTATTGATGAATACTTTTACTTTTGCATTGTTTTCATTTTGTATCGTTTTATTTGCTTACTTTGTATGCCATTTATCATAGTATTTAGTTATGCCTTCTTTTTATTCATGTTCTCTCTTTTTTTCTCTCTTTTTTTCTCTCTTTTTTTTGGATCTATACATTCAAAAAACAAAAAAAAAGGATGGCAAACAAATTAGACATTTTTCATTTTGAGAGCCTGCAAGAATATGTGTCTGAGTGTCTGAGTGTGTGTGTGTGTGTGTGTATGTGTTGGTGTTGTTTCATTTTTTCAGCATTTTGGTGAAATAATGGCATATTGGGCATACATTTATGTCTATGTATCTGTGTGCGTGTGTGTGTGTGTGTGTGTGTGTGTAATTAATTTTGTCAGCTTTCACAACGAACAAAATTGCAAATGCTAAACGCATTTATAAAACTATTACTAATTAAATTATGCCGCTAAACGTTTAGTTTATAGGTTATGTATGTATAATTGCATACGTACTATATATATGCATATATATATGCGTGTGTGAGTGTGTGTGTGTGTGTGTGTGTGTGTGTGTGTGTGTGTGTATGACGATACTAATTTGTATGTCCTCCATTTTGGTTCCATTGGTTCGTTCAATAGTCAATGCAAATTTCAGCTAATACACAATTGGAAGTTGTCTTGTCTTGCATTTAGTTGCATTTTAAAATTTCGCTATAGATTTCCATCACTTAATAGCTAAGATTATCGATTATTAATTTCATATATGTTTTCCATTTTTACTTTTTGCATATTTTTGGTTTTTACACATTTTTCTTGTTTATTATTTTTTTAGTTCTTCGCAAATTTTGTGGCTACACACAAAATAAGAATATAAAATTGATTTTCCGAAACATTGTTTAATTTTTTTTCATTTTTTTCTTTCGTTGACCAAGTTTCTTGGCCCAAAATACAAATAATTTTTGCTATCAAATGAAAATATTTATTAATTGTTAAAGACAAGTCAACAACAGAAACAAATAAATGCCAAAAAATATATATTAATAAGAAAAGTTTGGTTTTTTTTTTCAACAACAAAATAAAAGTATTTTCGAAAAAATAGTTAGACGACTCTCTCTCTAAAAATGTATATGTATTTTTGTCTCCCGAATTACTTAAATATACATATACTTAAATATATATGTATGTGTATATATGTATTTTGTTTTTCGTCTTATTTGTTATGGTGTTCATAAATTTCAACTATTTAAACTTAAATGCGATCAAATTTTGTTAAGATTTACTCAAAATTTGTTCTTTCAGCAAAATGTTGCGCATATGTTTCGTTTTTATTTTTTTCTTTTTTTTTCATGGGGTTCATGGTAAATATTTGAACTACAATTTTTTATTTTATTTTGTTTTATTTTTTTTCTTAAATTTTGTATGCAATGAATAATGTTTTGAGTTGTTTTTGTTTTGTTGTGTTTTCTTTGTACTTTGTTAGAAATTCACGCAGATATGCCGAAAATTATCCAACCGAGTCCGTGTAACTACAATCTGTATCCAAAGTTCTTACACAAAAAAAGAGTAGCCAAGATCAAAACATTCTCATCAATTGATTCGATACCCTTCGATACCAATAATTACTCGAAAACTTTTGTCAGTTTATAGATACTATATAGATGGGATATAAGATCTCTGTTTTGAAGATCATTCTAACAATTTTACGTAACTTTTCAAAGGGTAGACAAATCTTTGGTGAATGCTTTGCATCTCTTTCTCTCTCTTTTGCTTTTATCCACTTTTGTCATTTGACCAATCCAATCCAAAAAATCAATAAATCTGGTAGCTCACAATCATTGCCATCCGATATTCATACATTCATTCGATCCAAATCGATACGCTCCGCTATAACTTGCTAAGCCTATTTAATTTGTTATTGTTATTAATAATTTAATATTATTATCTTACATATACAATGTGTAGATTCTAATACAATTTGTTATAGTTCTATAGAAAAAAAAAATGTTCGTACCAATTTCCTTCCTTTTTTTTTTCTTCAATTTTCTTTGCTGTTTGTTTTGGTTTGTCATATATAAATTGCACATAATTCTGACTTAGCACTTATATAACTAGGACAAATACATAATATATCTATATAGAAAGTGGTAGACAATGTATGCTTGTATAAGTGTGTGTGTGTGTGTGTGTGTGTTTGTAATTTACAATTCTTACTAGATTCTCATATATGTATATATTGTTATTTATATAGACGTATGTATTTGTATATATGTATTTATATATATTCATATATGTATTTGTATCTGCAATTGGCACATAATTACGAAAAAAGTCAAAAATATTCAATTAATTGTATATATGTTCTTGTTGTTGTTGTTGTTGTTATTTAGTTGGGTTCCTTACTTGTTGGTTTTGTTTTTTTGGTTTCCTTTGGTTTGGTATTGCACATATTTAACAACTAAAAACAATTTGAAACAGAAAGAAAAGATACAACCAACAGACAACATAAGATCAGGATCTTTAATGTAAATGAATAAAAATATTCTCTTCTCTTGTCTAATTAATATCTAAGAGCAAAAAAGGAATAACGATAAATCATACAAGTCAAGACATTTCCCCATCTTCATTCCGAATATATCTTTTTCTCAATATCATTTAGGCCTGAATATACATATATTTTTTGTTTTAAGTAATCTTATACAGCTGCGAAAATAAAAGGAAGCAATTCTGAAATTCTTCTTCAATTAGGTTTGAAAAAAGCAGCCAAATCTCGCCAATATGGGCCAAAAAATTGATGGTTAACGAAACTTGAATGTTGCTAAAATTAATTTCGAAGTATTTAAGGATCCATTCCAAGTAAATTATTATTGGATTGCATAGGTTTTGGTAGGAGCTCTTAATATGCAGGATGCAGAGAATGGAATACCAAGCATGATTGATTGCCCATTCTCTATTTGGGGTTCCAATTTGTAATCCAGGAAGACCACTTTCTTGCAGACAATTCTGGCCATTAAATACCAATGAGAACCAATCCTACCAATCAACAGTTCTTGAACTACTTAGAACAGGTCCTATATTTTCGATGTGGTCTCCCATCCTGTTAAAATTGTTTTGATTCTGTAGATTCAGTTTTTGTTTTAAGGAAGTGCCCATCATCCAAGCATATAATTTACTTTTTAGATCCCAAATTTGAGTGTTATTTAAAATGACTTTTAAGTTTTTCATTAAAGTTTACATAAGTAACCAAAGTGATGCTATTATTATTTCCGCCACTGTAGATTTAGTCCTTCTCGTCGTGGTTACTTTTACGATATGGAGTTAATGTTTTCCAAGAAATCGCTCAAGACAATATAGATTCAGTCTAAGATAGGAAAACAAAACGTGCTAATAATGATAAAGAAATAAATGTAAAATCTGAAAACAAAACAAAAACCAAATAAAAAAAGAATAAACAAACATTTTGTTTTAACTAAACCATTTACTAAATATTTATTAAAAATTAAGAATAGCGCATTAAATCTGCAAAATAATAAAGAATACATACATATATAAAGTAAATTCAAAATATGTTTAAAGTCGCATGAAATCCATATATTCAATGCAAGTTTTCTCTTTGTAACTCGACTAAAAACTAATTGCATTTCATTTTCCCTTTCATATTCTCTTTAATGCTGCTTTTCTTCACACAAAAAAAAACCAAAAAAAAAAAAAAAACAAACAAATTGATTATTTAACAAACGAAAAGGAAAACTAGGATTGATTTTGTTAACTGTTTCTTGTCGTTGCTTCTTAGTTTAACTTAGCCAAAGTCACAAATTACAAAAAAAAAAAGAAGAATAAAGCAGCTCAAAACAAAATCTTAAATCTAATTTAATAACGTTTAAGAACAAAACAAACTGTTCCCACAACAGAAGGAAAAAAGAATAAAGAAAATCGAAAGTCGAATCAGACTTTAAAAAATTCATTACAATTTAAACGGAAGCAAGTTAAATTGATGGCTTAAAGGATTCTTCTATATTAAGGCAAATTAGGTCAAAGAAACATCATTTTGGCCCAAAATCGATGAATGCCGCCATAAAATGATGCTTAATGTGACGACGCGACACGACAAACAATAGTTAAACAATTGAAAGAGAAAATAATAATAAACAATTAAAGCATACAAATTTAGAAGTTAATTCTAATGTAAAGCAGCTTCTAAGTAATTAGGGTAAAGGGTGTAATGTGTGTGTGTGTGTGTGTGTGTGTGTGTGTGTGTATCTAATTCTATGCATATATATACATACATATATTTCAATATATATATATTTATATATATAGCCCTACCAAAATTTGCCACCGCTTTGGCTTAAACAATTACATTTTGCAGTATTCAATTTTCAAAAAAAAAAAAACCCATAAATTTAAATAAGATTTAGGAAAATTATAAATGCATATATGTATGTAGTTATTCATTATACATTATAGTAAAAACAAAAAAATTCATAATTTCCTTTTTTTTCCGTGTGTATATTTTTGTAAACCACAAAAGAAAGAAAGAAAATCAAAATGTACAGCGAATAGTTCTTGTTGTTGTTCTGTGTGTGTGTGTGGAGGGAAAGGGGGACAGAGGGAGAGGTGTGTGTTTTAGTTGCTTTGATTACTACACAAAAATTTCGCTAAATTTAATTTACAACATTTAAAGTTCAAGGTTTTTCTTTCTGTTCGTTTTTCGTTTTCTCAAGTTTTTTCTCTCGCAAAAAAACCAAAAACGAATCAAGTAGAAGGAGAAAAAAAGGAAAAGAAAAATATGAAGAAGAAGAATGTGTATAAGGATTTATAAGAGGCAAAGTGTGTTATACATATATATATATATATATATATATGTGTGTGTGTGTTTCTCTTTTTTGTTTTCTTTCTTCTCTAGAGAGCATGTTCTCTGAGCGGTACATAATATAAGAATTGTTTACATTTAAATTAAGAATTACAATAGGTTGTTGTTGTTGTTGTTTGTGTTGGTTGTTAATGTTTTTGTTTTATAAATTGTTTTAAATTTTTGTTTTGTTTTTGCATTTGTTTGCTGCAATTGTTTGTAGTAGGTAGTAACTAATAAATGCTACACAAAGAGGTCCCAGTCATTTGCCTTGGCTGCTCCTTTTGTTGATGCTGCTCGCTATCTCTCTCTCGCGCTCTCTTTCTCTTGCTCACTCTTTCACGCATTTAGGCTGCCGTGTCAACCTCCTCAACTATATGATTGGGTGGCACTTCGCTATTTGTATTGCTAGCTGCTGCTGCTGCTGTTGCTGTGGTGGTGGTTGTTGTTGTTGTTGCTGCTGCAGTTTCATTGGTGTTGTTGTTGTTGTTGTTGTTGCTGCTGCTGTTGCTAATTGGCGCCGCTGTTGCTGTAGCTGTTGCGGCTGCTGTTGCCGCCGATGACTGTTGCTGCTGTTGCGGTTGCTGCTGCTGCTGCTGCTGCTGCTGTGGCTGTTGCAATGATGTTGCCACTACGGCACTTACTCCACTATATTGAGATGTTGCAGGGGCTGCTGCTGTTGAAGCCGCTGCTGCATCCAGTGTGGCAGTAGTTGTCGGTGCTGTTCCTGCTGCTGCCGCTGCTGCTGCTGCTGCTGCTGCTGCATACGGACCACTCTTAAGCTTGCGTGCCTCACGCTTTTGCTTACGCTGCTGCATAACTAAACGCAATTGATCCATTTTGGATTTGGTCTTTTGATTATCCATTTCCATTGTACACTTTTGGCACATGTGCTCACGTTCGCCATTGCGTCCGTAGCGGCAGCTGCAATTGCTGCATCTGGATTGACTTGAATTGTTGGCTGAGTCGCCGCCGCCAGCACAGCAACTGCCGTGGGATTTGGAAGAATTTGCGGAGGAGGAACACATAGATGACAAGACTGGTGCTGCTGATGATGACGACGACGACGACGAGGAGGAAGAGGAGGTGGCTTTGGTAACATAATGTCCATTACATTCTCCGTAGGCGCAGGAGCGCAATGAGGCAAATGCAGCAGCTGTTGCGGCAGCCTGTTGCTGTTGTTGCTGCTGCTGCTGCTGCTGTTGCTGTTGCTGCTGCTGGGCACGACTATTGCATTTGGCGCAATTGTGATGTTTGCTCGAATACTAAACGGAAATAGAAAGAGATTCGCAATGTTAGTCAATGATATGATTTTAGATAAAATACAATACAAATACTTACCATTTTGTTGCTACGTGATCCATGATGCATTCCACTCGATGATGATCCCCCCCCCACCGAAGCAGTCGACGACGATGAGGTTGAGGATGACGAAGAGCCAGAGCCAGAGCCAGAGCCACTGGAACTGGAATTGATGCTACTACTAGTGGTGGGAGCCTCAAAACTAATGCGCGCCCCGCGACTATATTGAGGCGTGGCACTGAGCAAATCATTGAGTATGTGTATAACCGTGGATATATCACGCTTGGGCCGGCCAAAGCGATCCTGTAGAGCCGGATTCAATGTACCCGAAAATGTGCCCGAATAGATGCCCTTGCCATGATTCTTCATGGACTCAATAACAGCTCCAGAGCCATTTTTACGTGGCATCTCATCGCTGGCATTGCCACCACCATTCCCATTCCCAGAGCAGCCGCTGTGGCCACTGCCCGAACTGTGATTGTGATGATGGTGATGGTGGTGATGGTGATGGTGGTGATGATGGCCACCGCCGGCACCACTGCCCCCGCCGCTGTGGCTGCTATTGCTGCTGCTGCTGCTGCCAATGCTGCTGCTGGCCCCAGAGAGATCGATCTTATTGGTGAATACCTCTTTGGAGAGTTTGCGCAGTGTCTGGGTAAGATTGCGTGAGGCTTCGGCCAGAGTGCGTGTATCGGAAACGGCCAATGAATCCAAATCTGTGCTGCTGGCAATGATATCGTCTTGTGCCATTTTCCGTGAGCTGGCTGAAACAGTTGGACTTCCTGCAGTTGACTGATGATACAGTTGTTGTTGTTGTTGTTGTTGTTGCTGCTGTTGTTGTTGCTGCTGCTGCTGATGGTGATGATGGTGATGGTGATGATGGCGATGATGCTTGGGACGTGTAATCCGATTATTGCTAGTCTTGTGCAACATGGAGGAATTGCCAGAGAATGTCAAACTGGCACCCGAAGAATTGGTGGCATTGGAGCGTGTAGGAAAACCAACATTACAACCAGAATCCGATGAACATTTGACACCGCCAGCTGAAGATCCCACCAATCCAGAAGATGTCCCAGCGATGGCTGCAGCGTTGGAAACTGTTGCCGCTGGTGCTGCTGCTGCAGTTGGCGGTGTGCTGGATAGACGTGTGCAAAGACACGATGTCAATTTGGCTGCAATGGGATCCTGTTGACAACCACCACTGGTGCAGGCCGATGAGGAGGACGACATGGAGGAACTACTTGAGTTGGTGGAACTGGTGTTACTGTTGTTGTTGTTGTTGCTATTGCTGGAACTGGTACTGGTGCTAGGCATGGGAATGTTCGTAATGGCCGTCGTCTTGATGGGACTCGAGACGAGATTCGAGAGCGACTTGATTGGCGATTGCTCCAGCACAGTTTTGGTGGTGCTGGCGGAGCTGTTGCTGCTGCTGCTGCTGCTGCCGCTGGTGCCTGGTGTTGTCGACCGTGTAGTAGTTGGGGAAGATGATGTCGATGCGGCTGATCCAGTTGATGGTGTTGTTAGGGCAATGCTTTTCACAATGTTTTGTATGCCTTGTATGCGCTTGATTAGAAACTTGGTCAGTGGGGGTCCTTTAATGGCACCACCGTCGGCACCGCCGCTACCAGTACCTCCAGTTGATGATCCTGCAGAGCTGCCGCTGCCGCTGCCGTTGCTTGTGCTGTTGCTGGGCAAATTGGCATACATTTTACGCAATGAGGACATTCCGCCACCACTGCCAGCAGCCACAGCCGATGCATTGTGGTGATGACTATGATGATGGCTATGATGGTGATGGCTGTGATGATGATGATGTTGGTGGTGGTGTCCATTATTGTTGCTTGCACTATTGTTGTTGTTATTGTTGTTCTGATTAAATCCATGATGATGTAGACTCGGATGCTGATGACTGTGTACATGGCCATGACCAATGCTATTACGTCCACTGCCGGAACCACCGCTGGCCAATCTATGGCTAGAGGACCGGGTGCGGGATGAAGTGGTGCTGCTGCTGCTGGTGTTTGTATTGCAACTGCTTGCCGAATATCCATTCACCATAGCGGCAGCATCTATTAAGCTTGTGCATGTCGATGAGGCAGCAGCTGATCCATGGCTGGAAAGTATTCCAGCTGCTGTTGTTGCTAATGAGCTGCCACCAGAAGAGGACGACGACGACGACGACGATGATGATGAGGAGGAGGACGACGATGACGACGTCGACGACGATGATGATGACGAACAGCCACCAGTGACAGCTGGCAAAGCTGTGGATGTTGTTGTTGCACTGGAGCTGTTGCTACTGCCACCGGCTGGATTAACAGTGCTCAACTGGAGCTGTATAAGCATCATGTGATCGCCCAGGCGCATGCTCAGATTAAGCGGAGTCTTGCCGCTAAGGAAGTCATTAACCTGCGAGTCGTTAAGCGATTCCAGCGCTTGCAGTACCGTGTTCTCCGGACGTTGAGCCTATAGAAAGATAAAAGAGAGAACAAAGTATGATTATTATGATTATGATATAGATATGATAACCCCTTAAGAGAAATCAAAGCACAAAAAATACAACTACAACCGATCGACAACTGCAATTAAATAACATAACCCCACTTTTGATGATCCTCTCTGTTAAACACAACTGTACCTCTGTTAACGCACTGTTGACTTACTCTGTTAACGCACTGTTGACTTACTTGCGCTGATCCCACACAACTGTTGACACTATTTACGTTCTTTCAAATTACTTTTGGATCTATCTACCGTCGGAAAATGCCCAATTTCACTCTTCCACAATGTTCACGAAATATATTGTCGCATTCATCGTAAACCCCCAAACCACTCACACCCACCACAAACACGGCCTATCAATTCTCCCTTTTTTTTGTTTTTTTTTTTTATTTGTATATATAGTGAGGTGATGATATTGCTGGTCGAGTTGTCGTGTACGTGATTCAATGCAACCGCCTTTGTGTTCTTACTGATAATAAGTCAAATATCCAACCACAGAAACAACAACAACAACGTTGACATAGAAGGCGCGTCATATGCAACTATACAACAACAACTAACAAAATGTCAGAATTACCAATTAAATATCTAACGACAAAATAATAATCATTATTATGATTAACAGAAAATAAATCGGAAAACTAACCTTAGTCAACCAAAATCAAAATAGAGAGAGAGAGAGAGAGAGGGAGGGAAAGAGAAAGAGGTGTTTTTATGCATCCAGTCATTTTCGATATTTGTTCTAATGAATTGACATGCAAAAAAGGGGGTAAAACCCAAATTACTCAATATGGAATCGGTGATTGCATTTGGTATATATAGTGCCTTAGTCTAGTTCTATATTAGCATCACAACTGACTCTGGGGGAACCCCCGACCCAACAGTTTCTCAGATTCACAATGACTACAAAATGAACTTGAATTCATTTTAACTTGAGTATATATAGATGGAAAACAGAACTATATACATATATTCGGAAAGAAAAACTTTTCTTTTCTTTCCTGAAACTCTCTTTGTCTTTTCGTCTAATTTATACAACATGTAAAAAGTAAACAAAAATGCTTATAATATATAAATATATATATGTATCTATATATAGATTGTTATGTTATACTGTCTTAAGGTCGGGGTCTGGGTTAATATTCATTCATTTCCATTGCTCGAATGAAAAAACGAAATCAAAAAAAAGAGTGAGAGAGAAACAGATTGAAAATTACATTATATGTACATATATCAATTTTTTTTGTATTTTTTTTGTTTTTTGTTATTGACTGACTTTGCCCCGAGACTGTTGCCTGGTTGCCTGGTTGCCGGCTGCCTGACACATTGACCTAATAATATTCAAATTTTTGTTGTTGTTTTTCTCTCCTGGGGGGGGGGGAGGGGGGCGAAAGAGTAAGAGAGAGGCAATACACCACCAGACAACACACTTGGCAACAACGTGTTGTTGTTACTGGCAACTTTCCCTTTGTCATTTGACAACGCGTTGATGGTGTCCAACCAAGCGACGGAACGACCGACCGACCGATGCGATGGAGACCGACCGACCTTCTCTTATGCAACCATTTTGGAGTTTCTCACTATGACGAAAACTAAAACTAAAAAAATAAATAATAATCGTAAAAAAAAAAAAAAAACAACGCCTAGCAACGTCGTAGCCAGGCAAAGAAAGCCAAGGGGAAAAAAAGAAGGCCTATTGACGACGTTGCCAGTGCTGTTTAAATGTACCAAGGTCAATGGAGCACGCAACTTACATCACCTTCTTTCCCTCTCTATCTCTCTCTCTCTCTCACACAAGTGCTCTGTCTCACTCTCTCTTTCTTTCTTTTTCTCTTGTTAATTTCAAGCCGATTTCAAATTTAACAAGAAAGCCCCCAAAGCCTCTCAAAATGCTGTAATTTATTAGCTTTGTGCGAAATTGAGATTTACCAGTGACGATGATGAAGAGATGAGATACAATATGTTAAGTGAATCTCTGATCTCGACCGGTTTTGGTTTTCGTTTTTATGTTTTTTTGGCAACACATTTGAAAAATGAGACAGAGACAAGACAAGACTGATCAACTTTACACTAGAACACAAAAAATGCTTATCACAAAAATGGGAAACACGTTTTTGGTATTTTATGATGGCATTTTATCTTTCTCACAAAGATTCTCAAGATAATACTTTATGGTAGGCTGGGAATCACTTGTGATTACCTAATTACTCGAGGTATCGACGGAGATTTGGGATAAGATATAGCCCGACCGGCCACGCGTGCCTTCGTCACGTTGGTTTTCGCCGTTTTGCATTCTTTGCATGAAAGTTTTAGGTATATTGAGACTAATTAACTCTAAAAGTGTCCATCAGGTCGGTCAGGTCATTATTGTCTCCCAGATATTAAAGAGTTTTCACTTCACATTTTATACCATTTTTTATCACAACTTTCGCATGTCGAAAGAAAACAGACGAAAAAGTTTAGTAGACACTTTCGCATCGTAAACAAAAAAAAAAACACAAATTTTGTTAGAGTAAAATTACTTTGTGAGGCATTTCACATTAGAGAATCTGAAAATCTTTTGTCCATCACGTACTATGAATCAACGAGCTAAATGCAAAATAATTCAATTTCGAGCCTTAAATTAAGTTCATTGAAATTAAAACAAAGTGTATTGATATTTTTTGAGGGGGTTTTCGTTTATGTGGAATTAAAAACTATACCCAAAAGCAATTAAATTCGAATCTCCATGACATCATATGACGCAGAAGTTATATTTACAGTGGCGGATCCTCGGAGGGAGGGGGTTAATAAATGACCGATCTCCCCCACTAAAATTGTGAGCTAGATACGCCACTGTTTAGATTTTGGTATGAAAGACACGTTTCCTTTTCAATCCATTGATATGTCATTGTATTTCTTTTTGGCTTGACACAAGTCGTAAAAACTCAGTTGATCCTACGAATGTTTAAAAGGAATTTCCCACTTTGTTCGCTCTTCCCCCCTTTGTTCCACTTTTCAAAAGTTTGATGACATTCCGATCAAGAATCATATAGCTATATATGCAATACGATGATCACTAATGCTCCCATACACCCATCTAATCTATCGAGTAAGAAAAAAAATGACCAAGTGTTGTTTATAAAAAGATAATACAGTAGGTAAACAGAAGAAGGCGGCGCCCTCTTGCCGCTAGTGCCACTCACGCTCACTCACACACACACACACTCACACACACACTCGTGAGCCTTTGTCTTTGTTTTGCACTATAAACATAGTAACTAAAACGTAAATGCTAGTACTTATTAGTACAAAGTTGTCTTGTGCGGACTTTCAAGGGGTTGGAAGTTACCGACAATGGCGGTCGGGTCGGGTGGTTGGGGGAGTTTGGGGTGGTCGTTTCTCTTATCAGAGACAACAGTTTGTAGAAGTATTTTCTTTTGTATTTTTCGCGACAACAACGTTTGGCCAATTGAATTTGTTACACACAAAGGCAACTACACTTCACTCCATCAACTGGGTACATTGCTGACGGCGCTAAGGTGGGGGGGTCGGCTCGGGGGCAAAGAAAAAACGCTACGCAATAAAAAATATTTTCATGGTCAACCTAAAGATAACATAAGAGTGAAACTAACAAAAAAAAAACAAATCTAATTCTAAATGGTGACTTTTTGTTTACCCTTCAAAGTCATTTAAATGTGAATAAGAATATGGCTTAGGAAACAATGGGAAAGGGGAACACTGGGGGGAACAATGGCAAAGGGGAACATTTAATTGCCAGTTCCGTGAACATGATCTTCTCTCTCCATTTGTTGTCGTCCTTTTTAAGCAAGCTGTTTCCATTCCAATCTCATTTGTTTCTTTCCATTTGATATCTTTAAATTGTTTGATTCTGTGACTGTTCCCACCATTCCATTCCAATGTTTCTTTACTGATCTTCTCCCATCGTATGAGTCATTTTTGAACAATTTTATGCGAATATGTAGGTAAATTTCTTAATTATTATCAGACATGGGTTTTCCTGTGCAAAAATTCCATTCTATCAGTTCTCGTTGTTACGTATTGTTGTCGTATCGTCGTTTATTAGATTATTATCAATTGTGGATGGATGGGCGGGCGGCGACGAAGGCGGCAGAGAAAGGCAATTTACAATCAAGGTTTTGTGTAGCGCCAGCCACTAAATACTTGGGAAGGGGGAACTTTTGATTCCCTCTCTTTTCCGCTGGCATGGGGTCAGGTTATGTTATGTTGTAAACGATTTTACGTGCCTCCTCCTCCCACTTCCCGCCACCTGATTTGATTAGCAACAAAACACAAATGCCATAGACACAATTATTACTCACTGCCAAAAGCAATTAAAACTGAACTAATAATAGCAATTTGTAAATTGCCAACAACCGCCGAAGCAAGCAGCAGCTGATAGAGAGAGAGAGAGAGAGAGCGACAGAGACAAAGACAGAGAAAAAGATCCCAAGCAAGTTTATTATTAATATTATATTCGATTGCCAATCAATTCTATATAAGAAGAAAAAAAAAAGCTAACCAAACATATATCATTTCGGGGAATGCTATTAGACCTTTAGGTGGATGTAAGTAAAATAAATAAATATCGTGTATGATGACAAACCGGATTGAGATGAGATTAAAGATATTCTCGACGACTAAAGTGACTGAGATCTTAAGTATTTTCTTCTGGCGTTTCCGTTTTTTTCAAAAGAAGCAATGCAGCAATGTTGACAATGATGATGATGATCACGTTGATACTAAGAGATACTTGATAAGAAGAGCAGTCGGCGGAGTCAGACAACTCCCCAAATCAACCTATCTCTCTCTCTCCCTCTCTCTCTCTCTCTCTCTCTTCTATAGAATTGCGCAATTCACAAGTTGTCAAGTGAGTAGAGTAACCAAATGAGGCGACTTTGTGACGCGACAAAGAGAGAAAGAAGAGAGATAAGTTTAATGAGTTGATTGAGCAAAATAAACACTTGGGGCAGCAACATCATAGTGGCACACACACAGCACAACAGTAAAAGACAAAGAGACAAATAGAGTCGAAAGCCAATAACCTGTTCTTCTGAATTGCTTTTGCTTTCTCTGTGCATTCTTCTTCCTACAAAGGACGCATAAATTTTTGGTTTCCATTGCATTGGACCCAACCAACCAACCAACCAACCACACCTACACGTCCGTCGTCGTCGTGGTGGTGGGTGCTATATGGTTTTTTTGGCTTTTTATGACTACTTCTTCCCCAACAGGCTCCCACTGTTCCGCCCCCTATCATCTTCTTCTCTGTTGCATTGGCTTTGTCTTTGGCAGCAGTTGATGTTGTTGATGATGGTGATGATGATGATTATCATTGTTCGTCCTCGCCAGCAACAACAAGAACAACAACCAAATTCATTGTCAAAAATGTTGCCCTTTGTGTATTGGTGGCTGCTGCTGCTGCTTTTGTTTTTCACTTTGACAAATGCAATTAAATTTATTTTCATAAATCTATGCAGAAAGCGAAAGAGTAAGAGTGAGAGTGAGAAAGAGAGTGAGAGTACAAGAGACGGGACCCCGAGTGGTCATCAGGCGTCAGCTGCTGACCGCATCCCAAAGCAAAGAGTAATTAATTTGACAGCCAAGTGCCAGCGCATCATTTAAATGACATAAATAATACAACAACCACACGATATACACATATACAGACAGATATGTATATCTGTATGTAGAAATATATTTTATGTATATATAAATTGCCGGTCGAGCCTTAGTTTTATTTTTTGTTGTTTATTTCGAATTTTTTGCAATCGCAGTCGGTCATGGTGCATGACATGCCGCCCCGCCTACAACACCCACACCCACCCAGTTGCCCAGTTGTTTATTCAAACCGATGAGAATGAAATTAAAATTGTTGGCAAGCCAAAGACATATTGTATATGTATATGTATATGGAGAGGAACAAGAAAAGCGAGAGAGAGACAGAAAGGAGGTGCGTTATAGTAGATGCTCTCAAATAATAAACATTTCAACAATAATTAATATGTAAATGATAAAACTTATAGTAAGCAAATTGTAAATCGAATTTAATCAATGTTCTATTCCACATATTCCTACAAATCACAAATCAAAGAGTGTTGGTAAGTTTATTTCGAATCAATGTTCTATTCCAAACATTCCTATAGACTACAAAATGAACAATGTTGGAACGTTTTTGTTCCAACCGTAAAATCACATATTTTACACATAAAGGAATGTTTTTGTCATTAGAAACGTATTGAAAATGCTTTTTCTTTTGCTTCAAGTCGAAAACAAATACTTGATTTCCTTCTGATCTGTGATTTCTAAATTGTGGCATACGATTAATCATACAATTACTGGATAACTGATTCATAAAATACCACATATCGTTAGAGCATTTCATTTGAAATTATAACCAAAATATTTCTATTCTTAATCACTCCCAAAATGGATATTTTAAAGATTCTCTCGAGTCGCGATTCTACAAAATCGAAAGTGTCATACCACTATATATATACTATTTTGTTCGCCCACAGTCGAGAGACAACTTCTTTGGGGCATCATCATTAACATCATCTTGTTGTAGTCATCGTTGTCGGTTGTCGCTTGTCGGTCGTCCTCGTCAAGTCCCCATAATAAACTTAACAAAATATTATTACTTTTAATAGCTCTGCCAAAAAAAAACACACAAATTCTTTCTTTCTTTTCGGAGAGACAGACAGAGAGGGAGGGAGGGAAAGAGAGCAAGAGTGATGTCAAGATAAAATTGGAACAATATATGCAAATGTCATGACAGACAAATGGCTATATACATATATGTGTATTCACAAGTATTCACATATGCACATACATACATACATATGATATATTTATTATTATACTTGAAGCGTTACGTTTCATTGAATGAATTAATCGTCGTCGTCTAGCACTTTTACTTATCCGTTTTAGATTGACCAACTGACCAACTGAACTGAACTGAACTGAGACGGGAGGACAGCCGACCAATTGACCGATTCAACCACCTGGCTGGCTGATGGACGATTTAATTCAATTCGATTCAATTAAATTCAACATCAAATACACACGGCAGAGAGCGGACAAGAGGAGATACTTGACCCACAGCGGTCATAGCTTGTCATATTTTCGAGGAGATTACTCATCCGCACGAAAATGTCAATAAATCAAGATGTTCCATCAACTTGTCACTTGTTAACACACATTTCATTCCCCAGCCGTGAATGATGGAGTTATTGGGTGATATAGTCGATGCCAGCAGAGGGCGGGCAGGCAGGCAGGCAAGTGACCTGGACGACAAAATTGGGCACCTGTCTGTGGTCCTTCACCCGCCTTCCCTTCATCCCTCTCTTCGGCCTTTTGACAATATTGTTAACATGCTCTCACACATTGCTAATTAGAGAAGCCAATGGCTTGGTTGCATGAATCAGCAAATATCTCGTTCACATATACAATAGAAGGTGAAGGTGGTGGTGGTGGTGGCGGTGGTCGTGCTGGTGGTGCCGCCTCATAGCACCATTGTGTATAGTGGGATCAAATTTCGCACAGTAAACGTTTAAGAAATCAAAAGGTGTCAATTGGACCTCCTCCTCTTTTGGACACGTTGGACATTAATCCTTTACGTATTAACTTCATTTTTACGAAATTTATCGTTTATTCATAGGGTATCATACATAAATGGGGTATATTAGTTCTCTTTTCTCTCACTGATTCTTGATAATCGAGGATAGTTAAGAATTGCTCTTTCAAATACTTTCCTTTCCGATAAGTATTATCATTAAGCGAAGTTTATTGTGCAATGTTTCTAGAGTATCTCAAACGTCGATCATCTCTTCTTATTTCTGTTTGTACATATTTATATTTTCTGGTGTAGCAATTTCACAAATTAAATACAACATCGTCGTCCAGACAGAGAGAGAAAGAAAAGAGTGAGAAAAGTAAATTTGCTTTACCCCGAAAAAAAAACCAAAAAATAATAATAATTATACTAAAAGACGCAAATTGTTAATTGGCTATTCAAACATTTTGCATTTTGCAATTTCATTTCTTTTGTAAATATACTTACATATGAACATTGCACATACATACATATATGTTTATACATGTATAATATTATATTAATCACAAAACAAAGAACAAGCAGATTGAATCTTAAATTTAGTCACACACACACAGAGACTTTTCTTTGGTTTGTCAGGGGCAAACATTTGTTGATCATCAACGAAAATCTCGGGCTAATAAATAGAAGACTAAAGGAGAGCTAGCCATCAGCTAAATCAAATTGAAAAGCAAGGAGAGAAATTAGTCATTCAATTAGTTTTCAATATTCCTAAAAAGGATACACCATTTGTGGTAGACAAGTATATATAAGAAAGAATAATAAACGTTTAAACAAACTAATAAAAAACACAAAATACAATAATAATAATAATTGTATCGTTTTTTTTTTTTGTTTTTTGTTTTTTATTATTTGTACATGTTTTATATATGTATTATATATACGATATATATGTCTGTACACATCTCTGGGTATATTTTTTGAAATTTGTGCATATATTTTTATTTGTGAGGGGATTTTTATGGATTTTCGTGCACGCCAAAATATTTCTTTGTTTGCATTACGAAAATTTGCTTTGTGTGTGTGTTAGTGTGTGTATTTTGAAATGTGCAATTAAATTGCTAGACAAAAACCAAGAAAAAGATTTTTTTTTTCAAGCAGACAATTAAAAATATCAAATTACTAAAGAAATTTATATATATATGGATATATTCTAAGGAAATCTGTCACAGATTAATTATTCACTTTGCAGAGACTGAATATTATTATGAGTGTGAGTACATTAACGAGTACTCAAATTAGCTGCCGAATCAATCGATTGAATCAATTTGAGTAATATCTTAATTCATCAGATTCAACCAAAAGCATTATTATTAAAACTGAAACTGAGAAACTGTTACCAGAGAGACGACTCAATCAAGCTGACAAACCAACTCTATATAAAGAGAATCGAGAAGAAAAGACTGATAAACGTTATGTGGCACACAACACCAGCAACAACAACAACAGGTGAGGCAATCAGTCAGTCAGAGCTTGACGAAACGGTGTCACCAAGCAGCAGCAGCAGCAGCAGCAACATCCAGCCATCCGCTAATAATGTTGCTAATAACAATTAGCTACCTGGCTGGCTGGCTGGCTACCTGGCAACTTGTTGATATTGCAATGTAGCAACATTTTGCGCCATGTCATGCCCACAAGTTGGTTCGCTCATTCGTTTTACTTTACCTGACTCATAATTCAAACGGTAAACGGTAAATCAAACGGTTTGCTCCTCTATGCCGCTGCCGCCGACGGGACTATCAACAACAAAAAGTGGAGCAAAACGTACACTCAAACTAAAGACAGAAAGAGGGGGAGAGGAGAGACCAAAGAGATAAGCGAGAAATAGATAGATGGAATATATAAGAATGAGATCACACACACACATTTCTATATTAATGGCAACAACTTGTTGCAAGATACCGAGTACAAACTGAGAACAAACTTAGACTTGTTGACAAATTGTGTTAGTTAAAGGTTAAAGAAGATATAGAAATAATTGATATGATATCATCATAAAGCCCGATCAAAGTGTGTGCTGCACTGGCTAATCTGGAATGTAGCAAGAATGAAGAATCATTTCCCCATGTATTGAAATCTTCTTCATTAACTGGAAACTAAATTTCTAAAACATCCGAATCATTTTCTGAATAAGTTTGAATTCGTTCTGATCTAAATGATATATATTCGTTGATTGTTTGTTTAATCGATCACTTGAGCATTTGTTTATAGACAATTATCATTGTGATTTGGTTAATTTCATTGGTTAATGAATACATTTAAATGTACTGTGAATATATGAATTCTGGGAAACCGAATAAATGTATCCATTGAGTCATTCGAAAACTGAATATTCATATATTGTTTGAGTATGAATGTAATCGAATCGACTGAAAAGGGCTCCGACGAGTATTTAAAAGTCCTCATTGATTGACTGAATCATATGAAAACTCAGAAAACTAAGAATATTCACAGTTTTTTAAGTGTGCAAAACGAATCGATGTTTATTCGTGAGTTCAACTACTTCGATTCAATCCCATTCGATTCATTATGCAATATCTCAAATCTTCAACTTGATCTATCAAGTGATCTCGTTGACTGAAATCATGTGCGAATTCGACCTTTAGATGAGCGAAGGATTTCGCTCTCTCTCTTTATGTTTCTCTGTCTCTCGTATTTAAAAGCAACCAAAAAACTTTCTCATTAAATCGCCACTCACACACACACAAAGGCGCATTTACATAAATAACGTGAAACCTTCACAAAGAAAAGAAACAAAAACCCCCAGCTAAAGAAAAGCCAAAGGTCAAAAGAGAGCAAAAGAGTAAGCGAGGGGAGTGGAGTGGAGACAAATGCGATACGGGGGAGCTGGAGTGGGGGGATTAATGTTAATCAAGCAGCTGACGACTTATCGACAAGCGCGACAACTGATCGACCAAAATGCCGATCAACCACAAAGGTTTTATAAGCTTCATTTCGTTAAACGTTGCATAAATTAAATACCAAAAAAACGTTTCGGCCTGCATTTTGACGAGTGTGTGTGTGTGTGTGTGTGCGTATCCAAGTGTGTGTGCGAGTGTGTACAATAATTTGGAAGGAGCAAAGTAGGCTAACCAGTTTTTTAACCGCGATCATCGCGCGTACTACAACAACAACAACAACAATGTTTATGTGTGTAATCAAATAAATATGTAAATAAATTACAATTAATTAATGTCAAAAAATAAATAAATATATATGTATGTACATACATATATATTTTTTCGCTCTTTTCTGCCTTTTTTTCGTTTATTTAAAAGCAATTAGGCGCAAAAATTAGTCACTGGTTTTAAAAAAAATAATATTCTACAAATCAAAATCAAAATAAAACTTCTTAAATTTTCTAACTAAACTACAAGAACTTTATCTGAATAGTTGCCACGTGCCACAATTTCTTCTAGATTCGTCATAGTTCCTTTAACAAATTCATTATAAAACGATAATTGAGAGTAAAAGGTAACAAAAAGTGTCCGACTTTGGTATTCCATGCACCAAGTGAAATGTAAGACACAATGGGGCGTGACAAAATTGTTAAGCGGGCAAACACACTAAATTTTATAACTCTAGCTAGGTGAAGGAGGGCGTGGCAAAAACTTGATCTGCATACCCATTACACGAGTCCAGATCAACTTGGCTATTGATGCTGCTCAAGAATCTATATACTTTTGAAGTTGGGGGCTGCCTTCTGTCTATTTTTGATGACTTTAATATACCCTATCATACTCTCTGAGTGCATGGTATACAAGATTTTGGACAAATTTGGATTTGGTTTTTGTTTTTATGTGTAGCTCAGTGTTAAATTCAGTTGACATTGAACCCGGCGAAGCCCCTAATGAACCCTTATAACTTATCAGCTAAGTACACACACACACACACATATGTAGATATTTCTATATATATTTTTTGTCGAAAATGATTTTTTTGATCTCTTTTTGAGTTTTTTAAGCGTCGGTCGTATTTTTTGTGTTTTTTTTGATTTCGTATTAAGGTGGTTGGACTGGGGGACAACTGGACAACATGACTTACCAATAAACCAGTTTCCACATTTGGTATTAAAATGATTTTGGAACCGTCCATTAAATTGTGATCTCTGAGCGTGCCATCTTGTAGTTCTCTGCAAAAACAAACGAGAAAAAACGTATGAGAAACGTGAGTAAGTTCTTTAGGGGGTAATAGCAAATGTAATTTTTGTTTTTATTGTTTAATAAACAAACAGAATTATTGTCATATATTATTATTGAATTTGTCCAGTCATCGTATCACTTTACCCTTCTTTACTCCCTCCACCCCTACCCCTACCCCTCCATGCATGTGTTATAATATTTCGGCGACATTTTTTGTTGTTGTTTTTTTTTTTTGCCGATATTGATGCGTTTTTTGCCGCTTCAACAGAAAAATAAAGTTGCAAGCCAATGACTTTTCAGAGCGCGTGGAGTTTTTTGAGCTGCACTAAAAAAAAAAAAACAAAAAACAACAAAAAACAGGGCTGGACAGAATTGCAGTGCCAACATTTCTCTTTAATTCAATAAGAATCATAAATAAACAAGGAACCCACAACGGAAAGCAAGTATCTTATTGCTTGTCAATAACAAAAAAAAAAGAAGGAAAATTCATATTACATACTCTGAAAAAAACAAACAAAAATGACTTTTAAATGACCCAAACTACTCAAAAACTTCTCTCTTTGGCCAACAAAAAAACAAATTTAATCTAAACGAAATCTACAATCGAATCAAAGAGAGTATTAGCGAGGTAGTTGAAGTTAATCCCGGCCCTTTGCTTTGTCTTTGCTCTTTGTCTACAACAAAAAGCTGCCAATTTATAAGGCAAAACAAGTATTGACGACAGCCAAGATACCCTGCAATAACACTGGGAAACACTGTACTGTGTGGGCCTCTTACAAATAGGGGGATTATATTCCAATTGATCGATAAATTAAGCAAAATTATACAAGTTTTATGGGATATTGTATTAATCGCTTGATTGTCAGCAAATTCTTGTAATATTTTTGCGTAGAATCGAACGACGATCCGACATTTTCGCTATTTTAGGACTTAAGACTGTATAAAGTCGAATCTAAAGTTAACAGCGAGTTCATTTATTATATTAAGGTTGTCAATTTAGATTGAAAAACTATATTTATTTGTTCATAATTCATAAATTGATATATTAATTTGTTTATATTATTGGAATAAATTTTTAGACAAAATGGATATGTTGTCCCAATGATAAGAATTCATAAATTTGAAAGAAATCTTTAAAGATCAAAATTCAAAACTAGACTAAAGTAGATCTCTAAACATATGTATATATATATATATATATTTAGTGTGATTGGTTAAAGGGTATACAAAATTAAAAGTTCAAGCACTTTACAGGTTTCTTTTTTGTTTTGTTTTGTTTTTTGCTTTTTGGTTTACAATTGGGGCCAGTTGATTTCCATCCGCACACACACAAAAAAAGTCAAAAGTTAAACGCTGTTGACACTTTTTTACCCCTCACTTTGTTTTTTTGTCGAGTTTAATTAAAAATTGTTGCGTGTTGTTGCAATTTTTTGGCATTTTTGCACTTTGCAGGTGTTAAATGAGCTGCTGCTGCTGTTTACCTAAGAAACACAACCGCATCGTCCAGAGAGAAGAGAGAATTCACTATAATTAACAATCAAAATAAATATTAAAAAAAAAGGGAAGCAACAACAACTTACAATGCGTTTAATAAACAGTTGTGTCTGTGAACAGAAACAGACAGAAACTTGATAGGTGGGGATAGGGGGGGTTGGTGGGAAAGAGGGCGTTAAGCTTTTGTCTGGTGGTGTCGGATTGGCACGTGTTTCCTCCTCACCCGCCCCTACCCCTTCTCACCCACCTCCCACATCTTGTTCGAATACTAAAACATAATTCTGGTGAACAAAAGCTGCTTTTACTAGAATTATCGTTTGATCAGGAGCTTACGAGTAATATTATGTAACCAATATCTAAAATTCAATCTAAAGTGCAATCAGTTGTTTTATATTAATATCAAATTAATACAGGAGAAACACCTTTACTAACACAGTTGTCTCTATTTATGAATAAATCGATAACTTTAATCTATTGTTCGAGCCAAGTCCAGTAGAGTCCCTTTCCCCATGATCCTATCATCATGGCTATCTTGAAATTCCAATGAAAAGAAGATAAACCACCATATCAACGACTTTAGCCCTTTGACCATTCGTTGTATCCGTGAGGGATCTGGACAGATCTTTGTTGACTTTGCCTCAAATGAGAAATATCTCGTCTCTCTCGAGTTTTAGCGTATTCCATTTGCTAATTCGCCCTAATATGTAGGTTCTCATATAGAGGTCGCGTCATCAAGCATTATTTATCCAAGCAGCCATGAACGTCATTTTAAGGCGAGATATTTCTCTTCGATATGAATCGACCAATCGTTGCTATGACATCTGCATATTTGTATCCACAACTATAGAAGATATCGATTCCCATTCAATTGAAATTGGAAAGGAAGTGGGCGGTGGGGCGGTTGCAGTGGAAACTAAATCGATTGATGCATACATTTCTATTTACGTTTTGATTGATAAAAAGGTTTCCAAGAGATCCAAAAGAGATCAGGACAGGAAGGGGAAGGGGCCTAGCCCTATGAGTATGTTTTTCAAATGAGTACAGTTGCCTTCTTTTCTCTGCTCTTCCCTCCATTGTGTTGAGTTCACTTTGCCCTAACAACGAGGGAATAGTTAGTGCCCATAACAAAAACAAAACAAAAAAACTATTTAATAAATGTAAAATCAGAGGGAGAGAGAGAATACCCCTTAATTTTTTGTGTATGCAAGTGTGTGTGTTTTTTTTTACGTTTTACACATCTCTCTTCCGTTCTCTCTCTCTCTCTTTCTTGCTATCTAGATCTCTTTGATTCTCTAACTTCAACCAATTATTTAATTTGCTGCAAAAAATAAAAAGAGAGAGCTAAAGTTCGATTGAACAAAGAAGATAGATTTGAATGTCGTTGCAACAGTTTGCGAGAGAGAGAGAGAGAGGACTCACACACACACACACACACACACACACAGAAAAAGAGAGAAAAAGAGATGTATTAAGAGAGAGGGAGCAATGCGGTAACCCGGCAACAACAACAACAATCAACGGAACCTTTAATGACTGCATGCATGATTGATGAATTGATAAGATTTTTGTTGGTGTTGTTGCTGTTTCTTTTTTTGTTGTTGTGTGGTTGTTGCACGAAATCAACTCCGCGTATTTGGGTCACACTCCTGAAAGAGGCGTGGCATGGTGGAGTCGCTTTTGTCGTTACGTTACGGTTGCACGCAATGCCGAAAAATAAAACAAAACACACACACACACACACACGTATACATATTCAATTTGTCGCTTACGTAAATGCCGTTGGCAACAAAAAATAAAACACAACACACACACACACACACACACATACATACCATACACTCTTTGCAGCTCACGCAACATGTTGCAATTGCCATCACAGCTGCTGCAGGTGCCAAGTACAAAATTCACCATTCACCACACACACACGCACCACGGAGCTGCGGCAATTGGAGTTGGTTATTTCACCTTACTTTTTTCCACCACCAACCATTTAAACAAGGATGCGGAAGGGGGAAGGGGTAACAGGAGGGCAGCAGCAACATTGGTTTGCTTAAAGTTGCTTAAAGCTTTTCTTATTTTCCATTTTGTTTTTGTTGTTTTTCGTTTGTTAAAGTTTCAAAAATGTAGCAAAGAACGGGCCAGCCTGTTGGGGGTGTGTATGTGTGTGTGTGTGAAAGTGAGGGGGTAGGTGGGAAGGCTGAGGTGTGGCTTTATACACAAACAGACATGCACATACATACATGCATGTGCGTGTGCATGTGTCTGTATATGTTTATGCTTAGGCTTTGTCTGCGGGGGCGTCGCGTCGTTTCGTATGGTGACGCGTCGCTGCTTTTACGCAATAAGCAGACGTCGACCGAGGCCAAACGAACACACCGCCGCCACCTTTAACTCACCACTCCCCTTTGCCCCACGTGTTCTCCTCCTTCGTTTCTGTCTCTCTGGCCCGAACGGGCAGCCAGCCTAGGCCTGCTGTTGGCCATGGCAGACACAGCAGACATTAAATGGGGTGAGGGAAAGGAAAAATTTTCTGTGTTGTGTGTGTGTGTGTGTGCTGAAAAGTTTGCTCAAAGTGAAATGTTGTGGGAGAGGAGGGAGGGGGGAAAGCCGATGTAACCGTCACCATTCACCGTCGCGTCTTAAACGGCTTTAAGAGTTGAGGTTACGTTACATACATTTTGCTCTCTTTTTCTCTATGTAGCGCTTCATCTCTTTCTGGCACAGATGTAATTTCATAGCCGAAACCAAGTTGGTTGATTGTCATAAAATTCCACCACCTTACGCGCCGCTTTGAGAATGTGTGTGTGTGTGTGTGTGTGTCTGTGTGATTATGTGTGTATCTACGTGGTGCTTCTTCTTGCTTGGGTATGCTGCGTAAATTATCAATGTTTACAGCCTAGGCTTAGGCCCAGGACACGGACATGGATACATACACACACGCATTTAAGAATCTTTTGCTTCTTCTCTCAGCACAAGATGCACAAGAAGTGGAAGAAGAAGAAGACCAACAGCAAACACAGAAGACGACACTTTGAGTGAGAAATTCCACCAGCAGCAGCAGCAGCAAAAGCAACCACCAAATGAAAAATCCTCTATAGCCACCCGCAGCAGCAACCCGCAGCAGAGCACGTTTTTGGCCTGAAGGAGGCAATGAAAAACGAAAAACGGGGGGGTCGGGGGAAAAAGAAAAATGAAGAAAAACCGCCAACAACGACGACTAAATGTCTGGCCAGGATTTGGGGTAAAAATTGGGGAGGCATTTCTCAATCGACCATCGTCGTTCGTTGCTTTTGTTACTTTTTTTTATTTTGCTGTACTTTGGCTGACTGCCAAACTCAAGGGCAACTGTACAATCTCCCCTCTCGCCGTCTCCCACCTACACTTAACATCCTTTTCCAAATGCTTACTCCTTGTAACATACATGACTCAATGTCACAGGATATAGGAGAATAAAACAGGAAAAAAAAAGGAACCTCCTTCCTCTCTTCGAGGGATCGATCTCTCGTTTTAAACGAATGAAAAATTAGAAACTTTTTGCGGAAAACTCTTTATTCATTTCAGTGTGTGTGCTATGCTTTTCTCTCTATACGTATGTATGTATGTGTTTGATGCTTTTCAACCACTTTCCACCCTTGAGCAATCAAGCAGAACTCTCCATATTATTGCATAACAATTCGTTTTTCGATTCTCATCGTTGGCCGCCCAGCTCCCCCTCTCCCATCCCTACAATGTTGTTGTTGTTGTTATTGTTGCCGTTGCTGCTGCTGCACACGCGGAAATGCCAGGTGAATAGTTGAAATTTGTTTTCTAATCTGGTTTTTTATTTTAAGTTTTTGCCTGATATCAAAATCACACACACACACACACACACAACAAACGAGCAGCACACAAAAAACTACAATCTGGTTTGATTTTGTTCGCTAATTGAATTTTTTTCTTTTCTATTTTGCTTTTTTGCGGTATTTTTTGTTTGCTGATTAGACAAGCGAACAAACGAAAATCAAAGAAAAAAATCAAATCAAACGACAGAGAAATGTTGGGACAAAAATCATCCAAAAATTGGATACAAGGAAGTTGCATTGTTTTTAGATATGTACAGTGCCTCCATCACATAAACGGACACAAATGGTTTCAGCACATTACAAATAAACCAACAAAAATAATCCGACAGATTCTTATTCGCAATGAAGAATAAAGTGTTAAGAATATTTTCATGGAACATTAATCTATTCTAAGTCCCACAGTGGGTCCTCACACTATTGATCCACTCTTCATCACTTATAGATAAAAATGAACGCATGAACGATTATGCGATGGAGTCACTGTATGTATTTAGGGAATTATTTCAGTTACAGCTGTTTCTAAAGTTTTCTTTTCTAAGAACAACTTTTGTTTGGCAAAAAAAATTTTACAAGAGAAAGAAACCAGTTCTTTAATATCCATAAACCACCACCAGACCAGTCAATTTAACCGTTATATCGAAAACAATGAAGCATTCGTTTCGGTTATATGCGAAAGTTAACCCATTCAGTGTTTTACGGTTAAGCGTTATCCCAAAAGATATGCTGGAGGCAGAGAAAGAGAGAGAGAGAAAGGGCGAGGGGAGACATTCTCAACGCCTTAAAAGAAGAGAAAAATCAATATTTTTTGGTTGATATTCAAGCCAAGCCAACTATTTTCAGTCAGTTCAGTTTCGGTTTGTGTTCCCATATGTTTTATTTCAAATAAGAGCTTCATTTGCATTTAGCCAGACAGTCAGACAGTCATCTTTAAAGCCCCAGAACTAATACCAATTTTGATTAGCGCCGCCGCACCCCAAAAACAAAACAAAATATAAAAAGAAAATGTAAAGAGCAGGAAACCTTATCCACACCAAGTTAGAGCGAGAGAAAGATACGACCACATCATATGGATGGACAGGCCAGGCAAGCGGCACATAGACCCCCACAGGATGATGATGAAGCCAACCAACCAACCAACCAACCACTCAACTTAGCCCTAAAAGAGAGAGGAGAACCTACAAATTTTTTGTTAAAGAAGAGTTGATTTTTATTTTTCATTTCTGTTCTATTGGGTTCGCGTTTGTTAGGTAAGACGAGACATTTGGGGAGAGGGGAGGAGGGAGAGAGCTTTTTCCCTCCACCACACACACACACACACACACACACACACACAATGTGTGTATGCGCGGCGCGTTAGAAGGCGGGGATGCAACCACCGAATGGACAAATGGACGGATGAGATGGGTGAGTCCACTTTATATACTCTGGGTCTGGGTCTACATGACTTTCATTAATTTCCGCAACGATTGCTTTTCGCGGCCTCTGGCATTTACCATATGGTCGGAAAAATCTAACACACACTCACACACACAGATTTTACATACGGTCCCGGGTCTGGGATCCAATGTCAGTAATATTGAAAGCAAATACATACATTTATATGTATGTATTTAATCGCCATGTGTGTAAGAAGACCCGTTATAAAAACAATTTTCATAATCTGTTTACAGATCACTTTTTAACAGAGAATGTTAAATTTGAAACCTAACCTAAAGATTCAAATTTTACAGACGTTCGGCTTTATGTATTTATGTAAATTACTTGCACACATGAACATACATACATACATACATACATACATACATACATACATACAAACATAACAAAAATAACAACAACAAGCAATATGCAAAGCTTTTGTTTTTCTTTTTCGTACAAAGGGTTGAGCAGTGAGCAGCAACGGACACTAGAAAGAGATAGACAGCAAAAAAAAATGACTGGGAAGAGAAAAACAGAAAAAGAAGACCCAAGCCAAGCCAAGCCAAGCTAAGCTAAGCTAAGTTAAGCAGAAAGAGAGAGAGAAGTTAGGAAAATCGATGCCAACAACAAACACAGGCTGAACAAAATGCAGCTTCCCAGCAGAGAAGTCAGCAGCAGCAGCGGCAGCTTCTCTAGGGCGTCAGCAGGCGCAGCCCAACAGCAGCATCCACAACAAAGACAAATTAAACAAAGAAATCAGCAACGTTGACGTCGTCGTCGTCGTCGTCGTCGATGTCGATGTCGATGTCGACAACAAACAACAACAATGAAAAATCACAGTAAGCAACTAAAAATAGCAAAAACAAAAAAAATACCAAACGCCTTCACATCACCGCTCGACTCACCACCGAACCCCGCCCATTCCCAAGGCAACCACCTACAAAAAAATATATAGAAAAAGTCAAGCAAATGCTTCTAATTTCGAACTATTGATTCAGTCTCTCTTAGCTTTGACGCTGACGTAGCGTCGTTGTCGCCTCCTCTGCCTGTCGCTGGCGTTGACAGTGTTGCGGTAATCAACAAATTGACAACCAACGTCGACTGCAGCGTCAACAGCGGCAGCAGCAACCATCGCCGGAAGGCATTTTGCGAAAGGGCAAACATTGAAAATGCAAATAGAATGAAGCAAGAGAGTATGGCGGGGGAGGGAGAGAGGTAGGTAGGCGCAGGCCAGCCGGTAGAGAGCGGGGATAAGCCCCCCTTCTCATCAGGGTTTCTTTCATGGGGCCTGCGCGCGCACATACATGCACATATTCACACACATACAGAGAGCAAGCTCTATCGCTCTCAGACTCCCACTCTCTTTTTTTTTCTCTCTCTTCACATACAAACAACAATTGCCGGCCGGCCAACACCAACACACAACCCGAGATGCCGAGATCACAGGAAGGTGGGAGGTGGCAGAGACACGGACGCGCCACGAGTTGGCGTTGTGCCGTTGTTGTTGTCGCTGCTTGGCTTTTTCTCATCTCTGATGACGTTATGGATGCCGTAAGCATTTGCATTGAAAGTAAATTCTGGCAGAGCCCAGGAACTGAAAGCAGCGCAGCAGCAGCAACAGCAGTAACGGTTGCGCTCAATTGAGCAAAACAAAAATTACGACAAAGAAAAACAAGAAAAACTTTATTAATCAAATGTACCCTATATTTTCATATCTGGAGAAAAGGATTTATGAACTCTACAAAATGCAGAAAGTATTTATATTTGAACCCTTTTCTTGGCCCATTTTGCTGTGGTAAGAGGGAATCTGGAATTCTTTTTTTCTTTGCCCGCTACTGTAGATCAATTCATAAAAGTTTGCCTACTTGAATGTAAAAGCCCCGCCTGGGAAAAACCACCTTTTCAATTGAACTATTTCACACATTACAGTTTTATTCCAGTTATTGAATTTTCATTGAAAATATGATTTCATTGTGTTTAACTGGTTTGCACACAAAAATTCCAAGAATTTGAGTGAATATGAAGAGATATAAATTATAAAGAATTGTATAGATTAATCTATCTATATCTTTTACTTTGTTTATTAATGCTTTCTTTGGTGGTCGATGGTGGGTCGCATTGGGTGGTGCATTGGGTGGTGGTGGTGCATTGACACCACCATCAGCCGGCAACCAACCACCATTAAAAACATCATCATCATGATTGCCGCCGCCGCCATCGGCCATAAATAGATACAAATGGGATGCGGCGGCGGCGAGGCGACTGAAATTTATTCATATCTCTCTCTCTCTTGGCTTTTGCCTGCATTTTGGCGTAATTAAAGCCAAATATGTGCATATGTCTATGTACCTACACACAAATAAATGTATCTATATTTGTCTATCTTTCTTACTAGATACATGCAAACGTGTTGTTAGCAAAGATTTTGACCACTACTCTATTTATTTTTGTATCTCGCAGATACATTCATACACTCACACACACATAGACACACATATGTATGTACATTTCAAATGAAACTAAAAAAGAGAAATTAGAAGAACCGCTGCCGCCAGCCAGCGGCTGTCAGTCAGATAGTTGGCATTAAGAACGGCAATAGGATGGGGTAAAATGGGTGAAAAAGGGGGAGGAGGGGTGGGGGGGTTGGAAGATTTGGTTTAGTTTATTTGGTTAAAAACAATCGAAATCTAACACACACATACATCTATTTTTAAACAACAACAAATACATTGTTGCAATCAGTTTGAAAATTTTGTGTTCTATAATACCAAAAAGGAAGGCATCATCATGTCTTCTTCTTTCTCTTTTGTTTGTGTGTGTGTGTGTGTGTGTGTTTCTCTCTCAGTGTGTGAGTGTTTGGACAAAATGGCAGCAGCAGCAGTCGCACTTGTGGGGCTTGGAAATTGGCCAAAAGGCAAGCAGGCAGGTGGTGTAACTTTCCAAGCCAACTAAACGAGTTTCACTTACAAACACACACAGAAGACACAAAGAGAGAGAGAGAGAGAGATAATTAGAGAGTTAAGGGAAACAGCGGCATTAACAGCAAAGAGAGTGAGCGGTAAAACGTAAATCAAATACAATAAAAAAACAAAACAAAAGCCTCTTGTGTAACCTGATCTTCACACACATACACACACATACAGGGCAGAGGCAGAGGCGGCAAACAATAAGCCAGAACAAAGCAGCGCTTGTTCATATTTCAAACACGATCTTTTCCTCTCTTTGTTGTGCTCTCCTGCTCTCTCACTCTCTCGCGGCGAGCATAACAAACTCAACTACGCAACAAAAGAAATAGTTAATAATTGTTATATGAATTACACATACATATGTACATACATACATATACGATTTTTGTATGTGAATGTGTGGGTGTGTGTGTGTTGTACATACATATGTATGTTTGTATTACCAAAAAGTTTTCAATTCTTTACAAGGTTGCACAACAACAACAATTCTCTGCACACTTCAACAGACGCCAAAAACAGAAATTCACCACAGCGTGGCACCTAAACTCAACACACCTAAAACTGGAACCTCTCCACCATATTGTTGAACTGTCTGACTGACTAAGTGACACGCGCTAGTCGCCAACGTCGCTGCCCTCTGCCCGCTCCTCTAGTTCTTTTTAATGACGTCGATGATGTCGATGCTGCTGCTGCTCTGCTAATGCTAAACGGGAAGGGGACGGGGGGAGCTGCTGTTGTCTGTGTACCTAAGGTGACATGTGTAGCGGCCACTTTACGCTTATGTCATAACGCACACACACACACATACACACCTTGAATTGTGCGACATTTATGGCGGCAGTCAGTAAGCGGTAAAAGTGTTGGCGTATCAGAGGGTGAGTGGGTGGTTCGTTGGGGTTGGAATCTAATCTTTAATAGGGATTTCTAGCCCCACTTAATATGTACATATGTATGTATGTATGTATGCCTATAAATAGTGTTCTATGTACATGTGCGGCAACTCTAGGAATGCCAATAACTTAATCTCTCTCGAAATAGAGAGGCAACAACCGTTATATAACCGAAAACATAAAAAGAAACTAACTCAAATATGTATGTAGAATAAATATATTTCCCTTTCGTCTAGCTTCTTCTCAATAATAACAGGTAATTGCGCCATATTCGATCGTGTCCACTACAATACATTTTCAAGAGAGGGATAGAGAAATTAATGCAAAGTCGTCTCTCTCTTGATCACTCTAGGCTTTCTGCTGTAAGGAAAAACCTTTCTTAACTTGTTTATAATATTGAACTGGCCTTGTCTTGCGTGTGTGGTGGGAGAGGGTAGTGGAGTTGATGCCACATGTTGGTTGAAGGGTTACCGAATGAAAATCGAGATCTTCTTCTTGGTCATTGTGTGTTGGGCTATAAGGTGGTGGTGGTGGTGGTTGTGGCTGAATGATTGGGTTGGGCTCATGATGGTGGTGGTGACTTTTAATATATGCCATACACACACACACACATACACTGAGATAATATTCATTTATGCAACATTGTCTTTTAGTTTCCTTTTTATGACTGCGCTGCTGCTGCTTCTACTTCTGCTGGCTGTTTGGACGGTTGGTGGTGTAAATGGAAGGAAGCTTTCGTTGAAAAAGGCTTTTCCTTGTTTTATTTTATGTTATATATTTTGCCTTTGCTTTTTTGGTGGTGGATTTTCTGTGTGTGTTCTCATTAAAAGTGGTCGTCGTCGTCGTCGCTGGGTGGTTACGTTATTGAGTGGGTGGTTTGGTTAGATGGTTAAATTTGGCTTTGGCTTTGCTTTTGCCTGGCTTCCCCACCAAATGATGACATTTCTTTTTTCTTTTTTTTTTTTTTTGGGCTGGTCATAGAACTTTTTTCTACCGGAACAAAGGAGAGAAGAGAAGCTGCGCTGCTGCTGCTGATGCTTGCTTTCGCCGATAAGAGCAAAAAGCAAGCAAATTGATTGCAGCAACAAGGCAGACCAAAGAACAAAGAGCTACACACACAAACACACACACATCAATAGAGATGTTTACGTTGACGTTGGCAGAGACATGCAACATCAGGGCTTAAAAGGAACTGTTTAAACTGAGATGAAAAAGAGCAAAAAGCAAGCGAATCAAATTTAAAAAAATTTAGTTTTTGTTTGCACTAAAACAAATGAAACTAACTTTTTAACATAATCCATATTTAATTAAATCTTTTGTTTTTATAAAACTGAACCTGAATGTACTTGAATTCAAGCGATCATATTAAAAATCGATTTCTCCTCAACTGTGGTCAAAGTCTTTCTTCTTCAAAAGAGGCAGAGAGAGGGAGAGCTAAAGAGAGTGCACGCGTGAGAGCAAGCCGCTGCCCAGGCAGGCACCGGTAAATGTAACTGACGCCAACGCTGCGCCGCTACAGCTCTGCTACGGCAATGCAACTAGTTGACTGAGCTGCCAATGCGAACAGCAGAAGAAAACACAAAAGGCAACGAAAGAAAAAAAAAAAACAATGTACACACACACACACACAGGCATGCATACATACGTAAGTTGCAAAGTAGTTGTTGCTGCTTGCCGGTTATGCTCGTTTTTTCTTTCTTCTTTTTGAATTTTGAATATAAAATCAAAATTATGATTATGAAACAACGTCAGTTTTTAACCCTTTAAGAGAGAACACATGTATGTATGTGTGTATATGTAGTATGTATGTATGTTTCTCTTTCTATTGTTTTTGGAGGTTATATCAATCAACAAAAACAATGTGCTTTAGATCAGCCTATAAAAAATTTACACAAAATCCAATTGATTATGAGAGGAATTTTAGTTTTTGGCCCTTGTTATAATTTTTTGTTTTCGATTTGTATTTTTCTTATCGATTTGTAATATGATTTGCTTTTATCGCATTTTTTTGTTACCAAGACGACGACAATGTTAATACTCTCTGTTTTGTGGTAGAGAAAAACAGAAGCGAAACATTTGACTAAACAAAGGTCTCTGTGTCTGTGTCTAACAGCTAAATTTGATTTAGAATCTGGGGGGAATTTTTTTTTTGTATTGGCATGCAAGTTATTTGCAAAAACACACACACACACACACATACATACATACATGCACATACACTTGTTTGCTATCTCTTTTTCTCTTAATCTCAATCACGATGTCTGTCTATTTTTCTCTTAATATTTCTTCTTCTTTTCCATCATTATCACAACAATGTGAATTCCAAAAGTTGCGTCATAAATTAAAATTTACGTGTATTTGTGTCTGTATGTTGTTTTTCTGTTTGTGTATTTGCGTAATAGCATTAAATATATATCTTTTTTATTATTGTGGGCGATGGATAATAGTTAGGAGAAGATAAAATGGTTGTCTCTCTCTCTTGCAACATATGGAGAACAACTAACCTCATTGCCACCCTGTACAAAAGTTTTTAGAGAAAATGTTACCCTGTCAAATTTGACAGGTGACATATAGGAAACAAATGGGTGGAAAACTTACTTTTCACGATGCAGCAAGCAAATGCGATCCTTTGCCACTTTCAGCTTCTTGGATATTATCTTCTTCAGGTTTTCCACACTGATGTGCGGCTCCACACTGACCCCGAAATTGCCGCCGGTTGTTGTGTTGATATTAAGGTTAATCATCAACGAGGATGATGATGATGACGATGACAAGCTGTTGCTGGTGGTTCCTGCCGCTGCTGCTGCTGCTGCAACTGCTGCCGATGATAAACGTTGCAAGGCATTGTGATTGGGCCTACTGTTGTTGTTGTTGCTGCTGCCACCAATGCAGTTGTTGTTGTTATTATTATTAATATTGTTGCTATTGGCGTGGCTGTTGCTGCTGCTGCTATTGTTGTTGTTATTGCTGCCGCCGTTGCTGCTGCTGGTGCCACACCCAGCATTTGATGCCTCATTTTGGCCATCAGCAGTGGCCGAGTTCGTAGTTGTTGATTTATCCATATCAGCAGTTGTCAAAGGGATTGAGGGTTTTTATTTTTTTTTTTTATTTTTGTTGCTTTTCTTGTGAGGTTGTTGTTGTTGGCTCAGCTTTTCCAACTTTACCCCTCTTCGCATTCAATTGCCAAAACAAAAATTTTTTCACAGCAGAAAAAAAATTTATAACCAAAAAAAAAATATATCGTTAACCACAGCAAAAAGTAGTTAAAGCGGGGTGAAAAAAAAAAACAAAACCAAATTTCAATCGATTTTCTATACACACCACACCTTACACACTCACACACACGCGCGCACGCACAGAGGCACACACGCACGGGCGCTGCTGCTTACGCACACTGAGGCGGAGACGAGACGCGGTTATGTTGTATGTTTCCTTTTGGGGTTTTTTTTTGTAGTTGTTGTTTTTTGTTTGTTTTACTGTTGCACTGCCCAGGTACGTTTAAGTATTGATAAATACATATATATAGACGTATATATGTATCTGTATTTTGGGATGTGAATGAGACGACGTTTGAGATAAAACAAAATTTTTGTATAATTTTTTACATTAGTCGCTGGGGTTTCTTTGCTTCAGATTTCAATTAATTTTTAAATAATTTTGTTGTTGCGTTTTTCAAACCGCACACACACACACACCCGTCGTCACCGTCCGTCGTCGTCACACGCCACCTCAAAGTCCCAAATTACAGTAAATTCGAAATTCGAAAACTTGAAATAACGTCCGCACGCACGTCCGCTCACGTCGAAAACAAAAACAACACACGAAAAAACAACTGCAAAAAAACAACAACAACACTTCGCCGCCAGCGATGTCATGCCCAAAACAGCCAGATCTGGCTGGAAAAAAGCTAAATGACATCAGTGTTCGCCGCGACTCTCTTCAATTCGCTCGGCGCGCTCGTTCTTCTCTCAAACGCAACAACAACCACAAGGTCGAATTCGCCCCAGCCAAATGAATATTCGCCCTACATTTTTGGCCTCTCGCCGTAACTTTTTGCCCTGTCGCCGCAACCACCCGAAGCAACTCGAACATGTTCGCACCACCAATTGTGCTCATAGTAAACAGACCTCTTAAATATGAGTAATTAAAGCGCAAAATAGTGTTACAAAATACTGGGGGCCAAAAAGTAATAGATAATCGATAAGGGGGACATTTCGTGTATTCTTAATATTTGAATTGATTTTTTTTCAAAGTTGAATCGTTGGCATCGGCAGATTTAAACAACCTATTTAACTGCCCATAACCCAATTAACTGCCAAGCTTCGAGAGCACTTACTGGTGGCCACATCTTGTCTCCTCTTAAGACTCGCTGTCACATTTGTATTCGCCTTCAATCAAGTGGAGACTTGGAGAAATCTGAACCCTTTTTAAATGTGCGCGCCCCGGTGTTTCTTAGTGTGACCGTATCTAAGGGATTCTGACTCTGGCCACACTAAGCCAACAATTCGACGTGCCGACAAAAAATGTGTTTTTGTTTTTAATTAAAATAATTAAAAAGCAGAGAGTTTCAATTAAAATCAAAGATTTGTTTATAGCCATGCCGAAGGAACAGTTTCGTGCTTCAGCGCTAAATAAGAAAATGTAAGTCGAGTGCGCTCTATTCGCTTCTATTCTATAATATAATATTTAAAATTTATCGACAGCTCACATGTGCAGTTTGGTGTCAGTGGAGCTGACCAGATCCAGCAGGAGTCGCTGGTCCGGATCATCTCGAAGAATTTGTACCAGGCACAACGACAACCAGTGCCCTATGGCGTCCTGGATCGCCGGATGGGCATCAGCACCAAGGATGCCGTCTGCGAAACCTGTGGGCAGGGTCTGAACGAGTGCATCGGTCACTTTGGTTACATGGATCTGGCCCTGCCCGTTTTCCATATTGGACACTTTCGCTCCACGATTAATATCCTGCAGATGATATGCAAGTCATGTGCCCATGTAATGCTTAAGATGGAGGATCGCAATATTTTCGAAAAGAAGTTGCACAATCCGAATTTCTCGTACTTGGGCAAGAAGGCTCTGCATGCCCAGATGCTGGCCAAGGCCAAGAAGGTGACCAAGTGTCCGCATTGTGCCGCCCCCAATGGGGGTGTGAAGAAGGGTCCCGGTCTGCTAAAGATTCTGCATGATCCGTACAAGGGACGCAAAGTGGATGCCATCTATAAGAATACCTTGGAGGAGATGCTGCGCTCCACGGAGCTAAATCGCGATCTTAATCTCACACTTAGCAATTACAGCACGGCCGAGGAACTGACGCCCCTGATGGTGCTCGATCTATTCGAACAGATACCTCAGAAGGATGTGCCCTTGCTGGGCATGTGTTCCCGGGGTGCCCATCCCAAGCATTTGATAGTTACGAGAGTGTTTGTCCCTCCCGCTTGCATACGGCCTTCTGTTCTGTCCGATGTCAAGGCAGGCACAACCGAAGATGACCTCACAATGAAGCAAAGTGAGATTCTCCTCATCAACGATGTGATTCAACGGCATATGGCCACGGGCGGAAAGATCGAACTCATCCACGAAGACTGGGATTTTCTGCAGTTGCATGTGGCCCTCTATTTCCACAGCGAGATCAGTGGAATTCCCCTCAATATGGCGCCCAAGAAGACCATGCGAGGCATAGTCCAACGTCTGAAGGGTAAACAGGGCCGCTTCCGTGGTAATCTCTCTGGCAAACGTGTGGATTTCAGTGGACGCACTGTGATCTCACCGGATCCCAATCTGATGATCAATCAGGTGGGTGTTCCGGTGCGAGTTGCCCGCATCCTTACCTATCCGGAGCGTGTCAATCCGGCCAATATACGTCACATGAAGCAACTTGTTCGGAATGGTCCAAGTCTTCATCCGGGAGCCAATTACGTCCAGCAGCGTGGTTCCAGCTTCAAGAAGTATCTGGCCTATGGTAATCGCGAGAAGGTAGCCCAGGAACTGAAATGCGGCGATATAGTGGAACGGCATTTGCGGGACGATGACATTGTCCTGTTCAATCGCCAGCCCTCGCTCCACAAGATGTCCATTATGTGCCATCGAGCCAAGGTGCAGCCGCAGCGAACGTTCCGCTTCAATGAGTGTACCTGCACGCCGTACAATGCCGATTTCGATGGGGATGAGATGAATCTGCACTTGCCACAGACCGAGGAGGCCCGAGCCGAGGCCATTATTCTGATGGGCAATCAATCGAATCTGGTTACACCCAAGAATGGTGAGATTCTGATTGCCGCAACCCAGGACTTCATCACCGGTGGCTATTTGCTCACCCAGAAGGAGGTTTTCCTTACCAAAGAAGAGGCCATGCAATTGGCCGCCTGCTTTTTATCCAATGACGACTCTACCATGCGTATCCAAATGCCCCCACCGGCCATCCTGAAGCCCCGACGGCTTTGGACGGGCAAACAGATCTTTAGCCTGCTAATGCGTCCCAATAGCGACTCCCCCATACTCCTCAACATGGTCTGCAAGGGTCGCAACTATGCCGGCAATCTGGATCTCTGTAACAATGACTCATGTAGGTGGCATAAGAGAAACACTTCATTTCATTGAATAATCCTATCGAATCATCTCTCCCATTGCTTAGGGGTTCACATACGCAACTCGGAACTGATGTGCGGGGTAATGGACAAGGCCACCTTGGGATCGGGCACCAAACAATGCATCTTCTATTTACTTCTCCGTGATTTTGGCGAAGCATTTGCCACCAAGGCCATGTGGCGTTTAGCCAGGGTAAGTTGAAATTGGAATTGATTTTCCATGGATGGTTTACCCAATTGATAAGCCATCCATTCGATCATATTCACGTAGCTTTCTTATCTTATCTCTGTGGGCCCAAGGAAATTCGATTTGTTTGTTGGTTTTTGCAATATTTATTTACGAAAAGTCAAGGAAATTCCGGATTAACTCAGCGCTAGGCCAGTGGTGTCTGCGATGTACTCCAGGAACGAGGTGAGACGCACATAGCCCGATGGATAGCCGGCAGTGCACTGATCCTCGGCCACAAATGAATTGATACCAATCTGGACATAGCGGCTGGAACTCGAATCGTACATGATCAATGGACCACCCGAATCGCCGCTACAGGTGGACATTTTGCTGCCGGCATCGCCTTGACAACAGAGAGTCGACTGAAGCACGACTCCGGCCCCAAAGATGGCCAAACACTGGTCATTGGCAATGACCTGCACATGGGCATAAAGGAGTACTTGCGAATAATCCAAGTACTCGTCATCCATCAGGCCGAAACCCGTAATGGTGGCCGTGGTGCCCACAAATGTGTTACTGGCCTGCGAATTGGTTACCAATTGAATGGGCTGCACATTCGAAGTGAACACTAGCTGCTTGGGCAAATGGATAAGGGCCACATCGTTGTTCATCTTGTCATTGTAATTGGGATGCACATAAAGCTCTGTGGCCGTCATATTCAGGGCCTGCTCATCTTCAAGTTCCACGGTGCCGAAGAGTAGGAAAAGCGAATCATGGCCATAGGCACAATGAGCAGCTGTTAGCACCCAGGTGTCTGAAATTATGGAGCCACCGCACAACAAATCATCCCATTCATCACGCTTCAGTATCACATGCCATGGAAATTGGCCAACCACCGCTTCCTTTCCCGATATAATACGTCCTTGCTATAAACATATGAGATTGGAATACCACAATCCTTTCCACACACACTCAGAGAGATACTTACGATTCCCAGTTCTGTGGGATTTGCCAAAATACCATTTGAAGCTATAGTCGCTGCTATTATCAGGATCAGCCATAGATTTGCCATGTTGGAGTTGACTGCTGCGTCGTCTGCGTTGTCTGCTACAGTTTTCGCAATTAAATGTTTTAGCCAACTTCAAGTTGCTACCACTTATAGAGTATATTTCGATCATTGTTGCCCCCCACCCACCCCCACTCCCCGTCACCGCTTTAGCAGCCATTGGTCTGCTGTCATTTGGCTTGTGTCTTGTACAATTTGCCATTAACACGGCCACTTCGGTTGCGCTGTTTCTCTCCATGATAAGATTAATTACTCACACGGCAATTTTTATATTTTCATTTAATTTTTTTCTTTTTTTTTTGTGTGTGTTTTTGACGCTATTTCTGAGTGACGTGAGCTGCTGCTGCTGCTTCTGGACGCTCAAATTCTTTTGTCCAATAAACAAGGTTGATCAAGGGGTCTTGAAATATTGAGGGGGGCACAGGGGATTTCTTATCAACGACAAGTTTTTACTTGTGATTTTACACTGACCATCAAGAGAAAACCTTTTTCCATCTGTCTGAAAATAATTATATACTTATAGAGAGTTCGAAAAGGTAAATCCTCGATAAATCCTCACAAATCCTTTCTTCATCTAAAATTACAAAGCGTAAATCTGAATTTTTTCTAGATCTTTTCAATGTGTTTTAACTTGGATTTGCAAGGTTTTTACATTTAAATTCTCATTAATCTTAAATAGTAGAGTTCGTTATGTTTCTGAGTTGTTTCGAATTCATAGAAAGAACTTTACATGTCTGTGTACTTACTCCAAAAGTTTTGAAGGCCTAAACAAATTCTCAGATCTCTCTTGTTCATTTAAAGCCAATTAAATTTGATGTTTCTTAGCCAAAACTACAATCATGAGTCACTTCTTTAGCAAACATTGTTAATTCATGATAAGACTAAGATTTCCCAGTACCCCAAACCAAAAAATGTTTGATAAGTTTGGCTAGATTTCTGGCAAAGGTAAAGTAAACCTTTGCAGGTTAGTGCCATTTTGTGGCGATTTTAGTGAATTAAGAGGCAAAACAACACAAGGGATTTGCCCCATATCGTTTATCTGCCGACAGACATGGAATACTTTCGCCAGAAAATGTATTCAATTGGGCCCATGACGGCATTTTATTGACTTGTTTGTGTTGGCCAGAGTTACATGGAATCCCAAAAACCTAGAAAGTGATATTAATATAAACTTTGTTTGCTTGCAGATTGCCTCGTTCTTTATACAGAATCGTGGCTTCTCCTTTGGCATTAGCGATGTGACGCCCAGCAAGAAGCTACTGCAGCACAAACAGGTGCTGCTCGATCGCGGCTATGCCAAGTGCAATGAGTACATTGACAAACTGAAGGCGGGAACACTGCAATGCCAGCCTGGTTGTTCGCCGGATGAGACATTGGAGGCGGTTATGCTGCGCGAGTTGTCCGGCATACGTGAGCAGGCGGCCAAGACTTGTTTCGCTGAGCTGCATCCCACGAATAGTGCCCTGATCATGGCACTGAGTGGTTCGAAGGGTTCCAATATCAATATCTCTCAGATGATTGCTTGTGTGGGTCAGCAGGCCATAAGTGGCAAGCGTGTGCCCAATGGTTTTGAGGATCGTGCTCTGCCCCATTTCGACAAACATTGTAAGTAGAGCAAGTCCTTCGACTTCGATTTTGCGATTCTATAGACTGATGCATTGATTCTTCTTCTTGCAGCTGCCATACCAGCGGCTCGTGGTTTTGTGCAAAACAGTTTCTATTCGGGCCTAACACCCACCGAATTCTTCTTTCACACCATGGCTGGGCGTGAGGGTCTGGTGGATACGGCTGTGAAAACTGCCGAGACTGGCTATTTGCAGCGTCGTCTGGTCAAGTGTCTGGAGGATCTGGTGGTCCACTATGATGGCACCGTACGAAATGCCATCAACGAAATGGTCGATACTATTTATGGTGGCGATGGTCTTGATCCCGTTTCCATGGAGACACGAAACAAGCCTGTGGATCTGGTCCATCAGTATGATAATCTGCGTGCCCAAAAGCCACGTGGCGAACAGAAGCCACTCTCATCCACAGAGATTCTTTCTGAAGTGGAAACGATACTCAAGCAGCCTGAATTTGCAGAGGCCCGATCCGACTTCAAGGCGGATGTGAAGTAAGCTAAAAGTTGTCCCTAAAACCAACAATTTCTATATATATTATGAATGAATTTCGTGTTTACAGCAAACATCTGAACAGTGTGGCAAAACGTATTGAGGGCATTCACAAGAAGTATTTGGCCCACGGTGATTTGTGCCATCAAATTGAAGCGGTTAGTGGCGAACAGTTGTTGGAATACCTGCGTCGCATCAACGAACGCTACAATCGAGCTGTCAGCGAACCGGGCACTGCTGTGGGTGCCATTGCCGCCCAGAGTATAGGTGAGCCCGGCACACAGATGACCCTGAAAACGTTCCATTTCGCTGGCGTTGCCTCGATGAACATTACCCAGGGAGTGCCCCGCATTGTGGAGATTATCAATGCCACCAAGACCATATCGACCCCAATTATAACCGCTGAACTGCGAAATAACACCAGCATGGAGTATGCCCGCCAGGTGAAGGCCCGCATCGAGAAGACAACGCTGGGGGAACTCTCATCCTATGTGGAAGTGGTGTGTCGCGCTTTCAGCTGCCATCTGGTTATTGGCATCGATATGGCGCGCATTAAGGTGCTGGGACTGCACATCAATCTGGACACCATTGTGGCCAGCATATTGAAGTCACGTTTGCGCATCAAGCCGAATCAGGTGGAGGTGGCCTCCAAGAGTTCGCGCATCATTGTGCGTGTGGAGGCAACACGAACAGCCACCATCAATGCGGAACTCTCCCGTTTGGCCATTAGCATCCAAAATGTTGTGGTCGCCGGCCTGCCCAACATAAATCGAGCTGTCATAGCAGTCGACGACACCGTCCAGCCGCACACCTACAAGCTGTGCATCGAGGGCTACGGCCTGCGCGAAGTCATTGCCACGTACGGCATTATTGGCAAACGGACGCGGAGTAACAACATTTGCGAAGTCTTTCAGACGCTGGGCATCGAGGCGGCACGCACCATCATAATGAGCGAGATCACGGACGTGATGGAGGGACACGGCATGAGTGTCGATTCGCGGCACATTATGCTCCTGGCCAGCCAGATGACAGCCCGCGGTGAAGTGTTGGGCATTACGCGGCATGGTCTGGCCAAGATGCGGGAAAGTGTTTTCAATTTGGCATCGGTAAGCATAGAATCTGCCATCAATTTGTTTATTCTTTCATACTCTCTCTTGTCCTTTTTTGCAGTTTGAGAAAACAGCCGATCATCTGTTTGATGCCGCCTACTATGGCCAGACGGATGCTGTCAATGGTGTATCCGAGCGTATTATTCTCGGCATGCCAGCTGGCATTGGCACGGGAATCTTCAAGCTACTGCAACACCACGAGGACAAGGAGGTTCCACCCATCGAGCCGACCATATTCGGTAGCTTGGGCCTGAAGCCAGTTTTCTAGCAGCACGAAAAGACGCCGCTCACTCCACTCAGTTCCTGTGACTATTCTAGTGCGTACATTAGTTCTTACAATTAGTAATTAGTCACTTACAATAAAATCAAGTGCCGGACACAACCTCAGGTTGGGCTTCTATCATGATCTTAATGCAAAATGGTCTAGACCTAAGACTCGACTGACTGTTTTGACTGGTTTTATGCTGTTATTTATATTTTTAAATACAATTGTTAACCAAATTGGCAGCAAATTTACTCGACACCTTTTAAATAATAAATATTTAAAGTCAAATCAATTGTTAATAAAGGATTTTGTTTTAATATCTTTAAATTGTAGAAAAACATGTAGAAAAATTGCCTCTTTCAAAGGGTTTTAGTTTCGATCTTAGGCACTATTATAAAATATACAACAGATGTATGAAACAAAGGAAACAACTGTACAAAAGATTAGCTATATATATATATTTTCGACAACTTTAATCTGGCAATTTTGCTTTGACTCTTCCATTGTTTTAGTAAGAAAAAAAAATTCCCTTTTGCAAGAATCAATTTCTGTTAAATATTTACCTCGCTTGTTTATTAAAGTGCTAGAACACATTTCTTTTTTGGAAACAGTTGTGCGGCCGATAACAATGGAACATAAACTTGTTTATGTTACGATTCGCCAACTAGCAAAGATCTAACTTATGGATACAATTGGTATTTCGATAATGGGAAGATGATACCCAAGAGAATAAATATTTACATATGCCCGAGAATGTATTTTGATGGAAAAGTTGCCTATAAAAAGTCGGCTTTAATCCGAAGATGAGTACAGTTCATTGTAGTCTTGACACAAGAAAACTTCAATGAGTATGAAATTTGTGTTTTGTTTTGGCCTGCTGATTGGCCTGGTGGCGCTTTGTGGCAATGTCAAGGCGCAGGGCACTCCAACAAGTCCGACGACGCCCACCACTCCGCCAACCAGTCCGACCACACCTACCACACCTCCAACGAGCCCAACCACGCCGCCGACGAGCCCAACAACACCCACCACGCCACCAACCAGCCCAACCAGCCCAACTACACCCACCACACCTCCAACTAGCCCCACAACACCAACCACTCCTCCAACTAGTCCAACAACGCCAGCTGAGACAACTCCAACAACAACGCAAGCAACTCCCAAGGCCTCCACTTTGTCCCCTGCAGAAAGAAGGAGGAGGAGGTTCCGCCGTCGTCGCAGGATCGAACGCGAAGAAAGGAGAAGGCGTCAGAGGAGGAGACGTCAACGCAACCGCAGGCTACGTCGTAACGAAAACACTGGAATTCGGCGAAAAGTTCATATCTTCCGCAGGAGAGAAGGTCTAAGGAGCGAAGCTTTTGATGATGAACTATTTTGAGCTAAATTGAATACCTCGAATAATGAATAAAATGTGTACTATGAACATATATGTATATTGGGTTTTACTTTTACTAATGAAGCTATCACTTTGTTTTAGCATAAAGAACTAACTCTTGGGTTCACTCCGGTATAGTAAGCTCTGTCAATCTTTTCCCCTTCATTGAGTTGCAATTCTCAACTAGTTTCAGCCTTAAAGATATGATGTGGCCATTGCAAGGTCTGCTGATGATAGAACTTGGTTCTTCTTGAGCTCCTAAACTTGAATGCAAGGTTTGACATAAAGATCAGGAATATATATAGTTAATAGAGTTGGAAACGTCTTCGTCTCTAAGTTACAAACCTTATAATACTCTCTACCAAGGACATGTAAAGGCAAAGAGATATTTAAGTTCATGCACATTGAAATTTATCAAACTTATCAGTTAAATCTATGTATATATAAAACTGATTGATTGATTGATTAAGGGGGTTTCTACCTTGTTGGGCCGAAAAGACGCTGTTAAGTAAGAATTTTTTTTTCAGAAAAGTATAATAGATCAAGGAATGAAATTTTTCACAGTTGTTGTAAAAACTTTATTTTATAGAAAATGAAAATTTTTTCTTAATCTAGACATTTTTCCGCAGCGCTGGTAGTAGAATTGGGTAAAAAGGATAAAATATGAAAAAGTTATGAGCTTTTTTAGAAAAAAATTTCTATTTTGCCTATATTTCGTTACTAAATAATTTTTTAAATTAACAATTTCCAATATTTTTAGCCATATTTCTACTACCAGCGCTGAACAATATCCTAAAGAACATGTGTAAAGAATTTCATAGCGATTGGTTAATTTTTGCGCCCTGTAGGACTTCCACGAGCTCCAAAAATCTAGTTTTGAGAAAAAGACGTTTGAAAATTTGCGCTCCGGCACAGAGCGCTTGAGACCACTCAACTTAACGGCTGACAACTTTCGTAATTTTACAGATTTCAACTTAACATTTTTACACAGTATTCTTGAAACATATACCTATCCAAAAAGGGGGAAAAAAATTGAAATTTGTTATAACACAAGGTAGAAACCCCCCTTAAATACTTGCCTTACTTACAGTGGATTCATTTAGATTTTATATCAGAAATCAAACTTGTTCCATTAATCTTTTCAAATTTACATATATTTGTATATGTAGTATGTATTTAATATATTTCAATTTTGGACTTACATAATTTTCGCAGACATTCATTATTACATGGGGGATTTGTTTTTGCTTTGCATATTAATTAACGTACACAGTTTACCATTTGAATAAATTCTAAATGTAAGTCTAAAATTACATATTTTATATTCAATTAACACAAATGGGTTATATAGGGCGAAAAAAAAGAAAAAAAAACTAAACAAATTCGTAGTATATATCTAAATGTAATTCTATTAGTGCTTTAGTAAACTTACTAAATGAGCATACACATAGAGATAGTTTGCCATTACATATATATAGTAGAAATATAGTATAGGTAGTATCAGAGCTTAGCATTTGGTATTGAGCCACATACATATATACATACATAGACGTATATATATATGTATATCTAATCTAAAGACACACAAACAAATAGAAAAGCAAAAAAACAAAAAACAAAAAAAAAACTATTACATTAACTAGTTATAGAAAGGAAATGACAACTTAAATAAATGCATATCACAGGATTATTTAACACAAAACAAACTAAAATCTACAAAAAAATATTATTTTTTGACTGTCACCAAAAATTTGTAGCCGAAAATAAACTATAAATTGGATTCTTGTTTCCATTTTCGTTTGTTTTACTTCTCATTTTCATATTCAGAAAAAAAAACTTGTTTAAGAATGCAGCATAAACCATTAAAACTTAAAACATACAAAACTATTATATAGTAATATATGCATAATTTATGTATATATATATAGGTATATAATCGATATCAACGATTGTAGTATTTGATTATTCTTGACTTTAAATTCATTAAGCTGTTCAGAGAAACTTGCAATTTTTGTTTTTGTTTTGGAAGATTGTATAAATCTATATATGCATAGATATACATATACATATATAGCTTTGACTAAAACTTTCAACTAATTGTAAGAATAAAGCTGCATAAATTGAACTAAAATGACTTAAATATGGTACGAGTATATATAATATATAGTATAGTATATAGTATATATATATATATAGATATATATATATAGAGAAAAAACGCCATTTAAAATCAGTCACTATTAACGCTATGGGATTGGCCGCTTGCGGTTACAACCTGATCCAGATCCAGATCCTGCTGGGACTGGCCCGCTGCCTGTTCCTCTCCATAGCCAGATCTTCTATCATGGATCAGCATTGAGAGTGTTTCCAAACTGCGACGTACCTAATGAGTATGAGAAAGTTATAAAAAAAAAAAACCATTAGATAGGAATGATGCATAGACGTAGCGAAGGGGATACACTTCTTCTCCATTCTCTCTTCTCTTCTCTCTCCATTCATTTCTCACTTAAGCAAGCGTTAAATCGTAAATCAGAAGCTTTCATCGGGGTTACCAATCTGTTTTTTTTTTCCTTGAAGTTTAATTTTAATGCAGAAATGAGAATTGCTGATTAATATTTGAGCAATCTGCATTAAATCACTATAAAAATTTCTTTCAAGAGCTTTAAAGTATTTTCCTACCCCCCTTTGACATGGTTTTTTTTTAGTCTACGCCCATGTCTGATAGAACAAATATGGAGTTGGGTATTGGTGCCGTTTGGCGATATCGATGTCGATGGCCGATGTCATTTTCATTGAGGTTTTTAGATATTTTTCAATTTATGGCGCAATGCGGCATATAGCAAATCAAAACAAAGATTAGCCAAGCCAGTTGAATTTTATTTTTTGATAAGATTATGCAAAGCGTTTAATGAATTGATTGATTGTTTGCTTCTTAATAACCCCAAACGGATTGACATGGACATCGAGAGAGAGAGAGAGACTCACCTTAGTTATTTGTTCCAGATTTTTGGACAGAATATGCTGAGCTTCTGCTGTGCTCTTGGCTTGTAGTTCCTTTTGCCAACGCAATGCCTCGGCAAAGATATCCTCGTCATTGCCGGCGTTGTGCTGTAAGATCGTTATCTTCAGTCAGTATACATACATACTTGAGATGATATTTCTAATGACTTACCCAATTGAAATCGATCGGTGTGTGATAGAGACTCGTTTTTGCCTCGATATCTAGAATGCGATAGAGCAGAAATGCAGAGAAAAGGGCCAACATGATGGACAACATGATGCCCAGATAGAGGACATGCAGTTCGGTCAGCGAAGGCAACGGTAAACGGGAACGTGCCGCCTGTATAAGGCCTCCAAACCTGCCACCCAGGAATCGAGATGAAGATGCTGCTGCACCACCGGAGCCTGGTGACAGCGATGGCGGCCCACCTACACCCACCACAGTAATGGGGGACGATGAGCTGGACGGTGGGCCGGTGGACGAGGCCGAGACATTGGCGGAATTGGATGTCGATGTGGATGCGGAGGACAAGCGGCTAGAGTGCAGTTGTTGCTTCTGCTCTTCATAGTGAACAATAGGTGGAGCAGAGCTACGTATTGACACCGAACCAGGTCCATTCACATCCAGACAGTTGTGCAGACTGTTCTTTCCCGGCATATCTATTGGACCATATAGTATATCGAGTTAGATCTCCAAGTGATTGACTCACTCTGACTGTCTCAGAATCTTACCGGAATGTCTTGGTGGCTTTAGCTCGGCATTGCCCACAATGCGCTGCCTTAGTAATGGTGGATCAACAATTGGCTGCAATTTATCCGTTCCCTTATCCAATGCCGCCAGTTGAGGAGGACTCTCATTGCCACTGATGGAGCAGCTGCTATCGTCTTCATTGAAGAATTCTTCAGGCATCTCGCTATCCACAGGCAACGGTTTGGGTAGAATCTCCGCACCGGCAGCCAGCTGGGGGCACACAGTGCACATCAAACGGAATGCCGACTCCCGACTGATAAAACTGCCAAAAACATGACGCTCATCCATTGTGGCCACTCCCACGGCATTTGGTATAATTTTGGCCATTTTCTCCTTGGAAATTTTCGTCACTGAAGTTGTGGGTATAACAACCTGGAAACAGAAATTATTTAGTATTTAGTGTAAGCTTCGAAATCGGAATCTTACCTTAGTCACATAACCGAAAACATTCGAATAGAAGGCAAAGTGTTGATCAGTTATATAGAGATGACCCTGGAGCAAAATATCGCTGACCAGAGCGCATGAGAAGTCTGCGAAAGGATGAGATCAGAAATGACTAAAGACTAAATTTCCCCAAAGGACTTACAATTGATTAGTTTTTCATCCTTGGAGACCTGTGTGAAATGTCGATGAAACTTTTTAACCCGCGAACTGGACACTTCCTTCCGTTTCTTCTCTTTCTCCTTATCTTTATCCTTATCCTTGTCTTTGTCCTTCTCACTGGAGGCAGTTGCCCCATTCGAAGTTGTCGAGACATTGCCACTTGCTGCAGCTGCAGCAGCGGCAGCGGCAGCGGCAGCGGCAGCAGAAGTTGACTGTGCAACGCCTGGTGGCACTGCCGCTGCCGCTGCCGATTGCTGCTCATGCTGTTTGGCCGTGTTGCCGGTGTAATTGCAACCGGTTCCGGCTGCCGAACCGCTGCTCTGACTGTGACTACTCCTCGGACTGGGACTAGGACTGGGGCTGCTTCCCAAACTGCGCACACTGCCACTCGTCTGCAATTGGTTCAGGGGACTAAGTGAGCTGGAATAGCTGTGCCTCAAGGATCTGCAATGAATGCCAGGAAACGGGAAATTGATATTAACTGCAAGACTTAAGGTGAAATTGTGCCTCACGACCCCAATCAATGTCGATTATGCCGATGATTATGCGTGGATTTCATCATGTTTTCATGAACACGCTGTAGGTCATGATTATATGGCAATAGATTTCCCCCGATTGATAACAGAACCAAAGAATTTTCTATAACTGTCATGATGAAAGTTGAGGTTTCCCACACAAAAATTCATCGGCATTCGCAATTCTGCAATAAATGAATGTAAATCCAAGATAACCTATGGACTTTATTTGAACCATTGACAAAGCATTTTAGTTGAACGATAGCAAAACGATTTCAATTAAGTCAAAAAATAAACATCATAGGCCCAAAATATATGTTTTGATTCCAACACAATTTGTCAGAATTTTGCATACGAATAACTTGGATTAGTTCCTGTACTCAATTCTGGAGAATTTTAGATACAAATGAAATGGTTTTGGTAATTGCCTAAAACTAATAAATCTAGATTTCCTCATAAATATAATAAAGATCAAAGTTGAACAAAGTATTCCTATATATTTTTCTGGTACATATTTATTTAATCAGCATGAGAATTGCTATTAGAATTGCCCCAGCCAGGTGGTTGAGGTACAGTATAGGCCATATCATTTTATGATATCAATAGGCAAACAGGTGGGGTGGGGAGGGGAAACTGCTCCAATTAAATAATGAAACAATTGAACGAACATTAAGAATTGTTAAATTTTTAAAGATATAGCCAAACCGGGGGCGAATGAATTTTTGTTCTTCTTTTTTCGGGTAGCCAAATGTGACTCAACGCGACGTGTCAAACACAGTCTTTCTTATCAATTGAACATTATTTTTGACATGATCTTCGATTTATTTATTGAATGGCTTACAATGAGATTTATTGAATTCCATTGTGTGTGTGGGTGTGGGTGGAAGTGTGTGGGTGTGTGTGTGTCAAGTGATCTGCAGAGTACAGCAGCAATTAGCCAGATAACCTATTGTTAGGGTTTTATCTATTACCAAGAATTGGGTGTGAATCAGACCGTCAATAAAAAAAAAAAAAAAATAGGCACAGCCACCGTCAAAGTATCCGGAGAGAGATGGAGAGAGTGGAGTGGAGTTCGGCAATGTGTGCCTAGGGCAGTGGGCTAGGTAGTAGGGCAGAACCCTTTACACTGTGAGAAATGTTCAATACAGTTTACTCCCATCTCTTCTTCTTTCGTTTCTGGTCGTGTCAGTGTATACACATTTAAATAATCTAATCATAGGCGGTACTTGAATATAAGTACCCCATTTTAAAGGCTCCCCTTTTTCCACCTAAAACGACGACAAAGTCAACTGCTGACGGAACAAAGTTATCAGTTGGCTATTGATCTAATGGGGCGTCAACAGACAGGTGGGCTGGGCAGGTGGTTAGTTGGTTAGTGGCCTACCCTAAACAGTGCGTTCAATTTTTGTATTACCAAGAAGCCAATTCTGATAGCACCGACGAGCGATGAGAGGTTAAGTGGATCCCATTCCATTACTTACGGTGTCGAATTATAATGGTGCTTCAATTTGACACTTGCTTCCAAACGTTCTTCGGTTCCTTCGCCAGTCTGATAGTGTGCGGTTCGATCGCCTGGACCTTTGCCAGATTCAATTAATGAGATTCGTTTAAATTTCCTGGCCACAGTTCGTGCACCACCGACCACCGCACCGCTGGCCATGATCACGAAATTCCGCTCACGCGAACGGGAACTGTTTCGCGTGTGTGGGCGGGAGTGGGAGTTTTTCCGGCGATGCACAACCTCCGCATCATTGTCATCATCAACCACAACGGGCGCTAGTTCCTGACTGTCATTGTTATTGTCATCCAAGTGCTCCAGACTGGCATTGAAGGAGTCATCCTCTGTGGTCGCTTGCTCCAGCGACTCATTCCCATCGATGAGATCCTGCTCGAAATATACGCTCAGCCGATTATTGGCATTACGTCCGGAATTGCGTTTTTCATTTGTCTTAGGGCTATCGGAGATATGCATTGTGCCCCCCCTCCCCTTCTTCAAGGTTTTTATTTTTTTCAAGTTCCTATAACGGTAAAAGCAACTCTCGCGGAGCTGCTACATTGACACACACAGCACAACAACAATTTGGATTTTGCCGCCTGTCTAACGGTAATTCGTTATTTCTCTTCACTTTCTTTTGTTTTTATTGTTCTATATTTGTGCTTCTTTTTTTTTTTGTGGTCGTTACTGAGCCAGCGTCCCGCGTTTACTGTTCGATTGGCGTCGCCGTCAACGTGTGTTGAGTTTGTGCTTTTTGGATCACCTGCGTTGACACGGGCAGAGAAACAAGAGCAGAGCAGAGCGTCGACGTCGTCGTCGATGTTGACGTTGCTGCTGCTGCTGCTGCTGCCGATGAGCGGCAATAACCAAACAACAGTTCGTATACAAACTTGCATATCTATCCACATTCGTTTGTATGTATGTATGTATGTGTATGTGTATGTGTGTGTGTGTGTGTGTGTGTGTGTGTGTGTGTGTGTGTGTGTGTAGGTGGCTAAGATATGGTTTTAGAACCAAACTAGATTTGTTATCAGTGGCATTAGCTAAACATTTATCTTCATTCAAACATTTCAAAGACCTCAAACTATTCGATTATCATATCAGAGTAAAGACAAATGATCCAAGCACATAGAATTCAGAGAGTTAAGTCAATATATATAATCACTATAAGTAAAAGAATACCAGATAACTGAACTAACTAGAATCGTGACAAAGTTTGAATACCCTTTCTAATTTCAAAGTCATTTATGATAATTAAACCAACTTGAATCGTGGTGAGGTTTGAAAACCTTTTCCAATTCTAAAACTTTATGGGCGAAAAGGTTATAATTTTTGTCAAAACCTTTTGTTTATAAGGCTTTATATCTGAATTTTGCTAACAATTTTTGTTAATAGTTTAAATTAACGAAAAATTTTTAAAATTTTAATTAATTATTGTATTTTTCAATTAATTTAATGCCAACTAAAATAAAGAATATATATTTAGAAACATTAAAGAAACATGTCTTTTAGAAAGAAACTTCAGAAGTTATTTCATATATGTATAATTTATCTGCTAAAGCTCCTTGACTAAAAAGGACTCAATTCTCTCAATTATATTTTTGTTTTTAAGACTTTATTTCCACATCTAAAAGGTGTGAATAATAAAAAATGTCTTGAAATTTAATCAAATATTGTATTTTTCAACTTTTTAATGCCAACTAATTACAACAATACTTATAAACTTAAATAAATAACTTTAACTCAATTTTAACTGAACTTAAACTCTATTTAACTCAATTTTATATTTTTAATAGGTTTTTAGTTACTAAAAACTTCTGAAATTTTAATCAAATATGGTATTTTGCCAGTCTTTAATGGACAACTATTAGAAACAAGAGGTGTCGAAAGAAATGTCCTCAGATATTTCATTTATAATTTATTTGCTTAACTTTTTTAGTCCAACTTGGCAGTGAAATCAGTTGAAAAGTTGTTTAAATTGTCTAATTATTCCTGCTGTGATTTGTTGTTTGAACTCAATATAGATCTCTTTTTTCCCATTGGGCTGTTTGTCATTTTTCTCTACATGATAATGAAATAAGCAATACAATATTTCTAAATTGCAAAAAGATGTCAATCACAAAGCGGAAATTGTTGACAACAGGGAAGAAGAAATAAAGAAAGGAAAGTGATAAATAGAGAGAGAGAGAGAATAATGATAAACAAAGAAAGAAATGTGTGAATTTTCAGATGCATCTGATAGTTTCTTCTTTATCACTGTATCTGCATATATAATGCTAGTTGACTCTGAGGTTGATTAGTTAGAGTATTCCAGAGTCGTTAGGTTGTTAAATTCACAAGAAGGAAATTGATAAGAAGAGAAAGAGAAACAAAGATCATAAACAAAGAACTTTAACTTTTCAGACGCATCTATTCAGTTCGTTTTTTGGCATCGATAAATTAGATAGAGTATTGCCAAGTCATTAAGCCATTAAAGTCACAAGTTTTCCTTGGAACAATCTAACTAACTTAGTCATAAAACAATCCTGTGACAAAGATTAGCCCCACACAATTGATAGCGATAAAACACAAGGGATCACGGGTTGATTGTGACTTTAGCTACTCCTGGACTAAAGTTTTTGTCTTTGTGTATTTGTTTCATTTGTATATATGATTCATGAAGTCATCATCAAATTGTTTAACAATTGTTTGGGCCATAGATTAGAAACATTACTGTTTCTGTTTGCCAAAACGGACACCTGTTGACTGCACAACACCTGTGAGTCAACCATAGTTTCGAGTATGAGTGAAAGAGTATAGACACACGCCTTCCACATCCCCTACGCACACTCTCTTTGGCTATGAATCATGGCGACTGATAACACTGTCTGCGGGGTACATAAATACAATAACAGGCTATGATTCTCCTAATAGACAACATGTTGGTGGTGCTGGTGGTGGTGGGGTAAAGTGTCATCGGCACGTGCCGCAGATTGAGATGGATGACGGCAAATCGACTGATGGGAATCACTTCAAATTGGACAGGTGGTAGCAATTTTCTAATGACAGAAGAAAGAAAAATGAAAGGCATACAAGAATATGGCAACGACGATATCTAGGCTAGAGGCAAGATAAATGCTCACGAATACATTTCAAAGAAGGTCAGCTTGAACACCTGCGCAGCCTATCGCAATTACAACAACAATAACAACAACAATCTTGTGTCGATTTTCCGCGAAACATCTTTATCAATATTGGTCAACAAAGTTGGCGAATATATATGAAAGGCAAAGCATTCATATCGCTAAAAGCGTCAAATACCTCGCACCACCTCGCTCCAAGCCATGAAAGTGTCTGGCTAATCTCTCAATCAATCGCAGCTGACCATCTGGAACTTGAAGGACTATATTGGATTTCCGATAAGCTGATTGATCTTGTCAATTATAGACACATAAGTAGGCCATTTCTCCATTTGTCTCAACATTTCAAACACTTTGAACTCAGTTTGTTTTTGTATTTTCTAGGGATAAAACCGATTCTTAACCAAAACAATAGAAAAACCACAAAAAAAAAAACAACCAAAATTTTCTACATTAAAATTTTTAACCTTTAGGTTATATAAAGGAGAGGAAAACATAACGTTTTTTTAGTTCATTAAATTGTAGTGTTTTTTTTTAAGTAAATGTTTTGGTAAAAGTTTCGGCATCTTTAGCTTTATAAATTTTAACGTTCTCTCCCCCCTCTCCGCACTGATGGTGATCATGTCAACTCTAAGGGCGAAAACATGCGAGAAATCTTCGCTGTCTACTATCGAGGAATATGAGCTTAGTCAGTGGCTAATGCAAAATGATGTTAACCCGGCCAAATTGCGGCGCACTTTTACCGATGTTCTGCCCCTGGCACGTCTACTCTCACGCTACTTTCCCGGACTGGTGGATGTTAACTTCTATCCGGCCCGTAATAGTGTGCGCAGCAAACTGGACAACTGGGAGCAATTCAATAAGCGAGTGCTAAGCAAATTGGGAGTTCATATGACGCGGGATGAGATGGATCGTGTGGCACGCAGTGTTCCGGGCTCAATCGAACTGCTATTGTTTAGCATTATGAATGCCAGTAGTAGTCGAAAATCGAGGATCAACTTTTAACTTCCACCATTTACAAAGAATAGAAAAGGAAAATAATGCCCACTCACCTGTCGCCTTTGTCTTTCTTTGTTGGAGGAGCTGTTGTTTCTTGTAGGCTATGTTGTTGACTGTATTGCTGTTGGCGTTGCTTCTGATTCTGTTGCTGTTTCTCGTTTAGTGGGGCAATTTCAGATGCAGTTGCTGCTCCATTATGCGTTGATGCCAGACCGTTAACGCTCGACGAAAGCTCTTCGAGGCCAGCATTGCCTGTGGCAATGGCGCTAACACTGCTTGTTGATCTGCAATCACATAGAGAATAGACGCAAGTCCATGCGGCGTATGAGTAATGTGGAATAGGAATTTGAAAAAAAGTGTGGCCTACTTTTAGGCTGTCGTTTGAAATATGAAACAAATATGTTGCTGGATGAGTGGAAAGGGCTATTGATATGTGTGTGTGTGTGTGTGGGTGTGGGTGTGTGGCACAACCAAATAAACACACACACACACAAAGCATCAAATATCCACTTTAATTAAACAGACCTTGTGAGAGCGTAAAGAAGAATTGAAGCCTTTTTCATGTGTTTCCATGCGACATAATTAGTCTATTGGCTTTGCCGCATGCCTTTTTATTTATTATTGCTGCCACACAATCGACACCCACCCACCCCCCTTATACACAAATGCTGCGTTCAGTCCAGTCGGCAAATTAATTAAACATTGCAAACTTTCAATTAAACACTTATCCAGCCATTGGAATAAATATGAAAATGTTTTTGTTATTTATAATAGTATGTCAAGATCATGCGTTTGAATATATATGTTTATATATATATGAAAACAATAAATGAACTATTTTAAGCATAATATAGAAAAGTATTTTTCTTACAATTCTTAATTCGAATTTAGTTTGTCATGCTTTATTTTTATTGACTTTCTTTTCCCAGAAAAAACTTGATGATTTATTTTTCTAATGCTAAAATGTTATTTAATTGGATATTTCCTCTTTTCATATACAAATTTGAGCTAAAAATAACTGGAAAAGTTGTCTAATGCAATCAATAATTAATAATACTAAATTATAAACGATTAAATTTCATGATTTTCTATTATTAGTAATATACAAATTTGGAATGATAAGATTATTCATCAAATATAGTTCGAACTAAAATTGAGTCACAAGAATTCCGAAAAAAGCGAAAACTATAATTCTGTAATTCCTTAGAAATATTTACCTTATTTATCATTTTTTACTATTTTTTATAGTAATCGGATGACATTTTCATAATCTAGTTTATCATCTAGCTTACTTTTCGAATCGTTTCAAAGCATTTCGTTGAAAATTTATCTTTAAATATGTAAAAAAAAAAAAACTAAAAAAAGTCGAAATTCAAAATCATAATAAGAAGAATTTTGCCAACAAAAATTTTTGGTTTTCTTTTTTTTTTTTGTTTTTTTTTGGTAATCAAGTTGTATCAATCATGCCAAAGGCAACGAAAAAGACATCGCTAACTTCATTGGAGCAATACGAGCTGAATCAATGGCTGCAGGAGCACAACATCAATCCGACCACAATACGTCGCACCTTCACCGATGTGATGCCCCTGGCGCGCCTTCTGTCCCGCTACTATCCCGAGCTGATCGATGTGAACTACTATCCGCCCAGGAACAGTGTGCAGAGCAAGCTGGCCAATTGGAAGCTCTTCAAGGAGCGCGTTCTGAACAAGGTGGGAGTACGTCTGACACGGGATGAGATGGGTCGTGTGGCCCGCTGTGTGCCCGGCTCCGTAGATTTGTTGCTGTTCAGCGTAATGATTGCCCGTTGTCAAAATGCCAATAGTGATTGAAAGGCAAATGTATATACAATATACTTGATTAAAAATTTTTGGTATGGCAAAATTTACTTGAGGTGTCTCTGTTATTGTATTGCTTGGGGGAGGGGAGGGATTCTTGAGGAAATCTCCTCCTTTTGTTCTTTGACTTCTTGTTAACCTTTTTCAATCCATTTAAAAACCCTTTGAAAACTCACTCATTCCATATTTCTATACAGATTTTGATCTTTGTTTTTTTTTTTTTTTGGCATCATATCATCTTTTGTTTTCACTTCATAAACTATTTGTTCCGTTCAAACTCAGCAGATACTTTCAAAGCATGTGAAATTCATTAGTTACAAAATCTTATCCAAACCTTTTTATAAAACCCAAAAAAAAAAATAAAATAAATTTATATTAAATTAGATAAAGTAATTTTTGTAATAACAGTTTTTTCTTTTTTTTTTTGGCTATTAACCTTGTTTTGACAATTAGTTACCCTTAACCCCCTCCCCTCCCCCCTCAAGAGAAGAAGATATGCCGAAACTACCAAAGAAGACATCGCTCACCTCTGTAGAGCAATATGAACTGAATCAATGGCTACAGGAGAATAACATTAATCCAGCCAAATTGCGACGATCCTTCACCGATGTCGTGCCCCTGGCCCGACTACTCTCCCGCTATTATCCCGAACTGGTCGATGTCAACTTCTACCCGCCAAGGAATAGTGTACAGAGCAAACTCTCCAACTGGGATCTGTTTAGCAAGCGGGTACTAGTCAAGCTGGGACTGCGAGTGACCCGGGAAGAGATGGATCGTGTGGCCCGCTGTGTGCCCGGTGCCATCGATTTACTGCTGCATAACATCATGATTGCCCATCAAGCCAATCAGTATCATCGACGGCGGCAAGCGGAACAAGATTCGGACTCTACCCAAACTTATGATGAATACGACGACGATGAGGACTACAAGAATTGGGATGACGGGAACAAGATTCAGGACATGCAGAGTCATGCCAGTGGGCTGGCGGAGGCTGCTTCAAAGGGCTCGTCGCCAACTGCTTCTATTCTACAGGCAGGAGGCTCTCCCACTGGAAGTGCGAGTGTCGAGAGTGGTCCATCTAATGTGAAGCTCCGAAAGGCTGCCGCTGCTGCTGCTACTACTGGGGGAATGGGAAAGCAGCGAGCCACATCGACGCTTGCACGCAAGAAGTCCATGGTCGAGGACAAGGACATCGTCATGGTGAACGTGCGGAAACAGATAGGTGATCTTGTTTGTGAACTACCCCAAAAAATGGTTCTATATTCTGTCTATGAGCAGGCCGCCGACAACTTGCAACAAAAAAGCATTAAGATTGCCCGCTACCTGCAGAGGAACGCCCATCTGGAGAGCATGCTGCAACTGAAGGCGGAACGCATAGAAGAGCTGCAGCAACGGGTCAATATACTACAGATCCAGTCCAGGAGGAGCAAAGTACCTTGCCCCAACACGCCACAGGCTAAGCAGGCACCAATCAACTCATCATCGATCACACTTACATCATCATCGTTAACCTCGATCCGAATCGAAAGCGATTGCTATTGACCCCAATTTCCTCTTCTCTCACAAAATGGTGTATTAGCAATCCCAATAAAATTTTTAAGTACTATATCTGACTGAGTGCATCAACCAGATATAAGAGTTTCAACCCAATAGAATCATCTGACGCTAACGAATATTTCATTTTCCAATAAAAATAGACTTGAGTACTAACTAAAAAGACATCTAAAGTTTTATCTTGAAAGACATGTTTGAAATTCTTTAAGAAAAATGTGGGAATGCAATGCTAAATCAAGTCGATTGGCCACAAAAAATACTTGAGAAAAAGAAGGCTACGTGAGGGAATTGCTAAGCATCAATCTCATGCAGAATTTTAAGAGAAGAATTGAAAAAACTTTCCAAAACATCAATTTTTGGTCAATCTGCCTATATATTTCATCCTGTTTTGGATCGAGTATTCATCAGATTCCATACATATCTGTTTTCTGGTTTCTGGTTTCATTGTGGTGTAAAGTAGAGAGCTGCATGAATGGAAGCAAAGTCAAAGTCAAATGAATCCATTCGAATTGAATTCAAATAAATGAGTGACAACTACACAATGAAATGAATGAGTGTGAGTTTGTACTTGTCATATCTTTAAAAATACGTAACTCTGTTTAATGAAAGGCTTTAAATTGAGTGTCAAAACATCGAATTGTACTAAGGCACTCGAATCATTAGAATTATTCGAATTGACTCATTTTTATTGGGATGTTTAAAAGCAACAAAAACTAATTATTTTATCAAAAATGTAGGGAAAATAATAGCGAAATGGGGGCTATTAAAATTAAAATATCCTATACACCAAAAACTTTAGTACCCAGTTTTGGATTTGACAATTTGGGACAAATTTTGTAAAATCTATTTTTTCTAAATTAGATTCCTAGTTGCCACGAACCGTGAAAACATAAATAAGGCTTTCTAATATATTATAAAAAAAAAATTATATTCTTTAATCCATCATATACACAATGGATCTACTTTTTAATATACTTCACTATTTGGAAAAAAAATTCTTCTCTATCTCTGTAGGGGGTTTGAACCCGATAACAACAGTATTGTAGTCTGAGTAGGTCCCCTCTGAGCCACTGACCACACTAGTTTCGTTGTATAGTAATCACATATAGTTAAAAAATATACAATACAAATAAATGCTAAATACTAAAATCAGAATTGGAATTCGAATGCATTCGAATCATAGCAACTCATTGACTCACTTTCTAACTCATTCAATTCGTTTTGTTTCGTTTGAATGTTGTGCGACTGATTTTTACGTCGCACACTCATTTAGTTGAAGTCGATTTTCAAAGTCATTCAATTCATTTATTTGGTTTTGAATGTTGTTAACTCGAATTGATTTTTCTATCATTCATGCAGCTCTCTAGTGTAAAGATACTAAAAACTCTATCGTAGAGCCCTTTGAATGAATATGAAAACGTTTGCTTAACTATAGTAAGCTTTGGCTTTTGGGATTAATATTAATATTAGTATACATACATGTACATATATATGTAGTTTTCTTAGAACTTAGTAAGCCATTTCCAATTTTTGCTTAATGCTCAAAATACACATACATAAAAAACAAAAAAACAACAACAAAATCTCGTACATTTTCTACAATAATTCGACTGTTTCTCGATTTGAGAGCTGAGAATTCGCCCGAATCGAGAAACCGCCAATCCCAAACAGACGAATATATACCGAAAACTATGCATACCATAAGTCATAAGAATCTAACTGTCGAGGAGGTGGAAGAGGTCCACAAGTGGCTCAAGGAGAACAATATCAATATACAGAAATTGCGTCGCGATTTCTCGGATGTGATGCCACTGGCCGAGCTCCTAAAACGGGCCTATCCCCGCATAGTCGATCTCTATAATTACCCCAAGAAGAACAGTGTCCATCTGAAGATAATCAATTGGGAGACGTTCAATTTCAAGGTGCTGGCCAAGTTCAATTTGACTTTGAGCCGCGAGCTAATGGAAATGCTGGCCAATGGAGTGCCCGGGGCGGCTGAGGTCCTCATGCATGAGATCATACGTTTGGAGAAGCGTCAACGTTTGGCCGTGGAGCGGAATGCCAATATGCGCCGCGAGCAAACCTGGGAGGAGAACGATGAGGTGAAAACTGTGATCATCAGCAAACAGGTGGGCGATGGCATTGTGCAGGTGCCCCAGAAAATGATATTGTATTCCCTGTACGAGAAAATGGCGCGCGATGGCCAGGCCAAGGATGTGATCATTGATGCCTATCAGCAGCGATTGGCCCACATGGAGAACATCATCAAATTGAAAACGGAACGCATCGATGAGCTGCTCATGCAGATGGGCAAGTCGATGGAGAAGAAACCCATTATGTCATCGGGTACATCGGGCACTGTGTTCATATACGAAGCAACGGATCCACCACGTAGACGACAACCACCAGCTCCGGCTCCATCTGCTGAGCAATAGAATCGACCTCTTGGAGCTCTTTTATTTCATCGATCGGTTAGAAGTATTTCATCCGAACCGAATCTCAATCTGCTATATCAGAATTAGAATTTCATGTGTTTCAACTGTGTTGTGTGTACTTCCTGTTAAATCTAACTTAATTATTTTACAGTTCCTCGAGAAGTAAATCAAATTACTAAATTAACGTCGTACGTTCCCTATCGCTATCCTCCCTACCTCCCCCCTCTCCACCACATGCCACTTGAACATTTTCAACTTTTGACTTCACTGGAATAAAAAACCAACCCTTGAACATTGCCACACTCGATGTGTGTGCGTGTGTGTGTGTGTGTGGGCGTGTGTCGACACGCAATACAAGGAAATGCCTACGAAATGACTCAAATATGTATGCAATATCCCTTCACTTCAATTCGCACTAACTTCCCTCTGTAAGTTCATGACACTGTGCTACCAAGTTTTTGTTCCAAAGATTAAAGCAATTGAATCGACTTCCACCTCTCTCCTTCCCCATTCGACTCGTATATAATTAGACTTTGATTCCACGAAGTTAATTGGTCTTAAAGGACTCTGATTCCTTTCCAATTTATCATTTCACTTTAGTGATATGATATTGTCTAAGGCTAAACTGTTTGGAAATTCTTGAAGGCATTGTCAAAATTGATTACACATGGTTGAAATAAATTTTTCATGAATTTATTTTCGTTGAAAATGTATGTATAAAATGTGAAATTTCTCGAAAATGTCGATTAAGACATTTTGTAACGAAAACAATTTTCAGCTTGACGTCAACACACAAAAAGAAAGACACAAGAAGAGAAAAGCAAAGAAAGGGGAAAATGCAAATTGCATGAACTACTATTAGCAACTAAATTTGTTTATTAATAATGACGACGAACGGGACATGGACAGAATTATTTAGTTGATAGGGCAAAAATGTATGTGTAGGTGTTTATGACACACACACACACACCAAACGAGGGGTGTTTGATAAATTAAACAAGGCGAATATTTATGCTGTAATACTTTTTGTACTACCCTCGTACACAGTTAATGCAAAAGCAGCTGATATAAAAAAATAAACATCAGATAGCGAGATAAATATCAGCTATCAGACTATAAGATACACTCATATTCCCCAACTAAAAAGCATTTAAATACAATGTCAAGTTTTTAATTAATAAAAATGCTTAAATATATATATACATTTATTTATTGTCGCCACATTATGTCACTTGCCATTAGTTTTGCCTTATGCGAATATATAATGAAATCTATAGAAAGAGTATGGCAAAAAAACAAAACAAAAACTGAAAGTAATTCTAAGAAATTTTCGTTTCAAATTGGCTGTTTGTTTGCCTGAAAACGATTTTAGATAGCCAAATATATATATGTATATATGTATGTATGTATGTGTGTACCTCCTCCCTTGCCATATTTACTTTTCGTATACATATACATATGTAACTATGCAAATGAAATGTCTTTTGCAATTTCTCGAATGCAAAACTCAAATACAAAAGTCAAGAGAAAACAAATTGGTTTAATGTATGTACATACATATCTACAAATATTTGCATTAGGGTGCTTCAATAACTCAAATTATTCGATTGTGTAAGATAAACTTGTACATGAAATTGTGTTTTTGTTTAGATAAGATAACATGGCTAAAAAAAACTAGAGACGCACTAGTGTTACGACTTTTGTTTTAAATTTTGAGTTCTCATTGGCTATAAAGGCAACTTTTAATACTTAACTATATTTTCCAGAATATTTCAAATATGAAAACTATTATTGGGAATCATTCTATATATATATATAAGAACCATGAACGGATTTAGAAAGTATTTTTTTCTTAACAAATATAAAAGATTTTTGACTTAGTTTTCTTCTGACAATTTTGTCAGTTTATGAATTAAAGAAAACTGAACGAACACTTTGAAAATTCACTAAAATATGATATGAAATATCGATGTTCTGGGGGGTGTTCAGATCCTCTAGACTTCCCCTTTGCACTCGTGTATGATAAGAATAAACTTAACCAAAAAGAAGACATTTCAATACACTTAAAACCATGCCCAAATTACAGGATATCCCATAGTCGTCTTTACATCATTTACCATTCTGATGTATGTATGTTTGTATGTAGATTGAAACGCTTTTCATTAGTTGTCTACGTCAGCTTTGAAGTTCACAATCGTAAATTATTGAACGGCCTTCTGACCTGAACTACAACTACAACATTTATGATAATATTGGCATATATGTATGTATTTATATATACATCAAGTATACAGATTGTGTGCATATATTACACGGTGTGGATGGTAAACAATTTGTTTGGCTTTTAGCGAACGTTTCAAATGAAACTCATTTGGCTTACAAATTTCTTCCCACAAAATAAACAAAATCAAATAGAAGAAAGAATCTCATAAATGTTTTTCCATCTGACAATACAGAGCTACATACATATGAGATGACATTTCCATTAGTTTAAAAAAATAAGAGTCTGTTAACTGTTTAAACAAATATTTGCACCACACATTACTCTGTGTGTGTGTGTGTGTGTGTATGGGATGTGTTCCATTTTAATTGCGTTATTATAGTTAATATAATTAAAGGCAATTTAGTTTATTTTGCTTTTTTTGTTTGTTCGTCACTTAACGCCGATTTTCTTGCTTCTTTTGTGCCTAAAGCCTCTAGACCCGATCTGAGCGATCTGAGCGTGTGTTGAACCAGTTTGCTAGATTAATACATTTCGTATCTACATATAATATAATAATTGCCCTTGCTATTAGCTAGATACATGTTCCAGGTTTTTGCTCGAATCGTGTGATACCTTTGAGATACTTGAAACTTTCGTATCTAAAAACTAAACCTACACACACACACACATATTTATACACTTATATTCGTAAATTATTTAACGGTTTTTTCTATGGTTAAATCGAGCATAGCCAAAAAATATAATGATTCATACCTGCAATTAGAATAATGAACAGAAAAAAACAAAAAAAATTGTTAAAAACCGACAAAAAATGAACAAGTCATGGCTATGTGACAATAATTTTTGTTTTTTTCAGTTTTACGATAAAAGTCAAAAAAACAAAAAAATTACAACAACAAAAATGGATACTAAAGGCAATTAATGACTCATTATATTATACAAAAATTTTCCATTTAGATGATATAGCAATGAAATGTATTTTCGTCTATGTATTAACTATGCGAATTTTGATGTAACATCAAACTAAAAGTTCCCACTACTAAAATTATATATAATTTACGATATATAACTACATGATGAAAAGAACCCAATCCCATACATAATTATATATCTGAAGTAGTCGGATTAATCTTCTAGTTCTTTTTATACCATACACCCATATGGTGAAATGGTATATTAAAGTCGCCAAAGTGTATGTATCAGGCAGAAGGAAGCTTTTCCGAACCCATAAAGTATATATATTCTTGATCAGCATCAACAACCGAGTCGATCTAGCCATGTCCGTCTGTCCGTCCGTCCGCCTGTCCGTCTGTCCGTCCGTCCGCCTGTCCGTCTGTCCGTATGAACACCTAGATCTCGGAGACTGTAAGAGCTAGAGCCACCAAATTTGGTATGTAGACTCGTGTAGTATGCTATTCCAGCTAGAGACACAAAGTTTGGTATGTATATTCGCTTAGTAAATGCACACATTATGTATGTGTAAAGATTTTGCCATGCCTCTTTCCGCCCCCGCAATTTGAAAAAATTCGATTATCTCCCGTAATTTTCTACTTTGTGCAATTAAAGGCACACATAAATTTGATACTAATATCCAGCAAAATACCAAATTTGATCAAAATCGGACAGAAAACAGTCGAGTTATGCATATAAACGTTTTTCCATAAGGCCGGAGTTGGCCGTTGGCTGGTGGGGGCGCCAGGGTGCTCGTTTGATTGAGTGAGCGAGATACTAAGATATGCTTGTAAGAAGCATGTGAAAATGCATTTGTTTAATCAATTTGAAATATTTATTTTACTGGTGTATGGTATACCTAAGTCGGCGAGACGACTTACTTACTTCATTTTCCCTTTGTTTAGTCTCAATTTAGATATAAAATTCTTATCTTATAAGTTTTACATAGTCACTTCGTTTTGTCTAGGTAACTGAAGAAACTGGAAAATACACACCATTTGGTTATTTCATTTTTATATTTGAAATATCATTCTTATTATTTTTAAGAGTGAATTTCGAATTGTGATAGTCGGAGAAAAAGGTGACAAAAATCTTAAAAAATCAATAAATTCTATTCTCAAATTGCTGAAAAATTAACAGAAATCTTTAACCATAGGAATCTGAAAATGTAATTCATAAAATTCAGTTGATATTGATTACTTAAATTTTCATTTATCTAAAGAATGACTAAAGTTTTTCTGATTTATTTTGATTTTCTGATATAAAATCATTCACTTGGTAAAATTGAATATTACAATTTGGAATTTAAATAAGTTTTAATTCTATTTCAATTAGAAGAAATTATATTATAATATTTGCACACATTTTCTTGGAATGTCGATGAAATTTTAAGCACTATACAAATTGTATATTATAAACCAAAACGTGTTACTCACTTCAACAATGTATAGACGAAAACTGAACAGCAGAAAGTAAATAAAAACCAAAACAAAAAACGAATTATATATACTTATATGTGTACATATATATCTCCCGTACATCTGTATGTTTCACAATTTCTAAGTAAGAAGTAACCCGGCAGATCGGTAGAAACCGACTGAAATATATGCACACGTTCAACGAGAATTGAAGCTAGTCCACTCGGTTGTTCGTACATAGGTTAAATTATAGAAATCCATTCGAATGACAAGACCAGGCCGAGGCAGAAGCCTCAACGACATCATCATCATCATCATCATCATCATGATCGTCGTCATCGTCATCATCATCAGCTGAGACTCAAGCCGGGGAACCGAGTCAAAGTATCTACACATCGAAACTGATAACTATTCACATAGGTTAAGAGATAGAGAGAGAGGGCTAGAGTGAGAGAGAGGGATATATATTGAATCAATTGAATATGAAGTGTGTTTGCACATTCGCGGCTCGTTTGGCTTCAGCGTAATCGTATTATCAAGCACGTAAACATCATGTATATATTTGATTGAAATATGAATTTGTTGGTGTATTTTTAATCTGAATAAGATTTAGTATGACAACTTTTGTTGTAAATTAACTTCATCTCATTCTCACACAAACATACTCTCTCTCTGTATCTCTCAGTTAGTTTCATTCATTGTAGAAGAACCGGAAAAACCTGGCACAATCGAATCGAATCCCAAGCACTTGTTAGATTCTTCAAAAGATCAGAAATTGAATTGTAATTACAAGAATTCAGTAGAAAATTTTAGTTGTTTATAACGCCAAAAAGTAGGCTAGCATTTTGTTAATAAAATAATAACTTTTGGTTGAAGATATATAGATATGTCTTCAAGGTGTCAACAAATTGCAATTGCAATCAAATCTAGAACCTATAATAAACATTTGACCCATTTGAGTTATCGCTGAGAGCAAAATAATAATGCTTAAAGCAAAGAAAAGAGAAGATGAAGAGTACAAATTGTAGCAGAGTCAAACTGTAGATGAGAGATGGTGGGTAGGTGGGTGGGTGGTTGGGTGGTTGGGTGGTTGGCGGTTGGTTTTCGCGCCGTTGCGACTCAATCAAAGCGAATGCACTCAAAATATTTCACAACACACACAACAAATATGAGGCAGAGATTCCCCCGTTGATACAGAGCATCGTACACAGAGTCTATGGAATAACGGTGGCCCCTCCCCTACCCCAACAATGCAAGGCAATTGCACTGATTGCATTAATGCAACAGCAGTTGAAAAAATGTGCTATGGAGGCTGCAATGGGGGAAGGGGGATGTATGACACGCCATCACAATGGGTTATGCCTATCTCAACTTTAGCTCTAGGCATTCCTAATCACAGCTTCATCTCTCCACATATAAATCCTTATCTTAATCTATAAATAAGCCCTCTTAATCTCTTACTTTATCTGCTTGTACTTGGTACTTTGCCTCTATGCACTTTGCAATGATTGCACATAATTGAAGAACTGACCTAAGACAAGGCAATTGGATATCATTTGAAATGTTATCTCTTGCTCTATGCAGTACCCAAGTATATAGCTTTTTGATCTTGATAATGAAACGATTTTAGTTAATCCATATATTTCGACTCTCTCTCTGATATTGTCGATTTATAGGTAGCAAATCAAATTTCAAAGCTGAAATTCTGCAGCTGCTTTGGGCGTAATGCCAATCGATTATATCACACATGGAAACCAGAGTCAATAGCCAAAACAAAGACAAAGAAAGGCCATAAATGACAACAACAGAGGCGTCAAATGATGGAGTGAGAAGGGGTCTAACCATCTTGAAATCAAACGAACATCAAAATGGCATATCAATTTTTATCTTAAATCTTTTTCGTGCCATAAAAAGAAATGTCAAAATTACTCTATGTAATGTCTTTACTTAACATGGCTTAAAAGCATAGTTGGCCATAATCAAACGTACATACATGCTTATAAGAATCGTAATGAAAATTGATGATATGGCAAATTCAGCTCGAGGCAAGCCACGTGACTAGCAACAAAAACCTGGCATTGGCAATCAATTAGTTGGATATTAAATGGGCCAAGTTGGCAAATACTTGGCTAAGACTTAAGACCATGTGGAAGCCAACTGACTGTTTGACTGTTTGACTGACTGACACTTACCTTTTCAATGTGTCGCCGCCATCGCCATCGATTTCATCCAATTGCAGTTGCAACATCAAATCATCGTTCAGCAATAGAACCACCGGAGTGGGCATAATCTCATCCAGACGACGATTATGCCCTGGAGCTTTGGACAAAATGTTAATGGCAGCCGATGTAGACGACCACGATGAGGCGCTCGATGAGGAACAAGAGACGGCCGATGAAGTGGAGGCTGCCGACGAGGAACTTGATCTGGAACAGATGACAGCTTCAGCTGTTGGGGATTCTGGTGATTCCAGAGCCATGGCCAATTTGGGGGAATGTTTGTTTGAGCCGAAACTACGTCGTATGGACTGCAGGCTCTGACGCAGGAAGGACTCCCTCTTGATGTTGGCACTGGAACGTTTCACTGTCCCCGTTTCCTTGGATATCGCCGTTGTTGTTGTGGTCGTTGTTATTGTGGCTGCAGCATTCTCAAAGTGCACCTTGGCTGGCAGAGATTGAGGACGCGGCAACGAGCCATGGCCATTTGTGGCTGTTGTCTCAAGTATTTCCTCGTACTCATGTAGACGGCTGGTGGATGTTAGAGGCATGGGGAGGGGCAAAAACACAGGCTGCTTGCGCCGCAGAAGCTTCTCTTCGGGCTCAGCTAAATCGCCCTTTGCCTTGTCTTTGGCATTGGTTTTCGACTTGATCTTTGGCTGCTTTGGTGGCTTCTCTTTCTTGGGCTTCTTCAGACGCCCTGCCCTCTTTTTGGACCAGCCTTTGTCTTTGTCTTTGTCATCTTTATCTGTTGCCTGAGCCAAAAATATGGACTCGATATTATCGAATGGTTGCAAATCGGGCGATTGCAACAGATCCGCTGATGGTACACTAACACTGGACACCTTAGATCCTGCCCGACCATTGCCATTATCATCTGTATTGCTATTATTGCTATTATTATTATTATTGTTATTGGCTCTTTCAATAAAACTATACGATTTGATTAGAAATAGATTTGATTTGTTCTTTTTGGCCTTTAATTGTTGCAAAGTGGTTTCCTCCTCTGTCGCTTGAGTGGCAACCGCATCAGGATCAGGCTCAATCTCTGGCTCTGGATTTGCCTCCACTTCTAGTTCTTTCGACTTGGTCATATTTTCGTTGACTTCCTCACTGACTATATCCATTGTGTTTAGTTTTTGTTTTTGTTTTTTTCTGCTTTTTATATCACACTTTAATCATCAGCATCACTAAGTTAAGTATCTTCACCTCCCACAGGGCACTGAAATGGGCACGAGATAATGTTGAAGCTATTTTTACACACACACACACACACACACACACACACACACACACACTCAAGTAATGGATAATGAATGCATTTTGAGTGAGAAGAAAGAGTGAGATAAAGAGAGTCAACAGATAATTCCATGATGAACTTAAGATTCATTCCTATTTAGCACCAACTGACGTATACGTAATATTTAGTAATTCAGTTTTAATCAAAACTCTTTTGAGTTTAGTTTTCAAACCAAAGGGTGAAGAGAGAAAGAGAGAGTTAAAAGATCATGGAATTAACCCAACTCATTCATCTAGATTCATTCTCTTTACCTTTACGTATACGTAATATTCTGTAAATCAATTCTGCAAAAATCGAAACTTATTTGGGCAGATATCTCTTTATTTTCAGAATATAGAAGTTTTTATACCCTTGCAAAAAGGGTATTTTAATTTTGGTCAGAAGTGTGCAACGCATAGAAGGAAGCATCTCCGACCATATAAAGTATATATATTCTTGATCAGCATGACGAGACGAGTTCAAATGGCCATGTCCGTCCGTCCGTCCGTCTGGATCAACGCAAACTCCTCCTAGACTGTTAGAGCTACAGAGTTGAAATTGCATGTGGGCTTGTATATACTGCAGGCGTTGTATATCTCGGATTCAGCCGAATCGGACCACTATATAATATAGCTCCCATACAAATGGCAAAGTCACGAACAGTGACTTTTCTTAATAACTTCGTTATTTTCTGAGCTATTGTCGTGAAATTTAATACTGGTGAGTTAATTACACATTTAAACGACTATGCCAAATTTGATCAAGATCGGGTGACTATATCATATAGCTCCCATAGGAACGATCGGTGGAAAACAGTGACTTTGATCAAAATCTTCGTTCATTCCTATGCTAAGATTGTAGGCCGTTCTTTCGGAAATATTAGCCCTTTTAGCTCAAACGTTTTTCCACTTTGATGGCTATAGGTAAGGAAAAAGTTACCAAAAAAGTTGCAAGGCTATACAAACTTTGACGCGGTCGAAGTTAGCCCCGGCCCTCTGGTTTAATATAGAATTTTAGCCAATCTATTGTTCTCTTCTCTAAGTGGAGAATCGCTTCATCTGTTTATTCGTTTGGAATGGGCAAATAGAGAAAAGGGTGAAGAGTGCGGGCCATAACCATTTTGGCGGTTACCATTTTGAGTGAGTGAATTCACTTCTCAATGTCATTTAACGTGAAGTTGGCGCTGAGCTTCAACAAAGTTCAACAAAATAAATATGGCACTTCATCTGCACGAACGAGAGAGATGATCGACTAAGGAATACTCTACTTGAAAGCACATATCTCTACATTCCAATCAATCGGCATAGACCAGTTTGAATTGGTTTATTTTCTATTTTAAATTCACCCTGAAGACAGTGTAAAATGAGATCTTGACTTTTTGGCCAACAGCTGATTCTCCGCATAAATGACTGACAGCTTCCTCTTGCTCTTGCTCTTGCTCTTCCTCTCCCCTGTTGACATTGGCCCCTTATGGGCTTTATGGCCCAAATGGCTCTCTCTCTCTCTCGCTCTTACTCACTCTCTGCTGCTTACTTTGTTAGGTGATTTTACCGCCCGTTGGGCCTGTTGGTATTAGAAATTGTTGCTAGTCGCTGCCGTTGCCTGCTCTGCCTCTCTGTCTCTCTCTACCTTTGGCTTTGTCAATTGTTTTTGCTATTTCTTTGCTTTTTAATTTTTTTGCATTTATTTTTGGCCACGACACACACACACACACAGTCAACGGCAACAGCAACAGCAACAACAACGGCAAAATCCGCCAACAATTTCCGTCACTTATGCTTTATGATGTCACTTGGATCTCTGCACCTCCCTCCCGGGTGCCCCCACCAATTGGCCAAATCGGCAAACTGTTTGCCGCCGATTGCCGTTACTTTTTGGTTACTGTTACTGTTGTTGTTGTTGTTTTGTCACTTTTATTTTGCTGTTAACGTTTAACCAACTAACTTGTGGCAATTTATAAACATTAACACAAATAGCTTTTATTTGTTGATAAATTTTGTTGTATTTTTCCTCTTGTTTTTCTTTTTTTGCTTTTGCTGTGGTGTGTTGTTTTTTTTTACAGATTGCGAACACACACACACTCACATACACATGTATAAAGCACACAAACAAAAAACCAAAACCAAAAAAAAAAAAATAATAATAATAATACAACGAAACGTAAAAAGAAACAGAAGAAACTGAAATGCGTGGAAAATGTGAAAGCTCGCGCAGTGCTCCGCTGCCGCCCGTTCGCGTTGTCGTTCGCTTTCGCACTGAATTTTGATATTGAAGCAACGTTGCGGCCCCAACGACCTGGCTGGGTAGGGGGTAGGGGGTAGGGGGCAGGGGCAGAGGCGTTAGCGGCAAACCCTCCACAGCTGAGAATCGAGCACTTCTTCAAAAAATGAATGGCAAGTGGTTAGACAGGGGGGGAGGGATAAGCGGTTTAGCAGCCAAAGAGGGGAAGTGAAATGCGGTATCGCTCTTATCGAAATGTTTTTGTTCTTCTCTCTCTCTCTATGTCTGTCTCTTTCTGCTAGCTTGACTAGCCTTAATGGCATTTTGTAGCTGGGCATCTGTGACAGGTTAATGATTATAACTGAAATTGCCAGTTGGTTTCATCTTTCTTTATTTCGATACCCTTTCTAAATATAAAAGACTATATAAGTAGTCATTATCTCTCTCGTCTGTGAGAACTAAAAACAATGACAAACAATCTTATGATAGAACTAACTTACTTCAAGAGTCCCTTAAAAGAAATATTAGAATTGGCTATGGCCAATATTCAAGTTCCATTATAGATCAGCATGGAAGTACGACTGATTCCCCTTTGGTAAAAGAAAATCTGATCTAATGATATGAAATATGGCCAATCAGAGTCGAATATACTTATGGAACAGCCCATGGAAAAGGTCCAAATAACCCAAACGATCCCTTTTTGGTAAAAGTAAACCATAAAATTAAAAAAAATATTTGCACTCATTTTTAATCTTGACTCATTTACAGCTTGATGAAGTAGTTTTGTATAAATTCTGTAATGAAAGTAATGAGTTTTCCATACTATTACCTAGGGATCACTCTTTCATAAGTATATCTACATACATACAGGGTGATCCATTTCGAATATCATGAGGCAGAGAACGTGTCAATATATTGCAATGATTCAAACATTTGTTTAAAAAGTTGGTCTATGATACTCATATCAATAATGAAATATCAAAGAAGCTAACACCGGCTATGCCGAAGTTTATATACCCTTGCAGTCCTTGGTAATAATAATTTTACATGTTCAAAATTTGTTTTCTGCAACTCAATTCATCAATATACAAACAACAATTACTCTCTATTTTACAATTTGTTTTTCTTCTTCCCTTATTCCCAAAGCAAAGCAACGCACGCATACACATACAGTTCATGTAGCGTTGCGTCTGTGTGTGTTATATTTATCCGATCACATTCAAATTTTGGGATCTGGGGTTTTATATCCAATATTATCACATATGTAAATTTCATAGCATACTCCGATTTTTATGAAAATGTTTCTTCTAGTTCTTCTAGAGCTATATGATATAGTGGTCCGATCCTTATGAAGTTCATACTTTATTTTTCCCGGGTAATAAAAAACCCCAAAACAAAATTTCAGACCGATAGCTCTTAAGACAGCTGAGTAAAACGCATACGCACAGACGGACGGACAGACGGACATGGCTATATGAACTCAGCTTCTCATGCTGATCAAGAATATATATACTTTATGGGGTCGGAAACGTCTCCTTCTGTGCGTTACAAACATCTGACCAATTTTATAATACCCTCTGCAAGGGTATAATGATCTTGACTCTATTCATGTGAAATATTATGAGAAAAAACAGAGTATTTATTTAAATATTTACTTATAAAGTTGGTCTATGACATATAATAAGGATTGCAATGAAGTAGAAAACATAGATCATGAGGCAAACCAATGGCTTAAGATATTTTTATGATTTAAACATTTATTTCAAAGCTTAGTTTATTAAACTTTCTGAGGATTGAAATGAAGTAGCAACAATGATCTTGGTTCCAAACATATCAAGAGGCAAAATATATATATGAATCAAACATTTATGCCACTTATTGAGGCTTGAAATGAAGTAGCAGCTGCCCTCATCATGCCAAATGATCTTAATTCTTCGAAGTAATTCAAGACTTGAATGATATTTGATTTCAAAAAGACGTGCCACAATCTTGGCAGACTAAAAGGCAGTGGAAGTCAAAGTCAAAGACCTTGATTTTGTGAATGGATCACCCTGTAAGTTTCATGAAAACGATAGCTCGATCAGTGAATAATATCCAAAAATATGTATATAAATCTTAGCATAATTAATAAATTCTAGCATTCGATAAATAAAAATAAATTGGATAAGCTGATTAAACATAAAGTGAATACAAAAAAAAAAAAAAAACACACTCCCTCAACGTGTTTTCTTTTCCTTTCAGCACTTTTTTGCTAACCGATTTCGATTTCGACTGACCGCAAAAAAGAAAAAGTATTGTTAATATATTTGTATATATTTTTGTATAAAACCTCGTATGACTTTTATGTAGTTTGTTAGCTTTTGGCTTTCTTTTGCAATTTTGCAGAAATAACCGTGGCAGAGTCAGGGCCTGGCAAAGCCGCCGCCGCCGCCCCACAGAAAAAACCGCAAAATAAATAAATTTCTGTCTTTTTTTTTTCGTTTTGTTGTTTTGTATTATAAACTGCTCGTAATGCTATCAAAGAAAATAAAAAAGCCAGTTGACCAAGTGACCAACGAATCCAATCAACCAAATAACTTACAAACCACCCAATCGACTTAATCATTTATTTACATGGAAATACATGACGAAAGGGTTTCGAAAGTCAGAGACTAGATCCCTTAGAGGGTTAAGTTAAATATGTTTCTTTTCTAAACCCTTGGCCACGTCCATGGCCAACAATTAGGCAACATTAGCTCAACTTTTACCATATTAAATACTCTTTTGATAAAAACCCATAGATAACTTATCCACACGCCCCATTTTATGTGTGTGTAGTTGTTGCTTTTGTTATTGCCAATACTCCCCCTAAAACTGGTCCGCGGGGGGGTTAGGGGGACTGACGAGGGGAACTGACAGTGTCAGCAAATGTCGATGACAATTTTGTCCTCGCCATCAAGTTCAACTTGAGGTGGGGTTAAATGCAATAAAAATACAAATAAAAATAACCCACACAGCAACAGTAAAGCGTTTGAAAACAATTTTTCATTTAAATTTGATCTAATATTCAAGTTGTTGTTGTGGTCTCTTGACGCCAAGGGGGCGTCTCCCTCCCTAAAACGAGGGAAATTTGAGAAGATTTTCATGAACAACATTTAGAAAAAGTGTATTTAGTAAGGCTTTCATTGCTGTCAAGTCATTTCTTAAACACACCTTTTCTATATCAACGAAATTTAACTTTTTTGCCCATCTGGGCCCTATCATTTTGTCGTATGACTAACATATGCAGGTGCTTGGGCTCAGCCATGATAACCACCAGCAGCAGCAGCAGCAGTAGTAACCAAATTATGATATACAACAACTACAACAATAAATATGTATGTGCTACGACATCACACCATATGTATATACATACATACATTGTACATACTCCTACACATAATTCATAAAAATTAATTTATACTTGAGACTCGGGCAAAGCAGTATGACAAACGAGCTCTGCCAGACGGGACAGTTCTACTAATCTTTGTCCACATGTATGTAGATACGTATACACACTCATAAATACATGTACACACATATCGTACTTTATATATGTATGTATGCACATACAAAGTTTGTTGTTTGTCTGACAATATCAATAGGCTCAAATCGGAAGTATTAATGAAGAAGCAAAAAAAAAAAACAGAAATAAAGTGCTGATTGATTGAAATGACAGAAAGAAATCAGCATACATACATATATTTTCAGGGATGCAGACGCATAATGTTGAGAAGAATATATTAACACGATCCCATTAGGATGTTGATGTAAAGTCCATCTCCATAAGATATTCAAAGAAACTAAAACTAAAGTCAAAATCTTAACCAAATCAACTCTTAATACTCATAGAGCCTATAGAAAATTTGTTGTGCGAGGCTTGTTCTCGCTTTGATTGGAGTAAGCAAATGATGCTTCAGGAGATGTTTATAAAATTGTGAATGGTTATGAATCATGGCTCGATCGTGAGCCAAAGCCAACAAAAGTTGTGCCAACAAGAAGGGAATGGTCATTGGTTTTCTCTGGAGAATGGCTCATTTAGCCACTGTGTCACTAGAGATACTTGGAGAAACTTATGAGTGGTAAACGACCCTTCAATTCGAAGGATCTTTGGAGAAAGACTTAAAGCTAACGACCAAAGACGAATCATTCTCGATCAAGATAATGCGAAGTCTCTCACAACTCGGCAAAGAGGTGAACTTTTAGGCTGTGAAAATATCGAATTGGAAACTTTCCTGTCTTACAATCCTAACTTGAGTTGTTTTTTAAACCCTCACATCAAAATAAAATTACAAGATCAACGTTTTTAGAGCCCCAAAAAATCAATTGAAGAGTTCAAAATTCATGTTTTTCAGGTGAGAAATGGCAAAAACTGATGTGACAAATGGCCTAAACGAAAGCAAAAGTTTATTGAACATCAGCGAAAAAATATTGAAAGACAATACAAATATATTCATTTTAATAATTCATTTCATATTCATTTTATGAACTAATTTTCTCATATGCTATTCCCGAAATATATTTACTTTTTGATTTTTGAGTTCGTATTTAAGGCATATATTAAAGGTTTTCGCTCATTTTTCCTTGCCATATTATATTATCACCCATCAAACTGTATAACTATGTATATAAAAATTTCTCAGCTGAAAAGCAATCGCTATAACTCTGTAAAGAATTATAGAACGAATTATAGAAATTTAAGAACATTGTACTATCAAAGAGCAATTAAGCAAATAATGAATTGAATTGAATTGAATTTTTGAATCAATTTTGAAGCCTCCTCCGACTTACCAATGATCAAGAATGAATTATGAGTGAAATGATACTGTCTGTGTGCAAATAAACAACAATTTTCACAGAATGATTATCATGTTGTGTTTAGTGATTAAATATTGGCAACTATTTAACTATGATAATAACTCTTGCATTCTCAATGACCACACAGAAATTGTTGTGACAGATCGCTTTTAATGCGCAGCTAAATATTTAGACAATTTATAAACAACAATACCACCATAAATATATATATATAGAAGCATTTGGTCTATATGTATGTGTCCTCAATTATAATCTCAAATACATATATAAAAGCGAATAAAAGTGAAAAAAAAACCATTTCGCAGCCTCCCATGATGATGATGATGATGATCATCATCAATGGGTAAGCTTTAGTGTGCTATCAGTCACGACGGCGACAATGACGATGACGATGACAAAAGAACATCCATCTATCTATATGTTATATAGTATATAACATTTTGCGGGCACTAAATTGAAATCAAATGCTCCAGAAATGGGGTCATTCTGTGTGCAAGTGTGTGTTAATGAGGTAAACACTCTACACACACACACACACAGGTATTCTATACTCGTTGAGTAGTCAGAGAAATCTTTTTTGAATAGCATTTTGTGGTAAGAAGTACACATTACATTTCGTATTGCAAGCAAAACGAAGGAAAGCGTATTAAAAGAACAAAAGAACGAAAAAGTAAAGAGCAGACCAGAGAAGAACAAGGTTCACATTGGTCATGATGATATTTAAATACCCTTATCAATTGTATCCCACATGGCGGATGGGTAATGATTTTTCTCTTTCTTTTTAGTTTTTAAAAATAAAATTTGTATGCTCAAAAATGATTGTTTATTAAGGGTAATTTTTGTCCTTTAGTTTTATTCTTAGGTGATGATAGGCGGATCTCGCGCTGCCCCTTAAAGTATGTAATTGTTTTATTTCCAACAAATTTAGAACTTAAAAATTGTCTATAAGCAATGCTGGTCTAGAGAAATATTTTGTATCGAGAGGCTATTTAAAAATTGTTTGATATATATTTTAAAAAAGAGAATTCTCGTACTGCTTATAGCATACTTTAGGGAGCAAAGTTCCCTCACAAAATTTCCAAAACTATAAGAAAAATGTTTTGATTTTAAATGATTCTCTATGAAAATTGAATATTGTGAATGGCTTCCCATTTTAAGCCCTTGAAGGTGCGAGGAGTGAAGAGGGGCAACTCACCTGGAATGTTTCCTTTTGCCATTGTCATGGTCACTAAACGAACCAGTTGTGGCTAGTTGAGTTAATCTGCAATATGAGACATTTTAAATGAATGAAAAATCAAATACGCAAACGTAAAAACAGAAAAAACAAACAAAATATATAATTCTCAATTATACAACACGCTCTTTGGAAAAAGGTTACACACATGTATGTATGTATGTATGTGTGTGTGTATGTAACCAAGTCCCCCCCCTCTTTACCTTGATTTTGTATTTGCACAAAGATTTTTGCCAAATTTACGCAATAATTTTACATGCTGATGCTTTTGATAAAAGTTTTCCAAACACTTTTTGCACTTTTTGTGAATTTTGGTTTGATTTTATGGAAGCACTTTTTTACAAGTAATTCAATCTTATTTGTTGTTGTTGTTTTTGTTTTTTGTTTTTTTTTTCACCCGCCTCACAGACGATGTCTTTGGGAAGACCAAAACACACAAAAATTTGTCGACTACAGCGAATTGTTTAAACAAATACACATAAAAACAAAAACAGAGCACACACTTTTACTTGCACATATGTGTGTATATGTATGTATGTATATGTTGAGAGCAAGAAGAAGAAGCATTAAATTAACACCGGACGAAAGAAGAAGCCCAAGGAGAAAAAAACGACACGCGCTCAAATTGTATGCCCAACAGCGACTGCTCTGCCTCTGCCTTATGGCCAGTGCCTTTGCCTTTGCCTTTGCCTGTGCCTTTGCCTGTGCCTATGCCGTTCCCTATGCCATTGCCTGATTATGACATTTTCATTTTGCTCCCGTTCTCAGTATTCTCAGTGTTCTCTGTGTTCTGGTTCTCCCTTCTGTTTCGTTTGCTCACATTCTCGTTCTCTTTTCGCCGTGACAGACTCAATGCCGGTATTTGTTAATATGCAGCGCTGTCAGAGACTCACACAGCTGATTGCGAAAAGGTGCTGGCGGGGGTAAGGAGACCAAGCAATGTGCAAGCAACCCCCAAAATGAGCAAAACACACACACACGAACACACGAACACACAGACTACAGCTCTTCTGTATACATACAAATGAAGCAAGCATTCGTACATAGCCATTAACAATTTGCATCAGGGATATGAAAATTAGTATTGTATGGCACTTTATATACCCTGTATTCTAATTTGTGTAACTAGGTCTGTGAAATGAATGAGCTTTATCCCCTTAAGTATGCAATAAAAGATTCTAGAACTCGCTTTTTGTAATAAATGCCAAATACACAAATATTCTTTTACAAATAGATTACATTTATAGCATACTTTAGGGAGTCTTAGCCATCTTAATATGGGTCAATTCTCTTTTATCTTTTATGTATAGCTTAGGCGGTTCTAGGGCTATGAAATGAGGCCCCACAAGGTATGCAATAGGCTGTCCAAGAATTTGTTTTTTGTAACATATCAAGAAATTTGGAAATTAATTGTGAATAAAAAATAATCCTCGAAGCAAGCATCCTTTATAAACCGTTTTTAAGCCACAAGGCAATACGAAAGGTTAAATAAATAAATAAATTGCTTGTCTATATAGATTTGCATATAAAGTTTTTCCATTTCACAGCCCCAGATCCGACTATGCCCTCTTCCCCCTTTGTAATTGCTATAAACAAACTGATTATCAAAACTAAATTACTCGCATTTGCTTTTGCTTAATGGGCAACGAAATCACCCACCAGAAACGGTCAGGTAGGAGTAGGTAGTGCAGAGGGGGAGGGGCGGCCAGGGGAAGTCAACCACCCTCACTCAAAAGATGTGTGTGCCCAGAGCTCAAAGCTACCCACACGAACACACACACACACATACGAATGATGGAGATGCTTTCTCTTTGGCTTGCCGGCGCATTCTCTTGCCCAGCCAGAGAGTACAATGAGATGAAGAGAGCACGCGAGAGCGGAATCAGCTGCGCATGCACACAAAAACAATGCAAATATCTGCAGCATTAGGGTGGACAAAAAAAAAAACATATATGGATAATATTAAAAACAAAATTCTTTACGGGGGCTTCTAAGTTTAGCATTTGTAACTAACTCAGAAGAAGTTTCAACTAGTATTCGCCATAGAGACATTTAAGCATATGTATCTATGAAAGTTTCCAGCCTAATGAGAGCTTTCTCTTGCAGAGAGCGTAGATGGTAAGCCGATGAGCGGAAGGTAATCTCGGCCCAAAAACCGAAGGTCAAACTTGTATGTATGTATGTATGTATGTACCCCCCTCTGCTGACTGCTGCCCGCTACTCACCGCCCACCGTCTTACGCCATGTGCATCTAATCACAATCACATGGATTGCACATTTAATTTGTTTATCGAAGAAAACAGTAAAAATAAACTGATATGAAACAAAAGGCATTGCAATAAATTAATTGGCAAACGAATTCACTGAGTATAAATCACCAATTTAACGTCACGCTATGCGCCCCCCAAAAAAAGAAATAAATTTTTGGGTGAATTTACTTAACAATATTACATTAACATGACCTTGCCATGATTGGCCAAAAGGCACTCGAACGTGGCAAAGGGCAAAACACTGAGGGAAACTTTCAGCTTACCTCTCCTCACTGGTGCTAAGGCCCACCGAAGCGGTGGTCACTTTGATGGTCTGTCGTATCAAAGAGCCCAAGACACTGCGGGTCTGGTGGGTGGGTCGACGACTTGGATCTGTGTTGCAGCGGGGACGAAAGAGCTCATTGAGATGCGCAGAACGATTGGCCGGAGGTCGCTTGCGCAAAGGTCCTGGCGATCCTGCTGCTCCGTCTTGTGGTGGTGTCAACGAATTGGCCCGCTCACGTCGGCTTGGACTCTGCGGACTATGCGAACGCTTAGACAACCGCTTATACATGTCGACACTCGTCAGTCGGCTTCTCGTGCTTTTTGGTCTCTATCGATAAAACACTGCGAAGGGACGACACCGACAGAACCAGAATCAGAACCGCACTGTGTGCTGCTAACTGTCAGCATCGATGGGTCGTCGGTTGTCTGCCAAAATGCACAACAACTGAATGGCACACGGCATTTCTATTTTGTTGACAAAATTGAATTAAATACTTGGCATAAAAATAAAAAACAAACAAACAAATAAACAAACTAGCAAGCAGAGGCAAACGACAATAGAAAACTGAAACAAAAAAGAAGAAGAGCCAAACAAGTCAAGGCGAAACTTTCCACATATACATATGTAGGTATGTATATACCTTATATACCTATCTAACCAAACGCCTACCCTAAGGCTAAGCAATTGCAATGACTATTGCAAAAGTTGTTTAGCTTTTCAGTCACTAACCTTCCATAACCCTTTGCAATTAGCCAGGTATTGGGTTAGGCAGTTGGAAAAAAGGCAAAAAACAGAGATATCCAAAACTCATAGACTCATAGACTTTTAAATCATTCGTAAAACACATTGAATAATATTCAAAATTAACATGTAAATAGAAAATAACGACTGAATTCTGTGAATATGGAATATTGGTTAAATGGAACAACTTGGTCAAATTGGTTAAGGGCTACACCAAAACCTGTTCAAGGCCAAGAAAATGCTGCAAAATTGAGCGAGATCTTTATGAATGCATTTTGGAGTTTATTCAAATGGATTTTAGACAATTTCAGTGGCTATATCGATATGGAGAATCTGGAGTTATACAATATTTAGAAATAAAAGACAATTTATTGTTTTTGGATTAATTGGTAATTTTCTTAGTTGTTTTTTTTTTTTATTTATTTTTTGTTGTTAATTTTGTGCTAATTATCATTCAGTTTATATTGGATTTGTTGTATTTGTTGAAAAGTTTTCATCATTTGTTCATCGTTCATAAACATTCATTTAAACGTAATCACTCTCGCTCTCTCTGTCTCTGTCTTTCGTCTTCCGTCTCGTTTGCTCGACTTTGTAAGGCTATTCCAAAAACTCGGTATTTGTTTTGAATTTGTCAATATCATTTATAATAATAATATATAATATAGTATGTATATAATATAAACATTTTCTTCACATTGATATTCGCATAATAAATACTTTTGTTTTTGTTTTTTCATTTTGTTTTGTTTCTTTGCCAAAAAACATAAACTATAGATCTCATCGATTGGGCCGATGTTTTCTATATACCCTTGCCAAGATCTTTTGCCGTTTAGTCAACTGACTGTTGGAATGTCTGACAAGGATATATAGAGAGATTTGTTCTTTATTTGTACTCAACTAAAGTCCAACAACAATTTTGCATAATACATACATACATATATGTAAGTATATATGTATATGTGGTATTGTATGAATAACCTTCTGAATCCTTTTTTTTCACACTCTCTCTCTCTCTCTCATTCTGATTTGGGCCGCGTCTCTTTTAATAAATTGTTTAATTAATTTGATTGATTTAAAATTGCTAACAGTATGCAAACTATGAATTAGATTAGTTATATATAGTTGTATATATATATATTTATAGATTTCGAGTGCATTTCATATAATCTTGCAGTGCACGTACATGAACAGAATTGAATTTGAATTATAAGTATATATTTGTATGTATGTATGTATATATGTAAATACTCGTATATCGTTATGTGTTTTTGTTTTTATTATGGTTAGTATGTATGTATTTGTGTGTGTGTGTGTGTGTGTGTGTTTTGTATAATTAGCAAAAAGAATTTATTTGGATTACAACAAATTGAAATTTGGTGATTCTTTTGGGTTTTGTGTTGCCTGCTTTTAGGCTTCTATCACATAAAGAGAGACACACTTAACGAATTGACAGAGTTTTGTTGTAATGTAAGAAGAACTGGGCGGGGGGGAGGTGCTAGAGAAAGGGGGGGGGGGAGAAGAAAACTGAATGATGAGGTGTTTGTTTGTTTGTTTGTTTGTTTTTGTTTTCTGGTATTATTATTTACACTACTACATACAACTTTAGCTATGGCTCACGAATTTACAACCCAAGCTTTCATACGGCTAAAGTCAATATCACATTACATAAGTATATATCTATATATATATATATCCTTCATAGTCGGAGGCGTTCTAAATACCATATATGTATATGTATGTGCTGCTGTTGTATCTACACATATATATTTAGATAAAAGGCAAAACGAAAAAAAAAAATAACAGAACCAACTCCTATAAATTGTATTCTACATATATATTCCATATTTGTTTATCCGAGGGGGCACAACTGTCAGTTAATAGATTCAGACTTAACCTTCTACAATAAATATATATATATATATATGTATGTATGTATATAGAGAGAGGGAAATGTGTGCGTCTATGCATGTGTATGTGTGTGTGTGTGTGTAAATAAACTTATACATATACACAAAATTATTGTGCATTTTAGGTTAGGTTGCTTTTGTTTTCTTCTTGTTTTTTTTTTTGTTGCTCAGGAACTAAAAGTGTTATACATACATTATACAAATATCTGTTATACGTATGCTGGTACTTCTACAATTAGAAAAAAACTGTTAAAAAAGTACAATACATATATATATATTAACCATAGGGCTACATATAAACATTGTGTGTATTTTATTTTTTGAATTTTATTTGTTTGAATATCTGTGATATTAGTTAAGTAACATCTGCTAAAATTCTCATATCTTTATATCATATAGTTAATGTTATTATGTCTGTGTGTTTGTGTGTGTGTGTGTGTGCGTGTACAGGGTGTCCCTTGTGAGTGTCCCACATCATATCGATCAAAGAGTCAAACAATTCAGTTTCAATATCATTTATTCTTGGACCTTCAATAATTAGGTACTATTTCGAACCACATCCTCTCCTTATGGCACACCCTGTTACTTCAAAAAAAACAACAAAAAAAAACATCAAATTACATATTCACACGATTTTCCGTTCATCAATACAAAGTTTTTTCCTGACTTTTTCCTTAATTGTGCTCAAGACTGATAATGAGAAAAAAAAAACAAACACTAATGATTAGCTACAGTTGATTGCACATAAGTATATGTATATATATATATATATATTCATATGTCTAGAAGACAAGTCTATGCTCTGAGTTTTGGTCATTTAGACAAACCAATTTTCCCAATCGATCGAAATTAATGAAAATTTGATTGATATGTAAGGCTAGAATCTTATTACCAATCATTTAGACATACTGAAGTTTAAAATCAATTTTTGAATTGATTTTGTCCCACTGTCCCACTTTGTCTAACTAAAGTCACAAGTCAAAGGAAAGATATCACTCACATTTAAATGGGCTATAAAATGAAAAAGAAATTTACTCCCTAAAGTATGCAAAGTGTTGGCTTTTCGAACGATTTATGAGAAAACTTTTGAGAAATTTAATTCTGCTACAAAGTTAACAGGGAAAATCGAAGAAATTTGAAGTTTTGGAATATTCTGTGGATACAAAAAAAAAAACATCAAATTTGAAGTAAGAATAATGCATCCTTTTTCATCCTATTGCATACTTTTGGGAGCAAATTTCCCCTAGGTTCCCCCTTGATGATGCCAACACATATATGTAGTTATTCCTAAAATTCCTAATCGTTTACGAATTAAAAGTTGTTTTTCTTAGAAGCTTTTCAAATTCTTTATAAAGTTGGTTTGGGTTATTAGTCTCTTCTTTCTTTTTCTTCAAGAAATTTGCATAATCAAATAGGAAAAAAATGGTTTGCTATATTACTCATACGACACGTTGTGCCAGCTTAATGAAGGCTAACATGGCGTATGAGTAATGTTTTGCCCACAAATTATATAAATATACATACATATATATGTTATGATGTGCGTTTGTTATCGATCTGTATATATATATATATAAGTATTTTGGCTAACATATATATAAATATATATACATATATATTGAAATTGGATTTATGATTTTGACTTAACAATTTTTCTTAAATTTTTATTTTCCAAATTTTAAGTTCAATATTGAATTTTTAGAATCGAAAAAGGTTTCTTACTGTTTTATTTTTGTTTTACTAATCTTTTTTTATTTAGTGTATAAAGCTTTTCCAATCAATCGTCCTGTTTTCTCCTCCTGTTGTCAATTTGTTGCTCAAAATATTTGCTCGATTTCAAATATTTGCCACAATTGAACAACTTTCTTTCTGGCTTTCTTTTAACCTTTTAACCTTGTCGCTTTCTCCCTGCGTCTCTATACTTGTTTTGTTCGCTTAGATTTATTATATTAATTAACTATAACATTTGGATTAACTCTTAGTTAATTTACGTAGTTAAATTTCGAAAATGTTTTTCAAGGAGTTCTCATTTGATTGACGTTTCGATGATCTTTTCATGTCCATCTTTGGTGATTGTTTCATTATGTTTTTCATTTTAATACTAAGCAAAACTTTAACAAAGCTAAAAAAAAATTAAGGTACAATTAGAATAATATGCGCTAAACAGAAAGGGGATAGGGGGAGTTGAAGAATGATTGTTTGCAACAAAAGGCATATAGATGGAGGCGAGTATTGAAATCATAATCATAATAAATATCATTATATAAGCTATATATACATATATATGTATAGACATCTAAGCAAATGCAACCAAAATGAAACACGAGAAACACTTAAAAACTGTTAAGGAAAATGCATAATAAAATATAATTTCATAAAATTCACCAAAATTTTTTGGTTGCATTAACTAAACATACAAATACATATAAATATATACATGCGTGTGTGTGTGTGTGTGTGAGTGTGTTTGTGAGTGTTTCTAATAACTAATTTGTTTAAATTGTTTTACAAATTATCGACGGAAACGGATATAAACAAACAATTATGACCATGGAACTGGAGGGAGTGGGGGTGAGTGGGGGGCGGGGCGGCAAAGGGGACTTATGGACTCTCGTAACGATTGTCATCGAGCATGATTGATTGATTCGATCGATGTCGATTGAGTTATCCATGGTCATGGAAATGGCATAACAATAAACTGACTAGAAAAAAGTTTGATCCTGATTTTGATCCTGATTCTGATCGTCTTTACAGATTGGTCTGTGCTGCTCCAGGTTGTGTGGTCGTTAGATTGCCGCCAGCAGGTGGGGCAGCGGCATTGGAGGCTCCAGTGCCGGTGATGGGCGTGGCATGGCCATGCATGCCCATGCCAGTGAGCAGTTCATGCTCGGTCTTCGCCTGACGCAGCCAATTGCGCAAGTCCCGTGTCCGCTCCACCAGACTCGTGGTGTAGTTGACAGCCCGTGGACTCTGGGAGACGATGGTGTTGGCCGCCAATATGGCTCCGCCCATGGAGCTATGCATGCGACCAGCTGCCAATTGGCGATATGTCTCCAAGCGATCAGCCAGCGTGGGTATAGACTGGGGGGCATGGACTTGCACCTGCATGGTACCGGTGACACTTCCCATGCTATGGCTGGAGCTGCTCGACTGAAGGGGCAAGGGGTTTGGCGACATTGCTCCTCCTCCTACGCCCAGTCCCACTACTCCTCCTCCTCCTCCTGTGGATGATGCCGACTGCTGGCTAAGCATGTGCGACCAACTCAACTCATTGGGCGAGATAAGAGCCAAGGGCTGCATCTGGGCCTGATGCTGGCTCTGCTGCTTCTGGCCAAGAATGTCGAGAATCTCACGAATCTCGGCATTGAGAATCTCTAGATTCTGTATACACTCATTCGACTCCTGCTGAAAGTATTCCTTGCGCTTATTGAGATCGGCACCGCTGGCGAAATCGGTGCTGCTGAAGCCGGAACTCGAATGCGAGGATAGGTCACTCAATGTGGTGGCATCGTCCTTGGGCTCCAGCTCAAAGCTGGGCTTCTCCTTCTCATAGATACGCAAGAGACTCTGCTCCAAGTGCCGCAATCGTATGACCTTCTCGCCCAAGAGAGCGCGTGTGCGATGCAAGTTCACCTCCATTTCGGTCAGCTCCTTCTCCTCCTGAATGAGTTGGTCCAGCGAGTGTCGGGGCGAGAGGGTGGTGCTCTTATGTCGCTGCTTAATCTCGCGCTGGCGTGCCCTGAAGTTGGTGCGCTGTGTCCGCAACGACTCCTTGGCCCGGCGCACCGAATCGCGCTCCAAGTGGATGCGATGCTTGAAGAACTCCAATTCAGAGCCCACACCGACCACAGCGGCATGCTCATTCGATATATCCGTGAAGGGATAGCGCAGATGGTACGTTGTGTCCAGGGTGTGTTCCGGGAACTGATCTTCCAGATCCTCTAGCTTCTGCAATTGATGGCGCAGATTCTCGACGGGAGTGCATGGCCGTTCCAGCTTGTAATTGTTGTCCGAGTTGAGGCGCGACGTGGAGGCCGATTTGGTGCGTGAGAAGAGCTTCTTGCGTGGTCCGCCACTTAGGCCCAAGCCCAGGCCAAGACCCAAACCCTTGGTGGCGTTGCTATTATTGTTATTCTCTTGATTCCTGGCTGCCTCCGAATCGGAATTGCCATTGTCGCTGAGCACCGCAATGCATCCTCCGCCAGCGCCTCCTGCCCCGGTGGCCTCTCTCCCGGGAGTGGGCAAATAACGCCCTTTGCTATAATTATTCGATATGGTTGTATCCGACTGGCTAATCGATGTATTCGTGTCATCCTGCAGCTGCAGATGTTTGATATATTTACTGGTAATGCTCGGCTTATGGCTAAGATGAGTTTTCGGCGGCACTGGCGGCTTCACCTTGGCCACTGTTCCACCGCACGCCTGCTCCGAATAGCTAAGCGAACGATTCTCACTATTCCCAATCGACGGCTTATTTGATATGGAGCGCTCCGTCTCCGATCCGGTTGTCGTATTCGTGTTGTTCGTATGCGTGTGATGCTGCTGCAGGGCCTGAGCCTCGCGTCTGCGGTTGCGCCGCTCCAGCGACAGCTTTACGTCCGTCTTGAGCCGCACATACTTCTCCTTGAGGCAACGATACTTGTCCTCGAGCAAACGCTTCTCGCAACGCACCTTCTCGTAGAGACGTTCCTCGCCGTTTTCACGCAGACGCTGCTTCTCCAGCTCCAGCTCGTGGGCCAATTTGTCGCGCATCTGGGAAAGTTTCGCGGCGTGCTCGCGCCGCAGAATCTCCTCCTCACTGTGCAGATCGCGTTCGAGTTCTTGCAGGATCTCCGCATGATTGCTCTGCAGGGTGGCCATGCGGGCCTTGTGCTCACTGACCACCTGACCGCGTTTGGTTTGCAGCTGCTGCTCCAATTGCTCGCGATACTCCTCGAGCTGGAGGTCAAAGGCTTCTTCCAGCTGATGTTGATGCGACGTCAGGCGGAGATCGTATTCGTGCCGCAAACTCTTCAGTTTCGCCTCATGCTCACGTTTCAGAGCCTCCATATCCTGCTGCAGCTGAGCCTCAGTTAGGTCTGAGCCGCCACCAGAGCTGCCACTCGGATCCTTATGCTTAAGGAGACCAACCAGTTTGCTGGCCATCTTTAGGGAACGCATGCCGAGCTTATCGGAGGCCGCCTGGGCCGATTTGCGCTGCAATTGCTCCAACTCGTGGCTATGTTTGCGTCCCAGCTCGTCCAGATCGAAGGGATTGTTGCCAGTTGCCTGGAGAGAGTCCTGATCCGATTTATTGATGATAAAGCTACGAACCGAACTGCCCTTGGAATCGGAATCGGTGTCCTCGTAGAGAGGCTTCACGGCATTCGTCTCCTTGAGTTTGTCCAGATAGCTGCTAGCCACAGCGGCCGCTGGACCAGCAGCTCCTCCTCCTCCTCCTCCTCCTCCTGCACTTTGCTCAAAGTCACCATTTTGGGACTTCATCATCTGAATTGTCTGAGATTTGGGCACACTGATGACCCGAATGGGTTTCGATGCATCGCTTATGAAGGGATTCAGACTGCACATGACCTCCATGGCATCAGGATCGACCACGTCCACCTCATCCCAGACATCATCATCGTCCTCATCATCGTCCACATCATCTTCACGCTCGGCAGCCTCCTCCTCCTCCTCCTCCTCCTCCTCCTCGTCCTCGTCTTCATCGTCATCCGAGTTAATGGACAACTCCGGACTCTGCGTCAACTTGCGTGAACTATCATCCTCTGGAGAGCTGCGCAAACGTTGCGTCTCCTCCAAATTAAAGCGTACACTCTTCTTGTCCTCTCCCTCAGCCTGCAGGGGCTGCTGTTCATCCCGCTCCAAGCGTCGCCTCATATCCGTTAGGCTCGAGTCACGCAGAATGCCCTTGACACCACCTTGAGCTAGAGCATTGGATCCACTTGTATCCGTTGGGGTCTGCTCCAGCTGCCGTCGTGATTTCAGGAACATGGCTCCCGTGCCGGACAGCTGGAAAGCTCCGCCCTTTCGTTGCAATTGCTGATGATCATTAGAGGACTGTGACTGCGACTCTCCACTCGCCTGTTGCTGCTGCTGCTGCTGTTTCGGGGTGGCAAATTTCATGGACAGACTGATTTGGGCATTTGTCTTGGCCACCTCGAAACGTGTATTCTTGACAGGTTGAAATATGGGTCCAAAGCTTTTGCTGCGCGACTCGAGAAAGCGGCTAACGCCACCACTGAAACCACTTGGACCCGGAAATGTTGCCGTTGCCATTGTCACCGATTGATTGGCCATTGCAACGCCCTGGCCCGATCCCTGACCCTGTCCCTGTCCCTGGCTGCTTCCATTGTTCAAAGGCGAACTCATATCGTCGAGCAATTCATCGGTGCCCTGCATGCTACGTATGCCCGAATCCAACTGCGATACATCATCCGAATTATCAATTATGGGCGTGGCTGCACTTCCACCACCGGCAGCGACCTTTTGTCGCGTCTGCTCGACCAGATCCCTGTAGACAGCATCCAAGGGATGATCCCACTGCGACTGTTTCGTGCGTGTATTGTGATAGTAATGGCCGCTCTTCTCCTCCGAGTAACTATCGAGACCGGAAACGGAAACGGAAAAAATATATGTAAGTCAGGCAAAATGACAACAAAGTCAAAGGGCACTTACCAAATTTTCCACTCCGTAGGCAAAGCGGCCATCAGACCCTCTTTGGCTAGATAAAGTAAATGCGGTTCCTTGCCAGCTTCGATACCAATCAGAGCTGCATACTCGTTGATCTCTGCAAAGGGAACACAACACAGATTAAACTCATCTGCTCTTTAGACCAACTAGCCAGGAACTCCTCCAGATTTTCAACTATTAACATCTAAACCTAAAGGATCTAACACTAATGCAAAGCACATCCAAGTTTATCTTTATATAATACATATATATTTAAATCATATACACAACTTAGCAATTTGAACATCTGTTGTTTTGGGTCCACATATTAACGAATCACATGATAAATGATATAAGTGAATGCCAAAATGTGAATAAAAACCGTCGGATCCATAAAAAAACTATGTATCCCCATAAAAAAGTCCAGCCATTCTAGATTCGGAAAATGTTTCCATTGTCTTCTTGATAAAAATTGCATTCAATAACCATTTTCAGCTCACCTTTTGTTGGATTTCGAATACACTCAATGCTCTCATTCGGCAATATGATATTGGAAAAATGATTGCCACCGTTTTGCCAGCCACTAAACATAAAAGCGAGTAATCGAAACAAAAGAACAGGCATTGTGTCACCGACTAAAAAGAACTGACAGCAATTCCTAGGCATATGCGTTTAAAAATAAATCACACAAATCACACTTTAAACATATATATCTAGGGCATTAAGTGTCAAATCGAAATTTTCAGAGGTAAACTATCTAGCATAAAGTATGTCTTAAACTTTGATTAAATTGACTTACTTGGAATTTGCCTTTATCAGTGATTAAATAAAAGAAAGGTTAAAAAACATCCACAAATTGGGTGGAAGAACATGTAGAATTTATTAGATTTGCCATGGAAAAGTAGAGTACTCTCATGAACGGATCCAAGAATGGACTCTTAAAGGTCTGGATAACTCCCGAAATGCTAGTGTTTTGAATAATTTTTTAACTTTCAGCACAGCTAGCGAGTTTTCGAAGTGCAATTTTGACAAATTGCAAAACTATTACAATTACTGAACCAAAAATTTCGATTTGTTGATTAGACTCTTTCCGAAATTGTTTTCTAAGTCCATCCATGTCTATTCTTCTATATATGTATATAAGGTTAGAAAACGATATGAAGATTCTATTGAAGAGGATACGATATTTAATGGAAGTCTTTTAAACCAGAGGGCCGGGACTAACTTCGACCGCGTCAAAGTTTGTATACCCTTGCAACTTTTTTGGTAACTCTTTCCTTACCTATAGCCATCAAAATGGAAAAAGGTTTAAGCTAAAAAGGCTAATGTTTGCGAAAGAACGGCCAACAATCTTAGCATGGGAAATAACGAAGATATTGATGAAAGTCACTGTTTTCCACCGATCGTTCCTATGGGAGCTATATGATATAGTAACCCGATCCTTATCAAATTTGGTACAGTCATTAATAGAGATATTAAACTAACAAATGTTTAATTTGAAAGCAATCGCGTCAAAAGTAACGAAGTTATTGACAAAAGTCACTGTTTTCGAAAGATCGTTCCTATGGGAGCTATATGATATAGTCACCCGATCTTGATCAAATTTGGCATAGTCGTTTATATGTATAATAAACTCACCAATATTAAATTTCATGACAATAGCTCAGAAAATAACGAAGTTATTGAGAAAAGTCACTGTTCGTGACTTTGCCATTTGTATGGGAGCTATGTGATATAGTGATCCGATCCGGCTGAATCCGAGATATACAACGCCTGCAGTATATACAAGCCAGCATGCAAAATTTCGTGCTGATCAAGAATATATATACTTTATATGGTCGGAGATGCTTCCTTCTATGCGTTGCACACTTCTGACCAAAATTAATATACCCTTTTTGCAAGGGTATAAAAACTTCTGAACGAGGTACAGAAGTAAAGAATAATTAAATAATCTATGTCATAAAGAAGATTCTCTGATCTATAGAAGAAGAATACGATATACGAAAAAGATATTCGATGAAGAAGAATACGATATAATGACAAATTTAAACTGAGTTTTGTAAGTGATAATGCTTTTTCAATTCAAAGTTAGATTGAAATGTTAGTCACATTATTTAATCATTATCTTTTCAAGCGAGGACAAAAACGCCAAGGAACAGCAAAATTTTCGAAGAAACATTTATTTCATGAAGCTCTTAAAAAGTAAATTTTTTGAGTATTTGAAAAATTCGCGTTGGAATAATGTTTTACAATCTGCTTTAAAATCTCGAGAACTAATTTTATTCCAATTTTCACAAAAAATTGTAATGATTTCGGATCGAAATTCATTTCTTCAAATATCCAAGTGCTTAATGTTATTTTCAAATATCCTAAATTTGACTTGTTGAAATCTGTTAGAAATTGGCAAAATACAATCTGACAAAAAAGGCAGGTTATCCTTACGAATCGTTTTTGACCAATTTTCATTTTCTGTTCCAAGTTTCACATCGTAAAGTGATCTTTTAATTTGCATAATGATGGGGTCATTAGGTTTAGGTTTTTGGCCTAATCCGGCACTAAGTGAGGAAGAAAAGCTTTTTAGTTTTGAATATAAAATGTCCTGGATAGTCTGGATAACAAACTTATTAGATATGTAAGAATACTCATGCATATCTGTTAACTTGGCTAATAAAAAGCTGGATATGAAAAGTGTGTCATGCTGGAGCAGAGGGGGGGTGCAATGCACATGAAGTAGATCTCAAAAGAGATTCCCACAAAACGCACTAACCTGAGATGAATGCAAGTGAAAGGATTTGAAAGGAATTCTAAGAACCAATTTTACTTTCAATAAAGACTTTCATTTTTTTGCAGCCAGTCCTAGAATCCGCTTGGCTGCTGATGATGAGATGAAGGCACAAGAGGATGTTGTGTGCTTATGAATTCCATTTGGCTTTGTAAATATAAACATGGCCATAGAAAAGCTGCCAGTTAACTGAATGGCATGCGAAAGACCAGGCAACCACAACAACAACAACAACAACTTGGCCTGCATTTGCATTGAGCCTATTGATTTTAGCTGGTGTGGATAAGAAACCAAAAAAAACCACCACACAAACACACTCACACACACGCACACACTCTGAGTATGGCATGACGGGAATCTTGGTTAAAAAAAACCAACAGAAACCACGACATGAACGACAACAATTAACCCAACTTGAAGGGTTGTTGGCCAAATTCACTTGGCCAGGCTATTGCGCGTGTTTGCTTGCAGGGTAGTTCGACTCCTCGACCTTTTGTATCAAATGGTAGCCATAGAGAATACATATATTTCATATATATACCTCCAAGTAACACTTGTCACCAGTCCCAAAAAAAAAAAAAACACCTGCTCTTTTTTGTACATTAATATTGCAAGAAGAAGGCAACAAATTGTTAGCCAAAAAAAATTCATTAAATATTCCAATCCATTTTGATGCAACCAACCACCACTAGGTATATCAATTATTTAGTCATGGTCTTCGATGAACATTTGTCAATGCATTGAATGGACTGGAGGATTTGGATTTCCTCTAAGCTTACAATTGGATGGAACTACATATCTTAATTTCAGTCTTTTAACAAAGAAGAATCCTTTTGAAGCTTGGGATCTTCTGAGATGTTTGTCCTAATTGCAAATATTTCCAAGTTTAAGTGCTTAAAAACCTAATGACACTTGGTATTTACATACAGTCAGCAAAAAAAGTTTAAGTAAACTGCTTAAATTTATATTATTTCTATTAGTACCCTTTCCATAATGGGAAAATTATTAAATTATGATTAGTTTATATTTAGAGCACTTATTTATTGACCAAGGGAGTGAAAAAGAACTGTCTTCCTTTTTTTATTTTCTTTTTATGCACCAAAAACCAAAACAAATGACGAAAAGCATGCCAAAATTTGGGTTTTTTTTTTATTTTGTATGTTAAAATGGATTGACCTCAAGAGTTTTATGTTGCCAAATATTAAATAAATTATATCTAAGCACATTCATTTTCATTTGATTTCATTTACTTTTATTTTAGCCACTATTTCATCAAATTTTGTCAAAAAACGTTCGTTTACTTAAAATTTTTTTTCCTGAGTGTACTCTGTTTCTTATAGCCAGAGTCAGTTTGGGGTCAGTTTCAAAAATTAGTTTAGGAAATTAACTTATCAAAAGTATTTAAGTTTTTTTTACAAATTCCTCACTCTGCAAGGATATATGAACTTTAGCTTATTTGATTTTGTTTTCTAAATTTTCTCACCGTTTACAGAAATATTTGTCGATGTATCGAATGGATTTTCTATAGGATTTCAGTCAGTTCGTAGCTTGTGATCTATTTCAAACTTAATGGACAAATATTCGTTAAAGTCTGCAAGGACATATGAGATTTTTGGCAAAGTGGAAGTTAAGTTAGCTAAGTTAACCAAATACTGTAAAAGACTCTTATGAGACATCCAAATAAATAAGAACTTTTGTCATTTTTATATGGAACTTAATTCTAAATCAATATCATATTTGCCAAAGATAAAAAATGGTTTATGGCTATGGGTCAAAGGGTCAAAGGAAGGAAGTATGCAAAATCGATGAGTGCTAAAACATTAATCTCACAGTTAGACGAAAATTCTATATTTAGCTGATACAAATTTCAATCTGGACCTGTTGCCACCTACATATTACCTTTATATATATGTATATATTTTGGCCCATTATTGATTTTTTTTTTTTTTGAATTTAGAGTTTGTAATTGGTGTAGGAGAAGGAGTTGCCACGCCTTCTCACGTGGGAATGTATGTGTGTGTGTAGAAAACAACAATATGGTAACAGGAACTCACCCTCTGATGATGGCAGACAGGCATCATCGAAGACCTCCTCACAGATGACGGAAGTCGATGGCGATGTGTAGCCCAAGCGTTTTGCTTGTGTTGCCGTTGTCATCGTTTTGGTGTGGGCCAATGTGGTTGTTGTTGTTGTTGGTGTCGTTGCCGGTGTTGTGGCCAATGATAGGGATGGCGTTGCCGAGGAGCCACTTGTACTTGGGCTGCTTGTGGCTGCCATTATCTCTTAATGCATCACAGATTTTATATATGTATATATATTTATCTATGAATAGAATGAAGCAATGATGATGGTTCAACTGCTTCGGCTGCTGCTGCTGCTGCTGCTGCTACTGCTTCATCTTCTTCTTCTTCTTCTTTTGTTGCATAAATCCTCCTGAGCATCCTTCTATATATCCATAGATGTGCGGCGGACTGCCGGGGGGTGGAGGTTATGGTTTCTTATTTTTTTTTTTGGTTTTTTTTGTCAAACAGCAGCAGCAACTAACGACGCCAACGAGTATCAAATGTCGACTGGCTTCTGGCCTGACCTAAAAACCGAGAGCAGAAAAAATGAAATTGAAGGAAGCCAGTTGAAGGAAGAAGAAGAAGAACAAGAAAAGGAAGAAATCGTTGCACGAGTTGCATTTGGTTAGAGAGAGAAAGAGAGAGGGAGTGATAGTGATAGTGGTAAGGGGGCGAGGTGTCGGGGTGAAGGGCGTTCGTTGCGATGCGTTGCGTTGGTCGTTAGCCGTTGGTTGGCAACAGGAAGGATATAGACATGGAGTTTTATTTGCAGTCTGCGCAGCCTGAATAACGGCGCTCGCCCACACACACACACACACACCCGCACGCACGCACACACACGCAACAATGTTTCTATATATACTTATAGATTTTACAGGACTTTTCAATTAAAATTTTGCTCAACTTTTTCTCTAATGTTACAGTTTCTTGGCTTAGTTTATACTTAACACACACACACACGCATACACACTCACAGTCACTAATTAATAATCAACACTTTAATTCAGTTTCTACTATAAATTGATTTTTCACTTGAACTTTCAGGACCTTTCAATTACAGTTGCCAGCGTTGACAAGCAGTTGGCAGTCCTTGGCGAAATTCGTAGAATTATCCTTTTTTAGCTTTCCTAGGTGTAACCAAAAACGAGATATAAAAGTTATGAGCCGAAAAGAAGGCAGCAGCAATGAGGAATTTTATAGCATAATTTTGTGCTCAGTTTTGCACTCTATTTAAAGAGAGAGCCAACACATTATTAAGGCCTTTACTCATTTTTAATAGCACGCAATACTCAATTTTAAGAGAGAGCGGTAGCAAAAACCCGCTATTTTCTTCCTCTTTTTTCCCAACACTGGTTGCTAATGTTGCCAGTATGTTATCAGATTTTGCTTCTGGCAGCGCTGGTGTATACATTTTTCGTCAGCAGACAGATTTTTTTCGTGGTAAATAAAATTTATGCTATAAGCAAAATAAATAAATTAACCAAAAGTGTAATTTGGTACAAATGAAGGAGTTGTTATGCTTAAAAAGGTGGCTTGTGAATGTGTGTGAACGCGACGCAAAGGCAATGAAATTGTACAAAAAACTCAGCAAAATGTTGTTTTCTACCTGATTGGCTCTGGCAACACTGCGGATAGCTCAGTAGTGCCAGACTTGGAGCGGAAAAAACGCGAATTTTTTATAAAGAAAAAATATTCCGTAGCGTAGAAAAAATAACTCGTTGCACAATTTAGGAAATATAAATATTGCAAACAGATAATAAGAAACCCAGCATCATAATAGAAAAGGTTCAAAACAAAAACAAACATACACATTGTGTGGAAGAGGAAGCAGCAAAACATACACACAAGAAAAAATAACGAAAGAAAGAGAGAAAGATATATGAGAAAAGAAAAGAGAAAGACGCAAAAAACAGTGCTCATACATATAACAAAATTTATAACAAGTGTAATTTTCTTTCGCTTAACTTTCAGTTGAGAGGCCTTAAATCAATTAACCAGACTCACAGTTAAAGTTAAACGTGCGGCATATTGAAAATGTAAGTAAAGGTTAATAAACCAAATTGTTAAGTGCATTAACTTGAAGTTATAACAGTTTTTACTTTAATATTGTGTTATATATGTGCACATATACAGATGTACATATGTATGCATGTACATATGTGCTCTGTGTTTTTGTGTTATACACAACAAATGTGTAGCACAGATTTCATTCTTCGGATTTCCAAGAATTAAGAGAAGAAGCGAAAAGTAACAACAAACATATAAATAGAAGAAGTAATAAAAACAGGTTTTCGCTTTTTATTATCTCTCTCCTTCTCTCTCGCTCTCTTTCGGTCGCCTTTGAAGCTGCGCTTTGTCTTCTTCTTTGTGGATGTGTGTGCTCTCTCGCACTAGTTCAAGATTATTGCTCTCCGCAGTCAATCACTGAAGGTCAACTGTGCTTTCTCCAGTCATTAAAAATTGCATTTGGTTTTATTTTTACTACCCAACTACTTGAAAAAGTAATTAACATTAACCATTTGGTTTTCATACTCTTCTATTGCACTTCACACACACACGGACACCCGCACAAACACGCATACACACACATGCACGCACCGCTAAAGAGCGAGAGAGTTCGGACCAGGCTCACAGTCAGCGGGAGTTGAGAGCAGGTAACTGGCGTGTGTCGTCCCATCTGCCCTCTCCCTTGCTCATACCGTTTGCTCTCTACCCGCTGCCTCCCACTTTTGGGCTGGACTTTTTTTTTTTTGTTTTTATTGTTCAATGCGCAAGACAAAAACTTCAATAACAACAGCAACTACAGAATCAGAAGAAGCAACAACAAAACATATCAAAAAATTCATTTCAAATCTCAAAACAAAATCTTCAACTTTCAATATTCATTACAATTCTTGTTTCTAGTCAAAATAAGGTTCACGATGCTCCGATTTCATATCTATAGTGTTCACTTGCGATCTTTCATAATGTTTGCCAACTAATTGTTATTGAGAACTAATATTTGAATTTTCAATCGAAAAGTGTTTAGGTCTGATCTTCTTTTTGAATCGGTTTTAAGCGTTGTTTTAATTTCCGTAGTATTTGAAAATTAGAATTGAAATATTTGTGATACATTTATTTGAAACGAAGTTAGTCAGATTTTGATATACTCAATATCGAATGCAAGAAGAGGCAACCCTCCTGTTGCTTATATTTGAGAACATCCATCCCTGTCTTGCATATATCGTAAGAGAACGGATGATCGACACTATAGCAGACACTATATAATAATCCGAATGTAGGTAGAATCAGGAATCACTATCGATCTAAGACCCAAGGAATTATATTATTTACATATTAAAGAATATGTGCATGTGTGTGTATGTGTGTGTACTTGTTATTGGCAACAGCCACGCCCACTTAATCCATTGGGCTTTGCATACACACACACACATGCATATTCCCTATCCCTACTAAGTGTGTATGCTGCTCATCCGTTGTCTCACACACACACACATACCTATAGAGTATTATTATAATACTTTGCACAGTGCAACGGAGTTGTGTCCAGGAGGAGGAAGAAGAAGAAGCAACAGCAGCAGCAGCAAAAGAGGAAGAGAACAACACAAGAGACACCCCGCCGCACAGGAGGATTATCCAATGTGTGTGTGTGTCTTTGTGTTTGTGTGTGTGTGTGTGCGTATGGTGCGTGGTGTCGACCGATGAGATGATAAACAGAAAACAGAAGCAGCAGAAGCAACTAACCATTTGGTTACGCGTTGCCGTTGCGTACGGACGTGCGCGCGCATTGTTCGTTCTTTGTCTCCATTCGCTCTTTGATTCTGTTTGAAAGAATATTACGAATATTATTCAAAATATTGAAATCGGATTGGAATAAACACAAATACTCATATATACATTTGTTATTGTGCATATCTCTTTTTTTTTTTTGTTGTTGTTCGTTACGAATCATGTGCTAAATCCGTATACCGATCGAAATATCTTTCTACAGTGTGAGCTGCTGTTGCGTTGTTGTTGTTGTTGTTGTTGAGGCAGTTGCTCCTTAACAACGTTCACAACGATTGAGACGACGCCGACGACGAAGGTGATCCATTAAGAATAACAATCATGGAGGATCCCAATCGCATGATGGCCCACACTGGCGGCATGATGGCACCGCAGGGTTACGGTCTGCCCGGCCAAGATGATGGCCAAAATGCTGGCAATGAGAACGAGGTGCGCAAGCAAAAGGATATTGGCGAGATATTGCAACAGATCATGAGCATATCGGAGCAGTCGCTGGACGAGGCGCAGGCCAGAAAGCACACTCTAAACTGTCATCGGATGAAGCCAGCCCTGTTCTCGGTGCTGTGCGAGATTAAGGAGAAGACCGGTGAGTTAAAGTAAACCAAAATAAAAATAAATTTAATATGCCATACAAAGAAGAAAAAAGAAATCATTTCTCCCCACACAACACCCAATTTTCCTGCCCCAACCACCCACCCACCCATTGAATCCCCCCGTCCATCCTGTCCCCTGTCCCTCCCGACCTCTAGAGCAGAATTTCAAATCGAGTTCTGTGCGTTTATTTCCCTTTTATTTCTGTTCTTTTTTTCCCCCCTCCTTCTCCTTTGTTGTATTACACCCACGCAGCGACGTAAACGTACACGTAAAATGGGCAATAACAGAGCGTTTTGATTGTGGGCCAGATGTTTTGAATGGCCTCGACGTTGTTTCCCATTGCCATTGCCTAACCCTAAAGCAAACCCCCAACCCTCCATCGAAGGCAACCCCAAAGCCCAAATGTTGTGCACCGCGTTGCGAAATTGTTGTTTTTATTTTCGGTTAAAAGAAAGTATTGTGGGTTTTTCTATTTCTCGATAGGAAGGAGGAGAAGTGAATGCAAAACCTTTAATAAATTTGTCCCATATTTGTATGTAGATTCCGCCATCAGGGAAATGAAAGCAACTGATATCTTGTTAGTCTAGGAAACCTCTCTCTCTCTCTCTCTATGTGGTTCAATGGGATCAAGCTTCAGGCGATCTTTACTCGCTATCGCCGACTATTTGGTTATTTGGTTACTTGGTTGGGGCCCCGCCTGAGGGCCGGCCCAATGAGTTAATGTTTCAGTTTTATCTATGTTGAAAACGCATACTAGATAAGAAGTAACTCGACGGCGGCGGCGTCGGCGGGCGCCTTCGCAATGAAGAAGTAAACAAAGTGCCAAACAATTGCCAAGACCTCAAAAGACACTTGATCCCCAGTCCGCCGCCGCGAGTCCCTCTCTCTCTTGTGTGTTCTTTGGGGCGTTGGAGAGGACTGTGAGAACCCGTTGATGAGAAACTCTTCACACCAAAAACGAAAAAGAAACAAAAAAAAACGAAACGAGTATTTTAAAAATACAACAAGATGTATTGACTATACCGATGGTTGGTTTTAGAGTGCTTTAAGAGGGGGGAGGGGAGGGGGAAGAGGTGGGAAAAGGGAAGTGTAGGGGGGCCACTTCACTGTATATTTTTTTTTGTATGGCCTTTTGGCTTGTACATTACCATATTTTATCGACAATCGGCAATCGGCGTCTTGAAATTAGTTTTCGAAAAGCGCGCAAACCTGTTTCCATCAACGGGCTTAATATGCAGATACAGATACAGATATATGTATATATAGAGATATTCATACTAAACAAGAGCTAAATGCTGAAAATTGTTGACGATTAGGCAGAAAGTAAAAACCTCAGCTTTTTGTTTTTTAGGGTTCTATTCTAAGCTCCTCTAACCTCTCGACGACTTTCCACTGACTAGGCAACTCTGGCACTTTAAATTGAAATAGTGTGTGGGTGGAAGGGGGGGAGGGAGAGAGGTTTTAGGGGGCTTTACACTTGGACATATTTGCTTTGTTGCCATATTTTCCGTTTTCTTTTTTTCTGGTTTCTGGTTTAGTCCTTTTCCGTTTCATTTCGTGTTGTTTCGTGCGTCGTCCTTCTTCTTCTTCTCGTTTCGGCCCATTCAAATTTACGAGCTGGAAATGCCATTTACCCAGGGAGACGACGAGAGACCGAGAGCAGGCAGCAGCTATTCTGCTTTTAGATGCTTCATTAGATACGCAAATGATACTCTTCTGGGCGTGCTCAAACAAAAGGGTTAGCCCTCCCCTCTGCCCCCCCATCCGACACTCTCCGCCAGGTGGTAGGGTGGCAGGAGGAGGAGGAGGGAGGTAGGTTTCATTTTAAACTGCAAATTGAACTGGGTGTTTCCATAAAAACGAGGCGGCACATTCTCCCACACCTGAGCATTTCTAGTAGGCAACTCGAATTGAATTTCATAGATTGATTTACAGCTTTGACTACTTTTGCTACTTGCTATAACTATCAATGATAAGATACAGACTAAGCTTATCAACTTGTTCATTTCTCTCTCTCCCTCTTGTTGCTCATATTTTGTAATTTGTAAAAACAAAAAGAAAACAAGCTAAAACAAAGAGATAGATAGAGAGAGAGAGAGAAGGAGTGGGGGGGAGATACCAAAATGACATTTACCCAAGCAATCTAGCATAGCCATTTTTATGTCTCTGTCCCCTGCGTTACCCAGAGAAGAAAAAAACCAACAACAACTTGCAAAACTTTAGCAATATTCTCTCTAACCTTAACCAAATAAACCAACCACCGCCCAAAACCCAAAGCCTCCAGCCCCTCCCCCCCCCTTGCCTTGAGCAACCATCATTGGCTTGTTTCTTTGGCGACTACCTTGCTCTGTCTTTGCCTTTGCCTTCGCCTTGCCATTGCCTCCTCCTTCCATTTCTTTTGGGCTATATTAAGCCAGCTGTCGCCAGTAGCAAGCAATATCTATTCCCTAGCTGGGCTTTGGGGATGATGTTTCAACTGAAATGTCCGCCATGTGAGATCTATATATATATATAGAACTTGATCTTGCGGATCTGTTAAACTCCTCCTCCTCCTCCCCTTTATGATGCCTGAACGTATCAGGTCTTCATCCTGCTTCGACACCTTTATTCATTTTTCTCCTGCTGCTCCTTTCATTGTTCTATGAATTATTCAAAACGGGTAAGCAGCAGCGAACACTTGATGGTGTTGAAGGGGACTGGAGGCGGGGGCGTGGTGGAGTAGAGTGCACAGAGATAATATGTAATTGTTTGCCTTGTCTTGTCTTATATTTTGTTGGTTCCTACACATTGTGAATACCCTATTAGAACCGCGACAATCAAAGGTTGTTCGAAAGATTATTCAGAACTATAACTGAAAGCTCCTTGGAAGGATTAATATATTGTATCCTTTGAAAAATAAAGGAAACTTTCTGTGCAAACTTTCTGTTTATGTTAAGAAAGTTGTAGAGCTCTCTAGTTATCAGTAAAAGTCTAGACCTAAAGTTTTTGTTTTTCCAGCAGAAAACTTCATCAATGTATATGAAGAAGAAGAAAGTTCTTACTCCTTTTCTTTTCATTTTTTTTTTGGTGTGGAAAACGTGATTAAGAATTCAGCTCAACTCCTGTCTCTAGAATGTGTTTTTGGGCGAGGTGATTGGGAGGGGGAGGGAACGAGAACGAGAACTGTGGCGAAAAATCTAATTCATGCATAGCCATGCCTCGCGAATAACAAGAAAAGCATCAAACAACAACAACAACAACTTCAATACGTATTTTCCCCCGACAATATGAGGAAAAGCGACGTAGCCCAAACCCAAGCCCCCAACGAAACGAAACGAAACGTAATCCAACCCAAACCACCCACACGTAATACAATTGGCAATGTCTTTGCTCCAGCAGCAGCAGCCAGCAGTATCCTCTGGTTAAAATGAAAACCCGTCGCCTTTGCCACCGTCAACAGTTGTTGTTGTTGTTGGTGGGTTTGATGTCTGCTTCTCTCCTTTTCCGTTTTTTTTTTGTTGTTGTTTTTCGCACAGTCTGTTGGGTCGGTGGTCTGTTGGGCAAGTTTTCTGTTTCTACTTTAGCTTGCTGCTGCTCCTGCTGCAAATAATAAAATTTTATGTGCTTTCATCCTGAGAGAGAGAGAGAGAGGGAGAGAAGAAGGATAACTTGACTATAGACAGAGCAGCAGCAAAAACTTTAATCATACGTAAAACTTAAATTTTTTCTCTTCCCTTCTCTTGCAGTACTCTCAATTCGCAACACGCAGGAGGAGGAGCCACCAGATCCACAATTGATGCGTTTGGACAATATGCTAATCGCTGAGGGTGTGGCCGGACCCGAAAAGGGAGGCGGTGGTGCAGCTGCTGCATCGGCAGCGGCAGCCAGCCAAGGCGGTTCCCTGTCCATCGATGGGGCCGACAATGCCATCGAGCATTCGGATTACCGTGCCAAATTGGCTCAGATCCGTCAAATCTATCACCAGGAGTTGGAGAAATACGAGCAGGCATGCAATGAGTTCACAACGCACGTTATGAATCTGCTCCGGGAGCAAAGCCGTACCAGGTAAGATCATCATCGACTAGTTGATCCTCTATGCAATCGCAATCGATTTGTAATTTGTGTGTGTTTTCTGCCTGACACACAGACCCATCACACCCAAAGAGATCGAACGCATGGTGCAGATCATACACAAGAAATTCAGCTCCATACAGATGCAATTGAAGCAGTCCACCTGTGAGGCGGTCATGATCCTACGCTCACGCTTCCTAGACGCACGTCGCAAGCGTCGCAACTTCAGCAAACAGGCATCGGAAATTCTGAACGAGTATTTTTATAGTCATCTGAGTAATCCGTATCCATCCGAGGAGGCCAAGGAGGAGCTGGCGCGTAAATGCGGCATAACGGTGAGAAGGATACTAAGGATACTTAGGGTGATTGATTAACTTGACTCTTTGCTCTTCAATAGGTCTCGCAAGTGTCCAATTGGTTTGGCAATAAGCGCATTCGCTACAAGAAGAACATTGGCAAGGCACAGGAGGAGGCCAATTTGTATGCAGCCAAGAAGGCAGCTGGCGCATCACCGTACTCGATGGCCGGACCGCCCAGTGGCACAACCACGCCCATGATGTCACCCGCACCGCCACAGGATTCAATGGGTTATCCCATGGGCTCTGGTGGCTATGATCAGCAGCAGCCATATGATAATAGCATGGGCGGCTACGATCCTAATCTGCATCAGGATCTTAGCCCTTGAGGATAGGCTTGCCAAAACTAAATACAACAACAATAACATACAACAACAATACAAAAAAAAAAACAAAAAACTCCACCCAACTTACTCTCTCTGTCCCGTCTCTGTCTCCACCTTTCCACACTTTCTCTAACGATCTCTTCCTTTTATCCATTTGATTATTTAGCACATTTTGGTTGTTCTTCTCTTTTCTTTCTAAGCTCATATGAAGATCTGCCAATTTGGCAATTTGAAACAAAATCTTTAAAATGTCCTTTAAAGGAATGTAAATTTAATTTGAAATACTTTACATGTGCCGTGTCCTGTTTTAGTTTCTTCCTTTCATTCACTCTCTCTCTCTCTCTCTTACTCTCTCTATCTCTGTTTTTGGGGCATGTGAAGAGATTTACTTGTTTTTTTTTCTTCTTGCGGAGCAAGGGAGAGAGTAAGAGCGAGTGAGAGTCAGAAGTTATTAACAATTGAAAAGCAACTGCAATTGCCTCCAAGTCCTGTGCGTGTGTGAGTCAACAATCAACAAAGTATACGATTAATTCATAATATTATTAACAAAAAACAAACAAAAGCGAATCATATGGAAACATTGTTGTATTTTTTACCATTATTTCAATTTTAACAAAAAAAAAAAAAAACAAAAACTTAAAACTGCAGCAAAAAAGGACTCACACACGTACATGCAATGCGCATTTGCAATGAAATATATATATATATAGATATATATATATATAACTACAATACATTTATTTATCACTTAATTTGCGTTGCAATATATTTACATCAATAATAATATTAATAATAATTAAATACATTTTTTTTTTTTGAAAACAAATAATTGTGTTTGAAAACGTTTCGTTCGTTTTCATTTTATTATCAAATTTTTCATTTCCGTTTGCTAAGCTCCAAAATAATAATAAAAAAACACCCAAAAAAAAGGAATGCAAAAATTTATTTCCTTCTTGGTTTTTCCAATTTGCTTTTAGCTTTTTGTGCTAAGCTAAAGAGAAATATTATGTGTTTTAACTTTTTGTTTAATTTTTGTTAATGCTAAGCTCAAATTTTTCTTTGCTCCTTTTCCTTATAATTCTAAATAATGCTTCTTCCCTTCTGCCTCTATGTGAACCATAAATACGTAAAAAGCGAATTCAATTTTGTGAGAAACGAATAACAAAACAAATGAAAATCGAAATGAATTAATAACCAGAAGAAAACTTATACAAAAACACTTTCTACTAGGCATTAGTTAATAGTTACTTATATATTTTTTTCCTAGCTTTTAAGCCGCAAATGCTAACGAGACGAAAAACGAAAAGAAGCAGTAGGTGATGATGATAAAGATAAAGATGAAGAGAACAATTGTATACTAAAAAATTACATTTAAACGATCAAATTGATGAAACACACACACACACATACACACACAGAAATGAAATGTATACTAATGAAAACCATGAAAATACGATTTATGTATACAGAAAGTAAATATATATATATATATATACACATACGATTGATTTATAATGTATAATGTGCAACTCAACTCAAATTGTATACCTAAAGAAAACAAACAAAATTAATGGTAATAACATATATGTATACTACATTTAAAAAAACAAATCACAAACAACAACAACAAATACACCAAAACTAATGAATATTCATTAGTTTTGGCGCAACAACAACAACAACAAGAAATAACAAATTTTTGAAACTAATCCTACACAGATATAAAGAATCCTACGTACATATGTATACCAAGTCCTTGTCTGGGACTTTAGAAAAAAAAACAAACAAAAACAAAATTGTCAAGTATTAAAACAGCAACAACTACAAAAAATAAAGAAGAAGAAAACTCTTTTTTCTTTTCTATTACATAGAATTTGTATGGCAAAAATTTAATGAAAACATTAAAATGGTTTAGCATTGGTAAAGTTTCTCAGGTGCAAATTAATTGGAAGTTGTTTCTCTCTCCCTCTTCCCTTAATACATACATACATACATCATTTATGTAGCATAATTCGTAAATTTTCAAACTTGAGAAATTTTGGCAGTAGCGACCGTCCGATACAACACAAAAAAAAAAAGTTAAAAAAACAAAACAAAAAGAAAGAAAGAAAAAACAAAAAAATCATGTATACGATGTAAATCAAATTTCAATTATTACATTTTTGTTAATCAACGAGAAAAACACCCCAAAAAAGAAAACGAAAAAAAGAAAAAGCTTAATACAACTTAAGTAAAGCAAGAATAAAGAAATCGGACAAGTTATTAATCCGTTATCAAAGAAATCAAAAAAACAAAAACAAAACAAAAATTCACAAATCATAATAATAATCTTCAAGTGAATGGAACTAACCTACTTCCTATACTTCCTCTTAGTATTTGATGGAAAAAGTATTGTAATAACATTTTCAGCTAAATTCTGTTGAAAAACTGATCAGAACCTAATCTATATACATACATATATAGATATAGATATATATATAATACACAAACACACATACACATACACATACATAAATATATGGATAAACTACATACAATTATTTTAAAATAATAAAGAAAGCTAAATAATAATTAAATAAACAACAACAGCAAAAAATGGTGGCAAATAAATATGAAATTTTATTATTTATTCATCAATAATGGTTTAATGGTTGAATTCAAAGGGAAGATATTTACTAATGATCTCAGAATAAGAATCAGAAAACCTTTTTACATATTCGGAATGAAGATGAAAACAAAATATCCTGAAATTATCATTCTATCTTGGAATATATAATCCCAATTATTACATATGGTAGGACCTTAGGGCTACTAAGTGGGAAATATTGTACCTCTTACCTTTTACAATATTTTGCGATGAACATAATGATTCTGACTTTGATTATTATTTTTATTGTTTAGATCGAAAGATAGACCTGTAGTTGGGCCAAGTTTAATAACTGCTGGGACGTATTATAGCCCAGTAGTATATATACTAAGGAAAAAGGGAATGTAAACAAGCATCTTAACTTTTACAGAATTATTATATGCATTTTTTTGAATTACTTGCATAAAAACAGACAACTGATTAGCCTTTCACCAAGTTTTATGAAAGTTATTTTAGCTTGTTCCATGAGATTTGAGTTCCCATGCTTTTCACAGTGGCTAGTTTAGCGAAAATTTGCATAAATTAATTAAGTTATGACTTTGCTGTGAGGATAAATGAGGTCTCACTTTAAAAATGTTTTAATATTTTTTTTTAAAATATGGTTTATGGTTTAGCAAGTGCTTTTTTCCTGAAAACACCAAAAGGGTTTTGTGTTTTAGACTGAAAAGACGAATTTATTCTAGACAAGAAACTGTTTAAAGCTGATTTTTTTGTCTTATTAAGATAATTTTTTAAACTTTAAGACAATATTCTACTAGAAGCTCTGTTGAATCTTGTAATAATAAATGTGAATGATAAATTTCCTGTCATAGATCCCTTTTTTGACATCAAAATATATACCCAGTGCAAAAAATGAGAAAGGGGAAAAGAGAAAAAAGGAGTCAATTACAAATGTTACATTTTAAGAATTTGGAATATTTATTAATGATTTTGGAATATTGCTTCCACAAAACTAGAGACGCAATGAATCAATCAAATTAGCCTTTTTAGTTTTTCATATTTCAGTTTTCAATTCCAAACCAATTCAAAAATTCGACTCCGTTTAACATTCCACTCCATAGATAAACCAAGTGATCTTAATTAGATACATTTACTTGCCATATTGTTTTTTCATTTATGTTTTTGGATTAATTTGTTTATTGAATTCATTTATTTAACATTTTACACTAAGCAAATTTAATACAAAAGAAAGTTCACAAGGAAAAAAAAAAGAAGAAAATAATAATAAATTCACACGGGGCAGGGGTGAGGCTAATTATATTATTATTCTTAATGTGGTTATACATAGTTAAGTGTTTATGTACAAGAAAAGCTGACAAATTCCAAAGAATTCTTTGTTGTTTATACGAACGTAGAACATATAAAGTATCACAATGTATGGGTATGATTTCTAATGCAAGACGACTTAGCAAATCTAAACGATTCCCGAGGAGGATCCATCCAGTAGCATTCACTGCTTGGCCACAGAAGTAGGGTCGCCATTATGGCCAGCAGGACGTCTGACCAGGCACTTGGTCCAAATGGTGACATTGCTGCTGGTGCTACTGGTGTTGATGGTTGTGGTTGTGGTTGTGCTACTGCCGCTACACGAATACACCGCGTCTCATTCGGTCTTGGCCTTGGCATCGTCACTGGCATTCCAATATGTATTGCCGTTGTGGTAGTCGCTATTGCTGTTCCGTCGACTATCAGTTTGAGTCAGCCGCGGCGGCAATGGGTCTGGAGCGGATCCCTCACCGTTGATTGCATCCGACAGTGCTGCTGCATCCAGCGAGTTTGGCGTTAGGGCCTGTGGAACACAGGCACATGAATCACAGACGCGGACATCCGTCTGCCAGCCACGTTCGGGCACCGGCATACGTGTCTTTGAGCAATTGCTGCACACCGCCTGGCCACAGCGACGGCAATGGTGGCGTCGGCAGTCTCCAGGATTCCCTTGGGTCAAGGAGCTGCCACTGCCATTTAGATTGGATGAGGAATTGCTTGATTTATTCTTGCCCGGTTGCACATGCAATCGACCCACATGATGGGCCAGAGCCAACTCCTCGACGCTTCCAAATACAGCCTGGCAGATGAAACAGGCCGGCGATTCGGCATCTGGCACCCAATATGATGGCCGTGCGCTATCTTTGATCATTTCTGTCAAATAAAAAGCAAAAGCCCAAGCGTAAAGTAACAGAGTAAAAGCTATAAAATGATTATAAACTTACCCTTGGGATAATCTATGGCCACTGAGGCCACCGTACTGATGGTATTGTAGATCGTCTCACCGTATTTACGTACTAATATGTCGCCGTCTTCGTTGGTCGGCCTGGAGCCTGTGTGTGCAATAGTCAGATTGGAATTGCAATGAATAAATTCAGCTTGATCTTGAGAGTCTGTGAGGTGTAGGACACAATAGTAATAGTAATAAATATAAACCAAGAGAGAGAGAGAGAGAAATCCTCACAAGAAAATACACATAGGAAGCGGAAAAACATAAAACAAAGCAAAGAATCAAAGGAAAGCCAGTTTAGAAAAGGATTCTAGCATAATAAATTTTGATCGGAGAATAGGTCACGAATTTTCGTAGACGGACAGAGAGGCTCTGTGGCTCTACCTGAAATGGAATGACACTTACCAGGCGTGGCATCTGATTTACGTTGCAAATGCTGATGACAATCGTTGCAGACGCGCACCGGTTGTAGCCAACCACGCCCTGGGACAGGTACCTTGTTCTGGCTACAGGTGTGACAGAAACCTTCGCCACATCCGCGACAATGATGCTTGGGCATTCCGGTCTTTTCGAAATTACGCTTACAAGCATGGCATAGCTGGACGGCGGGGGAGGTGAGGGAAAGGTGAGAAATTGTTGAGTGTAGGAGGAATCCGATAGAACTTACTATAATTTCCTGATTGGGACGCCAATAGCTGGGTGCCACTTTGTCTGCCAGCCAACCACTTAGGGCCTTGGCCGATGGTGCCGATATGTTTGTAATGGCCTCGCTCAGATAACTCACACCATCCAACATCATTTGAGCCGAATGGGTATTGCCGCGCATTCCCGCATTGCCGCCCTTCCACACATGGACAACTTGAACGCTGCAAAAAGGTTAAAGGGGATGGTGGGGTGGTTAAAGGGGACTTCAGAATGTTTTCGGACCTTTAGGATGACTTACCGCACTACAGAGGCCTCCGGGGACTTATTGCCATACCAATATTGACGGGTACGATAGATTTCGCCACAATAGGTGCACTCAATGACATCGCCCTTCCATACATATTTGGCCAATCCCGACCAGGCGCTATCCGAATGCGCTTGGCTGCGAACAGTAACCACAATCTCCTTGCCATTGTTGTAGCATGCCTTGCAGAGATACTCCTTGTTCTCGAACTGATGCTGATAGTTGCACGGTTGTGTATTGAAGTGCGGCTCACCGTCGCTCACGTGGCCCATGGAGCGCTGGCAGCGACGACTGCATGACTCGCAATGTGCACCGCATGTGAAATATTGCTCCGGAAACGGATTGATGGTCTTTTCGATAATCTCGCCGGCGAACTTCTGATTGAGTAGCTTCATGGCACGAAACACCACAGCCGGCTGACGTGGCGAACGCACCGCCGTGTTCTCAATCTCCAGACGCAATGCATCCTTGATCTTTTGGAAATTTGTGGCCTTATTCGCATCCGTTTGTATGCCCACATAACGCAACGAGCTAAAAGCATTTGTCTCATAATTCAGGCGAGTAAAACTGCTGCGCAACTTGTCCTCGGCACTTTCCTCAACAGCTGATAAAAACAAAAACAAATAATAATAACCCTTACTTGATATACTTGATATATACGTATGTATATATACTCACTACTTTCCAGTGGTTTGGTATAGTGCGTCTCATGAAATATAATCACAGCTGGTCCAAGGGTACTGCCATTGCCCATGGCCTGCAATGCTTGGGTAAAGTGCAGGCAAAAGGCTTTCGAGGCGGTGCCCAGAAATTCGTACATATCACTGTGAAGGCGCTCAGAGCGTGTCCGATAGATGACAATGTCGGAAATGGCGAGTATCTAAGAAAAATAAGAAATGAGCGTTTAAAGATTTAAGATCAATCAATTGTCTATTGATTTGACTCTTACTTTCAGTAACATTCGCATACGTTTATTGCTTTTAGCTGTGGTACCCAATAGCCCTTCCGTATCCAGGCATAGAACACCCTGTTCCCGCTGCATTGCCGCATAGACGCCAATTGTGCAGGATGTTTGCTCTGTCGACGTTCGGAACACTCGTTCGCCATCAAAGAAGACTTGATTCATGGTGTGCGATTTCCCATCGCCCGTATTACCAAATATTGAGATCACTTTTATTTTATCCTCACTGTGGCACTGCAGTTTCTTGCAAAATAGTTCCGGTGTGGCAATCTGTAGATTCTCATCGGCATCTAGAAAGAGGAAGGAACGCAGGGCCGTTGTCGAGCTATTGGCATTGTCCAATGAGTCAAGCGTTTCATTGGTGTTAATGAAGGGTATTGACTTGAAATCGGCATCATTAACCACATCTGGTTTAAGTGCCTCATCCTAAAGAGAGAGATGGAGAGAGAGAGCGAGTTAGAGTTTGATGAAATTCTTAGTTGAATAGCTGTAAATTTCAGACCTCGGTGATGGATACTAGAAAAGCCATCTTTTATTTCTATATGTACATATGTATGTACATGTGTAACAAGGATTCTTTTCACACACAGATGCCTTTCCGTTTGGAGCTCTGCTTATGGGGGGAGATAGGAGGCATCTGCCTTCTGCTTGTTCTCCTCCTCGCTCAATAACTGACGACGCAATTCAACAAAAAAAAAAAACACAAAACAAAAACTTCTGGTATTTCTTTTGTTGTTGCTACAAGTGCCAGGCAAGTGTTTCTGTATGTGTGTGCACTGTCTGTATGTGTATGTCGTGTGTGTGTGTGTGTGTGCACGTGTATATGTATGCATTGGAGAAATAATAATATTCTATACATATTCCCCATTCTCGGTTAGGTTGCTGACTTTTGCAGAAAATAAAAAAATATGGGGAAAAAACGAAAAATTGAACCCCGATTTCGATTTGGCGACACCAAATCAGTAGCAAATCATAATTTTTTTTTTTTAATTTTTGTCAATTTTCTTTTCTCTTATCACCAGACAGGAGGCCACCATGATTCATGGAGAAATGCTGTTACAGTTAAATGCAATAAATACAATTTCACCATAAAAACGGCATGTGCGAAAGAGAGATGACCTTAGTGGGCAAATCAAAGCTTATTATACCCTTTCAAAATGAACCAGCAGAGGGCATATGGGTTTACACACTAAACGAGGTGATTATCCCCCCGACGAAGCATTTGAAAATCACAGCATGGGGTACTTTAAGTGTATCGTTTTATTTTTATGCACAGAGGTTATGTAGGCTCATTGAAAGGAAACATAAATGAAGCACACAAATTTGAAGCCCTCTCTATAAGGCTATAAGGTATTCAAAAATCGTTTTAACATTTCAACGTTCAAGTCTTAGTTTTTGCCTCGGGTGTCAATGTATGTGTGTACATCTATGGAGATGTGCGCCTGTGTCTGTCTGTGTGTATCTTTGATAGCAAGTCTAGCTTAGTCGTGCCCCTTTTCAATGTAAAATGCGTCGCAGCTGATTTTGCTATTAACAAATAAGACAATATACACACCACATGTGTGTGAGTGTTTATATATGTATGTATTTATCTGTTTTCGTTTAAAGATGTGTGCTTGTATTATCAGTTTGTTTTGTTTATGTATTGTACGTGTTTTTAATACTTATATTTTAATTAATTAACAGTGCGCAATTCATTCATAGCGACCTTACGTACATTTCTGATGTACACACACACACGCATGATGTACACATGCATCTATGTATGAACATAGATTTGTATGTGCATATGCAGGAATTCGTTACTCTTACCTGGAAATAGGGCAGCGGTTGCATGATTGGCGATTGATTTTTATTTGTCGTATCGAGTTTAATCATTGTTTGTTCGTTTATTTACTGGCTCTGTGTTTTTATATTTTACTGATTACATGTACATACATACATTAATACAAAAACAAAAAAAGTAAATCACAATAAAAAAATAAACGATATACGTATGTAATGCGCGTGTGCGTGTGGTTGCTTGCGGTCGTCGGTCAGCTGTCAGCTCTTAAGTCTAGAATTGGTGTTAAGTATTACAGAACTAATTTATTATGAGTAAAGGTTTCACAGATGCCATAAACACACACTTTAAGATACCACACACACACATTTTCCGAGCAAACCAAAACGGCCAACGGAATTTGTATTTTTTTATGACCAATTGCAAGCAATAACAAACTTGTGCAGTGTGACCGCCCAGGTCCAAATAAAATAATACTCAAAATTAAAACGAATATATAAATAGTATTTCTAGTATTTTTCGTTATAACGTCGAAAACGATAAGTTTGATCCGATAATGCCGATAACGATAGGGCTGTCGTCGATAGAGTTGATAACCTTTCTCCGATAATGTCAATGACGATAACTGTTGCTATCGGTATCGGGGAAATGGCTTAATGCGCATCACTGTCATCAATGAATTTCGGCCGCAATATTTTGTTTATGTGAATATGGAGAGAAAATGTCTATGCATGTGTTTATTAGAGAACAATTGACACTTAATGTCAACACAACTCTAGATGAAGTTGTTCCACATTGCATTAAGCTTCTGGCCTGGTTAATGGAATACCAGGATGAGGTACAATACCAAACGCAATTTTAGCTGTCCCAGCCATTGGTCGAATGCCTTGTTAAGGCTTATTTGTATTGGTACGAGTGTCAAGATCGTTTTAGGAAAACGCTGACCGATCGCTGCAATGCTGTGCAAGATTTCTGGAGTCGATTAGGGGAGCTGCTTAATAAAGTCGCGTTTGTTTATAACTAATTCTGATCCTGCCCAGTGTCTTGTGGCTTGGTTAGCAAATATTCTGTGAATTTTCTTCATTCTGTTTTTGTTTATTTTCGAATTTACACTACAGCTATAAAAAGAAATATAACCATTTTATTTCTTATTATAGTACAAAACAAAAAATACAAAATTAATGCTGAAATCGATTTTTTATTGATGGATATTTCTAAATGAAATCATCGTTTTCTCCGTAGTCCCACATATCGTCGGTGAAGGCTTCATCCAGATCTTGTTCGGGGTCACCATGCACCTTATCGGCATTGAGAAGATCCTCGGCGAGATCCTCCGGACAGGCTGTACAGCGACTTTCATTTATCCCGTAGTTGAGGCAATTGGAACCCACACACTCACAGCAGCCATCATGGAACCAGCGATAACTGCTTGCCCCCATGCTTTCGCAATGCTGCTCGCACTTGCTTGACCGTATGCACGAGTTCATATAGATGACGGTGCAGTTGAGCAGGCCACCCGCCTGATGCAGATGCTCCATGCCGGAGTCTGTGCCCTCCAGACGCTGTTTGAATCCGGGGCGCATCGGAAAACGCATGGTTGACCATTGGTCGTCATCCTCAGCGGTAAGGGTGTCAAATAACTCGGGCAGACCCTCAAGATTTTTGATTTCCGAGCGTGATGACAGTGACATCGGGGCGTTCTTGAACTTGGGGCACATATCAAGACAGCCGCAGCACTCTGTCCACAAATCGCCCAGACAATTGACGCAATCTTTACAGCAATGACAATCGGTTAATTTGCACTCGCAACTCTGTGTCAGCAGACACTTGGACACAACCGAACCACAAACCATTTCATTACAGTCGTCATCATTGCCAAGAACTCCAATACCAGTCCAAGCAAGAATTAGGCCTAAATAAACGAGATATTGACTCATATTCCTAAGAAACTTCTTACCACAATGATGCAATATGCATTGCATTGCTTAGTCTTTATATGCCTAGTCGGGGGAGGCACAAATAAAAAACAGGTAGACAACAGTTTGGCCTAGGTAGATCCTGCTTATAACAGGGCAAACGACAATTTAACAGACCTCCCTACGGAGGTACAATCATAATATTGATCCCTATTCGATGGGCATGCCATCTGAGTAGCTATGTAATTAATACCAGGTGTGAAAAGTAAAGATATTTGGTTAACCATAGGTAATATAGACAAAGCGGGCATGGATTAATTTTATGATCCTACCTATACCAAATGGTTAACTACCTGTTTTTGAGTCCTTCCACCCCAGGATAGACCTATAAAGGCTGAGTACTGTAAGGCATATTGCATCATTATAGTACGACACTTCGTTAAGAATAGAATGATTCATCATCTCGTTTACTTGAGCCTAATCCTTGCTCGGATGGGTGCTGGCGTTCTTGCTAATGACGACGACTGTAATGAAATGGTTTGTGGTTCGGTTGTGTCCAAGTGTCTGCTAACACAGAGTTGTCAGTGCAAGTTGAACGACTGCCATTGCTGTGAGGATTGCGTGAGCTGCCTGGGCGAATTGTTTTTGGAGTGCTGTGGCTGTCTCAATATGTGTCCCAAGTTGAAAGACACTCGGCCGTCGCTGTCGTCACGCTCAGAAATTAGGGATCTTGAAGGTCTGCCCGAGTTATTTGACACTCTAACCGCTGAGGATGACGACCAATGGTCAACCATACGTTTTCCGATGCGCCCCGGATTCAAACAGCGTCTGGAGGGCACAGACTCCGGCACGGAGCATCAGCATCAGGCGGGTGGCCTGCTCAACTGCACCGTCATCTATATGAACTCGTGCATACGGTCAAGCAAGTGCGAGCAGCATTGCGAAAGCATGGGGGCAAGCAGTTATCGCTGGTTCCATGATGGCTGCTGTGAGTGTGTGGGTTCCAATTGCCTCAACTACGGGATAAATGAAAGTCGCTGTACAGCCTGTCCGGAGGATCTCGCCGAGGATCTTCTCAATGCCGATAAGGTGCATGGTGACCCCGAACAAGATCTGGATGAAGCCTTCACCGACGATATGTGGGACTACGGAGAAAACGATGATTTCATTTAGAAATATCGAACAATTGATATTAGTGTTAGCATTACCTATGATTAAAAGTTGTTTTTTTTTTTTCTTTGCTATTTGTATTTTCGATCTTATTAATAAAAACCCATTTATAAACAAATAAAATTAAAAATGTTTCTCAATTTAAGATAATGAAAATAGACTATCTAAGACACTAGAGGGTTGAGTATACAATTAGTTTTGAATTTCGCGCCTATATCAAATTGCAAGTAACAACAACCTCGTGCAGTGTGACCGCCTAGCTTCAAAAAAAATTATAGTTTAACAATGAGGAAAAACATAACAAGTTCTCAATATGTTGAAGGTATCAGCTGCTATACGAAAAATTTATAATAATAGTAGTCACAATAAAATGTATGTTTTATTTTTCATAATTCGGTATTTTTGCATAAAATTATCTCTGTATTGGTTGTTGGTTTTATCAAATTCAAGCTCAGCATTCTCGGCTTTGAAGCCTTTGGTCATACTTTTATCGTTGTCAGTGCGGGTACGTTAGAAGAGGGAGAGTGAGAGAGAGACAATCGGGAGGTTGACATTCGCTGGAAGAAACAAATTAGCAAATTGCAATTTTGTTTGATGAATAAGCCGTCTTTCGGTTGAAATAAAAAATAAAAAAAAAGAACGAAGAAAGTGAAAAATGTCTTGAAAGTGTATTCTAAATTTAAAAGGAATTAATCAAAATATGCCAAGTGACTGTGCTATAGTTATGCCTGTGTTGTCCCGTGTATGGTGCTAAAATTTACACTAACATATACACACACACACGAGCGCATATATATACATACTTACATTGTAAGTGTTGAAAATTTCTTTTGTTGCCTGGGGTCCAAGGAGAAGAGGAGAGTGGCAAGCGCAGTGGAGTAAGTGTGTCTGACTGTCTTACATGCGTATGTGTTTGTGAGAGTGTGTTTATTAAACGGGATGGTGGTCATAGTCAAGAGGGTGTAGTCCGAAATCCTTTTTTGGGCCGGTCAATCGTTGGTAGACATACACACACACAACATCAGAGAGCCACACAGATACAAGCAAGCATACATTAATATACATTCATTCAGTGGGCTAATTGAAACAATAACGGTAACGGTATGTCAATGCCTAAACATTTGCAATTGTTCTTCAATTAGACACAATATGCAGGCACATTTTTAAGTTTGTGTGTGTATGTCCCCCCAAATTGAACTCCATTCGTTGTTTTTTCTTCCGTCTTTATTGTTGGGGTGGGGTGGGTGTGTGTGTCTGTCATCGTCATTATTATCGTCATCATCATCATAATCGTAATCGCCAGTTTGTCTGACTCCCTGCCGGTGCTTGCTCTTTGTCCCCTGCCCTAATACTCTTCTCTTCTGCTCACAAGACGCGAAATTGCATTTTGTTTATAACAAAATTACGGTACTTGCTTTTGCTCACACTTTACACACACACACACATTCATAGACGCGATGCACACATACGCATACTATTTGTTATTCTTGCACTCCCATTTAGCTTGTAGTGCTGCCAAATTAGCAATTTTAATGCTAGTTTAATGAAATTTATTTTTTTGCTATACTAGCTTTAGCTTTTGATTGATTAATTTGTCAGCACTGTTTGTTTATTTTGCTCACTCCAACTTGGTCTCGTTTGTTCTATGTCGATCACACACACACACACACGCATACACATTATCACTCTCACTCAACTTAATCATCAAGTGCTCTCTTTGCATTTTACAGTGAACAACAACAACAAGAACAGCAAACACATTATCAACTGTCATCCGCTCTCTTTCTTACATCTCTCTCTCTCTCTCTCTCTCTCTGTCTCTGCGGAGAGAGACACACGCACACAGCTGCTTACGCTTAGGCATTTGCATTTGCATTTAACTAACACCAAAAATAAGACAAATCATTAAACACACATAGAGAAACACGCCCACTTACACATACATACGCATAACACATATATACATACTTACCATGGCAGACTTAATGCGTTTGGGCTTGGGTAATGTGGACGTTGTCATTCAGAAAGATAAACTTGGTTCGCCAACCGGCGGCTCGGATGACGGCAATTTGGCTGCTCTGGGCGGTATAAGCAGTCTGGGCGCCATGATGGCAGCTGGTGGCATTGACTTGGCCGATTTGGCCCAGGAATTGGATCAGGATGAGTTCGATGGTCCGCATATGTTGAATGGTAAGTAACACTTCGCCCCCTATGCCCACTGATTAGCGACCCACTGATTAATCTTAATGCTAATTAACATCTACTGGTAGCCTAGTAATTGAGTGAGTCAGGTCGACCCTTACGGCTGTGAATGCGTCACTAGTAACACGACGATTTACCTTTCGCTCAGATCTCTGACTCATGATATTCCAATCTGGCTCACGCCACAGTTTTTGAGTTGAGGATGCAAACGGGATTTAAGATATATACATATGTATGTATATCTTAGTTCGTTATAACTTACTTTCGATCAGGAATTGCTTTAAGTTTATATTGATTGGTCGGTTTGTCCGTTGCCCGCCCAATGGAGGAGGTGTCGGTCAAGTTATCTGATTTGAATGATACAGAAGATTTTCCAATTGGCAAAAGTATTTCCAGCTCTGCACAGGGTGTCTCAAAACAGTTAATATTAATCGCAAATCTGATTGATCCTGTTCAAGAATATGTATGTATATGTAGAGTGAAAAAGAAAGCTCTCAAATGAAAAATTAAATCGATCTCTTTTCCGCGTCCACTCGTAGCAGGTCAGGGACCTTTCTTCTATGCTTTATATTTATGACCTTTTGGGCAATCGATGATCACTCACTCGCTCGGAGCTTATCTTGAGCGAGTTTTTGAGTTTTTAGATAAGAAACTCTTTAATGGAGGTTGAACACATGAGGTCATTCTTATCAGTGTGCCAAATGTGTGTTATCCAAGCAGTGAGCAGGTAAAATGTAACTGAAGCTGAGACAGAGATACACTAAGGTCACTTCGTTTTTAAAAAGAAGTGCGTCAGACGATTTGGTTTATGACAAATACGTTCATACATATGTATATGTATTTCTATAATAGAGAGACTTCTGTATGTACATATATACATACATATATACATTAGGTTTTATCGGCAAACGAGCCACCAGCCGCTCGTTGTTGTTGTTGCCGCATATGATTATTGTTTTCCATTTTAGAAACATTCATTGTACCAGCTGCATTTGCTGTCACTCATACTCATAACGTAGTTCGTTGTCGTTCCGGACGGAGGCGGCAGTGGCAAGGCGCAGCCTTTCCTTTAGTAGTACCAACTTTATTTTCTTCATAGGCTGCAGGTTCCCACGATTAAGTTACGGATGAATGTTTAATTAATGCCTAATTCAAGTATAATTCAGTTCAATAATGGCAAAATGCACAGTTACAGGTTAGCAAAGATGCCTTCCCACTCACACATGGGGAAAACCCATCTAGTCCTTAATTATCTGTTCAATTCTTTAAACTTAGATGTTTGCATACAATTAGTAATGAAAATCTTATAAATTTTGAACTCTTCATTTTAGGCGAACGTCCGGCAATTATTGCACCGCCGGAAAGTGAATGGTATCATGGACGTTTGGATCGTTATTCGGCAGAGTCTCGTTTACGTGGAAGTGGCAAACTGGGCAGTTATTTGGGTGCGTAAAATGATTTGAGGAGGATTTGATGATGATAGCCTCCCATCTGCCTAAGCCCTTTATCTCTATTTTCCTGGCGTCTTTTCTCAATCTTTGTGGACTATTACTATTTTTTCACTTGCCACTTTCACTCTCTCCCACTGTTTCTTTCTCTATGTATATACAAATATGTGTATTCGTGCAGTTCGGGAAAGTGATCGCAAGCCAGGCTCCTATGTTCTAAGCTATTACGGACGCACTGGCATCAATCATTTTCGGTAAGTCAGCATCGGACTTCTCTTTTATCGCAATCTTTAGGAAATTGTTGAAAAGACCTGTCCAGAAAACTGTATTATCGCATTCTTCTCGTAGAATTACGGCCGTTTGCGGTGACTTTTATATTGGCGGTCGTCAGTTTATATCGCTGAGCGATCTCGTTGGCTACTACACTTCATGCAGTGATCTACTGAAGCGTGAGCGTCTGGTCATACCAGTGGCCCCACCGGAGCCGGTAAATGACAAGAAGCGCGTTGTGGCCATTTTGCCGTATACGAAAATGCCCGAAACCGATGAGCTGAGTTTCCAAAAGGGTGACATCTTTTTTGTGCACAACGACATGGGTGATGGCTGGCTTTGGGTCACTGCACATCGAACTGGTGAACAGGGAATGATTTTCCGTGAACTCGTTGACGATCTCGATGTGTCAATTGATCCAAATACAGTGTTCCCTTGGTTCCATCCCAATTGCACCAAGAACGAGGCGGTCGATATGCTTGTCAAGGGTAAGTGCGAGACAGAGAGAGAGTGTTGTTAGAAATGATCCAGTTAATCTAATTGGTTTTTTCTTCTCTTCAGCTGGTCCTGGCAGTTTTTTGGTGCGACCCAGTGACAATTCACCCGGTGACTACTCTCTATTCTTTCATATTAACAATCAAATCCAGCGTTTTCGCATAGAGAAGAAGGGTGTGCGCTATCTGATGGGCGGGCGGACCTTCGAATGTCTGGACGCGGTGATCAATCGGTATCGCAAAGAGCAGATTGTCGAAGGACATTCGCTAAATCATCCAGTGGTGAATGGCACTCAACCAGAATTCAGTCAACAGTATGTTGTGGAGAAGGCCGCCGAAAAGATTTATGCCACGCTGCGCGAATGCCGCGATCAGATCGGTCTGAAGAAAATCAAGGGCATCAAACACCATGGCCAGCTGAATAAGAAGTCAGACAAAACAACCAAATGGAAGCAATTGTATTTTGCTCTCATCAACGATGGCACCGAGACCCAACTCTGTTTCTATGACAATCCCAAAAAGACTAAGCCCAAGGGCCTTATCGATTTGTCCTGTGCGTATCTCTACCAGTGCCATGATTCGCTCTGGGAGCGACCCTATTGCTTTCAAATTGTCGAACGGGCTCTGCCCTGCCTGGCCACGGTCACGTATCTGTGTGCGCCCAGTCAGGAGAGCTATGTGGAATGGATAAATGCATTGAAAGCGCAATGCGATTCACAACTGAGCCGCGCACAAAAGAAGGTATCGCGTCTGCGTGAGCTACGATGCCTCAATCTTCATGTCCTGGAGGCACATCGCCTGCCATTCAAACTTGTGCCACATCCCTACTGTAGTATCTCGCTTAACCAAGTCAAAGTGGGCAAAACGCGTGTCAAGATACCACCAGAGCCCGTTTGGGAGGAGGAGTTTGTCCTGGAGTAAGTAAAAGATGAAGTCTGCTCATAAATTTCCCTATTCTCATTTGTATTTGTTCCGTTATAGTGATGTTCCACCCGATGTAGTCTCCCTTACCATCACACTGGTGTCACGCGGCAAACGTGGCAAGGATTCGGAGGTCGCTGAACTAACCATCGATCTAGCCAGTCTTAAGAATGGCCAGGAGACGGAGGGTTGGTACCAGCTCACCGGCATGACGCCCATGGGCGAGTGGGGCTCTTTACGTTTGCGTATGCGCTATCTTGATGATCTGATAATGCCCTGCGAAGAGTACAGCCCCTTGCAGCAGTTGCTCCTCGAGCCCGAATTGTATGCGGTGAAGGCTCTGGCCGAACTCTGTCACAACGATCGCGTGCCCTTGGCTACGGCCTTGTTACGTGTATTCCGGCATGAGAAGCGCGAAACGGAATTGATACGCATTTTGTGTCAGGCTGAGGTGGCGCGCGAAAATGAGACTACTACGCTATTCCGTGGAGCCTCACTGGCGACCACTTTGATGGATTTGTATATGCGCACCGAATGCACCGGCTTCCTTCAGTCGGCGGTGAGTGAGACAGTGCAGCGTATTCTGGAGAGCAAACAGTCGGCAGAACTGAATCCCACAAAAATGGATGTCAACGATGATGCCTGCACAAATGCTGAATTCCTGCTGCAAATTCTCGATCTCGTCACTCAATCGATATTCACATCCCCGGACGCCTGTCCGCGTAATGTACGCTATATTTGCAATTGCCTTCAGAAGGCGGTGGTCGCCAAATGGCCAACGGAGCGTCTGGTGCGTACTAGGGTCGTTTCTGGTTTCATATTCCTGCGTCTGCTCTGCCCGGCATTGCTGAATCCACGCCAGTTTGGCCTAGTCAGTGAGACGCCTCCAACGGCTGCCACACGTTCGCTAATTATGGTCGCCAAATGCCTCCAGAATCTGGCCAATCTAATTGAATTTGGCGGAAAGGTATGCACTTGAATATGTTAAACATACCGATTATACTTATTCATTTATTATCATCTCTAACCAATAGGAGCAATACATGGAGGTGGTAAATCCTTTTATACTCAAAAATAAGGAGCGCATGATTGTATTCTTGGATCAATTGTCGTTAGTTTCGGATCCGAATCCACCGCTGGGCATGTTTGTCGAGCAGAATCCCAATCATAATGCACAGGACACGGGTAAGCGGTCGCACTATTCCTGTCTCTTTCGCTTTATCTAATCTATTTGTCTCTTTCACATTGGTTCACAGGACGTGAATTGGCCACACTGCATCATATCTGCGTATCATATTTGCCAGAGCTGCAGGAATTATCGCATATAATTTCGATCAAGAAACTTGTCACTGTCACCGATATGTTGACCAAGCATAAATTGAAATACCGTGAAATGATCAGCTAAAGCTAATGAAAATGAGCGAGTGAGATACAGATGTAACAGCACAGGCCGGACACACACAAACACACACACACACAATAGTCAGTTTATATACATACATATATAGATATTTGTATTACGATTAGTATATAATATTATACCATTGGAACCATTTCTGGAACCATAACCAATTATCAACATATTGTGAGAGGGTAGTTTGTTTTTTTTTTTTTTGTTTTTGTGTTAGATTTAGTCGAAGATTTTTTCTCGCGGCATTATTTGGTTGTTCAATAACTACCTACATACATTATTATCTCTATTACTTTTGTATTTGTCATACACACACACACTCATTTCTATATATACATAAGTATGTCCTCTCCTCTATATAACCACACACATATGTACACTCAATTTTATACAATGCAAAATGTGGTGACAAAAATGTTTTTTTTTCCTTGTGTCTTTTGTAATTTTATATACAAGAAAACTAAATCGAATGAAACCTTAGTAAGATAAATTAAAAAACAGGTCTCGAAATGTGTTCAACCAACAGTATGAAACAATATAACTACAACTACAACAAAAGTTAAGAATTTTAAACAAAAACGAATTTCGGCTCTGCCGAACTTTCTGATATCCTTGCAAATGCTGCCTGTATTTGTAATTGTAGATATAGTACATTTATTCCATTTATGTATTTTCATTTTGATCGATTGTTGCCATATATAGTATACTTTCAAATTGCCGATCTAAATAATCCTTTCAACCTAATGCTAATAACCATTTCCAGAGTCCGATCGATGCTAAATCCAATTATACAGCAGCCTCTGTAGGGATAAAAGGATATATACATACATATAACAAGAAACAAGAAAGAACAACACCAAAAGAAACAAAACAAAAAAGAAAACTCGAAAACACGCGTGGCCATTATTGAAAACAAAATGAAAACTTAAGTTAATTGATACATAAAATAATATATAACATATACATACATATGTATGTAATTGAGTTCATAAAATGCAATAATAATATGTACGTACGTATATATTTGTATGTATATTTTAGATATATGCATACAAAATGTCGTCGTATCTTACAATTAGCTTTTAAACATTATCTCCCATACAAATCATCTCGCTCTTACCATTATTATTATTATTTTCGTTTACTATTTATGTATGTATGTATTGTATCTATATATATATATATACACACAAACACACTCAGTTTAAGTCAAGTCAAATGCATTTTTAGTAAGGAAAAGATTAAATTCTTTTCTGTATCCTTCCTTACATATTTTTTAATCATACATACATACATATATATATATATACATATATATATATATGATATATTTTATCTCTATATATTGTTTTAAAATAATCGTTCTATTTTGTGTTTGGCCATTTTATATTATTATTAGACACACACACACACGCACACAACCCTTTTTCTATATATATGTATATGTATTTATACGATAATTAGAATTTGTATGTGAAAATTATATAGTTGAAACTTGGGATAACAATAACAACATTATATAGTGTATACAGTATATAATGTGATTTGTAATGCATCAAAATGAATGAAAAAAACATAACATATACATATGTATATATATACATATATATGTATGTATATATATACTGCATCTGCATCCTAGTCAAAACAAAAGTAAAAAACAAAAAAAAAAATATATATATATATACATGAACAACAAAAATAAAGAAAACTTGCAAATATATACAAATCAAGTCAAACGTATTTTCCTTTGCTCTCCAGTGCATTTAGAGTAAATATATTAATTTTTTGAAGATCCTTTCAGCAAAGTATTCCATTTTTAAAAGATATCGGATGAAGATATCTAGGCAAAAGTAAATGTTGACTGAAATTCAAAAATGATAGCTAGTTATCGATAGACCGATAGTTTAGTCGGGTTGAGGCGCCCAAATTCATCTTTGGGCCCAGACGCAATAGGGTGGCAACTCTCAATGCCAACTGATCAGATTAAATTCAGATTTGTATTCTGCTTTTGAAGCTGAAACTGTTGCAACAAGATGGCATTAATACCGCCGGTAACCCGACTCACATCTTCCATAATACGCATCCTGGGCTGCAATCCCAGCCCCATGACGCTGCAGGGTACAAACACTTATCTCCTGGGCAATGGTAAAAAGTAAGTAAACAAATATCCAAAGTCCACTTGACAAAAAATTTCTTTATTATCATCATGATCATATAATTTTATCAGACGTATTCTAATTGACACGGGCGACGAGAATGTCCCTCAGTACATTGAGCATCTCAATGGAGTACTCCGGCAAGAGCAGGCCTCCATTGGCACCATTATACTGACCCACTGGCATCACGATCATGTGGGTGGCGTCAAGGACATTGTCGGCTCCAAGCTGGTGGATAAAGGTAAGTACATTTCATCGTAAACGTTTTCACGGTTATGGTTTCAATTTGGGTGTTTGTTTTGTCTTTGTTTCGATTTTGTTTTTCTTTTGCTAAAGTGCTGCCCCTCAATCCAGATTGTCAGGTATATAAATATAAGAGGACCGATGACACTAATCCCTGCCCCGAAATCCCGTCGCATATTAAAATCCACGAACTAGCCGATAGCCAAGAGTTTGCCGTGGACGGGGCCAGTGTTCGTGTGGTACACACTCCGGGTCATTCCACCGATCATGTAGTCCTGACCACAAACGATGGCACCCTCTTCAGCGGTGACTGCATATTGGGTAAGATTCTGTTCCAACTCTTCCACCAGCATGTCACCTCACTTTCTTCTTGTCTTATCTAGGTGAGGGCACAGCAGTCTTTGAGGATCTCTTCCATTACATGAAGAGCTTGCATAAAATACTCGATTTGCAGCCGCAGCGCATCTATCCCGGACACGGAAATGTGATTGATGAGCCAGTTGGCAAGATTGAATACTACATTCAGCATCGCAATCAGCGGGAACAGCAAATATTTGAGTTCTTCACGGAACGTCCCAATGAGCGGTGGCAGGCAATGGATGTTGTTCGAGTGGTATACAAAGAGACACCTGAGAATCTTTGGCCAGCTGCCGCTTACAATGTGGGCCACCATCTGAGTAAATTGCAAAAGGAGGGCAAACTCGTGCTGCTGGATCAGGACGAACAATACTTTGCCTATCAACCAGGCAAGACCAGTTCGCTTTAGACTCGACTCTTCGAGTCTGGAGTCGCAAATTTGTTTTTAAATTGTTATTAAATATGTCGATTTTGTGTATACACTAAAAATTTGCGTATATTTTTGTTGTTTATATGTTTATAAGATTAATTCATTTTTATTTTATTCATTTACAAAATTTATAACTAGCGTTTACCCCTGCCGCCACTCCTACTGCCCTTGCCCTTGCCTTTGCTGCCCTTTTCGCGTCGCTTCTTGGCGTCGAGGGAACGTTTATCCTTCTTCTCGCGGGGATCTACAACACGATAACGTCCCTTCACGCCGGCGGGACGACGGGCACGTCTGGAGGCCGTGTGTTTCTTGGCCACTACATAGGTAATCTCCTTCTTCTTCTCCTGGGCCTTCTTGTAGACCTTCTTCAGCTGTTTGGCTTTCTCCTGGGAGGTGGCATCGGCATTCTCCATAATCTTTTCAGCCATCTTTTTGGCCTTGGCTAGACGCTTGGTGACACGACGCTTCTTACGCGCCTTGGCCTCCATTACCTTCTTAATGGGACGCACATTGAGCTCTTGGACCTTGCGCTGATACTCCTCTGTCAGCTCCTTGGGCACTGGCTGTGGTTTGGTCATATGCTCGCGTTCTTCTTGCACAAACCAGGCGGGCAGATTCTCATCGTTGAATGCATAACGATTCCAGGCAGCATCAACCAGGTCACGTCGTGTCTTCTTGCCACGAACGAGGAGAGAACCTAGAGCCAGTTCCTCTTCGGTAAGACGCACCTTTTTCGCCTTGGGCTCTGAAATTAGCCATTAGACAATAATGAATTGTGACTAAAATATTTTGCAGGTGGCTCTTCTTACCTTTGCTCATATCACCAGCTACTGCGTTATCGCCATCTAGCTCCTCCTCCGACTCGGAGGAGGATGACTCCGAACTGCTCTCCTTGGCATCGGTCTCATGGCGAGCTCGTCGCTTGGCCTTCTTGCCCAGCGCCAGAGTTCCAGTGTCCGGCGTAAGAGTACTTCTATTGGTCTCACCCAGCACTGAAACACCCTTAGCCTTGTACTCCTTGGCCAAATTGTCCAAATCGTAAGTCTCCTCGTCATCGTCGTCTGTTTCTATATTCTGGAGATTGTCCTTCTCATACCAGAGCTGGACCCGCTGCTGGCGTTTTGTGTCCTTGTCCCGAAAGTCGCCCGACTTGATAAGGGGATGCTCTCCGCGCTTCTTCTTTTTCTGCTTGCCCTTGGCGCTGGACCCATCTCCCTCGTCGTCACTGAGTCCCAAGCCCTTGCGATCGTAGTCACTATCACTATCCTCGTCCTGACTTGGCTCTGGCTCATCATCGTTCTCATAGTTGGCATCATCATCCATTCGTTTGTCATCTTTGTCATATTTCTTGAATTTGGGAAGCTTTGGGTGCTGCTCCGGCTCGCCTTCCACATCGAAATCAGGCTCAATGTCAAGCATTTGGTCTAACTCATTGACCGAACTAATTCCTTTTAAGTCGAATATCTCATGCTCCGCCTCCTCCACAGGACCATCGTCGCCCTTGATAACCATGTTGAGGTTCATCTTTTCGTGCAGCTTGGCTTTGGTCTTTAGAGTCTTCTTGCGTTTGCGCTTTAAATCTTTTTGTTCCTCATCGGCCAGAGTTTCAATTTGCTGCTGGAGATCCGCATCCTCCATGTCCTCAATCTCCTCCTGAGTCAGGGGCTTTGGTGTTGACTCTTCTACCACCAAAGTCTCCTCTTCTGCTGCCTCCGTTTTAAAGAATTCATCTTTGATAGCCTTCCACCAGAGAAGCAGACCTTTGATATCCTTGCGGCCCAAAACCTTAATATCTTTGCAACATTCTAGGATCTCCGTTGTGGTCTTTTTGTGACGGGCTATGCGCTCATCGTCAATGCGTATGGATCCAATGCCTTGGAGAGCTGCTAAGGCGTTCTCCGCCTGCATAAACTCTGTGGCGGCCAGATCATTCCGTAGGGCTATGTCCTGCTCAGTGTAGCCCTCTGCTTTTATGCGCTTTTGCTTCTCTGGATGCAATAGGCTGCTCTTCTTTTTGCCCTCCAAATCGAGCTCCTCGAACACATATTTGGAATCAAGCAGCCGAGGATCGATACGATCAGGAGCCAAATAACCCTGGCAAACCACAAAGATTTCCGCAGATTCTTTACGTGAAGCACTAGGCTTTGTGGCGTGAACCTTTTTAAATAGCTGCTTGAGAACCCACAGCAGAGCATTGTAGTCCTTGGAGCGGAAAACTTTGGTCACAAACCAACCGCCACTGCGGAGAAACTGTGTGCCTAGCTTTAAGGCATTGAGTGTCAAGCAAATCTGCTGATAGGCATCAAAAAGCCAATTACGACCCACATTAGGTGCTCCGTCATGCAACACCACATCTGCCTTCCACGACTGCAGTTCCTTGGTTAAGGACTGGCGACATTTCTCTGTGGTAATGTCCTCTACGAGGCCAATGCAACCGGCAATGGGTCGAATGGGAAACAGATCCACACCTATCACTATGCTAGATACAGGCATGTTCTGTTTTGCCACCTGCATCCAACCACCGGGAGCCGCACACAAATCTATGCATACCTGCGACTGTTGGAGGAATCCGAATTTCCGATTTAACTGTATCAACTTGAAAGCGGCACGTGATCGGAAGCCTGTCTCCTTCGCCAACTGATAGAACTTATCCTTACGGGTCTTTCCTACTTTGCTCTTTTTACCCATTTTGCCGTTATTTCACGTTCTAAATGGTTAAAAAAAAAGTAAAACGAGCAACGCGCTCCAACAGTTGCACGTGTTTGTGTTTTGGAATTGAATTTTTCTTCTTTCCAGCTATCGTCTATCGATAATTCGATGTGGCCACAGTTGTAATCGATTAATAGTAATTGTTATCGTTTGCTTCCAATTTGTTATCGATGGGAACATGCTATCGATGGTAACATCGATGGATTTCCCAACACTACAGTTTAGTTGGAAGTTGAAGATTGCGGTAAATGGAATTTGCTTCGTTTTTTGTTTTTGTTTTGTTTTTTTTTGTTCAAGTGATAAACAAATTAATTAATTGCCAAAAATTGTAAATTTGCTAAATTTGCGGAGTTGCCAGCACCGAATTGAAGTTCAAGATACTATTCGCATTTCGCAGCGCAGAAAACAATTTTTCGTTGCTCTGGAAAACAATTTCGTAGCACAGAAATTATGATTTAGAACATACAAATGAATTAATTTATTAACAATAAAAGAAAATACCCACATTTGTCCAGTCTTATCTAGTCAAACGCAAAACCCGTGTTTAGCATCAAAGCGCGGCTTATTTTGTGTGTGTTTTTTTTTTGTTGTTTTTCCCGGCTTCGAAAAAACAGTGTTAAATTGTGGAAAAAATAATAAAAAAATACGTGAATGTGTAATGCATGCCAAGCTATTCACGACGCTTATTAACATAAAATTGCATATAAATAGTTAACAATACCAAGAATAACAATTGCAACTTGTAATTCTTGTTTACCTTCCAATAAGAATTCGCTGTGTGCAGTGGGAAGTGGGGAAAGGGGAGATTGAGAGCAAGCGGGCGAAATCCACCCCCCGAATGAACCGGAGGGTGCGTTTGTGTGCGTGTCTGTATGCTTCTATTTCATATACATACATATATACATATTTTTGTTTTTTTGCATATTTAATTAATCGAGCAGAAAAACTCAATTGATAAATAAAAGAAGAATGATGAGGTCATTGATAAGAGGAGAGCTTCTGTCTCTTTCAGTCTATCCATCTCTCTTCATCCTAAGCGCCCAAGTACTTGAATTTGTGTCTATGCCTGTTTGTGTGCGTGTGTGTGTGTGTATGTATACATACATATACGTACCGCACCCCTGCTTCAAAGTTTACGTCATGCTCTGGCCACCTCCTCCCTCCACAACAACAAAAACAGAAACCCATCTGCCTCTCTCTCCCGTCTCGCTCTCTCTCTTGCACTCCTTCTCCGGCTCATGCTCCCTGCTCGCTCTCTCCCACGCCACATTTCGGTTCTATTTATTGCTCATGCTTTTTATTTATATATAATATATGTACGCTTTGATAAAAAATTAAAACAAATAGCAAGAAAACTAAAGCTCTATCAAGTGCTTTTCTGTCTGATTTCTAACGAAAGAACTCAAGTGAATTGTATATATACAATATATATATATAAAGGTTAATAATTATAGGATTAACTCCATTTGCACATTTATTTATAAGCAATACATAAAGCCAGAATCGACCAACCAGTTATTCTCATTGTTGTTGTTGTTGTTGTTGGTAACGCCAACTGAAACAAGTGTCGTCGATACCCTCGCTAAATGTTTTGTTTTAGAAATGTATATTAAGATTGTTGAAATCAAGCAATCCCCTTAGATTTATATAAGTGCAGGGTATACCCAAGTCGGTGCAACAACTGCGGGCCTGCCCAAATTCCAGATGGCAAATTTTTCATAAATTATGCCAAACTTACTCGGCATATTGTAGCTTTTAATTGATATGTCTGCTAAATTGATTAAATGAATATATTGCCTCTTCATTCCTACTCATAATTTTGACCTTCGGCAATTCGTTTTCTCTACGAATTGAAAATGTCGTGGGTCCTTGTAACCTTAAAATGTACACATTAACCTGTAGGACCTCAAATTGAACATATTTGTGGTCTAAACTGCCTTTAGCTCGGCCAACTAGTCGATAGAGAACTTCAATTTGTGAGCTAAGCGAATGTCAGTCTAAACGAAATTTGCATTTAAACCACCAGTTGATATAGGGTACCTGCATAATCGACTCAATGTGTGCTCTGGCATTCTAATTGTTAGACTTCATAGATAGCACACAAACACACACACACAGAATGGAGGAATAAAATAAAAGAACAATTAATTAATTTCACAAAAGTATTTGCCATAGCATTAGCATTGAATTTGGCTCAAGTCAAGACCCCCTAAACATTTGATTGACACAAAATTTGCAAATGTTCGATCGGGAGAGAATATTCAGAAGGGAAAGCTTTCCAGTGTTTCATATATAAAATTGTGCTACAAACAAATATTCCCAGCTCGTTCAAGGCGTGCGAAAAGAGCAATAGAAAACATAAAACGCGCGTGTTCCATATTCATATCCATAAAAAAAAACAAAAAACAAACGCAAAGCGTATCAAGTGTAGCCTGCTTTTAGGCGGTCATTAAAAAGCTTCCATGTCTCTCGTTCCGCTATAATTTCACAACCTTCAATTTGTTTATATTTTTTTATGTTGTTTAGTGCAGTGCAGTGCAGCAGCAATAATATAACGAAAGAAGGATACTCAAGCCGCAAGGTAGTTGACGACGACGACGACGAAGTAGAAGAAGAAGAAGATCCTTCCGTAATTAACCATGGGTAACATACACACAACGGGCCCGAATGAGGCGTTAATTGTTTCAGGTGAGTACAAAAGACAATCTAGATGTATGTGTGTATATGCGAAAAGGGGAAAAGGGAAACCACAAGACCAACTAAAACTCCACTTGTTTTTTTATTCTCGTTCACACCTCCATCACTCACCTCCGTTTAGTGTAACGATGCGTAATTAAAAAACCGCTTGTTGACAGACAGTAGACAACCATTAAATAGGGTTGCCACTGCACATAAAGTGTGCAATTTGTCTAGACCCTAATTTGCACAGTTATAATAAATTATTTGATCTTGTTGACGGATCAAATTTACTTCAAATGAAATGAAATTAAATTTAGAGGGCCTAACATTATAGTAAATAAAATTTAATACTGTTTTTTTGTGGTGGTCAGAAAATGATTTATAAAAAGTGCAACATTCTTCAGTTACCTACTGTTCCTGTGGCTTTTGGGTGAATAGAATTTGTTCTGAATGAGACACTTTGACTTGGCTCAAAAGGCAGGCATGCTGATGATGCATATTGAATTTTTGTCGTTGAAAAACAACAACAAGACAACAATGACAACAATCAGTGTGGAAAATGAAAACTGAGCGACACACACAGACAAACAACCCCATGGAACAGCATCCCAGTTCCGTATCCGTTTTGACAATTTTATGAGTGGAGCTGTTGCTAAAGTCGTCGGCATCGTTCCCAATGCGTCAAACCACCCCAAAAAAAAGTAAGAAGAACAAAACGGAAACAAAAGAAAAACAACAACAAAACTTTTTCAACCCCAATAGACTTGGCTAAGGCCCTTTTTTCGCTATATATTGCTTGGGTTAATGCACTCTAGTCGACTGTCCGATTCTGAACCCCACTCCCACATCTTCCACCGAACCCACACAGCCACCACTGTCAAAACTCAACTCGTTGTCAGTCGTTAGGTAATTTCATTTAATTAACAACATCAACAACAAACTCTAATTCCATTCCGAACGTATCATATCGGCTGCCTTTTCGCCAATCATAAATGCTGCAGCATTTGTATGCGCCGTGGGTGGTATTGGAATAATGCTGGTATCAACAACACGTAATCGCCGCATACCATGGACCTTCAGTTGAGGACTTACCACCGAAGTTGGATCACTCTCGGGTCCCATGCGACAGGTGGCCACCTGATGATGCAATGTATAGGATAAAGTGCGAATGGAGCACCGCCAATAGTCGTCCGAGCCAAATGAATATTCCTCACATCCGGGCACTGAGTGTTTTAATAATTTGGTACCTATAGCTTTTAGAGCTGGCATTTCAGCTATGCGTAATGTTGCCTTGATGCCATCTAGTATATATTCTACATCCTCTTCGGCTATAAAGTATTTTGGATCAATTTTCGGCCATGTCAAGGGGTTGCGATTATGTAGCCATAAACGACCGACAGATGCGGGATGGAAATGCATTACCAAAAGCGTAAAATGATCCTGTTGAGCCACGGCCAGAGGTCTATAGACTTTGTTATAGATCTCATCTTTGAAATTCGCCCCAAGCTTAAGAGCTGTGCCCTCGTCGCTGGCCAAACTGCCGGCCACTAAAATTAACTCCAAGTCAGGCCAATCTGGGGGTAGTTTGGACCGTGGACTCTTGAGGAAAGCCAAGGCTTCAACACCACCGATAGAACTTAGCTTTGTGGCTGGGTTACCAGCCAAAAGGAAAGATAGGACTTCGGCTGGCGTAACACGAGATGTGAAGATCGATTGGCCCGTAGTATTGGTCACAAATGTGGGTCCAAAATGGCACATGTGATCATAGAGACGTTTGCCCACAGGCAGTGCTTGAATCAAAGGTATGCCAATAGCCTTGAGATTATCTTCAGGTCCTATGCCCGAGAGCATTAGTAACTGAGGTGAATTAAAGGCTCCCGCCGAAAGTACGACCTCTTTGCGTGCTTTGAAAGTGAAGGACTTCTTTTGATAATTAAACTCTACGCCATAGGCTGTCTTTGTTTCCGCATCAATTAGGATTTTAGTCACTCTGCTAAATGGAAAAATGTGTAGGTTGGCACGATAATCGCGAATTGGTCGTATGTAAGCCGCATAAGCACTGTGTCGTCGTCCATTCTGTGTGGTCGCTTGGACATATGACACGCCCAATTGTGATTCGCCATTGTAGTCGGTGCGCGGTAGACCAGACTCCACAGACGCCTCTACAAAGGCATCCGCAATTTGTGTGCGGAAACGCACATATTCAACACTCAAAGGTCCACTATGATTATGATACGGCGAATGCTCGAGGCCAGTCAGATGGGCTCCCTCACTTCTTAGGAAATAGGGTAGGACCTCTTCATAGCTCCAGCCATGGTTGCCATTCTGCGACCAGGCGTCAAAATCTCTGCGATTACCGCGATTATAGATCATATAATTAATTGAACTTGTGCCGCCCAGACCTTTGCCCCTCGGTAAGGCGCATTCTCGATTAATCATGCCGAAACAGGATAAACGCTGCGGCACCGAATGATAACCCCAATTGGAGGCAGTTTGCTGCAATTGTCCGGCCAATGCTGGTGTCAGATGAGCAATGTTTTCCACCCCGCCAGCTTCCAGCAATGCTACATTCCATGCGGGATTCTCTGAGAGTCGTGCCGCCAAGGCACAGCCAGCGGCACCGGCTCCAACCACAATAAAGTCATAGGTAGACGATTGCTGGGGAACTACAAGATGGCAATCCCTGTAACCTCTGCAGTGACATGGTCAATAAAGATTCACACTCACCATTGGGGCGCACTGCTTGCTCTAAGAGATTGACAAAACCAAGCTGCTGTAATTGATCCAAGAAACGATTATCAGCCAGGGACCATGCCGCAAAAAGCGTCACCGTGGCAAGTGTAATCAGGCATTGAGACATTTGATCAACTGAAGTGCATACGAACAGTGGAAGGCTCTTTTAAGCCCATTGAGTGACTCAAATCTCAGGTCTGGCGACAAACCTTTTACGGTTTGGCATTAAGCTTGCGTTAATTTACTGCCCAGCAGCAACATTTAATTCGCTAACTGATATACCCTAACATTAGCCACCGAGTAGTACACACTCGGAGACCTCTTTGAAGGCAAGAGAAACTTAAAATGAAGTTTCGTGAGAGAGAATCAAATTGTTAAATATGGTCACACTATTGCACAATGTTGCATAAAAGTTGCCAACACTGTTTTTATTTTTTGCTATTAAAGGGTATTTGCCGATCGATTTGCTTCATTTAGGTTCTTCAGTTGGGTGAATGGCTAAGAATGACGGCATTCTCACTTTTTGTAAGTGTTGCATTCCATTTACTGAGTTCATTTAACTTTGGCGCGTGCTTCGCGCACTTTCTGTCAGTCCTTATGGATGAGACATCACACACATACACACACACACACACCCTTTCACGATTGTATACACAGGTTCAAGCATACTTACTTACTTACTTGGGGAACTCTCTATCAGTTTCAGCTCAGTTTAGAGTCGAATACATTGAACTGGCCTGAGAAACTTGTTTGACTTGTTCTTGGCCCTGCCCGTCGTTGGCCCAATGTTTTATTAAGCTAGGTCATGAAATGGCGTGTCATTCCCCGCGTTCAGCGCTTTCTTTTGAAGCTTTCGTTACGAATTTTTTATTGACCCAATTTTATAGATTCATTAACACATACACAGACATAAAAGCGTTGTTTGCCATCGGTCAGTGCGTCCAATCTTCTCTGATCATATCGGCTGCCTTTTCGCCAATCATAAACGCTGCGGCATTTGTATGCGCCGTTGGCGGTAATGGAATAATGCTGGTATCAACAACACGTAATCGCCGCATACCATGGACCTTCAGTTGAGGACTTACCACCGAAGTTGGATCACTCTCGGGTCCCATGCGACAGGTGGCCACCTGATGATGCAATGTATAGGATAAAGTGCGAATGGAGCAGCGCCAATAGTCGTCCGAGCCAAATGAATATCCCTCACATCCGGGCACTGAGCGTTCGAGTAATCTGGTACCGATGGCCCTTAGAGCCGGCATTTTAGTTATACGAATGGCCTCTTTAATGCCCTCCAGCAAATGTTCAACATCTTCTTGGACAATAAAATATTTGGGATCTATGCGTGGCCATTCCAGCGGATTGCGATTATGGAGCCAAAGTCGTCCAACTGAAGCTGGGGCAAAGTGCATGATGAGGAAACTGAAATGATCCTGTTTGCGGTCAGCCAAATGACGATACATTTTGTCATAAATTTCGGGCTTAAGGTTGGCTCCACGAGACAATGAAGTGCCCTCGTCACTGGCCAGGCTGCCGGCCACTTGAATGAACTCGATATCAGGTTGGGTTGAGGGTGTCTTCGCTCTGGGCACTTTGACAAAGGACAAGGTCTCAACCCCACCGATGGTGGAGAGGAAGGTGTCGGGACGGCCGAGTAAAAACTCCTTGAGCACCGGTGGTCCCACATTCGAGGTGAATAGAGATTGTCCCGTTGTGTTGGTGACAAATGTGGGACCAAAGTGGCACATGTGATCGTACATACGTCGTCCAACGGGCAGGACTTTTACAATTGGTATGCCAATGGCTTTTAGATTGTCCTCTGGTCCTATACCCGAGAGCATAAGCAACTGCGGTGAATTGAATGCCCCCGCCGACAGTATGACCTCTTTGCGTGCCTTGACCTGGAAGCGTCTTCCCCCATGGGTCAGTTCTATGCCATACGCCGATTTGGTGGCCTCATCAATGAGAATGCGGGTAACCCTGGCCAGAGTGAGAATATGAAGGTTTTTACGATACGCACGAATCGGTTCTATATACGCCCTGAAGGCGCTATGACGACGACCCTTCAACGTGTTGGCCTGCACATAGGAAACACCCAATTGTGACTCGCCATTGTAATCGGTACGTGCATGTCCAGCTTCCTGGGCAGCTCGAATGTAGGCATGAGCCAACTGTGTGCGATGACGTACATCCTCGACACTTAGAGGTCCACTGTGGTTGTGATAGGGCGAGTGTTCCAGGCCATGCAGCTGAGCCGATTCGCTGCGCAGGAAGTACGGTAGGACCTCTTTGTAGCTCCAACCATAATTGCCACGCTGTGACCAGGTGTCGAAGTCCCGACGATTGCCACGATTGTAGATCATGAAATTGATTGAACTTGTTCCACCCAAAACCTTGCCCCTGGGTAAAGCACATCGCCGGCCGTGCATGCCGTAGCAAGCATGACGCTGTGGTTGGGATTCGTAGCCCCAATTCGAGGCAGTCAATTGCAATGATGGAGCCATTGCTGGGATTTGATGTACCAAGTTTTCCACACCGCCAGCCTCAATCAAATACACTTGCCATTTGGGATTCTCCGAGAGACGAGCAGCCAATGTACAGCCAGCTGCTCCGGCTCCAACAATAATAAAGTCGTAATTCTTATCCGGTCGAGGCACTATCGATAACCAAACAATTTTACTCGGGAGTCAAACACAGCCAACAGTCATTCACTTACCATCAGAGTAAAGCGGCACATTGACTATATTACCCAGGCCCAATTGCTTAAAGGTCTGAGCAATATTATCCACATTTCGCTGAGATTCACCTAGCCCAAGGGTGGTTAGTAGTATACAGATTAGGAAACACAACTCCACTGGCTCTTTCATCCTTTCTCTCTGACTCTCTCCCTCTATCTATGTGTGTGAGTGCGATCTTCTCGCTGTGACCAGTCTTTGACAACTGGCCAAGTGAAAACTGTTGGCCCACAGTCGTTTAATTAATATCTGCTGGCAATGTGCAGTGGAATAAATCCACATATTTCTACACAAAAAAAAAATTAAGACGCGCTTAAGCCAAGTTTATGACTTTATCGTTTATGTTTTCTACAGACCTTGCCATATCTATTACAGTTTTGCAATTCATGCATGGCTAAATTAGTCTTTGGTATATAGATAGAAACATCTAAAAAAAACTTAATATGTTTAATAAAAGTTTATGTCGGGACTTCAATTAGAACTAAAATCTTTTCAAAGTTTCCCTAAGAAAGTGAAGAGTATTGTAAAATCTTGGACTATATGGTAGAAACATTAATTTTATTTGTTTAACTTTATGACTTTATAACAATTCTCACTTCTGTTTTCATACTCTTAGCAAAGTTTTTTATGAGTTAAACATTTAATTTGCTTTATGCCCATATATATTTCATATGCGGAAGAGCGTTTTGTCACCCAAAAGCAATAACAAAATAACATTTTCCTGAATTAGCTAGAGTTTGGATCAGGTTAAAGACCTTTTAACATCTGTATTTAGTTTTGGCCCACTGTAGCAGCATCATCTCGTTCCAGTTTGGTTCTACTCTGCTGATCTTTCTTGGTTTCTTGGTTTTTTTTTTTTTGTTTTATTTTGATTTTTATTGCCACTTGCTAATTTTGAGCTTTGCGCTTGTCTTTTCGGTTTGTGTTTGCTTTTACCTTTGGCTAAGCATCTTGGAATCTCTCTCAGCATCTCTCGGCATCTTGCCATCTTGTGGTTCATTGGCACTTTCATTGGGTTCTTGACTTTGCCTGCCTGTGAGCCGTCAGTCAACCAACCAACCAACCAACTAACCAACCAGCCACCAAGCCTCTTCAACTCGTTGTTCTCATTTTGATTACGGCTTTTCTTTTTTTTCGTTTTTGATGTTTTTTTTTTGATGGGAACTTCAACCCCCTAGCCCGGCCTAGACTTGGCTTTTCCCATAACGAAAACATAATTACACGGCCCACCAACACAACAACAATAAAAAACCGTATTAAAAAAAAATGCATCTCATTGAGTGCAGGAAAAAAAGGAGAAAGCAAAGCAGATTAAACGAATTTCCGTGGAGGGTTGCAGAAACAACCCCAAAACACGAGTAACCACAAAATATATAGCCAGGCCACCCTTTTTGTAGCAGATTTTTGTCCAAGTGTAGGAAGAAGGATCTCGCAAACAGCTATTGACTCCTTGTCCACGATGTCCACCACGTCCACCATTATCTCTCTCTTGTTTGGCTTTCGGTCGTTTTGTGTGTGCTCTGCATTCAAATTCAATTCAATTTTTGCATTTTGAAAGCATCAACAACAAAACACCAACCGCATTGCACCTGTCATCCTTCATTTTGGTTTTGTGATTCATGAATATTTCAATTTGTGATAATGGAATGGCAGTTGTCATAGGGGTTAACCTTTCCATACACTTGTCTCCACACTCCACACCCACGCCAAGGCAGACAATTCAAACAAAACTAGGATGAAAGGGGTTACCCGGGAAACAGACCTAATACATATTACAATTAGCTATTCGAAATCACAAACAAATTGAGTTTTCAATCCAAGACCTCGTTGTTTTGAAACAATCCATCAATAATATTGTATTAACAACATAAATTTAAAGAATCAGAATTCAAAAAGAGTTAGAAAACTGTGGCCTAACTCCACCTACTCGTATTTATCTGAATACAAATAAAATATTCTGATGTATTCAATGTTTATAAAGCTGGCTGAAAAGCTTCTTGTACGATATGAAATAACAAAATTGAAAAGTCTACTTTTAGGCAGAATTTGGATATTGCCTTTCGAAACTTGAACTTGAAGAGAAATACATCACTTTTATTTTCAATTAGAGCAAAACGAATAAATGTAGACTTTAACACTTTGTTGTTTATAAAAGAAGACATAAATTGACTTGGCTCTAATACTAATCAAGAATATATATATATGTTAGACTGTTGCTCTTTTCAACTGCCTGTAGAATACATATGGGTGTCAATAAAATGAAGGGGATATAATAAAGACAGTCATATCACCCAAATTATTTCCGCATATTTAATTTAAATTAAAAAAAAAATTGAATAAAACAAAAGCGACAACATAAATCATAATAGTTAAACAGCAGAAATAACAAAAACATGAGTAGATACTTTGCTAGTCGACTTACTGATACCCTACAAAAAGTTTAGTTAAAATTCCCTACAACAATGTTGAGATGAACTTTAAAAGTTGTTTAAATTGATATACCCACTTAGACTAGTGGTTTATACAGGGTATCTGGACAACGGTGTCTGCAACAATAAGGGGGGGCTGAGGCGCTGAACTTCACGGTTTTCAATTCAATTATCTTGTTCGCATCTTGCTCTTGTTGGTGTTAATTGTCTAGCATGAAATTGGCCAGAGCTGCGGACTTTAGATGGGGGAGAGATATAGGAAGAAGATATAGAACGCGGCAAAACTTTATGTGATCAATTTTTCAATGTCAACTTTTTGGTTTCCCATCAAAGCCAAGACAAGACAAAAGCAGCACAGAATTCTAATTTAAACTACATATTTGTATTTATTATGTGTGTTGTGTCATAATGAATTCTTATATGACTAACTTATATTAGAATCAGTTCGTTGTATACAGAAAAAACAAGGCAAGAAACCTAAAAGTTATAAAATAACAATCTAAAATTACTTAAGCTTCAAACTTGACTGAAGCTTAGGTGATGATGACCTGATTAAAAAAAGGAAGACATTCTAGTCCCTCCTCTTGTCTTATTTGATATATCCATGATCTTGCTTAATCATATCAGCTGCCTTTTCTGCTATCATAAAGACGGGACCATTTGGATGTCCTGACATTATCTCTGGCATTATACTGGCATCGGCAACACGCAAATTACGTATACCATGGACCCTCAAACGGGCATCCACCACAGCGGCTCTATCGGACTTGGGTCCCATTTTTGCAGTGCCCGAATAATGATAGATCGTGAAAGTGAAATGCCTGACATAGCAGGCCCAATAGGCCCAACTTTTGTATGGATGCTGTTTGCATGTTGGTATCTTGCGTTCCCATAGCTTAGCATCGATAGTCTTCATGCCACGCTGTTCCATCAAACTGATGGCCTTTAATAGTCCTCTCACCGAGATATCCACATCGTAGGGATGAGCAAAGTAGTTGGCATGTATCAGGGGGTATTTAAAGGGATCAGTGCTCTTGAGCATAATACGTCCACGACTCTTGGGACGCAAAATCATGGGGAATATCATGAAGGCATTCAGTGACTTATCCTCAATTTCAGCGAACAAGGAATCATAGATGGATTTCTTTAGGCCAAAAGCACGCGAAATGGCCGGATTGGATGACATTGAACCACCGACCAAGAAGAGCTCAATATCCGGCCAGCCATCCTCATCGCGTTCGTGATCCAAATCCCAGAAGGCAATGGCTTCACAGCCGCCAGGCGAACCATAGGGTCCCTCCATGCGATTAAAGCGATTGATCAGAGTTGGATCGGAAAAGTCTTCGAATTTCAATGAAGTGGCATTTGTGGTAAAGGTGACAGCCGGAGCCGTGTGATCCTGAAGATTGTAGCCCACCGCCAGATCCGCTATAGGCTTGATGCCCACCTCACGCAGATGTTTAGCTGGCCCCACTCCCGACAACATAAGCAATTGTGGTGTATTAATAGCTCCAGCCGATACAATAACCTCACGACGTGCCAAAATCTTTTGCATACGTCCATCCATTTGCACCATTATGCCATAGGCGGTCTTTGTCTGCGGATCGATCAATACCTTTGTCACCAGAGCATTCTTCTTCACATGCAAATTACTGCGTTTGCCCTTCAGTGGATACAAATAGGCACGATTTGAGCTCCAGCGTGTTGAATTGCGAGTTGTGGTATGCAGAAAGGCCACACCGTTTTGAATGCGTCCATTGTAGTCCCGGTATTTGAGGCCATCCTGTTGGGCAGCCTCGACAAATGCCTCGGATATCTTCGAGCGCCAATTCACATAACTGATCTTCACTGGTCCATTGCGGCCAACGTAATCCTCCTCGGCATCGGGTACACTGCTGCCCTCGTATTTCTTGAAATATGGCAGGACATCCTTGTAGCTCCATCCGGGATTGCCCAGTGCTTCCCAACGGTCGTAATCACGACGATTGCCACGCGTATACATCATGTAATTCAATACCGAACTGCCTCCCATCACCTTGCCCCTGGGCCAATTGCAGCGATTGTTGTTCATGGCCAGGCAGGCATGATCTGATGGCTGTGTCCGATATTTCCAATTCATTTCGCCCAATTGCAGAAAATGTGCCACAATCGGTACATCCATGACCAGACGCTCGGGTCCTCCAGCCTCTAGGAGTAGAACCCGCCATTTGGGATTCTCGGAGAGACGGGCAGCCAAAGTACAGCCCGCTGTACCAGCTCCAACCACAATGAAATCATATTCACTGTCCAATACAACGTTATTGTCATAATTCTCTAGATCGACATCCGCTTGACCGCGTCGCAGGAAATTGATTGTCTCGAACAGGACATTATTCTCTTGGGCCGATATTAGCAATACCGATAATGTCGATATTACAAATAGAAATGGCAGATATGGCTTCATATTTCCACAATAAAAAAAAAAAAAACAAACAAAAAGAAGCAAACGAACGAACGAACGAACAAAAGAATCCGATCCGTTTAGAATTATTTAGATATTTGATTCTGATCTCTGATCAACGATCGCGCCTCCTGTGTATAAAGCCGCGGTATGGTCTTGCCCAATCGAATTCGTAACTTAAAATGCTGACAAGCTCTGTGGCCAAGTTCAATTTAATATTAAATTTTAAACGCCGATCGTGTCTTTGTGTGTGTGTGTGTGCGTGTGTGTTGCGAATCTTTCGGTTAAGAGCAGCTATAAGCCATGCTCGATTCGGCTAGCTGCCGACTACCAACTTGGCTTACTCATTACTCATCAAGAGAGGCGATGGAGTAGGAGATGAAGGCGGAGGTGGAGAAGCTGCCGTCAAGAATCTTCAAATCAACTAACCAACACAACTCAACTAGGTAACATTTCGCATGACTATAGACACGTTCACAACACAAAGACCTAAACACACACACATTCACACACAGACACACACTCAGAGACTCAAATGTATGTAGACATTATATAAAAATTGAAAGCCCGCCACTCTGGCATTGACTTGGACTGATCTTAGAGACTCTTAGTCTCATTTTTTTCTTTGGTCCAAAGAAACCAAAAAAAAAAAAAAGAAAAAGAAACTCAAATGCGGAAGCTGAATCTGTGTGTGCACATTAAAGGGCTAATCACTTAATGGCTATATATAGGTATACAGATATATCGAAAGAACACTAATCCTTTCCAATCAATTAAATTCTTATGTTAATTTAACAAAAGATATACCTGTTTTATATTGATATAATTCTCTGGCTTTGTTTTGAAAAAAATACATGGTTCTTAAAATGATATATATTATAATATTCCTATGGAATTTCAAACTAACCATCATTATAATTGTGATCCTCTTTAATCATATCGGCCGCCTTCTCGGCTATCAGATAGGTTGGTCCATTCGGATGACCCGAAACCAAGTATGGCATAATGCTAGCATCGACCACACGCAATCGATTGATGCCATGGACACGCAAGCGTGCATCGACCACGGCTGAACGATCACTTCGAGGACCCATTTTGGCAGTGCCCGAATAATGATAGATCGTGTAGGTGAAATGTCGGGCATAGCAGGCCCAATACTGGCTGCTCCTTGCTGGAAACTGTCGACAGCCCGGCAATGGGGCCTCTAACAACTTGGCATCGATGGCACGAAAGGCAGGCTCATCTATGAGGCGGACAGCTTGTTCAATGCCCCGTACTGTGATATTCAAATCGTATGCATGGGCAAAGTAATTGGCATAGATGCGAGGATGCTGCTCCGGATTGCGACTAGCAAGTTTAATGCGTCCACGACTCTTGGCACGCAAAATCATGGGAAAGATCATGAAACCGTTGGCATTACGGCGTTCCAAGTCACCGAAAATTTCCTCATAGATCTGCGGTTTGAGACCAAGGGCTAGACGCAAAGCCACATTTGTTTGTAGTCCGCCACCGACCATAAACAGTTCCATGTCGGACCAACCACGAGGATTCGATGGATCGTCTAGGGCATAAAATGAAATGGCCTCGACACCGCCTGGAACACGTAAAGGACCGCCACCACGAAAGTAGTCACCCAATGCCTCCGAGGTGAACATTTTCGACACTTGCAACGATGTCGCATTACAGATAAAGGAAACGGCTGGAGCCACGTGATCCTGGAGATTGAAGCCAACAGCTAGATCGGCAATTGGTTTTATTCCCATCTCTCGCAGATGCTTGGCTGGCCCTAGGCCCGAAAGCATTAGCAATTGCGGCGTATTGATGGCTCCTGCCGACACAATGACCTCGCGACGTGCTCGAATCCTTTGTGGGCGACCCTTAACTAATACACCCGTAGCCGTCTTGGTTTTGGGATCTATGAGAATGCGAGTTACCAGAGTATATTTCTTCACTTGAAGATTACGCCGCAAGCCCTTCAATGGATATAGATATGCCCGATTCGAACTCCACCGCGTCTCATTGTAAACATTAGCTTGCAGATAAGATACACCCAATTGATTTTCCCCATTGTAATCGCCCTGCCGAAGTCCCGCATTTTTGGAAGCCTCCACAAAGGCATCAGCTATTGATGTACGCGGTTTTGTATATGAAACATGTACGGGGCCCTTGCGTCCAGGTCTCGACTCGCCCCGATCGGCGTCGGGAATGTGCGAATTTTCATATTTACGAAAATAGGGTAACAATTCCTTATAGCTCCAACCGGGATTTCCCAAGGCGGCCCAACGATCGTAATCCTCTCGATTACCACGCGTGTACATCATGTAATTCAGGACCGAACTGCCACCCATCACTTTGCCCCTGGGCCAATTGCAGCGATTATCCTTCATGGCCAGGCAATAGTTCGGCGAGGGCTCTGTACGATACTTCCAATTCATTTCGCCCAGTTGCAAGTAGTGTGCCGATATTGGCATATCCATGGCATAACTCTCCGGGCCCCCGGCCTCGATTAGTAGAACCCGCCAATCGGGATTCTCGGAAAGACGCGCTGCCACGGCACAGCCCGCTGTACCAGCTCCAACCACAATGAAATCATATTCATTCAGCAACTCAGCGTCATCCATGTTCTCTAAATCCATTTGCATCTGCCCACGATGCATATATTCGAGTATATCTATCAATCCATTGCCATTATAACTTTGCCCATTGACAACTGTTCCAGTTGGCAGCAATCCAAGGCAAAGGGTCAAGAGTAGAGCGAACATTATACTGCCACGACTGAACACCATATGTGCTTAGAATTAGTTAGAACTATTGTCTAAGTAAAAAACTCATTGACTATAATTCTCACTCAACTGGAAATTGGAAAAAAATATTTCCATTCGTGAGTTATAATCAATATGATAGACAGATCAAAAGATCATTAATATACTGAGAAACTGAGAACAGGGGAGAGAGAGAGAGAGAGAGAGAGAGAGATAGAGAGTAAAATCAGGTTATACTTTTCCAGTGAAATATAATTCCACAAAGTCAACGTCTGAAGGATAAAGCGAGCTAATAATTTTTCGCTCGTCTCAAAAATCATAGTTTTAATTTCATTAACGAATCGAAAAAAAATTTATCAGTTGAATGACACAGAGACAAATTCAAGCTTTTGCATAAATTAAAAAACTACAAAAAAAATTGTTACAATTCCATCGGAATGTAATTTTTCAAGGGAGGGACACTGTGCACTAATTGAGATGTAAAGTGACTGAAACCTTTCATTAGATTTTACTATGATTACTATAACTTCAAACTTTGATCTAAACCACTGATGATTCGGCAATTTTTTGTTTTTGCCATTACCAACAACAAAACGGCAGACCAACAAAAACGATTGCAATCAAAATGTGCCGCATTGTTTGTAAATTTTGTAATTATTTCCGTTTGCATGTGAATATATGTACATATGTATGTATGTACATGCATATGTATGTATTAGTTAAATTTGGACCTAGAATCAATGGCGACTCCGACTCATGGAAGTATGCACTAACAATTGTTGGTTAAGGGTACTCGATGAAGCTAACGTTTATCAAAATTACTCAAAAATATTGTAAACAATCAATTTGAAATATATTTTATGTCTCTCCTAGTTTAACTTATTGCCAAAAAGATTTATCTTCTTGCTTTCAAGAGTGTTGCAAAAATCAAAGAGGGAATTGATCTACATCCTATAATGACATTTTAATTGATTTTGGCATTTGGTTCTCAAAGAAGTAGTAAGTCTAACCCCCTCTTCCCGTTTCCCCAACTTTGCCTACACCCATTGGATTGCCGCAACTTTGAAGCAACAAATGGAAAAGAAGAAAAAGAAAAAAAGCCCCAAAGCACATGACATACTAAAAACGTTAAAAGAATAAGCCAAACGATGCACACTGACACAAAATTATTGAGTTTTCCAAAGTATATATAAATAAATGAAAAAAATTATAACTTTTGCAACGTGAGAGTGCAATTAATTGTTATGGAATTTTTTGCATTTTAATTTTGAGCATTAGTTTTATAATTAAGTAAACTTGGCTTACATGTTAATAGAAAATTTCCACTACAAACCTTTTATCTTGGTTGCCGCAAAGAAAGTAGATTGAATTTCTTGTCGAATTAAGAATTTGATAATTTTTCCTCTTTTATTGTTAAACGAAATTCCTACTCTATATGCTCAACTAGTTGTAGAATATTAGTCAGTGGGTTTAACCAGTGTGCATGCTAGTTAATGTTATTTTGATGACCAAATATGGCCACAAAACCGAAGGACATTGTCAGGACTGATGGCTAAAACAGACGACGACAGGCTCTTTTGTTTGCAGCAAAGAAATTGCATTGCAAATGCAGTAGCAGAAAAGTTCTTTCAACTTCTTGACGGATGAATAGCACTCAAGGCTGCTCGTTGTCGCATTAAGAATCACTGACATTCACGTTGCAACTTTGGAGTCAAGGCAATTGTGGCGCACTGCGGGCCGCATGTGGAAATTGGCTTCTTGTTGCCATGATTTTTCGCCTCCACTAACGGCAATTAAAGTCTTTGCTAACTATTGATAGATTTTACTGTGCGGTTTCTAGCTGATGTTGTTGTTGTTGCTGCTAGTGTTGATGGCTAATTCGCATCTAGCCAAGAATTTTGGTTTAGCTGTTGTCTTTGACCGCGTTTATTTTTTCGATTTTCGGTTGTTTCGCGTTGATTTTTTGCAAATTGAACATTTTGGTTATTCTGTGTGTTTAGCTGTGGGCAAAAATTGTGGCTTTGATGAAAATGTTTTTATTTTTTCTGGTTTTTTCGGTTTTGGTTTGGTTTGGCATTTGCCAATTTTGGGCCTCGATCTTGGTTCTTTGTTGTGACATTGTATTTGGCTTGGCTCGACTTCCAGTTGTTTGTTGGTTCCTTGGCATTTCAGTTCGTTAATTGCAATATAAACTTTATTCATTTGGCTTAGAAGGACATTTGCACTGTCAGTTTAATTCACTTTGGACTGCTGCAAGAAATGTGTTGATCTCTTAATTTTGCATTGAAAGAGAAAAACCTCTAAACTATTGACACAGCTGCCTAAATCAGCGATTATCTTTTGATAGTCTGACGATGACTTGCAGATGGTTAGCTTGACAGGTGTTGGGTTGTGTTGGTGTTGGCCATAAAATGTTCTTAGCCCTAAACACATCTGCGTATTAACCGGTTTTACACACAAAAATATTCTTGATCAGCATGACAAATCAAAATCCAAATCCAAGAGTTGGTATTACCACTTTGCTTGAGGAACCAGTCGAATTATTTTGCTACAGTTTTTTTGTTTTGCCGTCTATAAATATTGAATTTCGCAAATAGGTAAAATGAAATCGAAAGAAAAAAAACTCTTAAAAGCTCTTTAATGACTAAACAAAGGGAAACTGAATGCCGAAAGCAAAAGCTAACCAAGGTCAGTTTTGTGTATGCGATTGCAAGAACCTTTTGAAAATGCTGTCAAAATGTATTTGTTTACTCTGAAATCGACAAAATCCGATGTAAGTTTCAGTTCAGTATTCGTTTCTATATTCATTTCTCCATTCCCCATTGCTATCCATTGATAGCATGTCCGGCCCTGCGAATACGCCGCAACAATTGCGGGGCATTATGAAGGCAGCTGGCAAGGCAGGGCCGCAGCATGGTGTACGGGATTATGTGACCAGTATGAGGCCAGTGGATCCCGATGATGTGCCCAGCACATCGCGACAGGCCAAAATGATGAATTTGCGTTCAAAGAATGTCAATGGGCGCGAATCGACAGACACGTTAAGTAAAATGCCCATCGAATGTCGTGTCCTCTACCACAATTCGTTGGAGGATAGCAGTGAAGATGATGACATTGAATATCTTTGTCATTACGATAATAATGATCCGGATCATGATTTGAGTGAGGATGATGACCAGATAACATTATCGGACTTCCAAGCTGCCAATTGGAAGAATATCAATTGGCGTAATGATCACTATCGGCATACAGGAATGTCATATAATACAACAACAACAACAACAATAACTACAACAGCAGCAAGCATAGGTGGTATCAATATGTGGACAGCACTAGATAGTCGTCCGCCATTGGCCCCCTTCACATTACGTAGAGCCAGTGAGGAGACATCATCGACATCAGTTAATGGCTGTGGGGTAATCCTACGTCTTGTTGGACGTACTCTGGTCCAATGGTCTGTACGTATTGCCGCCGGATTCGGTTTGAGTCGACAGCAGACAGCCTGGTATAAGCATTGTTGGCATAATCCAGGACCACGACCACGTGGCCTAAATGTATTGGGTGTTCCGAATGGTTTTGGTCATGTCACCATGCCTTTGCCACCAGAGCCCTCACCTATGCCCATGGCTGTGATATCTGAAACTCAGTATATTCCAGACCATTCACAAAGTGAGAACTCATCCTCGACTCTGTGATATATATTGTTTTAAAATTAAAAATGGTGTTTATTGGTATTAAGTCAAAATCTAGGACTTTGGATCAAGCTTGAATTCTTCATTTTGGAAATACCCACACACACACACACACACACATGAACAACAAAGAACGTGTCTATTGAGATCTTCCTTCTTGTGGATAGATGAATCAAACCGCAAATATTCAAGGTTCAATTTACTTTATTTAAAAGATCGTAAAATCATTCAAGTTGATTGACCGCTCAAATCTTCCAATAACTTCCTATTTGGATTTCTGTATTTTATTGTCGCGTCTTTTGAGTACCACCAACAAAAAAAAAGTATATATATATATATGTCTTAAGAGTTTATTTAGAGCTATTTCCAATTGGCCATTTAGGCGTAACAAAGCTCCCAAATCAAATAATTGCACACTTTAATGTGGCTTTATGGCTGGGCAAACAAAAGAAACTTATTATGTTTGATTGATTGATGAATTGATTGAATTGACGGACAATTGATGATTTGATATGGCTTTTGGGTATATATGTATATTTTTTCCCCCTTCATTTTCGTTTCGATACAATTCGAGGTGGTGGTGGGCAGCCGTAAATACCTAGATGTATAGCAATTATCCGCATTATTTTGATTACTACTGTTTGTGGAGAGTCATAATGTCATAATGTTATTCAACTTTTGTTTGTTTTTCTTGTCATTTGTTGCGCCTTGTCATCGTCTATCTTGTATTTGTATCTAAATCTATTGTGTTGCCATTTGGGATATAATTTTAATTATGGTTTTATGAATTGCTCTTACCCTTTGCGAGTTAAAGCATTGAATTGAAGTTATTTCAGCTTGTCTTAGCCCTTGGTAATCATGCTTAATCAAATTCTTCTTTTGAAGGGAAAAACGTGATCGAAGACAAGTGATTTGGCATTCAAGACAAGTTCTATTAACACACAACATTCACCAGAAATCTGATAATTAGCTCTCAAAAAAATTGTTGGACTTGTTCTACCCTATTTCCTGTCTTTAAATATTTTCGGAACTTACCAAAACTACACAATTAATTGAGTCAAGGTTTTGTGGCTAAGAATCTTAGCTGAACAAAAAAGCATAAAAAACAAAAAACTTGTATTGTTACTTAATCATTCTCTTCTATGTATTTGGGTGCTGTGAATGGGTTTTTTTATACCCTTGCAAAAAGGGTATATTAATTTTGGTCAAAAGTGTGCAACGCATAGAAGGAAGCATCTCCGACCATATAAAGTATATATATTCTTGATCAGCACGACGAGACGAGTTCAAATCGCCATGTCCGTCCGTCCGTCCGTCCGTCCGTCCGTCCGTCCGTCCGTCCGTCCGTCTGGATCAACGCAAACTCCTCCTAGACCGTAAGAGCTACAGAGCTGAAATTTTGCATGTAAGCTTGTATATACTGCAGGCATTGTATTTCTCGGATTCAGCTGGATCGGATCACTATATCATATAGCTCCCATACAAATGGCAAAGTCACGAACAGTGACTTTTCTTAATAACTTCGTTATTTTCTGAGCTATTAACATGAAATTTAATATTGTTAAGTTAATTACACATATGAACGACTATGCAAAATTTGATCAAGATCGGGTGACTATATCATATAGCTTCCATAGGAACGATCTTTCGAAAACAGTGACTTTTGTCAATAACTTCGTTACTTTTGACGCGATTGCTTTCAAAATAAACATTTGTTAGTTTAATATATCTGTCAATGACTGTGCAAAATTTGATAAGGATCGGGTAACTATATCATATAGCTCCCATATGAACGATCGGTGGAAAACAGTGACTTTGGTCAATATCTTCGTTATTTCCTATGCTAAGATTGTAGGCCGTTCTTTCGGATACATTAGCCCTTTTAGCTTAAACGTTTTTCCACTTTGATGGCTATAGGTAAGGAAAGAGTTACCATAAAAGTTGCAAGGGTATACAAACTTTGACGCGGTCGAAGTTAGCCCCGGCCCTCTGGTTCTTTTTTTGTTTTTTGTGGGGTGTAACTAGTAAATTGGTAAGCACCACACAGGGTCAGAATGTGAAGACTATCAACTTACAAGCTTTGACTTCAGCATATGGATGCTGTAATCTAGTATGATTTATGATGTGTGTGTCTATATAATACTCATTCTTCTCTCTCTCTCTCTTTTTCGTTCACAGGTGAGCTAAACTAACACTGGTTTTTTGAAGAGTTGTCGATAAAAGAGTGTACGTAAGTTATTCAAGTTCACTAGGTCTCGGTCAGACGCAACTGGTTGCCACTTCTGATGAGTCTAACGAACTTGTTATCAACATATATTGGATAACAAGTTTATTGACCTCTAAGTGGAACGGTAAAACAATGACGGAAGTAAAGGAATTTGCAAAATTCAAAAAACTAAACAATAAACAAACAAAAAAAAAAAAACACGTATACTTCCGTTAGCCATTGACCCAGTTTAAACATATACACAAGCTACATTTTTTTTTATGGCTTTTTTGGCCAACATTTTGTTTTGCAAAATGTCAGTCTAGGGCAATTTTTGGTTGACAAAAGCCAAAAGCAGTGATCATCATCATTTCAGTTGGCTTTCAGTCTTCAGTTTGGTCTCTGATCTGAACACCCATTCGATTCGATCTGATCTGGTCACGTAGGCAATCTTAGCATCCTTCTCTCTCTCTCTCTCTCTCTCAGTCTCACCGTGCATCGTTTTGACCGTTTTGTGGGCACGTCTCTGCCTTTAAAAAGACTTTAATCGATTAGGAATAAAATACATTAATTGTTCCGTCCTTGAACTTGCCTCGAACGGTCGCGTTTGAGTGAGTGTGTGAAATGTAACCGCGCTGGTTGTTCATTTCATTCTTATACCCTATAAAGATGGCTATGTTTAATGTCACCTAAGCTGGATGCAACGACAAGAAGGACAAAGTTTGATCGAAAGACAATATCATTCTTAAAAGTTTCAAAACCATTTTCAAACATCTTTAGCATTGCATTGAGACAATTTAATTACAATAATGTAAGAAAAAAGAATTCTTTAAACGCTCAGGTATATACTTATTGGAATAAGAATCACCTGTAAGAACTCATGTGCTCAAGGGCATTCAGAGTCTGGGTCGCCGGCTGTCTGGAATTTTATCTTACTGTGGCAAAGCCGTGTCTTAAACATTTCCATTAATTAGCCATAAAAAACAAAAACCAAACCGGCGACCTGTTTTTTTCTTCTTTCAATCTTCAATATATTTTTTGGTTCCAGTTTTATATATGTATATATTTTTCAGTCGGGTTTAGAACGCCCTCTGGTTGGCATTTTTATGAGCTACTCGAGGGGCTTTTCGTTTAGCACTTGGCTTTTAATGAACGAATTTCCGTTCTTTTTTCCACAAAAAAAGGCCAGCAATTTGCATCGATTTGAAAACTTCCATTGCCTGTCTGATGGTTCCGGCTTCCGGTTTTCATTCCGTTTTTTTCACTCAATTTTTTCTTATGAACATGAAAATTGTTGACCAAGGTTGGCCTCTTGGCGATGATTTATAACTGATTTTTTGTTTCTGTTGCTCCAAACACGCGTTGGATTGGGCGTTGTCGTGACAAGTTCAAAGTTGATTTCGTATCTCTATCTTGACTCCTCTCTGTCTCTCCATCTCTCTCTTTCTATCTCTCTTTGCTACTAATTTATTGATTTTTGTTATGAGTTTGAGAGCTGCAAAAACCGCAACAAAACAAAAACAAAAAATTATAAAAAACTATAATAAATTAAATGAAATTTACATGCTAATGGCGTGTTTGTTGTTGTCTCGGTCGTTGGGTGCGCCTAGCAGTTAGGCTATTATTTCCATGATTATTTTTGCTAGAGATGAGCACCATCGACACGATATTGACGGAATTCTGTGAGTATTAGCTAAAGATATGACGAGTTTTAACCATTATTACAATCCAAAAATATTTAAAAAATGCTCATTATGTATGCTGAAAATTTAAATGGCTAAAAAATGGTTCAAGCCAACAAGGAATATTAATATTAATAATTTGTTCGTCAAAACTTAACAAAACGTTTTATAGGCAAGGCTAAAAGCCTTTAATTCATATGTGTATAACTATTTTCACTTAAATTTATTTTATTAAGCTTTGAGCGCAAATATTTCCCCATCTCTAAAATGGGTTTTTTTTTTGGTTGCCTGCTTTCAGGCTGTTTGATGTTGATGAAGACAAAAAAGGAAGTAATTTCTATTATTTCCATTAATGTATGTTTTTGTTTTTACAGGAAAATTTCATTTATTAAAGTGAGTTGCGTCATTTAAATAATTGTTCAATGAAAAATCGTCTTAAAACTAGTCAAATGGAATATTTTTTAAGTGCAGGTCAATGAAGAATACAATAAAACAAATAAAAATAATAAAATAACTTAAAGGCTATTAAAAATAAAAAATAATTTAAACTATAAAATAAACTATGACTCGATTTCATGCATTCTTATATAGGGCTATTTATACAGTGTATATAGACCAGTATATAGACCCATATGCATATTGGATTGATGTATATAGTAATTTTGTGAACACTTCATGGACTTTCTCTTATAGTCTCCTTGTGTTTTCTTATACTGAAGTTAGGCCATGGCAAATTGTTAACATTTGTATGTGTGTTTTGTGTTCGAGACTCTTGAAAATTACTTGGGTTTAGATTGGTGGTAAAGCTATTGGACCCCTGAGCTCTGAGACTGGAGCAGCTACTGACTCGTTTCTAGTTTCGGGCTAACTATCGAAATTGTCGCTGCTGCTGCTGTCACTACTATTTGTGATACTTATTATAGTTTTTGTCGTACTCTCCGCTGTTCCAGTATCATGGCTCCGTTTAATTTTGTATTCTGGATTCTTGAGCCAATCCTCCTTAATGAGATCGGCGCCTTTTTCGGCAATCATAATGACTGGGGCATTTGTGTTGCCACTGCTTATGGTCGGCATAATGCTGGCATCGATAACGCGTAATCCTCGGACACCATAGACCCGAAGGCGTGGATCGACAACAGCCTCGGGATCCCAGGCGGGACCCATTTTGGCTGTGCCACAGGGATGATAAATGGTCATCGATATGGTACGCACATGGCACTCCAGATAGGCATCTGATCCGAATTTGTGTTGCTTGCAATTGGGCAACGGCTTGCGCCAAACTCTCGAACCGAATTGCTTAAAGACCTGCGCTTCGGCCACACGGAGAGCTATCTTGGCACCCTCTACTAAGGTCTTGACATCCAATTGATCGTCAAAGTAATTGGCATTGATTAGGGGATAATGAAATGGATTTGCCGATCGCAATTTGACAGTGCCTCGAGATCGTGGTCGCAATAGCAAAGGCATTATCGTCCAACTGTCCTTGTTGGCAATGGGATGATAGACTTCTTGATATACCGACTCCTTCAGACCCAATACCTTCTTCACTCGAGCCCCATTGTCAGAATTAATGGAGGCGGGAGCCATATGGAATTGTATGTCGGGCCAATCGATACTGCGATTCGAGTATGGTGTGTGGACGAAGGCCAATCCTTCGACCCCTCCCAATGTGGTCATGGGGCCACGTTCTCGCAGCACATACTGAAAGGTGACAGCTGTCGGATTGAAACGATCCTGGACAATAGCCACCGGTTTGTCGACCAAAAATGTCAGACCACCCATGCCCACATGATCCTGCATATTCTCGCCAACCGGGAGATCCTGTAGGACACGTATGCCATGCTTCTCCAGTTGCTTCTTTGGCCCCAACCCAGACAACATCATCAGCTGCGGTGTATTGATCGCTCCAGCCGATAGGATGACCTCCCGACGCGCCGCTATGCGATAGACCTTACCATGCTTAACGAATTCCACCGCTTGGGCTCGCATTGTTCCCGGCTCGATGATTATTCTCGTCACATGCGAATTCATTGAGAGATGGAAATTCTTACGTTGTCGAATGGGTCTCAAAAAGGCTTTGGCAGTCGAACACCGCGAGCCTCGCCGTATTGTGCCTTGAGCAATCATAAAGCCCGCCTGTTGTGCCCCATTGATATCCCGGTTATCGTAGCCCAATTGAGTGCCAGCTTCCACGAAAGCGGCCACCAATGGGGAATGCCATGGCGACTCCTGAACCGTGAGTAAACCACCTCGACCATGGTATGGACTATGGGCCAAATAGGGATTGCGATTGTCCTCAGATTTCTTAAAGTAATGCAGCACATTGTCAAAACCCCAACCAGTGTTGCCCAGTTCTGCCCAATGATCGTAATCGTGACGATTTCCACGCACATAGAGCATGTAGTTAAGGACCGAACTTCCTCCCAGGACTCGTCCGCGTGGCCAGTTGCAGCGATTGTTCTGCATGCCCAAGCAAGCTTTGTTCGAGGGCTCCGTCTTGTAGGCCCAATCTAGTTTGCTCAACTGTAGATATGCCGCCAATGAGGGTACATCCGATATCTCATTCTCATCCGGACCGGCTTCGATAAGCAGAACTTTCCATTTTCGGACCTCACTCAAACGATTGGCCACCACCGCTCCAGCCGATCCACTGCCAACGACTATGAAATCATATTCTGGCCACAGATTCAATTGATCCAATGGTCGCGATTCAGGATCGACGGCATCGTAGCGATAATATGTTATGGCAGCCAACATTAAGGGTATTAGCCATAGTCCTGTTGTGACCACTCCGAATGTTGATTTGATCACCGTCGTTATGAACAACAAATTGAGCACCATTCTGCTGTTGCTTCCAGTGAATGGCAAAGCAAAGTGAAAGTGAATTAGGGTTTGCTACCTATGTATTTTGATTTTGATTCGAATTGATGCCAACGGGCTGATAAACGGGTGATATTGTTGCTTCTCCTCCAGCTTACTATCACAAGGGGTTTCTCTAGTCCAGGGGTTTTTTTCTTTTGTACATGGCGAGATGTGAGTCCTTCACACACGTTTTGTGCTAATCACCGTTGGCCTTTAGCTGAAATCGATATAAATTCGAGATTAAAACAAAGTTTAACATTATAAGATGAAGATAAACCATTAATTAAGTTAAACAAAGCTAAAAGGAGAAAGAGAAATGAAAAAACCCCTTCAAAAAAGTAATTGGTTAATTGATGAATCAATTGATTGGTTCCCTAATTTCATTTTCATATGAACCTACAGACTATTGACCCCTGTTTCTGCCCTTCCTATTAACTATACAAATTTGTGATGAAGAAATATTTTGCTTAACTTACGCCCTAACCGATTTAGAAATTGCTTAGATTAGGTAATATACTAAGTTTGCTTACAAACAAACGATAACAAAGACTATCTAATTAACTAACAAGAATCAAGTGTTTGGAAATAAGTTCAACACTATTTCAATGTGATTAACCAATTCGGTTAGCCATAAATGCAATAGATGCACCTCAACCCCACTGCCGCCCCCGCCCCCCACCAGCTCGTTTGGCAAGTGTACCTTTACTTGCATTGCCTCTTCTTCTTCTTCTTCTTCTTTGGGTATTCGACGACCTTGAGGTTATTGCGGCCAATATCGTTTTCCCGTTTTGAATGTTGCGGCAGTTGCGGCGTCTTTATAACGTTAGCCATGTATGTTAAATACAACAACAATGAAATGTGTGTATATAAATTCGGTTGTTTGGCTGTTCAGGCATTACAATATCTTTTTGTTGTTGTTGTTGTTGTTGTTATTGTTTTTTTGAACCTATGACGTAACGAAAACCAAATAGTTTTTTGGTTTTTTTCAGAGTATTCGTAATTGGCGCGCTCGATTGGTAAATGTTAATGTAAACGTATGTATGAATTTTAGTGGTGGATAAATTTTGGTATAGGCTTGGCTCTATGTATGTACAAGTCTCTCTCTCTCTCTCTCTCTCTTAGGCCACTCAATATATGTGTGTGTGTGTGTGTGTGTGTGTGTGTGTAAGGGAGCTGTTGACACATTATTTCTCTATGTGGTTGGCCGTCCGTCGTTGTTGAATTATTTTGTTGTCGGTTTGTTATCGAGCGGGTGTTGAAATAACTAACGGCGCTTTTGTGCCTTGTTGTTTATCCAGTTTATAAAGAGTTATTGTCTATCTCTTTCCCTCACACACCCTTTATGGTTTTTCATAGTGGGTGCGCATTTTACTATTTACATGGCCTAATGAATGTGAATGCAAGTGAAACGAATACTCGATTAAATGGTTAATAGGATCTGTTTGGGTAATCGATATCTTTGACAAAATCGATCTTAGATCTGAGATGTTTTATTGTGTGGTGATCTTTGAATTTTAACTATGTTTGGGCTATTGATTTTGATTAGGGATATCAAATGCTTGGACTCAGAGGAGTCAAAAATAGATCTCTGCTAGTAACTTAATAACATTAGATATATGTTTGATAACAATTGTTATCATGTGTCTCTTTATAGATCTGCTAAGACTATCCTTTCCTAACTGCCCATCAAAAATACCAACCATTAACATCGACTTTATTGTAGAAATCAAACATCAGTTGTAGCCCTCTTCATTTCGCAGGTTAATCTCATCCGTGGCATCTCTTTGTCTATGACATAATCCATCTCAATGAAAATCATGCTTATCAATTACTTGGGTATCTTTTTCATGGTGTCCACTGTGCCGACAGACGTCTGTTCAATGGGCCACCTCGTTTAAGTGAAAGGCCCCTCGACAAAAAAGAAACCACAAAAAACAAAATCAAGCCTTTTGGTCAGGTGTAACATATTACAAAACCTTTTCCTGAAGGTGGAACTGACTGGCTCTGACACTTTGGCTTTAATTTTAACCAAAAGGCATAGACGCATTTCTTTACTTGCAAAAAAAAAAAAAAGCAACAACGAAAAAAACAAAAACGAAAGAAACAAATTTTTGTAAAAAAAAAAATATCGAAAAAGAAAAAAAAAACAGTTGCCCGAAATTGGGTCAGCAACAGCGTCCGGCAAACAAGTTTCATGAAAGGGGGCAGACAGGAGCGGCAAGAGGAGATGGGGTGGGGTAAATTGTAATGATGGGAATAGGATGGAGAGATGGAGTGGATTGGGGGGCAGAGGGTAAACCAGTTGTTGCTGTATTGGCATGCGTCATTTTACAATATGTTTTTTTCTCAACTTCTCTTTCACTCTCCCTCGAAAGCTATTCCTCTGTCTCCCTCATTCGTCCGCAGGCCGTATTGCGCTCTTTCACTCTAATGTAGTTAGGCCAATTAGGGTAACAGCTCTTCCTGTCCAGTTATTTTTATATACATTTTTCTCTCATTTCTTTCGTTTGGTTGTTGATTTTACTTTTTGAAGGCCACACGACACCGGCAGCAAATGTCGTCGTTCATAGCCATAGCCTACGCTCAATCGGCGATCACAATTAAAGTGATTTTGTGCGCTAATTTAGTGTTAACAAACGGTTGAGAGGCCGCTGCCACCATCAAAATCATCATCATCATCATCATCATGATAATCAGGCATAAAGCCCATGGTTCATGATCAACTTAAAATATGCCGCATGTCACAGTGTCAGTTACCTTGACTCTCTCTGCCTCTGCCTCTGCCTCTACCTCAATTTCATTTGAATAGATATACAGGGCAAAACGGAGAGAGAAAAAGAGAGCGAGAGAGACGGAAAAGGAGTCATCAGTTCAAGTTGCCACTTGATGTCATTGTGTCAATGACTTTTCACTAATCGATTTGACTCTTAACTGTTCCTCAAATGATAATTAATGAAAGGAAAGTATTTATATATCATTCGATATACATATGTAGAATGCGAAGCGGCAAATTGCATATTACTTGCAACAACACCCATGAACAATTTTCTTCGTGTTTGTTGTGCATTAAAAAAACATAAAAAACACGCGCCTTCGTACCAAGTTCGTTTCCAAAGTCTTTCGTTTTTAGCGTTCTTTAACGCATAAATGTTTTGTATCGGTTGTTTACTAACAATTAAATGAAACGGTATGCTAAAAGGTTTAATGCAATAAGGAAATTACAATCCTTTGATGTTCAGTTATTGGAATTATTTCAACTCAAACTTCCGGTTTGAGGAAATACTTTAACTTTGGAATAGTTTTTAGCTCCAAAAAAAGCGTTTTAGTTTTTATGGGGCAAGCAATTGCTGCGAATTGAGATTCATACATCCTAAGGGGCTTCTTTTTCTCATTGTTTTCAGTAAAGCAAATGAAAATTGAAATATGTGCATATGAAATTGCTACCGTTGAACCGATGTTGATCGTTAACCGTTTCGGTTGCTTTCCTTTTGCACATATCCTAACAAAAATAAGTGAAATATGGTTTTTTGTTTCTTATGCAGCGAGTGTGCATAAAAAGTGTTTTATGGATCACTTTTCTTTCATTAACTCTTCTTCTGCTTTAGTTATGTATGCCGTATCTCTAGGTGTGTGTGTCGGTGTGTGGGTGTGCCATAAGACTGACTTCTTCTTTATGTTAGCCCCAGTGTCTTTTTTGTGATGTAAATTGTGGATTTTTAGTTATAGTGTGTTGCTTGCTTTTGTGGCAAAATACAAATGTTGCCATTGTTGTTTAATTTTTTTTCTCCTTCTTCTTCTTCTTATGGTTAGTTTTGCGCAACCATTGAAGATGTTGTTGTAGCCCACTTTTTAACTAAATCTTGAAAGTATCTCTCCCAGTTTAGTTTAGTTGTGTTGCACTTGAGTGCATTTTCACCCACTTGTAAAATGTAAGATATGGCTTTCAACAAACAAACAAACAAAAAAAAAAAAACCAACAAAAAAAATAAATCAAAAACAAAACAGCAAACATTGAACCGGCTTTTCTTTCACTTCACTGCAACATTTTCATTGCTGCTGCTGCTGCATGTTGTTGTCGTTTTTGTTGCTGCTTACTTGCAATTCTAAGCCCACGTAGCTTGTAGCACACAAATTCACATTCAATTGGGTTTATCCAGAGACGACAAAAAATTCAGTTATAACTAAAGGCAATATGTGTGAATTAAAAGAAGAAGAAAACAACAAAAATAAATTTTGTTTATCCCGTTGGCAGCGTCTGTGCGGCTGCGTTGCACGTTTTCAACTGAAAAGCTAAGCTAGGCGGCATTACCGCAAAAATTCGTGCAAACGAAGCAGCCAGAGCAGATCGACAACCACGGCGACGGCAACGACGACGACGACAACAGCAACGACGCCAGCAACTGTTTGGCAACAGCAACGGCAGCAGCAGCAGCAGCAGCAGCAACAACTACAGTTAGTTTACGCTATGGAGCAGCAGCTGTTGCATATTATTTATTGGCACATCATCATCATCATCATCATCGTTGTCTTCGTTGTCTCTTCTACTAGTTTGTTTGAATCGAACATGTTTGATCCTGTGATAAGTCATTTACTTAAATAATACTTAAATAACGGTAATTGAATGCTTTTTCATTCAGGTAATACCAAAGATCAATCGATTAGACATTGATTTAACAAAAGTTTATGTCCATTTAATGTTTCTCTATTCAAGAGAGGAAAATCATTGATAGATCACTAGAGATGTGATTTAATTCGATAACATTATCGAATTGCTGCTATCTCTAGGAACAGAAGCCATTTAATTTACATCACCTCTTAATGCTTATTCTTACTTTAGCGATTATGCCATTTCTAGAATTTAGAAGGGTAGTCTCTCTCTCTCACTCGCTCTGCTGTAATGCCATTAGAGAGAATGTTTTATTATTTTAAGCTTGAAGTTGGTTCTGCAAATTGTAGCAAGTAATTTGGCGCTTCAGCGATCAACTTAATGTGCAAAAGTAAAAGACTCCAATTACTTCAAGCCACTTATGTAATATTATGGCCAGCATTGTTCTATGTTCCAATTACCAAATCAATTTAACAGGTTATTACCTAGTTTTAAACTCTCTTACTTAACCTTAATTAACCCTAACTTACCTAACCCAAACACAACATTTCTTTGGATTTGAATTCGAATTTTCTTCTTCTTTTTTTCTAATTAGTCTTATGTTTACTTCACCTACCCATACTTATATACATAATGTGCATTTCTCTTGTGGTGGTCGTTGGTGTTGTTGTTGCTGATGCTGCCCTACTCACTGACCGCATTCCGGCGGCATTTAAAAGCTAAATTCCCCTCTGCAAAAAACGAAATTAGTAAAATATTTGCGAAAAAAAAAATGGCAAGTAAATAAGAGGCGAAGCAACTAAGCTAGATGAAGTTATTAACTATTAATGTGTCTGAGAAAAATCTGTATGCTGTCGTTTTTTTTTTTCTACAACTCTCCACAGTTGGCAATTGCAAAAAAAAAAAAAAAAAAACAAAATTTTAATAATTTTGTCAACAGGTATAATTTATGTAATCATAAGGCGAAACCAAAAAGCATACAGCTCTTGGTGGGCTGTTTTGAAATATTTCATGGCTACTAAAACCTGACCAAAAAGATGCAATTACCAAGAGAGACAGAGAGAGAATTGTATCTCAAGTCAATTTTTCATTCCCTATTAACTTTGAAGTTCAACTTTCGCCAGGAAGCAAGCGTTTTGCACTCAATTGTAAAGTGCATCTAATTAATGAAACCAGAAAATCGGTCAGAAAATGTATCGTACATATAAATCGACTCGATCGATACCTAGCATCCTTTAAAAAAAAAAGCAGCTACATGATATAGGTGTAACCATCTGACAAATCTTATTTATCTTCTCTTTAATTTGAAGAACGAAAGGAGTTTGTTTTTCAGCAAATATCTTTGTTCTAACAAAATTGTAATTCATATACCTTTAAGTAGATGTTGTATTCGTGTCGAATATGCCTTTAATTTCATGGTATGTGTTACTGATACCGATTCAACAAAAGGCAATGATCCAAATTGGGCAATTTCGATTTTCGTCTAAGGGCAGGCATTGAAGTACCAAAAACGTTTTCCTCATTTTATGCCAAATGGTTTTTTGCCTACGTGAGTCAAGTCACCTAACACCTAAAATATAAATGATGTAAGCAGGCTCGAGATTTTTGACAATGCACCACCGCCAGCAGCACCACGGCCAGCAGCACCACCGCCGCCACCAACTGAATGAAACTATTGCGGATTGCCCACCTTGCGCCCCGCTTCCACCCCCCTACTCGTTCCCGCCACTAGCAATTGCAATTGAAATTACATGCCACGACGACATCATTTCTGGTTCCCAACTCCTCGAAAAAAAATCCAAGTTTCAGCTTTAAATCTGAGGCGGCTAAGAGAGGCTGAGGCATAATTGACCGAAATTAAACAGACATTATTCAATCCCGCATTACATCTCTTCCCTCCACCCAATCCAGTTGGATATTTCATTTTTTCCACTCTTCATTTCTTTTTGTGTTTTTATTAATTTTTTTTTTTTTGGGTTTTTGGTTTTTAGTTGAGCTTATTTGCAGATCGTTGTTGACGTTTGTCGAATGTGTTCGCCATCACGTCGCTCTGTTTGCACGGTTGCAGCATTTATGAGTATGTTAATGCTCTCCCATGGGTTGGTCATAGTTCAATTGAAGTAAGACTGGAATGAATCTTAAGTGAATTGTATAGCCTTAGAAACTAATTGTCTAAAACCGATCCAAGACGGTTAGTTAGTCAAGTCCAGTTCGTAATATCGTAATAGTTCGTGCATCTTTCTATAAGACCAGTTATCAGGAAATATGATTTCGACTTGTATTGATATTAAAACCGTTTGTACAAAATGTGTCAGTCTGTCAGTGTGTCAATGCGTTTGTTGCATTTTAAAATGATTTCTTTTGTTACTGTTGCTCGGGGTTGCTTGTCTCCTCTCGGTCGATTAATGACCCAAATTTCGAACTGACCACAGACACAACATCAACACACACACACACACAAACACACACGTCTGCAAGTCTGTGTCATCATCAGCGTCAACATTATAGTCATCCTCAGCTATTTCTGTTTCTGCTGCTGCTGCTGTTGCTTTGGCATAACACTTTCCATTTCCACAAGCATCACGTACACCGGCGACATCGACATCGACAGCGACAGCAACAGCGACTCGGAGTCCGAATCCGAGTCTGAGTGTGTGCCTATGACTTGCCGTTTTTTTCGTTTAAACCAAATCAAATCAAATATTTACTTTAGGTTTTTGGTTTTTTTTTGTTTTTTCTTTAGCCCTTATATAAGAAGTTCGAGTTTTAACGCTTTGGGTGGTTTATGACCAAACGTTTTTGTTTTGTTTTCTTTTCTTTTCTATATCTCTATCCATATTGAATAGCGAATTTGCTTTTGGCATGCGAAATTTGCAATTGCGTTGATTTCGTTGCATTAGCTTATCACTGTTAATTGCCTGACACCTACGAAATAAAACGTGTGTGTCCACAACTAAACTAAACAGTGGGGCAACATGGATATTTCTTTCTAACCATCTAACCTTGGCCCAGTTTTATTAACCAGTAACCAGAAACCTGCAACTGCATGATAAACTTGAACGCGGAAGTTGACACCCCAGAAACCTTTCCCACAATTATATTTGTTACGGAAGCCGCCGTTGGTTTTGGCATTTAACAAAATTTGATTTGCTTTGATCGTCAGTTTAAAATGGCAATTTGACATTTGGCTTCAAAGCGAAATCCCTCCCAGCCTCTCGTAAAATCAAGCGGAAGCCAAAGTAGGCGTTGTGTCACGCCCCTCATTGCCCCAGCTTAGGGGCTTTAAAGAAATCAAAGAAAATGTTATTTTTCTCCACTTTTGGTTAGGAAATTTGATAAACAGGTGGAACAATTCACTAATAGGTTGTTGTCCATGCTAAAGCCATGAGTTTCGTACTGAATTTAGGATTGAAACTTTGATACTTCGATAGAGATTAACGACAATTTTATCATCAAATTATATATTTAAAGATTATTATTTTCGTGTCATTATCTCACTCAATGCCTTCTTTCTGTTCTTAATATCAAAAACCTTTTGGATTTAGGTCTTTGTAGACTTATGTGTATAAGATTTTTCTCTTATGGTTTGGGTCATTGCTTATTGGGTTCATGTGCCGGAAAACCACAAAATTCAAATTAACAACAATTGATTTACAGATTAAGTTTTCAGCTAATTGGTAAAACGTTAAAGTTTATTTATTTTTATAGCTATAACAAATAGTATTAGCAAATAAATATATATATGTATATGTATAAAATATATAACAAACAAAAAAAATTTGATATTCGTAATAATAAAATAATTATATAAATATTTAAGCAGTTGCAAAACAATTTCTACTCTTAGATAAACACAAAAAAATATTACGAGTATGAATGATGAAATTGTAATCCACATTTGACTAGTTGAAATTAGACGATAGGCATTGAGGATGAGAAAGATGTCAATAAAACTAAGATCGTGGTAATAATGATGCTTTTAATGGTGGTGCTGGTGGTGGTGATGCTGATTGAGAAACTGCTGCTGCTGGTGGTGGTGGTGGTGGTGGTGGGGGCGGTGCTGCTGGCTGTGGTCTACGTGCCCCCCAATCCTCTTTAATCATATCGGAGGCCTTCTCGCCAATGGCAATAACCGGGGCATTTGGATTGCCATTGACTATGGTGGGCATGATGCTGGCATCAACCACCCGCACACCCGACACACCATAGACTCGCAAGCGTGGATCGACCACGGCAGTGACATCCCAACTGGGGCCCATGCGACATGTGCCAGCCGGATGGTAGATGGTGAAAGTGAATTCCTTAATGCAGCAGGCCCAATAGGCATCCGATTGGAAGGGTAAATGACGACAACCGGGCAACGGTATGTTATGCAATCGCGAGCCGAAACGCTGGAATGCTTGGGTATTCGAGACATTAATGGCCAATTTAATGCCCTCTACCAATACATCGATATCCTCTTGATGGGCAAAATAATTGGGTATTATTTTTGGTGGCTGCAATGGATTGCGGGAATTGAGACGCACCCAACCGGTGCTCTTTGGACGCAACAAGAGTGGCAGTATTGACCAAGTTTCACTATGTTGCAGCGGTTTATATACCGTATTGTAAAAGCCATCGCGTAAATTGAGAATTTTCCTAATCTGTTCGCCGCCATCAGAGTTTATGGAGCTCGGACAGAAGTGGAATTGAACGTCAGGCCAATCGACAGATGGATCTTGATATTTAGTGTTAAGGAATGCCACTCCCTCCACTCCTGAAAATGTCATAGGGCCACGTTCTCTTAGTATATACTCCATGGAAACGGGTATGGTTTGGAAACGATTCCGGGTTACCGTCAATGGGGCATCTACTACAAATGTCAGTCCGCCCAGGCCCACATGATCTTGCATATTGCTGCCAACGGGCAAATCCGAAATTACTGGTATATTGTGCTCTTGCAAATGCTCTGCCGGGCCCACACCCGATAGCATCAATAGCTTTGGGGTATTCAAGGCACCGGCACTCACAATTACCTCACGACGCACAAACACCAATTGCTTCCGTCCATTCTTCATATACTCGACGCCAAAGGCTCGTTTCTGTTTCGCATCGAATAGGATGCGTGTGGCCTCTGCATGGAGCAGAACATCCAGATTCTTGCGCAAACGCACTGGACGTATAAAAGCCTTGCCCGTGCTGCATCTTGCTCCACGTCTTATGGTGCTCTGGGTGAGCATAAATCCTGTCTGTTGGGCTCCGTTAATGTCACGATTCTCATAGCCCATTTCCATGCCGGCTTGGAGAAAGGCTATCGATAAAGGAGTACGCCATGGCGCCTCCTGCACTGTTAGATAGCCGCCGGTCTCGTGATATGGTGTTTTGGCCAGGTATGGATTGCGTACGTCCTCCGATTTCAGGAAATATTTCAACATTTGTCCGTAATCCCAACCGGGATTGCCCAGCGAGGCCCAATGATCATAGTCGTTCTTTGAGCCCCGCACATAGACCATTGCATTCAGGACAGAGCTGCCGCCCAACACTTTGCCTCTGGGCCAAAAGCAACGATCCCCCTTCATGGCCTGACAATATTGCCGTGTGGACGATGGCGTCGTCTGATATTTCCAATCCAATTCCGTTAATTGTAAATAACCGGCAAGAGCTGGCACATCAGAGATTTCAGTTTCATCGCCGCCTGCCTCCAAGAGCAGTACGGTCCAATTGCGGTTCTCGCTTAAACGATTCGCCACCACAGCTCCGGCAGAGCCACCGCCGATCACAACGAAATCATACTGACGATGTATCTGGCAAATAAAAGAAAAAAATTAGATTAGTAAGGGTTTCCTTTTTGATATGTCAACGAATTCATTTTGTTTCCGCTTCTGATAGTTTATCGATAAGTTGACGAAACTATCGAAAGTGTAACAACTCTGATTTCAATTGCAATTACTTACGGCCGATGGCTCCTGAACCTTGTTCTCGGGATCGACGCTTTGGTAACGATAAAAGTTCATGCCGATCGCCAGAAGCGGAATCATGCCAAGCAAAGACGTCATTGTGCCAAACGCCATGTTTCAGTAATTGTCAAATCCAGGGATCCTCCTGACAATGTTTACCAACTGACGATGGAGTTGTGGTTACTGTCGATGCGGATGCAATACTTGTCGATGTGGAACGCTGTCGCTGCGTGTAACCGCCGTAACCAGATGTGGGTGCACTTGCCGATAATGTCGAACTAGAAGATTCACCACCACTGGCAAGTATTTTCGGTGTATAATTTCGTATGCCACCTGGTCGCGCCGATTTGAAATGGGCGCGTGCCCGTTCGTCTTCCTCCAAGATATCCAGATATGATTTAATGTACAAATGATGGCTTAAATAGTGTTTCTGTTTGTCAAGCGAATGGCTCGATTTACTCGAGAGTAGCGAAGAACTGGGACAACCACTGCTCGAGCTGGCCGAACTGCTGCTGACGGCCGAAAGTGATGAGAGCGATGAACAATGGCAGGATGAGTTGTAGATGCCGCTATCGGAACTCTGTGAGCTGCAGCGATGCAAATACTTGCTATTCAATTTGGCGTAATGTGAGTCGGTGTCCGATGATTGGCTTGTGCTGGTTGTTGCACCTTTTCCAAGAATTTTCGTACGCTCGTATGTCTGTTTGCTTAGATTATATTTGTGACGTAGGCGATAGTTGGCTTCGTAGTCACTGTGGGCGTTGCTGGTGCTGGTGCTGCTGCTGGTAGTATTGGAATAGGAGCTACTGGATAGATGGCTGGAGGGTGTATAGATGGGGTCCTTTTGGGGATTGTAGCTTTTGCGTAGCTGTTGTTGTTGCTGTTGGGATCGTTTATGGTAGTGCGTTAGTTGTTGTTGGTGTTGCTGCTGTTGCTGTTGTGATATCTCTTGGCCCATATTTCAATTGCAATATAGACGGGAACTAAAAGTATAAAAAAAATGTAAATAATTATTAAAAAGATAAGACAAGACAAGATTTAAAACAACTAGTTTGCCCGCAGGAAAAAATTTAAGTCGAAAAGAACTCAAGCGTTCAATTAAAATAGCTCATTGAAATTTTACATGGCTTACACTGCGTATACGTATTATAAAGATAGAATGTATCACACTGCTTATTTGTGTCAAGTATTAGTTAAAATAGTTCATCAATTCATTATTAAATATCAAAAGATACAAAGAATTGTTAATTCTTAATGATGATATAATTTTCCATTGAAAATTGTTTACTTTTCTGTTTATATTTCTCCCATATGTCAATATGTTAGAGAACTTAAATCGTATAATACTTATTTGCTGCATATACAATTCCTAGAAATAATTATATGCCATGTGTAATTTTATGTGAGCTAGTTAAACAACTTTGTATGGTAGCTACATATAATCATAACAATGCAAATTTTTCTCGAAATATCCAAAATTTCACAATTTCATTGCACTGGGTGTTGAGCTTTCATGATGTGCTCAGCATTTGCACAAGTGAAGCGTGGGATAACAGACAATAGTGTACACATAATCCCAAAAATGCTCTGATTTTTGCTTTTCTATTTTTGGTTAATTGATGATGATTGTCCATGTTGTTGTTGTTGTTGTTATTGCATGACAACTGCCCACTATAGATCATGATGATGATGTTATTGTCGAGCGGAAGCCGCTACCTCTGGCGCTGATTTAGCAATCATTGGCCAATAGGTGGCGCATTTGCATGAAGCGCTCACACGCGTTTTGCTGCTTCTTCGTACATACAAAACAAAAGACTTAGGCAACGAACTTGTTTGCATTTTTCGCAAGGCAGCAAACAAAAATAAAAGCCATAAAAGTTATCAAATCAAATGAAATGAAAAACAAAATTCAAATGATGTCAACATCAGCATCTCATTATAGACATGTGCACAACATTTACAAGCTCTCTCACCCCTCCCCCTTTTTCACATTTGTGTCTCCCTCGCTCTCTTTCTCTATCTGTATGTCTATTGCTTTTGGTCTCTTTTCTTCACGTTGATGTTTTTCAAGTTCAATGCCGCCGCCATAAGGCGGAAAAGCAACTTTGGTTGATATTTCTTTGGTTGTGTTTTTTTGTTGTTGTTGTTGTTGTTTTTGTAGTTTTTCGTCGATATTATTGTAATGTAAAATGCAATTTCGTTATTTTGTGTTTTTCTTTTTCGCCCCTCTCTTTGTTTTAATTGCTGTCCAGGCTTGTGTGCCTGCCTGTCAGTTTTGCCTGCCAGCCAGCCAGCCTGGGCCGGCTCGGCCTGTGGTTTTTCCAGTCTGGCTGTAGTCGTCTCGATTTAAACGATTGCGAGCAGTGAAAGCAAAAGCCATGGCGACAAAACAGCCTCAAGAGAAGCGGGTTTATCAAGCTTCCTATATGCACAGCCACTATCCTACACACACACACACACACACACATAAAATGGACTTTTATTTACTTGCAGGCAGCTTCTGTAGAATACCACAACTTTTGATATTGTTAACAAACCCTATTAAACTACCAAGTCCCTATCAAAATCTATTCCATTTAATAAACTCGTCGTTGATTTCAAAATTTTAATACAATTAACTGTACATAGATGAATAATATGAACTAAAAACTAGTTTTTCTCTTTGAAATAAATTTTTCTTCATTGGAAAACTAACTAGCAATTCTTTTAATCTCTTGGTTCTGAATGGATGGATCTTTTGAAAAGTATTCAATTTGGTCAAATATTTAACACAGTAAAATATGTCCAATATTTTATATCCATTTAGTTTCATTATAACCAAGCGCTTGGTTCGTAGATTTTTTCTAAATATTCCAAGTCGAGTGAAAGAAATTTAAGAATTTCTATTTCCATTGTCATAGATAGAAGTGATCTATCTTGAGACACACACACAAGTAACAGACATAAATACATGTCTATATGTTTACACACATCGCGTAATAAAAAAAAAGAGCACATGAAATTAATTTCAATTGTTTGTTAATTAATTACCCGAAAAATGAAATTTTTAAAGGCTCTTGTTTTCCTTAGTTTTTTTTGGATATAGTTATTTTTGTTACTTGCCAAGCGCAAAAAAGTAAAGCAACAAAAAATGACAGAAATAAAAACGGGGAAAGGAAAATGTGCGACAGCGACGATGAAGACGACGAACGACTTTGATGATGATTCGAACGGCTCGACGGTTGGCATATAACTGACAACAACAACCACCGCAGTAAAATGCACAAAAAAACAAAACTGATCAACATCGTATGGAGGCAAAAACAACGACAACACTCATTCATTCATTCATTCAAAAACCAAAAACGAAAAACGAAAAACAGATGAACAACCGTTAAAATGCAGACGCAACAGTTGTCTGCTTCTGCTGCTGCAGCAGCAACAACAACGATACAACCCGCTAATTTATGCAACGCCCTTGGGCCTTGTCTACAATTTGGGGCAGCTGCTCCTCCCCTTAAGCTAAAAATGTAGTCCGAAAACTAACCGAAAATAAGTAACGCCTTTGACGCAACAAAATTTTCAGCTTTTCTTTATGCCGTTTTTGTTTTTTTTTTTTTCATTGGCTTATTTGTTGTTTGTCCAACGTTTTTACATCATTTTGGCTATAAGAAGATCAACCAATGTCGATTGTTGTTGATGGTTGGCTTCATATCGTTTCAGTTGATCATTATGCAATTTACACATTGTTAGAAAATCATGTGCCTTTAACCGACGACTCTGCCTACCTGTCCAACTGCCTATCTGTCAATTATGATTTGACAGCTTTTAATTTTTAGTGTGTCTGTTTATGAGTTAATGCTTCTCTTTTACAACAAACTCGCTGAAAACTTTATGTGGCATATAATTGATGACATTTACATTTTTTTGGCAGTTTCTTTCGTCTACCACTTTCATGAGAGTTTGCTGAGTGCTAGAGATCTCTTGACACTTTCCCGTCTAGGTCCAACTCTGGGCTGGGTTGGGTTGGGTCTGTGTCTTAGTCATGCCTGTTGCTATTGCTGACTAGCGTGACAGCATAGACACACGGAGGGCCAACTAACCGACTGCATGGGGAAATGGTAAACTAATTAAGTTTCTTGGGGTCTAAGCCAAGTGACGACTTCTTTTTTTTTTCGCACATCCGCCATTAAAACCAGGAGGAGGCTATAATACACGAATGTCGCATAACTTGAGAAAGTCGTGTAGTACATGAAATGCATCCAAAAACTGTTGTTATATCAAGTTAAATTTTAGTAGATCACAAATGGAATGTACATGGGTATAATGTTATTTCAATAAGATACAATTTTGAACTTTTCAGTTGGCTTACTTTTAGACTTTGCTTTCATTAGTTTGCATATGTAAAATATAAGAACTAAATAGTATTTTTCATTGTTTAAAATGTTGATATTAAATGCAATTAGATGAAATTGAAACAGTGTTACTATAAATTTCTAGAAATAAAACATTAACAACTGAGAAGAGACCGGCATATTCTCCTGCTTTTGATGAATTATTCTCTTAGATTGGTGTATTTTATGGTGAGGAAACCTTCGTTTACGCTTTAAGCTATTTGCTAGGGTATTTAAAGGTCCATACAAACTGTCATTATATTTATATATAGGTATATATGTATATAATTATTTAATGTGCCCAATCGAAATGATTTGGCTTTTTTTCTTTTATGGACAAAACGTGCTCAGATTGATAATCGTTGGCGTCGATATGTGCATATAGATAGAAAGTGTTAAATAAGGGGGTTAAGTAAGGGGGCGTGCCAGAAGACAGGCCAGGTGTAGATGAGTTTATATAGGAATATAATATTGTTTATTTGAACAAATTAAAATGGAATCTCGAAAATGATTGACCGGATTGCCACCGTCTGACGGCTCAATTACATAAGTGAAGGCGCTTTCCAAAAAGTGAAAATTAGCACAAATAAAGAGCAAGTACAGCATAGGTAAAATATAAAAAACCAAAAACTTGCCTCCGGTTGGTGTTGTTGTTGTTGCTGTTGCTGTTGTTGTCGTCTTGGTTGTCGTTGCAACGTATCTGCGTCTTTTTCGCGTCACATTGATGAACGCAACAACAATTTTCCACTTTCCTTTGTCTTAAACATTATCTTATGCACTTTTTGTTGCAACCAAATAGTAAATACAAAACAATAACAAAAATCAAAACAAAAAAAAAAAATTCGACAACGAAAAAGTTTATTTGCTTTGCACTTGAATGAAAATTGGTTATTTTTTTCCCAAAAATTTTGTTTCTTTAAGTTTTCATCATTTGTTTTCTTTCTTTCTTTTCTGTTTTATATAATTAAACATTGAAACGGTAATTCGTAAGGCACGGCAATATGTGTGTGTATGTTTTTTTTTTTTTTTTGTATTTTTGTATTTTTTTTTATCTGCGATACGCACGCCACGGCTTCGTTTTGTTCAATGAACAAATCGGTTTGCCGCAGACCAAGACAAAAGCTTTTTGACCATCGCCATCATCTCTTCGACATCCACAACCAACTTACACTTACACTTGCACTTACCAAGTTGCTCTGCTCTTGCCGCTCATGGCCTGGCCTTAGCTTGGCTCTTCTTTGATTCGAGTCCAAAGTTGTGACCACCAAACACCATCGAAACACCGAAACACCACAATGAGCCACCGACGACGACCACTTTCGTTTTCAGACTTTTGCCTGCGGTCGCTGCTGTTGTTCAAATTGAAATCGAAATCAAGTCTTGCGGTCTTTTGCTCTCTCCTCTTTCTTTCTCGCTCTCTCTTTCTCTCTCTCTCAGTGTGATCAGTCTACGTGCTTTGCTTAACGTTTGTTTTGTTAAAAGCTCTTTCATTAAATACCCTTTCACAAGGGGTACCTAAACAAATATATAGCTTGGTTTGATCCTAGCACAAAATAAGCAAAAATTTGGGTAACAAATTCTTATTCCAGACGCTCGTGGTAAGCAGTAGTTTCCCCTTCCGTATCGCCGAGCGTGAGATGAATCTCTATATAGTTTATATTATATGCTAATAGAAAGTGTATATAAACTCTGATGTAGATATTTTCTTTTTATTGAAAGCTTTGACTATCTTTAATGAAAGCCCTTTCATTTTGGCCGACAAAATTACAAGTTAAAAGATTCAAATCTGCTTATACAGATTATTTCCTTTCTATCCTTTCTCAGTCATGCATCCTGTGGAAGAAGTTATATAAGATTATTGGCAGATTTTCTTTAGCTCAATGTCAAATGAAGGACATAGGACATACATACATATACATAGACTTATAATAGGTCTAATCAAATTCAAATTGATAAGTTTTGTGAAACTAAAAAAGTTGTAACAATTTGAACTTGTTTTGATTAATATCTTGTTGCAGTCTAATGTCGTCAAGATTGATATGAAGAGCATTGAACCACCCGCACCTTAATGCTTTCTCTGTTTTGTCATTAGCAAGTCATTCATATATGTATTCATTAGGCCGTTCAGACAAAATGCAGTTCAACATTATCGCAATTGAGTGCAGTCACACAGTGATCTCACTGCAATTGCCCCCCATTGAACTCTTTTCATGCAAAAGAGACAGAGAGAGAGAGAGAGAGAGAGAGAGACAGACAGAAGGAGATTGCAGCTAGATGTGGCTTAGATTGGCGGGAACGGAAAGGAAACGAATCGTATAAATTTGTGTGTGTTTTTTTTTTGTTTTTAGTCCGACTTCCGACAACCAGCAACACATTTGGGGCTCAGGTAAATGAAATCAGAAAAAAAACCAACACACTGCAATTGCTGCACTTCTCCGATGTTGACATTGGACTGTTGTTGCTGCTGCTGCTGTGGGAGTGAGGTTGGCGAAGCGTTGGGTGGAAAGAGGGAAAAGGTGAAGTAGGAGACTATACGGCCAGTGGCAACTTTCGCGAATTTTGGACGATCATTGCACCGGTATAAATAAAAAAAAAAAAACACATAAAAACCCCAAAAATTTATGCGTTGCACTTGAGAGAGTGTTGCATACATTGTGCATCATGGAGAAGGAGGAGGACCGAGGAGTAATAGAGGGGATATCACTTAGATTTATAGCCAGTTTCCGCGACCTAAGACGCCAGACCGAATTCAATTCAATACCAATTCAAACCATAAAATGCCATTCCATTCCATTTGAAAACCAACACCGAAACCCACACCGCATCCGATTCGAACAATTAGCCAAGTTAAGCTTCTTTTTCGCCCCCGAAATGTGTAAGTGCATTTTGTTAACAAATTATTGAATGATCCGAATGCTCTTGCATTATTCAATTCAAGATACAAGATACAAGATACAAATATTGTGTATAAATCTCTACGCACCGTTGACTTTTATAAAGACTGGACAGAGTCGTTTCGGACTTAACACCCCAGCCCCCCAAAAAACCATTAATTGCAATCCCAGCCCACAAGTATATGAAGAAGAAGTTGTAATTGCATTAGGAATTCCCCCTTTTGTAGTATGTGAAAAATTTTCAAAAACCTTCAACCGCATCTAATTGCATTTATATTATCAAAATGTATTTACAATGAGGAATAGATTACAGATTATTGCGCAACACTAATTACACTCAATATATACAGCAAAATCTTCTATCAATCGGTATGACCCTTAAACGATGAAAGAAAGTACTATTTGAAAACTAGTTTTACCTGAGAAGTTTTTTTTTGAGATTGATAAAAATGATCAAGTTTTCAAGTCTAAGTTTCTCTTCTAACAATAAGTAAAGAAAATACATGAAATGCTTTTCAAATGGTATATATTTATGGTTTAGTAAGTAATACATAAAAGGATCCACAAAAATTTCTGTGTTACAAGTTCCAAGAATTGAAACTGTTAAATCTTTCTAAGCTTTTCCAACTAATTTCCTAAATATTTACATTATGTTCTATCATTAGGTATTCAAATACAATGAAGTGATACAACATTTCCAACTAAATCAAATCTATCTAAACTTTAAGCCAGAATTGGACAAGCTTTGAATAAAATCTTTATAGTTGAAAGTCCGTTTTCGAAATAGTTTTCTTGCTGATCTTTTGAACTACAAAATGTAGGTATTTATATATGCTATAGCTTGTCATGATTAATTGAGATATATGTATTTGAAATAAGCTTGCCCATAAGCTTTAAGTCGAGCTTAGAGAAAGCTCATTTACCAGGTTCAAAAAGTATCTTGGTTAAGCTGAACTTTCAGTAAAATATAACCAATGACTCTAAAACTGTATGCTTCAAATGTCTGAGATAGAATAAACACACACAATTTCTTCTTTGTTTTTATTCATCATTCAATTTTGTTTGTCACATTTATTGATCGTTTGAAAAAAAAAAACTTATTCAACCATTTGTCTTTCGATCTGCCTTAAAATCTATATTGAGGTACTCCACATGAACGCGGCGAAAAAAAATGTATAAGCATATGTGATTACATAGTTCCTTTTTATAGAAAGACATGCATTCGATTGCATTAGCATAAATGACTCGATATTTACATACATGAAGCGCTTAAATGACTAAAAATAGGAGCGGTTGGTAGCGAGAGGGTAGAAGAAAGCAAGCAAACTATATACTCATTCTATATATATAGTATAAAGCTTAATAAATTAATTAAATTTTTCAATTGTCTAACCTAAATTCTAAACTACCCGCATGACCCATTCCGGCTCCAGCATCCGCTATGAGCTTGGCAAAGGCCATTGATGTACCTTTTTCTTCTCCATGCTAGTCCAAGTATCATTTAGGGATCTCTTGGAGCGCCATTGGGTTGCCTGGACTGGTGGGCTCGATGGGGGTCCTGTGCTGGGTGTTAGCCACAATTGCTTGATGAGATCGGCACCCTTTTCGCCAATCATCACGACGGGAGCATGTATATTGCCATTTGTAATCGCTGGCATAATGCTGGCATCGATTACCCGCAATCCTGGCACACCATACACTCTCAGCTGGGGATCGACAACTGCCCAGGGATCACTGGGTGGTCCCATTTTGGCCGTACCACTCATATGGTAAATGGTCATTGTATATTGCCGTATAAAGCAATTCCAATAATCATCCGTGAATAGTGTGAGATGTTTGCAGTTGGGTAAAGGCTTACTCCAGAAACGTGCGCCAAATCGCTTCATTGCCTGTGTCTCGCCAACGGCAATGGCTGCTTTAACGCCTTCACGCAATACATTGACATCGTCCGGATGGGTTAGATAATTGTGATACAGCAATGGATAACGCAGAGGATTCTTCGAGGCCAATTTGATGTAGCCACGCGACTTGGGTCTAAGCATCATGGGAAAGACGCCGAATACATCTCGATTATTTACCTCCCCGAACACTTCTTGATAGAATTCATCGGTGAGGCCATGCGCCGTCTTCACCTGTGATCCGCCATCGGACATCACAGAGGCGGAGGTCATCATGAAATTCATGTCGGGCCAGTCATCACTGGCATTGGCATATTTCGTATTGATAAATGCAACTGCCTCCAGGCCAATGCTCGATGTCAGTGGCCCATCCTCGGTTATGGCATAACGCAGAGCAGTGTTCACATTCACCATACGCTTCATCACTATGGAGATGGGATAGTCGATTAGGAAGGCAATCCCACCCACTGCTATATGATCCTGTAGATTCTGACCCACTCCAGGCAGATGTTGCACCAATGGAATACCCACACGTTGCAGCTCCTCGCCATGCCCAATACCAGAGAGCATCATCAAATGTGGTGAACCAATGGCTCCAGCCGCCAGTATGACCTCTCGTGTGGCATATACATTCTGTAGTCGTCCATCGCGTATGAATTGCACACCTGTTGCCCGTTTTGTATGCGGATCTGTTAGCACCTTTGTTACATGTGAGAAAAGTGCCACATGAAGATTCGAACGTAGTCTCGCTGGACGCAGAAACGATTTGGCTGTTGAGCTGCGGGAACCGCGTCGCATATTGAACTGGTAGAAGCCAAAGCCCGTCTGCTGTTCCCCATTGACATCGACAATATCGTAGCCCATCTCCTCGCCGGCTTGCAGAAAGGCTGGACCAATTGGTGTATTGTAAGGTGAATCCTGCACAGTCCATAGACCTCCTAATGGCGAGAAAACTCAGGTTAAAACGGAAATCAGAATACATTGATCTTCATCTTCTCACCTGTGCCGTGATAGCGTTTATTCCGTGCTAAATAGGGATTACGCTGATCCTCTGATTTACGGAAATATGGTAATATTTCCTCGTAGGACCAACCAGGATTACCGAATTCGGCCCATTGATCGAAATCACGTCGATTGCCTCGTATATACAGCATTGTGTTCAATACAGAACTTCCTCCAAGGACTTTGCCGCGCGTCCAACAGCAACGTTTATCCTTCATTGCCTGACAGGCAGTTGGTTGAGGTTGAGTGCTACACGGCAAGAAAAATGGTAAGACAGAGAGAGAGAGAGAGAGAGAGAGAGAGAGAGAAAAACAATCAATTAGATAATTTCAACTTTCATCATTAATCAGCAAATAAACAAGATGACAATGAAAAGCACTAACCGACCGCGCCCTTCCTAATCTACAAAATGCCCAGCGGCTGTTTATATATACAAACTATATATGTTTGTATACCTAAACTCTTAAACCTCTTTGTGCCATTGACCAAAAAGAAGAAGAAGAAATAAACGATAAAGCCGGCGCTTTCAGACAGTCGACTGACCAACTTAATTACAGCGCACTCAAGAGCCAGTGTTAAACGCTCATTAGGGCAAACCGCAGACACAGAGATGTTAGATTGAAAATGTGCCCATATTGTCAGTGGTATGCACATAGTGTACTTTGTACGATTTACCCAGCTATAGCTGACTACGTGTGCCATTTAAATTTAACTGCCACAATTGCCTTGAGCCATTGAATGGAGGCACTTAGACCAATATGGCATTATGTGTGGCAAGTCTCTTAGATTGCTCAATGTTTGGTCATAACGATATTTTGAATAAAATACGATGGATGCATACGAATTGCAGTGAGGACGATGGTTCTTAGGAAATCTTATTTCAGTCAAGGAATCAGGTGGAAAATTCATTAAGTTGTAGTCTTAAAAATACTTGACTTCTGACCCAGTTTGCCCAAAACGCAGGGGAATGAAACATTCAACAACTCTCTCATCATTGGAAATTGAATGTTTTACTGTTCGTTAAACAAACTTATATGACAACCAGAATAGGAATAATTACTATATAAAGTCAAATGGAGACAGAGAAAACAAATATTTCCTACTTCACTTTAGTAAACTTTTCGCTGCTGTCAACAAGTAACTAAGAAAAATGTCGACAAAACGTTGACAAAATACTTAATCTACTTAAGTAAAGCTAATCCTCTTAATTTCTTGGGTTGTGTTTTTTTTTTTCCATATTGCTACCTCTCACATATCTATATAAATATATAGGAAGCATTTCTCTAGTTAGCCAACTAAGTTAATGAAAAACAAATTGTATGCCAGGCAACGACAATCAAATCTGAGAAAACAAAAGAAAAAGCAAAGATAAAACCATAAAAACAACAACTAAACATGACAAATTCGCCCCAAGAGAGATAGAAAAAGAGGGAGGCAGTAGGAGAGAAAAAGAAAAGACAAACGGAAACCAAATGTCAGTGCGGAAAACTTGGCCAGAAAATTGTAAACATGGCAAGTAATGATTAAAGCGTGCCAAGTGCCCATGAGCAGCAGACAGATTACAAGATGAAATTAAGATGATAGACGGCTCAAACACACATGAACATGAAAAGATTTGAAGAGATGAAGAAAAACTGACAGCCAAATGGCCAATCGAAAATGCAAATGTCTGTAAAAGAATGTATAGATGAAATCCAAATATATTTTACTAGTTTGCTTTAGTTAGAGGTGCAAGAATGATTAAGCTTAAAACAATTAACTCTGAGACATTATTCCTTTAAGGAATCACTCCTCCATCGTTAATTTTTAACAAAGATTAGATTGATTTCTTGCATATTGTTTTGTTTGTGATAGTTTTCACTTTTCCCAATCATCAACTTTTAGACTTTAGACTTTAAAATGACTCCTATTAGTTACTCGTTATATTATTTTTGTGGTTTTGCTGTTAGTTTTAATGCTGTCACTTTGTCACACCTTTAATATTCGTTTGACTTGGAGAATTTGCATTAGCTGATTTATGTTGGCATTTTGTTTGAATCATTTCAAAATGCGATGTTGACGCCCTTCTCACCTGGCAACACTATGACCCACGCGCCATGGCGCCTCTCATTAATTTCAATTCGCGCCACTGTAGACCCACAGCTAACACTACTAGACCCGGCAACATAGTGTGTCTATGAACCACTTGTTGTGGCACATTGTTTGGCCACAGTGAGATATTGTTTACGATTGTATACTATCGGCAAAGTAGGCGATCGATCAGTCTGACGATTAGTCAGTCGCTCTGACGGAATGTAGGGAAATAAAAAAAGAAAAACAAAAAACTTTCGCCCCACCGAAAATAACTTCAATTCCAAGCCAAAAGCAACAACAATAATAACAATAGCAATAGCATTGAAGCTGCTCCTCTCTAGTCAAATTGACGCAATTTGTTTGCCTTTTTTATTAGCCATTTAACAGTTAACTCACATAAACGTAACAAATTATTATTAGCTAATTTTTTGTCTATTATTATTATTATTATTATTATTACTTTATTTGTGGTGGCCTTCCTCTTCTTAGGGCAATAATTTGCACATTACGAGCACCAAGACAATAAATGAAAAAAGAAGACTCCCAAACATCACAAAATAAATACCAGATCTGTGTCACTTTGCAATAGTCGAGACTCTCCCTCTATATGAAATGCATTCAATTGGAAAAAAGCGTAAATTGCCTTATAAAAAATTCGCCAAACAATGAAAATTAATTAAAAATTGAAAAAAACTGTTAAACGGACATCATAAAATGAAAAATGAAAATGATTTATTACTGCATTTTTGTTTTTGTTATAGAAGTAAAATTGGAGTAAGACATTTATGGGAATTTTGCTCATCATTCTTGCTCAAATTGGAATGTTTACAACCAAATATTTGTCTATACCTACATATATATTTTATATTCCCGCATTCCTGAATGAAATCGCCTTTTAGTATTGCTTCACCAGTGACAACATCGGCACTTAAAACCAGCGCCAACAATTTTATTGGCGTCTGTAATTTATTCTTAGACTTTATGGAAACCAGTTCAGTTGCTCCTTCAAATGGTAAATTTATCAACAATTTGTTATAGGATTGTTAGAGCTGAAGTCAAAGGTGAATCAGGTAGTAAGTAAGCTAAGCTAGTTTATTGCATAAATCGGCAATTTATCTACATATTTACATATATGTTGAGTGTTAATTGAATTAACACTGACTTGAAAATTATGTTGTGGTTGTTGTTATAAAAATGTTATCTCTTTACTTATCATTTCAGGTAAGCGATCATACCAAATAGAAATGAAAAGAAATTGCCTCAAGGCAAATGCCATAGCAGAAAATTTGTAATGGTGACGCTATGAGGATACCTTTTAACAGGTAGGAGTATAACATAAAGTTTGGTCAAATGAGTTTATAAACCAAAATATTCAATTACCCAGCATACTCTTAAGCCTGATAAGAAGAGGTCTGTTGTCCTCCGAGTTTGGATTGCCTTGGAGAAAACATACGAAAATATCAAAAACCATTGAATATGTCCTGCTTCACATTCATTTTCAACGTTTAAATTAAGGACCAAATGCCTTCTTTTATTCCTTATAATTTTGTTCTCCTTCTTCTCGTAGGTCCTATGCAATATACTTTGTTTTATTTTATTTACAGGGTATTCACAATGGTAAATTTCCTTTATTTAGGTGGATTTCCTCACTTTTTGTCTCCCACTTACTCGCATCATCTCTCTCCCTCTCTGTCTTTCCCTCTCTATCTCTCTCTCGTCTCTTTGATATTTGTTTCTTTCGAGTTGTCAGCAAAGCCAGTGAAGCCTGTCGTTCGACCGGCTTACCACGTACACATTGAATAAGTTTTGTTATTGTTGGTTTTCGACGGTTTTTGTTTTTTTTTTATGTTTTGTTGTCGATTGGCAATTGGGGCTTATTGCAATTGCAAAGCGGCAAGCAGGCAAGGCAGGCTGCCGCCTTTCAGCTGCCGTTTCATTTCATTTCATTTCATTGTGTGCCATTTCCAAGAGTCCGAAAAAAAAACCTGTAACCGATTAACCCAGTTTCAATCATATGTACTCGTCGTATATATAGTCGGTCAGCCGGTTTGGCCTGCTTTTATTGAGAAATTGCGGGTTGGTGGACTGGCTGGCTGACAGACTGGCTGGCTTGTAGGATATCCCGAGTAGATCAATTGCTAACCACTTGCTCACCTTACCACACCCTTTACCCACCTGCCCATCCTCTTGGTACCGGCATTCGTCATGGGAGTTTGTGGGTTTTCTGCTTTCTGCAGGAGGGGGAGGGGGGACTGCAGCCACGAGTGACGGAGAGACATTAATGACTCCATGCCTAGACTGTCTTCGTCGATTTTCCCGGGGTCGGGAGATGACGCCCCGACCATTGTGTTGCATAAGAAGATTGAGATGGAATTGGTGTTCGTGTTGCTGTTGTTGTTGTGGGTATCTCAGCCTGGCAAAGTGACCTGAGAACTGGTTACATGGCCTTCCCTGCCCTGGCCCTGGGCGTGTTTTAAGTTATTAATATTTGTTTTTTTTTTTTTTTATGGAATTTTTTATTCAACATTTTTCCGTATTCATTAATTTATGCATACAATTTTGATGCATCTAACGAGTTCCTTTAACTCTATCTCATTCCATCTTCATCTACCGCGAATCTGTTTAGTTTCTTATATGCATTTGGCTAAGAAAACCTCTGATTATTTGTTGATTACAGCAAATACCATGCAAATTTGGTTATTTGATCATTTAAAAACCGTTTGTCCTCAAAACATGTTGGCATTATTTAACAATTTGGCACGATTTCTTCTTGTTTAAATAACGTGGACATCATGGAAATGCTAGTCCATGTGTCTTATTTATACCTAGTAAAAACTGATTGTTTATTTAATAGAAAATTTATTGAATTGTCAATTTATTGAATAGATTTTAGATCTGTGACATTCTATCAATCTCCTTTTCTATTCATTCAATTATCATTAATTTTATGTTTTCTTGATCATTTTTCCATGATATTCCTCTTGAAGTTAGAGTATTTCAGTGTCGTTTAAACTTTTTTCTACCTTTCAATTTGTTTGTCGGTAAAGCTGCATTTGGTTATTTTTTCACATACTCAATGCACACACATGTATGTATGTATATGCACACACTTGTTGTGTGTGGCAGTCAAATTATTATTATTTTGCCAAAAAAAAAAAAAGAGACGAAAAAGTAAGAGTTTAAAATCCAGCGTTGCCATACTATTGAACAGCTTTTAATGGGGATAAACTATTCATATTGGTAGTCCTAAGATTTCCCTATTCCACCGCAATCATAATCTAGCAAAACGTGCAACGGTGGCGGCAGCGGTGAGTGGCATTGCCGTCGATGAATAATGATGCAATCGAGTTTTACATCAAGTTGCTACACTCAATTCAATTTGTATTACGCTCAAATGCTCCACGTTGCAATGCAAATGATGGTTATTTGCAAGCAATTGTTGTTGTTGTTGTTAACACATTCAAAATCGAAATAAAATTCTGAATGGGGGGAAAAAAGTGAAATTTCTACAGCAGCTGCTGCTGGCCCTGGCCCTGTGGTTTCTGTTGCCAAGGGGAATTGTCTCTTCTTTTTTTTTTCTTCGTTTGGGGCCCAGCCCCTTGTTCATCACATTTAAACAGTTAAATGGATTACGGTATTGAAAAGGTCTAAACAAAATTCCAAAAATGCCCTCAGAGCTCATGAATAATAAGCAGCAGAGGGCCCCGCCGTGGCTTGACTTGGCGTGGAACAGGTGGATCAGCTGTTGCTAATGAAAAATAAAAACCAAAAACCTCACATGCCGTGAGTTAGAAAACTTTGTTGGTTAAATCAATCTCTCTCTCTCTCTGTCTCTTGAGAGTGTGTGCTTGTCCCCCACCCCTAACGGTAGCTTGTTCTAATTTTAAATCACTCTAATGATCTATCCATATAAAGTTTAATTTAATTGTAATTGGGAAAACTTGTTTTGTTTCTTCGTTATTTTTTTTTTTTATAATATTCTTCTAATTGGTGGATCACTTTTCTTCTTGTACACTTGGATATTCATCACGTAGGCCGTGAATAAGAAAAAAAAAAGTGAAAGAGAATCGAGATTTAAGCCAAATTCGAACTTAAAAGCCAAAAGCGTAAAGGAATGTACCAATGAAATGTAGTTCAAATGAAATTTGATGCCAATGATTTTGATACTTGACCAGTTAGATTTGAAATAAGAGAAATACAGAGAAATAGAGAGAGAGAGAGAAAGTCAAACGTTTGAATGGAACATTATGGTAGCTAAGAACAACAGGGCGTATGATTATACTTTATATCTTCTTTTTGATCCTTAAAAGGCTTGTCTTAGAAAAAATAGAAACAATAGAAGTTTTTCTTGAGAAGGATATCGAGATATTTGTAAAATAATTTAGTTAAATTTTCCGGGTTTTCCCAGTTAATTATTACTTAATGATTCGTGTCCCTCCTCGTGAAACTTCTGTTTGAGTTTTCAACCATTGTCGTATGATGAAATCGCCTAGTATTTGCGTGTGAAAAACAGCTGACAAATATTTTGCACATGCTAACCACTTTTGAATGGATCTTTTTGGGTCTTTCTTTCATCTGCATATGCAAATCGATGGCCCCAACTCGACATTCATTCGACATAGACTGAGACAATATTTTTGGATGTTTATTTCTTTATTTATGGCCAGTCATGATTTGTCGCTGTGACGCATCTTTTAGACCCAACAGTCAATGTTTAGTTGATTTTGTTTTTGTTTTGTGGTCTTAGCTGTTGGCTTGTCGTTTTGGAATGAGCTTTACTTGACCCTAAGATGGCATATACTGGGTGATAATATAAAAACATAATTGTTGAAGAAAAAGCAAAAGCAAAAAATAAATCGACGATCATTTTGGAGGTCTTCCCCTTGATATCTAAGTACGTACTTGCCGAGTTATGCCCAATGGGTTGTAGATACTCACCGATATTTCCAATCCATTTTGCTTTTATGCAAATATAATGAGAGCAATGGGACATCTGATATTTCAGTTTCATGACCACCAGCCTCGAGGAGAAGGATTTTCCAGTGTGGTATTTCCGATAGACGAGAGGCCAGCACTGTTCCAGCAGAGCCGCCACCAATGATAATGAAATCATAGGCCAAGTCCACTTGCTTAACATTAAATGGACGATTCTCGGGATCAAATAGATCATAGTTGTAATAGGCAATGGCAGCGATCAGAAAGGGCAGGATGGTCAATTTGCCGACACCCACCACCGTTGTGGCCAGTTTAATTGCCCCGGCAATGGCAAGTCCCAGTTTCGAGGCTCCAACAGCGGCCACTCCGGCTGTGGCGGCTGCCTTGGAGGCGGCACTTGCCTTGAAGAGTAGACCGCCCACAGAGACAGCAGCAGCGCCCAGAGCGGGAACCACAACCATAATGATAGATCGAATTCGAAGCTAACACTAACTAGATAAATAACTGTCAGTTAGGGCTTCAATTACAGCCTGGCTAACAATTTGACTCCTGACTTGAAATTTGTTTGTTTGTTGTGGTTCAACTAAATTTGAATTTTAGTCTAATTTTACTTATGAAAATGTGATTAAATTTTGTTGTTTAACCTGGAATTGAACCTGAAGTGAGTTGATAGTCGAACTCAAAGATAATTGGTCTAGTTAACTTGATAGTTAAAACTTTCTTTCGATATTTAAAAGATAAATTTTGTACTAGATCTAAAACGGTTTTTAATGTAAATTATGGTAATTTTAGTATTAGCTGTTGATCTATCTAGTTAAACAAACAATTTTACTTTGGGTTTAGTTTTTTTTTTCTTTTTGGTTTAACTTTGGTTGACCGCTAACACGCTTAATTTTCGGTTAAAAGGATTTTGGCCATATTTCGGACACTGTTGTTGATTTTTACTTAACAAACACATATTATGATGATGTATGATTATTATCATTAATTTTGGCTTAGAATGCATACAAAAAACACTCTTAGACACTTTCATTTGTCACGTTTTCGTTTTGAACGTGATTGGTTTTATATTGGTAGCTGTTGTCGTTGTTGTTGTTGTTGCACTTTCATTTCAAACAAAAAGAAAAACTAAAACAAAAAAGCAAACCGATTTTGATTGAAATTTGTTATAAGAAGAAATTTGTCAGTCACATTGCTTGCTCGCTCTTCAATTCAATTCAATTCACTTCACTTGACTCGTTGCTGTTTATTTACTGCTCACTACCTATCACAACTACTGCTAGCTGGTTGTCGTTTAGGCCCAAATAGGCATCCGCCTCGTTTGGCAGCCGCTGCGTTTCTGAGCCACAAAACCAACTCGTGTGCGACGTTTTGTATAGAGCTCTCACATTTTGCTGCCTCCCTGAGTGTATGTGTGTGTGAGTGAGAGTGTGTGTGTGTTTTGTTTTTGGTTGACTTTCTTGTTGCAAGCGTGTCTGCGGCTGCGGCGGTGGCGGCAACGTCGACGTTGCGCATGCGCTTGCTCCCTGCCAACTACCGATTGCCGCTGACTGCAAGCTAAAGTTGAGGCACTCAATGAACGTACAAACTGGTGTGTGTGTTCGTGTGTGTGTGTGTAGCTAGCCAAGCCTGACTTGGAGCATAGTGAAGTCTTGGGTCGCCAGTCTCCTTTTGCGAAAATTGCGAAACGGTTACATTGCTGCGAGTATATAACCGATTGCCAACCGATTTGGTTTCGGAGGCAGACAGGCGCTCATCTGGTCTTTTTGCTGAGCGGGCTAGCGGTTTTGGCATTTGCGATTTTCAGTCTTCAGTTTTCAGTTTGCGATCTTCGACGTTTTGCGACAAGCGACCTTCATGCTCTCTTAACACTCTTGTGCACTTCGTCGTTTGTATCGTTGCCGTTGTCATCGTTGGACGTTTGCTCACGTAATCTCTTCCTTAACGATAAGAAACGATCCCCCTGCAACTGCAATGTGAACTGACATTGAAGACTTTTTACAACACAAAACGAAAGTGAAACTTCAAAATATATACACTTACATATCTAATTTGAATATTAACCTCAAAAAAGATATATAATTCTGGCTGATCTTAACTTGTGGTTAACAGAAAACCGCAAATTGAAATGGAGTGTAGAAGGAAGGGAAGGAGGGAGGTAAATCAATTGTCGTATGACCACTATGATTATGAGTGATAATTTGGCTTTGTTTTTGTTTTCGGGAGTTAAAAACGAAAGCAAAAGTTTATCGGTACACTTGCATATCTTACAGACTGTATGCAATATCCGTTGTTGAGGAGTGCGAAAAACTATACAAAATTTGTCATATGTAATCGACTTTAATTTGCTGTGGACTAAGTAGAGTCTAATAGAACGCGAAGTTATTCATTTGTGAACAAAAACCCACTAGGCGTATAAGTGATATTTTTTTAAAAGACTTGGAATGGGTAATTTTTGTATGCATTTCTGAAAGTTATTTCTTGCATTTAGTTTTTTGAAAATAATACATTTAAGAATGGCTCTATACAATGGTTGAGTCAAGAATTGAATGACTTTTGAGAAAGTGGACTTAACTCACAGAGACTCATTCACAATACTCACGAGATGAAGTACAAATCAATTTCACACTTAACATCATTTAAAAAATAAGTAGTATTTCTATATTTACGATTTTTGGGGTTTCTGGTTTTCATGCCTGTCAAATGTCTCAATCGATATTGAATAAAATTGCGCAAAAGAAGAAAAAAACAATCCGCAGCCGCCGCCACTGAATGAAGTCTTATGCTCTTCTCTAATGAGGTAGCTTACACTTCCTCCAAGACGCACAGTTTGTCTGTAAAATCTGAAAATTAAATGAGTCTATGTGACGATCGTTTGATGTGATATAGAGGAGGAGACACACACACACACACAGAGAGACAACAACTCAATTCATGTTGAGTCAACTAATGGGGCAAGGTCAGAAATTCCATTTTGTTGATTTCTTTTTCTTTCTTTTTCGCGTGAGTTTTCCATGCGAATATACTTAACTGGGGCTTTTGGTAGGGAAACTCAAACAACAACAAATCAAGTTGTCTTGTGTTTTTTTTTGTTTTTACCTTGACGACAAGTGAGATAGAGATAGCAATAGATCCGAAGCCCTTCAATGAGCTATGTCAAGGGCAAAAAGTGGTTGATGATTCAATTAACATAGAATTTATGATGGGTAATAATTGTGATTGTAGAAATATCCACGACATTGTCAGCCACAAGAAATATGTATTTGCTTTCTATTACATATATGTATTTGCCATTGCGAAGAAGGTTGTTCCCATGCCACATATGTAGGTATAGATAACATCCGTTACAATTATGCCGACTATTTCCGGTCACTTACCGTTAAATAAGCATATACATATATTAGGACCTACACTTAACTAACTACACCCCTTGGGGCCGCCAAACCGAAGACAAAAAAAAACCAGAGGGCCGGGGCTAACTTTGACCGCGTCAAAGTTTGTATACCCTTGCAACTTTTTTGGTAACTTTTTTCTTACCTATAGTCATCAAAGTGAAAAAACGTTTAAGCTAAAAGGGCTAATGTTTCCGAAAGAACGGCCAAGATATTGATCAAAGTCACTGTTTTCCACCGATCGTTCTTATGGGAGCTATATGATATAGTAGCCCGATCTTTATCAAATTCGGCACAGTCATTAACAGATATATTAAACTAACAAATGTTTAATTTGAAAGCAATCGCGTCAAAAGTAACGAAGTTATTCACAAAAGTCACTGTTTTCGAGAGATCGTTCCTATGGGAGCTATATGATATAGTCACCCGATCTTGATCAAATTTGGCGTAGTCGTTTATATGTGTAATTAACTCAACAATATTAAATTTCATGATCATAGCTTAGAAAATAACGAAGTTATTAAGAAAAGTCACTGTTCGTGACTTTGCCATTTGTATGGGAGCTATATGATATAGTGATCCGATCCGGCTGAATCCGAGATATACAACGCCTGCAGTATATACAAGCCTACATGCAAAATTTCAGCTCTGTAGCTCTTACGGTCTAGGAGGAGTTTGCGTTGATCCAGACGGACGGACAGACGGACAGACGGACGGACGGACGGACGGACGGACATGGCGATTTGAACTCGTCTCGTCGTGCTGATCAAGAATATATATACTTTATATGGTCGGAGATGCTTCCTTCTATGCGTTGCACACTTTTGACCAAAATTAATATACCCTTTTTGCAAGGGTATAAAAATGTATATATATATATTTCCTAATCAACAACAAAAACAAAAACCAAGAAATGTTTACCTGAAAACAATTAAAAGTGAAATGAGTTAAATGAGTAGAGAGGTGCCGGCGCACCGGCCGCTCTTTAAGTAGAAGAAATTCGGTCAAAATGTTATATAATTATCAGACTAGTGCCACGTCATGCTGGTGGGGTGACACACACACACACACGCACACACACACACACACACATGAAACTAAAGAAATTCAGGGAGTTTCGATTCACCAAGCAAAACAAGAAAAAATATAAACAAAAATTCCACACAATTGCCCTTGTTGACTTTAAGATACCCTGCAGGTGCACAACATAAAATACATATATAATTATTTCATTGTGATTTTACACGAATATCTGATCTTTCCCTATAACTACAAGTTTGAGTAACCTTTTCTATTATACTTTATATTTATTATCAGTCAATTAGATAAATTGTAATTTGTAAGTGTATAAAGACAGACAGAAACTTCAAACGAATGAACTTCATTCAACGACAAGACCATCCCATGTAGTAAACATATGAATAAATGTATTTAAGACAAGTGCGCCAACTGACTGCTCAATGGTTTTTGAACCAAGGGCGTTGTCTAAGGTAATAAGTAGGGAGAAAAAGGGCTTAAATTGTCTTAGGTTAACCCTTGACGTCGCTGTGCCTCTCAGTTTTTTTTTTCCGCCTACGCTTCTGACAGTCTGAGTAGTTGCCGTCAACCGTGTGGGGCCCTACGTGCCTTGGTCTACGTAGTACTCACATCCAACTCCAACTATTTCTCGCACATCTATGAAAGATCGTCCAATGCCAAGATTTAGGTTGCCACGCACAGCGGTTGCTAGTGCCAGTTAGTAGCCTGACAATCGTCAGCCGAGCCTCATTTCTCATCATCTAATCGCTTGCCTAAACAGTTGAAAATTGTTGGCCACCGTTTGTTTTGCCACACATTTGTTAGGGGTTTTTTTTTTCTCTCTGCTGTCTTGGCGCATTTTTGCGTGTCATCTTCAGTTGCTCGTAATTCATGTACGTTGGGCATGTGTTTTGGGTTTTGTATCTTTAAAGATTTCATCGTTGGCATACTTGCATTTAATTTGATTTAATTTGTTGCTTGGTCAAGTGCACACACATACAACGCCGGGAGTAGACAAACAGTAGCAGCAATTATTACGTCACTTGTCGACTTTCACACAGTATTCCATTTTAATTTTGTTTTTTTTTTTTCATTTGCTTATTTTATACCCTTTGTATTCCCTTTGAGGCTAAATTGGGTATATGCAATAACATAAAATCAAAGTAAAAGCTTAGAATTTCAAACGTTGGCGGCCCATGAACTGTAATTGTAAGTCTAAAAGCCAAGGGACTATTGGCCAAATAGTCAAACCTTTACCACATCATCTGTATATATATATTTTTTGGCCACTTTGCCAACCCATCAATTAATTTGGATTAGTTTGTATGCCAAACATTAAAAAATACAATTAGATAAACCATTCGGTGGTCAAGAGGCACGTCGTCCGAGGCGCCAGCAATTGGCCGCAATGAGCAATAAGCAACAATTTAATGCCCACAAGTTCAAATTTGGTCAACCCAAAAAAAAAAAAAAATAAATAAAAATGAAAGTGAAAGCTGTCAATCAGACAATTATTGGGAGATGATTTCGTTACATTTATTATATTTGTTTGTTTGGTGGTTAAGTGTTTTTGTCAACCGTATACATATGCTCTCAAAATGAAGGCCTCAACGCGAGATTCCGTGAGTCCGTGAGTGTGGGTCTCCGGAGTTCGGATCACACAGCGTGGTCCCCTTCATATTACGGCGTTTCGAAACAATAAGAATCAATCGGAACGGAATAAAGAAACTTGGTCTTTTTTTTTTTTTTAAAGCAACCAGGAGCCCTCATCTTTCCGTAGCATTTGTGCCTAAATGCAAAATTTTCAACTGCAAAGAGAAACGGATGATTGGTCGATTGTCCTTTTAACTTACACACACATTCGTTTGGCTTACCTGTATTTTATAAGGTATTTTATAATCATATACGTATAACCTTCAAGTAGTACAAGCCTGATTCTTCTGTTAGAGCAAATCCGTATTTTGATTTCGATCCATGTGTCCACACAGAGCCCCAATGGTAACTGCATTCATCAGGACCGCTGCGGTCTCACATGGTGTTTGGTTCGTCCTTTGGCTGAACAATTTAAATGCGCATGTGCTGGATAAACACAGTGTGTGTGCGTGGGTCTAGTTTTTGTTTTTCGTAAAGCTGCTTTTGTGACTAAACTTCAAGTGTTTTGCATCGTATATATACCATATATATATATATATATTATTATTTTCGTTTAATCCTTTGTAGTTTTTGTATTTGGGTACACAATATAACCTTTGGCTGAATTTCCTTATGTGTCTTCTTTGTATTTGGGTACAATATGTATTTTGGCTGGATTTCCTTAAGTGTCTGCTTTGTATTTGGGTTCACAATATAACCTTTGGCTGGATTTCCTTATGTGTCTTCTGTGTACTTTGTGTACTTTCGTGTATCTATTTGTTTTGGGACCTGCAAAGAATTTCGTTGTTTATACTTCTCTCGAAATTGAAAATGTGATTTATGCTCACTTGTTAAACACATTTGCATTATTTTTTAACGTAAAATGAAGCCAAAAAGGACGATGTTTATAACATGCCATGAAAAACAAGCAAAGCCAATAAATGTGTAGTAAAGTGTTCACTTAAAATTTTGTATTCTCCAAAAACATTTCACTAATAATTTTTTTTGTTTTATTTTTCCAAACTTTTTTTTTTCACATTTTATAATTTTGTTCTAGAGCTGTTTTCACTACAACGCGTTCGACACGAATGAACTCTACTGGAGAGCGAGTCTAGGGCCTTAACTTTTTCCAGGCCAACCCGGCTACTACGATTGAAAATATTTTGTACATTTTTAAAATTTGCTTTCATATGTCATATGTTTGAGTATCCAAGTAGGCCATGACATTTTAAACGGCCTACTAAGTGCTTATGAAAATTGTTTGACAGTTGAGTCAATTTGTTTCTTTTTTTTATAAGTTAATGGAAAAGCCAACTACGTTTAATGACTTTTTGGGGGATCCGGAAATGATACTAATCTACTTACTTAAGTTATAATTCTGCATACTCACTATGATTGGCGATTTGCGAAGTGACCAAAATGTACATAACATGCAGAGTTGAGGTGTCTGACATACAGTTTGATGAGCATTTCATTCAAGTTTCAAACCCACAGTTTTGAAGCCACTGCAATAGCATATCTTTTCATAATGTTTAGGTGGAAAAGCTCTTTAATTATAAAATAAACACAACAAATTCATTTATACAGCTTAGACTAAAACTTTTAAAGTTTACAAAAAAAAAAAAAGCGTTTATAAAAAATGCCACATTGTATCTGATACAATTTGGAGAACATACAATATCAATATTTAAAGTTCTGTATGCTGTTGAGTGGAATAATCCTCTTTGATCATATCGGCACCCTTCTCGCCAATCATGATACAAGCGGCATTCGTATTGGCCCCCACAATATCCGGCATGATGCTGGCATCCATCACCCTCAGACCCTTGACGCCATGGACCCGTAGACGGGCATCGACCACCGATGTGGGATCATTGGCTGGTCCCATGCGAGCTGTGCCCACTGGATGATACACTGTGGTTGTCATGTGGCGTATATAGCAACGCCAATATTCATCCGATTGATACTCGAGACTGTTGCAGTCCTTCAGGTCGATCTTATGCAGTTTGGCCTCACGTTCGGCGAACGCCCGTGTTTCGGGTAGATTCTTATAGATGTTCAATGCTCGTATATAGGTATCCACGTCGCGGTCATCCGTCATATAGCCGGGCTGTAGGATGGGGGCATCCAGATAGTCGGCACTCTGCAATTCCAAATAACCCGCCGAGAAGGGCTTCAAATGGAGCAGATATGTAATGTAAGTATTTGTGTGCTGATTGGCAGACAAAATGCTTTTGGCCACACGCTCGTTGAATCCGGTGGCTGCCACATAGCCCTTCAGTTCGGGACTCTGCATTAGGCTGAAGAAGTTTGTTGTCTGTATATCGGGATTGGGACCATGCAACGATGTTGTATTGATGAATCCGGTCAGTGCTGTGGCTTCATGATGCAAAAGTTTGCTATGGCGACCCATCAGCAGATTATACATGGAATCCACCAGCTCCTCCTCGGTTGGTTTGCGTGCCGTCGACTTATCGATTTGGAAGATAACCGGCAAACTGGCATGATCCTTGAGATTGCGACCAACAGGCAGATTAGCTTTGACAGGAATGCCCAAGTTTTTCAAATGATCAGCAGGTCCAATTCCTAATAAAAAAAATTGAAATCAGATTTAATATATACATATATATCAACTTAATCTAAGTGGATTATCAGATCTTTGAGTGGTTGCTTCTAGTGTCACCTTCAACACAATATTTGTGACTTTAGTTAAAACTAAAGGAAAATATATATACATATATATTTTGTGATATCATAAATTTTTCTTTAGCTATCTAATCAAGCAACATGTTCTTATCAGGGTCGACAAACCCCTAGACTTGGGGTCTCAGATAGATAAAAATTCCAAAACGTTGGAGAAATCTCTCAAAGGATGATTAAACAATTAATTATTGCTAGTCTGATCAAACTCACCCGACAATATCAGAATTTGTGGTGTGCCAATGGCTCCGGCAGATACAATGACCTCCTTCTTGGCCTTCACCGTGTATTCCTTGCCCTCGCGATGGACAAAGGTGACGCTCTCCACACGCTTCTCAGGCGACTCAACCACATTAAGACGTTTGACCTGGGCATGTCGAACGATATGCAAATTCGGAGTGTCCTTGCGCAAATGGGAATGGGCCGTGGTTATGCGACGTCCGCCGTCCTGGGTGCCCAGAATATCCATTTGGCCAATGAATGAGCCCTCGGTGAAATCGGGGGCACTGCCATAGCCCATTTCCTCCATGCCGGCACGAATGGTCGAACGGAATTCGTTGTCTGACACATAATTATTTATGCCCATTGGTCCACCAACGCCATGATCTCCGGGCGTATAATCGGTGCGTGTGGAACGGAGATCCTCAGCTTTGCGGAAATGCTCCAACACTGAATCATATCCCCATCCAGGATTGCCACGTCGCTCCCAATCGTCGAAATCTTCGCGTGTGCCGCGGGCATAGATCATGGCGTTCATGCCATTCGTTCCGCCCAACATCTTGCCTCTGGGCCAATGGCAACTGCCACCCTGCATGGCCATGCAGGCGCGTCCATTGGGCTCCGTGTGGTATTGCCAGTCCCATTTCGAGAATTGTGTGGCCATGTGCCAGGCAACAAACTGTGTTTCAATCGGCGGATCACCGCCAGCCTCCAGTAAGAGAATTCGCCAATTTGTCACCTCGGCCAATCGTCCGGCGACCACTGCTCCCGAAGTGCCTGAACCCACTACAATGAAGTCATAATCCTGATCAAATGCGCCCGTCTTATCCAAATAATCGCCATGATCCGCCGGCCATTGTTGTTCGCCACTCAAATCACAATATTTGGTGATCAGTGTGCTAAGGAGCAGGGACATCAACGTGTTCGCCGGCCCCGCCGACCGTGCAGCGCACTGGGCACTGAGAAATTCCATGCCTTTTGTAGCTCTCCAAGAATGCGCCGTAAGAAGCCAAACAACCTATCGCCCGCGGTCTCAATTTGCGACTAGTCTGCCTGTGCTCAACACACGGAATTTGTACGGTCCGGCTGAGCTTTAGCTTGACACGTTTTGTATTCACTCAGGCACTCGCCAGTACGGCGGCAGCACAGCCACTCCGACGATTTGCATTGCACATAAATTAGACGCTCCCAGAAACGCAACAAAAACACAATATAATAATAATAATAACAATAATAAAAACAATAAAAACACTAAAAAAAAAAAACAGAGGCAAACTAAGATGATAGGCAGCTGGTTCTAGGTTAGTAACGTGTATAACATGCGCCCTTATCGTTAAGATTAGCTAGTGGCAGAGGCAACCAACAGCTGGGCGGGCTAAGGTGACATTAACACAATGTGATAAGCCTGGGAGCAAAAAGCAAAAACAACATTAGAAGCAGGCACCCTCTGATAAATATACAGAAAATTGTTTTTCGACAACACTTTATCTATCTATCTTTATATACCCACTAACTATGTATGTATATACGCTCAACGGGGCCCCATTATGATTGGGCCTTCTCAATGCCGGTTAACCCTGAAAGTGGCAACCAAGAGGCGGCGATTGCATATCATTTTGTTTCTTCAAGTACTTCTAGTTGCCCTTATCTCATGGTCCCACTACTCTATGAATCAAAAAATTTGGAAATGCCATTGCAATATTAAGTTTAGTGGAAAGTTTGCCAGGCATCCCACAAATGTAGATAAGGTAGATGTATTCTTGATTAGCAGGTGTAGACCAATTAACAACCTAATGGAATGACTACACATATAAAAGGACTAATCTATCGAGAATACAATTGTGCCATTTTATTTTCAAGTCGTTGTGGCTATTAGTAATTGCCAATAATCTGAATAAAAACAGAAAGTTCTAAAGCGTATATAAACTTCCGCATAGCCAAAGTTTTAGTTTGATTAACCAAAAGATAACCAAGGGGATTTTTATTTCAAGCAAATCTGAAGACATTGGAACTGGTTCGATTTAAACGATGTTTAATTTTAAGTAATTGCACTAAATGTCAAAATTTAAAACTCAATCAAAACTGAATTTCATAGAATGTGAAAATTCTTCTTTGTTTATTTGTTTGCCACTTATTTATTTAACATCTAGAATGTTTCCTTTTATCATTCAGTTGCCTTTTTGCATATAAAATTACTGTAACATTTTTCCATTTTATCATATGGGGAATAACAATTGATTGGTGCGAAATCAATGACAGAGAGAAAGAGAAATCAAGAGAGACAACTTGTTGACATCTCGACCTTCCCATAATTGTGTGGGCACATTTCATGACTTAACTAAATAATGTGTTATTAACTAGCAATGTGTTTAAGAATGATTACAATGCATCGTCGTGGACGTGCTCCTTAAGATTGCTTCTCCGATCATGCCAATCCTGTTTAATGAAGTGCGCCGCCCGTTCGCCAATCATGACAGTGGCCGCATTCGTATTGGCACTGACGACGGCGGGCATAATGCTGGCATCGGCCACTCGCAAGTTGCTGATGCCATACAGATTGAGTCGCGGATCGACACAGGCCTGCTCATCCGTGTCGGCGCCCATTTTCACAGTTCCCGACTGATGGTAACAGGTGACAGTGAAGTATTTGGCATAGCACTTCCAATAGTCATCACTGTAAATGGGATGAAGATCGCACTCTGGAATCGGGATGTGAGCCAATTCGGCTCGATGTTGGCGATATGCTCGAGTTCCAACCAAAGCCTCCATGTGGCGTATGCCACGTAGCACTGTGCTCACATCATTCGGCTTGGTCAGATAGTTGCTGACCAATCGGGGGGCATCCAAGTGATTTGCTGAACGTAGAGTAAGTTGGCCCGTGGACTCGGGATGGGATAGCAGAACAAATATGCACATCAAATGTGCGTCCTGGAGTAGGCCATGCAAATGCTTGGTGTATTGCTCCTGAAAGGACAGACCGTGGGCAAACATTTCGAGGGCATCGTGACGTCCACGTGGGAAGAACAGATGATGGTATTCAATATCCGGATAAGGACTGCCATTCGTCCGGTTGGTATTGACGAAACCCACCAATGAGGCGGTGCCATGGGAGGCCAGTGGACCAGTACGATGCATCACATAAGCATAGATGCTATCCAGGATCTCCTGTTGGGTAACAGCTGTTGACAGATGTCCTTCGTCGAGTCGCAAGAAGAGTGGGATAACCAAATGATCTTGCAGGTTAGACCCAACGCCGGGTATTTCGCGTACAATCGGTATATCAAGCTCCGTCAAATGCTGACGTGGCCCAATGCCAGAGCGTAGGAGAAGCGCAGGCGAATCGATAGCTCCAGCCGACAACACAGCCTCCTTGCTGACCTTTACCCGCTGGCTGGGGCCGCCGCGGCGCTCGAAGCTTATCTCGACCAAACGTTGACCCGCCGAATCGAAATGTAATTTGGTGACCTTGGCATTCTTAATCACATGCAAATTAGAACGACCGGCCACACGTCCCAAATGCCCCTTGCCGGGACTCATGCGTTGTCCTCGCTGCACAGTGCCCAAGACATTGCTATAGCCCGTCTCGGAGCCCTCTTGGAATGCTGTTACAGTCGGAATGCCGAGCTCCTTGCCACCTTTTTTGATCATTTCCTGTATATCAATGTCATGCTGTTCGAATGGATTCAGTGTTATATATCCCTGAGGATGACTGGCATTGCCCACGGGGCGCACTGATAGCTCAAAGAATGGCAACACATCATCATAGCTCCAGCCGGTGTTACCCAGTGAGGCCCAGCCATCGAAATCACGACGATTGCCACGCACATAGAGCATGGCATTGACGCCGCCAGTGCCTCCAATCATGCGTCCACGTGGCCAATAGCATCTGCCATCCCGTAAACCCTTGCTGGCCGTCTCACTCGGTTCCGTAAAGTAGTTGTACATGAATTTGCTATGTTGCAGGCCAAAGAACAATGCGGGCAACTAAAATGGGCAAACAGAAAAGAAAATTTTATCTAAAACTCTCTCTTTTGACTCGTTGACTAACCTCTGATTCCACTGGCGGATCACTGCCAGCTTCTAAGACCAATACACGCCATTGGGGATTCTCACTTAGGCGACTGGCCACCACTGAGCCAGCTGAACCCGCTCCAATGATGACAAAATCATACGGTTTGCTTAGATCACCCTCATACTCGGGTGGCCAATAGGACGACGGAGACACTTGACATTGGGCTGCTAGTAGAGCTTGCAGCAGCATGGCAATCATCTCACTCCAAATGCCAATTCCTGGGGCACTGCATGTGGCACCAACTTCGGCAGCAAGGCTGCTAGTATTTGGATATAACACCGTCTCCGGCAGCATCTTGCTGGGATTTGAGACACAAGCAGCATTTGGAAATCGTCTTTATATGCGTTACGTAGTGAGCGATAAGCAGCAGTTATCAGTTGAAAAGCCTCCCACATCACAACCCTCCCGCCCGCCCTTCTTCAACACTTGTACGTCCCTGTGTGTTTGTTGACTTTACATGCACAGACACAACAATAACAACAACAACAAGCGCACGAGATGCGTCACTTACGGCACGTGCCAAAAAGGAACTGAACCCCAGTAAATCCAATACGATACAATCCGATTATTGTTGAGTCACGATTACGATCTCGATCTTATATACCGAAAATCTGTTCATTTTCGTAAATGGTTAAACGCCTTCAACTCTCATTCAATCATTCGCTCTTGGCGTGCAATTTAATGGTGCAATATAAATAGTCTACACATTTATTTAACAACAAAAGGTATGAGATTATAGTGTAAAGTGGGTGTTAACCTGGCTATTTAGAATATACATACATATTGAATGGATGAACGCCTCATTGAAACCAAACTTCATTCAACCATTCAATTCCTAGCATGCAAAATGGTCATCACATTGAAAATGTTTAAGGAAAATATAGTTTAAACAGATTTTTAGGATAAATACATTCGTTAGAGACAAATTAATACCCATTAAGCTAGATTAATGTAAGGTTTATCTAAGAAAAAACAGTAATAATAACTTTTCTCACTCCACTGAACCTAGGACAACAATGATTTAGCAGTTCCTCGTTTCATACAATTGACAATTGTAAATAGTATATACATATATATATATATATATTGATCTTCATAGTCATTGTTTGTGATTATCTATAGTTCAATTCAGGCTTTCAGAGAGAGAGAGAGAGAGAGAGAGGGGAGAGAGCGAGTGAGCAAGAGGAAAGAAAAGAACTCTGTCGGCATGATTACATGGGTTTTTTTTATCGCTTTTCCATTGAATATACATTTTATATTTATAAAAATTTAATTAAAAAAAAAACCACAAAAACAAAATAAAATTATAAAACACACACTCACATAACAACAACAACAACAACGACAAGAAATATGAACTCAACTCAAGTGAACTTCAGGCACTTCTTCTTCTTCTTCATCTGCTTCTCATAGACCGCTATTCATGGCATTGCGTACAAATTGAACCGGGGCAGGGGGCACGGCATTGGCAGCAGCGGCAATTAAATTTGTCACAGGCACCAAATTGAGGCCAGCACTTAGATCTGCACACACACATACAAGTATATAGTAGTAGTAGTAGTGGTAGGAATTAGAGTTTTACCTGAAGGATCACTTAGCTCTGGCCCAGACACAGCCGATGGTGTTTCCTCTAGCTCCAGAAACTCTTGGGCCACAATCAGATGGGCGGCACTCAATACTGTTAGGAGCAGTGCCACCATAAGAAGTAGAGGATGGTGTTTGGAGAGCGTCATTATGTCAAGACTGGACAATGTGTACTGACTATGTGAACCGTTGTGAAAAATCTCGAAAACCTTTATGTTTTCTTGTTGAAAACTGGTCAAACTCGTAACTCGTAACTCGCAACTCGACGACGCGTTTAACAACGACGTTTGCCATTTGGTTCAGCGCCCCGCCAAACTGATCGCTCATAAATTATTGCAAATTGCCAGCAAGCCATTCGCTGTCAATGTCGTCAGAATGCGCTTGGGAAATGTTTCAAGTTTGTGTGTGTTCCTTTTTTGTTTTCAGAAAAGAATTTCAAATTGCAATCTAAAATACAACAGCAGCAGAAAAACAAAAACAATAACAAAACTTAAATGTTTATATTTACATTTTGCACTCGAAAGGGCACAATCACATTAAGTGCATTGTTGTTCATCAAATTCTCAGGCGTATCAGTAATTTGAATGTTTAGCTGCTATAAATAACTAATGCTTATCACTTAAATTCGCATTATTTTCACATATTTTAATTGCAAATTAAAATGAAATAAAAACGAAAGTTTTAATGCTAATCATCATAATCATTTAGCATATAATGTATATAATATTTTAAATGTGAAACTCAATCAAACAAATCTTGGAATCTTATGAAATGAAAAGGTATATAAAAGTTAAGATTTTTTGAACTAGATGTGAGATTCTCCATCAAAATAATCGTATTGGATCAATTGCTCTAGGCTGGCTATTTATTTGAGTTGAATAAAAAATTGTAAGATCAGAGAGTGATTTCAAAAATTAATATAACATGTAAGAGTATTGATAACGATTAGGCTAATAAAATACTTATTGCTCAATAGTCTGGCTAGTTTTTTTATATAAAGATTATGCCTACATTCAGAATAAATTTGAATTTAACCAAAGTAAGTCATAAAAATTAGAAAAATCAATAGACTTTAAATTTTACAACAGTTTAAGCCAAGTTATGCAATCAAGTCTATAAGTTAAATATTCTTTTGGTTAATATAACGTTGTAATTTAATGTCCAGCCAATTCTACGCCCATGAATGAATGGAAAATAATGTTGAGGGGTTTGAGACAAGAAGTGAGCGTTCTCCATGTACAATTTGTATTTTTGTTCTCCATACGTGGCCTTTTGTTCAGCGATATCTTTATTATGGCTGTAATTTGTTGTTTAATTCATGGTTAAATATCTAAAAATCTTTTTACTGAATACATTTATGTATGTATGTGTGGTTGAGAGGAAACAAAAAACAAAAACAAATTAACACAATTGTGCAAACATAAACCTGCAAGCCAAGTTAATTGTTATTTGTTGTACCTGAATAAAAGGTGTTTTCTCATAATTATCTCTCTCTCATTTGTTTTAAGGATTTTCTGCCCAGAGAAATAATACAAATAGACAGCTTTAGTTTTATTTTGGGTATTATTTATTTAGGCAGGTTATTTTGGTGTGTGGATTTTGAAAAATATTCTATGACCAGCCACCATTTGGATAGTGAAGCCAATCCTCTTTAATGATATCGGCACCCCTCTCGGCCAGCATTAGAGTGGGGGCATTGGTGTTGCCAGTGGGAATTGTAGGCATAATGCTGGCATCTATCACTCGCAGGTTTCGAAGACCACGCACTCGTAGACGCGGATCGACCACTCCGGACGGATCGTGATCGGGTGCCATTTTGCATGTACCCACTGGATGATAGATCGTCTGTGAGTAGTAACGGGCAATGCACTCCCAGAAGGCATCACTGAGATACTCCACCTCTGGGCAATTGCGCCACTCATAGATATTCAGGGTGGCATTGAGGGCCTGCATGACCGGAGTCTGGGTCAGACGATGGGCCAGCTTAAGGCCCTCCACCATTATGGCCATGTCGTGAGGATCATCATAGTAGTTGGCATGGATGCGGGGATGGATTCGTGGGTCTGGTGATTGCAATTGTACATACCCTCTGGATCGTGGACGCATCAGCAGTGGAGCAATGACAAACGAATCTTGATAGATCAGTGGCTCAAAAGTTTCAGCGAAATTGTCCAAAGTGATGGCGGCTCCACGACGTCCGATCATGCCTCCATCAGCACCATAGCCATAGCTGCCCATAAATAACTGAACATCGGGCCAATCCAGCTGGGGATTCTGATAGCGAGTGCTGGCGAAACCCATGACCTCGCTCACGGGCATGGCATAGAAGAAACTATCGCGGCCTTGTAGGAATGCTCGCACAGATTCAGCATTCAGCATTTCGGGTACAATGAAAGACAAGTGTTGGCCTGGCTGATGACTATCGAAGGTATAGATGGCTCCCGAGGTTGATATATGATCCTGCAGATTGCCACCCACTCCGGGCAAATGTTGTATAACTGGAATGCCCAAGGGTTCAAGCTGTTCCCGTGGCCCCACACCGCTTACCATTAGCAGTTGGGGGCTAGCCAAGGAGCCAGCCGAGAGAATGACTTCTCTGTCGGCTCTCACCTGATATTTGAGTAGATTGTATTCAAATTTAACGCCGATAGTTCGTCTCGTCTGTGGATCAATAATGAGACGCTCCACAAATGCCTTGAGAACAATATCGAGATTCGGTCTCTGCCAGCTGCGTCGCATGTAGCCCTTATTGGCACTGCAACGCAAACCATCGCGCAGGGTGCCGTGGGGTGGGGCAAAACCCGTCTGAGTGCGTCCATTGAAGTCTCCATCGGGATGCTGTAGGCCCAATTCACGGGCCGACTGCATGAATATGTTCAAGAGCGGAGAGGGGAATCGATAGCGTTCCACTGAAATGGGGCCGCCATGGCCATGATAGGGATTATGCTCGTAGCCTGGCACTCGGTTATCTTCGGTCTTGCGGAAATAATGTAAGACATTGTTATACTCCCATCCCGGATTGCCCAGCTCTGCCCAGTGATCATAGTCCCGCCGATTGCCACGCACATACATCATGGCATTGATGGAACTGCAGCCGCCAAGTACCTTACCCCTGGGCCAGAAGCAACGTTGATCCTCCATGGCCAGACAGTAGCGATCCGATGGCTCTGTCGAGTATTTCCAATCCCAGGGACTGCGCTGAAACACCGGATACATCTGGGGCAAATCAATCAGCACTGGCTCATCGCCGCCGGCCTCCAAAAGCAAAACGCTCCACTCTGGATTCTCCGATAGGCGAGCGGCGAGCACACACCCCGCCGAACCACCGCCAACCACAATGAAGTCATAACTCTGTCTTAGATTCTCAATATGTATTGAACGCACGCGATGCTCCTCATCCACAATGTCTTGTCTATCGTTTTGAATGCCCGAATTGAGCATCAGAATGACCATGGCGGACGGTCCCAAGGTGAGCAGGAACCGCCACATGGTCACAAATGTATTGACTGCAGTCATGGTAATCAATCGACTGAAGTTCAGAAATGGCCAAAAGTGTATTAACTAAACTCAAACTCTGCTGATCGGGCAAATCTTTCTCCAGCCAGTCTGTAATGACCACAAAAAAATCGCTGAAAATGCAGTCGCAATGGGCCGCGCAGTTTCGATTTACACTGGGCCAAAGCACTCAAGTCAAGTCTTTTGTCGCAATTACAAAAGTAATCTGATAATAGACCTAATTACACCTGCTACATTTAATTGTCATATTTTTAATTTCATAATGGAATAAAATAAGGCAAATGACTTGAGCAAAACAAAACACGTAAAATTATTTAACAAAAAGAAAACTTTTGCCGCTGATAAGCCAATGTACGGTGTGTATGCGTGTGTGTGTGTGTGTGATGGTTGTTTGTCTGTATCATATCACAAAAATTCCCATACAGATGTTAATTTATATACGCATATATAAATAGTATATAGTGTGTATATATATGTAGATAACACAAATGTTATAAAATCAATTTGAGCTTAGCACTTTTCTTCACTTTTACTTTTACTTTGCATTTGATATGAAAAAGAGCTTAGGCCCTAGGGACTTTGTTTATACCCTACCTTTAGCTATAGGATTATGGCTTTGCGAAGAGATCTCTCATTTTATTCCCATTTGGTTAGCTTAGGTGAGGTAATTATGTTTGTACGGATTGGCCAACCGTTTTAATGACTCTAAAATTTAAATAGCCGCTAAATTGTGTGTTTAATTATAGTATATCTTGGTTATATCTTATCCCAAACATTTGCTAAAAGGTGCATTTAGATAAGACTTGTTTATTTTGTTTCGGGCCAGAACCAAGATAGTTAATTTTAAAATGGCATTGCCTACTTTTGGGCATACAATGTTTAGCTTTATTTCTTATGGCAAATCTTGATCCTCTTGTATCATACTGGCTGCCTGTTCTGCAATCATCATAGTTGGTCCATTTGTATTGCCCGCCGTGATATCTGGCATTATGCTGGCATCAGCCACCCTTAATCCTCGAATGCCCCGCACCCGTAATCTGGAATCGACCACACCACGAGAATCATCATCCGCAGCCATGCGACAGGTGCCAACCGCATGCCAACTTCCTATATAGAAATACCGTATATAGCATAACCAATAGTCATTCGAATCGGGGGCCAATTGATCACATTCCGCCAAAGGAGGCAGCCAGAGTTTCAGTCCACAGCGGCGAAACGAACGTGTCTTACTCAATTTCTGGATATAGCGCACAAAACGCAATAACGTATCACGATCTTCCTGTGCTTGGCCATAGTTGTTGAGAATTCGAGGCATACTCGAGGAGTTGGAGTTCCGTAGGAGGACAGTACCACGTGATTTGGGCAAGAGCAAGGAACCCATTATTTGAAGAAGATCCGTTTCCTTAAGAACCGTTTGCTGGGCCTCAATGAGATCCGGCTCAAAGCCCAAATAGCCAAAGCTACCACTACCACCGCGAGCCATGAAAGTGTGGGCAACGATATGGATATCGGGCTGGATGAAGCTACTTTGCGGGGAGCTGGAATTGATGAAGCCCATCATGGAGAATCCTGAGGCCAAACTTCCACTCTGCCCATCCAGCAGATATTGGGCCAATGAGAATGGGGCATATGGATTACTTATGGCCAAGCTGCTGCTATTGATGGCACACTGATTCGAGTCGCTGAAACGTAAATAAAGAGGCAACATGCCATGGTCATGAAGATTTTCACCCACTGGCAAATCCTTCTGCGGTTTTATGCCCACTTCTTTCAGATGAGCGCTTGGCCCGATGCCAGATAAGAGAAGAAGCTTTGCCGAGTTAATTGTCCCAGCACTGACAACGACTTCACGGCGTGCCCAAGCTGTAAGGTTTGAACCACTCAGAGAGTAACTGATGCCTGTCGCCAGACTAGCCTCCTTATTGAGCAACACTCGCTGGGCCTGGGCCCCACGAAGGACATGTAAATTCTTCCGCTTCGACACGTTTTCATTGGCCAAATAGAGACGTGCGCTACTCGCCCGTCTTCCCTCGTTAATGGTCACAGGCACGTGATGAGTATAGCCAAAGCTAGAGCCTGCTACAAGTGGTTGCTTCATGCGCGGCACTCCCATTTCGGCTGCTGCAGCATAGACCATAGTGGATATCTTCTCGGTTAACTTGTCCAAGGGGAAATACGTCAACTTAAGTTCGGCCAGCAATTTTCGATAGACCATACGTACGCGAGGCCAATTCCATTCGGTTAGCTTGAGATCGGCATACCAATGCTGGAAATTATGTTCACTTCCTGGTACAAAGAAGTTACCATTAATGGCTCCCGTGCCGCCCATCATTCGTCCATGCCACCAGCAGCAGCCATGAGGCGCTTCCATTGCCTGGCAGCAATTCGAATTCGGTTCTGCCTCATCCAAGTACATATATCTCTCATCCTTATGCAGTGTGGGACTCAGATTGAAGATCTCCGACTCCAAGGGTGGCAGTTCCCCTGCCTCCACAAGTAGCACACTGACATTGGCCCGTTCACTGAGACGACTTGCCACTATAGATCCCGCACTGCCAGCTCCAATGACTATGTAATCGTAAGTCTGCTGCGTTGCTGGCACTGCAAAGGGAGGCCAAGCCGCACTATTGACCAGATTGAGGCTAGAGACATTCAGTGCCTCAAGCACCGATTCCAACAGAGCCAAACCCACTCCATTGCTATCCACCGTAAAGAGGTTCGTTCCAGTGTCAGCAGCAGCAGCAGCACTAACAGGGCTCAAAAGACAAAAGCAGAGCCACCAACTCAGAACCAATTGACGGTCCATGTTCAACTGATTTGGCCGTTCTCGAAATTAGCGGGCAATATCGCATTTTACCTGCAATATACATTTTATTTCACTCTAGTTCGTATCTACATTGCAAACAGTTGTATATTTTAAGCGAAAAAAACACAAAGACTAGAAACGCTGTGAACGAACTTCAACTTGGAGTTTGGAGAGAGAGAGAGGGAGAGAGATCAGAGCATTGACGTTGCTTTCGGGAATGAGTAAAGAGAGAGTAAATATTTTTCTCAATTGCATTTGGCTTTCGTTTTCATAGTTTTTAATATTTAAAATAAATTACAGGGGTTCGTTCACTTAACAATAAAATACACATAAAAAAAAAAAACAAAAAAAAGATAGATAAAATGAAATAAGAAGAAAAAAATAAATAGATACAAAAAAAAAAAGAGAAAGAGAGATATACATAGAGTATATATGTAGGTAGATCATTAGGCATTAACACTACAACAAAATACTTCACATACAGACACATTCAAGCATTTCAAACATTCATTAGTCATCACAGTCACTCACATGCACATTCACTTTCACACACTCAGACAATTGTGTTCTTAATCCAAAACTCTTTAATCATATCGCTGCCCTTCTCGGCTATCATAATGACTGGAGCATTTGTGTTGGCCGACACAAGTTTGGGCATAATGCTGGCATCGATGACCCTTAATCCTCGTATGCCATAGACCCTCAGTTTGGCATCGACGACAGCGTCCTTGTCCCAATAGGGACCCATTTTACAGGTGCCCACTGGATGGTAAATGGTCGACGTATAACGCCTGATCATACACTCCCAATAGGCATCGGTGAAGAGAGGCACTTGCTCACAGCCCGGCCAACGTATGTTGGAGAGACGAGAGCCAAAGCGTTGCATTGCCTTGGTGCGTGACAGAGCAACGGCGATTTTGACACCCTCGATTAGGGTCTGCATGTCGAAGTCGTCGCTCAAATAGTTGGGAAAGATGTAGGGATAATCGAAGGGATTGCCACTACGCAGACGAATGCTACCCGAACTGCGAGGTCTCAGCAGCATGGGTATAATGCTCCAGGCATCCCGATTGTTAATGGGCTCGAAAACCGATCGATAGAAGCTATCGGTGAGGCCATGGGCCTTTCTCAGTTGTGAGCCACCATCGGAGTTGGTCGATCCGGAAACGAAATGGAACTCAATGTCGGGCCAATCGAGCGAACTGTTGGCGTATTTCGTATTCACATAGGCCAGACCCTCAACACCGCCGAGAATGGTGAGCGGACCCTGGCCAAATACTGCATACTGCAACACCGTGGACATGGTGTGGAAACGATTCTCCACTATGGAAACTGGCTGATTCACCAGAAACGTTAGGCCACCCAGTCCAATGTGATCTTGAAGGTTCTCGCCCACACTTAACTCCTTGATGAGGGGTATACGATGTTTGGCCAACTCTTTGCGCGGACCCACACCGCTTAGCATTAGCAATTGGGGACTGTTGACTGAACCCCCGGAGAGAACTACTTCCTTGGTGGCCCTCACATGGTACAGCTTCTGATCTTTGACAAACTCCACTCCAAAGGCCAATTTGCTGACTGGATCAATCATAATGCGTGTCACATGCGAATTCATTGAAATATGCAAATTGGGTCTCAGACGGGCTGGTCGCAAAAACGCCTTGGAAGTGGAGCAACGGGAGCCACGTCTTGTAGTGCCTTGGGCTATCATGAATCCGGTCATCTTTTCGCCATTCAAATCACGATTCTCGTAGCCCATTTCCACGCCAGCCTCCACAAAACTAGCCGCCAAGGGAGTGTGAAATGGAGCCTCACCCACCGTCAGATAACCGCCTGTGGCATGATATGGCGTATTGGCCAGATATTGATTGGTATTATCCTCCGATTTCTTGAAATAATAGAGCGCATCACGATACGACCAACTGGGATTCCCAAGAGCCTCCCAATTGTCATAGTCATGTTTGGAGCCGCGCAAGTACAACATGTAATTGAGTACAGAGCTGCCGCCAAGGACCTTGCCACGTGGCCAGTTGCAACGTCCACCCTGCATGGCTAAGAGTGACAATAAAAAGCATTAGTGGATTGAGTTGAGTTTATTTTAGTTTAGTTTACTCACCCAAACACGAGGTACCCGATGGCTCCGTCTTGTATTGCCAATCAACTTTCGATAGCTGCAAATAACCAGCCATCAATGGCACATCCGTTAGTTCAGTCTCATCGCCGCCGGCTTCCAGCAAAAGGACATTCCAATTCTCCACCTCAGTTAGACGATTTGCTACGACGGCACCAGCCGATCCAGCTCCTATCACTATAAAATCATAGTGATCCAATATATCATCGCCGCTGACATCACTGGGCTTGGACTCGGGATCCATTATCTCCTCATACTGAAAATAGGCCACTGCCGCCATTAGCATGGGAATGAACCAACTGTTGCTGGTGGCAGCTGTTACAGCTCCACCAATTGCTGATGCAGCTCCCACAATTGCCGAACTCATGTCTCAAGTTTCAAGTTTGTATTTTCGTGTAGTTTTTGGGGTCTTTCGATCTTGTTGGCGATCATCCAATCCGATCCAGCTGGACGTGCCTGGAAATGATAATTGAGAATGTCGTGAAAAGTTGTATGTACATATTTATAATCGGTTGATTCCACACACACACACACACACAGTCACATCGAAAAGGCTTAGAGCACTTTTCACACTCGAATATTTCAATCACGATCGATTGCCCCGCTTGATTTCGTAACTTGTCTGTATTTGGTTATGCATACATTTTGGCCCACATTTTTTACCATTTTTCACTTGATCTAGCTTGATCTAAATTTAACGAACCCAATTACATACGATTAGGTAGAGATCGGTTGGAATATAAAACATTAACTTGGATCAAAGATTGGAAGTATAAACTATCATTAGATAGTTACTAATCTTGGAGCTAAAAGATGTTTAATGATTTTATGAGAAGAAGGGGAAAGAGTATTTCATTTTCGTTATGTAATATTATATTGTGTGGGGACTCTGTTTTCCCTGTGATTGTATTGTGCACGTGTTTTCTTTCGATTGAGTGGATTTAGTGAAGTGATTGAAAAGCAGCGACGGCATCTCACCTCCCACATAAAAGTGAAATCTTGTTGGAAAACCGAAAACAATGCACCTTTCCTCTCACAATGCAACAACAACAACAATGGAAGCCTCTCTATCAATTACGGCGCGACATGAAAATGTATAATACCAAGCAAAATAAAGTCGGGAAAGGGGTGTGCGGAGAGGCGGGGAAAAACAACATTTCCTGTCGCCAGGTGTGTGATTTTTTTTTGGTTTTGCATAATCTTTGGCCCAAGTCTAAGTTAAAATTGGTAAGAAACGCCTCCTCCTCCTCCTCCTCCTCATCCACCTTTGCCTTTGCTGTCTTCCTAGAGCAGCTTGGCTCTATCTATGCCTCTTGCTGATTGGCAATTACAAACTTGTTGTTGTTGTTGTTGTTGCAAACTGGTTGGAATCTCAAGAGTTGAATGTGCTTTTCGAATGTTGTTGTAGCAGTTGTAGTTGTATTTTGATCAAGTTCAAGGTACAAGCATCGAAAGACTTTGTTGTTATTGTTGGCTTCTTGTATATGCTAGTATGTATGTTAGTTTATGTGTGTGTGTGTGTGTGTGTGTGTAAGTGCCTGTTTTTTTTGTGCGTTTTACTAGCGGTACTCGAGTACATGGGGAATGGAAATGGGCTGCTAAACAGTTTGTTAAATAGCGTTAAAGAGAAATGCATAACAAGCAAACAACAACAACAACAACAGTTACAGTTAAAGTAAATTAAAGTTAAGTAAAGAGTGCTTGTGTGTGTGTGTGTGTGAGTGTGCATGTTCGTACATGCCACCAGCAAAGAGAGACTCTACCACAAAAGCCTATGAATCACTTTCGTTGAGAAAGCTTCATGCATACAGAAACACACACACACACACACACAAGCACAACCGTTTCGTTGTTATTGTTGTTGCTGTTGTCGTTTGTAGGTGGCAAAGTTCTTCTTCTTCTTCTTTTTTTTGGGGGGGAGCCTGATTCTTGCTTGTTGACTTTGATTTCTTTTTGTTGTGGTTGTTGGTGTTGTTGTTTTTTTTTTCTTTCTTTATGTTGGCACACTTTTGGTTTGGCACTTTTTTTTTTTTTAATGGTTGTGGGTTTGGCTCTTGGAATTTTGATCTCTTCTGTTTTGATTATTATTTAGCTTAATATGCCATACTCACTTGTTTAGGAACTTTTGCAAAATTCCAAGAAAAATTTCAACAATGAATTAATGTATCTCTATATTCGTAAGTTCTATCGTTGTTGTTGTTGTTGTTGTCTTTTGCTTTCTTTGAGTACTTTCTTTCTGCGTGTTTCGTGTATTTTAAGCGGCCGCACGCTGCGACGTTCGCTGGCCAACTGAACTGGCCATGAAGAAGAAGTGCTAAAGAAGGAGCCTATCCCCACACCAGATGGTGTCACTCTCTCTCTCTATCTCTCTCTCTTGTTCACTTTACGCTCTCTTTTGTTGGCTCTCTTTGGCTTTGGCGTCGGCGCAACTGCGGGCCCTTTCGAATTGTGACCGTTAGGTTCAAGTTCCCAATAGCCGCGTATAGCAACAATTGCTTCCTGTTTGGCTTGCCAATGACAGACAATTGAACACAACATGATGATCATTGGTAATCATGCATTGACGTGTTTGCCGGCACGTAGACAGCTCTCCCTCTCTCTCTCTCTCACACACACTCACTGGAAAGACAGCGAAATGCTTTCACTCTTACCATATGCTAACCTGGCCAAAAAGCCAAAAAGTCAATAGCAATACATCTAAGCAACACCTACACAAATAGATTTGTGGGTCAAGTGACGTCAGTAATGAGCAATTAACTCCGAATTAGTGTGGCTGCATTTTGCTAAATTTTCTCTCTCTCTCTCTCTCTATTTGCAGGTGGTTGCTGCGGCTCCACGAAAAAGCGTACCATTGTTGGAGGTTGGGCTTGGGCCTGGTGGCTGGTCACAGATGTGCAACGACTCTCCCTCAATGTGATGACATTGAATCCCATGTGCGAGAATGTGGAGACGGCACAGGGTGTGCCATTGACCGTAACGGGTGTTGCGCAATGCAAAATCATGAAGGTACAGTTATCATTTCTAACACCTCTCTCTCTCTCTATGACATTCTCTAGTTTTCCCGTTGAGTTTCACTCATTTGAGTTATGTATGAAAACAATTTACCAATTGAAGCTTGACTCGATTTTGAGTTTTTTGTTTAATGCAAGTTTGTTTGCAAAGATTTCTATATCAAAATTATAACTAATATAACAACATATTTATTATATTCATTATTAGCCTTACAGCATGCAGTTGGTAGCAAAATGTAGAGTTGCTTAAATTATACATATGATTATATCCCTATATATATATATATCAATTAAATATCGTTCCATTTTTAATCCATATTTGGCCTTCTATTTGTTTTTGTATAAACTTTGTTTACAAATTTCTTTATTCGCCCCTCCCTCCTCAAGTAAAATTCTCTTACAAAATCATAATTTGAATTTAGCCTTGCAAACGCCTTAGATCTATCCAATACAAAGTAAGTTTAGATCATATATGTATCATATATGTATACAAACATTCACCCATTTTTGTTTTTTTTTTTTCTCCCGCATTTATTTATTTATCACTTGATTAATAAATGTGCAAATTTGGGTTTTCCTTTTGTTAAGAATCTTTCTTTTTGTTTGATTTCTTTCGGATGTTACTCAATATATCAGAAATATTTCAAATAGTTAGTCTTTCAACATTTTCTTGTATTACTTTTGAATCGATTATTTTAGTTTTGTCTTGATTGTTGTTATTATTTAAATTTTCGAATGTATTTTTTTATGGTAAAAGTAAAACCAATAAATCAAATATATTCACTTAAAGTTGAAAATTCCATTTGGTCACTCGATTTTCATCAAAACTTTAGCCAACACCTGAGCATTAGTTCATTTAATGACATCCCTTGTTCCTAATATTATTAACTAAGTCCTTGGCATTCAATTCACTCACCGGTTATCGGTTTTCCACACAATTTGTGTTGTCCTCATGCAATGCACTCACTTTCTATCACAAATCCCCAAATCTATGGTGAATAATTTGGCGTTTTAAATGATAAAAATTCAAAATTTTTCAATACTTTTATATGTGTTTTATTTTCTTTTTAAATTGCGCCTTTCCCTCCTACATTTCCCCCATACTGAATGATATCAAATTGATTTTTACAGTCATCATCGTATAAGAATAAAGATTATAATAATGACGAGGTACGTTTATTGAGTTTTCCGTTTGCTTTTTGGTTAAATTTGGTTAATTGGCTTTGATTTTCAAAATATTTTTGTTTTGTGTATTTTTGTCTATTCTATTTGGCTTTAGTTAATCATAATGTAATCTTGAATCTTATAATACCATACATACTCACAAACACACACACACACTCACTCACACATACACACAGAGATATTAATTAAAGCACAATTATTATTTGTATTGTTAATTTTTCGCTGCATGCAGAATAATGAAAACACGAACTTGTTAGATAACATTCATTCATTTTATCTATAAGATACATACAAACATTCCTACATACGAAAAAAAAAAAAAAAACAAACAACAAAAACTCTAAACCGTACCATTTTGACATATTTGTGTTCTACTCTTTTTTTCTCTACTTTTTCTCTACTCTACTACCAACAACCACTACACCAAAAAAAAAAACAAAAAAAATCAACTAATTTACCCTGCGATCGTACGACTCCTCGTCTCAACTTCAACCTCGACTCATCATCAAAACTAATCCGCAAAAACCAAAAAAAAAAAAAAAAACTGTAAATGATATATATCAATCAAAATTGAATTCACAACATCATTTGATTGAAATTGCGCCTAAAAATCTGCTCTACTAATGCTACCATTTAACGTTACTGCTATGGTTATATATGTTAACGTTGATCAATGTTTATATCTGTGTGTGTGTGTGTGTGTGTGTGTGTCTGTTTGCGTGTGCGTCTGTGTGTGTGTGTCTCTCTGGTGAATGTGTGTGGGTGTGTGGCTGTGTGTGTTTGTTTGGTTCTGGGTAAAATAAAATAATTAATTTAATCATATATATGTATTTAAATTCAAATAATCATTTTACCCTAACCCAATCGATGATCATATATATGCGCACACACACACACACACACATATACAAAACAACACATACTTATACAATACATATACAATATGCACGCACACACACACACACACACATACACACTTTTGCACACAGATGATGAATGTCTATTATTTTCATCATCAGGCCGACGAACTGTTGGGCACTGCCAGTGAGCAATTTCTGGGCAAGAGTGTTAAAGAGATCAAACAAACAATTCTACAAACTCTAGAAGGTCATTTGCGTGCCATATTGGGTAAGTGACACATCTACTTACATACATATACATACAAACATAACTGTAACTAAAGGTCTTTGAAATACAACAATATCAGTTAGTTTCACGTTAACAAAAAGTATAGCATACTTTTTGATGCCCACACTAAAATAAATATCACAAATCGTTCGAATATCGTGCGGAATTTCTATGCCACGCAGGGCCTCAAAATAAATAAATGAAGTCTAAAATATTTTATTTAACTTTAACTTTAGTTCGGTGTCTTTTTATAGTTTTTAAGCTATTTATATTTTCCAGTTTGAGCTACAAATGCAGTTCGAAATATTTATAGTATATGAATATTTTTGAATACAAAACATATGTGAGTCTAATTTAGACCTCTTTAACTGCAAGTTTGCCCTAAAGTAGAAGGGGATTGCCTTTAGAAATGTTACAAATGATTTTTTGTTATATTAGAAACTTATAAATCTTCAAAGTTCGTTGTTTTTAAAAATGAAGAAAAGTTCAGTGTGTTTAGTTTGATTTCTACATTGATAAGTCTGATTGTGAGTAGTGTATAAAGTTATAAACCTTTCTAAAATGAAGAAATCGTTATTCAAAATGATATAAAGCAAAGCAGGTTTGTTCCAAAGGCAGTTAATAAATTCCTCAAGAAATTCTTTGCTCATTTAACTAGAAATAAATGCTCGTGTGAACAGGTGAATCCTGTTTCACTCGTAAGATAGAAACATTTCTATATTTTTCTCAACCAAAAGTGTCCACAAAATGTGCGAACAAGCACTACTTTCCTATGTTCTGTATCGAGTTCTAGTAAAACAAATGTCTATACTTGTTTTTTTTTGGTTACTGCTGCTCTTATATTTATAATTTCGACCACATTTGCTTTTTAGTTTTGGTTTTTGTCGATGGAGATCTTAGAGCATACAACTTAATTTTGAATAAAACATTTCGTTGACGCAAAGAAAACAAAACAAAGAGCGAAAAGAAACTCTTTTGAACACAAAACTTGAACAAAATCGAGAATTCAGCGTTTGTAATACATATGAGTCTGATCATACATATTGATGGCGTAGTCCAATTGATCGAGTTCTCGTTCGATGGCAGCCTTTCGATTACGTACCCGCAATGTTGGCTCCGATACGGGCATGTGATTATACTCCTCAATCAGTTTGCCGTACTTGTAGTGGGCTTCATTCAAGGCAGCCAGGCGCTCATTTTCCATGTGACTCTGCTGGGAACAACAACAAGGGCCCTCCATGTGTCCTGTGCTAGATGGACTCTTCTGGGGCATGGATGATTCGCCGCCTGCCACAAAACGACGACTAACCTGCGACTTGGCTGTGGATGAAGCCCTCGACTTCCCAGAGACATGAGACTTTAGGGTGGCATTCGACTTGTGCGACTTGTGCGACATATGAGACTTGAGCGTGGCCTGAGACTTGACTGACTCCACGGACTTGATGGTGGCCCGGGATTTGACACTGCACGTTGATCTAACCGTAGCTGCTGATTTGATAGTCTTCAATGAGGCGTTACTGCGAGCACTTAGGGGAGCCTCCTCATCGCCGCCTTCCCCTGCCAAATGTAGAGAGGATTTTTTCGAAATTTTTGATATGTTCGAGCGTTGCGATGCCTTAGATCTCAACGAGTAGACCGATAGGGCATCATCTTCATCATCGCCAGTCTGTTTCGGCACCGCCAACGACGTCGGTGGCTGCTCGACTTGGTCCAATTGTCCTACATGCTGGTGATCACTTTTGGGCAGAGATTTCTTTGCCAAACGCGAATCCCTGATTTCTCCCGTCTGGGATTGGGTCTGGGTTTGTGTTTGCTTGGCCATACGACTGGAATCGCCACCGCCTTGGCGCCCCTTCTCGTCCCCCATTCCCTTTTGCTGCTTGGCCATGTGTCTGGCTGCACGAGTCAATGGACGCACTGGACGCTCCTCCTGATGGAAACCATAGGGCTGGGCCAATCCCGAATGCATCTTACCCGATTCATGTAATGGCACAGAGTTGCGTGTACGTGTGTTAGTACGCTGGCCAAAAGGACGCAGTCCTGAGGAATAGTGCAGCACCACAGGACGCCAGAGATTCACCCGCTTGGCAGCTGCAGCGGCCGTCAGTCGTCCATTGGTCTCCCAGTGGGCCACTTTCTGTTTGTTCTCCTGCAGAAAGTCACGTCCATTACGATTGACGCGATTCAAAGACATTTTTCGTTTGTGTTTCAGGACTTTAGTTGTGGTTTTGTTTTGTTTTTTTTATTTATTTATGTCGAGATGATGAAGTAGTGCTATATGTGTGAACAAATTTATACTGAACTACATTCAGACATATGCCTAAACACGTGAGCTTGAGCTGTATAATTAAATTGTCAGAGGCTACTCTGTGGAATATATTTTGAATACCCATTTTGCAACTAGACTTCATATCTCTAAGTAATTTCGCTTTTCTTATGACCCTTTTTTTTAATGGCATAATAACCAGTATTTGAAATGTTTCTATTCATAATAGTCCATTTTATAGTGGTTTTTGTGTTAACCTTGACAGGCAATTGGCTTTTTTTTATGGGTTAATCAAACTAAACTTGAATTTTGATAGGTTTCTTGATGAGTACATTGAACTAAGTTCTACACAGAATTAATTTCATCTCGTTTCCAAGTGCCCGCTAAGCAATATTACAATGAACAACAATAACTAAACCGACAGTATCTGCCTCTGCCTCTGCCTCTGTCTCTGCCGCTGCTTTTGCCTCTGTCGCAGTGTAGGTCTTGGTGTCAGTTTGTCAGTGTCAGTTGTAAGCTTAACGTCTCACGTTATGGTCGTGTATATATACGTGTACTTAGTAGAATGTCTCGGTTTCTGGGTCTAGTCTAGTCTAGTCGATATCTATATAGACCTTGCGTGTGAAAAATGTCGTGTGTTTCCCATAGATTGTGAGCAATTGTAACCTTGACCTCGCCGCTGCGGGGTGGTGGGGGATGTGAAAGTTTATGTTTTACTTTTATTCAATTATTAATTACAAATCGATCAGATAAGAGTGAAATTCTAGATGGTCTAGTGCAAGTGACGTCAATTGAGAGCGGGCGAGATAAGACTGCGTCAAATGACGTCAAGACTAATAGAAAAAGAAGAAGACACTTTGCGATAAGTGGCCAGACTAAGAAGCAAGTGTTTAACAAGTGCTACCAAAGAAAGAAAGAACCTCGCGAAACTCATTAATTTCTGTAGGGGGGGCTTAGGCAGGCAACAGTTGGCAGCAACGGAATATGTCCGCCGTGTGGATAGGCGCATTTAAGGTGGCCATGATAGTGGGCGTTACCTGTTTGGTGGTCCGTCGGTAAGCAATTGACCAGCTTTTGACCTTGTTTTGTGTGTTTCGGCTATTAATTAATATTGATTAATTTACCTATGTAACTCTGCCCCAGGCATCTATCTGTAAATCGATTGACTCACTCGATTCAATTTCTATTGTCCAACAGGAACGCTTACAGTCGAAGAGGTGTACAAAGACCGAGATCAGTTCGCCGCACTGGTGCGCGAGGTGGCCGCTCCTGATGTCGGACGCATGGGCATCGAGATCCTTTCGTTCACCATTAAGGATGTGTACGATGATGTCCAATACTTGGCCTCGCTGGGCAAGGCCCAGACGGCGGTGGTGAAGCGCGATGCCGATGCCGGTGTGGCCGAGGCCAATCGAGATGCTGGCATTCGGGAGGCCGAGTGCGAGAAGAGTGCCATGGATGTGAAATACTCGACCGACACGAAAATCGAGGATAATACACGCATGTATAAGCTGCAGAAGGCCAATTTCGATCAGGAGATCAATACGGCCAAGGCTGAATCTCAATTGGCCTACGAATTGCAGGCAGCGAAAATACGTCAAAGGATACGTAACGAAGAGATCCAAATCGAGGTGGTGGAGAGGCGTAAGCAGATTGAGATCGAGTCACAGGAAGTGCAGCGTAAGGATCGCGAATTGATGGGCACTGTAAAACTGCCAGCCGAAGCGGAAGCCTATCGTGTCCAGACAATGGCCCAGGGAAAACAGTGAGAGAACACACAGAGAAACAAATCTCTCTCTTTGGCCTAATAATAACATTGTCCTTTCAAACTTAATCTTCCTTCAGGTGTCAGACCATCGAAAGTGCCCGTGCTGAAGCGGAACGCATTAGGAAAATCGGTTCAGCGGAGGCTCATGCCATTGAACTGGTGGGCAAAGCCGAGGCCGAACGTATGCGAATGAAGGCCCATGTCTATAAGCAGTATGGCGATGCAGCAATCATGAATATTGTTCTCGAATCTCTACCCAAGGTGAGTGGATTCATCTATTTAGCCAGGTGGCATCTAATCGTTTCCCTCTTTCCATTCTAGATTGCTGCCGAAGTGGCTGCCCCATTGGCCAAGACCGATGAGATTGTGCTCATTGGTGGCAACGATAATATAACCAATGATGTGACACGTCTGGTGGCTCAATTGCCGCCATCGATTAATGCATTGACTGGTGTCGATTTATCAAAAGTACTATCGAAAATTCCAGGAGCTAAGGCGTGAAATCTACGGACATGGCATGAACAACAACAGCAACAACAACAACAACAACACGAACAAATGGCCACAATGACGATCACGACGTAACATAACCCGTAAAAACGAGAAAGAAAAAGATAGATAGAGATACAAAAAAAAGAAAAAGTAAATGAGCCATAGCTAGACATAGACAGAAAGAGAGATAGAGAGAGAGAGAGAGAGGACGCATTTGTTAGAGCGAGACGCCGAGCGGTAGCATCATCAATCCCCCAAAAAAATATATAGGCAAAATGTACTCCGATATTCAATCAAAAGCAAATTGATAACAATTAACAAATTTAATGCATTTCGCACGCAAAAAACGCATTTTGTGGCCTTTTTCTCGTTTAAGCAGATGAAACCAAAAAAAAGAAAAAACAGAAAACCAAAAAAAAAATATAATAAAACAAAAAAGAAAAAAAAACTACAAAAAAAATATTATGTAACTACAAAAAATGATATTGTGCAGAGTGTTAGATATATTTATATACACTTAAATATACATTCATATAATTTATATATATGTATCTGTGTACATACATATATATGTATATGTACTTATCAGAGAAAACCCACTGTTCACACAGAGACACGCGCACATAATACTCTGGCCAGTGTTGTAAAGTGTTGTAATACTCATGCTCGCATTTTGCTTTGCCACACGTACAAAAAATATTTTTACTGCCTCTTCAACCAAATATAAGTGTGCCAAAGAGGCAAAAGCATGTTTATTGCAACGCTTTGCGGCACTGTTAAATTTCATTGATGCCGCCGCCAAGTCGCCGCTCTTCCAATCACAATGATAACTACACACACCCACACATAAACACACACACACAGTTGTACGTAAAGCGATCGAATTTTGTTGTACAATTTTTTATTTACACTTATATTTCTATATTGTTTATCTGCAATATGTTTGTTAGTTTGTTTGTCTTGCATTTTTTTTTTTTGTTCTCATTTAATTTTTAGTAAAAACTACAAACAAGAAATTTAGAAATAACGCAAATATATATGTATGTATATCTTAACTTAAACTTAGTTAAAGCAATTTTTTGGACTTCTTATCATCATGGTTTTTCTCCTCAATTTATTAAATATATAAATTTTTTAAATTCCTTTTTGACTTTTGTTTTGCTAGTATAATTAAAATCATTTAAATGTAATGAACACTCGAATCTAAAATTCAAAGACAGCAAAATTAATTATATACATTTAAAAAATTTAAAAACAAAAAGAGAAGACCATCTACACATAACAAGAGCATTGATAAATCTATCTTTAATTAAATTACATCAACTTTTTTCTAACTGTATATTATGTAAGTGCGAGCAAAACCAAGAAAAGAACAAACAACAGCAATTGTAAAAGTGCAAGAAACCTAATACAAAACAAAAACAAAAGAAACCACAGTAACAACTAAAATAAATCAAATCTAAACATTTTTGTGTATTTTGTCGTAAATAAATAAATTGAAAACTAATCTATAATTATTTCTTTTTCAAATTATTTCAATAAATCTAATGGTAAGAATACATTTTCATCATTGGCTTCAATATTTGTTTTGTAACCCTAATAAATTCATATTATTCACCCTAAAAGTATGCTATATAAATTTTCTAGATTGGTAAGCTAAAAATTACAAGTCAACAAGGTGAAAATTGCTCATAGCTCGGCTATTTTATCGGTGATCGGGATATTCTTGGGCCAGACGAAAGATCATACGTAGCCCCATCGACTGACATCATTAAGTCGTGGAATATCCTTCGGATAGATAAGAAAAAGTTTCTTTGCAAAATAATGCATATCCTGCATCCTTAGATGACCCCAACTTTTTTTGATGCCAATCTGTTGAGATCGTCAAGGGCATCTTAGGAAACCATGTCTTTTGGTCCTGCGGCAGGATTTGTGGACTCTAGAGCTAAAAAACGAAAAGAGGATAATTTTCTCCATGCCATATCTCCGCAGGACATTAGTCGAATTCGACAGGACACACTTTTTTGGATTTTCCAGGAGCAGGACTATCGATCTGCTGTCAAGGATTTGCAATATCCTTCAATAAATATTGCTCGAATTTTTGTAAGGGAGTTGCTCAGAAAAATGGTAAAAAATCGCAAAACACGCATAAATGTCCTTATAACTCAGTCATTTGAAGGACGAACAGGACGTCCTATTGTCAGATTGTAGGCCTTAATGATCCGCTTCGACTGACGCTAACAGATCCTGGAAAGTCCTTCAGGAAACTGAGATAAAAGGACTTTTCTGTTTGACGAAAAATGGGAAATATCTCTCGAGTCCTGTCAAGGATCAGGACGAAAGTGATGTCATAAAACTCCAACCATCAAGGTCTACCTCCGGTGCAAAGGACATCTCAGTAGTCCTGCGGAGAGCTGAGATATTAGGGATTTAATGATTTTTGTCCAGTTTTTTGGCTACTTGGTTCCATTTGGGACTTGGAAAAAATTACAAGTCCATAAAAACCGTTGTTATTGTTGTTGTAATTGTTGTTGTTGTAATTGTTGTTGTAATTGTTGTTGTTGTTGTTGTTGTAATTTTTGTTGTTGTTGTTGTTGTTGTAATTGTTGTTGTAATTGTTGTTGTTGTTGTTGCAATTGTTGTTGTTGTTGTTGTTGTTGTTGTAATTGTTGTTGTTGTTGTTGTAATTGTTGTTGTTGTTGTTGTTGTTGTTCTTGTTGTTGTTGTTGTTGTTGTTGTAATTGTTGTTGTAATTGTTGCTGTAATTGTTGTTGTTGTTGTTGTTGTAATTGTTGTTGTTGTAATTGTTGTTGTTGTTGTTGTTGTTGTTGTTGTTGTTGTTGTTGTTGTTGTTGTTGTTGTTGTTGTTGTTGTTGTTGTAATTGTTGTTGTAATTGTTGTTGTTGTTGTTGCAAATGTTGTTGTTGTTGTAATTGTTGTTGTTGTTGTTGTAATTGTTGTTGTTGTTGTTGTTGTTGTTGTTGTTGTTGTTGTTGTTGTTGTTGTTGTTGTTCTTGTTGTCGTTGTTGTTGTTGTTGTTGTAATTGTTGTTGTAATTGTTGCTGTAATTGTTGTTGTTGTTGTTGTTGTAATTGTTGTTGTTGTAATTGTTGTTGTTGTTGTTGTTGTTGTTGTTGTTGTGGTTGTTGTTGTTGTTGTTGTTAAAATTGTTCTTGTTATTGTAAGAAATTTTTGGACTAAATTCGTACTGGAGAAAATATGAAATACCAGGCCAACAGAATTACTTAGTAGGTGGCTGGTTTAAAATAATTTTTAAACGCGTAACGTACTTTTGGGCATTTGAATTTTTGAATTCAACTGCCAGTTGGATTATTTGAATTTAGCGGGTAACGAAATTTGAAGTTTTAACGACGAAATTTGCTCTGGAGAAAATATGAAATACCAGGCCAACAGAATTACTTAGTAGGTGGCTGGTTTAAAATTATTTTAAGGCGCGTAACGGACTTTTGGGCATAAAAAACCATAAATGTGTTTCTAATTCAGTCATTTTAAGGACGATGAAAATGTCCTTTGGTCACATTGTAGTCCTTCATGACCCGTTTTGACAGACACTAATAGATCCTGGAAAGTCCTTCGGGAAACTGAGATAAAAGAACTTCTCTGTTTTAGGAAAAATGGCAAATATCTCGTGAGTCCTTTGAAGGATAGCATCAAGGGCTATTTTGGGGGCACAGAACATTTCGATAGTCCTACGGTGAGCTGAGATATCACGGATTTTACTTGGTTTAATTTGGGACGTCGTTAAAATTACAGGTCTATAAACAGAAAAACGATCATAGCTCGGTCATTTTAAGGACGGTTTGAATATTTGTTCGCCTTATATAGACCAGCTTACAGTCCTTGATTAAAAGCATCGATTGACATCACCAGCCGCTGGTATATTAAATAGCTTAAAAGTTGGATGTCCTGCAAAAGCGATCAGCGATCATCATTAAATCCGAATAAAGAGAAGCATTCATATTTATTTATGTTTATGTATATTGGTCATTTTGTCTTTATTTGAAAACATTAATTTCACAATACTTACAATGTAACGCATATGTAATTCTTATGAATATACAAAGAACAAAAAAAAAAACATATTTGTTACATATATATAAGTATGTTAACATCGTCTTTTAACAGTAAAATATCGTCCGCTCTGTGTTTTTTAGGTCCAACATTATAATATAGTTATATGTATGTATGTAGGTATGTATATGTTTGTGAATAATTAAGCTTAACCTACGAGTTCTGAATATTCTACATCTTAAGAACTATGGACCAATCGAGTGACTACTAGATGCCTACGTTCTACAATCTATATGTATGTTTATAAGTATATTCTACAGATTTTCGTAAATGCAATTTTGTTTACATTGCCCTCAGTTATTGGGGCATAATATCCTCTCCACAAACACACGCTCACAAACAACAAAATGTGGAGAGACAGATACTGAGCAAACGAAAACAAACAAAAAAAAAAAAACAAAAAAATAGTTATGCAAACTCCTAAAGTCTATTTAATCCGAATACTTTGCCTTGAGATCCTTGCGCAATATCTTGCCAGTGGGATTCTTGGGCACTTCATCGACAAAGATGACGCCACCCTCTAGTTTCTTATAGTGCGCCACACGCTGGGCCACATAGCTGGCTATCTCCTCGGCGGTGGCCGTCTCATTTTTCCTCAAAGCCACAATGGCACGTGGAGCCTCGCCATTTAGCTCATGGGGTATGCCGAATACAGCGGCTTCCAGGATTTTTGGATGATCGCGCAGAACTGCCTCCAGTTCGGCTGGGGGCACCTGGAAACCCTTGACTTTGATAAGTTCCTTCATGCGATCGGTTATATAGAAATAACCGTCCTCGTCATAGAAGGCCACATCGCCAGTACGCAACCAATTGCCCGGATAGAAAGTCACCTGGTTTGCTTCTTCGTTGTTCAAATACCCAGACATTACTTGCGGACCACGGACACACAATTCGCCGGTGGTGCGTGGGCCCAGACCCTTGGCATCGTTGCCATCGAGTGGCACGATTTTGGACTCAGTGCTCCCGGGAAGGACACCAGTAGAGGCATAACGGGTATTGCCATGCGGCGTCAATAGTATAACTGGCGAGGCTTCGGTCATGCCGTAACCTTGCTTAAAACTGACATTTGGGAACCTACGGAACAATAGTTACAGAATGTTAGACAGAGACGGAGATAATATTAGAGCTAGCTCAACTTACTTTTGGAGAAAACGTTCCACATCATGTTGGCCAATGGGTGCAGCACCACTCATCACCACCTTCAAGGCCGGGGCCGTCTCCTGAGTCAATTTCGGATGATTGATCATAAAGAGAGCTAAACACAGACCAGATTAATTGCATGTTTTATATGATGGGATTCATCCTTGATTCACTTACCTATTGGTGGCACCAGATTCAAAATGCTTCCCCTGTAGGTGTCCAATGATTTCATAAAATCATCTGGCTTAAATGCGGGCATGGTGGCCAAACGTGCTCCCTGTCCCAGTTTGGACAACATGACCACAGTTAAGCCGTAGATATGAAAGAAGGGTAAAACACCCGGCAAAGTGTCCTGTACACCGGGCTCATCTGCCGGCAATGCCGTTTGCACTTGCTCACAGTTGCTGGTTATGTTATTGTGGGACAAGACGACACCCTTGGGCAGTCCAGTGGTGCCCGAGGAGAATGGCAGAAACACCATATCATCGGGACTGGCATCCTTGGGAATGGTTAGATCGTCGTAGCGGATATTCTCGGTGCTAATCAACTGATAAAAGTCAATGGCTCCCTCCGGCAATGGTTCACCAGCTGTTGTCCGGATTACGGCAATTGGTAATTGCTTGCCAGCCAGCTGGCAGGCCTCTCGCAATGTGCCGTAACCCTGAGCTGTTCCAATTAAAAATTTGGCACCACTGAAGGTCAGCTGACGTGCAATCTCATCTAAAAAACAAAAATATATAGACAATTAAGACACTTGTAATCAGTAAAAGTAAGTACATATATATACATATATTTCTGTGCGATCTTTCGACTTTGTACACCTGAGTTTTACGATCAATTAATCCATTTATGTTTAGCTAATTACCTGGCGTATAAATGGGATTAACTGTTGTCACAGTGAGGCCTGCTTCAATGGCACCCAGAGCAGCAATTGGATACTCTGGCAAGTTGGGCAAACAAACGGCCAAGACATCGGGCTTGAATAGTTTGAATTTGGTCTGCAGGCGCACGGCAAGAGCGGCGCTGGCATCGCGCAATTGGGCAAATGTATATTGGCGATCGGTGATAACACAGACCTGGAATAAGATAGAGAAACAGAGAGAGAGAGAGAGAGGGATGGAGAGAGAGTTTTTAGTTTCAAGTTAAGTTCATAGGGCTAAGCTGAAGGTCAATGTTGAGCACTCACACACACTAATGGGCTTAGATTTATTGTCTACATCATAATTTTCCACAATGATTGGCCCCCACCTCACCCTTTTATAAAACTCTTGTGTGTGTGTGTGTGTGTGTGTGTGTGTTTTTGCAACCAAAATTTTGCGCAGTCAAAAATCGCATAAATATAAAAATAGGAATTATAAATAAAGCCCCCAACGCGACGCGTCGGCGGGAACAGAGATAGAGTCTCTCAGCTAAGCAGAGCGAAGCCAAGCCATATAGTATAATAAAAAAAAAAAAAAAGAATTGTGTTTTTAACTTGTTTAAATTTAAAAAACACACACCCACATAGCTAGATACAAGTTGAAATAAAATCAGAGAACTTGTTGTTGCTGTTGTTGTTGTTGTTGTGGTGGGGGACGCGTTTCGCGTTTCGTTTGGCTTGCTCTGCCCGTCGATGCTGCTGATCAAAGTTCAGTGGGGCAAAGTACAAAGTCTGCAAAGTCTAAAACGAGTGTGAATACACACACACACACACGCAATGTCTGTGTCTGTGTGTGGCGTTTGTTGACTTTTACCGAAGAGCGAAGAAAACAAGCAAAAAGAGAGCGCACGGAGGCCGGTCCAAAACAAAAAAGTCAAACAATTTGGTATCATCAATTGAATTGCTAAAGACTTTTAAATACCCTTTAACTAGACCATATAAAAGCCTCCCCTAAATAACAACTATTTAATGTGAAAGGGGAACCCAATTGTTTATAAACTTTTAAGCCAACTAATGCCCTGCCTAACTAAAAAAAAAAGTAAACATTTTCTTAATAACTCAAGACTTGTTTTCTTGCCTGCAGGGTATAGACAGTGTCTATCTTTATATATACAAGTATATTTAGATACTTGTATATGTATATGTATTCGTATGCATGTATAATTTGTTGACGTTCTTGATGCTCGCTAAGGAAAACAAAACAATCTAAATTAGACAATTAAAAATGAATTACACGAGAGAGTGATGTGAATATACAAAATATGGCTAAGGAATGAAAGGGGAAGGGCGCAGTAATCACACTTTATATATATTTACACACATATATTATATCAAAAGTTGAGTTAATTCAAGCGGAGACTAAGATAAATGCAGCTCAGTAAATTATATACTTATATAGATGTAGATGAATTTCCAACAAAATGGCAAAACAGTTTATTTAGAAACGAATCAATCTATACTATAACTCATGTAAATCAGTTGGAAAATGCTAAATTTGTATGCACTATAGAACGAGTCCGATGTGAATAGACGTACGTACGTACATGTCTATATCGATGACAAACACCTTGATATCCAGCACTTGCCGAACTTTGCACTCAGTCTATGGGCATTAATTTAGAGCAACGTCTAGCAACGTTTGCCGCAATCAATTCCAATACAACAATTGCACATTATTAGCGTGTGTGGAAAGTGAAAATTGTAAACAGAATGGGGACTACATATTGCAATCTGTATGTGCATTCATCTGTGGCGATTTTGCGAAGGTCGCGAAGCTTATGTAAGTTGGAAACAGACTTCCTCAGACTTGCTCCATTTGCTCAGATGGCCAGGCCAGGCGCCGGCCTCTCAATTGGCCTCAGGCGCCCACTATATACATATACATATATACATTCTTATCTATCGCTACACTTGCTGGTGGTCGTTTGACTTTACTACATTATTTATTTCACTTTCGCCTTTATCAGTCAGCTAGTCAGCTGCCATTAGTTCTCTTAATAGACATAGTTTCCAGAGATATGTCCAAGTCCAAGTTATCGCCTTTTTCACTATTCTACGATAAGTATTAATGACCCATATACATACATACACCAAGACATCTAAGAATGTACGTTTATGCCATTTGCTATCAGCACGAGACGTGGTCTACGGCATTCTTTTTGCCATGCGTAGGGGGGTCAAGACATTTGGCCATATAAACATATAGACGTAGGTTCAGGTTCAATAAACCGACATTTAATACAAAAAAAATAACAAAGGAATGCAAATAAACCGATATTTATGATGGTATTGCCAACTTGACGTCAGCATGCCGATAGCGAGTTGAATTACTTTTGTTCATGGACACAATCTGGAAACTGTAATCTTTTAATTACTCATCTTTCCCTAAAGGACTTAAAAGTGGACTTTTCAACTACTGCAGTTGCATTTAAAACTAAACTAAATATATGTATATACTATGCATATATTATCATCATTCTGATTATCGAAACGTTTCGACTAAAATTCAAAAGGCCTTTTGAAGTGCCTGTACTTCAATGCACTTAAGTAACTGTTTGTCGATTGGCACTTTAATTTGTTACTGTTTTTTCTGTTTCTGTTGTTAATTATTTTTATTTCGATTACTTACCGCTGCTGTGTTATTTTCCCATTTCTTGAAATCTCTCCAAACATATTCGTGCAAGGGTAAATTCTGTGCAACTATCGGATCGTACGGTGATGTCTTGTAGTAACCATCTTCGGAATTATAATGTAGAAATTTATCCGTATCACTGATGCTCTGAGCCCGTTCCACACTGGCCGTATTGGTGTTCCTTTGGCGGCGATTCGTGGTAATTGATCGACTTGCCGCAATGCCGCCAATGGCTGAAGAACTGCGCAGGCGCAACAATTGGACTGCAGCTGGATACATATTTGTTGTTGTTTTGGTCGGTGGTTATTACTGTTTGTGTGTGTGTGTGTGTAAAGTTGATCTCTATGGGGCCAATACGTGTGAGGAGGAGAACTCTCTTGCGGCACAACACGTCTACTGGTGTCGAGTGCTGGGGCACAACTGTTAGTTGGCGTCGCACAGCGGAGCACAGTAAGCGTGCAAATGCTATGTGAGCGCACACACTAATACGCCCACCACCACCACACAGGGAGACGACAATGGCGACAGAGACGGAGACAGAGACAGAGACGGAGACGCTGACGAGAAGACGAAGGAGAGCGACTGCACAGCCAGAGAGACAGAGATCGGCGTTGGCGTTGGCGTTGGCTCTTTTTGGGGTCCCTTTTACTTCGTGTCTTGCATTACATTGATATCAATAACTCTTTTTTTATCTCTCTCACAATCACTCTCGCACTCTCTCTTGATCTCAGCTGTTCATCTTGCCGGCCGGCTCTCAGCTATTGCTGCTGCAACTGTAAATTCCAAAGAGTTGTCAAAAGTGATGCAATTTTTTGTGTATGTATAGGTATGTAAGTATGTAACTATGTATATGTATGTATGGATGATGCATCTGCACTAGACCCTGTTGGCATGTTCTTTTCCCTGTTATCTTGGCCAACATTTCGATTACTTACATACAAACACACATTATTGTTGTAAATAGTCTGTTTAACTAGTAGATTAACTTCTTCATCTTATCATTGTTGTCTGCGTCTATTCTTTTTTTTCGACACTGTGGGCATGACAAGGCGTTTCATTGTGTATGTGTGTGAGTGTGTGAGCCTCCTTATCAGAAAAAGAAACTAAGTCAAATCACAAAATGTTGTACTTCGTACTGTACACTGTGTCATATATACAAATGTATGTTTATTATTGTTTATTTGGTTGATTTTTGTTCACAATTGACGCACAATTGGCTATTGCAGAACACCTGTTTCCCCCAGATGGGGCGGCAAACAAGGGAAATCTTGATTTTTCATTCAAAACGATATGTACGATGTGGAAAATAATATTGAATCTAACTTGAATTCGATATGGTTTGGAAGTGCATTCACCTCATTCGGCCGAGTTCCCCCAGTACCAAGAGCCGAGAGCCACAACTTGCTTATGGCCAGGCCAACAGGCAGAAGGCTTAAAAGCAACAACAGAATGAGAATATCTCTCAAGGCCACCCGACCCCCCCCTTGATCATCATAATGTGACTTGATTTACATGTCGTGTATATTTTCTTTTTCCATTTTCTGGCATTTCTCGGCCTCTCTTTTCCGTTTTCTCTCCAATTTCAATACCCTGTAACTGTATGCCCTCCTCGTAAATGGGGTATATCAAAGATTCGATCAGTCTTATGATTATCCCCAACACAGGGTGTCTCTATATGGGCCCTGACTTTCCTTAGTCATACTTTCTAATCAGTTTTCCTTTCTTATTAAGTATTGCACATGTGCTCGCACATGTATGTAAGTGTGTAAGTGTGTAAGTGAACGTGTGTTATCAAGAGAAATTTCATGTCATTGACTCATTTTTAGAAATTTATAGATTTCAAATGAATCAGGGAATGAAATATAACTGATATCCCTTGTTAAATTACAGTCGAGTTATATCTTTTTCAGTAGCTGATGATGCTTATACTATAGTTAGTTGATTTCCCTAGTAAACCCCTAAATGTTACCTAAGATCATAGACTAGGGGAAATCGAAAGGATTCTAGGCATGCATCTCTATCTAAGGATTTAACTATAAAGTAAATTTTGATAAACTCTTACTTGGATTAATTTTGTCGTATTCAAAATGTATTTTCCCTTAGGATATATTCATATAAATTCAAATTTCTTGGTAGTTTGTCTCTTATTATTGTGGATCAACAGTTGTTCCCACTTTGGGATAAAATTGCAGAGCATTTACTCGTCGCTTTTGGATGTTTGCATTTGATTTTTACGTGTTTTGCTTGGAATAAACAGATTTTGAACTTTGTACCCAAGCTCAAAGTCGTCTAAATTGTTCGTTCGTTTTTTATTATTTTTTTTTTCGTTTTTTGTTTTTTTTTTGTTGCAGCAACAGCAAACCAGTTTGACTCGCTTTGAGGCGTGTTTCTTGGCTTTTGTTTTTGTTTTTATATTTTGTTTTTGTTTTCGTCTTGTTATGTTTTCGGAGCTGTTTGATATGTTAGTTGTTGTTGTTTAATGCATTTAAACTGCTTTTGCTGCTGCAAGCCTGTTTGGCTTTGGTTTGATTAGAGTAGTTTATAATTTATTTTGCGTTTTTGTTGTTGTTTAATTAAATACAACCTGTCTGGACGTAAAAGGTAAAAAGGGCGCTTAATTCTCCGCTCATTACGTAGTTGTTTGAGCAAAGTTCGTCTGGCAACTGTTGAAGGTTTCCTCTTTCGATTTTTGAGGGTGGTTTTTTTTTTTAAAGATGGGGATGGACACACACACACACACACAAACACGTGTTTGTTGGCATTAAGACACCTACATTGGATGACCCTTAATAATTGGTCCTTTGGAGAGATGCTATTAGCATAAATTAGTACTCGATTAACTAATTAATTCAATAAGTTTATTATTGGATTCGGTTTATTCGAATCAATATTAAGCTTTCCATCGTTAGCTTTGTCTTAAGCTGAGCTTTCATTTTGAACGACAGAGGTCGCTGCTGTTGCCCTAATGGCGTAATGCTCAACGTAAGAGCGTTGACAAAGTGACGTAAAGGAAACGTAAGCAACGCAAATCAACACGAGCTTGTAGTCTACTTTTAGGTGCTTAGTGGCGCGCAACTCGCGTCTTGTAAAGAAAACCGAACAAAAAAACTAGCCTCTGAGAAAAACAAATTTCAAAAAAATATTTATAATAATAAATAAATATAAAATATGCAAATTAAATAAAAAAAAAAAAACAAGAAAAAAAAAAACAACTACCAATTTACTACTGAGACCGGTGGACAAGAGTCCTTGCTGCTTGCTGCTCGAAGCACGGCAAATAACGGGGCAAATCAAAAGACAAGACTCAAGGCGCGCACGTGCCACATTGTGAGACCATCGACATCGCCATAGCCATCCGCAAAGTCAGAGCCAAAGCCTGTGCCTGAGCCGGGACCAGGGTGAGGGCAGTGGAGGAGGCAAAGCCAGAGGCACAGGCAGAGGCAGAGGCACTGACAGTGGCGAAGGCGAGACGAAGGAGTCGAATTGTCGGCAATTGTTGCACACATCCTCCAAACAACGATCATAATAATAATTTATTGGTTTTTTTTTTTGTCTTTTTTTTCTGTTGCTCTTGTTGTTGTTGTTGTTGCGGTTCGACCCGACATTGTTGGTTCTGTTTTTTTGTTGTTGTTGCTGTTGTTGTGTTTTTGTTTATTGTGTCTCCTTCACCCAGTGCAAATGAAGAGCAAGAGTGAAATACGGAAAACGCGTCCAAAACTAATTACAGAGGAAAAATCAAATAAAAAGCAAAAGAAAAAGAATCAAATCAAGAAAATTAAAAAAGGAAAACAGTGAATGAGCCGAAATAAAAAATAAGAATCAGAAGGAATAACCTATGCACATAAACATATATTACACACAAAACACACACACACATACACACACCACATATTACACTTACATAGGTATATACATATATAAGCAATCAAAAAGCAACAAAAACCAAAAATAAAAAGGAAAATAAGAAAAAAAAAAAGGTAAGCAACGAAAAGCAAAAGAACATTGTGTAATGAAGTTGAATTTTCCATTTTTTGGCCAGAAACAGAAACAGAGAAAAGAAAGGTGAGGGGGAAAGCGAATGAAAAAGAACAAGAAGCAGCAGCAGCAGCAGCAGCAGCAGCAGTAGAAGAAGAAGCAAAAGTATAGTAAAAGAAGAAGTAGCAGAAAGGAAAATGCGAAAGTGATACGAAGCAAGCGGCATAAACACACTTTCTAATTGTAATTGTTGTTTAGTCAGTCAGCCAGCCAGCCAGCCAGTCGGGCAGTCGGGCAGTCAGCCAGTCGACAAAAAGGACGACAAAGACCACGAGGACGAGGACGAGGACGAGTATGACGACGATGGCGATGAACCGACGAATTCGACGAAACGACCACGAAACGACGAAGAAAATGCAAAGTTGTGAGAGGGGATATACATATATAAGTATTACGTGTGTGTGTGTGTGTGTATAGAGAGGACAAAGGGTGTAAGGGGAGTGGGCGGGTCGGTGGGCAGGGCAGGGCAGGGTAGGGCATCGGAGCCAAGAAACGAAGTTAAATTTGCGTGCTTTTGTTTGTTACTGAAATGTGTGTCAGCCGAAAAGAATGAAAGACCAACTCCGAACCCCCCCCTCCCATCATCGACCCCCATGCGCCATTTCTTATAACTTACACTCTCACTCTCTCTCTCTCTCTCTCTTGCTCCTCCATTGTCGCTCCAGCTAAGCAATTATGTCAGCTTTCGTATGGCACAACTCTTGGTGTGTTTGTGTGTGTGTGTGTGTGTGTGTGTGTGCGGTGTGTGTCTCTTTTTTTTCCTTCCCCCCCCCCCCCCCCCCACTAGAATAAATGCTTCATTGTGCCTTTTGCGGTTGCATAAGTGTCAACCACGCACACATTCCAACTTACATATACAGTTTGACAAGCGCTGACCAAACGGGGTTGACAAAGATTGATGATGATGCTAAGGCACCGCAGCTCCCCCCACCGCCCCCTTTTGACAACCTCCTCATAGCCCTTTTGTAGTCTCCGCGTTTGAATATTTCATAAGCAATTGCAAGACCGAACAACAAAACAAAAAACAAATTTCGCATTCCCATTTTTCCATTTTGCTCAATTTGTAATCATAGTTGCAACAACTAGAAGTTTTTGATGCTTAGTCAGTGGCATTAATTTTACCACCTCTCTTTTTCATCCTGCGTGCGTGTGTGTGTGTGTGTGTGTGTGTCATGTGTTGCATAAGTGGAGCCGAGTCTTCCTAAGCAAATTATTATTCACTCGGTCTAGGCCAAATTCTATGCCTCGATTTCTGTTTAGTCCATCAAAAGTCAGAATAAAGCTAATCAATCAGCTGTGAAGTTCCGGGCTTCCTATCCGCCATCCATCCATTGTTGGCAATTGAGCAATTTGCGGCTATAGGACGAAGAGAGCAAGAGCAAGAGCAAGAGCAATAGAAAGAGAGAGAGAGAGAGACGGACAGAGCACACTTATTAAGAGCCTGGAAAGTATGCTACATAAAATATTTACCTTTTCTGACATATTTCATACGCCTCGTTCATTCCTTGAGTAGGCTTTAATATCTACTTTACTTTACTTTGAAGTAGGAGACTTTATTTTGAATTAATGAAACATATCTATTATGTAAACGATATTCATTAGGACAAAGTTTGACTCGAACGGAAATGGATTTAACATTTAAATGCTGATATTAGCAGTTATTAAAATAGGAAACTTAACTATAAACATATTTGATATACTATTAATTTCAGTAAAGTTAGTGTTAACTTTGTTAATACACAAAAAAAAAGTATTTTTTTCAACACTTCCTTAATATGAAACATTTAAAGGGTTTTGATCTTTTATTTTTGCTGGTTGGTTTGCTGGTTGGCATTCTGCTGGCAAAAACATATATTTATCCTATTTATGCATGTATGTGTACGTATGGATAAAGGCTTACATATGTTCCATGTCCACGGTATTTGCCAAAATTTCGATTGAGGTTGAAATCAGTGGGAATCCTACCACAACATCACTCACATCCCCAACCCCCGCTCCCAGCCATCCGTTGTTTTTGCTTGATTTGTGTGTGTGTGTGTGTATGTGTGTGGGTGTGTTTTATCTGGCATTGTTTTTGCCGCAAATGTTTTTTTTTTATGTTTTATATTTGGCATCCGTTTTCGAGCCTTGTCGCTTCCGTTTCCGTTCCGATGGTCAACTGGTTAGTTTCTGCATGGTATTTGCTGCATGGATGCAACAAGAGTGGCAACAACACACATACACACATACATACATACAAACGTGTTTATTGAACACTGGCAAAGTTGGACCACCTGCTGACCTCCGTGTCCTTGTCCTCTCGTTGACCTTGTGTCAAATTGTTGCCGTATCAAAACAAGTTTATTAACAGTTCTCCTCCTTCTCCTTCTTCTCCTTTTACTAGTTACACCCTCTAAAAAGCCGAAAATCCTCTCAAAACCCCCCCCACCATCATCTCATCCAGTTTCAGTTGCCACAGTGCCTAGTCAGCTAGCTACCCAATGAGATCTGCTAGCAGGAGACAATTACATATGTAAAATGGTTGAATAGTGAAATGTTGTTGGCTTGCCACTGTTTGACAATAACTGGTGTGTTTGTGTGTGTGTGTGTGTGTGTGTGTCTCTCTGTGGTTGTGACCCGCTCGCCGCTTTGTCGCCATGCCATAAACGTTTGACATAGACTTAGGCTCACTCAGGCTCAGGCTGAGAAGCCAAAGTCGAAGCCAGGCGAGCACGTGCAGAAAATGTAAATTTTTCCTTTTTTGGCTTTTGCTTTTGGCTTTTGCTTTTTGGTTTCTGCTCTTTTTGCTTGATGTTGTTTTTATGTAAATATCTAAGTGTGTGTGTGTGTGTGTGTGTGTGTCCCTAGCTTCTCTTGTGGGCTCTACCCTCATGTGCTTGCTTGCTCATTGCTTTTAATAGCCAACAACATGCCACGCATTAATTTATGAATTCTTCTTGTTTATTCCATTTTTTTTTTCTCTTTTTTTTTTGGGTTTCCTTCTTTTTTTTTTGTTGGGCCAGCTCCTAAAAGCTTTTAAGAGCCTCATAGCACATATAGAAATTGAAAACGTAAACGAATCGACATTGAGACTATCCTGTAGGATTCCCATTCATAAGATTTCCTAGTCCTAGAAATTGGTTATAAATTTAGCCCATATTCGATTATGTCGTTGGATCTTCCTTGAGGTCCTTGAGTTAAGGCCGCTTGAAGAGTTCTAATTTGATTGGCCCAAACCAACTTTGTTCCTATTTTTTACAGGGTATTATCAAGCTGATTTCGACAATCCGCAGAGCTTTAAATATAAGAGGCCTTAACGAACCCCGAAGATGCAGTTCTTTTGGAAAGATTATTGCGAATAATTTTGAATTTTACGTTTGATTGATTGATTTCGATTTCAAGTCATACTGATCAATAGCTAAAAAACACTTATATAACTATGAAGATGAAGGTTCAGAATCAAAGAATTAAAGTTATCATAGTCTTTGTTTTCCTAACTAAACCAAAAGAGTAAGAAAACATTAGAGGAGCGCGAGAGAGAGAGAGAGAGAGAGTGAAATAGCAAAGCTTTGAATCTCAAACTGTAGACGCCAGTTTGTCGTCTGCCCAAAAGTCGCAGCATAAAGGATAGAAGAATGGAAGGATGTAAAAATGGGCATGGTATTGTTCGGATGAGGACATGTAGCATGTGGGATATATATGTATATGTACTATATAAGTATGTATATATGGAGAAGAGAAGGGTTAGAAGGCATCCGTTGGTTGCTTTTCTTCGATTTTGTTTTTCTTTTCTTTGGTGTATTGTTTATTTAGCATGTATGTGTATGTATCTCTCTCTATGAATGTGTGTGTGTGTGTGAGTTCTCCTTACTATGTCAATATTTTTTGGCGTGAGCTTTGCTTTTAGCCTCCATGACAAGTAAATATTCCCTACACAGCAACAACAACAACAACAACAATACCAACAACAATAGAAACAAGTGCGGAAAAAAAAGAAGGGAATAACTCGGCCAGCCAAGTCTCCTCAGCTCCTGGCGTCTGGGCCTGGCTAACTCAGTAAATTCACCTACTCCCTTCTCACACTTCTCTGCTCTTGTGCTCTCCTCCGACTGCTTCAAAGGCAAGACAAAGGACCTGGCTGAAGTTGCTCAAGTGAGTTGTTGTTGTTGTTGCTGCTAGTAGTGGAGGAGACTCGCGCAATCGAAAAAGTTTTTATGACACAATTTCCTTTTGTTGCCATTTGCCTTTCGTCTTTCGACTTGGCACACTTTCGATTTTCGATTTGGTTTGGGGTCATCGAGGGGCGTTTATGGCTAGAGGAGTAGAGTATTGAGACTGAGGGGGGGACGACTTCTATTTTTAGCCTTACCATGGGGCTTCAGGTGGGCGTGGCATTTAGAGTTAGCTCGCAACTTGGAAGCGGCACAAGGATACGGATATGGATACATTCAGAAAAAAAACAATAAAGAAAAATGGGATATAAGCAGACTGGCGGCGGGGGGCAGGGGCAGGGGCATGTAGAGACCCTTGCAGCAAAGGTGAGAAGCAAGTTCTTGCATGCAAGAAATGCCATGCAAAGTGTTCTTTGGCAGCAGCAGCAGCAGCAGCAGAGGAGAAATTATGTGTTGCACTGCACTGACCTTGCGTGCAAAGCAAAGAGTAGTCCGCGACTAAGAAAAAGACGGAAGACGGTCGAGAAAGTAGTAGTAAAAAGAAGAATATAAGCATATATACTATGCATATCCCTCTCTCTCTCTCTCCCTTTGAGCATGTGTGTGTGTGTGTTGGTGTGTATTTTATTGCATTGCACGTTTTTCGGGCACAAAAGTCTAATTGGATAGGGATGCAGAGGTCGCTCCGCCCCCCGAGCTCTGCCCTTGTCTCTCTACCGTTGACTCTGGCCTAGAGCAAATTAATCGATAAACAGTGAGCAAACCAGCGAGCAAGAGAAAGAGAAGAAGAGATCAAATTGAATTTGCTAAAAGCTAAAAACCAGCTACAACGTGGGTAGAGGGGCAGAGACTGGGCAGAGGCAGGGCCAGAAGAAATGGTAAAAACGAAGGGAAAAGCTGATAAGTCGCCGCAACAATAAAATCAAATCACATCCCATAGTAAAACGAACTGGAACTTTGTATGACTTTGGTCCAATCGTTAAACCACTGTCGATTAATTTGCCAATGCCAACTGAATAGTGTGAGTGCGTCAGATAGACAGGGAGAGAGAGAGAGAGAGAGCAAGAGAGAGGTAGAGTAACTACAAACTGACTAACTAAATTGACTATCTAAGTGCCATGAATATGATGACAATTTCGGGTTACTCATTGAACAAAATTAATGACCCTTTACGGTCTCTCACTTTGAAATATTATTTTAAATTAGCATAACAGTCAAATGAATAAATATGAATGAAAATGAGTAACTCAAAACAAAAAGGAAAATTAAACCCCCAAACTTGGCCTTTATTTTGGGTTGGCTCCGGCTAATTAACTACAAAATGGGCATAAAAATGCGAGCCCAAAGATAAAAGAATGCTTAATTTATGAAATGCGAAAAATTCAAGCGCAGACACTCAGAAGCGAGACTTGACTTAAGGACTTGATAACAATTTAAATGTATTTAGTGGTACGATTTTTTCTAGATTTACTACAACTATTTAAATAAATAGAAAATGGACAGCAGGTTGTGAGTTATTTCCCACTTGAACTCAAATTTCAAACTTCCTTGTTGCTCTCATATCCATTATCTCATATCCTTTTCATCAAATCTGTTTTCCAGCCTGTTCAGTGTTTGTTCTAATGATAAGAGGAAAGGAAAGTTATTGTTCCATCTGCCCCCATCCGCTCCCTATTACAAGTAGATCAAATGGGACTTTTTCTCTTTAGGGTCTCCTTTAGCTTTCTGTTTTTGGTTTTTTTTTTTGGCTAATCAATTGCCACCGTTGCCATTGCTGCTGGCCTACTTAGGATGCCAGTCCAAGGTGGCACAGAAGGAGAAGAAAACTTGTCCCAAGCCACTCCATTTTTGGCGTGGCGCTCATCACGCAAAAGCCTACCCGGGCAGGGCCCCAGGGCTTGGGCTTGGGCTTGGGCTCAGTCGACTTGGCAAAATCAAGGTTAAGTATATGTATTTATGCGCATTTCTTATATAAGAATGTTTGCATAGAGATAGACATACAGACAGACTGGCAGACTGCCTGACTGACTGTCTGACTTTGCGACAGAATCAAACAGAGAAAGAGAGAAAGAGAGGAGACCGATTGAGATAGGCATAGAGACCATTGGTTTGGCCCATGTCTTCTGCCAGTGTAACGACGACAGGAAATGTCAATCAATTAGCCGAACCTGGCCCAAGGCGAGGGTTCTGGTCTTGCGATTCTTGGATTGGCTTAAACCGAATAAGAATTTAAAATCAAATGCAAATAAGTAGTTTACTCATATCACTCATACGACATGTTGCGCCGTTTGCTGTTACTTACTCCATCTATTTAAAAATCATTAGATTTAGAGAGAAAGTGTCATCCATTGTGCCTAATTGAGCATGAGCTCCATCACATGTTAAGCCAAGTTAATGCAATTGCCAAACTGCAATGCCAATCTCTGTCCAATTCATATGTGAATGGAACAACATGAGGTATTATCTATTATGCAGCTGCACTCTGCCTCTCCCTCTGCCACAAATCCCGAGTAGCATGTGTCCATTGTCTATTGTCTTATTCACTTTATCCAAGCCATTTCTCTCTCTCTCTCTCTTCGGTGAGGGCGACATGAGCCAAAGGGAAGAGTTAGATCTATTGTTGTGTTTTTTTCTAGGTTTTTTTTTTGTGTTCGAGTCTGTGTTTGTATAATTGTTGCAACAATTGCGCCGAGACAAAGGCAGACAACGACAGAGATAGAAACAGAGGCACAGAGACTCAGGAGAGAGTTGGAGAGAGGAGAATGGAAAGGGCAAGGGAAATACCAAAAACAAATAACCCAAAACTTATTATACTTATATACAGGGTGCTGGGTGCTGGTTGATGGGGATGCAGCTAGAACAATGGCAAATATTTTGTCAAAGCAAGAAAAAAAAATGGAATATGTGTAATGGAATGCAATACATGAGATGGTCTGAGATGGAAGGAGACTGCTATGGATTTTCTCCTCCCCTCCTCCCCTCTTACACCCCAACCACAACGTGTGTGTAAACGCAATTAAATGAAATGTCACAAAAAATGACAAGCTGAATGGGGTCTCAGACTAAAAATATGATGATGACCACAAAATGATAGTGTCCAGATTCATGGATGGGTCTAAGTCTAAGTAATTAGCTCACTGTCTTTTTGAGGATCCTACTAACTATGGCGCAAAGAGAGTGAGCGAGAGAGAGAGAGGGGGAGAGGAGAGAGAGATAAGTGTAGAAAATAATTCCATTCATTAAGTTTTCAAGGTTTAATCTCAGAATTTTAGTTATAGCACTTATTTGAAATGTGAGAATATCTTTAAAAAATTTGCAAAATTAGTTTCTCCAAACTTGATTCCAATTTTGAAAACAAATGTTTTTATTACTTTTACTGTTTCTGTGTGTGTTTGTTCTTCCCTTTTCTTTTTTTTAATCTTCCTTTGGCTTGGGTTTCGTTGATTTTATAAAGAGCAAACACAGCAAATGACAGAAAAAGTTTATAAATTTTTGAATAGGCTCCTGTCACCCCACTCGAGCCACCTTATCCCCACCTCCTTTCGCTCCTTCCTTCCCCACCGTTCATAACCCCCATTTGGGGGAAGTGGGGGGGGGGGGGGGTGAAAGTAGACAAGCGAGACGACAAAGCATAGGAGTAAAGTAAAGTAGAGTAGAGTAGAGTAGAGAGTGGACTGATGGAATGAAAAGAGAAACGAGTTTCTGAGAGTTTCAGTTACATTTTCCTCGTTCCATCTCTCTCTCTCTCTCTCTCTCTCCCTCATTCTTTCTCCCGCTTTGGCTTATGCCTTCTCTTTGGTGGGATGCTGCCGGCTTCATTTTCTTGATGACACAATCTCATTAATAATGCGGCAACTCTATTAATATTTGAAGCCGAAACGCAGTTCACCGGAAATTAAATGTGAGTAAGTGAGAAGTGTGGGAGGTGACAGAGGTTCCAGGAGAAAGGTGGGCGACTGGGCGTTGCCGAAACCAAATTGCGGGGGAAAAAAGGTCAGTTTATCTCTCTTTTGCAGATACATATTATTGCAATCCATTTGGAAAACGAACAAAACAATACAAAGAAACACTTGCCCTTGCTTCGCTCATGTCACTCAGGAACTCAGTGCCTTAGATTCTTGTTCATCTGGCCGCCTACTGACTACTGACTACCGACTACTGCCTCATGGCCTCGTGGCCCATGGCCTCATGTCATGTTAATTTTTATGACGTACTTTGAGTGAGCCATAAAATGCAAAAGGGAAACAGGAAAGACTTAGGCTTAGGCTCCATGTCTTCTTGCATCAAATTTACATGCCGTCGCAGCCGTTGCCATCACTTCAATGTTTTGTTTTCTACATTGTACAATATGTACCTATATATGTATGTATGACAAAAAGAAGGTGAGCGCCATTCTGTGGTCGGTTTGGTCACTCGGCCCGACGACATCAGGCAACCTGTCACCAAAATCCAAAGTAGTTTCACTTCACTTTTGTCGCAATAAAGCCATAAACTCCTCCTTCTGGGTGTGTCTGTGTGTGGGTGGGTGTGTGTGTGTGTGTGTGTGTGTGTAGCCATGCCAACTATGTCAAGGAGTGTTATTTATTATAAATCCATAGGTGGAACTGTATTACAATATTAGCCACTGTCAGTCACTAGCAGAAACTAAATAGCCAAACTTAACAATCTTTCGGCCAAATGCATTTTCACTTAACAAGAAAATCAAATTAGCCATTATCAGCATCAGATAGTTGCATGCATAGATTTGGTTTGGTTTCCGGTTACTGGCAAAACAATCAAGTTTGAATTTTGATGTTAATTAAGTCCATAATAAGCAAACTTCGTACCTGCCAGCCACAACAGCAAAAAGTTTGTTATTTTTTGCTCAATCTTCTGCTCTGCAGGGCCACTGGGCCAGCATCTGCTGCCATCAGCTCCCTAGTTGCTGATGTTGTTCTGTTGCTGCTGCCGTCGCCGTTGCTCAGGCAACGCATTAAAGTTGAGAACAAAATTCATAAATGCCTGAGAGGCGGTGGAGCCGCTTGAAGTGCGCTTATAATAAGCAGCACAAGCAGCAGCAACTGAACAGAACAACACCAACACCAACAATGCAGCCAGGATAAAGGACTTGTCGTGTTGGTGTTGCTTGAATTTTAATGAAATTAAAGATTACTGAGCTCGGGCAACATCCCGAACAACGTTGGCAACAGCAGCAGCAGCAACATAAGAAAACAGAGCCAAGCGAAAGGGAAATGCAAAATGGAAAACGAGTAGATGGAGGTAAATTGCAGCATAAAAATGGTTGGCTTAAGAGTTAATAGCATGGAATCAGGAATATTTATATTTTTACAGAGACACAACAACACAGAAACTCAAGTTGTTTTTTGCGTGAATTAAATTTGTTTTCAGTGCGAGGGCGAGTCAAAAGGTCATTCCGCATTCTTAATTTATATTCAGGTGTTCTGATAGGGACTATCAGTAATGACAAGAATTATGAACTTGGTTTCCAAAGAAATAGAAAAAGTCTCAATTAAGGCGCAAATTTTCTTGAATTTTCATTTTCAAACTTATCTTGGGCGCTTCGCTCTCTTATTGCACGCCCTTGGAGCAGAGTTTAACCGAGCAACAACATTTTTAATTGCACACCCTTTTGTTGTCTCTCTCATATTAGCCAACTCCGAGCTTACTTGTTTCTTTGCTGGCTTCTAATTTCTCTGGCATTTAGTAACTTTTGACTTTTAGTTGTTGTTGCATTAGAGAAAGTGTCTAAAATTACTTCACTCGCTTCACTCTTTCTCTCTTAGACAGAGATGACTTAATGACTTAAACGGCCAACATAATTGGTAAGCACCTAACATAACTCAAAATAAACTAGATCCAATTGCATTCCTATTGTTGATTTGGTAAATACCAAGCTAAAGGTAAAGGTGGCATGCTGTGCAATTATCCATTGTAATTGGCAGACAATACAAACGAAATTCTTGTTCATATTAACTGCAATCGATGTATTGCTGTGGACTTGGTTAGTATCTGCAGCTAAAGATAATAGCTATGAGCAAATGGGCAAATGGGCATAGGCCACATTGCGCATACGCCGTGTTGGTCGGATTCTGATAGCATAATTAATTAATCAAACATTACACATACTATTATGCATAAATGCACAAATCAATATAAAACTGTAACCACTAACCATAGAACACATAGATGGGACAAACTCATGATTTTTTGATTGCAAACGCTAGCCTAGTCATGGAACCCCAGAGAACTTCGGGAAAACCCGAACGCTCTCACTCTCAATGAGAGCGTAAAATGGGGAGAGGGCAAAGCAGCTACGAAAAAATTTCAGTCTAGCACAGACTACCGAACGACGAAGGCAGGCCTACGTCGCTTGTGATTTCGTTCTGTCTATGTATGTGTACACTCGTCGGTACATGCTCAGGCTTCGTAGTGTGTGTGTGACGTGAAGTTGTACAACATCGCATTTCAATAGCTCGCTCGACCAAAATTTTTCATTTTCGACAAAACAGCGGCAATGCGAATAGGATATGCCCCTGTCGAAAGAATATCAAGAAATATTGGCATCAGCTACGTATGTATCCCGGTGGCTGTGCCGATAGAGTGTTTGCTTGGCAATAGGAATGTCGCTGGTTCGAATCCCAACTCGATTATCGTTAACGAAGTTTTTTTTTGTCGTTTTTTTTATTTATATAAAAATAAAAAAATAAAAATAAACAAAAGAAAAAAAAAACAAAATGAAAATAAATAAAAAAAAAATCAAAAAGGAACAAAATAAAAAATAAAACTAAAAAAAAAACGACAAAAAAAAACTTCGTTAACGATAATCGAGTTGGGATTCGAACCAGCGACATTCCTATTGCCAAGCAAACACTCTATCGGCACAGCCACCGGGATACATACGTAGCTGATGCCAATATTTCTTGATATTCTTTCGACAGGGGCATATCCTATTCGCATTGCCGCTGTTTTGTCGAAAATGAAAAATTTTGGTCGAGCGAGCTATTGAAATGCGATGTTGTACAACTTCACGTCACACACACACTACGAAGCCTGAGCATGTACCGACGAGTGTACACATACATAGACAGAACGAAATCACAAGCGACGTAGGCCTGCCTTCGTCGTTCGGTAGTCTGTGCTAGACTGAAATTTTTTCGTAGCTGCTTTGCCCTCTCCCCATTTTACGCTCTCATTGAGAGTGAGAGCGTTCGGGTTTTCCCGAAGTTCTCTGGGGTTCCATGACTAGGCTAGCGTTTGCAATCAAAAAATCATGAGTTTGTCCCATCTATGTGTTCTATGGTTAGTGGTTTTACTCTACGTATACGTAATATTTTGTAAAAATTCTGCATTTATACTGGTTGACTGGTTGTCACTTTTCATTTACTCATGCAAATTCATTTACCTCATATCTACCTGAATTTTTAGCAACAATATTTAACATTCAAAATGAATAATAACAAATGACATAATTAACTTATTCAACATATGTACTTTCAATCTCTGAATGTAAGTACATAAATTAAGTAGATTAAATTGTATAAATATAATTTTTAGCTAAAAGGCCAAACAGAATATTTTCATGACAAGGCAGTTTAATGATCTAGGGGAAGTTTTGCTTTTCAAATGGAATAGTTTGGGCTGTTGGGTGTTAACCATTATTAGTGAATAGGGATTCCCGGAGAGAAGGAAAATAACCCAATCTTCATTCGTTGAATTCAAAATATGAACTGATTTTATTTACAAAAGTACGGAGTTTATATAGGAAATCTTAGGCTCTAGGAGGTAACAATTGTTCTTAAGTAGATCTTATTCTAGTACGACTCACACCCACGTATTCGGGGGTTGAAAGATTATTATTATTTTAGGCGCGGCGTCGGCCACTTGACATCCTGCCGTTGTGATCGTTTGGGTTAGTTTACAATTACAAGTGTTTTTCCCACAACGCTTGTGGCTGATTGTAATTCTAGTCATATGCTAGGTTAGTTGTTTGTGCCAAAGTACAGTTGTATTATATTTTCTTTAGTGCATCTGATTTGGTGAAGCCGCTTCAGATGAACACAATGTTTATTCTTAAACAATTAGCATGGCTATAGCTAAGTTAAATTATGTTTTATCTCTTCTTGCAGTGCCATATGTAACCGATAAGACTGGGTGAAATGGTCAAATTTGACGGCAACTTCAACTAATCGTCGTGTGAGAATGTTTGTCTTTTGGGTGTGAACGAGCGTCAGTGTGAGAGTAAGAGCATGATGAACGATCGGAGCCGGTGAGTTGCCGTCAAACAGCAGCAGCAGCAGCCCAGTCCAGCGAAGCTGAATCCAGCCACTGAATCAAAGAAAAATTAACAAAATCGAACATCAATCCAAGTTGAATACGCCGACGCCCCCGACCGAACAGTAGCAGCAGGCCTTTCACAAGGACATCAGGCATCCATCATCTATCCATCAGTTGTCTAACTGCCAATTCCCTTCCCATTGCCATCATCATCGGCATCGGCATCGGCATCGGCATCGGCATCGGCATCAACACGCCACTGTCAACGCAAAAAAGGACCTAGCTTAGCTGTTGGCAAGGAGAACGAAGAAAAGGCGGTGGAGGTGGTGCAGGTGGTGGAGGCGTGGCGAGGCAGACGTCAGAGCACAGTTTAGCGTGTAGGCGTCAAAATGCCTGGCGGACGACGTGGACTGGTTGCGCCGCAGAATACATTCCTTGAGAACATCATCCGGCGCTCCAATTCGCAGCGTGAGTACTGTAAAATTATCTAAACCTAAACCTAAACCGCATTTCAATCTCAAAACCTAAACCGCATTCCAATCTAAATCTGAGTTAAAACTTTGTAATTTAACTGCCAATTACTGAGTGTGGAGAAAGTTTCCACTTTTTTTGCTCCTAGCGATTGAAATGCATTTTCCGTTAAGTTGTCAGTGCGAACAGGAAACTTGGCAATCTAAAATCACACGCATGGCCAATGGTCAATGGCTATAAATGGCAATAACACACAGAGACACAGACACACACACACACACACAGTTTGAAAATAGTTGGAAGGTGATTTCCCACCACTCCTTCCGCTCTTCAGCAGATGAAAATTCTCTTTCAATCTGTATTTCCATCGCTCTCTGACTCTTATGGTGTCTCAAAAGTTGTTTTCTCTTTTCCATTCTGGTGAATCTGTCGACGAGATTGATAGGAAATGGCAAAATTATGGCCAACCACAACTCGACTCAGGCCTCGAAGCATCATTAGTGTGTGAGTGTGTGAGTGTGTGTGGCTAGAGTGGAACTGAAGTGCCTGTTAGCCCAGTCTATACCAATCATACTAAAAACTGCCTGCAAATGCCAATGACATGTTATACCAATTCACACACTTCAGGCTACCAAGTAATTTTCATTTAGATCCCCCCGTATTGGCAACATGTCGTATGTGTAATGTTTTTGGTTTCGCCTAGTGGTAAACTAATAACTTAGTCCTTTTCTCTTAATGGATTTGGTGTATCTTTTACTTTAATGATTTAAATATTCAATTTTAATGGAAAATCAAAGTCACTGTCCAAAAGACTTCTTCACATTCATATGGCAGAAAAGTCTTATCAAAGTTGACTATAACTGGAAATCTGAAGGTGGCGAAATAGCTCTCTCTCAGACTTTAGTTTTTCTTCCGCTTCAACTTGCCGTCGAAAGCGGATTACCCGACAGTCGAATGAGACGTAAAGCCTTTTTCTAAAAGGATTTTCCATCCAAATGACATGAAAATCGTAGCAAAACTAAGCAACTGAGAATGTGTGTGTGTGTGTGCAAAAAGAAGCGAACAAAAAATGAAACTTTTTGCTGCTATTTGATGATGGTCCAACCAACCGTCTGGTTACCGACTTGCTTCTAGAGGAAATGCGACTCAAAAGTGTAATGTGAAAAACATAATAATTAAGGAAATGCACACAGACACGGGGCACAGGGCACCGAGATGAACGCGGATCCGGATGCGGATACGAGTAGAGCGAAGACGTTTAAAAGGCGAGAAAATTGCGTTACCCAGATGGGCAGAATGGGCGGAATGGGCGGAATGGGCGTGTGGCGACGTCAAGTGTTGTGTGCTAAAGGTCCATGCAATAGATTCAAATGTGATTTTCATGCCAAAAGCAAATAAAAAAAAAAATATTTGTATACAAGTGGCAGGTGGAAAACTCGGACTTGACGAGGGGACTGGAACAGGAACAGGAACTGGGGCTCAGTCATGCCATTTGATTTGTTTACGCACTTGGAAACGCAAAAAAAGGAAGAAAAATGTTGTGCAAATCATGAAAAAAAAGAAAAAACACTTTTATTGATTAGAACCTTTTACCTTGATAAGACTTTTTGTTACCCTTGCTTAATTTTTTTTGGAAATTCTTCAACAATTGAGACTTTTCAATTGAATTCTGAAACCTTTTGGTTGTGAAAAGGTATTTTATTTCATAGAGCTTGCATCATATCATCTTCAAGTCCTAAACTCTTCTTTTTCCATTGAACCTTTTCCCATTTGTTGATTTGCATTTTCTTCTGCTTGGCTTTTTGGTTTGCATATTAAATCGGATCGTATGAGAAGCAAATATTAAATATACAGCATGCGTATAGATAAGTTTGTTGGATCAAGAGTGGGAGTGGGGAGGGGAAATGAGAATGGGAATGGGGCATTAATCTCCAACATACGCCAAATGTTTGTCCGATTTTCAATCATTTTGGCTAAGCAAAGTTCAACAAGAAAAACAAAATGAATGAGAAAATAAAGAATGTTTGTTTTATCTTTTGCTCAATGAAATCATATTCTTCACTACCTCTCCCTCCGCTCCGCTCCCCTACCGCGGATTAGTCTTGAACTTTTGATTCTGTTAGCTTGGAAATGCCAACGTTAACAAATTGGCCCGCTGTAAGCTTAAGGGCATAAAATAATATATATAAAGTATATAGAGTAGAGGAGGATAAGGCTTTTTAGCCGCCCCATTCCAATTTTAATTAGTTGACTTTATGCAAAGTCTTTAGCCCCATCCATATGGCCTATCCAGGACGGGCCAGCCTATTGCTTCGATTTTCGGCAAATAGGCCAAAAATTCTGTTGCTGGTTTTGCTGTTTTTTGGTCGCAAACTCATTAAATGAAGCACACACACACACACACAAAGCCGAGAAAAAGAAACACCAGAAGAGTGCCAATGGCAAGCATTTTTCACTGGTTTATCTGGCGGCACACGCAGCGGCCCCCGAATCCCCTGTCAGCCCCCCCTTGCCGACAATTCTTACCCCTAAAAAAATTTAACAAAACCAAAGGTCCAACCATTTCACACACACACACACACACACAAAAGAGAAGCCGCCCTTTGCCCTTTTTTTCTGTAGCTGCTGTTTGTTTGTTTGTTGTTGTGTTTGTCTCTTTTCTTTTTGGTTTACTTTTTGTTTTGTGTTTTTGTTGGCGTTTTTTTTTGTCACTTTGGCGGTTCGCCTCGCACGTTTATCTCCGAGTGCACATGGCAGTTTCCCCTCTTTACCCCTCAACCCGCCCACCTACTCGGTCTTGCCTCTCTTGAGGCGCGCTGTTTGATCTTCGTCAGCAAGACTGAAACTGAGTACGAAATGAAATGGCCAATTGGCCATACTTTTGTTTGGCTTTGAAGTTTGCCCAAAATGCTTTTGCCCACTTTAAAAGCAATCCCTTGTGTGTGTGCGTTTGTGTGTGTGTGTATACTTCTGAGTGTTGTGTGTTGTGTTTGTTTGTTGTCTCAGTCCTATTGACAATTGATTAGGCATAGGCCATGTGGCCAAAGTCAAACATTTGTACAACATTTCTAGCCCCTTTTGACTGACTGAATAGGTCAACGTTTGAGTAGTTTTGGGCAATTACTATGCAAACGAATAAATATATATGCAAGACACTATGACAAAGAACTTTCTAACATTGCACTGCTACGACTAATTTGTACCCTGTAAAGTAAATAGGTTTAGACTTTATTTTTCTTTATCTCTTAATAATGTGTATGACATTATTTCGTTCTTAAAGATCTTTTTCAATCAAATTTATACTTTTGTCTTAGCCACTGAGAAAAAACTTGCTCAACACTTGCCATAAACTGACCTAACCAACTTCATATACTCTTTATGTACCTAGTCTCTTTGTTAGCTTTGTGGTAGGTGGTGACAATGGTTTGTTTTATTCGACTAAATACATATATATATATATATATGTATATGTATGTAGGTATATTATATGTATTGATTGAATGAATGTCTGTATATGAGCTGAACTGGCTTAACTTATTAGTAAACATTTCTAGAACAGATAGTTGTCAATGATTTGCAAAACAAAGTCATAGTGAAAAATCTTTAAAATAAACTGAATAAATGACCAAAGTATTTCATTTGATTGTGTGTACATCTTTGATTGGTTCTTATTGAGTTTAATCATACAATATTCTATTCAAATATATGACAACTTATTCGTATATCCGTACAACGGGTTTACACTAGAGAGCTGCATGAATGATAGAAAAATCAATTCGAGTTAACAACATTCAAAACCAAATAAATGAATTGAATGACTTTGAAAATCGACTTCAACTAAATGAGTGTGCGACGTAAAAATCAGTCGCAAAACATTCAAACGAAACAAAACGAATTGAATGAGTTAGAAAGTGAGTCAATGAGTTGCTATGATTCGAATGCATTCGAATTCCAATTCTGATTTTAGTATTTAGTATTTATTTGTATTGTATATTTTTTAACTATATGTGATTACTATACAACGAAACTAGTGTGGTCAGTGGCTCAGAGGGGACCTACTCAGACTACAATACTGTTGTTATCGGGTTCAAACCCCCTACAGAGATAGAGAAGAATTTTTTTTCCAAATAGTGAAGTATATTAAAAAGTAGATCCATTGTGTACATATATGATGGATTAAAGAATATAATTTTTTTTTATAATATATTAGAAAGCCTTATTTATGTTTTCACGGTTCGTGGCAACTAGGAATCTAATTTAGAAAAAATAGATTTTACAAAATTTGTCCCAAATTGTCAAATCCAAAACTGTGTCCTTAAGTTTTTGGTGTATAGCATATTTTAATTTTAATAGCCCCCATTTCGCCATTATTTTCCATACATTTTTATACCATACACCCATAGGGTGAAATGGTATATTAAAGTCGCCAAAATGTATGTAACAGGCAGAAGGAAGCATCTCCGACCCCACAAAGTATATATATTCTTGATCAGGATCAAAAACTGAGTCGATCTAGCCATGTCCGTCTGTCCGTCCGTCCGTCCGTCCGTCCGTCCGTCCGTCCGTCCGTCCGTCCGTCCGTCCGTCCGTCCGTCCGTCCGTCCGTCCGTCCGTCCGTCCGTCCGTCCGTCCGTCCGTATAAACACCTAGATCTCGGAGACTATAAGAGCTAGAGCCACCAAATTTTGTATGCAGTCTCGTGTAGTATGTACGCTTATCGAGTTTGTTTCAAATTTTTGCCACGCCCCCTTCCGCCCCCGGAATTTACATAAAACTGTTTTTCTTAAAAAGTATGCCAGATAGAGACATCAAATTTGGGTTATATACTTCTTTAGTTAGCGCGCAGAAAATAATGGTTCCAACTTTTTGCCAACTTTTAGTACAATTCGATGTTTTGACACTCAATTCATAGCCTTTCATTAAACAGAGTTACGTATTTTGCGAGATATGGCAAGTAGAAACTCACACTCATTCATTTCATTGTGTAGTTGTCACTCATTTATTTGAATTCAATTCGAATGGATTCATTTGACTTTGACTTTGCTCCCATTCATGCAGCTCTCTAGTTTGCACTAGTATATATATGTATGTATCTAGGTGGTTATTAAAAAAAACCTACTACAAATGTCTTTATTTCTCACAAACTAATAGCTTTTAATTGGGCTCAACAAATAATATAAATTATTCAAATCACATTCATTATTTAAATGCTGAATGAAAGAGACATTTTCGGATACTTTATTCAAAATATGATCAACAACTAATTAGTTAAAAAGAATGAAGGACGTCAGAATGTACATATATCAAATATATGTATATGTTCCCATCAACTTCTCCTCGGTGTCTCTCTTTCTCTCTCTCTCTGTCTCTCTCTTCTTACCACTTGTCCACTGTGTGTCCATTGTGTTGCATTGAATATGCGCGTCGAATTAACCATAAATATTTAAAATCGACATGCAACAAGCAACAGCAACAGCAACAGCAGCAAATTATTGGGCGATGGGGCAAGTGTGACGGGTCTATAATATATGTGACTGTGTGTGTGTGTGTGTGTGTGTGTGTGTGTGTGTGTGTGTGTGTCTGTGGTGCATGCAACTGTTAACAATTGCAATTACAGGCCCTTTTGCCCTTTTGCTCTATTTATTGATTTCATTTTTCATTGTTTGTTTGTTTTTGCAGTTGGTTTGTGTAAATTAACATTTGGCTAAGGGCGCCATAGTGGCGCACATCGTGTGAGAGACTGAGACAGACAGACGGGAGCGAGGGAGAAGGCGAGCACGCGAATGAGAGAGGGGAGAAAGGAGTTTACCATTACATTTATCGATTTATTCTCTCTTACTGCTCTACCTCTTTATCTTTCTCTTTCTCGTTCCTTTTATTTTATTTTGCTTTGCTTTGCTTTGCTTGCGTTTTTAGTTTGCGACACTTAACATTTGTTGTTGTTGTTGTTGTTGTTGTTATTATTGTTGCGTCGTTGACCCGTTTTTCTTTGTGTTTTGTTTATTTTTCCCTTGGCTTTTCTTTTTCATGTTGTTGTATTTGTTGTTTTTTGGTGGCCGGAAATGCGCGTGTTTGCTAATGTTGTTGTTGCTGGGTTTTTTCGGTTAAGTTGGGGTCTCTGACTCGGGTTTAGGAGCGGTGCGGGGCGGTGCGGTGCAGTTGGCTGGTGTTTAAGCCACTTGAAAAGCCGAACGAGAAGGTCAACGAATAATAATAATCCATGCTCCCGCCGCACTCTGTTATTCATTCTCTCTTTCTTTCCTTCTTTCTTGCTTTTTGTTATTTTCTTGTGACTCAACTGAAACGACATTGGACATGGACGAACCGAGCCGAGCCTATCGTCAGTCAGTCAGTCAGTCAGTCAGTCAGTCAGTCAGCTTGGCTGGCCGGCAGTCAAGAGCATGAAGCGAAGTGTAGTGAAGCGAAGCTAACCGAACCGAACTGAACCGAACCGAAATGGCCACCTCCAACAATTTCATGTCATTCGCGGTGAAAGAGGCATTCATCATACGCCATGTTGGCCATTATTATCCACCATACACAGACCACAGCGGAATACATTTCTCTTGAAAACAGAAAATTACACCAACAATCAAACGAAACAAATAATTTTTCATTCTTCACCAAAATATATATACACATACATATATAGAACATAATTCTATTCGATTCCCTAATAAATGAGTCTTGATGACTGAGTCATTTGGTCCATCATTTGTTTAAAATTCATTTAGTCCTTTGGACTAGATATTCGTTTGATTTCCAAATTGAAATTTGTTGAATAGTGCCACAAATCGAGTGTGGTTGGCCAAGCAGAACTGAAATTTACGCCAACATTTTTCTCCTTAAAAAAAACGGCAATGACTAAAGAGTCACGAAATCAAAATTAGGGTCCATAAAAATGGCTTTCCTCTCACTTGATTTGACATCATTAGTACCCATATGGCAAGTCGATGTAGGTAGGGATATTTTCTTTTGCCTGCTGCTTTGACCTTTGCCCGCCCATTCGCTTCAGTGGCTTTCGCCTTTCATTTTCCCCATTCCTGGGGAAGGCTACGCTGGGTTTCATTTCAAAATCAAAACAGAGACCTTCTCAATGCCAGGGTCGTCGAAACAGCACCAGGTGTGACATTTATCTACCCCCGCCTTAACCTTAACTTGTTTAATTTATAAGCGTTTCATTTCCAAGCCCGAATCCGAGACCTGTGAAGGGGTTTCCCGTCAATCATAATTTCCACTCTAAATAATAAGCCTGTGCAACGATTTCTCAACGTTATCGACATGTGACCGAAATACCCTGCGCTGTAATTAGATGGAAGGCAGGGGAAGGGAGGAGGGCCAAACGACACTTAGCATTAATAAAAAGGCCATTTAAGATGTGCTCGGCCAATGGCCAACATGATTATGTTGTCTGTTCTGTCCTGTCAAACATTAGCACCAATTGTGTGTGAGTGTGTGTGTGTGTGTGGGGGGGGGGGGTTTTGTGGGGAAATGTGGGTAAATGGTGTAGGGGTGGGGACAGAGGGGTGGGAGGGCGTACCTGATGCCCCTTGTCCAAGACCATGTCATGCCCCTGGTCAGTCAAATTGGATTAAGTTGTTTTTCCTGCCTTTGCTACTGTATTCTGTTGTGTGTATCTGTGTATATACATATACATACGTGTGTGTGTGTGTGTTTGTTTGTTTCAATGTTTACGGAAAAGGTGGGGTAATAATGGGGATGAATTGGCGGGGACAATGTCAGGTGTTTGCCCGTCAACCAGGTTCAAAACGAAAGCATACATATATATATACACAGCAAGGTCATCTTAAATGTATATATATATGTGTATGTGTATGTGTATGTGTGTGCTGCTGTGGTTAATGATGACCATAATCCCAGATAGATCTCCCATCAAATATAGCTAATATTGTATGTATTCCTATGTATGTGATAAACAGAAACCAAACTGGGCGAAAGCATTTTCATATTGTGGTCAAAAGTAGTTTTACTATAGATTATCATATTGGATATTCATGGCTCTGCCTGACTATATATCAAATATATATATGCAAATTGATTTCTCTCACATGTAGGTTGTCCATTTCTGTCCCCCTCTCTCTCCCTCTCTCTCTCTCTCTCTTAGATTCAATTAGCGTATCAATAAAATGCACAAAATGGCATAATGAAACTCAATTGTAACAGTAAGTGAATAATAGAGAAAATCCTCCGATTACACATACATATATGCACTTCGATTTGTTTTGATCTAGTTCATCTTTTAGTTAAAGTGTTTAAATATAATATATAGTCTGATTTCATATCTCTTCATGTATTTTATCTGTGTTATTTTTGCTTTTAGCAAAATCTAAGCTTAATGTATTTACAATCGATCTCTTTGTAGTCTTGCGTGCTAACCATCAACTATATTTCACTGTCGGTGGCCATACACACACACACACAGAGAGACACAGACACACATATACATATATATAGGCACTTAGTTGCCTCCAACCAACCACCACCCCTCTTTTTGGCTCACTGTTGGGGCAATTTGGTTAAAGTGTAGCATACTTTTTGGGGCACCCTGGCTAGCACGCAACAAACACAAGAGTTTGCCCAAAACAGAATGCAAAATAGCAACCACAGACACATAGACCACTACATATACATATACGCCCACACACACACACACACACACACACTCACACACTCTACCCACATGTAAGTGAAACTAAAACTCGCGCCTTGCACTTCGCAACTAGCCACCGAAAAAAAAAAAAAAATAGAAATGAAAAGTTTGAAGCTTTCAGTTACTGGTTACTGTTGTTGTTTGAAGAAAGTTTACGCAATCAACTTTTTCGTTTAGTTTTTTTTTTTTGCTTTTTAGTTATCAGCACACACACATACACGCATACATACATACATATGCACATAGTGAAAAGAGGAAATGACGACAACGACAACGAAAGAAACTTTAATGTGCCATCAGCGAAAGCAAAAGCTGCGAATCGTGGCGCCGACTACTCTGCCACTTATATACATATGTATGTGTGTGTGTGTGTGTGTGTGTGTGTGTTTGTGTGAGTTTGGGTTTTGCTGGTGGGTTGACCAATTTGTTTTTTACTGGTTGCCAAGCGTCATCAGCCTCGACGAGTGTCGCCCAGCCGCCAAAAGTCTTCAAAAAAAAATAGAAACGCTGAGACAGCAAAAATGATAATAAAAAAAATAAAATAAACATTTCGTGTGCGTGTGTGAAGGAATTTTTCGTCGAATACAACGAATATACGAATCCAAAAATGGTAATGGAGATATAAATGTGAAAATCGGGCCTTAAGTTATTTAAGCAATCCGACCTTGAAGTTCACGTCAACAAATTAGTCATCGAATGTTGAAGAAAATGTACACAAAAGCCATGAGCATGAGATTTCAATGTGATTTGATTTCTTCAGGGGGCAGAAACCAAATTTCCAATTGTTATTAACACTTTTTTATACCCTAATTAAGTCTTGCTTTCCCTTCTATTACTCTTTCTATTAATTGGTGTTTGCTTGCCTCTCTCTTTAATATCTAATTATAAAAAGTCACTTACTTTTCGTCGGTTCGGTTCGCGGTTTACACTTAATTATGTAAATTTCCACACACACACAGCCAAATGAAAACGCCAACTCATGGATAGTTAAGGCAAAGAGGGTGTAGGGGGTGGGGGGGTTAGAATTGAGTGGCAAGTGTATTATGAATGCCTTTTGCGCGACAACAACAACAACAACAACAGGAGGTGAAAAACTTTTACTGCAATTCTTTTTAAGCATGCCCCAAGGAGTCGTACATATGTACGTGGTAAGACCTAATCAACATGGTAACACACACCCACACCCACACCCACACACACACAGCCAGCCACTTGCTGTGCATTTTCCACCTGACGCTATGGCTAATGTAATTAAATCGCAATGCTGACAAGCCGTACCCAATTTTCTTTCCTTTCTCCTTTTCCTTATTCTACCTTTACTCTTTTTTTATTTTATCCTTTTTTGGACAATATTTTATTGTGCACTCGACAAGGTCTAAGCCACAGAGAGTGAGAGAGGGAGAAATGAGAATGGATGGAGAAAACCGCGACTAAATGACATGGCCAGCTGGCAATCTGTGGCCTAATCGCAGTAACCGAGCAATAGGCGGAGTAGATGCAAAGGCCGTCGGTCTCTTGGCTCTCACTAATGTCATAACTCACTACAATACTAACGTGTGTCTCTCTGTGTGTGTGTGTGTGTGTGTGTCTGTGTGTGAGAAAGAGAGAGAAAATGGTTAAGTGTATTTGCGGCAAGTTTGAAACAAAAGCAACAAACGTACAAGTTGGAAAATGCAAAACCACAAAAAAATAATGACACAAAATGGCTTTAAGAGGCGAAAAAAATAAAAAAAAAAGAATGCGGAGGACGGGACAAAAGGACCAAGAGGAGGAGGCCTTGCCACGACAAGGCCCATGGCCAAAACCCTCTGCACAGTGGGACCAACTCTTTAGTAAAGTGTTTTGCTTGCAGTTGTCTATTAAAGTTAAATGAAAAATTTAAAAATTTTACAAAATATTTGAGCCAAAATTTGCTTACCACTGTGACTTGCTCATGCGGAAATGAATGTTTTCCAAAATTGCAGCCACATTTGCATGTGTGTCTGTGTGTGTGTGTGTGTTGGTGTGGGTGTAGGTGTGGGTGTGAGTGTGGGTGTATTTAGTTAATGGACTAGTTTTGTTATATCCTGCCGAGGGTCCGAACTACCAAGAACGTTGCCTTGAAGCTGCCTGCCCTCCATACAAAGAGTCAGGGGTACATAGAAAGAGACACAAAGTGGCAGAGAGAGAGAGAGAGAGGGAGAGACCCGGTGTGGGAAATAAAAACACAAATCCACTTAGCAAGGACTTTTATTTCGGGGGGCGGGCGGTAGGTAGGTCTTAGCCTGCCTGCGGTCGAAAGAGCTTACAAAAATCCAAATCAATCAACGACAAGGCCCAAGTCCGAACTTTTTGGCCTAAAACTTACAACTGTAAATGCCTCACGGCTAATTGGTCAAACTGAAGCCACACCGAGGGAGGGGAGGGAGGGGTACATGAGTTGCTAGAGAGGTACAAGAGGCGTTCCGATGGACATCATCAATCATCCACAAACACGACCGCCGACATTGTCGCCCATTTTCAATTCCCGTTGACATTTCCCATCGAATTGTCACCCAAAATGAAAAGCCAAAGAAATAAAATCAAATAAAAGACGCCCTTAAACGAACTGAGAAAGTGGAAAAGAGACAAATTCAAATGTTTTGGGTTGCAGTTTCAAAAATTAATGATTAAATTATTGTCTCACTTTGTGACTCGTTAATTAAAATGGCTTTTGTTATTATAGTCTCTAGCCTCCACCTTCTTCCCCCCCCCCCCCTGGTTACTGCCCCTACCTCTCTTTTCCTTTGTCTTCTACATTTTTCCTTTTTTTTTTGTTGGCGTTCAAATCAAAATCTCATTAATTAGCCTGTCGCATTTTTTATACCCGCTTCATTTTACGCTGTCTGCGAGGTTTTTTTTTTGCCTTTTTGGTTTTCTTTTCCTTTTATTACGGCCATTGGGCAGCCTTTTTTTGCTCAGTTCATTTGTTTAAGGGAGGTCCATAAGCACAAGGAAAAGCGGGAGGAGTGGGGGGGGAGGGGCAAAGATTGTTTATGTTGACATTTATAATACATAATTTATTTGTCGGACTCATAAATAATTATATGGTTTAAAGGCCGCAAATAACCCAAAACAAAAAAAAAGGAAGAAAAAAATTAACATTAAAATAATTTTGTGTTTTTTTATTGTTGTTGTTGTTAATTTAAATACTTTTTTAGCATTGTTTATTAGCCATAATTAATTGATTACGATATATATTTTTATTACCCTATATTGACATCACACAGAATCTGACAACTATATCAATTGATATAATACATATATATTTAGTTTTGGATAGCTCAATAAAAGTTTCATCCATTTGTTTAATGATTGATTGTCGAAAATGTTTGAGGCCGACTTGATAAATGATTTCGTTTGCTGCTAGTTTTGAGAGGCTCTCTCTTTCACTCTCTCTTTATTCAAATGGCACAGCTATCCATTTAACTGCCAGCTGAACAAACTAATTCCCCTAAGGGATAAGCTTATAACAAAAAAAAAAAGAAAACAAAACCCTCCACTTCAATCCAACGAGAACGTTGTGAGCAAGCAAATGGCCAAGGTAAATTGCGAAACTTTGCAACGCGGAATGCCACTGAATGCCAGTTAGTTTAATAGGGCAAAAAGAGTCCAATAGGAATAAATAGAGAGAGAGAGAGAGAGAGGGAGACATAGAGATAGAGATTGAAAATTGGTTAAGACCTTTTCTCATTGACCTGCAGTCAAGTTTATTGCTTAATCACTATTTCCACTTCACATATATACTCTAACCTTTACCAGTTGCTAGGTACTTTCAACGACTTTCAAATTCCCTTTATTTTTCATTAGAAAGAATAATGTTTTCTTTTACTCAACAGTCGCTAAATTTATGTATATAACTTTCGAAAAGTATCCACGTATATTTATCTTATGAAAAGTCGCAACCTGTTTAGTTGGTATGAAGTATACAAATGAAAATTGCATTGATTTTAGCTGTTACATATATCCAATGTCGCCGCTCTTGATTACTTTATCTTATATCTATCTAAAACGACATGGGAAAAAGCAGAAAAAATAACACTCATACGCAGAGCGTAACGAGATAGCATGCCCCAGACCACGCCCCCCAACCAAGTGCCCGCCCATCAACCGCATCAACCTCCTTTACTTTAGCGTTATTTCAACTCCTGCCCCTGCACCACCCTGCCCCTCTCCATCCCTCTCCCGATCTCTCTCTCTCTCTGATACAGTCACGGCAACTGTTGACACTACAAAGTAGCAAAAGCTGTTGTTGTCCTTGTTACTGTCGCGTGTATGTACATATACATATATATGAATTTTCCCATTTTCCTAGCAGAGAATGTGCATGTGCATATTTTTATACATATTCATTGCCCCAGCCAACATGGGTGCAGCTATAGAAGAGCATGATGGGAGAGAGTTTCAATTTCAAGAAATTTAAAAGAAATATATTTATGCTAAGTTGAAAACCTTTACGTTATTCATAAGGGGATTACTTTCATATAGAAACTGAATGTAAAAGTTTTGTCTTTTGTGCCTTTAATGTGATAAAAGACTTAGACTCTTACTTCATATTCCTTTCCCATATAATTGTCAGTCAATGGCATGCCCATGCCCGGATAATGTGCATGTCAATATGGGTTAGTGTGCTGTTTAAGCTCCACACACACACACACACACACACACACAGAGATACACCCACTCATTTGCATATACACTGAGGATGGGTGGTTCTTCCACTAAAACTATATATAATGCCAATATACATAAAAAAAAAAGAAAACAAGAGAAGAGAAGCAAAAAAAAAAAGGCGACAACAATAATAACAACGTCAACTTTCCAGTGTGTTGCATGTCAAAATATTACAACTTTGCGTTTTCATTTCGTGTGCCTCTGTGTATCCTTGTGTGCTACATCCCTTAGCCAAAGAAATATATTGCAATAGGATTTAAACACATAATTTGCTCTCTAAGCCAAGACCCTTCTAAGTCATGGTCAACTATTAAACTAAAAAAAAAAGAACAATTCAAGTTCTGAATACCAATAAAACATTAGAAAAATCTTTAAATCTCTTCTAATCCCAATATTTGTTTCACAAAAAAGAACTTGCTGAGATTTTCCTATACATATATCGAGAATGTTGGCAATGAACATGAAAAAATGTTTCAGCCGTTGGCCATAAAAATACTTTTGTCTCTTTTTGTGATATCATCTGTTGTCTCTACATAGAGCAACATTGTTAGTATCCTTTACATCCTTTGTCATATACAATACAAACATAAGCAGAAAGAGAAAAAGGGAACGAATCAATGTGCCACAATGGGTAAAAGGCAAATAAATGGCAAACAACAAGTCAGAGTCAAAACAGTCAAATAGTCTGGCTAAAGTGAGTCGATGCCATGTCCATGTCCATGCGATGCCACCGAGTGGTTTACACATGTTACCTTACCTTACCTTACATTACATTACATGCCTGACTCCGAATTGGCTTATATAACATGGCAACAACAACCGCTATTAGTCAACTAACTGGCTGACTGACGGCTGACTGGCTGGAAGGATAAAGTGTAATGGATAAAGAGTAAAGGGTAAATGAGTGGATGGATAGATGGATGGATGGATGGAAGGGTGCGCTGCGTCGGGCCCAAAATAAAACGATTTTTATTATGAATGACAACATTTGAAATATTCCAATTACGCGCAAATATTTTGACTTGCGATCAAATTGACTGAAACTTGTCAACTTGCCACTTAAAAAAGCAAAAAAACAGGAGGACTAACTTTGTGTGTACATACATATTTATTCTAAAAAAAGAAATCTACTTATTCTCCATTCTAAACAAAATAAATATAGTTATGCTAATTGTACATTTTATATATTTATAAGTACATCTTGATTAATTGATTAATTGAATTTTATTTACTTTCGATTTCTTTGCAGCGGACAGCTCGTTTCTATTGGCAAATGCACAAATCGTTGACTTTCCCATTGTGTACTGCAATGAGTCCTTCTGCAAGATCAGTGGCTACAATCGAGCCGAGGTCATGCAGAAGTCGTGCAGGTATGTGTACGTATTGCCGATTTATTTTCACTCCGCTCAAATTGCTGTTTCTATTTGCTGTTGTTGCTCTACTTGTTCGTCCAGTGGTTGTCTACCTATCTCTCTCTCTCTCTCTATACATACATATATATATATCTCTTTCTCTCGCGCTATCTATCTTGCTCTATCTTTAATACATTTTAATACCCACTAGCCCACTACATTGAGAATCTAAATCCTAATCATATTCTAAATTCTCTGATACAATATTAAACTAAGCAGATCCATGTAGAAAAATCATGTGGGTGGGGGTGGAACAGATCTCTGCGTGACATGCATAATCATGTTGCTGCTGATGAAACAGTTTACATAACCTACTATTTGTTGCCTACTTTTCAGCTGCCTACCTGCCTGCCTGCCTATGCATACATACATCAAATTGTTTTTGTTTCCTTTTTTGACTTGCTGGACCTTTCTTTTTTCTTTTCATCATCTGCATGCTTGCCGTCCATTTTCATTAACAACTTTTGACAATCGGTAAAGTAGTAAAGTGCATTAAGTCGACAATGGGTTTTTAATGGTCCCAGCCAATTGCCCTGTGCATACTGTTGGCTATATTAAACAATGAACTCTCCCTGGGAGATGGATAAGCCGTTAAGCAGATAAACAACATCATTCCAACCGTAATGAGAAGAGAGAACTGCTGTAGGACCACTCCTGTTATATGTAGATCAAGGAGAGGGGAGGAGAGAGAATGCGTAAAATTTCATCCTTAATGCCCTCTGACAACGACAAGAGCAAAAAAAAAAAAGTGTACCTTAACATTAAGGTCGATTGAATAACTTTACTATAAATGATAGTCAGAAACAATTGGTATATGTATATTTCTAATGAGATATGCCTTCTTAAGGGGGGTGCAGATAATGTAAGCTGGCATGGCATGACAATGGCAACCAAAGCCATTCAGTTGACAAGCACCAGCTTTAGCTATACACAATCAGTTCTTGTTAAACTGTTGAATTGTGGAAAATAATTGCGTATTATCTAAATCAGTATTGCTTAACTTTACACAGCATGTTAACTATATAAATAAAGCGAAATATGAAAGCATAGAAGAGCTCGACCGAGGCCCACCACCACGTTAGACGTCCTTCCCCCCCCCCCCCCCCCCCCCCCCCCCCCCCCCCCCTTATTGCCCAATTCCCGTTCATTCCTGACCTCATAAATCAACAACAAGCGTCCCAAAAGCCCACGTATCCAATGAATCTCTAGTGAATTGTTTGTAATTTGCAGGCCAAAAAATTTGCCACACTGGCTAAGTAAACAAAAAAAGCAAAAAGGAAACAAGAACCTCACTAACATTGCCTCGAGCCGAACTATTAATACCCTTCCCTGCCTCCTGCAAACTATTCATGTGATTGAAACAAACAGTTGAAATCAGATGCACATATGAAGGGGTCCCAAGTGCATCCAATTTGCCCAATGCTCTAACTTGGCTTAGTTACTCGTTTATCCTATGAACAGTAGGTGCAAAAAAAACGAAACATCTCCCCATTTCCCCACTGTGTGGTGCTGATGGTGCTGGTGGCCCGACCGAAGTTTTTAATGGCAATCTAGCGCTTAGCAGGGGATACATTCTCATTTCCTCTTTGCTTCCTTGCCGCCGTACTGTCATGTGAGTGAGTTGCACTTTGACCTACTTTGTTGTCGCTGTTCTTGCTGATGTCGGGGTCGCGGACCAGGCAAACAAAAAAAAAACACACACTCACACACACACACAAAAAGGTCGACCGAAAAATGGAATCACTTTTTACCAAACCTCACCGCAATTTCTTTTTCCTTTTTGCTTTTTGCTCTGTTGTTTTAGCGCAAAGTTTCAGCATTTTTAGCGGCAGTTTGCTTGGCGCCTTCAACAGGAGCCACGATTTCTTGTTTGCATGGTAACCCGATTTTCAGTCAGTAGTTCTTTCTACTCATGGGATTTGAAAATTAAACAGAGTAGTAAAGAAATTACCTAAAAATTTCATTAGCCACACGACATGACAATTTTTGTGTCTTGACCTTTTCAATAAAATGCATTTCACACAAGTCAAATTTAATTTACCCTTTACCCTTAGCTAGGATATATATATATAGATATCATCTATCGCATGTGGCTACAGTGTGGTCAGCCATTCTGTCTATTATCAAAGCCAAAGGCCATCGTTGAAAATTTTCGTTTGAAAAAGGTAGCTTAATTGATTTATCAGCTTCTATGTGGGCTACCTGAACTAAAAAGTTGATAATCAAAAGTTTGACCATGGGAAATTTCACTTTCATTTGCATGTGTATGTTTTCCTCCCTCTCCTTTCATCTTTCTCCTTCACATACATATCATTTTCCATAAAAGTTCAAAAGTAACTTTATAAAGGAAAAAAAAAAAAAACAAGAAAATCAATTTGAAAATTATTGAAAATTAAAGTTAAGCCACACACACAAACACACATACACACACACACACACACTAAACCCAGCCTTAGATAGGCCAGCAGATCAGGTAAGGATGCTGCTTACCATGGAAAACCAAAAACTATCACTAGGCGAATTAAGTTTACTTCCCTCTTCTATGTATATGCAATATTTTATTTGTATTTTTCTCTTTTTTTGTTGGTTTTGTTCGTCTTGTCGGCATGTTCTGTGGAAACTTTAGATATGCATATACATTTTGCCCATAAAATTAATAATCTCATCTTTCATTCTGTTCATTATTTCGCCTATATACCAAACTGAATTGAAACCCTTCAGATGCGGCTTCATGTATGGCGAGCTGACAGACAAAGAGACGGTGGGACGGCTGGAGTATACACTGGAAAATCAGCAACAGGATCAATTTGAAATTCTCCTTTACAAAAAGAATAGTGAGTATCCAATTTCAATTTGAATTTCAGCTTTAACCTCAACAGCCTGCAATTAGTAGTAAGCTAGGTCCCCTATCAGAGCTATCAGATGCTAGAGCACTTATCAAACGATTCGCAAACAATCAATCTTAATCGAATTAACACCAATCGAGTATCAATTTACAGATTTGCAATGTGGCTGCGCCCTATCGCAGTTTGGCAAGGCACAAACTCAAGGTATTACAATTGACCCCGCCCCAAAAAAAAAAGTAGCCCCCGGCTATGGCATCAATTTTACTTTTTTGGCACAGTGTTTCTTTCCTGTTGCATGTGGCAAGATGTAAAAAAAAAAAAGAACTCAAGATATATAAAAATAGAAACAAATGGAAATGGAAATGAAAAAGGCCATTAAATAATAATAAATCAATAGCCAGCTTATACGTATTATTATTCTAAACACGAGGGCTAGTCGATGAGAAACATTTTTCACTTGAATTCAATTACAAGTTGGGGTAAATTTTTAGTAGAGAATGTCATTATTTACCTTACTGCCGACCCTCGTTTGGGTCTCAGTCTCAGCATCAAGTTGAAAGTTCTTTGGAATAAATTTTAAATCCTTTCATTTCCTTTTTGATCCTATGCAAACACAGACACACACGCACACACCTACACGGACTGTGATAAATATTCAAATGAAATAAATAACTAACCAAAAAGAATGAAGGGAATCAAAAATAAATTCCCAAGACTAACCTTTTAAATTTGTTTGCTTTTCGACAATGTGTGTGCAGCTTATAAATCTGTAATTTATAGAGTTTCAAGAGTTTCTCGACAAACTCTTCTTTCAATTTCGATATGAAATCTAAAAAAATTTCCTAAATTTAGCAAAACCTTTGGGCAAACAAAGTTGTAAACTATTCTCGATTATAAACACATTTGTACGCTTTTTCAATCAAGAGCCATCGACAAAAGTGAGCAATTTCTTTTTCATCAATCTGTTGATTCAATGACCCATTGAAATGTTGCCAAAAAATGAAAAAACAGAGATGAAAACTGTTTGCCAATTGAAAAACAAAAGGAGGCAGGCACATTTACATTTTGTTTTTCTAGAATAACAAATAAACCAACTAAAATTTGAGCTCGATGAATACAGTGAGTACAACTCTTCTTGGTAAACCAATTCAAGTTGCAAGTAAGCACAACAAAAACAAAAAGGAAAAAGGAGACATAAAAAAACATGAGAGGAAAAATATCACCTTTCCATCATTTTAGGTTTTTCATTTGATTACTTTGTCCTCAACTCACACACACACACACACAAAAAAAAAGGAAAATGGAACGTTGTGTGTGTGTGTGTGTTTGGTGAAATCGCCGATAGGCAATCAATTGGTTTGCCAAGAAGGTTATGATGAACGACAGCAAAAAAGAAAAAAAAACACAAAGAAAGGACGCAAAAGAAAAAAAACAAGAAAAGGAAGAGGAAAAACGAATACTGAGCAAATTGAATATGCTGACAGGTGTCTCTGGTGGCCATTTGGACTGGACTTGGTGGACTGGTGCTTTCTGTTCGTTTGTCTGTCGCTCTGTCTGTGGGTTTCGTGTAACAGCTGGCAAATTTTGGATGTTACTATTTTTGGCCTTGGTCCAACAACATTTGAGCTCTCAATTAGCGTGTTTTTTCTGTTAGAGCTCGCTGAGGGGGTGGTGGAAGGGGCGGGCGGCGAAACATGAAACAATCGGAAACGGAAATGTGGAATATTTGCGCATTAAATTAGAGAGTAATTATAATCATCTTGATATGCAATTAGTGTTGATTTTGATTGCATTGCCGCACATTGAAGGCATTACAGGATGTGGATGTGTGTTTTGCAATCTGGCAGTCAGATACACCCACACACACACACACACACACACACACACACACACACACACACACACACATGAACGAACAATTTTTGCTCAATTGTATTGTTTGAATCAGCAACCAGCACGTTTTCCATATCAATAATAGTTCGTTGCAATATCTATTTGTGTGTGCGTCTATGTGTGTGTGTGTGTGTGTGTTCTGACCTGATTTTAGCTTTTTTTTTCTCTTAATACCCTTGTAACAATGGGATATACTATGTACATACTAGAATAAACTAGTTTTTGACTTAATAAAAATGACATTAATCAACTTACCAAATTAAAGATCACGTAAGATCATCCAAATTGAGTTTTCTGATCTGAAATAAAACATAATTATTAGTACAAATCGAACTGAACTACTAAAACATCTAAAACAAATATAAAAGAAGGTTATACAAAATGATCGGCATGATCGATTTTAGTCTGTTGGTTCACCCATTGAATCACTTTGTTTGAGTCTTGTAAATTTCTTTTTGACATTTGTTTTTAGAAACCCCGCTATGGCTTCTATTGCAAGTGGCGCCCATACGCAACGAAAGGGATTTGGTTGTGTTATTTCTGTTGACATTTCGAGATATAACGGCCTTGAAGCAGCCCATCGACAGCGAGGATACGAAAGGTGGTGAGTTCAAAACATACAAAAAAAAAATCAATCTTCTGAATTCTGCAATCTCTCTTAATGTCTCAATGTGTACACCACTACATGTACATACACATATACGCATAACTATGTATATACAAATGTGTACCTATATATCGTGATGCATCCTCAAAATTGAATGGAAAATATCTACTATGAATTTGTTTTGGCCAAAAACACACAAAACACTACAATACAACACAACACTTACAGCTGCAGCTAAAAAGTCATTTCCCAACACTATATTTATCTATCTATCTAACTCCCTCACTCCCTACCTCTACCCTATCTATCTCCTCTTATTACTAATTATCTATGATCACTAGGTTGGGGACCCAAAAGACACCAATATTTTTGAAATTTGAGTCGAACTCCTTTTCCTTTTAAAGTAAATTATATGATTGAGCACACGGCGTATACGTTATCATTGGCTAATAAGTCGATTGCCCAAAAAGCATGAGTTTCCATCAAATTATTCAATACGCCTTGTTTTTAAAATCGTGAGAAGAAGGATGTATATTTGAGTCCTGAGATCGTTTTTAAATCATTGTCAAAAGTTAATTAAATAATTTTCAAATTATGCTTCGTGTTTTAAACAAAAGTTTCTTTAACTGGTTCATTTAAAATGAAGAAGATGGCAAATTAACTGAAAATTCTGTATACATCCAACACAGTGAAATTGTTTGTTGTTTTGGGTCCCAACCTAATGAATATCTAGATATGTATACACAAATCTCTATATCTCTATATATATTTCTTTATACAATTGCACAAATTTGATCACACTTTTACTTTCTATCTATCTCTCTTTCTATGTCTATTCCTCCCACACTTACACAAACGCACACGCATAATATACTACGCATACATTAAAACATAATAAACAATCTGATTACTCGTTTGTATATATACATACATACATACATACATTACAATATTTATATATATATATATAAATACACATAACAAAAACTATAAATGATTCTAACTTACTATTATTATGTCTGTAATCTCTTTCTCCATATTCTTATGCTCTCCTTTTGTTTGCTGTCGGTTATTTGTTTTTCTTTCTTTTTTTTTTTTGTATTTTGATGCTTCTTCTTGTTTTCTATTCTTGATGTTGTCTGTGTGTATTTGTCCTTATCGTAGCGGTTAATCTATTCCTTCCAGTTTTAGGTCTCTCGAAATTTGCAAAATTGGCCCGTTCTGTGACGCGAAGTCGTCAATTCAGTGCACATTTGCCAACACTGAAGGATCCCACAAAGCAGTCCAATTTGGCGCATGTAAGTGTCATCGATATGTCACTTTGTCTCTCTCTCTCTCCACATCTCTCCCTCTCTCTCTCTAGATGATGTCCTTAAGTGCGGATATTATGCCACAGTATAGACAAGAAGCGCCAAAAACACCGCCACACATACTCTTGCATTATTGTGCATTTAAAGCAATTTGGGACTGGGTGATCTTGTGTTTAACATTTTATACAGCCATCATGGTAAGTTTTCGATCCACTACAAGACCCTAAATTAGTTATTCGGGAAGTCATTTTAATCTTAATTAATTGCTGACAGATTTCTTAAAACAAAAGTTATCATGTTGGCAGAAATCATTTAAGCGTTTCTCAAAATACGCTTTAATCGTTCATCACCCACATGATGAACATATGTTTTTTTTTTTTTTGTGGAACGAACAAAAATCTAGGAATACAGGACAGAATACTGTAACGATCCTTTTCGTCCTTCGGGATATTTACAATTATCTCTTGGGCTAGGTTCGGCACAACAAAATTTATTTTGTGCCCCGGTGAAATTAGAACAGGTTTGTTTATTGATTTGTCTTGGTGGTATGTTTATTTACGATTGTTTATGGGCTTGGTTGGATATGACAAGTTTCCTTTAGAGGAGTCCCGACCTCTTTCCTGGTGTTTCGGTAACAGGATATATCCTTGTACCTTCCAATATGCTGGGAATTGTCCTGGAGCAGTTTGACCTTACTCGATTCTTGCATAAACACGGTGTCTTAGTCCTATTCCAAGGACTTGCTGGTTACAGGATAATTTGAGAGGTTACTCGTAAGGCCGTCTCAAATTATTCTGACTTTTCTTGATCCTTTCACTTGTTTGTTTCACTAGTCTGAGCTTTTAAGGTTACTCGTAAGGCCTTAAAAACTCCCTTGATTGATCATGACTTGTAGACTTGAGTCAATTAGTTCCACGTCTAAACTAAGACTGCCTTCTAAACTAAGACTCCCGGCCCTGTCGAGCGTGGTCCCTTAAATATATCCCGAGATGCCCATAGGGCGCTGGCTGCGGCGTCGTGCTGTTGGCAGCGGCGTTGGGATCGTGTCAGAAGTGGGTCGCCTCTTCCGGCGAATTCTGCTTACGGGCAATATTCAAAGAATGGCTAGGCTAAAAAGTGCGGCGTTGGGATCGTGTCAGAAGTGGGTCGCCTCTTCCGGCGAATTCTGCTTACCGGCAATATTCAAAGAATGGCTATGCTAAAAAGTGCTATGGGTCGCGATGCACGCGTGCTGTGTGCACTCGTTTAATTTCCCCTGCAATGCACTTTCATACGTATATCGTATCTATCAGATAGAGGGCTTCCCCCATCATTCATCCCTCCCCCTTCGGTTCGTATATTCCCCTAGGCAATCCACAAACCATTATCGTTTCATATAATGCATGCATGCCCCCCCCACGCATCTTCCCGCTTGCATGAAATTGCCAGCGGTCGCATGTGGTTCGATCGGTCATGTTTGATCGTAAATCATGGGATCGAGCCATGTTGGACTTGGTTGCCCATCGCATCTGTGTGCATATCGGCTTCTTGCATTATGCTACCCACGCATCTTCCCGCTTGTACGAAATCACCGGCGGTTGTTCGACTGGCCACGTTTGATCGTATGCCACTTATATTGAATCGGTTCGATCCATCAGCAGCGGGTTCGTTCGTATATCGTACGTTTGGTTTGTGTCTCGGCTGTATCTTGTATCTGGTGCATCCTTTGCATCGCTTGATTTTGTTGTTGCTGGCTTGTTGTGTGGGATATTATAGTTAATTATAATGTTCCTCACACTCCCCCCCTTCTTCGGGAGTGATTTGCCCTCCCCTGTTCCTTGTACCTTGTGTTTGTTTTCTGTATGTGTATTTCTTTCTCGCTGCCATGTCATCAGAGTCGTCCTTACTCATTGTTCATCTAGTTTCTTGCCATCTGTTTGTTCACATATTTGTTGTTTCATCTGGCTGATATGTGCTTGCCTGGTTTTTCCTGTTTCTTTGTGCCGTAATTTACATATAACTGGAGACTAATTGGCCTTTATATAGGCAGCTCCCACGGCCTCAGGGATATATTAGTGTAGTACCGCTATACAGCTGGCCAGTTTCCATCGGCCCTCTGCTTTCACCCACGCATCCACTTGTTGCTATCCGTGGTGAAAGTCCCGTAAATCCTTGGCGCATATGTCCACTTTCTCTGTGGCTGCGCGCTCATTTATTCCTTGTCCTTGTCTTTCTTGCTTGTACACCTTGGCTTGCATCACTTTTTCATGTTGGCGTCGCCTTCCCATTGGCCGCCACACGTATCCCGTTTACTTTTCGCTGCTTTCCCTTTTCTGGCGGCGCTGCCGTCGCCCGTCGCTCCCCTCAATCCGCTTGTCATACCCATACTTCGCTCGTTCTACTCGTTTCTGTTTGTTTGCGATTTTCCCCTTGATCAGCCAATTTGTTGAAGAAACCTCTTGGCAGGAAGTATTTCTTGAAGCCCTCAACGAACTCCTTCCACGATCGCCACTGCTTATTGTTTGCGACGTAACACCTGTGTGCTTTGTCTTTCAGTAGTTCTGGCATTGCTCTTGGGATCATGTCCAGCTCGATGTCATACATGTCTGCTAACCACTCGATTTGTTCTATAAACTCTAGCAGTCTGGAATTGCCATCGAATCTGACAGTCCACTCCCTCTTTGTGTCGGTGCTGTCTAATACTCCTTCGCTTCCCCATCTTGGTGGTGCAAATGGAGGAATCGCTAGCGTAGCGATATTTATTTTTTTGAACTCCTCGGTTTCCTTGTTCTCACCATTCTCGCCTGACTGTGCTGCGCTTATTTCTGGTTTTTGTTTGGTCATTTTTGTGAACTTGAGTTCTAATCTTCTTATCTCCTCTCTCCACTCTGGATCAGACTCTTTGTTGTCTATCCATTCGCCGAATTGTTTTCTCATCTCCTCTACCGTGCCGTTCATGTTGACTCCGATCCATTGGCCTGTTTGTAGCAGATCCTCCTTCTTCATGTGGTACATCCATCCTTTCTTCATGTGGTACCTCCATCCTTTCCCCATTTTGATGTTTTCTTTTCAATTTTTAAACTTTTGTCTTGTTTAAAATTTCACCAGTATAGCACGTTGGGCGCCAGTTGTAACGATCCTTTTCGTCCTTCGGGATATTTACAATTATCTCTTGGGCTAGGTTCGGCACAACAAAATTTATTTTGTGCCCCGGTGAAATTAGAACAGGTTTGTTTATTGATTTGTCTTGGTGGTATGTTTATTTACGATTGTTTATGGGCTTGGTTGGATATGACAAGTTTCCTTTAGAGGAGTCCCGACCTCTTTCCTGGTGTTTCGGTAACATGATATATCCTTGTACCTTCCAATATGCTGGGAATTGTCCTGGAGCAGTTTGACCTTACTCGATTCTTGCATAAACACGGTGTCTTAGTCCTATTCCAAGGACTTGCTGGTTACAGGATAATTTGAGAGGTTACTCGTAAGGCCGTCTCAAATTATTCTGACTTTTCTTGATCCTTTCACTTGTTTGTTTCACTAGTCTGAGCTTTTAAGGTTACTCGTAAGGCCTTAAAAACTCCCTTGATTGATCATGACTTGTAGACTTGAGTCAATTAGTTCCACGTCTAAACTAAGACTGCCTTCTAAACTAAGACTCCCGGCCCTGTCGAGCGTGGTCCCTTAAATATATCCCGAGATGCCCATAGGGCGCTGGCTGCGGCGTCGTGCTGTTGGCAGCGGCGTTGGGATCGTGTCAGAAGTGGGTCGCCTCTTCCGGCGAATTCTGCTTACGGGCAATATTCAAAGAATGGCTAGGCTAAAAAGTGCGGCGTTGGGATCGTGTCAGAAGTGGGTCGCCTCTTCCGGCGAATTCTGCTTACCGGCAATATTCAAAGAATGGCTATGCTAAAAAGTGCTATGGGTCGCGATGCACGCGTGCTGTGTGCACTCGTTTAATTTCCCCTGCAATGCACTTTCATACGTATATCGTATCTATCAGATAGAGGGCTTCCCCCATCATTCATCCCTCCCCCTTCGGTTCGTATATTCCCCTAGGCAATCCACAAACCATTATCGTTTCATATAATGCATGCATGCCCCCCCCACGCATCTTCCCGCTTGCATGAAATTGCCAGCGGTCGCATGTGGTTCGATCGGTCATGTTTGATCGTAAATCATGGGATCGAGCCATGTTGGACTTGGTTGCCCATCGCATCTGTGTGCATATCGGCTTCTTGCATTATGCTACCCACGCATCTTCCCGCTTGTACGAAATCACCGGCGGTTGTTCGACTGGCCACGTTTGATCGTATGCCACTTATATTGAATCGGTTCGATCCATCAGCAGCGGGTTCGTTCGTATATCGTACGTTTGGTTTGTGTCTCGGCTGTATCTTGTATCTGGTGCATCCTTTGCATCGCTTGATTTTGTTGTTGCTGGCTTGTTGTGTGGGATATTATAGTTAATTATAATGTTCCTCACAATACATATGTAAGCGTGTGTGTGTGTGTGTGTGTGTGTGATGAATGCGGGCCAACTTAACGCCCACCTACTTAAGGCCCGACCCAAAGACCCAAAATATATGTGCCGCAAAACCACAGGCGATGCCTTTTCATACCACGTTCTAGGCCTTCTTCTTCTTCTACTTCTTGTCGTCGTCGTCGTCGTCGTCGTCATCCTTGTCGTCCTCGTCGCTTTGCTCTACTCAAATTGTGCCTATTTCCGTCAACAAGATGTTAACATTTTCGCTTAAATTGCGCTCAACTCAGGCACACACACACACACACTCACACACATGGCGAACGACTTTAGTGTATGGTGGGTAAAAGTATCACAAAATGGTTGGTCTAGGGAAGGGGTTTGGGCGGTGAAGACAACGGATGAAACTTGCATTAGTTGGCAGTTTGTTATTTAGTTATCATGTTGCATAGTTTTCCCATTGTTTAATGCAATTTTGCAGTAATTGTTGTTTGTTTTGTTTGTATCCCCGGTATATGATAAACAAACCAAAAACTTTATTGCAAATTTCAAAACCATAAGCACAATTTTCGGCCCAGATCATCAAAATAGGAAAAGTTTATATCGTGACATAGCAAACAAGCAACACATCGTGACTTTGAACCATAAGAACATAAATATTTATTTTTAAACTGAAATTTAGGCGAGAAATTGAAGATGTTGCAATAATAACATACTGAAAAGGCTTAAATATATATTTCAGTGTCAAAATAGCATGAACAGTAATTAGACTTCGTATTGAAAATATTTATAACATCAATTGTTATTAGACATGAAGGACAAATGAAATGGCATTTCAATTTAATAGTCGTAGTGAGGACTAAAAGTCCAATTATAATAAATAAATGACATTCTCGAACAATCGATGCGTCGCTAGGAAATAAGCTTAGTATAGCATACTTATGGGGGATTTATTTTTGCACTAGAGATCTAGTAATTGGCACTCGATTCGATTCGATTTAAGTTCAAGCAAGGTAACTACAGTTTTAAAGGCATTGGCGCAAGCAACAACCATGCTCAACCATGTCAAATGTAATAAGCTCAAGCGCTTTAAGGTCGGATATGAGATGCACTTAAAGGTACTTTTACCCTTTCCCATGAATGAAAGCACAAGCATTGTATAAGTCAAGAAATCAGATAATGGTTATGCGGTTAAAGTACACACACACACACGCAGTCCACACACATACATACATACATCTCCATTTGCATGGCCAAGTGCCTGCTCAAACCCTTGGTGTCTGTTTTATGTGCTCACTTAAATTAATATGCTCGAAGAGACAGGAGCATAAGTAGCAGTAACAGCAGCAGCACAAGAATCCTGGTCATACATATACATACATATGTACGTATGTGGGCAAGAAGAATGTTACTGCCACTTAAAGATAACACACACAATGAGTTGAAAGGTGAAAGGTGGACTGGGAGTACATGGACAACTGTTGCTGTCAAGCAACAACTGTAGCTAAGCCGCTTAGAACTGACTAAAAACAAAAATCTGATAACTCGGACACTTAATTGTGGCGTTTCTGTCTCCTTCTCTCTCTCTCTCTCTCTCTCCCTGTCTTTTTTGCAGGTGCCATACAATGTAGCGTTTAAAAATAAAACCTCAGAGGATGTTTCCTTACTTGTGGTGGATTCCATAGTCGATGTTATATTCTTTATAGATATTGGTAAGAAACTCGCTCTCTTTATCCATACATACATATATTTATATATTTTCGATTTTACGTATATGTAGTTTTAAATTTCCACACAACTTTCGTGGGACCGGGCGGCGAGGTGGTCAGTGATCCAAAAGTCATACGTATGAACTATTTGAAATCATGGTTCATCATCGATCTGTTAAGTTGCCTGCCCTACGATGTCTTCAATGCATTTGATCGTGATGAAGATGGCATCGGTTCGTTATTCAGTGCATTGAAAGTGGTTCGTCTGTTGCGTCTGGGACGTGTGGTACGCAAATTGGATCGATATCTGGAATATGGAGCAGCAATGCTTATACTATTGCTATGCTTCTATATGCTGGTGGCCCATTGGTTGGCCTGCATTTGGTACTCAATAGGACGCAGTGATGCCGATAATGGCGTAAGTCCAAACGCATTTGATTGACTTTTAGAGAGAGCTGCAAGTCGAACAATATTTATTACAGATCCAATATAGTTGGCTTTGGAAACTTGCCAATGTTACACAATCGCCATATTCATATATTTGGAGTAATGACACGGGACCGGAACTAGTGAATGGACCATCCCGTAAGAGCATGTATGTGACAGCCTTATATTTCACAATGACTTGCATGACATCGGTATGTGTTTTGTTTGTATAGGTGATATATATATACATACAAATATGATTTATGTAGATTATGTTTACATATTTTTCCGAGTCTATTGATTACTTTTCTCTTCCACACACAGGTGGGCTTTGGCAATGTCGCCGCGGAGACAGACAACGAGAAGGTGTTCACCATCTGCATGATGATCATTGCAGGTGCTGTGTCCAAACACGTTCCGTTGCCGTTGTCAGAATGTTTTTTCAAAACAAATGCATCCCGCACAACAGCGCGCGCCTTCCCCTCCCCCCAAAAACTACCTGCTCCTCCCCTTTTCCCCACCCATCCAGTCCTGTAATCCTTTAATCCCTCCAATATGCTGCTTTTTGTCGTTACCATAGCAATGACAATTTGTGCTTACTACAGAATAACTCTTAGCGTCGCTAGAACTAATAACTGCTGCAGTTGGTTTAGCCTCATTATGCACCTGCCTTCTACTAGTTAACTCAACCCACCCCCACCCCTTCCTAAAGAAAAAAAATGATTGATTGCCCACAGACAACAGAACTTTAAAAATCTTCTTTTCACTTTATTTTCCCCTCCAAAAAAAAAAAAAACCAAAAAAAACTCTTCTTCGCCATAGTTGCACAATTCGTGGCCATGTGTGAGTTTTGTCTTTCCCTGTTGTTTGTGTATGTGTGTATTAGTGTCGCATTTCAGACAAAATACATACAACTTCGAAATCAATACAAAAAATTATATGTAGCATAGTTATTGGGGCACAGGAATTGAGGTGACTCTACTCCTTTTTTTAAGCATTGAAAAAGGAAACTTATAATTTCTAATGAGCCACCTCAAATCCTTAAGCCTTTTGATCATAGATCAAAAACTATGTCTATCATCTCCTGATTCACTTTTAGTTAACATATTTTTTTGTGCTAATTCGCTCGTCCAATTTGTTGCATTTATTAATGTTCTAGCAGCGCATTTGCGCGACTTCAACTTTAAATCACACACACTCACACACACACACATATAAAAACACTTACATTAAGACATACATACATGCAATATGTATGTGTGTGCAAACATTATAATCCTTGAAAATATAACTCTATTATATTCCTTCCATAAAAAAAAATATATATATATACAGCTTTACTCTATGCCACAATTTTTGGTCATGTGACGACGATCATACAGCAAATGACCTCGGCCACAGCCAAATATCATGATATGCTCAATAATGTGAGGGAATTTATGAAATTACACGAAGTACCCAAGGCCTTGAGTGAGCGTGTTATGGACTATGTTGTATCCACTTGGGCCATGACCAAAGGTCTTGATACCGAAAAGGTGAGTAACGAATTCTCCACACTCTCTCTCTCTATATATACTACCATGGCCGTCTAGATGAAAGAAAACAAACAATGGAACTCTGATCGTGTTCTTCGTCCGTGTCTACAGTGAACTAAGGTCTTAAGCAAAGGCTAAATGTTTCATTTGAGTGTTTTTACTAACTATGTGTGTGCGTTTTTTCTTTTGTGTACATATAACATTTTTTTGTCTGTAGTAACTTTATATAGTCGCAGCTGAGCTTGTTGCTAATTGTTTATTATTTTTGCCAATGAGCCATGAAGATTGCTTGGTAAGTACTTGGCTGGATTGTAATTGTTATGCTAATTGATGACAAATATGAATGAAAAGGTAAAGAAGAAAAAACTGTTTATGCCAGCCAAAGACTTATCAAACAGAATTATTGCTGCAGCTTTTAATCAGTCCGTTTCATCATTCGTTCAATTAAATTTCCATATAAGCAATTCTTTCAAATTACTTCTAAATATGTGTTTTTTTTTTTCAAAAGTGTGTAAATATATGTACCATACCATATAAATATATGTGTATAAATAGAAAATTAGAGCACATCGACTATCACTATCTCTAATACACTAAAAACACAGATACTTAAAACACTCGTTACTCGTTACTCGCTACTCGCCACTCGCCACTTGCATTGCACATAACACGTTACTCGCTCTCGCTCTATTTCTCTATCTCTCTCTCTTACACAATACACTCAAATACGAACACAAGAAATCTGACAAACTTTGCTTTTGTCGCTGCTGTTTTGCGCTTTCTTTCCTTTAATTAATGTTTTTTTTTTCCTACTATTACTACTATTGTTATTATTGTTGTTGCTTTCCTCAGACTCAAAGCTAAAAATCAAACAAGCAAACAAACAAAAAAAAAACAAAAAACTTTTGCCACTTTGGCGCTCCAAAAATTTTAGAAAAATTCATTGTTACAATTTTTAATGCTTGTTATGTTGTAAGATCTGAATAAAAATATACCCGACTCAAGCCGAAGTCCGAGAGAGAGGTAAGCTGTGTGTTTTCTTCCATATGTACTCCAGATCGCATCGCATCGTAACTCTTTTATAACTCGAATAACTCTTAAACCATCATCTCTATGTTCTCTCTATGTTCTTTTTCCGCGCGTGCGAGCAAAATCCGTGCCAAAACGAAAAGCGTCCGTCAAATCCATGCCTTTAGATGAACTTGAACCAAACCACAATGCGACGTCTCCCCATTCGATTGGCGGGGACGTTCGATTTCAAGTGTTTGGTTTAAATAACGCAACATGAACAGACTTTTTGTTCAGCAATGAAACGCAAATGAAAATGCAAAAATTTGAAAAGCAAAAACACAAAGAAAAATCAAAAAGAATAAACTGACCTTTATACCTATTTCGTTGACTGTAGTTTGTGCCGCAATTCGTTGTAACAAAAATCGAAAGAAAAAAAAAACAAATATATTCCCAACAAAAGTTTTCTTATTTCCAAAAATTCAAGAAATTCGCCCTAAAAATGTTTTTTTTTTTTTTGCTATGTTCATAAAATGCATAAAAATGCAATTTAGATAGATCTGAAAAGGTAAAATTGCTTTTTTATCAATCAATCGTTGATCTGAGTACATTATAAATGATATAATTTCTGTTCAATTAAATGTAATATTCAAGGATCAAGATCCTATCCCATATACATATATGTTTAGGGCGAATTTTAAAAAGTTTTTAGGAAATTACGGGCAATTTTCATGTTTCTTCCATCGTAGTACTCAATTTGAATTCAGGCAGTATGCGAATTTACACAAAATAGAATACACACATACAAACACAAACACAGAGTGCCGAGGTAGACAGATGTAACAAGTCTAAAAAAAACCCCCCACATGGCCAAATGTACACCCACACACTCACAACCCTTTCACAAAATATATACACACACACAGAGACAGACAGACAGACAGACAAAGAGAGACACAGCCCCTGTTCAATGTTGTATGTGTATTAGTGTATGCGTGCGTGCGTGTGTGTGTGTGTGTGTGTGAAACTATAGATTAGATGATCCGCACAATCGAAAAACAATTAGAAATGTGTGCGTGTGTATTGTCTCATAGGTTGTGAAAGCAAAAAGTACTCGTTACTTTTTATTCGATACTCGCCACACTCAACATTTTACTCGCCAGAGCACACAACTCGCCAACCAACAAAACAAAAGAAATCAAACGAAAAAACGCCCAACTCAATTCACAATTCGCAGGTACTAAACTATTGTCCGAAAGATATGAAGGCTGACATATGTGTTCATCTAAATCGCAAAGTATTTAACGAGCATCCAGCATTTCGTCTGGCCTCGGATGGTTGTCTCCGCGCCTTAGCCATGCACTTTATGATGTCGCACTCGGCGCCGGGCGATTTGCTCTATCATACGGGCGAGAGTATCGATAGCCTCTGCTTTATTGTGACAGGCAGCCTGGAGGTTATACAGGATGATGAAGTTGTGGCAATATTGGGTAAGTTGTGATGCATCATTGATGCAGCTTGCATTCCTGTGGGGTTGGGCAACGTTTTTTTTGTTTTTGTTTCTCTGTTTTGTTTGTTCTACTTGATCCATAGGCAAAGGCGACGTCTTCGGCGATCAATTCTGGAAGGACTCGGCCGTTGGCCAGAGTGCCGCAAATGTGCGTGCGCTGACCTATTGTGATTTGCATGCCATCAAACGTGATAAATTGCTCGAAGTCCTCGATTTCTATTCGGCATTCGCGAATAGTTTTGCACGCAATCTGGTGCTCACCTATAATCTCAGACATCGACTGATTTTTCGCAAGGTGGCTGATGTGAAGCGCGAAAAAGAATTGGCCGAAAGGCGTAAGAACGAGCCGCAATTGCCCCAGAATCAGGATCACTTAGTGCGTAAAATATTTTCCAAGTTCCGGCGGACACCTCAGGTTCAGGCTGGTAGCAAAGAGCTCGTCGGTTCCGGACAAAGTGATGTTGAGAAGGGCGACGGCGAAGTGGAGCGCACCAAGGTGAGTTCGCCTTCATTGAATGAATGAACGAATGAAACTACATTGATCAATCCATTCATAAGAGAAGCAATAATATATTTATATTTCTCATTTCAATGTGTGCTATGAGTTTTTTGTTGTTTTTTTTTTGTTAATGTTTGTCTATTCTATGTTTGTACTTTCATAGAAATTACGTATACGCCATCTCGCCCCACTTAAATGCAGCGAGAGTTCATTTCGATCATTTTGTGTGTGCGTGTGTGTGTTCGCCTAGTTTCCGCTTATGTTATATCTTCACCATGCTGCCAAAACACTCATTCGTATAATCAAAGTTTACATTTCGTTAACTAACATTCTTAAAGCCTTTAAAGCATTATTCGTGATACTTACTAATCCACCCTCCACAGCCAAGAGCCACAGGTTTGTTGTCCCTTTCTTGTGAATTTGGGACTCGAAAGCTGCTGGCACCAAACCAAAGAGACGTTCAATAGTCATTCCAAAATAAATATATACTACACAAAACAAAAACTACAATTAATATCAAGTGACTTATGCTCGTTGTGTGTGTCTATTTTTCTTTATCTTTCAACATGCTTACGCTGTAAACCGTTAAACGTCATCTTACATACATATACATATATATTTTTCCAATAACAATAATCCACAAACAACCAAACAAACACAAACCGTTAACGCTCCCGAAAATCTACTCGCTCATATTCACTCAATCATTCTGACTAAAACACACCACACTTTACCACACTTTACCACACTTCACCACGCTACTCGTTGTTCTCGTCTTTTTTTTTTTTGTAATTCGTAACTGTTTCTGTTAACCATTTTGTGTTTTGTGTCAATTTGGCTTGAAAATTGAAAACCCAAAAACCTAAAATCCTAAAAAAAACCAAAATAAATTGAAATTACTAACGAAAAATCATGTATTATTTCCCTCCAATACACACAAACACACACACACATAAATAAACCAAAATTACAAATGCCGATATCCTTGCCTTGCCCCATTCCCTTTCTTCTATTTGCTCGCTCCTAATTCCCAACCTAATTCCTCCTACTCCAAAAAAAAAAACACGACACTTTCTGTTCTTTCTCTCCCACTCTCTCTCTCTCTCTTTATCTCTCTCTCTCTCTCTCTTACTCTCTGTTTCTCCCCAATTTGATCTGTCAAAAAATGCTCGTTTATCAAACCAAAATATATACTTACAATATATATATATATATCCAAACAACCTATCCAAGAAGCTACCTGCCAAACTAACATTAACTGAGGACTCACGCATCCTAACAACCGCCGCTGTACCCTCACCATCGCCATCACCCTCGCCCTCATCGGGTCCACCATCTGCACGTAGTACCCGTGCCAGTAAATGGGGACGCCTTCTGGGCAGTTCAAGTGTCGATTCAGCTAGCGATACTAGCGCCAAGGTAGCCGTCTCGAGAAGTTTGAGCGCCCGCGAAAGTCTGCGTGAGAGCACTGCCCAAGTGAGGCAGAGTAGTACTTCGAGTAGCAATGGTGGACAAGGCAATAAAGTAATTACCGTTAACCAAACAATAACAAAACATAAACAAAAACAAAAACAAAAACAAGAAACTAATACAGTTAACAAAACAAATTAACTTAATTTTTGCAAAAGAAAACAAACAAGAAAAACTAAAATTGTTTTTGATTAAATATTGATTGATTTTTCTCTTATACATTTTCTAATTCTCTCTCTTTCTCTAATTATTTACGTTTCATTTTTGTTCTTCTCGATTCTACTTCTAATTCTTGTCTCAATTGATTCTCATTTTCATGATTTTGTGTTTATGTTACGTTTCGATTTTCAAACGACTTTTGCGTTCATCTTTTAAACAAAAAAAAAAAATATTAACAAACTAAAAAAAAAAAGCATTTACAATTAAGCAAAGTAAGTTCTCGATCAGTTGATTTATTGCTATTATTCAGTTGGCTAGCTTTTTCACCATTTTTCACAATAATTACTTAAAGCTATCGATAACTTTTCGATAACTATTTATTCAATAGGACAACGGACAAGATAATGATTTTGTTAATGCAAATATCGATCATTAAATCAAGTGTTCCGAATGCAGAAAGAGAATCTGCTTATCTCTAAACTGACCCTTAATTTATCTGTCTAAACCAGTTGGGAATTACAACTGAATAAATTTATAAATTTTATCAAAATACTTATTAGTTCATTACAAAATCGTTGAAAATAAATCGTCATCTTGTCCGTAAAGTGTCCATTGCCATTTAGTTAGAGTTTAGTGCGCTAATTGCTGCTAATGCACCAAATTGTCACTACAACAACAGCAACAAATAATACACGAAAAATTATTATTGCCAATAACTAAAACAATTGATTGATAAACAATTTATTTCTATCTATATATACATATATACACGTTTTCTATATTTTTCATTTTGGTTATCGGAAAAAACCAAAACAAACAAAAAAAAAAAAAACTAAAACAAAACATTGCTTGCCTTGCTACTACAACAACAACAACAACGAATACAACTCAAATTTGATTTCGAATTGGACGGCCTGTACCCGATTGGAATTTTTTAAAACAAAAAACAAATGCAAAAAATCAAATGAAATGCACCACTGCTTGCACCACGTAACCAACTAACCAACCAACCAAATCCTCAATGAATGCTCAACAACCAACCAAAAACCACAACAACAACTACAACAACAAACAAAATCCAAATCAACAAATTTTCAAACACTTTTCTCACTTCTCTCCTATCTCCTGTACCTCCCCCCCAAAAAAAACAACAACAACATCAAACACATCTTTATCTCAATATATCTTTGTCACCTGCCTGCCTGTGCCTGTGCCTTGTGCCCTGTGCATTGTGCCTTGTGCCTTGTACCTGTACCTGTACCTGTACCTGTACCTGACCCGTATCCATCTGCCCTGCATCTGTTCCATTAAACGTCACCTTAAAGGTTTTCCCCAAGGCACCCAAAATGCAGGCTAGCCAAGCTACCCTAGCACGCCAGGATACCATCGATGAGGGCGGCGAGGTTGACTCCTCCCCGCCCAGTCGTGACAGTCGTGTGGTCATGGAGGGCGGAGGAACCAACACAACCAACGCAGTCACCATTGCCTCTGCCACAACTACGACCATTGCAACAAGCAGCGGCGTCGGCGCAGGAGGAGCCATTATACAGAGTTCAGGTGCTGATAGAAATTTGGCACTGGAACGAGAACGTCAAATTGAAATGGCCAGCTCGCGGGCCACCACATCGGACACGTATGACACGGGACTACGGGAAACGCCGCCTACACTGGCGCAGCGTGATCTAATTGCCACCGTGTTGGACATGAAGGTGGATGTCCGGCTGGAACTGCAGCGCATGCAGCAGCGTATTGGACGCATTGAGGATCTATTGGGGGAGCTGGTCAAACGACTGGGTCCACAGATGCAGGCGGCGGCGGCGGATAGTAGTGGTCAGACAACACCGGGTGATGAGATTTGCGCCGGTTGCGGTGCAGGAGGTGGCGGTGGCGGTGGCGGCACTCCGACAACACCAGCCACTGCAACGGCCACCACACCGGTGGACACTGTGATAACCATCTCATCGCCCACAACTGGTGGATCTTCTGCAACCGCAACGGGTGGAGCCGGAGCTGGCGCTGGCGCTGGCAGCGGTCTACTAAATCCAGGCGTCCAAGTGGTGGCGAGCGCGGGAGGCAACGGCCTGGGGCCACTGATGCTCAAGAAGCGACGCTCAAAGAGCAGGAAAGCACCGGCGCCTCCTAAGCAGCAACTCGCCATGGCGGCCACTGCGGCCACCACGACCACAACGGGTCCACTGACTCTGACGGGTGCCCTTGGATCTGGTACGACAACTGTGCAAGCGTCAGCGGCGACTGAAGCGTCATTGCACTTGCGTCTGCTCGAAGAGGATTTCACAGCGGCTCAGGCATCGTCTGCATCGGCATCGGCGTCAACAGCGGCAGCGACATCGCCGACAGGTGCCGTTTCACCTACTACAACGACAAACGTAGCGTTGCCCTTGATGCCGCACTCTGTTGGCACGCCCACAACAACTGGAGCGGGCAGTGCAGCAACAACACCAACATCTCCGATAGGCGGCGGCGGCGGCAACGGCGGCAGCAGCAGAACCAGCAGCAGCAGCACCAAACGGGAATTCCTCTAGCCAAAGATACTCGAGCGTCATCAGTCAATGGGGGATAACAGCAGCAGCAGCAACGTCGACTGAGCAGCAACGTCAAAGTGAACGGGATCTCCCAGTCTAGCAATAAGCTTAGTTAGTTCAATATACAAAAAGAAAAACAAAACTCTTTACACTCACTATCTCTCGCTTTCTCTCTTCTTCGGAATAGCATGCTCTTGTTGGCGCTCTTTTTTACTCGCTCTCCCCTTTCTAACTCTCTCTCTCTCTCTCTATCTCAATACTTCTCACTGTCTACATACATACATATACATATGCGTATGCTTACGCTAATTTTCGGTCTGCTTTTTAGTCGAGAGTATTTTCTCGGGTTTATTATTATTATTATTAGGGGCAACAAATAAAAAAAAAAGGGCAACAGGAATTTGCTTTACGAATTTGCTACACTAACTGCAAAATATAAAACTTTTTACGTACATACAAACAAACCAACAAAGAAAGAAACAAACAAACAAACATACAATGCATACATACGAAGAAAATGAAGAGAAAATCTAAATATAAATACTATAGTTATTATATAGTTATTACACATGCATACATACATACAAACATACATGCATAAGCATATGTAAATGAATAATTTTGTGATACATGCTAACCGAAACAAAAAGAAAGAAAACAAACTAAAGTAAACCCAAAAGCGAAGTTAAACAATGCCGGTGAATTGTACATACTAAATATACCTAAATATACATACATACACACAGAGATACACACATACATACTTGGTAATATAGGTAAAAGACATAATAGTAAAGTAAATACTAGTAAACATAATACACACATTCTCTTTTCTCCCTCCCAACTCCCGCCCCACCCACCACTCTGCATGGACTGTCTTCACACTTCACTCAGAATCGAAACAATATATATATATTCATTATTATGAATATAAAAGTTGAAACATAGCTTTAAAAGTATATTGAATAATGAGTGATATTTCAAAATCCATAAGTATCTTTTTCGCCTTTGGTTCTGTTTCATAAAATTGTAACTCATACGCCATGTTATCCGTGAACATGTGACTAATTTCTTTTCAATGAGTTTTGCACACATTTTTCATTTCCTTACTTAAAGGATATGTGAATACTTAAAGGTTGAAATTACAATTCATTATTCCAACTATTAAATTCAATTAAAAGTTAAGAATTCGTTTCGAATAAAACATTTCAAATTGATTCTTCCAAACCATGCAGATGCCCAATACATTGTGAATATTTCCTTCCCTCATCACTTTGCTCCCTCTCTTTCTCTCTTAATCTCTCTTTCCATCTCTCTCTCTCTCTCTCTCTCTTTCTATCTATCTCAACCATCGACCAAAAACCATCTCTAAAGCTAGAGACCATGTTGTAAGACTTAGGACTTAGTTAGGCTTGGCTATACCACAAAAAAGGAAAAATTACAAGCAAAAAAAAAACCAAAGAAAAAACTCAAAAGAAATACAAAAAAATTAAACAAACAAAATAAGAAAACTTAAAAAAAAAAAAGAAAACGCCGGGCCTAAGTGTCACTTATGATAACTATATAGAGATTAGGCCAATAGTTGCATATTCAAAAAGCAAAATCCCGTCCTAATGTTACGATTAAAAGCGGCTTGAGCACTTTTCACTCGCACTCGCAATTCCTTCAGGGGGAAAAAAGTACCCAAAACAAAAGATAAATGATCCTCAGAAACCCCAACAAAATAAAACAGAATATTATAAAACAAAAAAACCAAAAACACAAAATATTTTCGCAAAAGACGAATCGACAATCGACAAAACTTAATTAAAAACCAAAAACAATTTAGATATTCTGTATATAATAGTGTAAATAATTTTCATAAGAATTTAAGCATTCCAAAAATAATTGCTAGCCTACACACACACACACACACACACATTAACACACAGGTCAGTGGCGAATCGAGTTCATCAATTTGATGGGAGAAATTTGTTATTTTGAAGGAAAAATTGAACAGATTAAGAAAAGGTGAAATCTCAATTTTGGAGGAAAACTTTCCCTCGAGGATCCGCCAGTGATACATGAAATGGTTAATTCTTTGAGCCATCAATAGAGCTCCAAGTCTTTAGGAACCTTAAAATGATAGCCCAAACGACTCCACTTTGATGACAGAAAGTATTTTTAGCGTACTGACAAGGAAGAGATTCTCTTTCTCTGGGTTATTGTGAGTGATTATTGATGTCTCAAGGAAGGAACCAAAGAAACATACATACACACATACGTATATATTAGAGATATATATACATATATTTTGTGATAAACAAAAGAATGGAGAAAAACTAGTCATATTTGTTTACGCTAGCATTTGAGGCTTTCACTTGCATATATATATACCTATATATATAGTTTATATAGAGTGAAATCAGTTAAGAGATTTAACAACATGTACCTTAAGGATAATAGTGCTAACTCTACATATGTATATGAAAAAGGTACGGCGAGTTTGGCGATGATGATGATGATGATGATGATGACGATAATGATAATGGGATGCATTGCAAGGTTTCATTACGTTTAAGTCGCCCCGAGAAAGAAACTTAAAAACTAAACAAAGTATAACCAAAACAAATTTATGCCAATTAATTAGTTTTTTGCCCTTCACACCCCGGCCGCCTCCTCAACCCTTTTGCGCTCGTCACTTGAAACGTTGTAGTTTATGTTCCTTGTTATTTCAATTGATTTTCAGTAATATATATAACGATATCTAGAAACTAAATAAAAGTTTTTTAAATTGAATTGAATTACATACATAAATAGTGCATAGCCAGCCAGCCCCCGGCCCCCAGCCCCCCGCCTTCCGCTCAATTAGTCAAGTCTTCCCAAAAACCAAAATCAAAACCGTGCATACGTGTGTGCAGGAGGGGGGGCGGGGTCGTTAAAGTAGTATGAAAGTTACATAGTTTTAGTTGTCTGTTTGTTTCTTCTTATTTTTTTTACGTTTTTAGGTTTTTTTGGGAATGTTGTTAGAAAAAAAATTATTCGTGTTACAGGCATTCATTGTAGCCATTCAATCGAAAAGCAATTCAAGTGGTATTATAATTAACAAAAGCAAGAGAAAACAAAAAAAAACCTTAAACCTTTTTTAGAGTGAAGCAAGAAAATACACTTCATACACACACACACACACACACACACACACACTCGTAGTTGAAAGAAATCGAATAATAAAATTATAAAAATATAAATTGTTAAATATGTTTAAAGCATAAAGTTATGGTTAATATGCCAGCTCATTGTATATAGTTGTAGTTTTTTTTTCATGTTGTTTCTTTTCATAACTTTTTTTTGTTTGTGTTTTTTTTTTGGAATAGGACGTACATTTGTACATATGTATAAGCACCTAGAATGACTCAATAAATACAAATAATATGAGTAATGATATAAAGACTAGCATTAGCAATAAACTTATATATATAATTAGTATATATAGTTAAAGGAAATGTAAAATATGTATTTTGTTTTCTAAACGAATGAAATGAGAGTTAGCTTCAGCTATCAAAGAGTGCACAGGTTGAATGAAATTGTCTGAGAAATGAGTAAACGAAGTCCGATATTGAAAATGCCCAAAAAGAAGTTTTTCTATATAACGATCTCGATGTTATGCTGCATCAATCTCAAAAGGATTCCGTAACAAGGTTAATGAAACTAAAAATGGGGGTAGATATAAGATATCCTTACAGGAGAAAATTCAGCTCAGCGTTTTACTATAAAATTTCATTGTTTAGCTGTGTACTAACTAGGCTAATGCATACTTAGTTAACATGATTTAGCAAAAAAAAAAAAAAAGAAGGAAAAATCAAAATGAAAACAAAAATACAAAGAAAACTCGCTGAATGCTTCATTTGAATCTTCTACTTTGGGTTAGGTTATTTTTTCTCAGTTTTTTTTTTTTTTCTTTTTTTGGAATAACTCCTTAGAAACTAAACTGCATACACAAGCCTTAATAAATTTATGATAAGAAAAAGAAAATTGCAAACTAAAACATATATATACATACATATAGCAGAAACTAAAATTTAAAGGAAAAAACAAAAGGTGCAATTACAATTTTTAGAGCCAGTGCGTAAAATAAAAGTTAGTCAAAATTTATAATGAAAAATTTATATGCAACTCGAAATAACGAAACGAAACCGAAGATATTTACAGACTTATATACTCATGCACACCGACATACACTCACACACACACACCTACACAAACGCATACAAACATACATACATACGAGGAATTGTAAAGTCATACACACCCACACCCACACACACACACACGCCCACATACAAGCAAATATTTGTTTCATTCTTCATTATGATAAAAAAAAACCCCACACACACACACACACATTTTTGGAATGTATGGATATAGGCTAGGACTTACTTTCACTTAAGCCTTGGGATCAAAACTGAAACTTGTCTGAGAAACTTTTCCCTTGAAAAATGAAAGCAAAAACCAAAACCAAACAAAACAAAATACACAACTAAAAATGTTCAACAAAACAAAAATATTAATTAAATAAGAATCAAGTGAATTCAGTTCGAGCCTATGGCAAGCAAATTAAAACCAACAGCAACAACTGATTAAAGATTATGATACAAAAAATATTTAAAGGATAAAGCTTTTATACGCCTGACATTTTTTTTTTTCTAAAAAAAAAAAACAAAAATTAAATTACATACATACATATGTACATACAATGGATGGAAAATAAATGATAAGACGTCACTCAATTATTATAAATATATGTATGTATGTACGTATGTATACAAAAGAGAAAGAAAATTAATAAATTTAAATTTAAATTACAAATACACACATACAAATATGGAAAGCCTTATTAAAGCACTTGGTAAAAACACAAAAACAAACGCTTAAGTCTCCTCCCTCACACATTTTCCCACACACACACACACACACATAGACATACATAAATTGAGTGGTTCTTTAGTGAAATGCTCTTGCAGGATATATGTACATACATACATAATCAAATCAAAGATGTAGATATACATACATACATACAACTGCGTCCGATCGCTCTGGATAAATGTGAATGTGTATACATACATATATTTAGCTATAATTTACTGGAATGCTTCGAGGACCAACAAGAATCTCTATTGGAATCTAAATAAATAATATACTATTCATATTTCATATAATAACAAAATTCCAAGTTATTTCTGTACTCAAACGTACATACATTATACATACATTCCAATATATGTACATACATACACATGTGTATGTACATACATACATACATTATTAGAACTGCTAGTCCTTTTGGCCAAAGTCAACAAACAACAACTTAACAAATTTTGTAATTCTTAGTCTGAAAACTTACCCCATTTTAACACAATACTTCTTTTGGTATATTATATATTTAATATACTAATGCACAATTTAGTTTATTTATTAATTAGTGACAATTCGTGTTGACTTTGCGTTATTTCCAAAGAGAAGCATACAATATAACGGCGCTTTGTGAATGCAGAAAGCGAGAAGAACAGCTGGTGAGATCAAAAGACAATTTAGCAATGTTTATGGAATGTTTCAGTAATTTCTTACCTTCATCTCCATTCGAAAACATATTTAAATTTGATATTCCTAGAAATAAATTGCAATGATCTTTAAATGTTTCTACATAACTGCAGGAGCAAATATTTAACTTCGGTTCTCCGATGATGCTTTCGGTATCTTTTTAAAATGAAAAAAAACACAGAAAAATACCAAATACATTCCAACTAGGAATGAAGAAAAAGAACCAAGAAAAGAAAAATACTAAAACAAAAAATACTGAAATCAATGGGAAAAATGAGAAATTTACAAAAGAGAACACAAAATTTGTAATGTTGCAACATTTTTCCACCAATTTGAAAAATATACTAAACAAAAGAATATATTTAAAATTTCAATTTCTGTTTTCGAACATCAAAAAAAGAAAAAAAAGCTGCCTATTTATGTATTTACAAATTTAACAAAAACATAAAAAAAAAACCAAAAACAAACAAGACAAAAAAACAAGCATATTACAATTATATAGAGTTTTGTTAACATTGCGCCCAAAATAAAAAGAAAATAAAAACAACAAAAAAAAATCCCAAAATCAAATAAAACAAATCTTAGACTTGCTGAGCAAACATTTTAGAGATACAGACATACATACATATATATATTAATTATATTCTCGAACAGACCCAAAAGTGAAAAGTGAATTTTGAACACAACTGAACAAGAAACTATATATATATGTATACATATATATATATTAATATATTGTTTTACAATTTATTTGAGAATTTATTAATTCAACTGCTGTAATTAATGTGTATAGTAAAGTAAATATAACAAAACCCTAAAACAAACAAAAAAAACAAAAGCAACTTGGCAGAAACTCTAAAAATCAATTGTTAATAGCAAAAACTGAATCTGATACTCAGTTTAATGTTGATAAAAAACTGACAAACTGCTAGAAATTACTCGTATGTATGCAAAAACTAAAACCAACAACAACAAAATGAGCAAACATCTTTAATAAACAACAAATGAGAAAAAAAAAAGAAAAAAATTAAAAAGTAAAAAAAAGAAAAATAACTCAAAAACAAAAATTAAATACATAAATGTTTTTAAAAAAAGAAAAGATAATAATAATAATGCATTTGGAAAGCATGGTAATTATTTCTTCAACTTATTTTCCGGGTAGCCATACATGTTGAAGTATCTCATACTACCACATTTCCATAGCATACTTTTGGGCAGGTGGTAACATTTTCGATGAGGTAATGTTCAATTCCTTAATGGACTGGATCCTTTTTCAAACAGCCGCAAGGAGAGTATAAAGCCCAACACACAGTAAAGTTAAAACTTATAAAATTTTACATTTAGAATTAATTTTATTGCAATTGCCGCGTTTTGTTTGTTTGGTTTTTTTGTTTCTTTTCTCACATTTATAATAAATATAATTTCTTTTTATTAATTTAATTTATATAAGAATTTCCATATATGTATAGGTAAATACACTTCACAAAATATCAATGTATGAAAGAGGGCATCAATGTAAATTCGGTTTCCCCAATCGGATGTCCAATTACCATTATTGATTTTATATATACAAAATGCTTCTATATAGAGTATGTTCGAAACCTCCCCTCCCCCCCGTCCCGTTGTGAAGGATATCTTAGCTCTGGCTCTGGCCAAAGATTAGGAGAATTTGTGTTTACGTTTAACATATTATTAATACGTGAATTTGATTTGAGTATTACAGATAAATTTTACATCGAAATATCTGATCTATATCTCTGCTAAAAATATCAATGTGTGTACAATTTGAGTTTCAACATTTTGAGATGGGTAAAAGTCAAATAAAAAAAAAAAAAGAGATCAAAAAAATATTCTATAATTTATATTTTATATTATGATTACTTTCGACTAGATGATGGTGTTGCCTGGCTAAAATGTTTGGGCGTTGCGACAAACGCCACAGCCCAGGGCAAATTCTTCGCCGGTGGGCGGATGCATCACATGCAGGGGACATTCATCGCCAATCAATTGTTTGGCCTTTGGTCCGGCCGGGCATTGGGGTAACTTGTTTTTAGGTATATTCGTCAGACGTTGAAAATCGTCGTGACAGGTGTCACAAAAGTGGGTGGTGCCAAAGCAAAAGAAGACGGCAACCGAACAGCAATAACGACATTTATATTCGAGAAAATCTGTGCCATGCTTGGGACACATTTGAGCCCGAGCCACATCCGAGCAGCCGCCACAAACGAGCTCCTCGGGATCGAATTTTTCGCCAATTTCTGCATCGCAACGTGCCTCGCCGCCATAGTAGGCCTTCTGGCATTTAAAGCACACATAGTAGGCATACCGATCCATTGCCAATTGGGTAACATCTTTGCTATCGATTGTATCCTTAACCAATCCCTCGTACTTGATGCTAGAAATAAAAAGAAAGACCGCATTCAGTTTGGGGTTCATCAGTTTATAAATTTGGCATTTGTCATAGTTTACCGCATAAGGGCCTTGCGTTTGACATCCTGTTTCAGTCCATTGATCGGTTCTAGTATATCAGCCAGCAGAGGATGCTGTATATCTGCCTTGCAGATCGGACAGAGTGAGAAGCCAAAGGTGATACGTGGTCCACTCCAACGCTTCTCCAGCACAGCCTTGCAGCAATGATAATGAAAGACATGGCCACATTCCAGCTAGAGAGAGGTTAGGAAGGAGTAAGTTTTAGAATACTTGGGCGTAGAGAGATTACTCACATGTACAGATGGGGCACAGGAGAGAGCCTCCACAAAGCAGATCATGCACATATCGTCTGCATCTTGTGTTAGCTTGGGATCTCTCAGCTCTTCAGCCAGTTCATTCTCCCGGGCATGGCACACATGCTGCAAACAGGGCAGACATTTCTTCTCACCAGCCACACCACCGCAGGCATGGCCACAGGGTTTCGTTTTAAGGCAGGAATTGGCCGCATACTCTTGACATTGAGCGTCAGCACAGACATTACCGATTTCCAGTAAGCCGGAATTGCCAGTTAGGCCACAGAAGCGGCAACGGCCCACCGCTTCCTGTGGTCCAGAGATAATTGTGTGACTGCCATCACGAAACTCGACCATTGCCTTCAGAGTCTTGGAGTCGGCAAGGGCCAGTAGCCAGAATAGTTTTGTGCGTCCGCATGATTCGTGTAACTCTACACGTATGGCCTCTTCCTCCTCTTTGCAGACCTACGAAAAAGAGAGAAGTCAATTCCCATCCTCTCCTCCTCCTCATCTCCTCCTCCTTCCCACTTACAGTGCGCTTGTGTGTGCGTGTCTTTCGATTGAGATGTAGAAACCGATCGCAGTCACCGCAAAGGGAACCACAGGTCTCACATTGTATAATGGCTGCCGTCTCACCATCGTCATGATTACTGCACATTGGTCGGGTATCACAGAGCTTTGACCACTGACCCGATGACAATTTCTCCACATGATCGCGCTCCAGTACACAAAGACTGGCCAGAGCTAGCCACAGTGTGGATGTTTTAGTGCAATATTCTGGTGACCTATATATCTCCTCCAATCTTGTGAGATTCAGCACTGATTCGGCTATGGCCGCCTTTGTTATCTGTGACCATTTCTCGCTGAGTTTGCCCTGAAGACGAAATAAATGAATTATCAAGCTAAGGAGAGATGAAGCTAACGAACTTACACTGGCCAAATCTCGTATAAGACATATTATGCTCTCGGCCTGCTTGGTGGAGATGATGCCATTGAGAAACCAGCGTTGATTGAGATTACGTTTGGATTCCTTTTTCGCTGGTGGCGGCAACTCAAACCTAAATGGATCCCCTGCCTGGGAGGGCAAATGCTCAGCTGTGGGCGGACGCGACCGCAGCAATTGCACGGACAAATCCAATGAGCTACAAAGTCGCACAAAGGCCGGTGTCTTTTCCAGTTGTGTTGGCTTTGCTATGGCTAATCCATTGCTATTGCCACTGCCACTGCCACTGCCACTTCCTGCATTGCCCGCACTATTGCCTGTCGTTGCATTTTGTGTATTTGTCTTAACTTTGATTTGCAATTGCAACGACTTGGCTATTACGGCCAAGAAGATGTCCAGCAAACCCAATCGAGTCATATCAAAATCACTGGCACTCTGATTGGCTATGCTATAGTCAGCCGGAGGCAAACGTTGCACTCCCAGAAGTTCGGCAAAGCTTTCGGGCGTTATCTCTGGCAGGATGCGACGCAGAAGGGCAGTCACTTGACGTTGCACACGATCGCTGCCTGTATGCAGCAGTCCCAGCAGATCCCGGAGAAGACCGTGCTGCTGCGACAGATAGGAGCGACCAACAACACTACCGGACAGAGCCAAAACCATGCTAAGCATCTCAAAGCAATACGTATCTGGAGCACGACTCCTCTCCGAACTGCTCTCGGTGGCTGGCACTGACGGTGGAATTGGCTGCTGTTGCTCCTGTTGTTGCTGCTGTTGCTGGCCATGTTGCATATGGGCATGAGCCAGATTATTCATCTCCCAATCCTCTTTGGCTCTCTGTGCCTCCTTCTTAATGGCATGGACAATATGTACAATGACTTGCTTCTGCAGATGTGATAATTTACTGCGCGAGAATAGAATCCCAACCATATGTTCACGCAAATCCAGAGAATCGGCCAGCATGGATGTTGAGGAATCCGCTGCTGGCAGTGAGCCGCCACCTACACCGGATCCTGCTGTTGCTGTTCCAGCTGCCGTCTCATTGCTGCCAACATTGCTAATTAGTTTACCAAAAACTTGTCCAGTGATTAAGCGAAAGACCCGCAAGGTTTCCGCCTCACAAATCTGTTGCTGAATTCGTGTGGCATGAGCCAATCTTAGATGCAGTTTCATTGACTCATCAACGGCGCCGGCTGCCAAGGAGCTGGGCAAGCCCAAGAGCTTTATTTGTCGCACCCGTAACGTATTCTCCGGGCCATGCAATTCCAGACGAAAATGCGTAGAACTCTCATCACAGATTTTTGCCGATATCCATGAGCATGACTTTTGATCGACATCAACGGATTTAATGAGATTTGTGTCACCAAGCGATTGGCCAGCATAAAAGACCACATTGAGTACCTTATTCTGTGGGAGATTAAGGAAGATTAACAGGGCTAATTCCGCAACTTTCCTTCGGTTACAACTCACCTGCAGGTCCCGACTATTGTCAATATGGACAAGGACAAATTTACAAGCATAATTCAGCTTGGTCATCGATAGTTCAATGATTTTGCACTTGTTCCTATCCTCCTCATCGCTCTCCCAGAATGTTTCCGTTGAGTTATCTGTCAGAGATTCGGCCATGGCTGGCCGCGACGACACCGTGACCTCAAACATGCCCGACAGATCGGTATAGTAGAGAACCTTAGCTCCAGCACCCGCTCCCACTCCCATTCCCATGGAAAGCTGTTGGCTGTTAGCTGCTGCTGCTGCTATATTATGTTCGGCATCACAATGGGTCGTCTCGCCACCCAGCATTGTGGATACAGCCATGGCGGCATCATTTTGTTCATCCGATTTCGACAAGATCTTGGAAATGTTGCCAAAGACATGGGAACTATGCAAGAACTGATGATCCGCTTGACGGAAACGTATGCCAAAGCATTGAATGGCCACCCGTTGAAGCGGTGACCCCAATGGCAAGTGGAGTGTCAGATCCGCCACCGACTGGAGCAGCACATGCAACGATTGTGTGATCAAATGGGCGAATCTGCCACTAATCTGGGTATAGGCCACAGGATGTTCGAGCGCCGGTTCAGCCTCTTCGTATTTTCCATCCACCAACTCCGTATTGCCCAAGGTGAGGGAGCTGACAAACCACCACATCAAATCATGCAAGCATACGCCCTGGGTGACACTGCGGAGCAGCCAATTGAGAGCTTGCAACGCATAAATGCGACAGGCGGCAATTCTCAGACTTCGTCGCATGGCACCTCTGAGACGTTCCAATTCATGTTTCTGTGTTATGAAAGCCATTGCCGGTCTGCCTAGAAGAGCACTGCTACCCATGGACGACTCGGATGGTGCTGCTGGCAGTTGATCCTTGCCATCTCCCGCCGTGGCCAATGATGATGATGATGGTGCTGCCCCTGTGGCCGAGCCTCCATTAGAGGACAACACAGCCACACTAGCCAATAGTTTTGGCGGCACCAGACGACGCAAATGCTCGGACGGATAGCAAATTAAGAGAGATCCATCGCCCTCACTGGTGGAGTTCATGCGTCGACGATATACAACTTTCGGTTGTGCCTGTCCAATGTCCAATGGTAGATTCTGATTCAGCGACTGCTGATGGCTGGATGGCTGATGTGACGACAGTGGCTGCTGCTGATGATGTTGCTGCTGCTGCTGCTGCTGCTGCTGCTGTTGATGTTGTTGTTGTTGTTGGTGCTGTTGCTGGGCCAATGCTGCCCAGCCTTGACCCATTGAATAGCTACGATGGAATTTGGATAGTGTACCGCCAGCTGGAGCTACAGTTGATCCTTGATTTGCCATTGATCCGGACATTACCTCATAGTTATTTGGCTCACACGACTCGTAGGAGATCTCCGAGAGAGGCTGCAACAATAACAACAAAATAAAGTCATGCTACTTGGAAAATTGTGCATTTTACTCACCCTCTCATAACCATTATCGTTACCGCCGCCGCCAGCCGATCCCATGCCAAACATCTCGTAGGGCAAATCCTCATGTCCAGCTGTTCCCAGGCATTCCAAGCAGGCAAAGCTATCGGGTGCTAGCCAAACATTGTCCGGTGTGCTAGGCGGTACTCCGACAAAACTCTTGCGAAATGGAACAGAGAATTTGCCACTCAAACAACGTCCACTGGCAATGCCCACGCCCATGCCAATCCGACTGCTACGCGCCGAGTCGGCACGACTGGTGCTGGGCTTACTGCTCAGATCGCCCATGCCCAGATGCTGGTGCTCAATCACAATTGGCATGGGCATGGCCATTTGTTGTTGTTGTTGTTGTTGTTGTTGTTGCTGCTGCTGCTGCTGTTGTTGGGGCGAACGTTTACTGAGGGCAGGAGCTGTCGTTGACATGGAAGCAGAGGAGGAGCACAGCTCCAACAGAAATGTGGCATTCTCTCGCATTGTGGTATACACCTCGGAGTTGGCAATCAAAGTGGTTGTCTTCACGCCAAACAAATTCATCTCGTTAACTGCAAAAGAAAGGAAAGAAAAGAAATCGAGTGATTGCAATCCTCCTAGATGAAGAGGAAGAGGAAGAGGCAGACTCACCATCATTCTGATCAGTGCTAGCCACATGGGGAATTGTGCTGCTATTGACATTGGTGGCACTCAGACTGCTGGCCAAGTACTTATCCCGACAGGTGTCACACATAAGGAACCAGGAGGAGGCACCTTTGCCGCCTTCGCCGCAATTGCCGGCCCATCCCTCACAGAATATGCCCACGGAATTGTAACCCTTGCCCTTGGCGGACTTTCCACAACCCGGATGGGCAATACGCATGTGATATGTCACCGGCATGGGCAGGAAAAGTTCACAGATCTCACACCAGCTGCCATCGTCCTTCTTTTTGCGTTTACATTTCTTGCCCAATTCCTTGTCCGCGGAGGCGGCGGCCAGTCCCTCGACATCGCCCACGGATTTACCATCAATTTTACCATCCAAATCACCGCCATTGGCCACCTCTCGCGTCTCGCCACTGCTGGGCGAGATCAGGCAACGATCCCCCCGTTGTTGATCCAGAGCATTCGACTGAACAATCTGAACGCAGCCCGAACAGATCTGTTCCCACAAATAGACCAAGCAACGCAAAGCCGGCGGCAAAACACTGACCAACTCCGGCAGAGCCTGCAGACCCTGACCTTTCTGTGAAGAAGCCGCCGCCGCCGTCTGAGACATCTGAGACATCAGAGGAGCTTGTTCGCTGTCGCCGTTGCTGGTCAGCGGATTCTTGCGATGCTTGCTGCGATTATGCAGCGAACTGTTGCCACTCTTTGTCAACGTCTCCAGCGTGGATGGACGTATATTGAGATAGTGCCCAGCATTGGCCACCTCCACCGAATGCCGCTGTTGGGCCTTTTGCTCCCGCGACAATTGGAGACGAGCATCGCCAGCCTCGCGTCGCGTAACCACTGTGGCCCCCTCTTTGGGCAGTCCCGGATGGAACTTTAGGAAACTGGCACAGGCCATGGCATCATGGACAACTCCCTCGTGCCACAATAAAGCGGCAAATACCGCCCTGATACTCTCGGCAAAGGAGGGCGGCATGGCCCGTTTAATCGGTCCCATGGTGTTGCGTTTGGTCGTGCTACTGGCCACCGAGCAGGATGAGGATGACGCTGTTGAGGTGGTAGCCACTGCCACGGGTATTGGCATCACAGATGCTGGACTCTCGCCCAAATGCAGTTCACTTTGCGTTTCCGTTTTCGTTCCCGTCGTTGTTGTGGTAATTTGCAATTGAAGATCATCCTCTTGCGGCTGCTGCTGCTGGGCGGCGGTTCCTCCAGCAACTTCCTGTTGTGGTGCTGTCCGTCGTGGAGTATGCTTGGGAGTCGACAGTAAAGCGGCTGTCTGGCTGGCTGTGTAGTTGGGTCTACGCATAGTAGCCAAATCAAAGTCCTCTTCCTGGGGCTGTTGCTCCTGACTTCTGCTAGTGCTCGTCGTGTTGTTGCTGTTGCCATTTCCTCGCTGCTGCTGCTGCTGCTGCTGCTCCTGTCCACCCATCACGCGCACCAATTCCCTCACTGAGACCCCTGTGGCCACCACCGGCAATGGCGATGGAGCTGAAGCCGGAGACGGAGACGGAGCTGGAGCTCCTTCGACATCGCCTTTGAACCACTTTTGCAGGGCCTGCAACTTGATGGCACCGCCACCGACCACTCCAGCTATGGCTGAACCCAAATTCGAGGGCAGCAGTTCAGTGGCTACAGCCACTGAGGATTCCGCATCAGGATCGGCCACTTCGACATCAAGCTCCAGGTCCGTGGACTTCAAGGGGAACAGAAAGGGATTCGTTGAACTAGCGGAAGCCGCAAAGTCAAAGATCTTCTTGCCCGGCGAGGCGGAATTCGATGCCGAGGATTTCAATTTCGTGGGACTTAAAGTGGACGGACTACTCGGCCCTTGGCCCTTGGGACTGTTATGTGCTGGCGGGGGAGGTGGGGGCAATGGGGACGCCGTCGCCGATCCATCATTCGATTCGCTCGACTTGGAACGTGTGGCATCGGCAACGGGTTGCAGCAGGGATCGGGCCAAATGTTGATTGAACTGCAGACACCAGGCCTCTGTGGGATACCAGCCCATGGTGCAGTGCTGACGTATCGACTCCGTGGAGAGCCGCAACCAAACGCCGTCGTCGTTCTCAATTTCATCGATGAATGAAATGATGCCACCCAAACGCACCACGCCCACCTGCTCCGATTGCAGTGTGGGATGCGAACGGATGCGCAGCCCGGCACTGTGCCTGGCCTGAAATCGTCGCAGCTTGCTGGGAGCTTGTGGCCGACGTGCTGCACTGCCCAGTCGATGGGCATTGGGGGGCGGCAAGACCCCCTCCTTGACATCCACGCGGTAGACCTCCTCCAGCTGTATGCCATCGATTATCACGGCCAGGCAATAGCCACCCACCGAATTGGGTGTCCAGTGCACACTAAATGTCCCGTCCTCCATGTCCTGGGCACTCAGCGCTTCGGTGGTGCGTGTCTGGACGGGACTGCTGTAGCGCAACTCCTCGAACGAGTAGTTCGTAAATGGTTTCATGAACGTAATGGCCTTGAAGCACATCTTCTCCTTGGTCGTCGGCTCGTAGTTGAGTCGTGGCGGTGGCGCCATGCCTCCCAAATTCACACCATCGCCGTGACGGATCTTTGAATTATTGCCACTTGCAGAGGAAATTCCACTTCCAATTCCCATGCCACTTCCGCTCGTATTTGGCCCTGTGGGTATGGCCTTTATTTCTACCTTCAGTTCGGGTACTAACACCGCATCGCCATATTGATCACGTATGGTGATTGTCACCTGGGTGGGCCAACCATACCGCAGAGGTTCGGTAATTGTGTTTAACTCGCATCTGCGGAGCAAGAGCAGAACAACATTTTTACAATGCCCTGCAAAAAGTTGATGTTTCTCAATTCGTTACTCACTTGTTGGGATCTAAACGGGATTCCGGCTGTAACCAGGCGGCCAACCGTGCCCCAGAAGATCCTGGCGCCCCACTTATGAAATCCTTGAGGAATTGACGCTCATTAGACTGCGATCTGAAAATACATTAAATGAGAAAATTCTTAAAGGGGGTTTCTACCTTGTGTTATAAAAAATTTCGATTTTTTTTATTGCCTTTTTGGATAGGTATATGTTTCAAGAATACTGTGTAAAAATTTCAAGTTGAAATCTGTAAAATTACGAAAGTTGTCGGCCGTTAAGTGGAGCGGTGTCAAGCGCTCTGTGCCGTAGCGCAAATTTTCAAACGCGTTTTTCTCAACACTACATTTTTGGAGCTCGTGGAAGTCCTACAGGGCGCAAAAATTAACCAATCGCTATGAAATTTTTTAGTTCTTTAGGATATTGTTCAGTGCTGGTAGTAGAATTGGCCAAAAATTTTGAAAATTGTTAAGCTAAAAAATTAATTAGTAACGAAAAATAGGCAAAAAATCTATTTTTTTTTTTAAATCTGATAACTTTTTCATTTTTTATCCTTTTTCATCCCAATTCTACTACCAGCGCTGCGGAAAAATGTCTAGATTAAGAAAAAGTTTTCCTTTTTGGATTCAGACTTCATTTGCGAAAGGTAGGACTTCCATACGGATAAAATGGGGATGCTATTGGAAAATTCCCCCAACCTCCCACTTTTCACGGATCGCCGAAAAAAAAATTTTATACATAGAATAAAGTTTTCCCAACAACTGTGGAAAATTTCATTCCTTGATCTATTATACTTTTCTCCAAAAAATAATTCTTACTTAAAAGCGCCTTTTCGGCCCAACAAGGTAGAAACCCCCCTTAAATTTCAATCTCTTGTCTTATTTTTTTTTATATTAATAATCGAAATTGAAAGCGTCAAACAAAATCGATCGATTTTGCCAATTGTTGTAATTTTCTATCCAACCAAGAGCATTAAAAGTTTTCTATAACGAAAACAAACAATTTGGAAACTCGATCCTAAAATTTCCGCTTAATTGGCAAAAAGAACTTTACACTGTCGTCTTTTTTTCTCAGCTGTGGACTAATAGAGGAAGCTCGAGGTGCCCGCCAATATCAGGAGAGTATGGCAAGTCTTAAAGGACAACTATCCTCTCTACGAATATTCTAAATTCCATTTTAATTAGAGCGGAGGAATAAATTGTGGTCGGATAAATCTAAAGTTGTCCTGTTTGAAAAGAAATGAAGTAAGTAAGTCGTCTCGCCGACTTGGGTATACCATACACCAGGTGAAACAAATATTTAAAATTTCGAAAACCAAATGTATGTCTACTAAATTGTTTTAACATGCTTCATAACTACATATATGCTATCTCGCTCACTCTACAAACACACGAGCACTCTAGCGCCGCCACTAGCCAACGGCCAATTCTGCCCTTAGGGATCGCGTAGCAAAATACGTTCATACGTATATTTTGTATGTTTCTAGTCCGATTTCAATCAAATTTGGTAGTTTGATAGAAATAGATAGGATTTATTAGTCTGCCAAATTTGATCGCGATGGTCAAAAAATTGCAAGAGCCAATCGGTTTTTTCTAAATTATGGAGGCGGAAGTGGGCGTGGCAACATATTAAAATATATGTATTCTGCGCGCATACTAAGCCAATATACATACTAAATTTGGTGACTTTAGCTTTGTTAGTTTTCGAGAAGATCTGTTTTGTTTAATTTTCGGGGGCGGAAGGGGGCGTGGCAAAAATTTGAAATAAACTTGATCACTCTACATACTACACGAGTCTACATACCAAGTTTGGTGGCTCTAGCTCTTACAGTCTCCGCGATCTAGGTGTTCATACGGACAGACGGACGGACATGGCTAGATCGACTCGGTTGTTGATCCTGATCAAGAATATATATACTTTGTGGGGTCGGAGATGCTTCCTTCTGCCTGTTACATACATTTTGGCGACTTTAATATACCATTTCACCCTATGGGTGTATGGTATAAAAATCTGTTCTGTAGGTACGACGACCAAAAAAATACTTCCCCAATGCACAACAAAGACTGAAGTGTACTTTGCCTATTGAGTTGTTGGACCCATATTCAACATCAAGGATATCAGGGATAAGCATCTGTATCTTTGGATATTATTAAGGAAGTAAACCATAGGGCTATGCCGAAGAGGAGATATCGCTTCGTTGGGTCTTCCAACAGGATAGCCACCCCAAACTTACTAGCAAAGTGAACATAATGAAGTGGCCCGCATAGTCGCCCTTTAGAAGGGTGTAGAAGGAGCTTTGCCCAGTGCAGGAGGTCTGTTGTATGTGTTTATCAAGTAACTATAACATTTGTTTTTACTTATGATTCACTCGAAAAAACGATATTCTTACTCTGCAATTCGATTCGAAAATATGCAAAAGATATTGGATATTGACAGAAAGGCAGACAAGATTATTGTGTACTTTAGGAAATTGCAGATACAAACAAATGTATGTACATACTTTCTTCGGATTTCTAACTACACTTAATTTCTCACAAATGTTTACTTGGTAACTGAATATTTTCGCATGTTTTTGTTATATGGATAAATGTTTATACATGTAACAGATAACAATTTCAAATATATATAGAGAAAACTATACATAAGCAGATATGTATGTACATAAGCACATATATACATATGTATGTATGTACATAGGTTTTTCTCCATTTCCCAGTTTGCCACTTAACAATCTTTTATGTTAATGGAAACCAAGTCAAGACATTTTACCCTATACTCATTTGGATACAAAGAAGGGTATATTTGTGGTATTCAACAGGTAAAAAAAGGGAGTTCATTTATAAACATACATTTTTATGTATGAATATATGTATGTATGTATATGTATATATGTATGTAAATTAGAGTCAGAAGATTATAACTTTATAATCGAATTGTTTATTAATTTCATTCACAATTAATTGACTAATTCAAACAGGGTATCCACAAATCGATATTTGAATATATAGAGAAATGCATTCCAATCAGAATTCGAAATGAAGCAGCATCAACATCAAACTTTGATGCCGATTTGACCTGACCTATACCTCTGCCGGCTTTCCTTATGGTCTCAAAATGGATTGTGATGGAATGATAATATAATGGGAAACAGTTTGATCTAGGCACGTCGCCGTTTATTTGGGATAAGAACTGGCCGGATAAGAGGCACGTACGTTGGTGCTGGGCCTCAACACGCTCTCTCTCACAGCGGGATGGATGCCAATATGAACGTGTGAGAGAACAATGCGATGCATATGTAAGTATGCATGTATGCTTGTAGGTGGTTGTGTGCACACACACACACACACACACACACACACACACACTCACATGGACAGGCACGCACATGCATCAAAACGTGCAGCACCTCAACGTTTTAGCCGGTGATAAAATAAATATCTACGCACATTGATAGTACGTAAAAACAAAAAAAACCCAAGATATGAATACATATTTGCCAATCCATATGAACATATGTACATACAAATGTGTGTGTGTGTGTGTGTGTGTGTGTGTCTGTGTATGTTCATTTATATTTTCTAATTCACTGACTGAAGAGAAATATAAAACACACTTTTATTATTACTAAAGATGCATTTGTGCATACAGTGCTTGATCTAGGCCATTTTTTTTGGGGCTTCTCGGGGGGTAATGTTGAGTATTTTGAATCTTGTGTATCGAAATTGAAAAATTTCAGAGATAAACTATCGTTTTTTGGGCGGTGGGGTGTTGGAATTTCGCCTATATCTTTCTATATATGTATGTATGTATGTATGTAGGTATGTAGTTAATTTTCCATTTGCTCATAACTTTATATTTTTTTGAATCCAAAATAATTATCATTCTTGACGAAAAGAAACAGCATTTGAAAAATTGGCAATAAAAAGGTATTTAACATTTGTTGGAGGAGACGTTAACTTAGATTTGTATATATTAAAATTTCTTATATTATTTGTTTAGATTATCGGAATTTCTACCACTGTATTTACATTAACATGTTCTAAAAGTTTCTGTTAGATGGCTCATGAAGAGCTTCTAACTCATGAAAACGAAATATAAAAATGACTTCTTTCTGGAATTCGAAGAGGAGAAGACTTATTTTTCCTTACTCCACTTGGAGTTTTGTACCATCTGCAACTGGGCAGATCAAACAACATTAATAATCTGAAAATTTTCGTATCTTTTCAAATTTTACATTTGATATTGAAATAGTTTAGCTTTGAAATCGAAATTATATATTATTAATACTGCCTTTTTTCACCATTTAACCCTTTCAGAACGTAGTTTTGTTTCAAAGTCCACGACATTTACAGAAATTAATTCTGTATATTCCAAAAGGTGGCAAAGAAACAAAGATAGAAGTAGTCAATCTTTTATCCTGGAGTAGATAATCCCCTGTTAGGGATAAACTATTTTCAAGTCTTATAGCAACTGCTTTTCAGCTAGGACATTTTATAGTCCATAGTAATTTGGGACGACAACCAAAAATAAGTGAAAAAGTCTTTAATATAAATATATTTAAGAACGTTTAAAAATTGATCGTTTCGATGAGGCACAACTAATAGACTATCCTATATGTTAGTACACAATTCTCTCCATTATCCCCGATAGAATTACCTTTTATGTCTTGCTTCATCGGGGGAAAGAAAACGCCACCTACGACGGGGCTTGAGTTCGAGAACAAAATTATAGTTTGAGTGGGGCTACACTGTACATACATACATATGTACGTATGTATTTGTAAGTACATTTCTTCATACAAACATAAGTAGATATATATGTACATACATATATGTATGATATGAAAATGGAAATTAAATTTTCCAATGAATTATGGTAACAGCACTTTACTCTGCGGTGGTAAACACACCACCAACTCTTAACTCCACCACTAGCAGAACCACAATACAACCATAGCTCCCCCTCTCCCTTCACCTCACCCCACCAACACCTTAAACCCATTCAAATAAAAGCGACACAGGGCAAAGAATAATAAAGACAGGTAAATACATATATACTTAGATGTGTGTGTGTGTGTGAGCTACCTGTGGGAAACATGTTCCCGAGACCCACTATTTATGTATGCATGTATGCATGTGTGTGTGTGTGTCTGACTCCCATCAGAACCAACCAGCCCAAATAGAGCGCAGTAAAACAAGTCGGAAAATGAAGTTGGCGTTTGGTTACAATGAAATCATTCATTCATTCATTCAATGTGTTCATTGCGGAAGAATGTTTCTCTCTTCCCCCTCTCCAAAGTACCAAAGTCAAGTGCAGGTTTTATCTGTATTTGTTGATAAAAGCCTAGATGGTAAATTGAAACGCATGAAACCCCGAAAAAAAAAATCACCGATCCAACGATGTAATAATTGAATGAGTATAGATTGTTGTTGTTGAGGAGGGAGGGGAACCATCATTGTGGTGGGTACTTCTCAGACTCACTGCATCTCTCTCTCTCTCTCTCTCTCACTTGAACTTTTCCTAGCCATGTCTGTGTGTGTGTGTGTGTGTATTTTTCTCCGCTGGGACTTCCGGTGGCATCGTGTGCCCTGTCGACGTCCCCGCATCGTGTCGTGTGTGTTATATAGCATCAAATTGAACGCAAATTGATTTGTTGCAGCAAGAAGAAACGAGATGGGATGATCTATCTACTCTCTGGTCTCTCATATAGTGGTGGATCTAAAAATGCCCTTCTAATAGCTGCAATTAAGTTTTTCGTCTGTCTGTCAAGCCAATTAAAATTATTGCTTATTGCATTCAATTGATAGAATATAAAGACAAAAAAAAACTAAAATAAAATAAAAATAAAATTTCTAAATGAAAATGGGAAACGGGTGGAAACTTCTTTGCCCCATTCTCTTATCAACCTATTCGATGATATTTGAAATGCACTTGGGATCCCTTTCAATATGTTTTAAATCTTTGTTAATAACTTGCAAAATATGATTTTCTATCTGTATCTTGTTGGATTTATCTTAAAGTACTCTCTCTTTTTCTCTCTCTCCCTAAAGTTGTTGGTTGTCTTTTCTAGGCTAATGCCTGTAATTTCTGCAAATTGATTAGTTCATTGATCGCACACATACACATGTCTATATGTATGCATATATGTATATGTATATGGATATATTTCAGGCGATGATGATATCAATAATCTTACCACCAATGATTATGAATCAGAATATTCTTGTCTTTATGCGTTCTATCGAGTTTTAAACTGTATTTTGTTTTCTTATTTAGATAAGAAAAGAGAGAGTATTATTATTTTCTTGTCAATTAGCTGTGTGTCAAAGATGAAGAAAAGCTCTCCGAGAGAGAGAGAATGATTGCATCCAGCCAACAAAGAGCCAGCAAGAGCGATAGCCAGCAAGAGCGATAGCCAGCGAGCGAGCAAGCCAAAAAGAGAATGAAGTAAGTAAGTCGTCTCGCCGACTTGGGTATACCATACACCAGGTGAAACAAATATTTAAAATTTCGAAAACCAAATGTATGTCTACTAAATTGTTTTAACATGCTCATACCATTTGCTATCTCGCTCACTCTACAAACACACAAGCACTCTAGCACCGCCACTAGCCAACGGCCAATTCTGCCCTTATGGATCGCGTAGCAAAATACGTTCATACGTATATTTTGTATGTTTCTAGTCCGATTCCAATCAAATTTGGTGGTTTGATAGAAATAGATAAGATTTATTAGTCTGCCAAATTTGATCGCGATGGTCAAAAAATTGCAAGAGCTAATCGGTTTTTTCTAAATTATGGAGGCGGAAGTGGGCGTGGCAACATATTAAAATATATGTATTCTGCGCGCATACTAAGCCAATATACATACTAAATTTGGTGAGTTTAGCTTTGTTAGTTTTCGAGAAAATCAGTTTTGTTTAATTTTCGGGGGCGGAAATGGGCGTGGCATAATTTTTAAATAGTCAATATCTGCGCGTCTATTAAGCTAACTTACATAGAAAATTTAATGTCGGTAGCTTTCATAGTTTTTAAGAAAATCAGAGTTATGTAAATTCCGGGGGCGGAAGGGGGCGTGGCAAAAAGTTGGAACAATTATTTTCTGCGCGCTAACTAAACGAGTATATAAACCAAATTTGATGTTTCTATCTGCTATACTTTTTAAGAAAAACAGTTTTATGTAAATTCTGGGGGCGGAAGGGGGCGTGGCAAAAATTTGAAACAAACTCGATAAGCGTACATACTACACGAGACTACATACCAAATTTGGTGGCTCTAGCTCTTATAGTCTCCGAGATCTAGGTGTTCATACGGACGGACGGACGGACGGACGGACAGACGGACATGGCTAGATCGACTCAGTTTTTGATCCTGATCAAGAATATATATACTTTGTGGGGTCGGAGATGCTTCCTTCTGCCTGTTACATACATTTTGGCGACTTTAATATACCATTTCACCCTATGGGTGTATGGTATAAAGAGCGAGAGAGAGAGGTCGCCTTGCCTACGAGCCATGAGCACGATCAAAATTCTGAGTCAGTTTCAAAGCACCACTCAGAGAGAGCACACTGGCTCGTATCCAGTGTTGCGTTTCAGATACATTTTTCGTGATTATTAAAATTTTGTGTATTGTCGTTTATTTTATTCTATTTATTTTTTTTTTTTCGTGTTTTTGGTTTTTTTTTGTTGTATTTTTGTGGATGACGACGACGACCGACAGCGTTTTTGTCTGCTCGAGCAGCATTAATATGTATTTTAGTGTTGTGTCTTAGAGACCAGCTAACAGAAGAGCTAAACACACACACACAATCTATATATGCATGCGTGTGTGTGAGTGTGTGTAGTTTGCCTTCTGAATGTGAAATTCAGTGCTTTTAATTGAAAATGAAATGCAAATTGCCTGCTAAGCGGCATTAAAAGAAAAGAAAAAGAAAATTAAATAAAAGAAAAACAAAAAAAAGTCAACAGAAACGACTGAGTGAGTGCATCTACAAGAACAACAACAACAACAACAACGACGACAACGACAACGAGTGACCCCAAAAATTATAGATCATGTTGCCGGCCCTTGTCATCTTCGGGCTCCTACTGGCGGCTATCCCCGCCAGTGCCCTTGGCCAGCAGCCGCGCTACAACAACAATCGTTTCGATACCGAATCCGCATCTCAAAGTCTGATCCAAGGCAATCCCATAAACATATGTGAATATTGTCAATGCGAGAAGACAACAATTGTGTGTGATTTTCAAAAAACCAAAAAACCCGTAAGTGTTAAAAAGAATTTATCGAAAATTGTTTTTAAATTTAGTTCTATTCTTTAAAAAAAAACAAACAGAAAATGCAATTTGAATTGCTTATGTATGACAATGACAATTTCAATTTGAATTTCCATTTTTAATTGTAGTTTAGTAATTGCCTGTTGTTGCTTTTAAAAGCGAATTTATTTTTGCAGTTGAGGTATTTCGTAGATACACACACGCACACACAAACACACACACACACACACACACACTTAGTTTACATACATTGAGAGGGAGTGTAGCACTGAGCAATGGCATGGATAGATGGATAAATGGATGGATGAATGGAGTACTTGACTTGTACATAAATGAGTTATTGTTGTTAATTTGATAAGCTCAATCCACCACATCACACAGATACATATACATACACATATGTATGCATAGAGATATCTACTACCGATTCTCGTTCACGAAATCTAAACGAATTTTCACCGATCATTCAATGAGTCAATACAGAAAAACAAAAACAAAGAAAGAAACATCAATCTCTTTGGCTTTGATAAAATGGAGATTTGCGTAATGCATGACAAAAATTAAAACACAATTTAAAAATAGTAAAAATAGTTCAGTAATCAAAGGCTTCCCCAACGTGAAATCAATTGATAACAATTTTTGCTATCAGCTGCACTTTATACCCATATATCATATATGCTACAAATATCTCAATACTTGAAACTTTAGCCTCTTACAACAACAAATAATAATGATCAACAGCAACAATTAACACTGAAAAAATCGCTACGAACGGCACCGGCGTCAGCAATGGCGCATTGCGTGCAAACTAAAAGAACAAACTCCCCCCAAAAACAAAATAAAGCAAACGAAAACAATAATAAAGAAAAAAGGAAACAAAAACAAAATAAACCACTGCTCATTCAACCAGTTCAACAGGTTATGCTAATGAATCAGGTGGCAGCAGCAGCAACAGACAGTCGTCAGTTAGCTCGACGAACGAACTAACGAACCAACCAACCAAGTAGGGGATACAATAGAGTCTAGAGGCCCGGACGAACCTTGGATCAACAAATTCAAGCTCTACTAGTCTCTTTGGAGTGTAGAGATGTATCCTTTTGTTATCCTTGTCAAGCTCTCTCCCTCTCTCTTTCTAATTTAATTGTCATATCACTAAATCGTTGAGTTCGTTAGCCTTTACGATCTATTTATCGATTTTAATCCCATACAAAGGAAAGTTATGACTGAGAAAACTTCACCCCTATTTAATTTGAAAGTGTATGTTACTATACTTTTCACTTTTCCTTTTTAACGTTATCAGCGTTATCTTATCCCCCTTTGTCGTTTCCCTCCCACAAATGCAATGTTATCTCACTTTTCCGGGTCCGCGGGTTTTGAAATTTTCCCTCTCATTTCGTTTATAACTTTTCTATATACACAAGATATAAAATCGAAATGGAACGAGAGAGTTTACCTAGAAATTTACAGGGAAAGGGAGTTTGCATATGGCGGACCAAATGAAAGTGAATCAGTTGACCTAAATGATAAAGATTGGAATTAACTTGTATATATATATATATATATATATATATCGAGAGATAAACATGGTCAAGTCACTGATGAATTGTCAATGACTAAAACTTGCATTTCTTTTTGATTTAATATATGTGTATATATATTTTCTGTTGTTATCGTTGTCGTTGTTGCTTCTCGTCATTATCTCTAAGCAAAGGCGGACACCAGAGAACGGATATGGGCGTGGTACATGCATATACATACATATATTCTATATGATTTCACAATGAATTAAAAAGTTCTCTCATTCTATGTGTCGGCATCTTGTAGATATCGAAATTTATGGCTTTTTCTTTCGTGGGTGTATTTATCGCTAAATTGACTTCTACACTTTTTCCGGATGGTGTGCGAAGTTGACGAAAACCGAGCACCACTCGTTCCCTTCATCTTCATCTCCACAATCCACATCCATCCATCTGCCCATCTCTGTCGTCGATCCATTTATAGAGACAAAATCTATGCATATATATGTACATATATATATATTTATGTAGTGCCTCAGCAAAATGCGCCGGCGGCACTCAAAACAGATTGTTATATTTATATATATAAGTGTGTGTGTATGTGTGTGTGTGTTTTGTGTATATACATATGTGTATGTGTGTGTGTGTTATCGTGTGTGTGTTTTTGGAAAATGCCTATACTTAAATACCATTTAAATGGCTACTTAAACTACTTTCCCAACACAAATATGGTTAATGGATATAGGTACTAAAAATCCATCAAGTGGCAAATTGAATGACTACATCTAGCACTGGCACACACACACACACACAGATACAAATGTAAATACAAATACCATCTCATACTATCTGAAAAACAATGTGTTAAACATTGAACCGCACGTTAAACGCGGCAGGAGGTGCATTAGAACACACTAAAAGTGCCTTCCGTACAGTGAAGTGTAAATAAAATAGATGTATTAAAACGACAAAGAAATTTAGCAAACTAATTATTCATATTGTAATTTAATTTTCCAACTATTTTGATTCAATATTTAATGAAACTGAACTTTGATTTGTAAGTAGAGGTTGTCAAGATCGATATATAGTTGATCGTTAGTTATAGGTAGTAAAAACTTTGATCAGGAGTAGTGTTTGGTGCTTTGTTCGCTTTGCAATTGGGCTTTTTTCGATATAATTTTCGATATTTGCGATATATCAGGCGATAAATAATATTTCGGAAGTATTAAGATTGCTTTAAATCCCAATAAACGAAAGTCTGTTAAATATTTTAGTACATTATTTGAATTCTCATGTTAGTTAGTTAGTCGTTTTAAGTTTCTTCACATAAATAAAAAGAGATGTCGATAATATTCAATAGATCGTCATTTGGACAAATCTATCGTTGTCGATTAAAATAAACATCGGAGGATTTCTTCTAGTACAAGAAGGAAGCAATTTCATTTTATTTTGATGCTGTACTTAATGTATATTCTATGATGAACATAGTTTATAAACATTATCGGAACATAGTTATTGATCCCCAGACCCAATCCAATCCAATCCAATCCAATCCAATCATAAACTGCTTGAAAAATGATGTCCAAATATTTATGGGCATATGTCTCAGCAAAAATTCACAGATCCATTGGCTATATACATTGATACATACATACGTATAAATATATTTCTTTCATGATGTAAACATCCGACTTAATTGACAGGTTGTTTGCTCTTTGGCTAAATTATTTCATAGGCAATTCTCATTAATCACATACAAAAATATTTAAGTTGCCCATGAGAATTCATTGAATTATATATACAAAAAATAATTTGTTCGTTTTTTTTTTTTTGTTTTTTCTTTGAATTTGTTTTCTGCACACTTCTTTCTGTGTATAAATTTGAAAAGTTTAGAATATATGTATATGGATTGATCTTACATACGTCAGTTCTATATCATTCAGTTCACTTGCACTTCCACACACTTAATCTTATCTGGGAAGAAGCTCTAATGTAGATTGGAAGAAAGGGAAAGTTCAGAGCAATGAATTCATATAGACCTATGTCCAATTTGTTTAGTGTGGATGACATGACCGATTCAAATGGATATTCTTCTATAGGAGATTCGAGATCCGATGTTCTTACTTAGACAGTTTAAGAATTGACCAAGTTTATTTTATACTTGCAATTGAAACTTATGATTCATATCTGCTTATGAAATCGTTATCAGTAAAAAGGCGGGGTGAAGAAATCCGACTAATAAGTTAAGACAATAATGACTGGTAACTGCAACTTGATACAATGTGGAAACATCGAACAAAAAGAAAGTCACGTAGTCTTAGATTGAGGCGGGACACTAAAGATCCCTTTGTCTCTACATGGAAAAATATGTGAACGATTGCAAGATTGGGAAAATTCTGTTACCATAACATGTTTCGACCACGTGTGGCAAAAACTGATTGCTTGACCTGGCTTACACACACACACACACACACATACACACACACATATGTTATGTACATATGTATGCCTAGACCCAGAAAAAAATAGAGACAAATCACAGAATTTACTCTTTATTCTCGCATTTTTCTCTCTCTCTCTCTCTCTCTCGCTCTCTGTCTGTGTGAGAGAGAGTTTTTGTTTTTAAAAAAGATTCATAAAACAAAAGCATATCATAATTTATTTTTAATTGGTTTTGGTTTTTGGTGTTTTTGTTTTTTTTTTTTCTTGATATGGGGAACGCGTTGTGGTGGACTGAGATGAGATGTTTGTTGGTTTTGGCAACGCCAACGGCTGAGGCTGAGACTGTTTCCGTTGCCCTTCTCTAAAAATAAAAGTCCCCCGTCAAAAAAAAAAGTTGGAGACAAACATTATTCGATTTTTTCCTTTTTGTATGAGAATGCGATCGAAAGAATGCAACTCTCTCTAAAAATAGAGAAAGAGGAAACAGCCATGTGAATTTGGAGAAACTTTATGAACTTAAAACTTCGACAAAGCTATAGACACTCGATCACTTGATCTCTTTATATGCACAGAGTAAAAGAATCAGAGGAAGGGAGAAGGTTGAGAGAGAAGAAGTGAATAAGTGAGGTGAAGAGGAAAAAAGAGTAGAAAATCAGACAAACAAGCAAATTAAAACTCATACGTAATTGAGACTTCCTCTTTAAAGAGCAAAAAGAAAAACTGGAGCAATTGAAAGAAATTGCGCGCCCAATACGTGTGGCAATTGTTAACTGATGGATGGCTGGATAGATGGATGGGATGGGATGGGATGGGATGGTATAGAATGGGATGGAATGGTTGGTTGGTTGCTGTGTGCACAGCAAGTGACAAGATAAAGCATACAGAAAACTGTAGACACACGAGGGCTGTTTAATTAGTATATATTAACCGAAAACTAAACACATTTTCTATAGATTAAAGTGAGCTTAACATATGTTAAAGACTTTTCCATCTGAAATTCATGTTTATAGCATACTTTTGGGAACAAACCTTAATTTAACTATGAAACAATTAATGTATATACATACATATGTATATAGTAGTACTAGTAAACAAATTGGAATTTTTTCAAAAGCCTTGAAAATTTCTCCAAAATGTTGTTATTGGGTTTAAAAAACGATGCATTGGACTAATTATGGCATACTTTAGGGGGCAAATTAATGTAATTTCTTGCTTTTACAATACTTTTCAAATTACCCTCGTCTTATACACACACATTCTGATATCAGATGCGAAAAGAGAGAGGATGCTGCCTATAATAATAATAATAATAAACATAACAGAAAATGCAGTAAGAAAAATCTCAGCAAAAGACAACACAATTGGAGGGAAACCGACACAAATGACAACGACAACAACGACAACGACAAAAAACAAGTGCAATAAATAGAAACGACAGTGGAGCAGCACTTAGGGAGTTTAAACACACATACATGTACATGGGGGTAGTGGTAGGGGTTAGGGGGTAGTTGTTTTTCTCTATTTGTCTCTGAGTATGTGTGTGTGTGTGTGTATGTGTGCTTATGACAGCTGCAGTCAGGCCAAAGCCAAAGTCACAGCCAGAACCAGAGCCAGACATTGAACCCAAAAACGAGGCCATGACGCAAAAGTCTGTCTGTCTCTCTCTCTCTCTCTTTAGATCGTAATGTTGTCTCGACTGTTTTCAGGTGCTATCTGCCCCATTCTGTTCCCCTTTGTGTGCCAAATATGCCTGCATATGTCCGCAACTTGTTTGATTCACGTCAAATTTTGCGGAAATTGCAGACACACGCACTCCCACCGCACTCCGGCACGTAGGCGGCTCGGTTTGGCTCAATGAAAGTCAAGTCAAGGGCAAGACTATGCAAGACTCTTGTGAAATAAATAGTTGCTCATAATTATATATGTATGTATATAGAAACAATTCGCATTTTGATTTGGTGATAAAAACAAAATACTCTTGCGAATGTTTTTACATTCAGCAGTGGTCACAAAGCTGTTAAGATAAGATGTCAAAAACAAACATTTCCTTAAGGGGTTACGCCACCCCTGAGGTCCAAAAAACAGGTGAAAAAATGAATTATTGCTGTGCGGCCATTATACAATTTAGGAAAAAACTTGTATTATACACAGATTGAGGGTACTTTAAAGAGTATTTATTGAAAAAAAAAAATTTTTTTTAAAACAAAATGGCGGAGATATAGGTCGGCAAGTGCCACCATGATTTGTAAATCCTTGCAGGTGGGGTGTCAAATTTCTCGGCTAAACATCACCCAAAAAATCCGAAAAAAAATCTTGTTATTCAGGAAGGCTATGGCTATCCGCCCACGTGGGATTTTTTTTTTAAATTTTTTTTTGGCAGCTGTTTGGCGGCTGTTTGAACAAAAAACGCTTTATTTCGGAGAACATTTTTGGCTAAAAAAATTCATAACTTCCAAACAGGACCTTAAATCAAAAAAATCCTACGTGGGCGGATTAAGCCAAATCGGTCCAGTAGATTCGGAGATATTTGACACCCCGGTTCAAAAAAAGTAGTTTCGAGAAAAACGCAAAAGAAAAAAATGTACCGCGTCGGGGCCGACTCGGCCGCGCTCACTTCTAAACGCTGTAACTTCGGAACTAATTCGAATACCGATATGATGTAAAGTGTAAAAGATTCTTAAAACTATAGAGGATTTTTAGAGCAAAAAAAAAAAAATGTTTTTTTTTCAGGGGTGGCGTAACCCCTTAAGTTAAGTTACCTTTTATTCAGGGCAAATTGATTAGTTTGTGCTCTACATTTTCTTTAAATCTATTATTATTCTTTTCATACAAGTCACCCAAATGAAATCTCTTAATGCTAGTGCACCATTAAATCAAGGAAATAAAAGTTCATATATAGTTCTTTATCGAAGAGAAAAAAAAAAGGACTTTATTTTGTATTATCACTTATTAAAGCTAGATAAAACTGATTTCCCTATAAGCTATAGGTGTAGAAGGTCTAATTCAAAACGTTTCCAAGACTTTCCCCCCCCCCCTTAAGACTGGTACGGCCATTTCAATTTAAGTGAATGAAATTAAGTAGAAAGACTCTAGAAGTCAAAGTAATGCAGAGATATAAAGAAATAAAGTTAATGTGATCTTTGGTCTATGAACAACCATGGCCACAAGTATGTACGTTCTGTAGTAATCTCGCCATCGTCATCAGCCCATCTACTCCCAGTCTCTGGAGGGCAGTCTCCAGGCCAGTTTGCCCGCCCGACCATCCATCCATCCATCAGACATGGCGACATCATTGTCGTCTTCGTCGTCACCCCAAAGTATTTTAAGTCAAACTATTTTCACTTAATTTAATGAGAAAATTGCACAAAAAAGATATGTACAGGAGGAGGAAGGGAGACAGACAGAGAGAGAGACTGTAGGGGGGGGAGGGAGGTACCGAACAGCTGGGTTTAAGTCTTTGGTGCGGATACGGGCGAGCTGGAGCAATGAACGTTGCGGTCAAGTTGCTGTTACTTCTTGTTGTTGTTGTTGTCGCAGACTTTGCGTTTAAAAATAATACAAAATGCACATAGATACACACATATGTATGTACATTGTACATGTATGGGTAGAAAGAAATGTAAGTCAAGCATGGAGAGAAAGAATGGGGGGAGCCACAAAGAAGACAAACTGTGATGATCATGATGAAGATGATGGTAATGATGGCTCACAGTGGGCTCAAGTGTTGATGGTTGTCAAATTAAGAGTTTAACAAGTTAGTAAATATATTAGCATTTAATAGTTAATGGTAGTTAATAACAGATCTTCTATGTTTAAAGACCAAGAAAACATTTCTCTGGAATTTCAAGTCTGTAAAGAAACTTTCTGTTTTTCGAATGACTTCCTCACACTGTGCTGCCTTTTTTTTGTATTGCTGGTTTGTTTGTTGCCAACTCCTTATTTAAGTTAACTCAATATCTGTTTTCTTTTTGTGTCTCCAAACAGCTGTCCAGCATATGGAATAGTGCAATTGCAGTGCCACCAAATTACACGGCAATACAAGTGATACTCACGCGTGACACGAAACTGGAACTACACGATGGATTCTTTCAAGTGAAAAATCGTGTCAATCGTGTCATAATCATTGGAGGCGGTCAAGTGGAAATCACACCATTCGCCTTTCGAAATAATCAAGGTGGCTATCCTGATATACAAATCCTAAATGTATCGAATGTTTTCCTGAAAGAGCATTCATTTTCGGGTATGGATCACAATGTCTTCTAAAGTAAATATCATCTAAAACCTCTTTTTTTTGTCTTTGTTGTTGATAACAGGACGTGAATTCAAATTAACCGTAGAGGAGTGCGATACTTTGGTCTTATTTCCCGAGGCATTTTCCAATGTGAATGCCTCATGCAATTTTGTGCGAATCAATCATCTTGAAATCAATAAGAAAGCTTTTAGTACGAATAGTACAGTGAATGTAAGTGAATGTATTGAATCCAAATGATTTACTCATCCCATTAATTCATATCTACGTTGCCACAGTTGTACATTGAGGAGGCTCAGATGCGAGAGATCCAAAGTTTTGAGGTAGTCATGAACAAAATCAATATCACGAAATCAACAATTGGCACCATTCTCACAAAGGCTTTCGATGTGACAAATATCAATGAATTGTCATTTGAGAACTGCCGTATACGTAAAATCGAAACGAATGCCTTGACAAATCGTCTGTTTAGTAATCATGTATCGATAACCGATTGTCATATAGATGCCATTGACAAGGAGGCGATAAGTGGTAGTGGCATCACAGAGTTGACCCTAAAAAATAATACGTAAGTAACTAAAGGAACCTAACATTAGTCCCTGAACTAAGTCTAATTCTTTTGTTTCGTTTTGCAGCATTGAAACCATCGAATCGGAGGCATTGAAAGTGCATAGCACTTTAGTATTCATACAGGATAATACGGTGATGCATTCGGGCAACGATTGGCTTATGGTCACAGATGGTCAACAAATTGTTGTCGAGAATAATCATTTCAAGGACTCTGGCCAAGTTTCATTGGGTCATTCGAAGAATCCGTTGAACTGCTCGTTTGCCAATAATCGTTTGGACTCGGCCAAAAGTATCATTCTGAATATCACAAATTGTGTGGTGCGCTACATTACCACGGCTCGATCCTGCAATTGCAATAGCTCGGATGTAGCCACCTCATTTGATCATGATTTCAGCTCGGAAATCTATTGCACCTTGGATGCCAGAGATCAGAGTTGCTTCAACGCCAGCTCAGTGAATTCGCGACGTTACAGCAACGAGGCATGCGGCACTATGTTACCCAATCGGACAATGCGATGCACCGATGGCTCGGTGCGAATACATCGCAAGGGCTACGGATTCATAACCAAAGAGGAAAATGCCCAAATAAATCGTGGCATGCCAATATCCCATATTGTTGGCATCGTTTTCGGTGTCCTAACAGTATTGCTAGTCCCAATCTGCATTGCTTACTGTTGCTTGCGTAAGTTATGCAATCGCAAGGGTTGCGAGAGAACTGACAAGGCCAAATACTGTTTCAAAAGCCAATCGGAGCTAAGCGAACTGAAGAGCGGTGTAGCTAATTTACCCGATAATTCGTCACTGCGTAAGAAATGCGAAAGACTGATGGCAAATAATGGTAAACAAACCATCGCCGAATGCAGTAAACATATTACAAAGCTAATTAGCCAAACTAATGATATACCACATGACATTAATCTGTGTCTTGAGCGTCATTTGAAGAATCATAATCTCAACAATACCTTGTCATCCCATATTGAGGCATATGGTGGTGGTGGTGGCGTCGGTGGTGTCCTCGGTGGTGATGATGTGATGACTGCCATTGGTAACAATAGTAGTCAACCAGCGCCCAGTGCTCCCATATTGCAAAATGAGCTGCTGGGCGATAATCCCATCTATGAGGAGCTACAGGAGACACAGGGGCCACAGCAGCCGCTGCTTTATGGTATATACTCAGAACCGCTTGAGAGCGGATCAGTGGCTCCAGTTTATTCGGAGCCCTTCAATGCAGCCGGTAAGTTCGATGATGGCAGTACACGCGATTGGAATAGCAACACTAATTCGGCCACGGAACGTTTGGGCTGGGTTTGATTAGAATTGTATGTGTCTGCCCCCCACCTCCCTTCCAATTTCCCGTACCCCCACCTCAATCCTCACTCGAAATTGTCTTTTATTGGCAAACACCTAAATATTACAGGTCAGGTCTAAAAATGTGTGTCTTTTAACCAATTGTTATTGACATCGAGACAATATATACATATGTATGTGTATATGTAGATGTTAACTGGGCAAAGTGGTAATTGGTGTAGTAACTTATGCTAATGATTTTGTAAATATGTAACTTTAACTTATATATAATAATGTAGTTCATTCCAAAAGACACGCAAAATGGATGGAAAATATGTCAAAACAAATTAATTATAAACCACCAAAGCACACACACACACAGCAAGTAGTTATATTTAATTCAGGCATCTAAGGGCACCAACCACAAAATATTTGTAATACTTTATATATGTATTTATATGGAGCTCACAATCCAAAACACTCAAACCCACAAATAAACACACACACACAACGTCCTAGTTGGGCATGTATATGGATCGCATTATAATCTGAAAGGTATAAAACTAATTCTATACATATTATAAACATTCTTCTTCTTGGTGATGGTCTTTCTATCTATTCTTCTTCTCTGTTCTTCTTCTCTATGTGTGTACTTATGTTTGTCGTAGTTTGAAGTAGTTAATAGATTTAATAATTACTCATTCAAGTTGTTAATTTTCACTTTCTTTTCTTTGAATTTCTCGTAAATTAGAAAGAAAATGGAAATTATTTGGAAATGTAGTCAAATTTTAGAATTTAAGAGAACTTTTAAAGTGAATTTTAAATAATTCAAGATACATTTTGGTTAAGTGGAAAACAAATTTTAAATTGATTTCAATTTTGCCTCTTTTTTGTTTGCATTTATTTTGCAGATGCGAATGATATGCCACCGCCATATCAGGCTGAATATGCCACACCTATGCGGCATCATCATCATCAGGTGCCACAATCATCAACATTGTCTATACAGCAGCAGCAGCAGCAGCAAATCCCGTCCAGTCATACATTTAATAATACTATTAATCATAATAATAATATTAATAATAATAACAATGCCAGATATGCCACGCCCGTTTGGCGTTCAGCTGCCAGTGCCACGCCTACAGCAACAGCAACAACAACAATGCCATTTATGGCTTCCCCGCCCATTACACACGCACAAAGGCATGTGCGTGATCTGCGGCAGGATCTCGAGGCCAAGCCACAATTTCATCCCAATCAATTGACCTCGATCCGTAACCAAAGACAATTGCACCTCACACAAGTTGGCCCAACGGCAACAACTTCAACAACTCCTACACCAGTTACTGCCACCATACGTCATCCGCAGCAGCTTCAGCTTCAGCGGAATCCTCGTCAACAGTTGAGCAACAGCAGCAGTAGAAATAGCTTTGAGTGCCTCGATGGGGCGGCCAGTTTGGCTGCCATGGAGCATATGGATATGCGTGGAGCTGCCGGCGGCTGTGATACGGGTTCGGATCATTCTGGTGGCAGCGATGAGACTGTTAAAATTGATGATGTCATTCAGTATGCGGATGCCTAAAAGTAGGCAACAAATATATACCTCCAATTTCAAGGGGTTTCAATGAATGAACGAGAGAGATAGAAGTAGAGAGAGAGAGAGGAGAGAAGAAACAAATTTTGTGATCTGTACATAAACTATAGTTGACTATAGTCAACATTTAAACATATATATTACCTACATATAATCATTTTTTTTTTTTTTTGTATTTCTGTAAACAATAAAACAAAAAAAAGGAAAAAAAACGATACAAGAAACAAATGGAAAACTTTTTTCGCAGAAAAACGTTTGACTCATCCTCAAGGTAAAAAAAAAGACAGGAGGGTTGGGCGGGTGGTAGTCTGAGGGGTTTATATGGCATATCAAATTCAAAAAACTTTTGCACTTGTTTAAACAAAAGCGAAAACCAAAAACCTCGCATGAGCCATACACAGAATATTGTTTATTAATCACTTGGCATGCAGCTGTAGCAATAGTAGTAGTAGCCTTTGGTTGTTGTTGTTGTTGTTGTTTTTGTACTTTATGCCAAATTGCAAAAAACAAAACAAAACAAAATGCATTTTGACGCTTGTTGGAAATGAAAATTGCATTTTTTGTTGTTTTTGAAATGTTGTAGAACTTGATTTTCAAGCATAGTTCGAGAGCTGCCGCTGCTGAGGCTATGCAAATTGCATTCTAAATGCCATTTTTGAAGTTATACTCGTAAATTTATATGGTCAGTCGATCAGTTTACGTCATGCATTTATATGAATTTATGATATGCAATTATATATTTAACTAGATGGAAAACTTCAATAGTAATTATTGTTTTAGTTAGCGTAAAGTAACTTTTATATCTCCAAACAGTTAAGTAATACTTTTAGTCTCATTATTCAATAAATTGGTAATAAATTTTAGGTATGATATGGCTAACCTCTTTAAAGCCACTGTTAGTTTAAGGAAATATTCAGTTAGTTAGTTTTATAAAATGTTTAAAAGGCCATTAAGTCGAATTGAATGAGTTATGCAAACTGTGACCTCTTTGCAAACTTTGATAAAGCAAATTTTTTAACTAATGGATGAATATTTGAATTGCATGAAAACTCTTTGGCAAAGTGTATGCGTGTGTGTGTGTGCTTGCCTCCGGGGTCAGGCGTACTCACACGTACTTAAGTATCATGTAGTTTTTTATTTTGCGGGGGCTATCTCCACCTCCACCTCCACTCTAATATCAACAAGTGTCAAGCCGCGCGCATTCAATTAAGCGCGACGCAAGCAATCAAAGCCCATCACATAACCAGTGAAAGACGCCACCGCCAGGCATGAGAGACCACCACCATGTCCATTGTGGGGCCTTCGGCTAAGCAACTTCAACGCGAGGCAAAAAAAAAAAGACAGAGCACAGCAAATATTGAAATAATGAAAAATTCTTGGAGTTTTCCTATACATGCATATGTATGTATGTATGCTTGTTAGCAAACGCAGCAGCCACATTGGCGCTCATTTTAGTTCTCTCTATGCCAAGTGAAGCGAGAGAGCATATGTGGGGAAATGAGATACTGAAATTTGAGAGAAATTCGCTCATACATGCATACGTTTACGTGTATGTTGGTGCTGAGTTAAGCAAAAAGAGCTATATAGCTTTAAAAAAAAAAGAAAAACAATTTTATCAATGTTAGCTCTCTTTGCTTCAGCAGATAATAGAGGGAGTGGCACTATTGAGGTAGCATATCTTATCTAAATGTCTTCAAAGTAAATAGTTAAGATTGCAAGCACTACGTATACGTAATATTTGATATGTTATTCTAGAAGACAGAAAAAAACCGCTACAAAATATAGCTAAAAAATCAACACTGGCTCGCGCTCTGGCCTGCTTGCTGCTTTTTAGCTATCTCTCTCATTCACTCAGCTGGTTGCTGCCAGAGATGCCCATTGACGCTTGTGTCTTGGAAGCGCGTTCGGTTGGGGCTGGCTGGCCTGTTGTGTTGTGTTGTTGTTTGGGGGGCTCAGTTTGTCGTTTGCACGCGCTTACGCCGGGTCGCAAAACCAACAAAAACCAAATAAGAAAACCAAAAACAAAAATCACGTAAAACCTAAAAAACTTGGACTTTTGCTTCTATTCCATTTTGTTCTGTTCTGTGCTGTGCTGTGTCGCGTGAGTGTTTGTCGTCGCTGATTTCACCGCTAAATGCGAATATTTGTTTAGCTATTTACTGTAATATTTTCACTATTTTTTTACTCTATTTTTTTGTTTTACTATTTTTTACTAGTGCTCTGTATGTGTGTGTGTGTGTGTATAGAATTATGTATGTACATACATATTTATACTCTATATAAGTAGAATAAAGGGTATATCAAGGTGTCCATCTAGAGAGAGAGAGAGGAAGGAAGAGAAACACTGCTTTCCAACATTACCGTTAAGAATTTCAAGTGTTTAACTCTTTACAAACAAACTGCAGAGTACATTGAAAGTCGTTGTCATTTTGTTGTCGTTTGAAAATATGCACAAAGTTTTCTTTTAACAAAGTTCAAAGCCATAAAAATGGTCGGTCAAGAAAAAGAACCAACAAAAATACAAATGTGCTTAGGGATCGTGAGATATGCAAAATTTCTCCATTTTTCTCTCTAGTTCTCTCTTTTCAAATGTAGTTTTTGGCTCTTACGGTAAGGGAGCAATACCCAGAGCCGCCCACATAAATATATTTTTATTATGTTTGTTTGTTGCGAATTTTTGCGTCAGGCAAAATGCCGTCAAATGCAAATTAGCTACGCCCCCTCCCAGCAGGCACATGCTGTGAGTGCAAGAGAGAGCGTGAGAGCAGGGAGAGGGGAAAAAAGAGATTGACAGGCAACTTGTCCATATCCATAGCCAGATATTGTCGTCATCTTCAGAGCAAAACAAAAAAAAAAAAAAAAAACCAAACAAATCTTTCAGTATTTCAAGGTTAAATACTGACATAAAAATCTGTTTTTAGTTTGCTGCGAGAGACTCATAAAACCATCATTCGAAAAGTTCAGGCCACCAAATTTCGTGTTTTCGTGCCCAAAATGACCAAAGAAATAAGCACAACAAAAAACAAGGGAGCAAAAAAAAAAACAGAATACTTTCGCATAAAAATGGTTTTTTTTCCCCCGTTTCTTTTTGTAAACTTCAATTTCAAAATGTACATACATATATCAAGTTTCCTAAATATGAGCTCAACAGTTGGCCCATTATAAGAATGCACATAAACTTTTGACTTGAATATCACACAAATCTCAACTGATTACCAGACACGTATGGATGGATATAATCATGACTTCTAGATACTCTAGATAACCCTTCTAAGCGTTGAATAGAAGTAAATTTCCCCTAAATGTACATGGGGATGTAGCTCAGTGGTAGAGCGCTCGCTTTGCATGTGAGAGGCCCCGGGTTCAATCCCCGGCATCTCCAGTTTTTTTTTTCTATTTTTATTTTTTATAGCCAGAGCTTGAAGTTATTATTTTTTTATATTTTCACCAACGCCATACTTATGGCCTTTTTATAGGCCATTATAATATACGACACGTATTATATCATGTAAAAAAACAATATCATAGTTTAGTAGAACCCTTTATTATTGACTCATTAGGTGGACTCACGGGTTTGAACTCACCCAATATTTGAAACTTCTAAAGTCTTAAGCTTGAAGTAAATAATTATCTTTAATCATTTCAACTTGAAGAAAAGAAAGAATTTCTTGATTCATTCTGGTCGGAAAGACAAAAATAATAATTTTTGAATGGCTTTTCCTAAACCTATTTAGGATTTCTAAGAGAATCTCTCTCATTTAGTATTTTTTCTTAGCATAGACATTGCACACAGACGGGCGATTAGGACTCCATCTCCCTAAAAAATTGGTACCTTAAATTATTTTAGACTTTTTCGGATCTCTTGACGTCTAATCTATGAGTTTTCGAAGTGGTCGTGTAATTTTCGAATATCCTTCTGGTAGAAAAATGCCAAGAGAGAAAATTACAATATTTTTTTAAGCCAAAAATCACAATTTTTGTTTCGTAGAAATATTTATTAGTGATATAATTCAGCTTATTAGCAAAGAAAAATGTCATATTTTCAAATGGCGTCTTGTCCTCATCGATTGACTTAGTTCAGATTGTCACATAATTACATACACATACATATACATATGTATGTATTATCTCACATATTTCTATGTAGGTGTAAGAGTACGTATGATGCATTCTGGTGACTAGTCATGGCAGTGTTTGCTTCACTTTAAAGAGAAAGAAAACAAGAGACGAAACCAAACCCCACCATTAATTCCAATTCAAAATTGTCAGTGTAGTTTATGCCTCCCCACCCCCATTCTATCCCCCCTTTGCATGTGATTCATTGCACTATATATTTATCATTGTTATCTATATGGCTAGAAATATGCCAGATAAGATTGTACATAACGATAAGGCATTTCAGACTTCATTGAGTTGATCTGCAATTCTCTTTGATTGTCTGAGTCGACCATCCTAAGACAGGAAATGCAATATGTATTTGCTTTAATTCAATTTCCAGTAGCCACTTGTGTCAGATTTCAATAAAGGGAAGGGTTTTCGCTTTGATCTCTGACTCTAAAACTCTCTGTGGGGGCACATCCGCCATAGTAAGTATGATTTTTGTTTACTTTAGCAGAAAGCGTTAAACGTTAATCACAAAGATGATGATGATGATGTTGATGTTGATGATGATGATTGACGTCGTTTGCCCTTAAGTACGTACAGTTGTGCTTACAATTTCTACAAGTTTTTGTCTCGTAAAAACTGATGCAAGTTTATTTTGTCAGCGGCATTTAAATGAACAAAAAGTACATACATAAATGATCGATCGTTCGATGGCTTATTCAAATTTCAAATATTTGTACAACTTCGTTGTCCCTTTCTCCCTGCTCTCTTCATCTATCTCCCTCTCTCTCCTCCTCTATCTCGCTATATACATATATAAATTAAGTTCTATAAACAAATGGAAATGGCCATAAACAAATAACAAAGCATAATTGCTCATGTTTGTACGCTGCTGCCGCTATATGCCTGGCTGGTTGGCGACCAATGACGACCTCCAAATTCAATTAACAGTTTTCGACGGTGATTGGAGCTGGGGAGCTATTCGTCAGTCCCAGTGATGGATCTTTAATATATATTTTCCCTCCAAGAAGATCTTGTTTAGAAGTGTGACAAAATTACCTAAACAAAATTGCTGTTTTCTCCACCCGCCCTCGCCTCTCTCAATTATCTATTGCTGATAATTGTGATTGAATGGGGTGTTAGTTGGGTTGTGTGTGTGTTGTTTGCTTACAATGGTGAAAACTCGATAAAACTAAATTATTGGCTAGCCAGAAATAGAAATGAGCTATTTCTCCTCTATAAATACATACTTTTCAAGTTAAATCAGTTCCGACTTTTTATACCATACACCCATAGGGTGAAATGGTATATTAAAGTCGCCAAAATATATGTAACAGGCAGAAGGAAGCAACTCCGACACCACAAAGTATATATATTCTTGATCAGAATCAACAACCGAGTCGATCTAGCCATGTCCGTCTGTCCGCCCGTCCGTCCGTCCGTCCGTATGAACACCTAGATCTCGGAGACTGTAAGAGCTAGAGCCACCAAATTTGGTATGTAGACTCGTGTAGTATGTAGAGTGATCAAGTTTATTTCAAATTTTTGCCACGCCCCTTTCCGCCCCCGCAATTTAAAAAACTTGATTATCTCCCGTATTTTTTTACCTTATGCAACCAAATTTGGCACACTTAAATTTAATATTAATATCTAGCAAAATACCAAATTTGATCAAAATCGGACAGAAAACAGTCGAGTTATGCATATAAACGTTTTTCCATAAGGCCGGAGTTGGCCGTTGGCTGGTGGGGGCGCTAGGGTGCTCGTATGATTGAGTGAGCGAGATACTAAGATATGCTTGTAAGAAGCATGTGAAAATGCATTTGTTTAATAAAGTTGAAATATTTGCTTTACTGGTGTATGGTATACCTAAGTCGGCGAGACGACTTACTTACTTCGTTTGACATCGATTTGAGAGAATTAGGTTTTAATGTAGTTTCTGTTGGCACTTAGAATGCACTGAGGTCACTTCTATGACTGACCAGAATTATAAATACTTCAGGAACATTATCATAGTTCCTATCAGTTGTTAAAAAGACAATCATAGTGATAATGCAATCCTGTAAACTAACGATAATTGTTACAAACTAAAGTGGACTTTTTCAAAAACAGGCCTAGATTTGCAATAGGAGCAATAATTTGGGGTAAATAGCTCAGTATTTCTTTCTAGTTTCAATAAATTTGGTCCTGTTTGAACTCAATAGAAATAGAAAATAAAAGTTGTAAAAACAAAAGTATTTGAAAATCGTCAAGCGATAGATTTCGATTTGTCTATATATCGAAATACAACATGGTAGAAATATTATCGATAAATGTATACTGATAACACACACACACACACACACACACCTGTAGAGCCAATTAATAGATAAGACTGACTCAATACACCTGCCTGCCCCCAAGGGGCGTCGTCTATATTACTTCAAGGGGGGAAAAATGTTAATCGTAATATTTCATCATATTTACAGGATGCATCGATTCCTATTCCGATAACCACTGAGATATATATGAGAAATGCCTTGGCCTTGCCCCCGTTCATCTAACTGGTGACTACGCTGCTCCAATCCTTGAATTACCTTTTCGCTCGAAACATTGCGGCGGTGGTAATCACGCATGCCTTATCATCAGTCCGTCTCATTGGGGGCGCGCAATGCCACGACTTGCCGGAGAGAGAGACAGAACAGAAGCAGAACAGTATAGCGGAGGAAACTGTGTTTGAAGAGCGAATCGGAATATATATATATACACGACATAGAAATAATCAAAAGACGCACAGATAAAGTCGAAAAGAAAGAGAATTTAAGGTAGAACGCCACAGCATTTCATTCATTCGGGCAGTGTGTATGAGTCTTTTTGAGTATTATGAATAATTATTGGCCATAAAAGGAAGACAAAACAAAACAACGCACAATGCAAAACATCAAAAATCTCAAGGATCCCACCAGATGGATATGCAGTCTGGGAATTTTGTCACTTATAGTTCTAATGGGGCAGGTGAAACCAGCGGAATTAGCCAAGGTTATATGTAGGGATCACGATACAACAATCACCTGTGATTGCAACAATGAAGGGGAGCAGGTGAGTCAATAACAAAACAATTTTGCAAACGATCTTTTATGGCTTTCCCTCTCTCTCTCTGTCTCTGTCTCTAGAACTGGGTGCTACCTCAACTTAAGGGTGCCGTGGATCGTATTGAAGTACGAAATTGCCCTGATCTCATCGTGGAGACACATACAGTAACACATACCGAAGGATTACGTAAAATACGTTTTCAGCATATCGGCCAACTTGTCTTGCATGAATATGGTTTAAGTGTATCCCGTTATGCCAGCAACAAGGCTTTGATAGTCGAATTCGAAGATGTTAATTTCCACTTAATCGATTCGCATGCCATCAATGGGAATATTGATGAAATATCATTTGTGGGCGGTAGCATCGAAAAGATGCAACCATTCGGTTTCACCACGATCAAAGAACGTGCCATATTGCTTAAACTGGAGGATGTCACCATACAACGTATCGAAAGTCAGGTGAGTCAGTCAGTCAGTCTGCCAGTCAGCCAGTTGATTCTCATCCATCCATCTCTCTCTCTCTCTCTCAGGCATTCAAAAAGTTCTCCGTTGAACAAATGATTATTGCCAATTGCCATTTCACAGGCAATTTGCCAACGCGTGCCTTTTATGAGGTAGAAGTGCTCAATGAGTTAAGCATCCGTAACAATCAGTTCCTTGAAGTGCATTCGCTTGCCTTTGCTTTAAAGTGTAAGCATTTATTATATACATATCATATATAAATGGCATCTCATTTCCATATTATTTCTATATCGCGCCTCTAGTTATCTCCAAACTAAGTCTGAGCGAGAATCGTTTCGTCTCCGTTGATGGGGAATGGTTAGAGGCTCCTATACGTGATGCCATCACAATGCGGTCCAATGATTTTGGCATCACCAGCGACATAGCCTTCAAAGGCTTGAAGGTGCATCGTGATTACAAATTGAGTGAACGTCTGGAGTTACGTTTCCATAACAATACCGTACGCAGTTGGCTGCCCACCTCATCGGTTATAGCGGTCGATGGTCTTGGTAAGGGCCAGGAGAATGCCGTTGTAGTTGCTTCACCTTTGCCCTTACATTTCCATGATGGATTCTCATTGAGCCTACGCGAAGTGCGCTATGACAATGCCTGGAATTGTGATCAATTGGATAGAAGTGTGGAGCCACCATTACCACGAGCCAATTTCTTTCGCCAATACAGTGAACAATTGCTCTTCCAGAGGCAAGCACCCGAACGGTGGAGTGGAACGGAAGTGAACGAATTTGTTCCACTGCGTCAAATCATTGCCGAACAATGTCATGTGGCTAGCTATGTGGCATATATTGTGGTGGGCAGTGTGCTCCTGTCCCTGCTATTGGTGGCCATTCTTCTGTTGCTTTGGTGGCGTCTGGCACAGCGACGTAAACGTCGTAAATTGGATGTAGTCCAGCCAGAACCACGTACCTACAAAGAGACACAAATTGTATACCAAATCGAGAATGCTGGCCTGCTCAAGACTGATATGTAGAACCATATATATATACACACACACACACACACACACAAATACGTAGCTGAGAGACGCTAGCAGCGCCGCTAATTATCCAAGAAATATCAACCACCAAGAGAGACCTTTTGTTGTACCAAAATTCTTAGCTTACTAATTAATTAGCTGTATATATAAACATACATATATCAAGGATATATACCCATAAGTTGCCCTGTAAATATTTATGCCTGATAATAAATACATAGTGTATACATACATACATACCCAAGTATTAAATATACAAAAAATTCATTTCACTATGGAAATAACCTTTAAAAACAAATGCAATCATTTTAAATAGTCATGGCTTTGCTCTCAATGCACTAAAATGTTAAATCGTAATATTTCAAACAAGAAATCGGCTAACGACTCATGACAACAACAAATCCAACTTACCCTATGGGTAAATACGATTCCAATGCCTGATGTACGGTCAATTGTGGCTCGGAGAGAGCGAAACCCTTTGATAGCAAGACATGATGTGAGCTTATAGTGTCCTCTATGCCACTGATATCCTCCATATCCTTGTCGTCTGTTTTAAACGAATGTCCATTAAAATCGCCTCCTCTTACCATCGCCTCCTCTTACCTGGCAAATTGAGATCCTTTTTCATTAGATTGGCACTGCACATGCCACCCAAATAGGCCAGCTCCTGTTCCAAGCGGATGAGACACGAATTGCTGGCATTGATCTGAAGCAAAAAAAGGCAATTAACGATAATGTTGAGAGGGAGTGAGATGGAAGACCCTACCGCTGTGGGATTGTCATAGCCGACCACTAAGCATTTAAAACCATAACGATTATTGTGCGGATCCTGGGCATATAGCGAGGCTGTTTCCAAAGAGAATTCTACACAGTTGCCAGGCAAAATGAGAACATTTTGAAGCCAGTTTGAAGCGCTGAAGAAATCAGTTTATCAGTTACTAGTTTGAACGTTTCAAATCGAAGCAAGTCTTTACTCACGTATTGAACTTTTTCACCACAATCCAATCCCTGTCATTGGCATCATTGGTATTGCTTACAGGAGGCGCCGCTGTCCTGCAGCAACTTGTCATGGTTAATTGGGCATTGCGACAATTATTAGTTGTTGGCTTTCGTCCAGTTGTTGTTGCCGCTGTTGTTGTGGTTAGATTATTGTCCAGCATATCATAGTAATCGTCACCCGAAGATGATGCTGCAGCAGCAGCAGCTTGTTGGCAAGTCGTTTGACTTGATATTGTCGGACGCATTGGTATGGAGAGCAAAAGATAATCCTCCAATTGGGCCGTGCCGCATTGCGGATCAAATTCAATTGTCAGCCATTGGACACAGGGCGGAAATTCGACACGATAACAACTAATCGTGGCACTGCGATACGGATGTTCACTCTCCACCAGACAATAGTGATTACTTGTGGTGCTATTGTGGCTAGTGGTGGCCGATGGAGGACCCAGTGATAAATGATGATCAGTCTCCGAGCCGCCACCGCCAACACTTCGTTGCTCTTTGGATGATACATGCAACTGATTGAGCGCAGCGATATGTGGCAATATCTCCTTGATTAGACCCAAAATCTGTACGGAACTCTTGGGATCACTGCAGGCCAAATTGGCCATGTGGCCATAGACTAGCGGGAGCAATGTATGAAACATATTCGAGGCAGCCAAATTGAAGACTTCAAGCAATTGTATGGCCGGCACTGAGCCACCGCCAAGTACTCCACCACCAGCACCACCACCACCACCAGAAAGACCGCCGCCGCCTGCTATGCCCAGAGCTGGTGCCTCCTCCGAATCGGAGTGAATCAATTGTTGAGCTGCTTGCACGACAGCAGATACCACCACAACAGCTGCTGGTTGCTGATGTCCTTGCTGCTGTCCTTGCTGCTGCTGCTGATCGGCACTCGATTCATATTCTGCCCGCTGCTCATTGCCATTCAATTTGGCAGCCATTTGTCCATTGCGATAATTCAAATCGGCCGTCTCCTCGACACCAATCTCTGTGGCACCTATTTCGATTTCCATCTCAAAGGGATTGGTCGATGAACGCTTTGAATCGAATTTCAATGTTTCCATAATGCCCTTGGAGAACGATTCGATGCGTTTGCCCAAATCTCGACCCACCGGATCCACCATAACAACTGGCGGCAAGGCGGCAGTGCGTGAATTGTTTGCCCAATTGATGTCCATGTGCTCCTCAATCGGTGTGATATTGTGCTCCGAGTCGATGGTCTGTGTGTGATTCGAGCTGTTGTCGGAGGGCGAGCAAGAGGCAGCAGCCATGGCATTGCGTGCCAAAATAAGCAATTCAGTGCATTTCTTGGTTATATCGGATGCTATCTGGAGGGCTGTATCCCTTGTGGAGATCTCATGGGCATTATTTAGATTGCCCAGCATGGCAGCAGCTCCATCCACCACGCCAATGCCTGCTCCTGCTCCTGCTCCTCCACCTCCACCTGCTCCACCAACAACATTTCCCTCCTGCTTGATGGGTGCACTATAATACAGGATGCACGGCAATTGGCCACGAGCCGGAGTGGTGCCATTAAAACTCAAGTCACAGGCATAGAAATGGAATGTTGCCCCACATGGCCCACGAACGGATGTGAGCCCAGCATCACCCGAACAGGTGCGTGCCCCCTGGGAACACAAACGCAATGCGTATCTCGCATGCTCCTTAATGTGCACCGGATGATCAAATTTAATTTCAGCCAAATCATTGTGCACCGCCTCCTGGTCATAGCTACCCGAGACGGACTCCAAGGTCTCCCATTTGTGCTGCGGTTGCAGATCAGCCGTATTATCGTACAGCAATTCCAATTGATAGTCATAGCTCCCCGAACCGGAATAGACCATGGCGCCGGCCACAGCGATGCCAGGACGATCCACCGAAAAGGCAATGGCATCGGGTCCAAAGTTTCCCGTATTCCATGTGCGACTCAAATCGCAGCGAGCAAATCTCGACCCAGTCGAATGGAGTGTCCGCGGTGGCAGGAATAGCTTATCATATTCCCCCAGCACTGTCTGATAGACAATTTCGGCCAGAACACGAGCCAACAGATGGCAACAATTGTCAATTAATCCCTGATTGATACTCGTCGCCGATTGATCCAAATGGCCACCCAGACTGCGACTATAGATGCACTCAATACGGGCACGTATGGGACTGGCAATGATGTCCAGCAGACGCACCAGGACATCCTTGAATGTCCACGAATTGCTCAAAAAGTCGCTTTTCTCCTGTTGCGTGCGATAGATCATCTGCTCCACGAGAATGGGATATTGATGGGCCTCGGTCGATGAGAGCATTGGCAGACCAGAATTATCGCTGGGACTTATGATCGACTGACGATCATTGCCCGCTGCATTCAGCAGGGCAAATGTGGCCCTCAGTTTAACTGTGGGTGAGCACAATCCAGCCAAAATGGCACTCAATAGACGCGAGTGCAAGGCACCGCGATCCATTTGGGCCAGTAAATCGCATAGACAATTCCATTTCAAGGACGATGTTGGATAGAATGCATCGAAACAAGCCACGAAACTCAAATGGCACTCATCAAGGATTTCCACAACCAAAGCATAACCTGAAACGTCAGACAATTAGGTGAACTAATAGTTAAATATAATCGGATGGAACTCACCCTCATCTGTGGCAATGTCCTTGAAGATGTCATCACAAAATATACCAATTAATAGAGCTCGCACATTGCCAATGCATTCGGCTAATTGAATATTCTCCATGTTGGTCTTACGGGCCATGGGCGTGGTGGAACCCGCGCCACCACCACCAGTTCCTCCTATCGAGGCCATGGCCGTGGCAGCTGCCGCCGATGCCTCACCAAAATATTTAACCACAGCGGCGGCATTACTAAGCACTCGGGGTGAGTTTTTATCTGGAGAAAAATTCATACCAAATGCCAAATGAGACCAAATCAAGTAAATGAAGTCCTTTGCTTACCCTTGCCCGCCTTAGCCTGGAGTTTGGAGAGAGCAGCTGCCACCATGCTGGAGCTGCCAGCCTGGGCGGCCACCACAGCGGCCGCTGCCACCGCATTCGAGCGCTGTGGATATATTTCATTGGTGTATTTGCGCAGGAGACGCAGACACGACTTATTCACATAGCCCAAGTACTGCAGAGTTTGCTGCAGCTGGAGAGGACGGCTGCGATCGCGTTGCTCCCGCAACTGGGTCTTGAAGCTCTCCCAGGACCAACTGAGCAGGACGACCAGACTCTCAAAGCACTCGCGACTCACGCTATTGGCAAAGGCGCGCGAAATACGCTGCACGGGATCCGCATCGAGGGGCGCCGGCGTCTGTTTGCAATCTTGGGTAACCAGACGATACAGAATGGCTGGAATTTGTCCGGAATTAACATCGGTGCCATTGTTAGCCTTCTTGCTGGACTTGAAACTGAACACCACCTGATCCTCGGTGGTCACTGAAGCCTGGCCGCATGAACCACAATCGGAGGAGGGGCCGGCAATGCGTGCCCAAACCAAATACCATCTGCCGGCTGCAGCATTCAAAGGTTTTGGCAGCAGAATGTGATGTTTACTCCTGGCGGCACACTCGTAGGGTACCTCCTTGGTCTCGCTGATCAGAGTGCCCTCCTTCTCGTAGCCACCGCCATCGGATCCGAGGTCGTAGAGCTTCAGTTTGCAGCTGTATTCTCCGCGTCCGCCAAACATGCCAAAGCCACAGATTACGATATCCGTATCGGCAGCAAATCGAATGGCCTCCACACTATGCCCGGAATAGCCCCAACCGCCGCCAAAGTTATCGAAACGATTGACCACCTGATACTCGCCACTCTGGGCCTCTGTGGTCTGATGCGGCTGCTTCGGCAATACCTGCTCAAAGCAGCCGGGTATATTATCCTGCGCCGATGTCAATATGTCCAGACAGGCCAACAGATTGAGCGATGCCTGCGAGCGGGAGACTCGTGCATCTGATTTAATTGGTAGTGATAGCTCTGGCGAAAGCAAAGCTCGATAGTTGGCTGCATTCTACAAGGAGCAGGAGGAACAGATTTAGTTTAATTACCATTTTGGAATGAGATAAAACTCACCACATCAGTCTCAGCAATATCGCTGGCAACCACATTGTGGCAACGCAGTTTTTTGGCCAAGCCATCAAAGACCCAAAGAACATTGTAACTTGGATCCATGGCAAAGGCTATTTGGGATGGTGGTGTTGTCTCTGTGGGTGACTCTTGGCGTGAGGCGCTTCTCAAGCGACGCTGTTGACGCTGCGATGACGCCGCCCCTGCCCCTGTTGCCACTCCGGGAGCAGATGATTCCGCCGATTGATGATGCTCTTCGAATATTTGATTTCTTGCCTCATGCATACTACGCGACATGTGCTCATTGATGGGCACTCCGGCTGTGGCAGCCAATGCTACTGAAGACACCAGCACAGGTGGCGATTCAGCCGCCACGAGGGGCGGCGTGTCCACATTTCGATTGATTTCCGGTTGAGTTTGCGACGGTTGCGTTTGCATTAGATCACAAAAATTCTGCTGATCCCTGTAATGGGCTGTGCAGCTGCCGTCACGTCGATTGATGGTCAATGTGTGGAAGGATAAATGTATGCTTGGAATAAGCACTGGAAGGATACAACATAGATTCACTCAAAGAGGCGAACGGCAACGAATTGACATGATGAACACTTACGAATGGTCTTCTTATTGGCCACCACATGCATTTTGGGCAGCATTTGGGCTGTTATGAGAGATTCGTCAATCTTAATGAATGTCTGATCGCCATTGGCTCCTATCCAGGTGACCTTTTTGCCATACGTGGGACCCAATCCGCTAAGGAGAAAGAGAAAGAGAAAGATAACACATTTGCCACATTCCTCTCGATTCCAATTCACTTACAAAACAGGTCCGGGTGCACAATTCCATAGAAATTTTTGCCTCTGAGTGAGTCCACAGACTGGCACGTTGGACATCATGGGTATATTTTCCTTGGAACCACCAGGTAGAATGCCAGCTGGCTCTGGTGTTGGGATTCCGGAAATAATACTGCCTGTTGGCTCCTCTTCCACCGTTGTTGGTATCATCGGTTTCTGGCCATAATCACTGGGCAAACGACCCAGTTGACCCTTCTGATAGTTGCCGAACGTATAGACCATTCCCTTGTGGGTCAATAGCACCGTGTGATTGCTGCCGGCAGCCACTTGACTGATGGCTCCTTGAACATGTACTCGCACAGGACCGCTGACTGGCTGCAGATCGCCACTGCCCAATTGACCATATTGATTGCTGCCAAAGGTGAATACCTCACCGGCTAGAGTCAAGACGACCGTGTGATATAGACCGCAGGCCACTTGAACTACCGGCGAGGCAGTGGGCAATTGCAGGATTTGCGGCGCCAATGGAGCAACACGTGGTGGGTCTTTATCGATGTCAGTTGGTGTAGCACCGCCATTGCCACCAGCGGCACCAGTTTCCAATTCGCTGGCCTTCTTCTCCTTCCGCGGACGCATAATCAATGTCTTGGAGCGTTGCGGACGGGGCTGGCACTCCACCTTTGCATCCACTAAAAATGGGGACAGAAGTTTATTAAATCAATGGTTAAATGGTTAAATGTGTAAGCTTACTGATTTCGGATTCCTGGAGAGCTATGCAGGCCGAGCACAGGCCGCATTTGGCACAGCCAGCATCTCCGTGTCCGCAGGGACAAATACTGCCAGCCAAACGCTGCTCTAGGGGCACATTCAGAGCGGAAACGCAGCTCACATTATAGCCCGTGCATTCGCGACAGAGAACACAGACACGACACTGGCCCTGGACGAGGTTGTGATCATCGTAGTCGCAGAGTGTGGAGAAATCCACTTTCAGGCGTTTGTCCATGGCCAAGAGATTGGCATAGGCCAGCGATGACGATGAACTGGGCACATCCTTGACGGGCATCAGTTTATTAAAGACACGACCACATTGTCCTTTGTTATTCAAGCCAAACGAGAAGAGCTGTCCCTTGGCATTTAGGGCCACACAATGCGCTTTACCCAGAGCCACTTTGGTTATATGCTGCTCCAGCAATTCGCTTACAAATCCCATGGCATCACAATGGGCCGTATCCTTGCCATACATGATTAGTTTGCCCGTTTTGGTGACAAATGCCGAAGTTCCATTATTGCATGCAGCATGGACGACCACATGACCATCGATTTTGGTCATTTTCTTTGGCTTAACTGCCTTCGGTTGACGGCGATTTTTGCTGCTGTCGCCATCCTCGCCACGACGAGCTGTTCCGGCAAAATAAACAGTGCCATCATCGTTGACCAGCAAGGCATGGATGCCATCATGACCAACTGCCACATGGACAATATGGGCAGCTTTCGATATTATCAATTCGGTTAGCTTCAGCGTTGGCGTGCGGCCGACACACTTGAGACCCAAGGCCGCCGACTTGCCGTAGTAGTAGACACGCCCATTACTGGCACGCACTAAGCCAAATTCCTTGCCACAAGCCATCCCGAGGACGTCTACATCGGCATCACGACAAGGAGCCGGCAACTTGGGCTCGAAACTGTTATGAGCCGATTGTATACGTTGGATTTGATGTTGATTCAGTAGCTCATCCTCGAATGCAGCATAGCCTAACGTGCGAAACTTCTTCCTGGCCAACTGGAGCGGCAACTCGAATGGCGGTGAATCGCTGCTGTAGCTATTATGATAGAGATTCAGTTTCTTCACCACCAAAGTGTCCTGCAAAGTAGAGAAGAAACATACAATGAGCTGCCTCCCAGAGGGAATGAATCCCACTTACATCTCGATTACTGCAAATGGCATGCAACGAATCGTCGTCCGTGAAGAGGACATAGTTCAGACCCTCTCGCATGGGCAACATGTTCAATGGACTCATCGTTTTCAGGGCCAGTGTGTCGAGGCCGACCATTTGCAACTGATCGGCATTTCGACGGCAATTCCGGCGATAGTATAGTTGGCCTCCACTGTAGCCCAGCCAGGGATTACGCTCACGACTGAAATCCTCGTTTTGGGCATACACATGCCCTTTGTATGAGCCGCCGAATCCAGTGCCAATTTTAAGTAAAACTCCGCCATGTAACAAATATAGAAACACCCCATCACAAGCCATGGCCGGAGCGGCAGAGGAGGCCGTTGACGATGTGGACGATGGCAGCTTAAGTGAGAACTAGAAAATATGTATATTGGGTAGAATCATTGTGGGCAAGTCTTAAGACAATTGTTCACCTCATCCACAAGGGAATTGTGCGGCACACCATGACTATGGAAATCCGGACGCGTCGGCTTATTCAGAGCGGCACTGACCACCGTATGCTGCAGTGCAGCCAACACGGCTGGCAATTGAACTATCTGGGCGGACAGCTGACGCGGCGACATTAACATGGCGGCAATGGCCTTTAGCATTTTGCCCGTATCGCCGCGAGCAATGCAAAGTCCCAGCAAGGCGGCACAGGCCATAGCCGACCAATTGGCCTCGGCTCCGGTGGTGGAGCTTAAAGCCGCCGGCATTGTGGCCAGATCGAGCAGTAAATCGTACAGGGGATTTATAAGTTCTTCCGGTTCAAGTTTAAACGACTCTGGTTGCTGACCTTGGATGACATCGAGCAATGCCTTCAGAGCCTTGGTGCAGAGCAGCGGCTGAATGTGTCGAGCATCCGCTATTAGCTCGAACAAACTCCGCAGGCCAGCCCCCACGATGAGAGGAACTGTGGCGTACACCGGCTCCCGCTCGACGGGCTCCTCGATATCGGAATCGGCATCACTGTTGGCACTATCGCGACGTGTGCGCTTGTCGGCCTGACCAGCCCCGGCAGCAGCTGCTCCTGCAGCGGCACCAGCTCCCGCGCCACCTGCTCCGCCAGCAGCGGCTGCCCCGCCAGCAGCACCTGCTCCTCCGGCCCCAACAGCTATGCCCGCGGCTGGGGCATGACAAGAGCAATCCACCAGATTGCTGACCATACAACTGCCCGCACAGACCAAGCAGCAGGAGGATCCCATATTGCCTGACCACTTCTTTAAAGCTGCTCCGCCAGCCGCACCATTGCCGTCATGGAACAAGGCATAGCGGGTCTCGGCCTCCAGCACTGTGGACCGAATGGCCGAGAAGACAGCAAACTTTGAGGCATTCGGATCCAATTCAATGTGCGCCACCGGGAACGAGGGCATTATTAACATTAATTGCTCTTTGACCAAAGGCGGATCCAAAGGATTTACAATGCCGCCCAATAAGTTCCCTCCTCCATCCAGGACAGCAGCAGCAGCTGCCAATGCTGCAGCGGATTTCTCTTTGCGACTTTTGCGCTTGGTAAGAGCTTTTCTTTCATTTTGCAATTTTCTACAATAAAAAAAAAAAAAACGACAAATTCAAATTCGAATAGCAGCAGCAGTATTAATGCAGGTCGCGAGCAAACAGCTGATTAGCAGCTGACAGAGCTGCCACACTGTTTTGATATTTCAAATGACCGCCCAATCTGAACAACCCCCCTCCGGTTCAAATTAGGGGTTGGAAGGCATAGCAAAATCGATCGATTTTTCAACCCCCCTCTAGCCGACGACGACAATGCTAACCCACATCAGCATTGTCTTTGTCCTGACAGGGTCGGAAAGGATTTTACCTGCGTGTATTATTCGTGTATAATTCATAGAAATGATCGCCATATTTCATAGGATTTAGTAGACCGACCATAGCTTTAACTTTAACCCGCACACACTAGTGACAAAATCGATTTTGACTATATACACACCGACGACGGACAACGACGACGACCCGACCTATTCGACACGGACCAATATGCAATTTTTTATATCCTCTTCTTTGGCTAACTTTTTCGTTTTATTGCACAAACATTAACGCTTAAATGCACAGCGCAAACAAAAAAAAAAAATATTGTACAAATTAAAATAACTAAGAATTAACTATTTTGCTGGCTTTTTGCGGGGGGCGCTTTGACTAATACATATTTCTTGTGTATTATTTTGCTGATTTTATTTCCTATTTATAACGGGAGCGCCAGCCGCCGCGAACAATGAAAGCAACCAACTGAATGAGTGGCAACGCTGGCGTAACAGGACATAACCGCCTGGAGATGGACACGAACAAAATTTGAAAATGTATCGATAGTTTTTTTTTTTAGTTATAGTTATAACTTTCATAGTCATGATACAGTTAGAAATGTTGGGCATAATTTAAAATTAAAATAAATAAAAATATTTGTTCGTAGTCAACCTGTATTACTCTGCTTTTGGCCAAGATTCCAATTGGCCAAGAAATTTAAAAAAAAACTATCGGCATCATTGGATGTCACAAATTGAACAGCTGATAGTGTTGATAAACCCTTGTTGGCCGGGCATTATTTTTTTCCCCAAGTTGGCAGCCTCCACGGTAGAAGCAGCTGTCAATCGTCTACAACAAAAGTGTCGCCAGAAGAAACATTTTACGTAATTTATTTTCATTATTAATTCCATTCTGATTTGTCCAAGCCAAAGCTAATTAAGCAATTCTATTTACTCCCACCATGCAGCATGGGCAACGCTTTGAATCACTATCTGAAACCAGATGTGACGCCCGGTCCGGATGTGGTGCCCAGTTTTGATCCCATGTTGGGATTCGGGGCGCGCAAGGAACGCGTCATGATTGCCACCAAAGAGGAAATGGAATCAGCCAAACTGCCATTGGAGGACCGTGACTATTGTGCCCACAAGCTGATCGCCTATCAGGCCTGTCGGTCCGACAAGTTCCCCTTTGTGTATCAGTGTGCGCACCAGAAGCACGAGTACTTGACCTGCGAATACGAGGATTATGTGCTCCGCATGAAGGAATTCGAACGCGAGCGTCGTCTGCTGGAGCGTCAGAAGCGTCTGGACAAAGCAGCTGCCTAGAGACTACAGATCGTACTGGGACTAACTGGTGGTTATAATTAATATTTTTTTTTTTTCTCTCTCTTTGTTGGAGCCGATTAAATGCGATAAATTGGAATAAATACCCTTGCTAGTAAATAATATGGATTCCATTTGTGGTTTTTAACAGCCGGAAATCATCGAAAAGAAAAGTATCCCACTCTGCATTACTCGGAATAGTGTCAGAAATCGATTTAACCCAAAGAATGTTCCAAATTTGAGCCCTTCTTGACATCATTTGCCCTATTAGAGAATGAAATGATTTACCACTAAGTTGGAAAATCTCAAGAATCTCTTGAAACACAAAAGAAATTTCTTATGATAATTTATTGATTGATATCGTCGCTGATCGCCCTCTTCTTGCCAAAGTAATTGATTAGAATGCAATCAGTTGCAGTCTAATTATGTTGGATCTTCTCAAGAAACAATTTAAAATATTCAAAATGGAATGCATTCGGATCATTTTCAAGATTCGCATTCAAAATTAAATAGGATAAAATGAAGGAGCAGCTGAAATACTTCTGCTAATTTTTTTGCTCTTTTATTTATGATAATAAATTTACTTAATAAATTTGTAAGAATTACAATTGCTTTGATTTTTAACAATGAGCATTCCGCACACACACACATACACACACTCATGCACACATTCAACCACACATACACACACACATGCACACACGCTCTTATCTTTTATGAAATATAAAGTTTGTGTATATATAGATAAATGATCTAGTTAACTAAACTGAAACTGATAATGGCAAGCATTTGGGCTAATTGGGCGCGTCTTTTGCCATTCTGGCCACATCTACATCTTTGGTGTACAAGGAAAAACTCATCTCAACTCATCTCACTCACTGGGCATGGTTCCCATAACAAGCATTGTCATGATCCGCATCGGCATCAAATTCCCAATTTACGCCACAGCAAATACATGCGTCCATTGGTACTGAAAATGCTGCGCAGCATGAAAACCTGTATGAAACCAACACCGACCATGGCACTTATTTGGATGAGTGACCAATTGTTGACCTTTTGGAAATTCGCTTCCGCTAAGTTGCGATCGCGCGCCTCGTGGGAACGCAGCATATCCTGCATTTGACGTGCCTTGGTCAATTGCAATCGAATGCGTCCAGTGAAGTCCATAATATCCTGGACTTTCATGTCGTAGTACTCATCGGGCGAGAGGCCGGCCATTTCGTCCACCTCGTTCCACTGCTGATCACCATGATTTGGCTCACCTTCGCGTTCCACTATCAGTTCAAAGAACACAGTCTTTCGGTTGAACATACTAAAACTATTGTCGAAACAGAAACGATAGTCCCCCTCCTTCTCCACGGTGTGCCGATGGATGTTCTCCGGCTTCTTATAGTCACTCACAATGAGCAGGCCAACGGGATCCATTAAGGCAAAACTGATATCCAAATCTCCATGACCGCCATCGATTACCTGATACTCGAAATCAATTGTTTCGCCCTGCTTCACGCTATGATAAAGGCACTCGATTTTACCGGCATCCACATACACCGTCATTTCCTTCTCATAGGCCAGAACTAAGTCCAATTGGGGTCCAGTCATCAGTATTAGCGTAACTAAACTGAGCCAGGGAAGGGGGCCAAACATTCCCTACATTGTGAGCATTAATGAGTCATTAGTAAATAATGCCAAGGCAAAAACATTGCTGATCAAAAAAATCTACCATTTTTTGTTTGTAACAACCGAGTCGAATAAATAAAGTTGAAAAGTTATTACAATTTTGAAGTGTGACCAAATGTGATGATTTTTTTAAATACCAAAACGCACTCTACGATCACAATTGAAGTAAAGCTTATCGATAATTAATCGACTTGGATGTTTAATTCCGCCAGGTGGCGCCACAAAAAAACACAGTTTCTGTTACAACGGCTAATTTTATTTGAATTTAAATTTGAAATTGCTTAAACAGAAAACCTAACAAAATATGAAAAGTTTTAGTACTTTCTGTCATGATCTTGCTTTAAATTCATGCTGCTGTAAAATAAAAGAGTATTTATGTATACGCTTTTAGTCAATCCGTTTAGCATTTGAAAAATTTTGCTCCTTTCTTATAAGAAATGACATTTGATTCTGATAACACATTCACCTATACATTCCCATGCCCTTGTTCCAGTTGAGGGGAAAACGAAACGGACAATGAAAATTAGAAACCAAGGTTTCCCAACATTACCCTCCCCCCTCTAAATTTCAATGTGTGTGTGTGTGTCTGATACCTGATAAGTTCAAATAGTCCATGGCCTGCCTTTTGGCGCCTTGCCTTGGTCTCATTTACATTTCGATTTTTACTTTTAGTTTGTTTCTGTTTTTTGTTGTGTTACTTTTTTGTTTGTCAATTTTCTCGCATTTGGCATTTAATTAGAAAATAACGTAAATGCAATAAAATGGCAATTTGGTAATTAATTACACATCCATACACACTGTCGCACGCACACACACACACACACACACAAAGACACAGAAACTTGTGACCATATATGGGCATAAAATACCAACAAAAGCTAAATATGTAGACCCCGAAACAACAAAAAAAAAAAAAAATCAACCCAATCATTCACGCGGAACTTTATAGTCCATCGAAATCACATGGAATGCTATGTACATACATATCTATATGTATATACGATTTTTCAGGGCTAAACTCGTCGAAAATCCATAGCCCACTGTTTTACCCATCCACCCCACTTGACCATGTTTCACTTGGCGCCTATCAAAATAATATTTATCATCATTACTTTATTGGTTTCATTTCCTTTTTTTGTCGCCATTTCTGATTACGCAATTCTCCCACCTGATGGAAACACTGAGAATCAGAATCTTATCATGGCAACGCCTGTGCGCCAATCGGCGTGACGTTGATAAAAAAGAAACTCGAAACAGAAACTCGATTAGATTGTATTATATATACCAAATACCCCCCAAAAAAAAACTGAGCATATACCATATAATTTGAGTGAAAAAGAGAGCATATTTGGCATAATTTGAAAATGCCTCTTAAACAGAATTTCGACTTCAAAGTGTCCTCTACCATTTCCCAATCTTTGCTTCAAGAACCTAAACCATTTTCTCATATGGATTGTGGAAAATATTTCCCCACAATCCACAATCCACTAACAATCTCTTTGAGATACTATCTTACTTTTTGATAACTGAAATTTTGTTTGCAAATCACAAAGATATATAAAGATATGACTTATATATGTATGCACGGTATATTGATTCTAAACTTTCACGTGAAATTTATACCATCTCTTTGCAAGGGCGTAGCCGAGTTTCAAATTAGGAGGGGCTACAGGGGATACCATTTGAATCCCCAAAAATAAAACATATATCGATAAATTTATTCAAAAGCAAAAGTTAAACTAAATTTCATATCAAATTAAAGATGTTCCTCTCTGCCCCTTTTCTGGCTACGCCCTTGTCACCTTGCTTGGCCATAAGATCGCTTTGTTCAGGTTAATTTTGCGTAAGCTCTATTTCAGTTTTCGTAATATTGTGTGCTCTCTCTTATCACACGAACTTAAATAGATCTGCCAAATGACTCATGTATGTACAATCAAGTCAAGTGTAGTGAAGAAAGAAAAAATGCTCATCTTATCAATATTTTTCATCCACTAGCACAGCAATCACCACCCAAACTAAAGGCACACAGAGACACAGAGACAGAGGCACAGAGACAGAGGCACACATACATAAGTATGTATGTACATATGTATGTATGTGTAGGCATTCCTTAGAACATAATTGCCTTATAAGTGTTGTTGTTCCGATTCTACTGATATCGGCTGAGGTTGCAAAGAGTAAAAAACAAAACAAAAAAACATTACACAAATGTAACTAGAAAATTAAAGCCTTTTAACCTTCACATTTTCTTAGCAAACAAAACGGCGGCACAAGAACAATAATATCAAGAAGAAGACCAAGAAGAAGAAGAAGAAGAAGAAGGTCGGGCCTCTTTCACTACATCTTTTCATCTCTCTCTATCTCTTCCTCTCTCTATTTTTTCTCGACCTTTCTCTTCCCCACCCCACCATAACACTTTAGTCGGAAAATGTGGGAAAACACATGTGAAAAATTGCACGTGCAATGAAAAAACGAAATAACATCAAAGAGCGACGCAAGCGCCGTAGATTTCCCCTAAATTGTGGACAAACTTCCCCTAAAACTCAAACGTACATATGTATATATACCGTTATATATGCGAATTGGCGGCGAATTGAATGGAACAACCACCGCAAAAAGCACCCTCCAGGTCCTGCTCTCAGGAGAGCGGTTGCAACCCGGCAAGAGAATGATAAAACAGCTGCAAAATTGAGATGCTATAGCTTATCAGAACACTTGACAGATTTTTGGTTTGAATCAAACTTTAAAACACCGAAATCCTAAATACATATGTATATCACTTTCTCATAGGCAAAGTTTAAAATTACATCAGAGTTCTTGAAAATCCCAAAGATATTTGTCTAGTTTTTAGCCGATTTCAGAATAAATTTTACAGAATTTCATCTATAGTTTCAATGTTTTAAGCGAGAACAGAACTTTGCCCCTTCGTACCAAATCTGGTTTCAATATTTTTTGAGCTCTTTTCCAAGACGCAAAATAACCAAAATTGGGAGTTTTCACTTTTTATAGACCGACAAACCCAAAGCTACATAAGTACATATTTGTAACAAACAAGAGAGTGAGAGAGATAGATAGATATGGAGAGCGAGAGCATGTTACATACTATCCATAGACGACCATATTAAGAGTTGTGAATGAAGCGACCCACATACAAGCACACACACACACACACACACAAACATAGTACAGATGCACCAAACATAGGCAAGTGAAAGGTTATGTTGAAAACGTCGGGGTCACCAAACTTTTCGGTGATCCCAAACAATTATTATTGATCGCTTTGAAGCTAAATGTATGTATGTACCGAAATACATATAAAACCCAACCTAAAAAACTGCAGTCGCATAGGACCAAAGAGTGATGGTTAGAAAGATGAAAAGAGAAAGAGCCGCAGAAAAAAAAATACAAGAGAGAAAGAGGGACACCACCAGAGAGAGAGAGAACAAGTTGATGACCGGCAAAGCGGTATTTTTGGACTAACTATAACCATATTTGGCATTGCATTTGGTAAAATGCAGTATCTGCTCGCTGCACTGCAGAGAGAGTGTATATACAAATGCATAAAAGAGAGATAGAGCGAGAGAGCACAACAAAGAGTTAAACTGACAGAGAGAGAGTCTTGAGTGGGCGCATGAGCATAAGCTGGGCTTACTCTCCATTACACAGAGAGGGAGATATAGAGAGAGAGAGAGAGACCGGAAAACGTTTGACAAGCAGAATACAAAAATCATAAAAATAAATTTGAACTTGAACTTACTCACCCCCCCTTAAGGCACCCATCGACCATATATGTATGACATTGCGTGCATTTGCCCTGCCTGACTGCTTGCCCCTCCCCAGCCTAACGAAAATTGCCGGCATTACACCCACACATACACACACACATACATAGGTACATACATACATATATCCTTGTCTGCTTTCAATCCATTTGTCAATTCCATTTTTAGTTTTGCGACAAGAAATATTATGGGAAACGGAATCGTTTATAGCCGCCATTTAGCTGCCCATCTTCTTCTATCCCTCTCTCTCTCTCTCCCTCTCTCCCAACATTCGAATTGTATGCGATTTGAATATTAAACAATGAACATAACTTCACTTTACATACATTAATACATACATACATAGGTATGTACATGTAGCTTTTCCCTTTCTTAAGTTTCTTATGTACTGTCACCTGTTGTGAGCGGCATTTTTAATGGCCAAACGTTTCCGTTTCTTCTTCTTCTTCTTTCTGTTGATGATCAAAGTTTGATATGATCTATAATGTTGGCTATATACAGGGGGAGGGGAGTGATCTTTCTCTCTCTCTCCCTCGAAATATGTTTATTGAATAAGATGAAACTTTTTTCCATAATCACCCATTTTACCTTGTTACGGAAACAGCTGCCAATTTGGTAAACTGATATGGCAAAAACCATTCGCCAAGTACGTGGATATACTACATACATATACATATACACATGTGTGTATGTATGTATGTGTTATCTCATTCTATGTATGTATGTGTGAGGAGCTTACGTGGAAACTTGAAGTGTTAAATTCCATTTTGGAATTATTCTATTGCATGAGTCATTTTCTTAAGTGAATTTTCCCTTTTTACTGTTGTCAGCCACGCCCTTTAAACGAAAAATATTAACACTACGAGACACAAGAGGTCGCTGCAGATCGCTTTAGGCGAGCGAGTGCATCAAGAGTTCTCTTTTTGGTTAAATGCACTTATGTACTTGAAGTTGGTTATCAGAAAGAGAAGCACTTGAGTACATAAATACATCTGGGAGACATGTGGATGGATGGATGGATGGATGGATGGATGTGTGTATGTATATATTATCAGCCGGAAAGCAAGCCAAAATGAATGCTCCCATATTTGTCCAAGGACTGAACGACTGATTAGTAAACCACCACCACAAAAACCGCGGCACCACCACCACCACCATCATTAGGGACAACAGCTGATTCACACCAGCCCACGCCCTTGTCATAGGGCCACACCTAAAAACTCAGATACGAAGCCAACATACAAAGATTCGCATGCATGTTGGCCCAGGACTAAAACAGGAATGGGAATGCGAATGGGAATGAGAATGGGATGGAGAGACAGGGAATTACTTCCGGCTTGGCATGGCGCGTCGTGTCTGCAACCACCCCTTACCCGCATCTGCCACCCCTGACCGCCGCCTAGTGTTACATGTTCAAGGTTGCTGACAGAGACAAGTCAAGGCTTAGAACGACCCTCATTTCTCATTCTCATCCTACCCTAACCATGTACTGAGTTATCCCGTTTATTTCTTCTTTTTTTCGGTTTTTTTTCGGGGGTGGTAATTGTATCGCCCTGGGTGGGTCCGGGTCCGGGTTCGGGTCATTTGCCCATTTTATATATTTTGGCATTTCGCAAATGCTTTAATTTTTTTCCACCGAAATGCCGCACGTGTCACTTTCACAAAAGATGAGAAAAGTCTTTTTTGGATGAGTCATGAACATTGATTTTTTTTCTACTCTTTTTTTCGTTTCCTTTCTTTCTTTTTCGTTTTGTTGCTCAAAATGCATTTTTTTTTACTGTTGTCTTAATGCATTTTGAAACTCTGAAATGGAAATGCAATTTGTTACGCTCTGTTTCCTTGAAGCTCGTCTTCATTTTCATCTTCAGCTTCTTCTTCTTCTTTAATGAAAAGAAAATATTTGTAGGTTATGTGTGGAATGCATTTTTCTTTAGATCTTTATTTCTCCAAATTCCGCACTTTCGAAGATCTTAAGTGATCTTGCTTCCCTTTTGAAGGGAGATCATTTATTATGCCATTTTCCTCATTCCATGAGAGGTTATGTTGAAAACGTCGGGGTCACCAAACTTTTTATTGAGTGCAAACAAGTATTAATCGCTTTGGAGCTAAAATGTATATAGTCACTGATCGCAAAGTTAAGTTGAAATCTTCATTTGCTTGGGTTTCGCCAAGAAATTAGCATTTGTTAATTCTTAAAAATTACAAGCAATGATATCATTTATATGTATAATTAAATAATTTACAAATGATTCATGATTTGTAGTAAAATAATAATATTTACTAAAAGGTTTTCACATACACACACACACACACACACACACAACCACAAAGACGATAACATGTCGTTATATTATATATAATTATCAAATAAGAACCTACCCGCTCTCTCCCTCTTGATAGAAATACACGGGCTACTTACCTGCAACACCCTTCAATATGATTTTCATAAATGAAAATGTACGTATAAGATAGAGGAGAAGGAAAAAAAAAAAAAAAAAAAAAAAAAAAAAAAAAAAAAAAAAAAAAAAAAAAAAAAAAAAAAAGAAAAAAACAAAAAAAAAAAAAAAAAAAAAAAAAAAAAAAATAAAAAAAAAAAAAAAAAAAAAAAAAAAAAAACAAAAAACACACAAAAAAAAAAAAAAAAAGAAAAAAAAAAAAAAAAAAAAAAAAAAAAAAAAAAAAAAAAAAAAACCAAAAAAACAACAAAAAAAACACAAAAAAACAAAAACAAAAAAAAAAAAAAAAAAAAAAAAAAAAAAAAAAAAAAAAAAAAAAAAAAAAAAAAAAAAAACAAAAAAACCAATCAAATTAATGCATAACATAAAAAAATAATGATTGATACTTAAAATACAATAAACATAATACGAATTTGCTCTTAACCTTTGATACAACCAATTCGAAGTTAGGAGGCAGGGAAATATATTTGATGAGATTCTGATTTATATCCTACAGTCACATGTATTTGGATTGCAAACAAATATACCCCTTTTAGTGACTTGGTAATGAGTATAACAGTATAATAATGCCTCAATGCATTATAATGAATAGAAAAACGTTCGAAATTAACATTATCCAACTCAAACAAGATGTTTGTTATGTCACACAAGAAAATAAAAGCAAACTGGGTTAACAATAATGAAAATGTCTCCAAAAGCAAACGGTAACTTTTGTCAATTTTTCCGCAATTCGGGATATCCGACTGCATAATGCACTCCCAACAACTCAATTCAACTCTTGACTCACTGTGGCCCACAAACGGTTTCTCGAAAACGGTAAGAAAAAGCTTTCTTTTTGTGAGAAACAAAATCTGAAAAAAAAAAAAACGGTATCAAAAACTGAAAAAGTTTGGACTTTCGCAAAAATTAGCCTAATAATTGAATACACCACGAAAAAAAAACAAAAATACATTTTTGTGTAGTTGCTTTGTTGTTGGTTTATTTATTTTTGTGTCTTGTTTTGTCTTTTTTTTTGTTTTTGTCTTTTTGTCATTTGTTATGCGCAAAGCCTTCACCCAAATTCTAATTAGCCAGTGAAAGTGTTTGGCGTCTTCTTTATCTTGTTTCCTCTTTCTCCCTCTCTCTCTCGCTCTCTCTCACTCTTAACACTGTAAATGTTTGTTCAATTTAATTTTTGCAAAGATTTAAACAAATGTATTTATAATCAATAAACAAAATAAAAGTGAAATGTTTGCAAAAAAAAAAGCAATAACTTTTTATTATAACTAGACGAAAACTGAGAAAACAAAAATGTATTTATTTATCCATATTAATTATTATTTCTTCAAATTTCACTTTGGCATTGCAGTTTTTTTTCAATTTTTGTTTATAATAATTATAAAGTCTATTCTAAGAACTGTCCATAAATCATTTAAAGACAAAATTCTATTTTAGAGACTGAGAAGTTTTTACCTTCTGAAAATGACAGATTCTTGTCCAATTTGGTGACAATTTTGAAACTAGAGCCGTCTTAAATAGACAATAATTTGTGTTATACTTAGTCAATCTTATTAAAATTTAGGGATATGATAATTCATAGTAAAAACCATCTCATTAGTAAAACTCATAAAGGTTTTATAGCCATTAATTGATATAGTGGTCCAGTCCGAACAATTTTTAAATTTATCTCATCACAAAAAGTAGAAATAGCTTAAATACGTCAGGGTGACATGTCTAAATCAACTCAGCTTCTTATGCTGATCAAGAATATATATACTACGTCTCTTTCTCTAGGCTACTCTGCAAGGGGATTCGCTCCTATCAATGAATTCTATCAACGCCCTTGATCTAGTCTAAGTCTTATGAAGGTAAGTCTAAAGGTTAAGTCCTTGGTGTTATATCTGTGTAATAATCACTTCAAACTTGCCAAGTTTAGTTGAAAACTTTCAACCAGGGTTACCAACATAACAACAGGTAGAGCCTCTACCCACCAATCCGCCACTCTGCTGAAATTATTCACGAAGTGATAGTTTCAAATGCGATTTATAAGAAAATTATGGAATAGTGCGTCGAAATATTTCACAGAGACGTAAATTATGAGATAATGTACAACATATTCAAATTTCACAAAAATCGGTGACTGGCCTAACTTAAGTTACCCTAGAAAGTCATTTTGTCCATGTCTTGCTGATTGCAATTGTTTTTTCCTCTCTATCGCACATCTATCGCACATACACACATATGTATGTATGTATAGGTAGAGTAAGCCCAAGACCAAAAAAAGTCAACAGACATTCTATGCGACCAAATTCGGCTTCAGATCATACATACCATATATAGTATCTCTAAGTAGTAGTTTCCTCTTCCCCTCGCTATAAAAATGATCACAGCGGATGCAATGTCTTTAAGAGTTTTAGACGTAAAACCAAAAATGATATTGCATTAAAGTTACCCTATAAACAAAACAAAAAATTATAATACTTTTCAAATTAAAAAGGCAAGAGCGGTTAAGGCAAACTTAGAGCTTGTTTAGCTCAAGTTGTAACTTTTTCAATATCTTTCGTATACCCTTTCAAAGTTTGGATTTTGATATCCCTCTATGTGTCTCTCTCTTGATGTCGATCTCAATCTCCCCCTTCCCTCTGTGTCTTGAATCAATCCCATTTAGGTTACACCCACAATTCGTTGTGTGTGTATATGGTCAACGTCTTTTTGCGTTTCCGCTCGATTTTTGAAAAATAGTTGAATTTTTCGACTTTGTTTTGGCCAATTGTCTTTTTAGCTCAATAATGTCAAGGTCGGTTGGGATTTCTAAACTAAATATGATGGTCTGTACTCGCTGAGATGATCCTTTGGTTTTTTACTTTACTCAAAAATATTCAACAAAAATAAACTAAATTGCGTTGTATTCACTTTTTTTGGAAAGAAAACAAAAAACATTTTTATTTAAAAACAGAGAAAGACAGATAGCAAGAGAGAGAGAAGCTTTTTTTCAAAATGCCAACGGCCAAAAATGGGCAGCAAATTAAAGCCTCTGTCGCAGTCGCTGTCGCAGTCGACGTTGACGTCACATCGAAGTCGGCGACGACAGCTCAATGTCAAAAAAAAGGCACAACAACAATATGGGAGAAACAAAAATATAATTAACAAAACAAAAAAAACAAAACAAACTAAAATTAATGCAAAATTTAACCAAAACTGTCGACAATGCCAAATTTTCTATACCCTTGCTATATAATTCCATATATGTCTGCTGTCTCTTGAATAGTTATATTTCATGCTCAAAATCGAAATCGAAACTAACATATAGACAATCGTTCGAATTAATCATCATTTCTTGTGACAATTTTAAAATTTCTTCAAGTTTTTCAACTTTTTAGCTTCAATTAATTTCGAAAATGTTTTAGAAAATTATATATTCGAACTTTCTTTTGACTAAAACGAAATGTTTGCCATGCCCAAACGAATATACCATCAAAATATATTTTAGGGTAAAAGAAATCCAAGAAAATACATTGACTTTGTCGCCTTCTTTTTCTCCTTCGCCTTCTCATTCTCCTTCTCCTTTTCTCATCTCGTTATGCGAATTTATTTTGGCTAATCTTTTATTTCGTTTTCAGTAGGGTCAAATACAAAAACACACAAATTCCATATGTTGACTGCGAGACATCGATTTACCCTGTACTAAAGAAAGTTGTCTAGACTTTATTAGAATTCGAACTTCGATTCGAAAGTGTTTTTCAAAAGTTTTAAAAGTGATTTGGAACTGTTCTCGACAGATTTTCAACAACTTTTTTGAATTTTTTTTGCTGTTTTAAATTTCGAGTCAAATATCAATTATTTTCGAATCGGAAGATGAGTTTGAAATAGAGTTGCCAAGTTTTCAAATAATTTTGGTATATTTTTGTTTTTTTGAATGCAAAACATGTTTTATATAGTTACGATTCAATTTTCTACTTGATTGCTAAAGAATAGTTTTGAACATATTTAAGAATAATAGAGAAATATTTCAAAAAAGTAATGAAATGTAAAATATTTCATTCTACTCACTAAAAGACAAAACGATTTGATATTGAAAGAAAGCGAAAACAGGTCTCAAGTCAGATTCATTGAAACAATGGTTTGAAATCGGAAACAATAACTAAGATATATATGTATATCGAAACTTAAATTAAAATTTAAAAGTAATTTTAAAAAAATTTTCGAATAAATAAATGCAGTTTTGGAAGCAATAATAGAAACTACAACTACTTAAAATCATATTAATCAGTTTTAATGCAAATTTCTGACAACGAATCAGTTATAGAAGAATGTTTGATATCTGAACTTTACTTTGACTAAATTTTCAATGAAATTTGATTTTCAGTCCATATCAATAGATTTTATTGTTTGAAAAGGATTAAAACTAGAATCCTTTTTAATATTGAGAAAATTATAAAATGTTTCCTTCACAACGAGAAATTCGAATATTCACTATACTCGGTTTCTAATCAACTGTTTGGCGGTGTTTAATTGTATTTCCGTTAAACGAGTCTTTTTTTGTTTCTATTTTCTTTATACATTTGAGAGCTGTGACTTCTTCTGTGCCGCTGCTGTTGCTTCTCTTTTTCTGTTTTTCTGTTATTTTTCAAAACGTAACTGTCAACAATGGCGGCTGAAAGTGGAGGCCAGACTCGAGATTGTTGATTCTTTTTCTCGGTTTTGATGATGGCTGATTGTTATTAGGTGCAGGCTTTCTAAGCTTAAACAAACGGTTTCGCAGACACACACGCACGCACACACACACACACACACAATTATTGTTGATAATTTTTGTTAAAATATTTATTTATTTATTATTATGAGACGGACAAACATTTTTACATTAAACATCTTTCCGGTTTTTGTTTTCGTATTTATTTTTTTGTACGTTTTTATGCAAATCAATTTGAGTTGGGGTTGAATGATTCATTCCCTCATAACATGGAATTGAAATTGAGCCACAAGTCCGAGTCATGAATTGAATGGAATGATTCATATCCATATATATATATATGTATGTATATATAATAAATTGGAGGTCCCCCCCATTACTTTGCCTTGCAAACATTAGTTGAAATTTAATTTGAAATCTAAAACTGACTTATTCACTCGTATTTATCTATGTCCATAGTGTTTACTCTATACCAAGGGTGGCCACGGAAATTTAACTTGGGAGCCGGCTCTTTACCGGCAGAGGCTGGGCAGAGAAAAAGGTCACTTTTGCGAGTCGACGCACACAAAAATTTGTGTGCCTCGAGTTTTATGACGGGTCATAAAACGACCTTTTTTGGGTCGAGCGAGCGATCGTCGTCGAACTTGTGGGCAGAGAGACGGACAAGTCCCGAATTTTACGGGGAGGGGGAAAAAGGTCGCGATCTCGAGCTCGCAACTTGTGGGCAGAGAGACGGACAAGTCCCGAATTTTACGGGGAGGGGGAAAAAGGTCGCGATCTCGAGCTCGCAACTTGTGGGCAGAGGGAGTGAGGGACAAGTAAAAATAAGGGTTGTTTTTGATGAGTGCTCGAGATCGCGTTCCTTTTTCCCCCTCCCCGTAAAATTCGGGACTTGTCCGTCTCTCTGCCCACAAGTTGCGAGCTCGAGATCGCGACCTTTTTCCCCCTCCCCGTAAAATTCGGGACTTGTCCGTCTCTCTGCCCACAAGTTCGACGACGATCGCTCGCTCGACCCAAAAAAGGTCGTTTTATGACCCGTCATAAAACTCGAGGCACACAAATTTTTGTGTGCGTCGACTCGCAAAAGTGACCTTTTTCTCTGCCCAGCCTCTGCCGGTAAAGAGCCACGGGAGCCAAAAGAGCCACTACGTGGCCATCGTTGCTCTATACATATGTATACCGATTTCTTTTATAGATTCAACAGAATTTCATATTTATCAGTAAGTTAGTGAATTTATTGTTTATGATTATTTATAGGCTGTTAGGAAATTGTTATGTGGGGTATGTGTTCACAGATGTATTTATAGTCCCATGATAACACCAAAACACAATACAAAAAGAGTTTCTGTTGTCGGCATGGGTTAAGTCTGGACGTCAAAGTCTTTCATATTGATAGCATTTTTCTTCATTCATCGTGAAATTTGACTACACAGCAGCAGATAAATTTTCTCGAACGGAAGCTGTCTTCGAAAAGGCGTTTCCCGAATCAGTTGAAGGGGCCCAAGATAAAGAAGAAGAGGCCAATATCGGTCTCCCGTTGAAGTAGTTGCCTTTATATGACTTTATTTAAGTCTTTATACTGTCAAAAGACCAAGAGCAAAAATATATGAAATTTTCAAGTCTAATAATAATCTTGAGTTTTGAGCGAACATTCCCCAAAATTGTATATTTTAGACATTTTGGAGGGAAAATCCTTTTTTAATATTGAAATTTCACCAGTTTTATAGTACAAATTTACCTCATTTCCCCCACCCGACGATCTGTCACTAGTCCTAGTAGATGCTGATCAAAACTATATGTAAACATAGCTTAAGGGAATGATAGTTATAAAAACAAAACAAAAACAAAAAACGTTTATTACATTAGTCTTAGGTCCTGGAACCGCTCCTACCACACTATCTTTATGAAAAATCCATTTCGTGTGGCTAGTTAAAGTCATTACACAACACATGTATGTAAATACACATACATAATCTATGCATGTCTATACATACATATGTATATGTATGTATATATAAATATGTATGCTTGGTCATCATGTTGACGGATGCGTTAGAGTCATGCCTCACGCGAGAATGCTTGTCTCGAAAAATCTCAACGATATTGTATTCCCGGGTGCGGCATCCCCTGTTGCACGCACCGTTCTATACTACAAGTATATATAGTAAAAGATAACACACCCACCCACCAACACACCCACACACACACACACATAGCGCACTCTCTAAGTACGTGTGTGTGCGGCGCTTTTCAATTTGTGTAATTAAAGGGAGGCAGGAGAAATGCTTGAAGAAATGGCATCTTTATTTGAATTTTTCAGTTCAGTTTGGTTTAATTGACGTCGTTCACACGCAGACAATATCTTTATATATATATGTACGTACGGACTTGGTAGTACTTCAAGCCCAGCTGACGGCACTGAAGCGCAACGTGGCCAGCCCCGCCACCTGGATTCCCTCTGTATGTGTGTGTGTGTGTGTGTTTGAATGGAAGTGTGGGCGCCAATATACAAGTCCAACCACAACTTATACACTCTCGCGGTACATTTCATTAAAAACCACTTTAGGTTTTTGTTTTTGCAACCCACATTCTTTGAGTGGCAACAACAACAACGTTTCGCCTATATGAACATGCGTATTTACAGTGAAGATCAGCATTGAGAGATCCAAATGATGCCACAAATAAGTAAACCTATCTCAAAACTATCTTTTATCTGGGTTCGATTTTCAATAACTTTTCAAAACGATTTCCCGGTTTTAAAAAGATTTATGACCGTAGAAATACATTTATTTTGGTTTACCAACACTTTCCTAACATTTTTGATGTAGAAAACGAATATATCCAAAGGTTTTTTACTTAATTTTTCGGGATTTTCAAGATTTGCAAGCTGCCAACATAAGAAAGTTCATTTCATAAAGCAAGTCTATGACTAAACTAAGGACAACTTGAAATGGGTGATCTATGGCGGATCTAGCTCAGCCATTGCAGAGGAAACTCTGATGAAAATCGTTATTGAAGATCGAAATTCTTTGAAAATTTTATAATTTTTAAATATTTTAAGCCAGAATATCCATACTTTTGTCTAATTAACTGTAAAAAGTCTCTAAAATTCCATATGAGATTTCTCAAAGATTAAACTTGGTTATCTTTATGTGCTAACACGTATTTTCACTGTAGTGGTCGCAGTTTTGGTTAGTATAACTCAATTACTTCACCAGGCAAATATGTTGATTTAACCTTATATACACAAATGCAACATGAACGACTTCTCTCTCGTCCCGATATAGGCAAAACGACGTCGATGTCTCTAAGTATCATAGTTTTCTTTGCATATAATTATGAGAAAAAAGTAACGAATTATTATATTAAAGGGTAGATTATAATTTGAAATAAATAAATATAAGACGAATATGGGATAAGGTATTCCCAAAAACCTTATACGACTACAAATACATTACGTTTTTTTTTTTTTTTCGTCTTCTTTTCAACTTTATTTATGCTCCGCTTTTCTTTTTCAGCATCCACCGCTAATCAGATGCGAAAAAAAAAAGTTAACTAGCTTGTCTCGCCAACGCTGACGCCGCAAAAACACACACACAAACAACAAGAATAAAAAAAAAAAAAAAAACAAAAGAGACGAAACATAAGACGGAGGCGCAAAGCAAGACGCCAAGTCTGAGAGACAAGACTCCTACCTACTTACTTAGTGTTAGTGTATGTATGTGTATCAAGTACAATTGCTATTACACCTTCATCCACACACATATAGAGAGAGCAGACAGTTACTGAACGAGGGATAGAGATAGAGATGGCTCAAAGTGTGGATGCAATTGGGGGACTACCGCAACGAGAGGGAAAGAGATGTCTGGCCAACTAAATGACTCAATAAAATAAATCACTTTTCCTTTGCACTAAAAGAGATTCGACTTGAACCCAGCAAACAAACATTTTGTGATGCTCTCTTTAGGAATTTGAATGATTTTCATCACAACAAAGTACAATCAACTCACGAAATGTACTTTAAAGTAAAAAAAAATTATTTAGTTAAACATTTGCAATCACACTTAATTTATTATTGAAATAAAATTTGTTTTTAAAAGAAATTAAATTGCATTGAAATCTTTAATTTGTGCATTGGGTTATCCATTTGATGCATTTTTGATAAATTTATTTTCTTTTGGATGGCTAATTATTTTTACTGCTTTTATTTTGGCGAAATGAAGACTGCAGACAATTTCTCATGATGTCAGAAATTGCACCCACTTTGGAAGGTAAAGTGAAAGAGGCAGACATCACACACACACGCCACTCCTCCCCCCCTCCCTCACCCACTGTCCCACCAGTCGTATACATATTGTAGGCACGCATCAATTTAAACGAACATTGGCATTCCAGGTGAAATTTTTGAATCCACAAAACAAAAAATGACTTATAAATCATTTTGTTTCACGCAAATAATTTTGAAATTGAAATTTCAAGTCTGTGTGTGTCTTATCAAACGAAAAGACTTTAAAAGGCAATTGCATGCAGGTTTTTTTTTTTACAATTAACCATCAATTAACTTGATAATTATCAATTGTTAATTTTGTTTTATTGGATATTCCCAATGAAAAAATATTTGCACAAACTTAACAGTTTTATGGCAATTAAACGAAACTTGAACAACTTATTTAACTTGGTCTCCGAAATATCTTTATGATCCACACAACTGTAAGATTTTATTGTTAGAATCGTCCTCGCATTAGATAAGAGTTTAATTCTATTCACAAAGTTTTGCACTTAAGTTCATTAATCTTTGATCAGATGTTTTTGTGCCATTTAAACCATTTTCAAGACCATCTTTTGAAAAGAAATTGACGAAAGAAATCTGCCAAGCTAAGATGACTATGACCTTGTCCGTTCATTGAATGTAGCGAGAGGTATGTACATAGACTGGAGGAGATACATACATACATACATACATGGAGGCAGAGGCACAGAAAGGCAGCTGCTGACTTAACTTGGCCTAGCGTGGTTTTTTTTTTGTTTTTGATTAAAACTAGAAATACACAAAATTGCCAAAAACAGCGCTTAACTTCAAGTTGAGCGTTGTTGACTTGAAGTCGGCAATAACAACAACAACATCTCCATCTCAGCTGCACACACACTTACTCTTTAACCATGATCAACGACCTTTCTCCAAAAAGTACGTAACTCGTCACGTTTTCTACACACAAACATACATACAACGACTTGTGTATGTGTCTTTCTGTGTGTGTGAGTGTTTAGACAAGTATCCATAAAGAGTTGTAGTTTATCGGTATGGAGATAAATATGTGCATATGTTTGTACATTTATTTGTAGCTTTAACTAAAGCCAAAGCCATTGTCAAGGTCATTGAATGTGAAAATTTTTACATTTTTCGCAATTAATTTTTTTCGTTTTTTCTGCTGCCATTAACATACGCACACGCACATGCAAACGCACTCACGCATGTGTATGTATGTATGTACATATGAATGTATAGCCACCATGGTTACCGTTAGTTAGCTGCTAATATTTTCACCGCAACTTGTTGTTGTTGTTATTATTTGGTTTGAGGTGGGTTTTTGGCTACATTGTTGATCAGCAGCATCAAGCAAAGGCATCATCATTAATTGTTGTCTTAATTGAATATATAGATAGATCTGGCATCAAGTGAAAGGAGATAGCTGAGAGGGGGTTGAGGGGGGAGGAAAAATTGTCCATCGCGTTGGTGTGAATGATACAAGGCCATAATATCACTTGATCGATAGTGTAAATATGATAAGCAAAATAAATTGCAAAATTTATTAACAAAAAATTCCAAAGCAATTCATATTCAATAAATGAATAAAGAAAAGAAAGATATCTTGGCAACACTTTTTCACATCTAACAAGTTAATTCAATAAGTTAAAGTTTTTCACAGTTTACTCCCAAACTAATCTCTTAATTAATCCAATTTCCATTTTAATTCAGAGTTGTTTTTCTGTTTTTTGGAAGATATGATCGCATTCATGAATCTAGTTTTCATTTTTTTTCTGTTTAAAGCTTTTCATTTCCCGCAGCAATTTTCTTTTTAAAGGCCTTAAACTATTACCCACTTTGGGGTTATTTTCTTAACGATTTAAGAACCAGTTTTTTCTCTCGCTATGTGTGTGTGTGTGTGTGTGTGTGTGTTTAGAACGGTATAAGCAATTTTCAAGCAGGTGCCGATAAGATAATTTTGGATGATGCTGTTAATGTTAATCATGATCATGATGATGATGGTGATGATTGCCTTGACGGCACACACAAGAATGTAGAAAAATCAACATTCTGCTGAGGCATGCAGCGAAATAAAACAAGAGAAGCGGTCTTCCAGCTCCAATTTCGTTTGCATTACCTTGAAATTGTTGTTTAGTGTAAATGAAATTGTTTTATATGGAATTGTATAGCCAATTGCAAATAACGATTTCAAATTTTTTCCAAAACCAAAGTTTCAACCAAATGCGGTAAAATGCAATCTGATATGTATGAAAAAGGGGAAGATTGTGCGAAATCGAGGGGGGAGAATCGGCAAGGGGTGTTGCCAGTTGTCGTTTGGGGCGCAACGTCATCGTCATCGTCACCATTAGTCGCTGCCACTCCTCTTGACCAAAGAGAGAAACTTACTCTCTACATATGTATGTACATCTCTCTCTCCCTCTGCCTCACAGTCTATGTCTGTGTAGTTATAACCTTTTTTGTGTGTCATTTTGTCCCAAAATAGGCAATTATTTAAACAACAAAAATTAGTTCGATGAATAATAACAAACAAACAAACAAATCTATTCATACGAAACGAAAATAAATACTTATTTGTACATATGTATGTAGGTACATAAATATATAATCAAACTATGTAAATTGTATTTAACCAATTGCCGTTACAAAAAAAAACAGCTTTCTGCACGCACACACACAAACACACATGAACAAAAATTTACTCAAATCTGCCAGCACAGCTTTCCCCTCTTTCACTATTGCCATCAATATAAAATTCTTAACAAAAGGATAGAGTAACACATCCTCAAAATGATTATTCTTTTAAAGTTATTATTAATTCAAGGCGTCTCCCATGGAGGGTTCTTGATAAGCCGCCGACAAAAACTCTGACTCAGTCACAGGCAAGAGAGATGCACGGCAAGTGAATGAGCGAGCGCCGCTTACGAATGTGAGCGTGACTGAAACTGAGTGTGCGAGTGTAAGTCTCTCTCTAGCTGTCTCTGTTGCGCAAACGCAAAACGGTGCTGTCTGCCATGCTAGGCTGTATTTGTGTGTGTGTGTGTTGGCAGTTTGTGTGATGCTCTGGCGCCCGTTATTATTCAAAAACCGGCTTATGCAAAGAGAATATCTCATAGAATATTGGCTATTGAATACTCTGCAATTTGATTGAGCTAACTTTTGGTAAAGTTTATTGAACGAAAAAATTTGTAAATATCTCTGAAAATTTGCCTTCGTAGACAAAAATAATAAGATTAAGCAAATACAAACACATGTACGTGCTTTCTACGAAGTTAATAAAATCATAAAGAACTTATGTTCATATCGTGCATATATATTTGCCTTTCATATTGAAGACTGATAACTCCTTAATCATCATGCCTTTGTACTTTTCCCAAAAAACCTTTAAATTCTTTGTACTTCGATATTACTCATATTGAGTCACATGAATTGAAACTGACCATTGCAGATACACACACATACACACACAATCATTTGTGTGTACTCATGATTAAAGGGCAAGCCCAAAAACACAGCGAACGAACCCGATTTTGAGAAACCCTCTCTCATCGATGGTAAAAACGTTGAAATACATTCGTTTATATGTACACACCCAAATGTATCTATAAGTGAATGTATACATACATATGTATATATGTTGTAGCCAGTTGAGAGAGCCAAAAAGAGCGAGACAGCGCAGGAAATTCTCTGAAATTTCAATTCATACCCATATATGGTAAAACTTTAGTAACGACACTGATAAGGAGTTTTAACCGACCATATGAGTGACGTCGTCGTCGTCATCGTTGTCTCGTTGATTATGTTTGCCGGCTTGTGATTTTGCTATGGGGTAAAGCGGGCTTTATAAAACCCCACACAGCGACCAGTTTTCATGTCATTACAGTTTCAGTTCTTGTGCTGAGTGGATACGATAATTCCCAGACACAAAACTCACCAAAAGACTTAATTTATATTAATTTAATTTTAATCTAAAAAAACAGACCAAAAGTAAGTAACCAAATGGTTAAAACATACATACATAAATATGTACAGAAAACAGTGCGACCAAAAATCATATGGATTTACACAATATCTCTATACTACGTACATTTTGAAAGCCAACAATTTTTTTGCAAGTGCTATAAGTGACTAAAAATGATCAAAACCAAGTGTATATGATAAAGGCAACAAAAATTTTGGGGTAGAAACCCAAGCAAATGATAAACAAAATTGCCCGAAATAAACCAATGTGCTAAAATCAAATCCCCTGATATAATAGGGTTTTCGTTCTTTTATAATCGTTTGAGCTGATAAGATACCAGGCCCCTTACCAACAACACTTGACGATATTTATTTCGTCATGTTCAAAATTCTTGAGAAATAACTCAAAAAAAAAAAAATAAGTGCTTCAAGTTGAAAATGATTTCCAAGCTAGGACAATTAGCATTCTACCAATACATAAATATTTATGGGTTTGACCCCGTCAATAGTTTTGTATTTCATTTTAATATCATAATGCAAAAATTTCACCGAATTCTCTTATTGGTGACACTTTTTAATTTAAGCATTTATAAAATAGTTGCCACTTTCTATATTTTCCCACGCCATAATTCAGCTTTCAAAAAAAAAAATGTAACGGTTCTCATTCGCTGTCGCAGCAACAGTAATTTCTATTTCTGGCTTAGAGGTCGGTTGAAACTGCTTTTTTTTTACTATATTGTTTTTAGCCAAGACATGACGTAGGTCGACAAAAAATAGTTCTAGAAATGAAATAATAAAAAAAAGAAAATTAATAAATTTATTTGGCAAGACAACAACAAGTAACTAATAAAATGCCGGTTTTGCCAAATGGAGAGAAGAGAGAAAACCTTGGCTCTGGCTCTCCTTGCTGTTGCTGCTGTTGTCGCATTGCCGTTCGATTTCGCTTCGAAACATGACCATATATGGTCACAAAATGTTGCCTGCTAAGTCTCTCTCTTTCTAATGTGAGCGGTGCTGCATAAGCAAGACCGTGAGCAACAAAGAGGGAGATAGGGAGCAGCGCGAGAGAGAGAGAGCAACGACGCCAACGCCGCGTAGCTGCAGCGGCAACAGCAGCGTGATCAAAAATGGCAGTTAACTGTTCATTCCTCTTTCGGCAGTCAGACAGTGCGGTTCGGCTCTCAAGCTTAAAACTAGCAATCAAATTCTTTTCTCGGCTTTTGAACATATAAAAAAGAAAAGGTGAATAAGTGTTGAAAATTTTGTGGGACGGTTTGGAAAAGCTTAGGAACGGGAAAACTTAATTAATAAAAAGAAAAACTAGAATTGTTGCGTCAAGATGCAATGCTCCCCCGCCTCTGTTGGTTTTTAGTTCTTTTCTTTTTTTTTTAATGTGTGAGGAGAGCCGCCATTTTTTTTTCTTCATTTGCCGCATACACATTTGCACCGGCTTTTTCCTTTTGGAGAGTGAAATTCAAGAGAGTCAACCACGATGCCGCTTACAAGGGCGGGGCGGGGTGATGGTGTTCTTTTTGGCTTCTTTTGATGCTAATTTTCGGTTTTCTTTTCTTTTTTTTTTTGCAGCTTACAAAATGTGTGACGAAGAAGTTGCTGCATTGGTTGTCGACAATGGCTCCGGTATGTGCAAGGCTGGTTTCGCTGGCGATGATGCGCCACGCGCTGTCTTCCCCTCCATTGTGGGTCGTCCACGTCACCAGGGTGTGATGGTTGGCATGGGACAGAAGGATTCCTATGTGGGTGATGAGGCCCAGAGCAAGCGTGGTATTCTTACCCTGAAATATCCCATTGAGCACGGTATTGTGACCAACTGGGACGATATGGAGAAGATCTGGCATCACACTTTCTACAATGAGCTGCGTGTGGCCCCCGAGGAGCACCCCGTTCTGTTGACCGAGGCTCCCCTGAACCCCAAGGCCAATCGTGAGAAGATGACACAAATCATGTTCGAGACCTTCAACACCCCAGCCATGTATGTGGCCATTCAGGCTGTGCTCTCCCTGTACGCTTCTGGTCGTACCACCGGTATTGTCCTGGATTCTGGTGATGGTGTCTCCCACACTGTGCCCATCTATGAGGGTTATGCCCTGCCACATGCCATCCTCCGTCTGGATTTGGCCGGTCGCGATTTGACCGACTATCTGATGAAGATCCTCACCGAGCGTGGTTACTCGTTCACCACCACAGCTGAGCGTGAAATCGTTCGTGACATCAAGGAGAAACTGTGCTATGTTGCTCTTGACTTCGAGCAGGAGATGGCCACCGCTGCCTCAAGCTCATCGTTGGAGAAGTCCTATGAACTTCCCGACGGTCAGGTCATCACCATCGGCAATGAGCGTTTCCGTTGCCCCGAGGCTCTGTTCCAGCCCTCGTTCTTGGGTATGGAAGCCTGCGGCATCCACGAGACCACCTACAACTCGATCATGAAGTGCGATGTCGATATCCGTAAGGATCTGTATGCCAACACTGTTCTGTCCGGTGGTACCACCATGTACCCAGGCATTGCTGACCGTATGCAGAAGGAAATCACTGCTCTGGCCCCCAGCACCATGAAGATCAAGATCATTGCTCCACCAGAGCGTAAATACTCCGTATGGATCGGTGGTTCCATCTTGGCTTCCCTGTCTACCTTCCAGCAGATGTGGATCTCCAAGCAGGAATACGATGAGTCTGGCCCATCCATTGTGCACCGCAAGTGCTTCTAAGCATCCACTTGTCGGAGCAGAGGAAACGGTTAAAGGAGTAGAAAGAGGAAGCAGCAGCAGTAGTGGAAGAGCGAGTGATAGAGCGTTGAAGAAAATTAATAAGAAGAAGGAGGAGGAAGAGGAGAAGGAGAGTGCAGCACAACAACACCTATCTATCATCTTTATCACCTGTGTGGGGATCCCTGCCCTCCGTCGTGTTGTGTTCTAGCATTAATTTAATTTATTCCACATTGAGATATAATTATTACTATGTACTTTTTGTTTTTTTTTTTTTTTTGATACCTTTAATATAACGTGAAAAGTAAAATGAAAGAAAAAGAAAAGCAAAACAGCATATTTCTGCCATTCCACACGAAAAAAACACACACACACACCCCGTTCCGCCCCTCTCATCACACACACACAACATTCACACCTAACAACACCTACACTCGCTACTTCTGACAACAAGCAAAAAAAGACAGCAACAAAAAGAATTATTCCCCAAAGCGCGAAATGAGAAGATGATAAAACAAAAAATGCTTGCAAAACCCCAAGAGATTGAGAAACACCAACTACACAAACACTTAGAGTTTTGTAAAATTTTTCAAAACGCAACCTTATGTATTATTTTTGAATTATGGCGATGTAATTATAAACAAAGAAACAAAAAAAAAACAAACTGAAACAAAAATATGAGAAAACAAAAAACCAAACTATCAAAGTTAACTGTGTTTTTTTTTTTTTTTGCCTTTTCCCCCAAAGATTGCTTGCTGCGCCTCTTTCCCGCTCTCTTTTATGTGCTGCTGCTGCTGCTGTAGCGGTAAAATGTTTTTAATGGAAATGGTATGCAGCAGCCAGCAGCAGTAACAACAACAACAAATGTAAACTGAATGTTCTGGCCCCGCTCTTCGTTTACCGTTGGGAATTGATTTAGTGGAGCTAAATCTAACTTAGTTGGCTTTTGCTGTCGTTTATCGAGGTCAATGAACCGAATGCGACTAATGCTAATCATCGATCAATGCGTGTCGTCGTCATCGTCGTCGACTTCTTCTCGTTGCGTTTAAGATGCCGTTTTAAATGCTCGAAATTGGTTTAATCTGTTGGCTTAGTTTTTGTCTTCTTTCTGGAATGCTGTGTGCGCTCCTCATTTGTATGTATGCATGAAACGGGAACAGTAAATGCCATGGGCAACAACAACTAATGTCTCTCATGTGGCATCTTCTTTGAATGTTGTTGGGGTTTTTATGCTCATTCAACTAGTTCACAATGATAAATGAATTATGATTTGGACTTATCTAAAATAATTTAAGTACTTTTCTCAATAAAATATTTTCTCAAATTAATTGAAAAGATTAGGCAGTTATTCATTGGTTTAGGTTCGATATAGTTTAAAAACTTTTTTGTATTTCCGGTATCTAATACAACTTAAATTTAGAAACAAATAAATTCGTTCTAGGTTCTTATATGTATAAGAAAGATATACAATGTCCTATAAATTAAAAAAAAAAAAATACATATGTAAATCTAATTAAAAATTGTAAATTTAGGAATGTACATACACATACGTACATATGCATATATATGTATATATATTCGTATTTACATGGGTGGGGCATAGTTTTCAAAAACAACAAAAAATTTCAAAAAATCTAAGGTTTTTCTTTATAGACTGAAAGGAAAATGTTGGGTGGGCTACCCCGTATATCCAAAATTTATAGTAATACTTTAGATATATTTTTCTGATTTTTGTTTGCCAAAGTTGCCCCTTACATGGAATCTGGACTTTTCACAATCGTGCAGACACATGTGGGGGGAAAATGTATTGAATATTCAGTAAATTGATCTCAATGGCAGGGTCAGTCAGTAAACCATTTAGCATATGCTTACGACAAATTCGAAAACGGAGAGGACAGAGCAAGACTGAACGGCGAGCTGTTAGGTAACGCGGTAACGAAAATGTCAATTTCATCAGCCTTTAAGGATCAAGAGATTTTCGTGACTGGCGGGACGGGTGAGTTGGGGGAACCCTTCACCGCAGTTTAACTGATTTCCACGTAATCTTGTTTAGGTTTTCTCGGCAAGGCGTTAATTGAGAAATTGTTGCGTTCATGTACCAGCTTAGGTAAGATCTATGTCTTGCTACGCCCCAAGAAGGGTCAATCGGTCGAGCAACGTTTGAAAGACCAACTCGACTCGAAATTATATCAACGTCTCAGGGAAGAACAGCCGGAATCATTGGCCAAAGTGATTCCCATACGGGGTGATGTAACGGAATTGGGATTAGGTATAAGTTCCGTCGACTTGAGTCGTTTGAACAATGTAACCGTCGTCTATCATTCGGCGGCCAGTGTGCGGTATGTAATAAAGACCCAAAAGCGTAAACCAAACGAAATATTCGAAAGTATTCATCAATAGATTTGATGATCCTTTACGCTCTGCGATCCTAATGAATACACGTGGCACGCATGAGCTCATCAAATTGGCTTTGCAATGGAAAAAACTGAAAGCCTTTGTCCATGTATCAACTACCTATTCGAATCCCAGTGTTCTAGAGGTGGAGGAACGTGTCTATCCACCACTAGCGGATTGGCGTACAACCATCAAATTGGCTGAGACCTATGATGAGCAAACACTCAATATATACAGTCTAAAGTAAGTTGGAAAATACGAATATTAGCTATGAACTTTGAACTCCGAAAACCCAAGCAAATTTCCAGATATGGCAACTTCCAACCGAATACATATACATTTACCAAAAGCCTGGCCGAGCATGTGGTCAATTCCTATCGGGATCAGTTGCCCATTTTTATATTTAGACCCTCGATAGGTAAGTTTCCAAATGGAGTATTAGATTCCGCTTTAACGTCCCTCTTCTAGTCATATCCACATTGGAGGAACCCGTTCCGGGTTGGACAGATAATTTTAATGGTCCCACTGGTCTTTTGGTTGCCTGTGGCGTTGGCATTTTACGTTCACAGAACTGTGATCCCGATTGTATTGTGGATTTCGTGCCCGTGGATATTGTAGTGCGTGGCCTAATCATAGCTGCATATAAATATCTAATCACACCCACTCCAGTTAAAACAAAGAGTCTAGAAATAATGGAAAAGGATGATAAACCTTTATATGTGGTCAATTGTGCGACAGCAAACATATCACCTATAACCATGGGTCAGGTTATTGATATAGGTAAGACCTATATCAGACAGAATCCATTCGAAAGAACACTTTGGCTACCGGGTGGCAGTATAACCCTTTGCCCCGTACTGCATTTTATGAGGGTGAGTTTACACATATGTACATGTGTCCAAGTAAATTTAAATTCTAATTAAATTTTCTATTTCCTCAATAGTTCTTTACCATGCACATTATGATGGCCATTGTGGTAGATACTCTTTTGCGTCTGTCTAATGAGAAACCCTTGTGAGTAATGGAATTTATCAAGGTTTCTAGACATATTTCTAATGAATATTTGTCTAATTCTCAGCCTTCTTAAACTTCAACGTCGCATTTTTGCTGCATTTAGTGCCTTGCAAGTGTTTGCAACTACCGAATGGCATTTTCAAAATCAAAATTTTCGCGCCCTGCACGATATGGTGCAACAAAATGAAATGTGAGTAATGATTGCATAACAATTTGTTACCGAATTCCGAATTATAACAATGATCTATTTTGTATGGCAGTGTAACATTTGGTTTCATGCAACATTCAAATATTGATTATGTGGCCTTCTTTCGGAATGGAATACGCGGAGCCAAGGAATTTCTATTAGGCGAGAGTCCGAATAGCAGTAAAGCGGCACGTTTTCGTTTAAAAATATTCTATATTCTGGATTTCACGATTCGAGCAGTGATTTATGGTTTTTTGATGTTCCTGCTGTATAAATTGCTTCTGAAAATATTCTAAGAATATGTTATACATTTCGTTCTAGTTTACGTTTTTTTTTTTTTTGCGTAGTTTTAAATGGTAACGGTTATTGTAAAGACGCCATCTGTTGGAAAAAAAGGGTGAGCAGATGCAGCACTCTCAAAATGCATTTTGTTATTGTTATCGATAACTTATCGAAGTACAAGTCTGAGTAAAAAACAAAATGGCTCGCTAAAAAAAAAAAATAAAATAATAAATAAAGAAAATCAGGTGCAAAACGGAACGGAAAATAAACGAAAACCAGAGAGAAAATAGAATTGAGCAAATAATTGGCATTTGTGTCAAGGAACAAGGAATTGTAAACTTGTGTGTTTCCCTAGGTGCTTCCTAACAACAACAGTTAATTGGATTAAGATCCGACTCGGAATCGGAAACGGGCAAAGGGAACACAGAATTGGTTTTCTGTGTGTGCGAGGGGGTGGCGCTGTGGAGGCGGAGGCGAAAACACACAAGAAAGGACAAGAGCGATAATGGCCACCACACAGCAATACTCGTTGCGTTGGAATAATTATCTACGCCATTTAACCTACTCGTTGGATAATCACAGGCTAAACGATGATTTCGTCGATGTCAGCCTGTGTGTGGATGGACGGAAGATTAAGGCCCACAAGGTGGTCCTATCGTCCTGTTCGTCATACTTTAAAGAGATATTCAAAGAGAATCCGCATCCACATCCGGTTATAATATTTAAGTTTATCAAATTTGAAGATCTCAACTCGATAATTGAGTTTATGTATCAGGTGGGTTTTTGTTTACAATTTGAAAGACGATCTGTTTGATGCGCTCTCTTTCTTAACTCTTTCCTTCTAAATTGATACGAATGTTTTTTGTTGCTAGGGCGAAGTGAATGTTCAGCAAGAGGCTTTGCAATCATTTTTGCAAACTGCCGAACTATTGGCTGTCCAGGGACTAACAGCCGAGGAGAAGGAGAAACCCCAATTGCCAGTGGCACCATTGATCAGTGAGCATAAATTGATCAAAACCATACCCAGCACCATAAGAGCTGTCAATGAACAGCAATTGCAGCAGCAGCACCAACAGCAGCAACAACAACATCATCAGCAGCAACAACAACAACAAGTGAATGGAGCTTCTACCCAAACTATCGAAATACCAACGGCTACCCTGTTGCAGGCAACAGCGGCAAGTCAAGTGCAAACTCAAGTAGCTGCTGCTCAACTGCAACAAGTCCAGCAAACGCAACAGCAGCAGCAACAACAACAACAGCAACAGCAGCACCATCATCATCATGTACAAAACACTCAAATTCAACACATTCAAGTGCAATCGGCACCGCCACAACCACAACAACAACAACAGCAACAGCAGCAACAACCGCCCCAACAACAGCAGCAGCAACAACAAACACAAAACCAACAGCAGCAACAACAACAACAGGCCACAACACAACAACATCAAACACAACATTTAACCATAACAAATGCTGTAACATTACCCACTGCCAGCTCGGTGAAGAAACGCAAAATAACCTTCTCCGATGATGATGATAATACCTACACCACCGAAACGGTCGATTATGTTGTCAAGGATGAGCAGACCATTGTGAAAAGTAAGCAAATACACATTAAAAAAAAAGAATAGCAAGTTAATTATTATCAAATTCTTTCATTTAGCTGCTGAAATGACATTTCTGCGCGGCCCAGTTAAAATGGATATACCCGATTATATAGTCAGCGAAGTGGACGATCGTTTATCCGATGGTGCAACGCCGCAAACGTCACAGGATGCCACAACAGCGGCAGGTCAGACGGTGGCACAATATCCATCCGAATATGAGATATTAACCGAATCCGAAATTGAAGAGAAATATCAAGCGGATCCGGACAATGCAGAGATTGCCATCGAAATGAGTGAGTGTGGAACTTAAAAAAACGTTTATCGAAACGGAAAGTAATCAATCTTACACTTTAGCACGACTGTTGGGCACAGCGGGCGGAGCGGGTACAACAACGACCACTCAAGCGGTATTAGAGGATGCGGGCACTGGTGCCCCAACAACAGTAGTTCCATCGACTACGGTGTCTGTGACGCCGGTCAAAACGGATAATAAGGCCAGCGGCACAAATGGTGAGTTGTCCATGCGGAAATTCTTGTTATCATTTATGAGAGTGAATGCGAAATTGTACAAATTGTATTTTTATTCTATAGTATTATAATTTCTCCCCCCACCCCCTTTGTAACTTTTAAGTTCATTAATTGCTAGAGCAAAAATCGCAAAATGCCTAAAAAAGAAATTTATTGTTCAAAGAAAATACCAGGTCAACTTGGAAAAATGTGTAGCATACTTTTGGGCAGTTGAATTAAAGCATTTAGCGATTTCTGTTTACATTGACTTTTATTAAATGTATTTTACCCAGCTATATAGATATACATATATTTGTAATATTTCCTATATCAAATTAGATGTTTATTTATTTCTGTGTGCGTTTCGAATATGTCTCCAAAGTGTTTTCTCTCGTTGTTATTCTTTTATTTTGTTGAATTTCTTGCTGTGGATGGATGTTCATGTTGTTGTTAATAGTAATTGTTGTCGTTGTTGTTGTTGTTGTTACTATTATTGGGAACAATCTACTACTACTACTACTACTAGTACTCGTACTACCTATGTATAATCATAATTTGTTTGTTGACCTCTGCCCTATTTTTTATTCTGTATATTTTTAGATTCACCCAATAATAAATGGACAGAATGTCAGTTTTGCAAAATGGTTATAACCACGGTTAATCTTTGGAGACATATTCGCACGCAGCATACACCGCAACCACCACGCAAATGCGATCTATGCAATAAGAATTTCAAGAATAAATACAGCCTAAGGGAGCATATACGCATATCCCATGAGCAAAAGGTGGCAATTAAAACGGAAAATTGATTGGTAATCTTTTGAATGGGGAATACAAAACAACAACAACAGCAACAACAAAGCAGCAGCAGATAAATTAACAGAGAAAGAGAGGAGAGAGTCAGAGAGCAACGTCCATAAAAACAAATATAGATGATCGCTTTTAGGAGACTAGATCAGACTAAGAACGATTATTGTAATAACCAAAAGCCCATTCAAAAAAACTAAAAGAAAGAAAAAATTATTGATAAGAGAGATAGAGAGAGAGAGCGAAAAAGCAAAAGCAAAACCAAAATAGTAATGCACATTTCCAGTCATTAAATAGCACTAACTGTCCCCCTCCCACCCCTTTCCACTACCACCACTTAGCTCTGCCCGCCCCTGACTAAATGTAAAAGAAAGAAGATTACCAAAAACACTTTTGGAGTTTAAATTTTTGAAACCCATTAACTTATATATGTGTCTATATACATAGAGAGAAAGCAGGAACATACATACATGGAAAAAGAACAAAAACAAACTATTTGTCACAGTCAGAGAGTCAGTCAGTCAGTTAAATGGAGCTGGTAATCCCTTAGTTGATTAAGAGCCATGTCATTATATAACTGTAGGTCTATATTTGTTAAGAAAAACTAATTTATACATCTATATATACTCTAGTTTTTATTTAATTATAGTTAGCAAAGTTTCATTCAAAACAAAAAACATTCGCATCACCCGAAGATAGAAAGACAGAACCCAAACCCACCCAGCCAATTTCCAAAACATTCTTCAAACATCACACTCTTGTACTCTATAAAAAGAGAGAGTATACAGCCGAATTTTGTTTTCAATTTGGTCTTCATTATTGTTTAAATTACAGTGAAACCTCGATAAAACGAATCTGAGGGGGATCGCAAAATTATTCGTTATATCTATTGATTCGCTATAGGTACTGAAATGTAAAACCTTAGTCCTTTCAAGGGACTTAACAAAAAATTCGTTATATTGGGTTTTTCGTTATAACGAAGTTCGTTATATCGAGGTTTCACTGTATTGTATATATATATATATAGAATATGATGAATTGTTTGCTTCAAGCTGATTTATTTTGTAGTCAACCCCATTTAAAAATATATAAATTTTGCTCAACTCAACAAAAAATACTTACTAAATTGTACAAATTAAAAAAAAAACACCCAATTGTATATTGTGTCAATTAGTTTTAGTCCCTCCTTTCCGCCCCCCAAAGCAGCATTCAGGCAACTCTAATTAGGTAGACTTAAATTCTATAATCGATTTAAGTAACATGTTTTTATATACATATATTATTATTACTATTATTATTATTATTATGATTGTAAAGTGTTTTCTTTTTTTTTTTTTGTAGCCAAGTCTAAAGATTAGTTGAAAAAGTATTGTATTTTCGGAGCCTAACCCATTCGAGTGGGCACCCAGACAGATAGAACCCCCCTTCCCTTCACATACTAAAGATAATATATAGGAAAAATAAAAAAAAACACACACACACACACACAACTCATACATATGTATTAACAAAAAAGAAGAAGAAAAAAATGAAATATCAATTTAAATTATTTTTTGTATATGTTTTTTTTTTTAAAGAACAATTACTTTTGGAGACGCGCAACTAATTTTCAATTGTAAATTTACTCAAAGTAGTCAAAAGTTGCGTTTCTCTTAAGTAATTTAGTAATTAAATTTATAAATATCTAAAGAAATAAGTAAATTCAGACCCAAAAGTAAAGATTCAAACGTGAAATTATCGCTTCCCTTCCTCCCCCCGAAACCTAACTCCTCTCTCTAACCATACCCCAACCCCAACACGAACCAAAAAGGATCTCATTAAAAAAATTTGGAAAAATTGAAAATTGTATTTTCTGACAAAAAAACAAAAACAAACAAAACAAAAACAAAAATGGGTTCTATGGGAAATAGTCTAAAAGCCCTCGAGTATAAAAAAATGTGTACAATTTCGCAATTTTTTTTTGTTTTTGTGTCATAAACAAATATATATAAAAATCTATATATATGTATATCAGTGGAAATTACTCAACATTTTCTTCTTGGCTAAGAACAGAAAATATGCAAAATAAAAACAAACAAAAAAAACAGAAAAAAATAAAAATCAAAAAAAAAAAAACTCAAAATAAATGTAATAAAACAAGAAATGTAAAAACAAAAGTTGTACTTGCTTTCTCTTTTCAATACAAATTATTAGCCATCCTTGTCTAATTCATAACATTTATCTATCTGTTTTGTTCTAGCTGCTTCTCCTGCTCCTGCCCCAGCACTTGCTGCTCCTGCTCCAGCTCCAACTACTCCTACGACAACTGCGGCGGGCAGCGATGATGAATCCTCGACAGGAAGCACCCACATGCCGTTCATTTGCTCCTTCTGCAAACGGCGTTTGAAGTCGATGAATGCTTTGCGGCGTCACATCGCCTCCAGGCACTCGCAAATCCAGGGAAAGGAACACGAATGCTTCGTGTGTTCGAGGAGTTTCAAGACCAAGTGGTCCCTGTCCACGCACAATTCACGCTTCCATAAGACGAGCAAAGAGTTTATCAAAATTGAGTTTGTGGATCAATAGTATGAACAAACGAAACCAAGGAGAGGGAAATTAAGGACAAATTCATCAAAAGTATTGTAGAAACTAACTCATCTAGGTATATACAAAGGAAAAGCATATAGATTGTGCAAATACTAATGATAAATAGATATATGTGCAGTAGATTCCTGTTATAACGATACACTCAGAAAGGTTGAGTGGAAAAATGTTGAATCTTATATTTGTGCGTGAGTAATTTCGTTTTGACGCTCTCAAATAAACTTCGTATAGACTTGGGCCTATCTACAGTGTGCCACTAAAGTCACCGTACTCTCGTTATATTTCCACAAATCACCCAGTAACTTGGCCAAATTTGTATTAACATATAAACTATGTGAATTCATAGTTTTGAGCAGAATAATGTTTAAATATACAAAGTTTGTTTTATGACGAAAAATCTAAAACAAAAAGTCGGATTTTGTTAAATGAAACAAATTTGATTCTACAATATCGGTTATAAGGAAGGTTATATCGTCCCTTAAGTATCGTTATACGGTTGTAATCTGCTGTATATGTAAATACAGATTGTAAATTTTGTAGTTTTTGAACAACAACAAAGAAATTACACATTATTTTTTGTATTATTTTAATTAATGAATCGTATATATTTTAATATAGCTTAAATATCGAAATTAATATTTCTTTTTTGTAAATGTAAATTCAAAAAAAATATAAAAACAAAGACCATGTTTATTAGTGTTGAACAGAAAAAAAGTCGCTCACTAAACTGAGCAACTGAACATGTTCAGTTTCAACTGCACAACTGTGAATGAATAGTGAACAAGTGAGCAAGTGAACAAAATGAGTGAAAAAAGAACAAGTTAGCCAACACTAACACGTTTACAGAACATCCAATCCGGGCAGTGGGAAAGTCTTTGTAAAGGCAATGATACGTTGATGAATATCATTGACTTTGTTCTTGATCTTCTCGTTGTCATTGAAAACCTTGTGATAATCGGCCAATTTGGGGCCAGCGGCTGCTTTGGCTGCCTCCGCACCAGCTTTGAGGGCCTCATCAATGAAGGAGACAACCTGTTCGATGTCCTTTTCATTAAGACCACGTGTGGTCAGAGCAGGTGTACCCAGACGAATGCCCGATGGATTCAGGGCGGACTTATCGCCCGGTACGGTGTTCTTATTGCAGGCAATGCCCACCAATTCCAGAATATATTCAGCCTTGGCACCGGTTAGACCCGCGGTGCGAACATCCACCAACACGAGATGGACATCAGTGCCACCGGTGGCCACTACATAACCCTTCTCGATAAGACCCTTGCACAGGACCTTGGCATTCTTGATGACACGGGTCTGATATTCCTTGAACTCGGGCGATTTGGCCTGCTTGAAGGCCGTAGCAATGCCAGCGATGGCGTTATTATGCGGTCCACCTTGCAGGGCAGGGAATACAGCCTGATTGATGCGCTCCTCCAGATCGTAGAGCACTTTGTCGCCATTCGGTTTGGTGCTGCGCACTCCCTTGCGGAAGAAGATGACACCGGCGCGGGGGCCACGCAAAGTCTTGTGGGTTGTGGTGCTCACAATGTCGGCATACTCAAACGGTGAGGGGATCAGACCAGCTGCCACCAAACCAGCCACATGAGCCATATCGGCCATCAGATAGGCACCAACATCATCGCAAATCTCACGGAAACGCTTATAATCGAGCAGACGCGAATAGCACGAAATGCCAGCAATTATAACCTGGGGACGGAATGTTTTGGCTGCTTCGGCCAATTTGTCATAGTCAATGATTCCGGTTGTGGGATTCACTTTGTATGGCATGCTCTCAAAGAATATCGACGTGGCCGATATCTTTTTGGTGGGCGTGAAAAAGCCGTGTGTCAAATGACCGCCATCGGGCAAATCGAGACCCATAATACGATCATGGGGACGACAGACGCCTGTGTAGACAGCCAAATTGGCCGGTGAACCGGAATATGGTTGTACATTAACGCCCCATTTATCTGCATCCAAATTGAACAGCTCACGTCCACGAGCTTGGGCCAGCAATTCCACCATATCGATGTACTCATTGCCACCATAATACCTAAAAGAAGGAAACACCAAGAGACGATTACGAAAAAGTGTCAAGTGGAAGGGAAAAGACTTCTCACCTTTTGCCAGGATAGCCCTCGGAATACTTGTTGGTCAGACAAGAGCTCAAACAATCCAATACAGCCACTGAGGTATAGTTCTCACTGGCAATCATCTCGAGACCTTCACGTTGGCGTTCCTTCTCCTTCTTAATGATCGCCGCCAATTCGGGATCACTTGTCTCCAGGTTAGTTTGTAATAATTGTTGATCCGTCATTTTCTTTAGAAATAGAAATCAAACAAAGTTGATGATGATTGGTAATATAATAATGATGATGCGTTCGGGCCAACGCACGCTGCTTCTATGAATTGCAATTCGAATTGATTGCCAACTGGTCAACTGGGCTGCAGTTCATCACACACACACACCCACACACACACACACACAGAATTGTGTAAACATATTTGCGTATATTTATATTTTTGTGTTCATCAGTAGCAACAACAAGTTCAACGGGTTCAAATTGTATTGGAAAAATTCTATTCTGATAAGAACATGGCTGATGGCGTATATATATAGAAGGATCGGACTATCGCCAACCGGAGATTACCCACGATCGAAGTATGTATATAGCCAGATTAGCAGCTCTATGGCTTGCTGCTGCTTGCCAAGATGATTAGATTAATTTCCAGGCCCATTTCTCAATTCTCGCTTAATAGACAAAACACGACGAGTGCTAATATTTTTGTATTTACTTGTTTTCGAACAGACCCCCCTGGGTTGGCATCTATTTACGTCAAATCTTATCAGCCTAAGGTCAGAAGATCATTGTCAAAATGAAAGCAATCACAACGATTAGAGTTCATAGCATAGAAAGATAAAGTTGGAGGGGAAAAGTTGCATCAGACGATGATGATGATGAATTTTGGGGGACTTCAGATATTCTAGAACATTACCTTGGGGGGGGGCTTCTAATTTAGATCTCTAGTGACAAAGATTTGATATCGAATAGACACGATCAATCAACTCAAACTAAAATTAGCAATCACCAAGTGCATGTTTATCGAAATGAAGCCTGCTAATGGAAGCTACGTGATCTAAAATAAATAAACAATGATCTTTAGTTTAAGTTCTTAAGTTTTGCATGTATCAAGTGCATATGGCATGGACGCATCGAGGGGAGTGGGTAACCCAAAGGGTCTGTACTTCTTTCGATTTTCTTGTCGTTCTTTCCACACTTAATCAGTGGTTCAGACTACAAAATCTTTATTTTTCTTATGAGATTCTTACCCCCCTAAACTATTTTTTAGTTACGTCCATGGCTTATATTTATGTAGAATAGAAAAAAAATCATAATTAGCTGGCAATGACAAATCACGAAACCTTCCTACGCCCATCAAATGGCCGAAATTCGAGTAGGTTTTGAAAAACCAAAAACTAGTTTAAGGCTAGACAAACACAAATCGCCTACAAATCACCTGTACGTACATACGTATGTAGATACCCTACAAGCTACGAGCCCACATAACGATAATACGATTCAATTTGACCCTACGGTGGATCTAAATGTTGATTTTAAGTGCCTAAGAAACGACTTGGACATTCCAAACTTTAGTAGTTTTAGGGGGTTTCCACCATTTGCTTTCCCCCTTTAAGGATCCGCCCCTGGCCATAATTAACTAAATGAAGAACGTGAAAAACACATGGCTCAAGCAAGAATAACAACAACAAAAAAAACAAAGCATACACAAGAAAATTCACAATGGAGTTCAAGGCCAAGAAGACCACGTTGCCGGCTCTGCACACACACACACACACACACACGCTTAAATTACTTCCTACACACACATAAACACAAACACGCTTAAGCCACTTAACAGAAATTTAAACTTTAAATGAAAATAAATTAAGTATTTCTTCTTTTTTTTTGTGAATTTTCCTTTTCTTTTCTTTTTATTGTACTTTTCACTTACCGATCGCGAATTTGTTTCTGCTGAATTATCGCCCTTAACGCTCGAATATCGTCTGATCGTGTACGGTAAGGCAGAGCGTAAAAACTTCTTTGCCGGCGACGGTGATGATTTTGTTGTTGTTGTTGTCGACGATGTTGTCGTCGTTAAAGCTCGCATTAGCTGTGGGCAGTTAGAAAAGCTTAACTGCTGGAGCTTCCGCGGCAAGAGTGAACAAGCGTATTGCATTTTCTAGCAAAAACATAAAAACACACTGTTTAAATTGTACTTCAGTTTGGAAGCGACTTGGAGGAATGGTATCTTTCCCGTTCAAATCTCTACTAGACCAAAAATAAAACACAAATAAAAAAATGTCATCGGCTCCCCTGGCGATCGTTGAAGTTGTACGCCGGCGATGCCTCAGCCGTTTATATTAATAATGATAACCTTCGACCTATCGATGCTGATAAGAAGGATGTCTCGCATCTCAGTTTCTTCTTTTTATGTACTTGTCTCTCTCTCTCTGTTTGTGTATTTTAGCGTATTACCGGCTGCCGCTTATGACATGCCTATGTAATCAGCTGTTTGAGAGCTTTTCAAGATTTTCACTGATGTGTTCGCCAAGAGATGGCTCGGCTGTTTAAATAATGTGGCCGTTATTCTTAATATCACAGTGCAGTTTCTTTTGAAGTTTCACATTTTGAACTTAGTTCCCAGTCGCTAAATTTGTGGCGTTTGTAGCTAAATTATTTAGCATTTTATTTGCGAAACGGTATTTTTCTTTTTATTTAAAATATAAACACAATCAGCTGTTCTGAGAATGCAAAATCGATATACAGTATTTACAAGTTAACGCATTTCTATCGATAGCACGTCGATATTAATCGAAAGTTGCAGCGACTTGCAAGTGGCAGATGAATCGATTATTATTTCAAACGTTTTTTTCAGTGTTGTTTCGGGTTTCTAGATAAGCGGTCGTGGTGCTTGCTTCTGTCGATTGACGATTATTTCGTTTTTGGTTTTTTTTTGAAATCCAAAAAGTTTTTGAAATTAAATTCAACTTGAGAAATGATTTAGACTAGAGTCGGGTATCAGGTGACTAAAGTTATTTGTCAACCGTTAAGCCGGTCGGTTGGGCAAAACGAAACACACAAACCAATGACAGTAAGAATGTTTTTACCGTTAGTAATTTCGTATCGTCTTCAGTCCCCACAAAATACGCGCGCTTTGCGAAAAAGCAACAACAAAAACGTTACAATTTTTGTTCACATTTATTAATTTTTTTTGTGTTTTGTGTTTATTTTTTTGTTGGTTTTTCCCCCCCTCTACTTCACGTAAGCACTAATGAAGAAAGAAATACAACAACAGCAATAAAAAAACAAAAAATATGAATGAATGAAAATTTGCTGAGGGGAGAGAAAAAAGAAAACAACAACACTTACAAATAAACTGAAAGATAAGACAACAACAAAGGCAGAATAAAAACAAGAAAGCCATAAAGAAAGGTGAGAAAAACAAAACAGACAAAAAAAGCAAAAAAAATAACAAAAAGCGAAAAAAAACATTTATTTAATGTGCTAAAAAAAAGAAAATAAAAAATAATTGCAATGACACGCAACACAGGCAGATAAATGACTAAATAAAAATTTACAAAATTATTGTTTTTTTTTTTGTGTTGTTTTGTTGGTATTTGTAAATATTACGATACAAAACAACAAAACAACAAAAATAAGCAAAACAAAGTAAAAACAAAAAAACAAAACAAAAAATCCCCGTTGTTCTCTGTGAAGGTTTCCGGGTTTGTTGACTTTTTTTTGTTATTGTTGTTGTTTTTTGTTATTGAAATTGGCATAAATAATAATTATAAACAATTGTTTTTATGCTTCTTTTTTTTTGTGTTTTGCATTTTTTGCGCAGGAAATCTGAAATATTGTACTTATATTTATATATTATATATATACATATATATTTTTTTAAACAAAACAGCCGACTAATTGCACAAAGCACAAAAAATGCTAACAAAAAGAGAAGTGAAAAATTTGAAGCGACAAAAAAAAAGTAGAGGTTGAATCTTCGGTGATTGTCTCGACATTTCTTATACCCTACACCGATCGTGCAGGTTGAGAAGGGTATTTTTTAGAGTAACTTTGTTTTTAATAATTCATTTAGAGAAAAATATCTCTTTTTAAATGATTTCAGTTGAAAAATGTCTGCCCCACATCCGCCCACAATCCTAATCCTGGCTATTCTCTTGATTGTGCCTATCTATACATTCTCTGATTTTTTTGTAAATCAAAAATTCAAATTGTTTAGTTGTTAATAGCTTTCCTTATATACCTTTTCCATAGTAGGGTATCGAAATTAAATTAAATTCGTGCGGCAAGAGATTTCCATTTGTTGTTGTTGTTGTTGCTGCTGCTGCTTGCTGTTGTGTTTTTGCCTTCCTTTTTTATTTCTAAGGTGAGTTGGTAATTAATTTTTTTTGCCAGGTTTTTTGTTTGTCTTTTTTTTTTTTGAATTTTCCCTCTTAACTTTTGGAATGTATTTCATTTTTTTTCTGGTTGTTTGCTGTTGTTGTTTTTTTTTTTTTGCATTTCTTTAAATAACAAAAAATTTTAATTGCAAATCGCTCTCTCTCTCTCTCTCTCTCTCTCTCTCTCTCTCTCTCTCTCTCACACACACATACAATCTCTCTATTGCCGTTTACTTCTCTCTTTCGTCTCTCTTCCCCCCTTTTGATTGGGCCGCTGTTTTTTTCTTTCTTTCACTCTCTTTCTGTTTTTGTTCGCAATTTTATTAGATTTTGTTTTGTTTTCACAACGATATTCGGCTAAAGAAGGCGCGTCATCATTGTGTGTGTGTGTGTGTGCGCGCTCCACTCACACACATTTCCATGCTCCAAATTTCAAGTTCATTGTCCAAAAACAACAACAACAACAACAACAAGTCAGGGGGCCATCTGTATATTTGTACACACGCCACAGCCAAAACACACACACACATTCAAACATACATATACAGTAATGGGATGTTAAAAAATAATAATAATTTATTTTGTTTTGCTTTTTTTTCTTGCATTTGTTGATTAGAAGCAAGTCGTCCCTCAGTTTTTAGCAAGTTCCCTTTAGTTGTTTTTTTAAACCCTTAAAAATAACTTCATTTTTCATTGTAATCATTGTAATTTGATGGCATTTCAAAATATCATAAAAACAAAAAATGAAAATTGCTAGCCCAAAATATTCATATATTTTATTGAATTTAAAGTTCGAGGATTAACATAATTTCTTAATCAATCCCTTTATCGCTCTATTGGTTTGATTTGTATTACAAATATTAAGTATTAAAAAGTATTTCATTTTTTGTTTGTGGGTGGGTGACATCTTGAAATAGTCATGACCTCTGCCAGAAGCAATCCAAAAACAATTCCAACAATTCATGTTTTGTGGTTTTTGTTTTTCTTTTGTGATATCAGAGTATATTTTTATAATTAAAAACAAAGACAAAAAGCTAAGCAAATTAGAGAAAAAAGAAAACGTTAAGAAAACAATAATACCTCAATACATTTTAAACTTTTCGAATACCCATTAATGGGTAATGATTCAATTATGCAAACCAATCCACAATTTATATTGAAGAATGTTTTAGAAAACGATCAAATTTCCGGCGTATTATGATGAATATATGATGTAAATGAGTTAACACAAAGTTGAAGCAGGTGACAACGACTAATTTTGGTATTGCAGGGTATCAGAAATGGCTATAAAATCAAACAACAAAAACACGTTAACCACACAACTTTAAGCAACGTTGCTGATAATTTTAAGCAACAAACACAAAAATGAGTAAGGAAAAGAGAGTAAGTATATGAAAAGGCAAAGAGGAATGGAAAAATTATGGTGGTGGGGCAAAGGCAAAGCAAAAGAAATCTAAAAGCGAGAAAGATAAAAACTATTTCCGTTGTACAATGATAATATATATTAAATATATACATACATACATATATATATGTATGTACATAAGTGTGTTAAGAAGAAGAAGAAGCCATCACCAAAAAAAAAAAATTATGTCGCGATCGAAAAATACAATTCCAAACCGGAAAAAAACCCCCAATTCGCTCTCCATTTTTATGCAATTAACTGAAAAATATAAAAAGCGATGACCTTTTTTTTTGTTTTACTGACATATCGAGGCTTAAATACTCTTGCATACTTTCAATATTTTATGATTTGAAAAAAAGCCAATACACTCAGTCGATCGACTTGATCAAAGAATGCCTGTCAAAACTTACGCTAGAAGGACAAGAAGAAGAAAAAAAAACTATTCATAATGGCTTGATGTTGTTGTAGTTGGACCTTTTCTTTGTTTTTGTGTTTTGCAAGGGTATTGAAAATAACAAAAAATAAATATGTACATACATATAAAAAAAAGAGATTAAAGAAAAACAAACACGCACAACAACAACAAAAAGTTCCCCGAAAAAACGCAAAAAAAAAAGAAATGAAAAAAACTGAATCTCAATTGAAATTATGAATCACAAAAAAAACAAAACAAAAAAACGCATAAAAAACTTTATGAACAAAAAAACAAATTGTTTTGTGTGGTCGCTTGCCTTTTTTTTTGTTATTGTTATTTTTAATACATTTCATTTCAATTTTTTATTTTTTGTGTTGTTTTTGTTATACAATTTTTGTTGTTGTTTTTGTGTTCTTGTTTTTTGGTTTTTTCAATTTATTTGCTTCCGCGGGTTGGTCTTTTTTTTTTTTTTTTTTTTTTTTAAATTTTTTGCACCCTGTAAATCAGGATTTTGCAAAAAAGGGTATATATCATATCATACGGTTATGATTGGAAGAAGGATTGTGGAATCCCTTTAATAAAAACCAATTTCTTAAACTATTATGAACATCCCGAAATTGTTTTTCAACTTTTATGACCATTCCATTTCAAATTTGATGTCGCCATCTGGTAATATCTTTGAGAACAACTTTTGTATTTACATTGCAAGGACAGAAGGGGGCGTGGCAAAAATAAACATGCAATACGTACATACTACACGAGTCTATATACCAAATTTAATAACTCCAGCTGTCATAGTCTCCGAGATCTAGATGTTCTCATACAGACGGTCATGGCTAGATCGATTCGATACTCCATGAGATCGGAAAAGTTTCGTTCTGCGACTTTATTCATCTCATTTCATTATTTAATGTACCTTTTTTTGCAGGGTATCTTGCAATCGACTCACCGATTTGTTGCTCCAAATTTTTTGTGCTTATGTTTAAACATTTTTTCTTTACTTTTTATTTGCCTTGCCCAAATGAGAATGTTGAATTAAAACAAATTGCACATATCAAAAAACACAAAACAAAAAAAAAACCAAACAAAAAATTCTCAATTAAATTTTTCGTAAATGCTTCTGAGGGATAATTGAAAATATAAATTAAATTAGACAAAAAGACAAAAAAAGACAAAAAATTAACAAACTTTAGGGACAACCAAAAAAAAAACTATTTAATTTAAATTGAATAATTGTTTTCGTTATTAAATCGTTTCATAAAATACATCAACATGTATTGAAAGCCAGAGAGAAAGATGAAAAAAAAACACATTTTTCGTGTCATAACGATAATGTTTAAACTGAATTATTGCATATACCATGCACCTATTGGGTGTAATGGCATATTCAAGTCTCCAAAAGGCAGAAGGAACTTTTTGCGACCCCATAAAGTATGTACAATATATATTCTCGAACAGCCACAAGATTGACTTGAATCTGTTTTAATTTCAAATATTTGAAATGTTTTTGTTTTCAAAAATGATTCAAATTGAAAATCGAGTTAAGCTGTTGCATACTTTTAGGAGAAATGAGGTATAGCATAGATATTAACTAGAAAGCTCTTTAGCCCTCATTTTAAGTTGATCACATTCAATATCGTGTGTGTCTATATCTTATATCTATATCTACAGCTATCACCACACGATTCTTCCTTGTAAAGGAACTACAAATAATGGCTGAAAAAAGAAAAAGTCGATGACTAATTTTTTTTTTGTTTTTTTTGGCTTGTTATAGTTTTTTTTTTCTGCCCTCACTTTGTTTTATACATATATATAAAAGAAAGGGAAAGAAAATATTAAAAGAAGAGGCAAACATTGCCAGTGAAAATAAAGTCGAGCATTTTATTTATTTACCTCCTTTTCCCATCGTCTCCCCCCCGCCCGCCTCACGGCCCACCCAACGTCACCCCAAAATGCCGCCACCGCCGCCGCCTTTGAACTTCCCGCTTTCGAGCTCTGAAGCCGCCTCCTCCCCTCCCCTCCCCTCCCATGCTATCGTCATCATCATCATCATGGGTATCCGCCATATACCATATATACCGACCGCCTAGAACGAAGAAGAAGAATCCGGGGAGCAAGAAAAAAAAATGTTCGTTTTTACTGTTGCTCGGTTTTTGTGCCTTTTGCCTCCTTGTTCATTTTTCTGTGCTTTTTGTTGTTGTTGTTGTTGTTGTCGTTTCTCTTCTTTCTCTTTTCTTTTGTGTTTGGCGCGTTGCAAAGTGCAGAAAAACTAGAAACAGAAACTGAACTTTGGCTGGTCAAAAAAACAAAAAAAAAAGAGAAGAAAAAACAATAACAACAACCACCAGGATGGAAAAGGAAGCAAGAGAGAAAAAATATATACATATATATGTATAAATTCCAACAAAAAATTATACAACAAAAAGAAATACAAGAAAAACTTAATTTATATTTTGCACAGAGAACAACAAACACAACAAAACAAAAAAAAAATGAGTAGAAGGAGGGGGAGTCGAGAGGGGGTTAGCATGAGGAGCAAGTCAACTTGAAATATAGAGAGAGAAAACATCGTGGGGTATGTCAAAAAATTATAAACAATATATACAGATCGACTAGTTTATGCCGCTTATGTTGAAAATACTGAACAATTTTATGGAAATTGTTCTTCCAAAACGTTGTTCTTGTCCTTTTACCACATTTTGTCTTAGTGTACGGTTGTGAGAAGGGAATTGGGATCAAGATGAAATACAAAATACCCTGCAATACAGTGGCGAAGACAAATTTACGCCCCAAAAGCGTGTATTAACCTTCAAAACTGGTCACGATTTCGCCTCTCGAATGCCCGATTCCCTAAAAATAGGTTACATGTTACATTTGCAATAATTAAATGAATTAATATTTAGAATTCTTACTAAAACTAAGTTTCTATACATATGGTGTTTTACTACTCTCTGAAGAAACATCTTAAAACTAATGTTTAGGTTCCGAAATTCTGAATAGTTTTGGCAGAAGTAGGTATAACGTAATCAGGGCCAGATTCAAAGAAGTGCGGGCTATGGGGCTTAGTTAATTGGGTATACTTCCTATGTATAACTAATTTTTGGTGTAAAATAGTTTACTATTATTGGTTTTTATTGTGGTTTTGGTTTTATTTGTCATTTCTGTGTCCTGAGCTCCTGTCTAATTTGCCCTCAGAGAAGGGCGTAAAGATTGAATATAATTTCTATTTCATTCTAGTTTTAACTATTATGTGTTAGATACTTTGAATTTTCATAGGAACTTTAATGATTTTGAAATTTTTCGATTTTAGACGTGTCTAAGCCATTTAATGGATCCTTGGGGAGGGAGTGGAGTCCTTGTAATAGCAAAAAATCTTGATTTTTTGATAGGATCCCCTTCGAAATCATTTTCTTCCATGGTCTGAACAGATATTTAGTAGAAACATGTAACTAAAAGTGGTCGTTTTACATTTATTTGCCAAGAGTATTATGGGGAAAAAAAGAGGAAATGAATCTCTTATACATTATATGTATATGAAAAATGTATTGTATCTACGTACATACAAAAGTATATAAAGCGAGTCATGCACATTACGAAAAGAGTAAATCACTTCTTTTTTTTTGTCGAAAGAATGGCAGTTGAAAGAGGGCAGAGGCGTGATGGAAGGGGGGTTGCAGTGGGTTGGGGTGAAAATACTATATCTCAATATTCACTCTGTGTTTTTTGTTTTGGTTTTATTTTGTTTCGCTTGATATGTGTTCGTTCGATTGGGCCACGATGTGTGAGGTGAGTGGTGGCAGGGGGCGGAGGGGAGGCTATTGTGGAGCTGTTTGTGTGTGTGTGTGGAGAGTGGCGGGGGGGCGGTAGCTTTTGGCCCTTCTTGACATTGTCTCGTACAAAATTGTACAATTTTATAAAACACTCGTACGCAGAAAAACGTTGCAGGAACAACAACAACGAAAGATGTAAAAAATTACAAAGTCACAAAGAAAAAACAAACACACGCGACAAAAAATAAAAAAAAAGAACGAGATTTTTGTTAAGGGACAACCAAAAAAAAAACGAATTGCTCATTTCAAGGAGATGACAACGAGACGACTCTGTCGCTAGCTCCATCTCTCTCTCTCTTTCTCTTTCTCTCTACATACAAGACGAATGGCATTGGGCAATGATAAAACTTCTGTTTCAGTATCCACCGAGGAATATACATACGTATATACAAACAAATGTCACCATTATCATCTTCAAGGTTAAAATTTGTTTTTCAATTTATTGTTGTTGTTGTTGCTGCTGCTGTCATTTGTCTTAGCTCATAGTTAGTTTAAATACACAAAATATACAAAAGAAAAACTGCAAGAGTTTTTATCAATCAAAATGTGGTATACAGTCTGCCTCAAAAGAATCTTTCAATACAAGTAAATAGCATTCAGTCTTGCTTTAGAGCATCCTTTTTAGCTTAGCGGTTCTACTTTTTATCGAAAACAATATGTATATAATCTAATGATCATCTATATTCAAAATTTGGTCCGACAAAAGCTCACAAAATAAACCAAAACGTGGAGAATTAAAGTTGAGAATATTTGGCAATATAGTTAGATAATCAAAAACTGGGTTTTAGCGGGGCTTCAGGTCAATAAATCTTACTAATTTATTTGTAAGACACTCTGTCACAGGCAGCACAAAAGGTGAGCAGGTTGTCTGTATAGCTATTTTAAGAACCACCAAGTTCTATCATCAGCAGACTTCGCTAAAGAATCCACAGTTGTAATGGCCATACCATATCTTCAACGCTAAAAGTAGTTGGGAATTCAAACTACATGAAGCGAAAAAAGAACGGCAAAGCTTGCAACTGGAGATTCCACCTTTTTTGTGTGTGTTAGATAATAATATTGAAAATAAATATAAATCTATAAATTTTAAACGAGTTTGACCCCCAAGACCGTCACAAAAAAATAATATTTATTGTGTCTAGAGAATTTTCCAAGCTAAAATTCCTTTTTACCCATCCCATGTAGTAGACATATTTGCCAAGGTTCCCCATATTTAACCAATAAACAAGAAATTTGCAATAAATATTATTCATTAAGAACAAAGCTGGGCTTTAGTCGGCGTTGTGTCTATAAATCTTATGAATATATAAGATTTTAAATGTCTTTGCTAAAAAATCCAGAGTTGCATATCATCGATGCTAAAACTAGTTGAGAATTCCAACTACATGAAAACTTTCATTCGATTTTGGTGATATTTTTCGCCACAAAGAGTTAGTTGGCATTGTGTTTAATTTTACAAATCAATTTGGTGCAGTTTTTAACTTAAAGATCGAAATCGAATAAAGCGAAAACATTTCAAAGATGTAAAGATTCGTTCTCTTGATCAATAAAGTAAAATAGTCTCTAGCCAACAAGAGGGTTGACGAAATATAAAGTGAGACACCATGAAAAAAACGCTTCAGCTGATGCCATGGCTAAAAAGTAGGAAAAAAACCAGCCAAAAGATACAACTCGGCGATGAGTGCAACGCAAAAAGCGGCAAAACAACTCTGGAGGAGCTCCGGATGGCGGGTGGAGGCCCAGAGGTCAGTGAGATTGCCTGTTGGGAAGAGGAAGAATTGGCGGATGATGCTTGTTTTTTGCCATGTCTTAATTTCACATATATTCAACCTTTTTTTTTTTTATTAGGCCCACAACAACAACAAGAAATATATATGTATATGTTAAATAATGAAAATAACAAATCAAAAAACAAATAAAAATAAATGCAGGTATGTGGGAGAGAACAAGTAATATGAGTTAGAATCTATAGACGAGGCTAAAGTACTTATAGACACACACACACACACACATCGACACATAGAAAATAACAAACGACAACAAAAAAAAAACAACGACAGTTTTCTTGATGAATGTTCGCGGTGATTCCCCCCGTCGTCCCTGCCCCATTCCCCCCCACTAACATCTTCCCGTCTCACCCATCTTGTGGCACCTTACCCAATACCCAAGTAAAGTGAGTTTTTCCTTCGAGTATCTTGCGAATATTCTTTTCTTGTTTTTTTCCCATTTTTTTTTGTGTGCCGCAACCAAAAAGCCAAAGAGCTTCTGTTCACTCCCCCCCCCACCGCCCCCGTTTGTTCTCCTTCATGCACTCCATTCACCATTCTGAGAAAAGCAGCTTTTCCTTTTTTCGCAACGCAATTTGTGTTTTCTGTCTTGTGCAAAAAAAAAAAAAACAGAAAATAGGAAAAAAAGAAGAAAATATCCAAAACGTTTGCATACTATGTACATATGTAAGATAGGGAGAGAGAGAGAGAAAGAGAGAGAGAAAGAGACATAGAATTAAGCTGAGTGTGAGAGTGAGAGAGAACTGCAAGTTTTTACATAGTGCTAGATCCGGACTTAAAGGTCCGACGTAGCACCTGCTTCAACTTGGATCCTCCTCCCCATAGAGTTTGGTTCCTCCCTCGTACTCTCGATAAAAAAGAAAAAGGTGATGAAAACTGCTTGCCAAAATATGTATATTATTTGGAAGAAGGAATTGAAATTATAGGAACTCGTTTAAATCTCAATCATCTTTGAGCTATAGTCGCGAAGAGCTCCCCCAGGCGAACAAATTTTATAGTCCCAAATTTGTGATCACACAAATACTGCAACCGTGCCTGTCCGCCCATGGGAGTTTTCACTGTATACACGTAGAAGTAGAAAAAAGGATGTAAACTCCTTGGGTCGATATCAGTTTGTCGACTTAATTCTAATGGATTAAATAATCTAATTTTCATTTATCATATAATAATTTGTAGGCTTAAAATTCTCAAGGATCTGTAAGGTCTGAAAAGGTCAAGAGGTTGTAAACTGAAGAGATTTCAAATTAAACATAGAACTTGGATGCATTAAAGTTAGTTTATGTGAGTGAACTTCACTCATTTTGTTCACTTGGTCTCCTCTCTCTGATCAGTTATTTAGTTTCTCACTTTACTGCCGACTTGTTTCATTGCTCAGCATAATGATTCAGAACTTTGTATTGATAATATTATTAATATAAATTTATGATTTTTAGTTGGTGAAGTAGAACAAGTGAGCGAAAAAGAACAATTGGGAGAGAACATGTTCATGTTTTAGTCAGTTTAGTGAGCAACTCTTTTTTTTGTTGACTGAAGAAGACACGGAAGAATATTGATGATGAATATTGATGCATACTGGATTGGAAGAGAGATTTAATTAAATTGGAAAAAAGATTGAATTGAATTGATTCCAACAGTTGCACATACCAGTATATGTACATACATACATGTGTATCTATATATTTGTTCATTTTTTTCCTTTTTCATGACTTCCTTTTATTTTTGTATAGTTTTTTTTTGTTTGATTCTTTTTGATTTGAACACGAGAAACTGCTTATTCATTTTGTGGGCTTTTCTGTAGTCGTCTTTGGTTAGTTTATTTATGCAAGGGAAGAGAACGAAACAGAATATGATGAAGTGGAGTGCTGGACGAAGGCGAAGATGTGTGCAAGGAGGCGAAGTTGTTGTTTTTGTTAACATTTTTCTCAACAGATTTTCTTTCACTCTCCAAAAGTCTAAAGATCGTATATCTAATGATGCCTCCCTCATTCTATCACTCATAAGCGTTTTGTGTTTATTTTGCTAAGAAAGTTTCAAGTCTTGGGTTGGGTTAAGGAAGGATGATGATCTAAAATGAGTTGCCAGCAAATACCTCGACTTATCAATTTACTGTTTACTTCTATATAAACAAATTTTGATGGCATTTTCTTGTTATTTCTATGAGATCTGCGAAATGATGGTGTGCATTTCATGTGAATATCTGTATACCCTTGCATTTTATAGGCAAACAAAAATTTGAAGCTTTGAATCGGAAGTTTCTCAAGGGGAAAAAAGAAGCAACTTAGAATTTTTCCACTAAATTATTTTGAGTATTTAAATTGAAGTCAAGTTCATCTAATTCCAATTGTAACAATCAAGTCAATTAGGCATATTTGAAATTTATAATCAATTGAAGAGTTAATCTTATTCGTTCTTTAGTTAGTTAGTAGCTACAAGCAAGGGCGTATTAGTATTATCATATTTATCATAAAAACTTGCAAATAAAATTTAAATTAAATGTCCAAAATCAATTTTAGACAACAATTGCAGGTAACATCAACAGCGGCAACAAATACAATTGCAAATAAGGCCAAGTCCAATGGCAACAACAACAACACCTACACATACATATGCAGGTTGAAATGATTACCCAGCAGACAATTGCATAAACAATTGGTTTTAATAAGAAACTGGGCTCTGTTTGGCAGCATGCTGGAAAGGATGGGCATAGAAATGTTAGTAAAGATTCAGTTTCAAAAGATAAATCGAAATCAAAACCCCTCCAGACTTGATTTTGCAACATTGGAAAGTGTTTTAGGAAAAAGGTACAGGTTTTTGAATTCATTCACCGAGAGAGATCAATGCGAGACAAAACACTTTTGGGATTCAAGTACGTACATTGAGATTTTTGCTGAGTTGTTTGTTGGGTTTTGGCTAAGACATACACACAGACAAACACACACACATACATACATACATAGATAGTTATATGTATATGGATTCGCGCGAGTATTAAAAGTATCTGCCAGATACGCAGCAGCAGCAGCTCCAGCAGAAGCAGAAGAAGAAGCATCATCATAAAACGTTCCAAAAAAAAAAGTAAAAACTTGCAACAACAACAACAAAAAAAACATCTTGCGACTTTACGATGCTCTACAACTATGAGAAGGTTATTGTTATTGTTGTTGTTGTAGTTGTTGTTGCAGTTGCTTCAACCAAGTGCAAGTGCATTCGCCTTCCGCTCGTCGTCGGTTGTTGTTGTTGTTGTTATTTGGTTTTGGTTTGTTGTTTTCTTTTTTATTATTTGCATTATTTTTCTCTGCGTCTTGACTTATGCGGCGTCTTATTCTTTTTCTTCGTCTTAGACTGCACTTTTTTCTTTTCTTTTTCTTTTTTTTTTTTTTTTGAGGTCTTTCTTCTAATAATTTTGCAACACAAACAAAAAAAAGAAGAAAAACAACAACAATAAAAGGGGAGACCTGGGGGAGACAACGCAACGTCCAGTTTGGCATCACAACACAAATACACAAAGAGGAAGAGAGATAGACAGAGAGAGAGAAAGATACATAGATACAAATGTATCTTCAGCTAGGCTTTAAGGTTGCTGAACCTCATTTGGGATGACGACTTAAAAGAAGAAGGAGATGCTATGTATGAGAGGGAGAGAGAGTGGGAGAGGGGGAGGGGGCGTGGGGAGACCAAACAGGACTTTACCATAAATAGGAGTCCTATCCAGAAGAACCAGATTTTGTTTTAGGGCCTTTTGTTTTTGTTTTTTTTTTTTTGTAATAATTTTACCTTTGCTTATTCTATCAGATGGCTCGGCGACAAGTTTATAGATTATAATATCTAAATTAAGCAAATAAGCCGTTATAATTGATATATATAGACCAAAAAACACATTATGTACGCTTTACTAAGTTCGCTTACCCAAATATCAATTGAATGTCAAAAGAAGAAGTATTCAATTATTATTTTGGGGGTGTCCAGTGGGAACCAGGGCCGGTTTAAGGCAGCGCGTGGCCTGTAGCAATTGGGCCAAAAGAAGGTCTTTGAGATTTGTTTTTATTTAGCCGCCAAGAGTCAAAGGGTTATGAAAAGATTTTCCAAATGAAAACCTTATCAAAGGTTCTTAGTTTCCCAACCAAAGGGTTCCAAGGGCCATGGGAATGGGTGGATGGATTGGATGAAAACATTTGAACTGACAATGTGATTCGATTTGCAGGATATGTAGAAAAATGCATAAAAATAATCTATGGAAAAATTTAACTCAAAGTTGAGGCAAAGTTTTGATAAGAAAATTTTCTTGCTCAGATTTTCTTTTTAACTAATTGAAGAATTTTTCTCTCCCTCTCTCTCTCTCACCGTGTTTTTGGTATTTCCTTTGTTTGGTTTTTTCTTTTCTTTTGTTCGTGGTTTCTCGTTTCCCCAACACGTTTGTTGTTTTTTTGTTGTTTTTTTTGTTGTTTTTTGTTGTTGTTTTGTTGGTGTATTTTTCTTCCTTTATTATTTTTGGTCTTTTTTTTTATCTCAAACTTCTCGAATTCGTTGTTTATCGAAGCGTAGCAGATAATCAAGTTCTTTGAAAAACAAAACGAAAAATAAATTTTAATTTTTTCTATCAAGTTAAAATACAAAAACAACAACAACCAAAAAAAAGGAAAGAAAAGCAAAACAAAAAAAAATCCGTTGAGTCAACTTTTCAAATTGCCGTTGTCTAATCTGGCGCCAAAAATAAAATGTGTCTCCTCTTCAAAAAAAAAAAAAAAACAAAAAAAAAGTGGAATGGGTTGGGTTGGGTTTAGGGGTGATGGGTGGAGAGGGGGTGGGTGGTATATATAATTTGCCACAAATATTTAGACACATAACTCTATCACGTTCATGTGTGTGTGTGTGTGTGTGTGTGTGTGTGTGTGTGTGTGTGTGTGTGTGTGTGTGTAGATAGATGGGTGGCTCGTTGGGTGGGTGGGTGGTTGAGTGGTTGCGGTCGCTGGTGAAGGAAGTGGCGGGAAGAGTAAAGTTTGTTGTTGTAGTTACTGAAAATTTCAAATGTTTTCCTTCTTTTTCTGTTTTTTTTTTTTTTTTATGGTGCGATAAAATTCATTTTGAAATTTAGGGTTAGTTGAGGAACCTTTTTTTTAATTTTTGTTTTTTTTTTTTTTTGTTTTGTTTTGTTTGCTTCAAGGGGGAAAGTTTCCTTGTTTTTCTTTATTACAAGTTTTGTATTTTTTGTTTTGTTGTGTACAAATTTTATATTAAGTACCTTTTACATAAATTTATGTATATATACACATACATACATACATATGTATGTATGTACATATATAATAATATGTTCACATACTCACACATACATAGAAATATTTATGTGTATGTACAAACAATATGCAAATTGTGTAACAAAATAAAGGAAGTGAACAAAGAAATTCCTTTTAAAGTTTTGCATTTTTTTTCGCTTCATAATTTATTAGTATATAAATTAATGTTAAAGCTTTAGTTACTCTGATTTAATAAATAAAACGTTTCGTTTTATTACTGGGACTTACCTAATTTCTGATCTAATCTGATCTGATCGTTATAATCCTTATTGTTCCACATTCCTAGAAGAAGAAAAAGGACAAAAAATTACTAAATTAAATCGTATACATTGCTTAACTATAAGCCAGTCCTGGATTTACAATAGGGACAGTAAGGACAAATGTCCAGGCCGGTACATAGTTATATATATACAGTAAATTCTCATAATATGCATTATACATATATCTATTGATACTTATTACTTTTTCACCGGACTTAATATAAACTTTATTTTATCGAGTTTTATGTTATAACAAAGGAACTTTGTTGCATCGAGATTTCACTGTAAATCTTTTAAAGCACTTAATAAATACCAAATAAAATTATTAATGTTATAGTTCATTACACAATTTTAGTTCTATTTGAACATTTGACGAAATCTGAGGCATTTTTAATGGATTCGTACCCAAGTAATACTGTAGGATCTATATATACCTACATATATGGGCGCCATTTATTATTGTCTTGTCAAATGGACAACACTATATATAAAATAAAAGTTAATATATTGATCATATTTTGATAATATTTCCATATACAAGGATAATGAATAAGTTTTTCATTTAGTTTGTTTCCCAAGATCCTGAGATATATGTACATATATGTGTGATATACATATATATATCTTAGTCAGGTAACTTTGAAGCTTTATACCCCTATAGACTCTCAACCCCCTGTAACCGTTTTCCGACCCCCCTTTAAAAAAAGAAGAAAAAACGAACAACCGTAGCACAGGCCATAAATTTCAAGAATTCCCCCAACAATTTTTGTTACCCTTTTTTATAGTATTTTGTTCACTTTTTGTTTTTTTTTTCCTTATGTGTGTGTGTGTGTGTGTGTGTGTGTGTGTGTGTACAAAACGCATTTTTATTTTTAGTACTAATAACACAGGAAAAGCAAAAAAAAAATCTACGTAGCTGCGTTTTATGTCCAAATGGGGGAAAAAGGACAGCGCAAAAAATAAAGAGAAAAACTCGTCAACTTGGGTCAAAAAAAAAAAAAGGGAAGGAAAGGGGAGAAACAACGACAACAAAGCTTGAGAATACGAAACTTATTTCGTTTCACTTTTTTTTCCAAAACGAAAAATGGCAAAGAAATGCCAAAAGAAAGTTAAAAAGAGGTACAAAAAAAAATAATAAAAAACATGATGAGAAAGAACAGTGCAAATTGCAGCAAAAGGGAAAGAAATGAGAAAAAAAGGATTTGTCTAAAGTATATAAGTTGCGATACATACATATATGCGAGGGAAGTTCCTGAAATTAATTAGGAAAACGTAAAGAAAATTTACGATTTGCAATATAGTTTTCATTAAAAGAATACAGCGAACTACAGCAGTAAAGGATATAGGACTCTGAAATGGGAACTTTGTTCCCTTAATGTATGCAATAAACAGTCGAAAATTCAATTCAATTTTGGAATGGCCATGTTCAAACATTGTTTTTTAGATACTATTTGAAGTAATTAGGTTATAAACGGGAATAGCTGACATTTGTTCAGCCTATTGCATACCTTAAGGGGCCAAATCCTCCTATTTAACAATAATTGTAATGCTATTCACTTTCTTCTGCCTTGTTGAACAGTTTTTGCTTGCATTTTGTAGTATACATATATTAGAGAAGAAAGAAAGTTTTGCTCTATATAAAATATAAATAAATAGTTTCAACTATTTAATAAATTACCCTCGTACGAATGTACATATGTATGTATTTATGTACATATGCACATTGTATATTATATAAGTAAATACATACATTCGTATGTACGTAAAGATAGATGTATGTTTATGTGTGTGTGTGTGTGTGTGTTTGTGTATGAAAATGTGAAAAACTGGTATTAAAAAACGCAATGTCCGGCAAGCTGGGCCACCCACAAGAAGGAAACACACCCATACTCACACACACACACACACACATACAAATACAATAGCAAAAGGGTTTTTTGATCCCAACACACATACAGACAGACCCACCACATGGAGCCGAAACACATTTCAGCTCCTTAAAATAAAAATGTGCAAGAAAAAAAAACACACACACGAACAGAGAATTACAAAACTACAGTGATGCGAAAGAGATGGGATTAAATTCCAGAATTACCGATGCCCATATGCCCTTCCCTCAAAAATATTATCATTTTATCCAACACTGTGATGGTAAAATAATAGAATTTTTAACCCTAGAAAGTCAATATGACCAATTTGAGAAATGACACAAATTTTGTATTGAAAATGGTAACCCAGGAGCGGCCTTTTCTTGATGAGGTTCTTCAGGTCACCTTCCTAATCAAATTCGAATAAATGAATTATTCGTTAATCTAGAAGTCGTTTCTTTAATAAAGAATCTTTATACCCGATGGAACTACCTCTCAAGATTGCTTAATCGGAAGGGGTTAGAACTTGTAAACAGAATTATATATCGAATTATATGAGTCATCGAGTAAACGAAATGTCAAATATGAGTACTTATATTCGTCTCATACATTAGATTCGCTTCTTTATTCATTTGATTCACTCAAGCATTAAATGAATGAATGAATGATTTCGAACTAGAAAAATGTATTCATTCAGTTTATTTCAGTTTTTAGTCTCATTGATTAATTTCACTTGAATTTGAATATATTCAAAAAGCTTTCTAATATGTATTTTTATCTATATTTTGTTCAAACATTCGAAATAAATCAATTTGTTGTCGAAATTTACTCATTCCCAATTGCTTTAAGTGGAGTCATAGTTGGTAGAACCAAGCAGAATATGCAAAGATCCTACAAAGATCTGAAATCTGTTAAGTACTTTGATCATTATGGTGAAAGTATTTGAGATCAATTTCAAAACATTTGCAAATTTTTATTAATTTTAATTGAAAAAGTTCTTTGTTTTTTTTTCAAGTGTTTAAGTTGCATAATTTCATTGGATATCGGGTAGTTTTTCTTTCTTTTTTTTAAAACAGGGTCTCAAAAAAAAAACAAAAAAAATAAAAATAAAAATAAAAAAAGAAATCATATAAAAGAAGAAAAGAGAATGGCATAAAAAATACATGCTTTATTTGTAGTAGTATATTTTTCCCGCCAAGCATACACAAACACACACATATACAGACACACATAGGGAGATGGAGCCCCCAATCTGCCCCAAAATGCCGAACCGTCCCCGCCCCCGCCCCCTTCTCATCAACTTGAGAGAAAGAGAGAGAGAGACAGAGAAGCAGAGTTTTGCTGTTGCCTGGCTTTTACTTCTTTTGGATTTTCTCAGGGAAAATATTTTTCAGTTTTTATCACATTTTTCTTCTTCTTTGGATTTCGTGTTTTTTTCCGAGTTTTTTTTTTTTGTTTTTTGTATTTTCTTCTTTTGCTGTTTTTTTTTTCCTGAACGGCAAGAAACGTCGTTTGGCTACATGAGCGTAACGAAGGGGGCGGAGGCGGGAGGCGGGCCGGGGAGCTGGCAGCAGGGTCTAAGGCTTGGATGGGTTGGTTGGTCGGCGGAGGGCGGGCAGCGGGCAGCGGAAGAGGGGAGGGAGAAAGAGAGAGAGACGTTGACGCAAAAAGGTTGCGAGCGGAAAAATAAAAATGAAAAAAGACATTACAGCAGCAGCTACAAAAAAATAAAAAAAAACAACAACAAAAAACAAAAAAAAAAGAGGAAAAAAAAGATAAATAAAAACACAAAAAGCTTCAGAACAGAGAAAAAAAGCATAACGACCATTTCGTTTCGTCGTCGTTGTTGTTGTTGTTGTTTTGCTTTACTCTCCTTGGGGTTTTTTTGTTGTTGTTGTTGTTGCCATATACATATATACATACATCTACACATTTATATATAGCAATGTACATATATATGTATGTATTTCTTTTTGTTATTATTATTTTCAGTTTCTGTCTTTCACCATTTTGCTGTGTGCTGTTTTTCCTGCTTTTTAAGCTGTAATTTTTTACTTGACGTTTTTTATGGGTATATAGTATATGTATGTACATATATATACACACACACACACATATATACTGTATATGTTTCGTTGTTTTTTTTTTCCTTTCAATTTGATCCTTTTTTTTTTTTTTGAATATCGATTTTTATGTCAACAAAGAAAAAAAAAATTATAAAAGACAAAAAAATAGCGCCATTTTTAATGCAAAATATTAAAAGAATTTTTGTATAAGAGGAAAGAGAGAAGGCAAGAGTGTGTGTGTGTGCGAATGTGTGTCCTTTGCCTTACCATATTTTCCATATTTCTCTTTTTTTCCCCCTATCTTTATATTAAAGGATAAAACCTTTGAGGAAATGCTTAAACCTTTTCAATATCGAAAAGAAATTTCATAGTAATATTAAGAATTGATAATTTGTGAAATTTCTGATAGTGATCAAAGTAAATAGATCAAGATGTTTCACATTTTGATCTGAAGTTGTCCCCCCCGCGGGTCCCTCTATACAAGGACGTAGCCAAGATTCAAATTCGGGGGGCTCTGCAATTCTTTCGACTTTCGTTTCACGAACTCCCTCAAAACTTAATAAAATTGAACCATCTAGGAGGTCTTGGCTGCCCATTCTAGTGGCGCCCTTGCCTGTGTGTGCCCTTAGGTGGATATGAGTGTCGAGAGTCTAGACAGAGTAATCAAATTGAAGCGTAACGAATCTGCCGCTTATCCATGTTTTTTGCACCAATTTGTCAGATAGATTCACATGTCTCAAATATCGAAATCAGGATAAGCCCCTGTTTTTCCTCCACATTAAACGATTTAAAGCGTCGATCGACCGATTACCCACTTATTAGCTGCCTTGTCAATGGATTTTTTCTCTCGGTTTTAACCAATTACCAACCCTTTAACAATTAACTAACGGGCCACAATCAAGGCTAGAACAACGAAAAGGTTTTGTTGTTGTTTGTATTGTATCTTCATGTAAACCATTTATTATAAAAAAAAAAGAGAGAAATACTGACATATAAAATATATATAAAGTAGTGATATATATGTGCATATGATGATGGAAAATAAAAACACGATGGCAGAAAGGAGAAAGAAAAAAAACTCGCAAAATATTTGGTCTCCCTTTAACAACACCCCTTCACTTTCCCCCCTCTCTCTCATATACCCTCTTCTCTTGGTACATAACAAAAATGAGAAAAGAAAAAGAAAAAAAATTATGAAAATATGAAAAACCTGGTGGTGGAGGTTCGCAAGGGCTGGGGGAGGGGAAGAGTATATTGGGGTTTGGGTAAGGCAAAAAAAAAAACAGAAGAAAATCAAAATAATAAAATGAAATGAGGACGAACATTTTATGATGCTAGGCAAGAAAAACTTGCCGGTTGTGTTGTGTGAGCCAAGTGGCGCCTCCCGCCGCCTCCATGTGCTCATGGTGTGTGTGTGTGTGTGTGTGTGTGCCTGTGGTGGTCTCTCTTAGTTACTTTCATTCATTTCCAGGACTTTCCCTCCATAGTCTTTTGAAATTTCCAGCAATAGGACATGAAATATTTCAGTTTCTTCTTTTTTCTTTTTTAACTCGCGAATTAAATTTAAGAAATTTTGACAAATTTGTCAATCCTAATAATTGGTTCAATAACATTTTCAAGGGTATAAAAACTTTGGCTTGATTGTAAATCACCTGATTAAAATCGTTTTACTTTTTCCTTTAGTTTCATCATATTTATGTATGTATGTATGCATGTATGTATATATGTATGTATATGTATGTAGGTCCTTAACCATATATATTTACTGCTTTTTATATACATCGAACATTAAATGACTTTTGATTTTCTGTTTTAAACTCTCTTCTGAATTTAATTTGTAAATTCCTCGACCAAACAAAAAAACCCTCAAAAAATTCAGAAAAGTTAAAAATATGTATACAAAAAAACTATAATTGATATAAATTTCCCAAAAAAAAAGTAATAAAGTGTAATCAGCAAGACTTATTTTTAAAATTTAATAGAGGCTTGAAATGGTTTTTTTGGTTTTTTAAAAATTATAAACAGAAACTAAGAAAATTCCTATTAGTATTATATATTTTTGAAAAATTTTAGTAGAAATCACCTTGATGAATCATTTTTAATCCCTTTTCTTTATTAACAAATGATTACTTCCAACGCTTTTTAACAAAAAAAAAAGCTTAAAGCTGATTTAAATAAAGTACACTAACAAAATGTAACTAACTGATTAAAAGTATGACTCCAAAAAGATACGAAACTGATTTTAAAGAAGGGCCCTCCCTTCTCCCACCTCATCAGGAGATTATGATTCGAAAATGAGCTCATTTGTAACTGAGGATTTAAAAAAAGATTCGTATATGATTTTGAAAAATACTCGTTGGGGAATGTGGAATTGAAAAACAATTTTTGTAGTTGTCACTTAATAAGCGACATGTTTTCTTCTTCTTCTGCTCCTTCCTGTTTTGATATTACCAAAAAAAAAAACTCTGTTTGAAAATAAATGAAGTTTCATAGAAAATTTTACCCTTTATAATCTTTTGCAGAGGAGGAACGAGTACATAAAGGGTCATCATCATGACGCCCCAGCAGTATTGCCTGCGTTGGAAATACCATCATAGCAATCTGCAGACCATGTTCTCGCAGCTCTTGGATCGTGGCTGCTTCTGTGATGTGACCTTGGCCTGCGAGGGACAACTGATAAGGGCTCATCGTGTGGTGTTGTGTGCTTGCAGCACCTTCTTCGATTCCGTTTTGTCCAATTATGCCAACGAAAGGGATCCCATAATCATAATGAAGGATGTCACATTTGCCGAAGTGAAATGTCTGATTGAGTTTATGTACAAAGGCGAAATCAATGTAGAGCATGTAAGTAGAGAGAGAGAAAGAGAGAGAGAGAGAAGCAAAGAGGGGGAAAGAAATGCATTTACTTTATATTGTAGGCCAGCCTTCCTTCGTTGCTAAAAACCGCCGATGATCTCAAAATAAAGGGTCTCGCCGAGGTCACTTGGCGGGACGATGAAGATGGCCCACCACCACCAACAATAGCAGCAACAACCGAATTTCATTCACCTCCACAAAATTTGGGTGAATGTTATGTTCAGGATTTGGTTTTAAATCATCATCATCAACATCAACATCATCATCATCACCAGCAGCAGCAGCAGCATCATCAGCAACAACAACAACATCAGTCAGTAAACCAATCATCATTCGAAAGGGATAAGGAACGCGAACGCGATCGTGATCGTGATCGTCATTCACCACCGGCCATAGATTTGGGTATTAATGGTGGTCGTATGCCATCATTGACTCCATTATCAACGCCAACAGGAGGAGCAGGAACAGGTACAATCAATTGCAATCTGGAAGGAGCTGCAGCTCCAGTCGAGAGTTATCTTGGTCCCAAGCGCAAACGTGGACGTCCTCCACTGGACGATGCCTACGATGTGTTTAATGTGTAAGATTTTTGATTTGTTTGTGTGTGAATTGAGTTTATTTTTCTTTTGGATTTCCCCCCTCAAAATTCTAGACGCAAACTGGCCCAGTATGCTGCACATTTGGAGCCCGCCCAGCGCGCCTATTTGGAGACAGCGCGTCATTTTGGTGAGGAACCACAAATACCGGCACATTCCGCTGGTGCTCTGACCTCACCACCCGCCGCATGCCCGCCCAAGCAGCGGCAACGTCTGCGTCAGCAGCAACAGCAACTGCAGGCGGCAGCAGCAGCTGCTGCAGCAGCCGCAGCAGCAGTTGCAGCCGCAACAGCAAGTGAGGAAAATTATCCCAACGGGGATAAGGAATCAAATCGGGAAACCCCCAAAAGTCTAACACCGCAGCCAAATATGAATCCTGAACAGGAGCCAGGTGTTAGTGATGATGCAGCTGATGCAATTGCTGCAGACGTTGTCCACCAGCAGCCACAAAACCAGGAAGAGCCAACTGCTCTGCCAACCAAAAAGCTGGACAAGATCACAGAGCGTCGGGAACGTCATGGCAAGTTGCGACATGCCAAACGGTTTAGTGGCGAGCAGGAAAATGTATTAAACAAACGTTGTCCACCAGCTGCAGAGTCCGAGCACGAATCGGGGCCCGAGACTGCACTCCCAAAGCCTGTGGAGGAGATAGAAAATGAGCATTTGGTGGCCAATCGAGCGGACTCTCCAATTCAGTCACAAAAACTGAAATTATTGCCTGCCAATTTCAACTATGATAATGCCTCATCAGATACATCTAGACCTGAAAGTTCAGCAGGACCTGCTGCTGCTGCTGCTACTGGATCCGGCGCCGGCGCCGGTTATCTAATCAATGAGCATGGTATGCTGATGGCTCATGATTTTGCCCCAGCAGTGGCCGCTGCTGCTGCTGCGGCAGCTGTGGCAGCTGTCAGCAACGGTAATAGTAATAACAATGAGCATATTGCTCCATCCACCCTTGGTGACTATGCTGACATTGACTACGATGCAGCCGAGTTGCGTTTGACCAATGAGGAGCTGTCCCAGTGGCAGGATGTCATCAAAATGGATGATTATTTGGCCAAGGGAAGGCGACCTCAATTCTGGGAGGAGCCATTCACAAAGCGCGTAAGTTTTGGGGCAAAACTTTCCTGAGCCGAAGAAGACATTAATAATTATATTTTGGATCTCCCTCTTTAGGTTTTGGATGCCATTAAAAACAAAAGACTTGAAATGAAGAAGGCAGCTCGAATACTTGGAGTGTCCTATGGCACTCTCTATGGTCGCTATCGTGAGGTCTATGGCTGTTTGAAACATCCCTATAGGTAAATACGAAATGTTTTGTTTGTTTTTGAGAAATCCATCTCAATTTATATGTTTGTCCAATTTGACCCATTGTACAATTAGCGGGACAGCATTTCGCAATTCTGCCTCTGCCTCATCAGCGGCTAATCAATTGGCTGTACAATCGCGTTTCGATCTAAGTTTTCGTAATGGCGGCGTTTTGTCTTCCCAGTTGGGTAAACTATTATCATTATTTTGTAATAAAAATAATGAAATAATTTTTATAATTTTTTACCAAATTTTCTTTCAACTGTTTTTTCAGAACTGGGCAAGATAAAAAAGGATCTCAGTGATCTCTGGACACGTCCGCAGATTTGAAATCCAACAAAGAAAATACAAAAAAATCTCAAACGTCGCCACAGATTTGATCTAAGTTAACCATATGATCTGAATTATTAGAAAAAAAAAGACATCTTGCCTACAAGTTGTGTTTTTTGTTTTTATAGGAACACGAGGCTAGTTAATAAGATTATCGAAGAATCGTTACAAAAATATGAAAAACAAAACAAAACAAAAAGAAAAACAAAAACAATACTTAAACGTTTCCTAAGAAACTGATTTCCTTTATATGTTATTTTTGTTATATCTAAGATATCTTACACATACACATACATACATATAGCACATATGTACACATTTGCATTATAATATATTTAATTAGTTCAATAAATTAAAACAATACGTAAGAATAATAAGTAATTTACAAATTTTTGTTTTATAAAACAACTATACATAATGTATTAGAACGGTATTACAAATAGCATTCAATGATGTATGAGTGAAAATCATACTTACATCATACATCTATTTCATTTGCTAGCAAAAATTTAAATACAATTTAATGAATATATAGTTAATCGATAATAAACGGATAAAAAAGATAGCAACATAATTTTTTGATAAGATAAATGGAATATGTATTACATAAAAAACAAAAACTGAAATATGTTTCAAATGCGAAATGAAATAAAAAGCAAAACGTTTAAAATAATAATCGTAAAACTTTTTTTGAATTTAAAAAAAAAAAACGCGGGCAGTCGCTCTATCGAAATGGGGGCGCTATCATATCGATAACTGCCAACTTACAATCGATGAGTGCGCAAACATATCGAAAAGTCAGCTGTTCAAGCAGCCGTCGATGTTGTCACATCTCTATTGTAAATATTCAAGTAAATTGCCAAAATGTTGGTAAAAATCCTACAGGTGGGCGATACTCGTATTGTTACCTGTTTGGGGACCGATGAGGAGGATGGTCTTCAATTCTACTGCCAAGATTCGCAGAACCAGAACTATTGCGAGCATTTGACTAAATCGGAGCTTGTGAAGCGTCTCAAGGTAAAGTTTCAAAGGGTTTTGATTGGTCTGGACAAAATAAACGAAATAACCCATTGCAGGACTTAAACAAGCGGGTGCAATTCCCCATAGATGCAGTGCATCAGACTCTGGCTACTAAAGAGCCCTTTGAGGCTGTTCTAAGCAAAACAGAAGGGGATAATAGAGGCAAGCTTATAACTTTAAAGTATCGCATGGAAGCCACCACAGCTCCATTCAAATGGGAATGGCATATTAAGGCCATAGATAAAGCTAATGTATATGCTAAACTAAACTAAACGCCTTGAAATGCTTTCTAATCTGATTCAGTTTCACACCATTTAGTTCTATCGTTATATAGCCATGGACTCTATAACCAAAGCTTCACAATTATCCAGTCAAATGTCAATGCTGATGCAATTGGTGCAAAAGAAAGATATTGAACTGAAACAGTATCGCATTGAAGGATCTCAGCTACGTAGAAGTAAGTAATTGGAATTCAAAACTGTTATGAATTAACACCTAATCTCCATTTATCTATTCTAATAGCCACTGTGGCCACGGAACCATTCAATTTTGAGAGTTATAAATTGGAACATGATGTGCTTCTAACTGAAGCTGCTTCCTACGGTCAATTATCTGGTGTATTCGACTCCACATTGCCAGAAGAGCAGATTTACTTTTCTCCATTACATAGAGATGTAAAGGCCAAGACCCCAACCCCACCTTCGACTTCGACAAATGCATCGAAAATACAATCTATAAGTCCACGTAATAGGTTGGTTTTTGTTTTGTTTCCTCCATCCAATCAATAGATGCTCCATTTTCAATTCATTCACAGAAAGCGCATGGCTTTGGAAAAGAGCACAAATCATTTGGAAAAGAAAATATTACAACGTCAACGGGAACCAAATTTACAGTATAAGGATACACAAAGTCAGGAAGATGATTTGGATGATTGGTTGACGCCAAATACAAAGCAAATAAAAACGGAAGACTTGGTCAAGTCAGAGGCAACAACAAACGAAAAAGTATTACAAAATGATGTATCAACGGTTCAGGAAGAAGAAGTCGAAGAAGAGAATTCAAATGAACTGAAAGATTTGCTAGCCATATTGGATCGTACAAGCAAAGCGAATGAAGAAATGATAAAAGAGGCAAAAAAGAAAAGTTAAAAAATAAGAATATTTTGTATATAAAGATCTGGGTTCAATCACAAATTAATCTGTCGATATAAATAGTTAGGACTTTTTTTTGTTCTATTATATCCACTGAATCAACCTATCAAAAAAAAAAAAAGAAGAAAGAAAATGTGATATCGATAAGAAAACCTTGATGGACATGCATGTATGTATATATCATGTTAATGAAATATAGAACAAAATAATTTTTCTAATTACCAATTATCAGTTTATATTGTACACTCGCCATGCCCGAATGTTATTATTCTTGTTGTTGGCCTTTTCATATGCTTTTGATCGTACTCTGTCAGGTGATAGTAGTGACAGCTGCTCAATCTGCTGACGATGGCCGTATAATCAATGCAGAGCTGATGCCTTTAGTACCCTATCAGGTGTCAGTGCGTCTGAAATCCATTGATGAACTCGATTTTGGAGCTGGTCATATATGTGGTGGCAGTCTAATCTCTCAACGCGTTGTACTCTCAGCTGCTCATTGTGTGGTCGAGTGAGTTAGTTGGTCAATTTAAGAATTGAGATCTAAGAAAATTGTATTTATTTTTCATTTATTTAGTACTCAGGCCAGTCCAATGCGTTTTCGTCGTGCTGCTGAATTCCGTATGGTTATGGGTAATATCGATCTCTATTTGCCCACACCATATGTGTACAATGTTCTCTATGTATTCTGTGAGCCAACATTCAATATAACAACACTTGTCAACGATATAGCCGTGTTCTTTATGGATGGCAGTGTGCCCAATGGATTGACGGCCGTTCATCCGATTGCATTAAATTTCTTGGCCATACCCAGCGGCACTATATGTCTAATAACAGGATGGGGTGTCACGCGAAGTGTAAGTCCCCCCCAGTTAAACATAAGTATATCTGTCTCTGTTAATATAACTCCTTCGTTTTGGCAGGGTTCTTCGCAGGTGTCGCCTCTGTTGATGGGCGCCGAGGTGCCCATTGTGAGCAATACGATCTGTGCCAAAGCTTATGCCAATTTCAAGAATCTAACCATTACCCAGGGCATGCTTTGTGCCAGCAACATGCAGATGGATAGTGCCGATGCTTGTCAAGGTGATTCTGGTGGACCGTTGGTCTGCAGCGATGGCACACTAGCCGGCATTGTGTCCTGGGGCAATGGCTGTGCCCAATATGGTTATCCGGGGATCTATACAAACATCTCGAATTATATCAAGTACATTAAATACGTGAATTCTACACTTGATTATGGATATTATGAATCAGCGTCAAATCCTCTATTGGCGCCATATTTCATCACATTGTTGCTGTTGCTAATGACCCTTCGGATGATGTGATATACATACAATACATATATATATATATGTATTTGTAGATAGTCCGATAGATAGATAGATAGATAATAAAGTTTAATTATATACAACTTTTGCTTCATTTAATAGGTTCTCGAGTGCCGTACTAAATCCGTTAGTTAGTCTATTGATATCGTCATTGAGTTTTTTATTTTGATTTTTTCCGTTTTGTTTTTTATTGTTGTTGTTTTCTGGTGTATGACTAGTCCGCTTTGTGATGGCTTTGCCAACATTCAATTTGCGCACAACACCCGTACCCGTACCCGGACCCGGACCCGTACACTCCTTCGATAAGATAAACCTCAATTTTGTTCGAATTAATAAAAAGTCTTTTTCGTTGGTGGCGGCGGCCACTTCGCAGTCTGACTAGGCCATTCAATGGCAATAGTTTATTAAATATACATTGATTTCGGTTGTGAAACATAAACATTTGGTTAATTCAATCAACAAAATCCAAACAATCCAAATCAAGGCTCTATTTTGTGTATTAATTCTTGTGTGTGTTTTTTTTTTGTTCTTGTGGCAATGTTTTTTTGGTGGTCGAAAGTTTTGGTGGCTTCTTTGCTAATTGCCCTTGCCCATGGTGTTTCTACAGCTACAATTGAATGTGAGTGAGTCACAAAATATGTGAATAGTTGTTCTCTATCTGTCTATGCCCTGCCCTTGCCTATCAGGTTACGCCCACATTACCTCCACATAGTTTTTATTCTTGAGATAATAGATAGGAAGAAACCCAGTTAATTTTTGTTGTAATCATCAATTTTATGTTCTACACTCTAAGAAATGGTTTTTGTTTCTTATAGTCAGAGAGAGCGAGAGAGAAAGAGAGAGAGAGAGAGAGAAAGAGATAATGACTTCAACGAGGATCCTAGTTCGAATCTCAGGCTAGTGTATGGCTGTAGCCGAATTTGTTAGGTTGATAAAACTACAACTAAATTCTATTCTGATTAATAAGTGATAATAACAATGATTTTATTTCGTTAAAACAAATAATAATTAACAGGTTTTAAGTGAAAATTTTGGATAAATAGTTTAAAATTACCATTTTATTCTTCATTATCTATCTTTAAAAAGAAATATGATATAGAACATTGCAGGAATACATCCATTTATGATGAATTTTAAAATTGAATACATTTGGAGCTTGAATGAATAAAACGGGTGCTGGTATTTGTTAGTCAAACGAAAACGAATAAATTAGAGTACCAATCCCATTTTAAGAAAAGTAAAGGCAATGACTTTTTATACTTAGTCGACGTAAAACCGAATACTATTCTCACTTTAACTGACAAATTCAAGAGAATTTGACTCTTTTGGCCTTTGAAATGTATCCATGGAATACTCTAATAGTAATCTTATTTTAGGTCTAGTATTAATACTTTATCTAAAACTGTAAATTAAATAAATAAAAGAAGAATAATTTTTGAATATTACATAGTTTCGTTCGATCATTATATTCTCTTGATCTAACTTTTTTCAGTTTGTCAAATAAGTTCATTCAAGAAGAATACTGACAAACTGATTAAAATGTATTCGCTTAAAGCACATTAAATGCAAGTACTTAAAAGTACTTTCAACGAAATGCATTCCTATAGGGCTCTAATAGAGGCATCGGTAGATTTTCAACTAATTGAACCAACAAATGTATTTACTATCTCAAAATCGTCGTGAATCATTTGCAATTTCGTCATTTTTTTTTGTGGAGAATAACATAAAAAACACTTAAACAATCTTTAAGTATAATCGTAAACTTGTGGTATATCTGAAAAATCATGTTACACCTTCAAAAACCACAGGGAAACGATGTGTGTTTACCCGTGGTAAAGATAAGATTGCATTGTTTCTTTATTTCTTTCACTTAATTGCATGTGATTGAGAGGTTATTGAATCGATATTGCACGTATATATATATGAAATTCTAAATCTAATGCCTTGTTTTTTGTTTAGCGGACACACAAACGGTTAAGATAGAACCCAAAATTGTGGGTGGCCATGATATAACTATTGGCCAGGCTGCATACACCGTATCGGTGCGTTTAACTGCCAATGACAAACGCTCCTTTGGCTCGGGACATTTGTGCGGAGGAGTGGTCATCTCACAGCGGTTGGTGGCCACAGCAGCTCATTGTTGTGTGAAGTAAGTAAGTCGAAAATCGTTCACTATGCCATCGATGTAATTTGTGATTTGTTTTTGACCTCTTTAATAGTTCTGCCACGGGAAAATATCGTACAGCTGGCGAATATGTCCTGGTAATGGGAAGCACTTATTTGAGAAGCAGTGATTCGAATACCCAATCATATTATCTGCAAGAATTGATTGTTCATGCTGAATATAATCATTCATCGCTTACCAATGACATTGCATTGATGTTTATCAATGGCTATATACCCTGGAATTCAAATACCGTAAAGGCTTTGCCCCTCAACACAGTCGCTTTGAGTTCAGGCACAAGTTGTGTGGTCACTGGATGGGGTCTGCTGACAGAAGTAAACCGAAATTCCCTTTCTCTCTGATCTGAACTTGATTCTAATTCATATTTTTCTTTCTTTTTAGGGTGGTACGGCTTCTAGTAATACCCTACAATTGGCAACTGTTCCAATTGTCAGTTATACTCAATGCCAAATTGGGTATACAACTGTGCCCAGATCACAAGTCTGTGCTGGCTATATGACTGGTGGCATTGATGCATGCCAAGGTGATTCTGGTGGTCCATTGGCTTGCAATGACCAATTGGTTGGCATTGTCTCCTATGGTTATGGCTGTGCCAATATCGGTTTTCCGGGTGTCTATACGAATGTATCGTATTATCATAGTTGGATAGTCGAACAGAATTCAACACTCAATTACACATTGTATAAAAACACTGGAATGCCATTAATGGCAGGTTCTACTGTCGTCATCATGTGTTTAATTTCATTGCTAATTGCATTGATGGCCCATTGAATGACATTTGCATGTGATTAACTATATTTAATTAGTAGTTAGTTAGTTATTCTTTACATAGTTCAGGGCATATTTAATATCTTACTTTCAGGAGTGAATAAAAGTGTTTAGAAGTTGTTACTGGAAGAGTTAATTCTAAAGTTCCCTAAACTATGCTAGAATAATGGTATATATTATTTATTTGAACAATAATGTCTGTGTATATATTGTAAATAAAATGTATGTATATATATTGTTTTCCTAATCTTTTGATGTCTTAACTGGGACCAATTTTCCCTCTACTACCCGCCGATAATAAGGAACTCGACCCTTTTTAGAACCAGTGATGCCTATAGGCAAGATCCCCATCTTCTTTGTTTTATTTGTCATATATATATTTTAATTATAGTTTTTTCTTTTGGAAAACTGCCAAATTATTGAAATACTTGGGTTACATTTTGATATGGGAAAATCGTTGATATTTTCCCTATTCATGCAATTAATTCTCTCCGTTTGCTTGGGGGCTGAAGGACATCGTGAGAATATTTCACTGTTTCCCTTCGATCGGCATTAATATCTACTTATCTATATGTCTCAGGTCAATACATTATACATCCCAAAGTGGTGGGTGGCTACCCTGTAACTATCGAAGAAATCCCATACCAGGTATCGATAAGATATCGAGAGATTCACGAAGGCTCTGGTCATGTTTGCGGCGGATCGGTGATATCACAGCGAGCTGTCTTATCAGCAGCGCATTGCTTTGTTATGTGGGTGGATATATTTTCTATTCATTTGTTGAGATTTGATCGAGCATCCCCCCTCCCATCCCTTGCATTCGTGTACACAGAAAAACTCAAGAGTCCGTGCGTTATCGGGAGGCCAATCTTTATATTGTTGTTGCTGGCGGTGATCAAATTAATCAGGCTGATCAAAATACATTAGAATATTCTGTGCAGGAAATCATTGGACATCCGGATTATAATAAAACAACTCTGGAGAATGATATAGCCATGTTATTTATTAATGGCTATATACCCTGGCAATCGAGAACAGTTCGTGCCGTCTCTCTGGCCGAAATGCCACCACCTGAAGGTCAAATATGTTTAGTCAGTGGATGGGGTAAAATCAACAAGGTAGAGTTAAGATTACTTCTTTCACTACGAGTCTCTCTCTCTCTCTCTCTCCCTCTCTCTCACTCTCTCTCTAGACAAATGAAACCACCAGATTGCAACAGGCTCCAGTGCCAGTTTTAAATAATCGAACTTGTGCCGCCATTTATCTGGTTATTGCAATTTCCCAGATGTGCGCCGGTTATCTTCAAGGTGGCATTGATGCCTGTAAAGGTGATTCGGGTGGTCCTCTTATCTGCTCTGATCAATTATCAGGCATTGTATCCTGGGGTGTGGGCTGTGCCGATGCCGGTTATCCTGGTGTTTATACAAATGTTTCATACTATATCGATTGGATACGTGCGACGAATGCATCATTTGATTATTCAGTTTATTTGGATATGCGAAATTCGGATGTCCAGCGTCTAAGAAATTGCAATCTCTTGCTGATCAATCTGGTTCCTATGCTTGCTTATCTCAGTACTTTAGTGTTGTATTAAACGAATAAATCGATAGGAGTTCCAGATATCTAATCGCTATAAAAGGAAAAAAAAAAAATTATCTATTGCACAACTAGCAGCGGGCTGGGAAAGAGAGTGAGGGAGGGAGGTAGGAGGGTGGGTATAGATCGGACAACTTAAACGACAGTTCAGTGACATAAAAATTTATAATTAAATAGAACAAGGTCTTCAGAGTGGCAATGATTTATATGAATGACACCAAACACAAAAAAAAAAGGAGGAGACAAAAAATCAAAGTCAATGTTGAGAATCTAATCGTCAAAAAAAATACTTCAGTACAAATAAATTATATTATATAACATAATTTCGATCTTTGTTTCGTTTTCATGTTTATTTGTTACATTTCAAGTTTGTTTAATTAAAAAAAATCTCTAAATTTCTAGTAAATTTCATTAAATTTAATACTGTTAGATGTTAAGATTGCTTATCTCGATTGGGTTCTTTCTTTATCTATTGAGGAAGATATGAAGTGTTATGATCAATTTACTTGATCAAGTTGAATAGAATTTTTTTTAGACAATATATGTAAGTACCATGCACCCTTAAAATGAAATGGTACATTAAGTACATCAAAATTAATGTAGCAGGCAGAGCAAAAGCTGTACGAACGACTGTTAAACATATATACCCGATTAGCCATGAGGAAAGGAAAATCATGAGTTAAGTGTCAGCAAGATATGTCATTAGCAGATGTAGTGTTAAGAAATGGGGAAACTTTGCCCCAAAAAGTATGCAATACAGGTAACTTTTTCTAATATTTATAACTTCAAAAACATTTCAACATTATCTTATCTAAATTTTTATGTTTCAAGAAGTGAATTTTTTGACTGCTTATAGCATACTTTAGGGAGCAAAGTCCATTCCATACGCTACCAATTTGTGATTTTAAATAGGTTGCCTTTGTATTTGATGCATGGTATACTAGAATCGGTTTGAGTTCATTTTATTTGCATTTGTATTTCCCCTTTTCAATTAGGTCGTAAATTCGATTATTAACTTTTGAAATAAGACCTCAAAATAAATGTGCTAAAACCCAACAAACGGGTGCGGTTTGGTTGGGAAATTCAAGAATGTAGGAGGCGCCCTTCTATGCGAATGATTTAAACTTTGGCTCTTGGCGAACTTTCTATACCCTTAAATAAGTTCATTTCTTAAGATTTACTCGTCGAACTAAATCAATTATGACTGCTTTAAATCGAGAATTACGGAGACTATACTTATAGAATTAGATGCCCTATTCTGGATATCCCTAAGGTGAGAAATAAAGAAATGTCGAATCGTTGAAGCTGAATTTTGAAAACCAATTTTAGAATTTAAAATACTTGAAGCGATTTGCCTTATGGAATCGTTTACTTTGTTTCATTATTGAGTCATCCAGTTACATAGACGATCTAAACGATTTGGAAATGCCCATAAATACTGCAGTAAGGGTATCATAATAGAGTTTCTAAATATTTATCAATGGAATCGCAATGACATGGCACACCTGCCACTTGTGGGATGGACGTCTTTTTCAGTCGATAGCCTCAAATTCGCACAGAAGTGGATTTGGACGAAGACGACAACGGCAACGACAACGACGATGATGATGACAATAACGACAACGACAACGACTTCTGCCGAATAGGAATTTTTTTTTTATTCTTGATTAGATTAGGATGTGCGCACGTATTACCTGATTTATTTTCAAAACATATCAATGTGGCCAGTATGGGATAGTTTTCGGTTTTTGAATATTAGTTCATATTGCCAGTCCGTGAGGTTCAGACTCATACGATCTCAGATATGATGGCATTGAAATTAATAGGATTTTTGATACTCTTGGGTCTTTGCGTGTCATGTGCAAGTGAGTAAATCACGAGAGAGAGAGAGGAGAGAAAACCAAGAGATAATCATCTTAAATCATTCATTGACAGCCGCTGAAAGTTTTCAACCTATACGTCCACGTTTCAGTAAGGATCCTGGACGTATTATCAATGGCACTCTGGCCTCCATGGAGGCCACAAGACATCAAATTGGCTTGCGTAAACGTTTAAACGATGGCTATTTCTTTGGCACTGGACATTTGTGTGGTGGCTCTTTGATACGTTACAATTGGGTTCTAACCGCTGCCCATTGTTTTGTGGAGTAAGTTTACGAAAGGAGACTCCCCTGAAGCTACGTAAAGTGTTTATCGATTTCTTTCATCACTTTTTTAGTCAGATTATCTACGATGGCACTTTCTTGGACAAGGATTTGTTCATCATTGTCATGGGCAATTTGGATCGTTTTAATGCCACAAATACCCTTACATTTGACATTAAGCAATTGTTTTTGCAAGTGGAGCAATTCAATGTGAGCACATACAATAAGGATATCGCCCTGATAGAACTGGATGGTTATGTGCCAGTTAATCATCCCACCATTCGGCCCATTGATCTAGGAGCATTGGAAGTGCCAACAGATACCGTATGCCAGGTCACAGGTTGGGGCCTAACCGAAGAGGGTTATAATTCTGATTATTTGATGACCGTCGATGTGCCAAGAATAAGTGATCAGGATTGCCGCAACAGTTTGCTGGGTGGCAACATATTGCCTGGAATGATATGTGCTGGCTATTTGGAAGTGGGTCAACAGGATGCTTGCAGTGGAGACTCTGGTGGACCGCTTGTATGCCAAAGTCAGTTGGCTGGCGTAGTTTCATGGGGCATTTCATGTGCTCTGCCTAATTATCCGGGTGTCTATACAGAGGTTTCCTATTACTATGACTGGATAGTCAAGACAATCGAGGACAATGAAGATGGCAGTGGTGAGAATAGTGGAAGTGGTAGTGGTGAAAGTAGTGGAGATCACAGTGGAGATGATGATGATGGCAGTGGAGAGGAGGATGGCAGTGGAGAGGAGGATGGCAGTGGAGACGGTGGTGGTTCAATGATTGCTGTTACCTGCACACTTACTCTTCTTCTACCAGCTCTACTTGCCTTAAGGCATTAAGGAATTTTTTTGTTATTATTATTATGTTTTTTTTTTCCTGTATATATGTAAATAGATAAAGATAAACAAAACTTGTGTGTGATTTTATTTAAATCAATACATTTAGATGGCCAAGTTTCTATAATTTTTCCAAAAAGGGGGCAAAAAGGCGTCAAATGCACCTCAAAGGACTTTTCAAAATAGAAAAACAAATGCATACAAAAATCGTTCCCACAAAATGTGTTGAAATTATTTTTGTGTACAATTTGTAGCATACTTTTCGGGTGCGGACTGGAAAATATCACAAAAAAGCTTTTGAAATTTTTAGTTTAAAAATAGTTTTCAAGTGTCTTATCAATCTCATATCTTGGTCTTTTACGTTTTGGTCTAAAGTAGATGTGCTTGACTAAACGTATTTGGCAATGCGTAGAATCGAAAATGAAACAAATAGCCAGTTCGGTTTATTTACTGAATGGAACCAAACGAACTATTAACGATACTGTCATACTCAAGGAAATCAGTTTGATTTGTATTATATGCATATATGTAGGTATAGTGCTATATATTGGGCATTTCCAATTCGATTGGGTAATCATAATCCTTATCACCTTCTATCAAATTAAAGTTGAGCATTGTAATCGTCTATGTCTGGCATGTCAATTGCCCAAGATCCCCTAGGTACATACATAGTTAGGGCGAGCTATCTGATTATACCAATATATATAAAGAGATTATAGTTAGATGGTTAGATTATTATTAAGTTGAAACAGTAAGCCAAATGAAATAGATCGTTTTGTCATTATATCAAGTTGTCTTTTTGTCTGCTTAATGTTCATCAAAAGGATGTCTGAGTAAACATCAACTGAGAAATATGATACAGATATGTATATCTATAACGAAATCAATAAATAACTTATACAAGCATACATATGTTTTAATAATAATAAACATGCGACTGCACCGAAGTTTTTATACCCTTGAAAATGATCTTGTACAATTTTTAGTCGAAAAAAGGGGAAAGTTTCCTCATTTTAGATACATCTGCACTTTTTGGCCAGTTTTCGTTTCTTTCTTTTCGACATTAAGTTGAAAAATATATAATACTACACCAACTTACACGCCCCGAAAGTGTTCGTACACTTTGCCTTTGGGTGTACATACAATTACCATGCATACCATGCACCCACACATCTACACTAATTTAAGATCGAAAAGACAATTTGTATATCCTTGCAGAATTGGGGATACTCGAAAATTGGACAGATGGAAGCTCTATGTGTCTTTGTAAGATACATCTTATATGTATCTCTATGTCGGTCTGTTATATTGAGAATTTACTTAAAAAACTTGAAAGTGGAAATATGAAATCCAAATATATTGATTTTAAACGATTTTGAATCACAGAATCGATGTTATAGTTATGGATTGTTTTTGTACTGTGTTATATATGAAAAAAAAACTACTTCTGACAATATCTACCAATAAGTTATTAAACAAATGTTTACTTTAGATTAGTCTTTAATGCTTGTTATTAAAACTTTTTTTTGATAATATTTACTATTCTTCTTATATTTTGTAATTTAATTAAAACTTTAGGTAAAAAATTTATGGTATACTAAATCGAAATGAAATTTCCAAATGTATTGTTTGTTAAAATATATTCCATTGATGTTTAAACTGATTTTAAAGACAAGAAAATATGACATTTTAATATTTATATTCTAACAATATCTCAAAAACATTTCAAAACAAAAAGAGCTGTCCAAAAGTATGAGTTTAGCAATTTGGAAAAAAAAGTTAATTCGATTGCAAAGAGAAAAAGAGTCCAAATTCTATTTTAGTCTTACTGATAAGGTGGGAAAATTTAAGGAATTGGATTAAATATGCGGGAAGCTGGTCAAAAATGTTTCTCAGAGCCCTTGATAAGACAGGTACATACATAGATTTCACTCTAGCCCTTGGTGTAGGGTATTATATATTCGCATTTGTTTATACCAATTGTAAAAAGTCATAGGGAGGGCAACTGACAAATACTTATGTATGTATATGGACATATATGCCACTTAAAAGTGCACTGGCTCGCAATTTAAATATAAATATAAACGTAAATAGGCAAATTAGTAAAAAGAAAAGAAAACAAACAAAAAATATATAAGCTGTGCCTCTTATCAGGTTCTGAAAGCCAATTCCGATTATGATTGCGTTCACTGTGTGCGTATTTATTTATTATAAGAGGAATGGGACGACTTTATCAATACATATCAACCGACAATAACAATAACAACAACAAACAACATCGACATAGCACGAAAACCAAAACAAAACTGAAATTATCTAAGAAAGCTTTTATTTTTTTTTTTTTTTTTTTTTGCAAATTTAGCTTCACATTACGATTTTGAAAAGAAAATCATTCATTCAGCATTTGAAACTCAGTCCAGGTGGAAAGAGACTTAGAACGCGTTGCTTTCTCTGAGTTTTTTGTTTTGTTTTTTTTCTATTACAAAATGCAGCCCAACGAACATATTAGGAAAATTGTGAAAATTCTTATATTTGCATTTTTATGCACCGAAATGCAGACAAGTAAGTAAAACTTAATAAAATAAACTTTACCCTCGAATAGAAAGATATTATCTAGTATTTTTTAAAAGAAGTTTATATTAATATAAATTTTAGGTAGAAAGAGAAGTTTGACATACAAACTTCTTACAATTTCCCAGAATTTTCGAAATGCATTTATAAATTTATAGTAATTCCCTTCAAAATGGATTATCTGGATTTAGTTAGATATATTTATGGTGTTTACATTTGTCCACACTTGAAATTCTTGTAAATGTTTGCTGATAGTAATTCAATTTTGATATATGTAGATGTACCTAATGCAAATTATCTGTCTAAATTTGACACGAACATTCTCAGACAATTTGAATGTTAACAAATGAACATTCATACAAACATATGTACGTGCCATATCAATTGATCAATTACGGAGACCTGTTTGAAGTATATACATACATACATATATCGTATATAGTGGCATGACAAGTAATTGGAGTGAGCACATAAAGAGTCCATTAGTAAACAATTTGTTGACCTTTCCAAAATACAAATTAAACTATACTATATATATATATGCATATATTTAAGTGAGAGTAAGTACACAAATTGTATTTATTTTCTTAATCAAACTACCTTGACAAATTCTAACCCGATAGTTTCGAGTGGTTAAAACATCCGGTATGGCTTTCTTACCATTCATTCCATTCGGTGCTCGGGCACCTTAGTTATCTTGGCTTTAGCTGAATGGCCTGATCATTTGTGCGCTTGTGTCCCCACTTGACTATCTTAGCCATATTGTCGCTAAGCGATAGGAACAACTTTTGATCAGCTGGCGATCAGCTGATAAAGCAACTTGCATTTTTCTTTCTGTGTTTTGTTTGAATACGGAACTCTGTTGCCTAGGGGATAGGCAATCCCATTGGCTTATCACTTGCTATGATTAATTTACCAATTTATGTTTTTTTTGGCACAGCATTTACTCAGCGCAGTGTGGCACAGAAGCGTGGCATTGGCAGTGATTCGGCAGTGTCGTATCAAGCCTCGATACGTCTATTGGCCGATGAGAAGGATTACTTTGGCAAGGGACACATTTGCTCTGGAGCTCTGGTGGCTCCGGCTGTGGTAATAAGCACCAGCGAGTGTGTCTACAAGTGAGTAAAGTAACCAATGTAATTGTTATCAAAATGATACATTTTCTTTTCTTACTTGGCCAGCTCAAACACTAAGGCTTACTATCATCCCTCCGAGCTGCGTGTCATAATGGGAAGCAGTCAACGTTTCGCGCCCAGCATTCATGGCATTATCTCTGGTGTAACACATATCTATGAGCCACCCAAGGATATGGCTATAGCCATACTAATGCTTGATAGGGATATACCAGCCGATCATCCACAAATAAAACCGATATCATTAGTCGATGCCTGGTCCAAGCCCACGAACTATGGTCAGGTTCTGGTCAGCACTTGGGGTTCTGATGCCAAGAATCGTGCTGTACATGAGCTAATCACAGTGAAAACTGAGACAAACCTTGATACTTGTCACAAAATTGGCATTTGTGTCTACCTAAATCCCAGTGTGCATATAGAAATTGGAGCCCCAATGCTTGGCAGTAATGGCAAATTGGCAGGCCTAAAGAGTTCACAAACACAGAAAATGTTCATCAATGTGGCCAGTCATGTGGATTGGATCCAAAACATGATTGGTGATGGTACCAATCAGAATAGTTGTATATGGGGTATAATGGGTCTCATAGTCTTTACTGGCTATGTTCTTGTGGTTAGCCATAAGAGATAAAGTTAGGTATAGAATAAGATTTGTTTGTCTTTTTTTTTTTTTTCATTTACTTTGTAACATGTGATAATCTCTTCTTCGAGTTATAAGAATATTTACATAATATACATATATATATATTTACTTACTTATCTCACCAGGGCTTTTATTAATTTGCAACCTTTCAAGCCACAAAGCAATAGAATTGGAAATACTCCAGTTTCTTGGAGTTCTGCATTGTAGTTATCGATCAAAGGCCATGCCCTTTGATACTCTCCCATTAGGCCATAGGTGGATTGCTGCCAACCTTCAATGTGGGCATAGGTAAATACATAAAAATACTTCGATCCTGGCTGGGTTAGAACCATCAAATGCATTGCATTACCCACAGTCAGCAATAGGAGTTGCTCTATGCGATCTTCCTGTAGGCTTAATTTTTGTAATAGTTTAAATTTCTCCTCCCTCGGTTGATAGTCATAGATATCTAGATGTTTGCATTGGCGACAACTTAGTATGAGTTGCTGATTTGTAGTAATTTCAACTAAATCATAGTCGTTCTCAATGATCTGTTGGAGTTGAAATTGCTGAGTCTTCGAGTTTAACTGATAAATGGAGAGTTTAGGACTCTCTCCACTGACTAGAAGATAGGTAATATTACCAATATCAAACAATTTCATTAGACGTCCTGCTTCTGCCTCGGGGCCTATTGATTGCCAATCGCTGAGACTACAATTATGCAAATTCGCCCTCAATATACGAACCTCTTCTGTGGTTCTGAGTAACATAAGTTGATAACCATCGATAACTCGATGCAATTGCAACTCTTCGACGTATTGTCGCATGCCTAAATTATGTGTTATCTCACGGCAAGTGAAACTGATTTTACTCCTTAGACGAAGCCTTGCATATGGATCCAGTGGAGGACAATAATTTATGACTTTCATCCGTATGGGAGAAGATTCCACTCGCAAAGGCTCTTGCGATTGACTTTCATTGCTCAATTGAACCATTTTATTGGCCAAATGTATTCTAGCCTCTACTATTATCCTTTGGCATATAGATGGTGTCGCTTCTGCCATCACTTGAGCCTTTAGATCAAAAGTTTCACTGATATTGCCCACTTTATAAAGTTCCTCATCGAAATCCAAGTAGAGTAAACGTTTCGTGTGGGAGGCATTCATATTTAGTTGCATTTCCATTGTATCTTGTTCAAAGCGAAGCTCACCAGATGGAGCATAAGAATCGGTTTCCATTGTTTCCTTTTGCCATTGCAAACCAGCTGGAAAATCAGCTTTATCCAGAAGCAAACTATCGATATTATAATTTTGATTTGTGAAAATTGTTTCGCGGAAACTTTCACTTAGATCTCGACCATTTAGACGCATTATATGTACTGGTCCAGTTAATGCCAAGCCGCCAGCAAATGTTTTGGCGCCTGTTATTGCCTGCAATTGATTGCTTTGCCTATAGACCACATTATCCAATTGTATGCCATTTATTGTATGAAGATTGGCATTTTGGCCAAGTTTCAAATTCTCAAAACTGAGTGTGCCAAATACCTCCAAGGCAGGACCGCGTAGTGGGATACGAGTATCGAAGAAATATTGCAGATTCATTCCATTCACAGAGTCCAGATTGAGATCATTTTGAATTTTCAACTGCTTGAAACTAATTGTCGATGGCCATGGATGTTTGCCCAATTGATAGGCATTTGTTAAACTGACGCCATTGATCAGACCTCCTCCCTCAGTGGTTAAATGATCGAAGAATGGCGGAGATTGTGTGAAGCGAAGATCAGCTTGTATGGGTGCACCAATGGATGGACGATAGAGGGAAGCATTCAAACGTTTCAGATCAATGCCATTGAGTAATTCGAAATTGCTATCGTTCAGCAAGTGAATGGATTTGGCTTCAACCGATTGCAGAAATTGTATGGGAGCCATAATAACTTGACTTTTGTTGTGGTCTGACATAGGCCGCAATAAGGCGTCAGCGGCTAGGTGAGTAAAATTAAGTCCATTAATGGGTAAATCATGAGTACTTTGCATGGCTCGAATGTGAGGGTTTCTGAGTGTCACATGTCCATTTATGGTTTGATTGTCTCCTTTGCCACGGAGCACTCCATGTCTTCGCAGATAGTCGAGGCGTGTGGAGGGCAAAGTTTCCTTTTTCATGGGCCAAATGGCATCTCCTATCACCATTACTTTACGCCTGGAAGATAACTCCTGCCGCTTTAGATGATCCACTTGTTGTAGCGTTTCATTTATGTTAAAATTATTGGTCAGTTGACAGTTGAGATCTCCACTTATGTTCAATTGAATTAAATACAAATCGCCATGCAATTGAATGTCCTTTTGTTGGGTATCCAAGAATTCATTGGCCGGCACACCATTTACGCTGCTTACATCCAAATTTGTGGTGGTCAGCTTCTGGAACGTGTACTCTCCATTGATCTTCTGGGGTGTGGTTCGTAATAGAGTGTTATCCAACATGGAACTAAGATCCAAACCATTCATATGAGGTGTCGCTAGAGCATCTGTTAGCCGGACATCCTCGAGGAATGTCTTGCGATCCAATAGCACTGTATTAAGATCGGGACGTACCAAATCCTTGATATAGTCATTCCACTTTAGATCATTTATGGTCTCCAATTGCAAATTCTGCTCGAAGCGTACATTTCCCTCGACAAGCAACTGTTTGCGTAGAGTCAACTGTGGCGCAGATTCGTTTGTTGGATTGGCAGCTGGTAGCATTTGGTCAAAGGGCAAAAAATTCAGTTTTTTGATATGCAAATCCTTCAGATAAGGAGTCTCTCCCAGTTCCAGACGTTTCACAGAGCTAATTTGATTTAGAGGTAGACCATTTAGACGTTGGACACTCAAGCTGTCTTCGACATTGACCATGTTGTTGGCAATCAAGCCAGCATAGCTTTTGGTTGATTTAAAGTCTTGATGGGGCTTTGATTTTTGCACCAATTCATCGACACTCAAATCATTCAAACGTTCAGTGGTGAGTTGCATCACACGTACAGGTGATTTGAATATCTTTAAGCCGCTTATTTCCGCCATTTGACCCTTGCGGACAACTTCTTTAGAAAGGTCTGCTAAGATGGAAGTCTGATCTCGACAGACGACATCATCATCAATAGAAGCATTCATGAATACTAAACGCAATGTTTGATTCGTCATAGATGATTGTCCGTTGCTTAGCAAATACTCATTCAGAGGATGTCCATTGAGTGTGTTTGTATGTAAAGATCGTAGGATCACTTTGGCATCGCTGATGATCAATTTACTTAGATTCTGTCAAAGGAAAAAACGATTTAACTTCTTGATTTAGTAAACTAAAGGTAAAACCAAAAAGCACCTGTGGAGTCTGTAGTAATAGATATTCAGATTGCAGATCCTTTTTGTCCAAAGATTGTTGGTCTAGCATTATCCTTGTGGTATTGACATCTCGTTGCAAACTGTTGACCCAAAGGGAACCATTGATGATTACATGTCCTGTGTAGTATTGCTGACGTGGAGATTCCATTTGACGTGATTCAGATTGATTGGCAATGTGTATATCGCCCGCCACAAACATTTGATTGATTCGAACAGGAGCTGAACAAACATATAGGGATATACTTAAAAGTCCTTCGCATTGAATTGACATTCTTACTCTTGATCACTGCATTTGGGGCACCGCGTATCACTATGTCTTTGGCGAAATTAAGACCATTTATTAAATTTACCTCCAAGCGGGGGGCAAAAAATGCGGACATGAAAATGTTCGAATTAACAGTCTGAGTTTGTCTTGTATTGAAGAGTTTCTGCACCATTCGACCGTTGAGAAGATCAGCTTGAAGATTCAACACTCTGGCTTTCGACTGTACGATGAGGCGACCCTTGAGAAGTTTATCACGAGAACGTAAGAATAGCGAGTTATATAAATCAGACCAAGTTATATTATTAATGCGTTCCACTTGCAAATGGCGCACTAAAGTATTTTCGGAGAACAAATCCTTGACAGAGTCTTCAGTGTCTGTGTTTGTCTGCTTTGGTTTTTGTAGCCAAAGCTTGTTGGTATTTAGTTTCTTAGTCAGCAAATGACCTTTGACATGGAGGCGATTAGCAGCTTCGAGGTGATAACCTACAAAATACATCAATATGAAAACTAAAGAGTAAAAAGTAGTGAAGTGAAGTTCTGTCACCTGGCAATATGTCGTCATGATAGATCAGATTTTTCACATGCAAACGCTTGACTTTGAGTATTTCAATTAAATTTTCCATGGAGGATTCATTGTGGCCCACAAGAAATGATCTTGCTGAACGCTGACGGACTCCAGCCCTGTAGTTGTGACGCAGTTTATCCAAACGTTCCTTCAATTGCGAGGGCGTACGCAAATGGAAACCCTCTACCTGCACTTGATCCACATGATGATTCTCATTTAAGTGTAGAGTTTGCTCTAGTTTCATAGATTGCTCTTTCAGTTGTTGGTTTAACCTTCGTAGATGATCCATTTGGAGTTTTCGACGTAGCAGATGGCTACGTAGCGAATTAATAGATACCTCAAATTCATGACGATGTTGTTGCACCATTGTGAGATCTAAATGGTATAAATAACACCAACAACCAACAGTGAACAGAGAGAAAAACCTCAATTTGCTCTACCATATCATACCATCATTAATTTCTGCTGTAGCACCAAGAATCGCCGTATCATTTTCACCGCCACCCAATTGAATCATACGTATCACTGATGCTCCAGCCGGAGTGTCCTGTCTGTAGGCCATTAGCAGAAATGTTTCATTCAGTTGATTGCGATGACTGAAGAAGCCTTTGGCCTTGTGTGTATCACTAAAGCCACTATAGCAATCCAGTCGAGCCGTATTGAAGACCATGACATCACCGTTTGGCCGAGCTCCAATCAAGAGTTGACCCTTACGAGCAGCCGCCAAGTGACTAAATTGCAGATCTCGCAATGTATGTTTCCTATACACCACAAATTGGCCATCTATCATGCGAAAGAATATGCAAGAGTTCGGTGTTGTGCCACAGGCAATAATACAATTGCGACCACGAAATCGAGCGGCCATAACTTGACGTCCTTTAGCCACTGTCAAGCTCTGACGACGTTGCAAACGCATGGAGGTAGCCTCTATTTCATAGATCGTCAGCACAAGCTGCAGCACAAGGGATACAAAGTAATCGATTAAGCTTAACGAGTTAACGAAAAAGAGACGAACCTTTGATTGAGAGCCACGTAAGAGGCGACCACTTAGAATATACAAAGGTTTGCGGCCCACTACTTGAAATGTTTGAATGGTGGGCAGAGTAAGTTCCTCCAGGGGATTAAAATAAGTATCCAGCCATTCGAAAGTTCTGTAATGAATATAATGACAAATCAATGACACCCAATTGAAACGGGGGACGACATTCAACCCACTTGCACTTTCCATTTGTTCGTGTATAGTTCATGGTAATCAAGAGCATTATTTGATTTGTATTCGGTTTAAGTAATTCCATTTGCAAAAATTTTCCAGGTAATGTAAATTCCTGTATGGGATCAAATTTCTGTTGCATATCGGTTCTTAAGACTTCCTCTTTGGCCAGTTGATAGACCTCAACTAGCTGAGAGTTATCCAATGTGATGGTAAATAGTAGATATTGATGCCAACCGACAACGGACACACCAACTGGATCCTGCTCCCTCACCCGGCCGCCTAATTCCCCCAGACGCACCAGTCGCTTATCCACGTTGCTCACTTGTAGCTGGAACAACTCGTGACCATGCAGCACCAGCACCAAATCCAATTCCTCATCCAGTTCGCGTAGCAAAAACAATGGCCTATCATGATGCAATTCCATGTCCATAAATGGAACTTTTATCTCCACACTCAAACTGCCATTGCGACACACACTGGGCTCTAGACGAGATGCCGGTGAGGCGATTTCAGTTTGACCCGCCGATAGTTCACCTTGACACTGCATTCAAGAATTGTCCATCAGAAGCAGACGCATAGATTAACTAACTAAAACACTTACTTGCACTAATAATAATAAACAATTTAACACGTAGAATAAGCCGACATTTAACATCTTTCGATCTACATACGTTTCTCTTCGATTCTCTGTGATATTACATTAAGTACTTTTCCATTCACGCCATGTGAGGCAAAAAAAAATATATTATCTACTCTTGGACGTAACGGTTTTATGCGGGGGAAGCCAAATCGAGAAATATGAGAAAGAGACGGAGGGGAAGAGGTTTAGCAGACAATGGACAGCAAAAAATATAATGACAGTGGTTCGAGTAGTAATGAAAATTTCTCAATTTTACAGCCTAAATTTATGCAATGCTTTAATTACACGTTTTCTTTCTTCACCCCTCCCTTAAAATCGAATTCTGTTCTAATTATACCATGCACACATGGTATGAAATGGTATATAAATGTCGCCAAAACTATGTAGTAGAAAGCTTTTTCGACTCCATAATGTGAATATATACATATATATGTACATATGTAGTTCATCTGTATGTGATTGGTATTCAAAGTGATAGTTTATTTAAAATTTAAACAAAACAGATTTTCTTCAAAACTTTTGTTTCCCTAAAAATTTTGGCACGCCTTTCTACGCCCCCAAAACTTTAACAAAACTTATTTTCTTAACAAACATAAAATTTGGCATGTGCAAAAAGTATTCCACGCCCCCTTCCGCCTTCGTAATTAAAAAAAAACATTTATTTCCTGGAACTTTTTAACTAGTGGAAAATAAACTTGGCACTCTAATATCTGTCATTAATAATACCTAGCGATATATACCGAATTGGAATTCGATTGGACTGAAAATATCCAAGTTGAACTGTAAGCCGTAAAAGCTTGATGCATGGTATACTAAAGTCGGCGAGACAACTGACTCACTTCATTCTCATTCACATAAAATTTCTCTGTGTCCGATGCCAAAAATAACCTTGGAAAGGAAAGTCACAATTCTGTTGAATCAATCAGTTTCGATCATTAGGCGGCAAAGTCATTAAAAGACATTAAAATCGATGATGATGTCGTTGCACCCTCCCCCACCAACTCCAACCCCTCAAAAGAAAAGAAAGTAAAAATAAAGTATTCCCCCAAAAATGTTTTTCCAGTTTTCCATCGAGAAACAATAAAATATGTGGATTTTTGGGTATAGGTAAACCATATGGTAACTAGTGATATAAGTACGAATGTGATGTGGAATTACCTGAAAGTATGTCGCCATATCTTTTCACTGAAGTCAAACAAAATCGTTAAAGTTTACACGTCATGAATTTATATTTATATCTTTAAAAATTGAGGAATTTCAAACTTGCTGATTGAACACAAGAAACATTTTGGGTCAACTTTTGTTTCTTTCATTTGGAATAAACATTTTCCTAGCTACAATATAAACAAATTATTATTGTTTATACGATGGCATGCAAATAACACGCCAAAAAGTAGGCTATGCCAAAAAAATAGAAACAAAAATTTCATATCAACATTTGGTCGTTTAACATATGACATTCTAATATTGCTGTTAATTGCAAAACAGATGGCCAAATTTCGCCTTGTTTGGGCCTTTCTTGTTTTAACCATGTTCATTTTTCGTTTATATCTTTTCGTGACTAATTAGCAAACTAGCGAAATAAAAAAAAGACCACCAAATGGCGGTCAATTATAGTGAGCAAAGCCGAACCCAGGTCAGAAAACATCATCATCACCATCGTCATCATCATCATCATCGTCATCATCAGCTGTTTGCCATAAGCGAAGTGGCACTGATTTGAGTGGTTTCCAATTAGAAACTGGCATGCGATGGATATGGATGAGTTTTTCGTTTATTCAAAACTCACCACTTAAGCGAAGGGAGAGCAGCCAAACGGGAGAGAGTGACAGCAATGAGAGCAAGAAAATTCTTTATGCCACTGGGGGAAGCGAAAGAGAGAGAGAGTGAGAGTGAGAGTGAGAGTGAGAGCGGCATGCTCTATGTTGCGTATCTGCAAGATACAAATGCTAAAGGCAAACAGCAACAGCAACAACAACAAAAATAACAAAAACAGCGGAGCGTCAGAGTCAGATCGCCGTCTGTTGGCCTATGGCTCTGCTTCTGTCTCAGTCTCAGTCTCAGTCTCTGCCTCTGAATCATTGTGCAATTTCGTGTCGTATACGCCGGACGTGCCACCACGGACCACGGAGCTCGTAGTTGTAGTCATCGCCGTCATCAGTGTCGTCGTCGAGTGCCGCATTTGTTGTCTTTTGCGAGGCGTGAAATTTGAAAAATTTTCAATTCAATTCTTTTTTTTTTTTGTTTTTGGGGTTCTTTCGGGTTGTCTTCTGTGCGTTTTTGGCGTGTGTTTGTGATCTAAATTTTGAATTCAAATGCATTGCACTAGAGAATCGCATAAAAGTGCAGCCTGCTGCATGCATTAAGCAGCTGCTTTAGTTTGTTTCAATTTTTCTTTCAACATTTTGAGAAAAACCAAAACTAAAGAGAGAGAGAGAGAGAGAGAGAGATAAAACAATGCCAATGTAACTGTTATCAAAATCAAACATGAAATTGTGGAAATCAAAGAAACCTATTGGCAGTTGTGTGCCCGGTAAGAAACAGGAGCAGCAACACCACCAACAACAACAACAACAACAACAACAACAACAACAACAACAGCAGCAGCAACAACAATCTGAGGTCGTTTCCTCCAATAAGCAAACGACATCAAGCAACGGCATTCCCTTGGCGCCTATGCTATCCGGTAAGAGCTTCCGCTTAGAATAGAATTTTCATTTTCATTTTCTTAATTTGTTTTTGTTTTCATTTTCGTTCTTTTTTTTTCTTCTTATAGAAACATATGGCTTTAGCTTTTCCCTTCATACAATGCCTTTAGCTCAGGGTTATCGCATTTCCGCTCAAGGTGTGTGCTACTGCCCCCTCTTTCCTTTCCCTCCTCCCGACCTCTTTGTGACCCCCTTCAAAAAAAAAAAAAAAGAAGAAACATCAAGTGCCCAAGAAGAGACAACTCTTTTTCCTCTTCTATCTCTGTCTTTGTCTCAGTGTGTGTGTGTGTGTGTGTGTCTTTCTCTGTCTATTTGTCTCAACATACATATATATATTTGACATTTTCAATTAGAAACAATTGCTCGCATTTCGTTTTCCCCTCGTTTCGTTGGCTTTATCCACTGCAATCTGTCAATTTTGGGTTCAATGAAATCGATCTGTATCATTTGTAGAATCGCAAAATCAAAGCGGACATTTGGATGTACATATATACTATAGTAATAGATCAAAATCGTATAAGCAACTAAAATCAATAAAAGACTTCAATACTTACCTCTAATTGAGCTTAGATCATTGAATCACTGTTGATGCAATTTCGAAACAAATATTCTTTGAAAACTTTTAAGTTAAGTTATCTTGTCTGAAGTTGAAATTCAAAAGAAATACCTGTTCCAAAATTAACATCCTTTGGAAACCTTTTATTTTAAACTTTTTAGGAATTAACTTAAGTTCTTCTCTCCTAAACATAAGTGAACTTAGGACTGTAAGATGGGGGAACTTTGCCCCCTAAAGTATGCAACGGCCATACATAAAATACTTATAAAGAAATTTTGAGAAGCTCTGTGAATAAAAAATACTCTTCGAAACAAACATTGTTCACAGGGAATATTAAAAGTACAAAGCACGAGAAAGTTGTAAATTTTCTAAAATAATTAAGGGGGGTTTCTACCTTGTTGGGCCGAAAAGGCGCTTTTAAGTAAGAATTTTTTTTGAGATAAGTATAATAGATCAAGGAATGAAATTTTCCACAAGTGTTGAGAAAACTTTATTCTATGTATTACATTTTTTTTTTCTGCGATCCGTGAAAAGGGGGAGGTGGGGCGAATTTTCCAAAGGCATCCCCATTTCGTCCTTATGGAAGTCCTACCGTCCGCATATGAAGTCTGAACCCGAAAATGAAAATTTTTTCTTAATCTAGACATTTTTCCGCAGCGCTGGTAGTAGAATTGGGAAAAAAGGATCAAAAATGAAAAAGGTATGAGCTTTTTTAGAAAAAAAATTTTTTTTTGCCTACTTTTCGTTACTAATTAATTTTTTAAATTAACAATTTCCAATATTTTTGGCCAATTCTACTACCAACGCTGAACAATATCCTAGAGAACATGTGTACAAAATTTCATAGCGATTGGTTAATTTTTGCGCCCTGTAGGACTTCCATGAGATCCAAAAATGTAGTTTTGAGAAAAATACGTTTGAAAATTTGCGCTACGGCACAGAGCGCTTGACACCGCTCCACTTAACGGCCGACAACTTTTGTAATTTTACAGATTTCAACTTGAAATTTGTACACAGTATTCTTGAAACATTTACCTATCCAAAAAGGCAATAAAAAAAAATCGAAATTTTTTATAACACAAGGTAGAAACCCCCCTTAATACTTTTCCATACTATTGCATACTTTAGGGGGCAAAGTTCCCCCATTTCATAGCCCAAGATCCGCCTATGCCTAGAATCATCAATGATAGCTCCTGATTAGCGTATAATTTGAAAAATTTTAAAGTTCAGTCACCTTTTTTTTTAGCCTTAAGCTCATAAATAGCAAAAGTCATTACCCCTAAACAGAATATTGATTCAATTTGACTGCAATTTGTTTTTTGGGGATGAATTTACAATCAGTGTTTTTTTTTTGTAGCTCATAAATAAAGGATTTAAGTTGCGCTTATCCTGCCCTGCCGTGTCCTGCCCTGCCCTGCTCCCAGCATACGCTTGAACACTTTCAATCACGAATTTCAGTCTGCAATTTGAGGAGGAGCAGCCTCTGGGGATGGGATTTATGCCAGTTTATGGCCGCATCGAGAAGAGTTATGGTGCATAACATTTAACCCGGCTTGCCGCATTTTTAGCAATTTTTTTTTAATGAATGAAAATGCAACATAGGCATAAGTAACAGATACAAAAGTATCTATGCCTCTGCAATTGTGTGTGCCTTCATCTCCATCTTCCATTCATTCCATTTGCCATCTCCCATCGCCCATTCTCAGTATCTGTATCTGTATCCGCAAATGCACCAACAACATTCATTCCTCATTGTTGTTGTTGTTGTTGTGTGTTGGTCGTGTGTGTGAGCTTAAATTGCATTTGATGAATTTATGGCATGGCAAGCGTAATTAAGCATTTAATTAAATATTTTTGTTGCTGTTGTTGTGTGGCGCATTGTTGCTTTCATTGCTTAATTTTCTTGCGCGGAATGCGCCACAGATTGTTAGATAAGGTTAAGTAGTAGTTGAAAAGCCAAACGCAAATGTTCCAAACAAAAGTTAGATAGATTTTTCTTTTGGTTAAATATACATAAATATATCAGTTACAATTACTGGCAGACATTTACACTAAACTACACACAAATTGAATTCAAGCAAACGTTGTTGCCATAATTCACACAAAATAGTTGAATTCTTCTTTAAAAAAATCTATAAAATGTTTAATTAAAATCTATTTAACCCTTTAATCTTCTGATTAATCAATCTATGTTTACATCTTTAAGATAACTCATTAGAGTTTTCTATATGAATCTCCTGTAGACGAAAATATTGCTATTCCACATGCGGGTAAAAGTAAAGGAAAGTTTGTTTTTTTCAAATTGTTGCCCAGTGTAATTGAAGGGAAGGGGGGCGGGGGACAGATGTCATTTGTTTACACAACAACAAGAACTATGTTTATAGAAGGTTGTGTGTTCACAGGGTGAGATGGGTTTTCGAGAGGGTTAAACGGCATGAGAAAATCGAAAGGTGCGCGATAATATTGTCAACAATCAACAATCAGAGGTAATCAAATAACAAACACAGATGACACATCTTAACCCCCGATCGATCAATTGATTTCGATTTCGAGCATTAAATACTCATAAAATCCCCAAATTTAGATATGTCATCAAAAGTATGACATGCTAAATGATGATGGGCATTGAGTGAGTTGAGTTATTAATACAAACATATTTTAGAGGAGTTCTTATTCTAGAAAATCACGTTCTAAAAACTTATGGAATTCCATAGATGAAATTTTTGAAATTGTTCATATTTAGGTTTTTAGCAAGATCGCAAGATACTTACATGCAACTTTATTTCCCATCTTTATCTCCATTTCAATTTTTAACATGCATGTTGAATGTTTTTTTCAGAATTTTTATGACTTGCCCGAGTTACGAGAATAGTAAAAACTTGAAATAGATTCATTTTAATGGGGAACCAAGATGTACCACGATGTGAACGCAATGTGAATGCATTTGCAGTTCTACATTTTCATTTCAGAATTAGCTCTTCGTTTGAGTTTTATAATATTTTTATGATCAGTAAATTGAATTTTACAAATTTACAAGCGATTTGTCGATGTTAAGAGAGAGAGAGAGAGAGAGAGGGGGAAAAGGGAGATGTTGTTAAGAGTTTTCATTTTGATTTAATGATTGTCATATAAAATACTTTTGATATACTTAAATGACAAGAGATTTAACGAAAAATTATCAAAAAGCTCAACTGTTTTCTACTTATAGACTTTGAGCATATGCTGCTCCTTGGAGAGATAGTTTCTCTTGCTACTCTTACTCCACTCCAGGTCCCATCTCCATTTCCATCAACAGGCCATATATGCATTGAAGTCTCAATCCGTTTGGCGACACTTCATTGTTGATGGGTTTATTTCATTCCTTGGAGACTTGAAGACTTGCCCACATCACCATCCCATTCCATTCCATCTGCATCTCCTTCTCCATCTCCCCATCTTTTGCTGTTAAACAATAAAAATCACGCAAGTTAAGAGTTTTTTCTCCCCCCCCCTACCTCAGCCCAAGCGATTGCGTATGGGATTTTTGGATAGACATATGAAAGAAATTCTCTACGTTCGGGGATTTACATAATATAATGCCCAAGTACTTCCCGTCCTCTCCCCTCCCCTCTCCACCACCCCATAAGTAAATACATTCTATGTACATGCATTGAAAGCAAGAGAAAGAGGGGAGCGAAGGCCGGAGACATGATGTCTTTCGAAAATGGGTAAACACTCAAATATTTCAATACACATAATTTTTTTTTTTTCCTTCTGTGTGTTTGTGAAATTGCTGAGATTTTCTTCCCGTTCTGTTTTCGGCACAATCGAACATTAGTTTTCCATTTGTTGTGTTGCCCCCTTAACACCACTTTTTCTCACTTCCTCATTTCGTTCCGCTTTTCCATTTTGTTGTTGTGTTTACTTTTTGCCACATTGCGGCAGTCGAAAAGTATAAACAAAATACAAAAAATGAGAAGCCGCTAACTCAACAACAATTTGACGCAATTAAAACCGAAATGAGCACATACTGTACCCTTTCCATTAACCGTCTACCTACTAAATATACACTACCCACTTGCCCCTCTTCCCAACCAATTGCCAACAAATGGCTGCTTCTGTCACAGGAGAGAAGCAGGAGAAGTCTTTTGTTATGTGAGCAAATCCTTTTGGGTGTCATAAAGCTGCTGCTGCTGCTGCTTCTGCCATATCAAACGGAAGACCCAAATGGGCGACAACTGCAACAGGCAAATGACATATTCCAAGTACAGTGGGATCATTTGAAGAGTTTCTTATGTTTTGAATAACCAATATGTATAGAGTGAAAAAAAGCCATCAATGACAATAATATTTAATGTTCTACGTTATTGAGTTTATGCAATCCTTTCTATTTCTATATTTCATCATTTCAGACATTTGTTTAGCATATTCATTCGATCATAAGGAAAATTGCTTAAAATGTTCCAACTTGTGCTTCAAGACCAAAGAAATTATGAAGTTTTACTATATATTACGAAAAACTATAGAGTAAAAACAGTCAGAATATTCCCAAAATATCTCTCTAGAGTTAAAACTCAATTTTAAAGAGATTGAAGCTAAATTTGATACAATTTTCATAACTTTTATTGGGTTTGGGGATAGGATAAATGCTCACCCCATCAAAAAATGTAATTTTATCGTTTTCGAGTCGTTTTCAAACCGCAATCGACAGTAATTAAATCACATTTAAACTTAAACACATTTCATTCCACTTATGAAAGAATCAAATTCATTTACCTATGGCTAATATTGTTCTCAATATGTTGAATAAAATTTGAAAAATATTTGTGAGATGCAAACATAAACTTATTAAGGAGAAAAGTGGCAAATACTTTTACTTTTACAGACTAAAAAACAAGCGAAATCGAAACGACTTTAAATATTTTATCGACAAAGTCATTCAGAATCGGCCTGATTATTACAGATTATTCAATAGATGGTGTTCCTTTTTTAGTTAACTAGTTAGTCACTTATTTTACATAAATTGTTTAGTATTCAAACTTCAAAAATTGATGTCTACTTCCTCCCTTGGCGAATTTTGTGGCCCCCATTCGAAACGGTTTACATATTTTTCTTTGGAGTTGTTTTTGCTTTTGCGTCATTTGCTCTGCTGGTCTCCTCCCACTCTCTCTCTCTCTCTCTCACTCTTTGAATTGGGGGTCTGTCTCTATGTATCTCTCCTGTTTCTCTCAAGAACATAAATATTTGTTGAATTTTTATAGGCACTTGGTATGGTGTGTGGTCCCATGGTTGTTTGTTGTGTTGTTGCTGTTGCTGTTGGTGTTGCTGTTGGTGTTGCATGTTTGTTTGGTTGTTTGAATGGCGTGTTGCAAACATTTTGCTGCCACTTTGTACTGTCGGTGTTGTGTTTTGCATTTCTTCTTATCCATCTATCCGCCCTTCGTCGATCTCTTCCACCATTCATTTAGTTTGCGTCTTGAGCAAGAAATCTGCCACAATGAGCAAAACGGCACTCAACGGCCAATACAAATACGAATCTAATTCGAAATCTGTTTATTTGTGTGTGTGCGTGTGTGTGTGTGAGTAGACGAGAGAAACTCGTAAAGTTTATGAAATGCAAAGGATACTTGAGTTTGAGTTATTCCTTGGGAAGATGTCCTAGACATTTGATAAAAGAACTAAATGAAAGGTATAACAAGAAGTATCTTTAATTATGTACGTGGATAACTTCAGCAGACCATTAAAAGATATTTGAGTCGATTTAATCTGTTTTAAGTTCATTCAATTGAAGATAAAATTGTTTTAACTTAAGTTCAGTTAAAGCTTGGCAACGCTCTTGACCGAATTTCTAGTTAAAATTTAAGATAGTATTCCAAATAAGAACTTCTGGGACTCCCCTCGTAGATACATATATACATGCAAACACTCTCTAAGCTTTAAAGACAAACGATGGGCATTGTATTCAGTTCTGAACTGAAAATAGGTAGATACATATATATTAATATAACTCTAAGGGCATTTCTACATACATGAGGATAAAGAAACACATACATACATAGGTACCACCTATGTATAATGAATGTGTGTGTGTGTGTGTGCCGCTGCTCGTTTCTCTTTTTGGAGAGAAAAAAGAAGAAAATGTCACAATTTCCAATGCTGCTTGCATTTGCCTAAAAATAGCACAAAAGAAAAACAAAAGCGAATGGCAGCCACATCGTCATCATGATCATCATCATCATCATCGTCATCATCATCATGAGCATCCAACGCCCAAGCAACATCAACATGAGAGGCACACGTTTATTGTAATTTGTTGTTCTTGTTCTTGTCTACCGTTTGGATTAATTTGTACAGTCTATCTCTCCTAGCCCCCGAACTCGAACCCCCAGCAATCGCTTTGCCCCAGCCCCAGCCCCAGCCCCTCTTCATCCACCCCTTTTTAGCCGACTGTCTTCAACTCTCAACTGCCAACACCACGACGGTCTCGTAATTATTGTCTGTTGTCGACTGCTGCATCTGAATCTAGATCCATATATATATATCTGCATTATGCGGTATCCATCCATTCCACTTCCCCTTTGGGACCCCATCATCATCATCGCATTTTGCCACTGCACGTGTTGAACTGGGAATGCCGCGAGGAATGCTCGACAATTTCTATACGAATATGAAAAATATTTTTCTACAAAATTGTTTTCATTCAATGACTAAAGCTAACCAAAATTAGTCAGATAAAATTAAGAGAATTCGAATTGGATTTAACCAATTGTTTTTACACTACTTTTTTGATAATCTAACACTTAATCGATGTTTCAGCCTTATCGTTAACGTTTTAATTTTAAACACAAATCTCTCTTTCTCCCTCTCTCTCTTCTCTCTCCCTCTATGTATGTATCCTCCCCCATAAAAATTTGTCCACTTATCGGCTACTTGGCCCTAGCTAACGCCTTTTATTATACTAAACGGTATATTTTTCAAATTGCTGGAACCTTTTGGTTTTTTTTTTTGGTGGGGGGGGGGGAGGGGTGGAGGATGACGTTCTCATTTCATAAAAAGTATGTTTGTTTTTGAGGCCAATGGGAATCGAAATGGGATGATGGGTTTTCTGCTTTCTGCTTATCGTCGAGTTATTTTGTGCGTGCATTGTTGCTTCAACCGGGGATTGCGATTGGGATTGGTTATGGGCAATTAACATTTTGGGGCATAAATCTCTGACCCCCTCCCCCTCCTCAGTACACACATACCCATAGAGCAACACATGATGGTGATGATGATGATGATGTTGCACTCGATACGAGTGTTATGAGTTAACAACAACAACTAAAATATGCTGTGAAATTGTCAAATATTTTGTTTTTTTTTTTTGGGGATCTTTTATTTTTTGGAAATGTTTTGCAGACCAAATTTTAATGACAAGATGGCAATGGCAATGTCGTCGCATAGCAAGTGAAATGGTCATAAATCAATTTTGATGCAATGGGGAAGAGAAAAGAATCCCTTTCATTTGGCCTTTTGGCTATCCAAGCATCAGCAGCAACGGGATGCTTATTATGGTTAAAAAAGATACATTTGTATCTAGATACATATGGCTGCCCCCATATATGCACATGCAAGCGGTTACGATGCACTTTTATACGATGTGCAAATGTGTGCATAAAAATTCTTATCCAGTTATCCCACAGAAACATTTCAATATTCAGGGCTGCATTTTGGAATGAAACGAGCTCCTACTAACTACTAATATAGGACTAAATGAATCATTTTGATGAACAACTTCTTTGACTTAGCTTTTAGTGAATTAACAAGTTTATTTACTAATTTGCTTACTTACTGCTTCATTTTTAGTTGATTCACTAACTCATTTTATTAGTCTATGCTGAGTTTGTTGTTGTCTGAGGTTCCTAATCTGTTCTTATACTCTTGAGAAAAGTGTCTTGGCAGGTCGTCAAAGGTCTGCCAAGATTTAAGCACTCACTAAAGCAAGTACATAGTTCAATGTTGTTTGCTCACTACTAATTACTAAAAAAAGATATTTAGATCTTCTTTGTTTAACATTTGTTTAACATTTTGATTAAATCACTGTCTATAATTAAGGACCTTGTTGCTTATCTGCTACAGATCTAATCTAATCTAAAGTATAAGCTGAGGAAAACTGAGTAAAGATGGCTTTAAAGTATTATAGTTATACAACTTTCTCCCTAATTTATGTCCCATGAATCTTTTTTAGTAATGTTTACTGCTAATACTTGAGTTTGCTGATCTGATCTGTACTCTGCTCTACTTCTTGAGATGTGGATATGATCTTGAATACCATCGATGAATAAAAGATGAATTTGGTTGTTGAGTCTCCAACCCTGGTTGGTTTTCATTGCTCACTTTTTTGTTTTTGTCTGTTACCACTCATCAAATAAATGTCAACATTTTGCTAAATACTTGCGGATCTCAATGCCTATCTCTTTAACCCTTGCCACCCTTTCGTTTCCCCCATTTGCCACCGCCCCATTCATGTTCTTTTCTTTTTGCATGCATTCAAGGGTCGCTCGCCCCTTGTTGCCCAGTCTCAGTATCAGTCTCAGCTCACTCCTCTCCACTCCACTCGAATTCAGTTCAGTTGAGTTAAGTTGAGTTCGGGCTGTTGCACTTTGGCTTGCCCTTGTGGCAAGTTTGCTGCAGCTGCCTATGAAGAACGAGTGTACATATGTATGTATGTAGGTGCTGGTTCTGGAAGGATAGAGTTATGGGACAAGGCAGTGGCAATGGTAGCTTGCTTTTTGTTGCGGCTTTATCAGATGTTGACATTTCGTATATAGTATTTTCTTTTTTGTGCGGAACCACACTTGAGTTCATTTGCAATAATTGGTTTTTCTTGTTGTCTTGTCTGTCTGTCTCTCTTTTTTTATTTTTTTTTGCGTCGGAAATGTAAAGGACGGCTAGCCCCTAGATATGTTTTCTTGTGAAATATTTCAAATATTTTCACGCTTCAGCTCGAGTATAGGGAATGTCCATTAATAAAGAGTCCATAGTTTAGGTTAATGGATATATAAACATGACACTCAGATGAAATGAAGTTGTTACTCTTGAGAATTATTGCAAGAAACTCTAAACAACAAGAGAAATCTGTCAGGTTGCCGCCAATCAATATCCATTCACGGTTCAACTCTGTCAATTAGTCAATCATTCAATTCACTCAATTTGTCTTCTTCTCCTTAAAGAAAATAAATGAAATTGAAAGTACCTGTCAATGGTATGGATTGTAACTCAATTTCAGCTGAAATCCGAGATAAATTTGATTACATAAAGATTTTCGATGAATGAATTAAAAAATTTTCTTAGCATTTTTTGAGCTCAAGCTGTTTCTATGAGATATGTTTGAGTAATAAGTTTATCCGATTTCTGATTTCTCTGAAGCGATAGCTATTTGCATTGTAAATGGACCAAAGAGTTGAACAAAATTGCTTGCTGAATATGAACCAAATAGAGACAAACGCCAAGACGACCTCCAGGGTCGACCATTTCGACTAGATCAACATTGTGTGTGCAATTTCAACATTAATCTAGAGTTGAGGATCTTCGCCTGTGGCCTTCAAGTGCCATCGACGTCAACTGTCTGTTTTGCTGTCTTTTTTAATCAGTTAGGGGAAGTGATCTGTGATCTGTTTAATTGCCAGGATTAGATGCGGCCAGGAAGTGCCAATATATTGCTCATCTACGTTACGTCTGAGCGCAATTTCCGCCTTCACTTGCCTGCAACTGTTGCCGATAAATTTTGCCAACGAAACTTCTTCGTCATGATCATAATGCCAAAAAAAAAAGAAAGAGACGAAAAAGTGGCCATAAAAACGAATGGGACAGACCCAAATGAATGGGCAAAAATAGTTTTCAACTACACACACAAGACCGGAGGAGTCACCTCCCCCCCCTCCGCTTGGCCATCTTTTTGGAACACTTCCCGCCCGTATTTCATGTTCTTTTATTTCTTCTTTCAAACGGAACTGCAAAGTAATTGGTAATGTAAAAATTGCCCATCATTTGCCATATGTTTGCATGTTTGTAGATGGCTAATTTGTGCTAATGGAATTATGAAATATATAACTTTATTACCCAATACTCAAGAGGGTGGCAATACAAGTAGATTACTATATCATAAAGAACATAGACATATGTCCAAAGTAACATAGGAAACTGAAATGAAGCGAGTTTAAAGCGGAAACTAAAAATCTGCTGGGATCTTAAATAAAATTATAGTTTTTTAGACACCTTTAGATAGTTTTTTTTTTTTTTATATCTTATGTCTCAGTTGAAAGAATTGTCGTAAATAATCATGAATATCGAAAATATATCTATATATATTTCATAAATTTAGTTAAAGACGAGCGCGTAACGCATTAGTTTTCATATTTTATGGGATTTTTTAGTGCTTTGGTCAATTTCAGTTGATTATATTATATATTATAAGGGGTTTGCTTTATACATATTTTTCCATAGATTTGGCAAAAGAATAGTTATCTTGGCAGAGCATTTGAATTCGTTGTTCATATACCGTTTTGTTGTATCTTTTTTGATTTTAATTTCAAATTTATTTATGAAACTATGCCCAAAGCATAGACAGACCGACAGACAGACAGACAGATAGACAGACAGACATTGTATATACATATAATTTCCGCTCGCTCAGCCGGCTGTGAGGCACTGCGTCGGGCAACAACAACCAATGAATTATGTCAAAAGGCAGCAGCAACAACAACAACAAGAACAACAACAACAACAAGAACAACGAACTTGTGGAAATGAAAAACCATATAAAAATAGCAAAAAGGAAAAAAGAAAAAACATAACGACGAAAATCAAAAAGAAAACATAAGGAGACAGCACCAAACTAAAAAAAAAAAAAAAGTAAAAAAAAATACATTACATGATAATAATTAAAGTCTACAAGAACAAAACAACCAAAATAATTTGCTAAAAACCTGTTCAATTTGTTGACCCAATTTCAAGTCCAAACTGGACAGATCGGGCGTTTCTCTAGAATTTTTGTTTCAAGCTAATCTAATATCACAATTAGGAATATAGAACACAAGTTAAATGTGTCGATCCATTAGTAGAATCGAACAGAACTATTGCTCCCCTTCGCCTCATCGAAATTGCCACAACTAATGGACACACTTTTTCCCGCATTTTCCCTCTTTGGGTTTGCTATGTGAAAAATTCCATCTAACATAAGAGCCAAGCAGTGTAAAGCAGGGCAAAGTTGAAAGTAAAAGTGCATTAAGTGGACGTGATCGGAGGAGACGCAAGGAGGGCAGCCAATAAGGTTTAAGTTGAAGAATTGGCACACCTTTCGAAGATGAAGAAATCCATTGGAAATTAATGAAAGGCCCCTGTAAGTCGTGTGAGTCGCGTGTCACGTGTGCAAATGTATCTGTAAGATGTTTGCATTGTATCTTCTTTGTTAGTTTGAGTGTGTGTGTGTGTTGTTGTTGTGCCATGCTAATGAAGCGCAACGAGCACACTTTATTTTTTTTTTGTTGTTGTTTTTTTAGCGTTTGCTTTTTTGTTGTTTAATCTTATTTCTTTTTTTAATTTTTTTTTTTTTTTTGTTATTTTGCCTAATTATTGTTGTTGTTTTGGTTTTTCATACTCGGGCAGGCATTAAGAAAAACTTTATGCGCCATTGAAGCGTTGGAAAATAAAAGTCGTTCACATTCGGATCCGCAGCAGCAACAGCGTTCGTCGTTTACGTCAAAAAATACCTTAGTGTGTGAGTGTGAGGTGTGCGTGTGTGTGTAGGTCTACGCACACAACACTGTAGAACGGTGAACGCCGCAATTGTAGCATATCGCGTATACGCCGCATGGCCAAAAAGTGTTGCCACATCAATTGAAACCACAAGCACACAAAATCGTATACAGAGTAGACACAGTGAATGGGTTACAGTGGCGGAGGTTCCAGAAGGGGCCAACTGTAGGAGAATTTATTTTACTTCCATCTGTAGACATTATCTCGAAAAAAAATCTCCCTATCTATACGCCCCTGATGGGACATCAGAGGAGATGGAAGAAAGGTGGACTGGAGGCAGATTCTTACAATGTAGTCATACACAGAGATTCTTTTCTCTCCCTCTCTGAATCTATCTCTTTCTTCGCTTACTCATTATTACAGTTTTTTTGGGATGACTTACTTATGGAAATATGTATGTACATAGATGAATAAAGACGTTCAAAATGTTGTGAAAGGGTTCACTTTTCTTGAAATGTTTTCTAGAATATTGGAGTATTAAAAGAGTTTCACAAATATTCAACATTGAAATTAAACAGTTTTTTTTTTTTTGGCAAATGTTAAAATTCATGATATAAGCTGGTGAATTTACTCTTGATTTATTTGATGTCTCATTTTTTCCAAATAAATTTCAAGTAATTTGATTTCCCAACAAGTCAATCCAAAGAGCTTTTCTGGCCATCTGCTGAGGTTCTTGTTTGTGTGTGTGTTAGTGTGTGTTTTTTTGTTTTTATTGCAAAAGATGCGATGGGAGAATCATCAAGATTAATTGGCTTATGCTTTATATACACATGCATACATACATATGTATGTATACTATACTATAAGAGTGATTCGGAATTTTAATTGAAACACTTGGCCAAAATGCTGAAGGTTACGCCAACGTGAAGAGAAATAACAATAAAAACAGAAACCGAAATCGAAAAATAAAGTAAATAAATGAAATAAAACATATAAATAATATAGAAGTTGCTCAAGTCAAGTTATGTGGGGCTGAGATTTCATGCTGGGAAACGTAAAGGCCGCAAAATTTTCATAGGGGATATGCCAAAAAGGGTATATTCATTCATAGAATACTTATTCATACTTATTCTTTCCAAGTCCGTTCAATCTGTCTGCCTGTTTCTCCGCCTGGATCAACACAAGCTCTTCGTCAACTGTTTAAGCTTAATTATTATCAATAAAATTGTTACTATTTCAACCGATTGTTATTAAAATTAATATTTGTCAATTAAATAGACAAATTAATCATTGTGCCAAATTTTATAAAGATCGTTTGAGTATATCATATAGTTTCCATAGTTACAATCGACCTTAGTTTGGTTAATAAACCAGCAGAATCCAAAAGTTAGTTGAAATTCTCTCAATTTTTATTAACAACTTTTGACTATATTATCATCTGGGTTAAGCTTGTGCTATTCTTCGACAGAAATTCGACATTCTTCAACACTGCGACACCTTTGAGATAGGGAAAGTGTAATTCGGCATGCCATGGATGTAGTTAGCCTGGCCCTCTGGTTTCGCTTTGATCTTCTTATTTGGTGTTGATGAATAAATTAAGAAAATGCAAGGCAGCTGTGGTCCCTGATGCTGGCAAAAATTATGATGGTTTGCCCATTCAGTTTGGTCGGTCGGTCGGTCATTGACTTGTCGGCTCACTTTGGCTGCTGGTGCTTTGTCTGCCTGTTACCTTTGATGTTAAATATACATATATATATATTTTCTTTTTGCGATGCAATTTTATGCCCAATGCAATTGCTTGATATACTCAGTCTCACACCATTTTTTCATTCTATCTTTTTTTTTTTCTTTGCAGTTGACCGCGCAATGAGTCCCGCGCAGTCCGAGGATTCGGGCCTTGCCCCGGAACGAGGCACAACCTATGCAACAATAACACTGCCCCGCAATGCTCTTCATTTAGCCATCACATTTGCAGGTATGTGTAAAATTGTTCAAGAACCCGCATTATTTCATAGACAGCTGTCAGCTATCGAATTGGATTTGATTGAGGGCTAAATAATCTAGAATTAATAACCCTTTTTAGTGAAGTGATTGAGGGAATTATTAAATACTTAATTATTTTATAATTGAAAACATGATGCGGGAAATGAAATATGAGATAAGAGTCAAGATAACTAGGGAATAAAGAGAAAGTATGCTTTGATTTCCAATCAGATTAAATTTAAGCTATATTCAGGCATTTATTTGGTGAACTTTTGGAATTAGTATATACATATTTGATGAAGATCGCAAAAAAACCAAAGCTATATTTTTAAAGGGGAGGAAAAAAAGTGCATAAAGATATAGAAAATTTGTCTTGCATATGTCTGCTCCCAGAATAACATTCCAGAGACAAAAGAACGGACAGGGAGGGCATTGAACTGGTTCTGTTTTGATCTTCTAGAAGGTCAATCGTGAATTAACAGAGATGTGAGATGGCTAAAGGTATCCCCCCATTTTATTGATTGGCTGGTTTTTTGTTAAACCAAATTAACCAAACAACTAATTAAAATTATTTATTTTGTCAAGGTAAAATGAGTTTGTTTAGACAAATGAGAATGGGACTAAGAAATGCAAAATGCAACACCCACGGCCTGTCAGATGGCCCTCTCTAGCCCAAGGTTAACAATCTTGTTTCGATTCTACAAGTACAAGCATATATATACACATACATACGTATATATACTTCTGATTGTGAGTCGAGAAATGCCTTAATAATGATTTATGTTATTGCAGCTTTTTATGTCCGTTTCTTTTCTTTCTTTCGCTTGATATTAGTTTTTCCGCTTTAATTTGCGGTTCTAGTTTCGTGATCGACATAATTTGAATTTTGTATGCGGAACGCGTCGATAACGGGACTATGAGAGTGTCGTCAGCGATGCTGCCAAAATAAATCATCGTTCAAATCTCCTACGAAAACCCCACCCACAAGGCGGGGGCCGCAGACAATTCAGTTGTGTGTCGGCCAGACATAATAATAATATATGTCTGACTATATATTTTGTCTAGATTTTTTTGAGAGAGAGAGACATAGAGAGAGAGTGTAATCTTCTGTGGATGCGGATGTTGGTCGCGTCTGGGCAAGGGTCCATTTGGGGTTTTTGGTTTAACCTCATCTCTTCGGGTCGCCGTCGTCGTCGTCGTCGATGTCTGACGTAAGCATCATCTTGGTTGTGGTCTTGGTCGTTGTCATCCAAAGTCTGCAACTTGTTTTGATGTATGTGAGTTTCGTCTTTTATTTTTTTTTTGTCGCATCGACTTCGACGACGCCTTCTCATAATGCCTGGGGTTGGCTACAAGCATTTTCTTTCCTTTACGGCCATGTCGTCTCTGGCACTGTGCCACTCGTGCATCAACGCTCTTCTCTCCGGCCCATAGTTTGCCGGCCAGTCAGTCGGCGTTTTGTTTTTTGTTTCCCCCCCAAGTTTTTTTTAAGCATATATTTATTTACGAGTAACATTTTCCTTTTTTTTCACGTTTTTCTTTTTGGCGAAAGACTCGCTTGTGTTGGCTGATGAGTGGCTGACAGAGCTGCAAACGTTGCAGAGGCGGAAATCGAAATAGAAGCCAAGGCAACAAGATATATGTACATATATGTATATTTACAAGATATGTATATACCTATTTGCACTGGAAAAAGATATGAGTTCTCTAGTACAACTTGCATTCATATTTTGTGTTCCATTTTTCACAATATTTAGTGGTCAGCACCTGTCTGGGGGCCCCGCGGGGGGTAGTGAAATGTTCTAGTCAATCAATTTATCAATGTATCTTCTTTCCATTCTAATTGCAGAGCGTCATGATCTATCTTATCCACCTGTTGTGGGCTCCCTCAATCCAGTGGGTCATGCTGCTGACTTTCTGGCTCCAGGTGATCGTCTCCATCAGATTGATGGCATATCGACAATAGGTCTGAGTAATCAAAAGATCATGGCCATGTTGTGTGCTAATGGAGGAGTTGTTGATGCGGGACCAGCCATTGTGGAGATTGAGTACTCATTGCCTGAATACAGTAAGTGATAATATGGAACTTGCTACCGGATACCAAATTTCATTCAAATGTTTGCTCCCTCTCTCGATCTGTCTATCTGTCTTGTCATCTCAGCAGTTTCCCAAAATAGTCTCTGTGTTACATCAAAGTTGGCCCAAATCACTGTGGAACGGGAGAGTGGTTGCCTGGGTCTAACATTACGCGGGGGAGCCGACTATCCGTTGATTGTGACCCATGTGCGACCGCATGGCCCAGTCTATAAGACGGGTCGCATCAAGCCAGGCGATCGTCTATTGCGAGTGGATAATGTAAGCTGTCGCTCACCGGGGCCAGGCATTTCCGTTTCCGTTTTCTACATAGATACATCTTCATTACTTTTGTAGGTCTCTCTTATTGGAAAAACTTTGGCTGAGGCCCAACAGATTATCAAATGTGGCGGACATGTATCGGGCTATACCAATCTGACCATTGAATATGATGTATCCGTGGTCCAAAGTGTCGAATTCTCGATGGGTCCTCTGATTATTGAAATCGAACGACCCATGAATGATAAATTGGGTTTGGTTCTGTGCAATTATTCAACAGTTGGCACCACATCCAGTACAACGAGTACCGATAAATTGGATGAAGTGACACAATCGGGCATCTATATAGCCAGCATATTGCCAGCAAGCATTGCCGATCGGTAAGCATTTGCATTTGCCTTATATCTCTTTCACTTAATCATCATCTTGTTGCATGGCCTGCAGTTGCGGTGCCTTGTCTGTCGGTGATCAGGTGCTAACTATCGATGACAATATGATTGAGCAGACTGCCTGTACTCCCGATGAGGTGATGACTATATTGGATACAAGCACTGGACGAGGTTATACACAAATGCAGATCATGCCGGCTCATGCCTTGGCACGACGTGGTAAGTTGAGATTTGTTTGGCTATCTAACCGAACGGATCGATCGATCGATCGGTTGTTCGGTCGATCGTCAAGGCTCTCTCCAAATGTGGCAACAACAACAAAATGAAGGTCTTGCGTAGGCGACACGGTTAATGAACAGACGGCTGAAACAACAACAATTGGCTTAACTTTGGCGAGGGTATATTGAAAACTATCTCTGCATCATCATCATCATCAGCATCATTATCTATGGCTAATGTCTTTTTGGGAATTGATGTTTGCTTCTTTTCGAGTTAGTAAGCTCAATAAACAATCGTAAAGCGTCCGTCTTTCTGTCTATCTGTCTGTCTGTCTGTTCGATCCACTCACTTTAGATGAGCACAAACAAAGCGCCAATCAATTTCTTTCTGTATGTTTTTCATCAATTTGTTAAGCAAACACACACACACACACACACACACTCTGAGACAGACAGATAGACACACTGAGAGACAGTCAGACGGTTAGATAGACAGACAGACAGACAGACAGACGAATAGATGGCAATGTAATGTAGCGTTTTAATTCTGGGGTTGACAATATATGACTCTCTCTTCCTCTATATATTGGCTGTGATTTCGTAGACCATAAATTCTAGCCAAGATCACAAATAAATTGTAAGGCGGAAAGGGAGGAAGGGGGGGTATCTAATGCTAGGATTTGTTTGCTAGTCAGCCAATGTCAATTGTTTCTCACACATGGCCAAAGTCCAAATGTTAAAAGCTTTCAGAGGAACTAACATCAACTAACACACACACACACACTCGAAGGCAGGCAGCAAGACACACTTAAATTTTCATTTAAAAAGGGCAGACGAAAATAGATAAAATACTCTCACACACACACACACACAGACATTTATCCCCGACACATTTTCCAATTTCTATTTTTTTTTTTTTGGATTTTCTTCTAGGTCACACTGCTCTCGGTAGTCCCAAGTATAGCTTCAGTACTCTGGAATCACGCAAATCCACATCGACGGGTAGGCAAAGGCAGCGATTTGTAAGGAAAAGTTCATTGCCATTGGAGGTGAATGGCAATTGCAATGCCATTGGAGGATCAGCAGGAGGAGCAGCTAATGGAGCCAGTGGTCCAATTGGCCTGTGTAGGGCGGAGAGTTTTCCCGTTCTTCTCGATTGCAGCCAGGGTGCTGGAATTGTTCTTTGCGAGGAGGCCAACAATTGCGGCCGTGCGGCCGTAAGCATAGCTCAAATCCTGAGTGACTCTGTGGCAGATCGCAGTGGTTGCATTCAGCCAGGTGATCGCATTGTTGCCATCAATAAGATGTACAATCTGGATGTCGCTGGCATGCGGCAATTGTTGGAACCGGCACGCAGTAATAATCCTCCACCAGCCAATTGGCTAGAATTGGAGATTGAGTTTGATATGCCGGATGCAGTTGTCCCCTCCAGTGGTGTATTCAATGTGAAACTTCTTCGCACAGGCAAATGTGGCCTGGGTTTAAGTGTAAGTAAATGAAACAACTTGCTTGACTTGATTGGCCACCGTCACCCGACTTCTTTTCGATTTAGATGGGAAATCATGGCGGCTTGGTTATCACGGATGTCAAAATGGGAAGTCCTGCCCATCGCTGCGGTTCTTTGAGAGCTGGTGATATTCTGCTAGCTGTCGATCAGCATCCAGTCCAGCATTTCAATGTCGATGCCTTGCTCAAGGAGTCATCTGTGGCCGGTTCGGCCCCACCAAGCAGCAGCACCGACTACACCACCTTGACCATTAAACGTGTCAATTTGCCCGATTTTCTGCCCAGTCCCATTTATAGCAATTGCCAACCCGGCAGCAATGGTGTCTCCTCCGTATCGAATGGCGGCGATCATGATCTATATAGCAGTGCCTATGTGGCAGCTAAATACGCTGAGGTCAAATACAATGACTGCGGCAGCATTTCACTCAAATCGAGGACACCGCAACCGGACTATTTTCGTGGTCCTAGCATGGATGAGAACAGTTTGCAATCGGTTGTTCAGCTGAGACATGGCGGATCTGCGGCTACTTCTGCATCTGGCGGCGTCTGGATCACATCGAATGGTTCAAATGGTCGCGCCTATCCGAATGCTGCTAATAATACGCAAAGTCTGACCACAGAATTGCCCGAAGAGGAGGATGATGAACAGGATGATGGCCTAGATGGTCAGCGATTTGCTGGCTATGAACTAAATCGATATGCCAGGTAAGCAGGAAGAGTACACGAGTCTCTAACATACATATATTTAAAGCATACTTTCCTTCTGATTAAAGTGTTGACTGTACTGTATTACCACCGCCCATGGAGAACAAGGTATATGGATCGGCTGCCAGCTCGAGCAGTAAGAGCAGTGGCAGTAGTTTACATCAAATCATCTTTACGGTACGCTTGGAACCCAAGGGAGGTTTACTGGGCATCACATTGGCCGGCAGTGAGGATATCACAAAGCCCATTACCATTAGTGGTCTAGTGGAAGGTAAACAAGGAATACGACTGATAAATTGATTGACTAACTCATTCCATTATCTAACACTTAGGAGGCATAGCACACAAGAATTCACAGATTCATGTGGGAGATCAATTGCTGGCCATCGATGAACATTCGGTACAGGGTATGCCTTTGTCACATGCCACCAGTCTGTTGCAAAATCTTGGTGATCTGGTGGACCTAAAAATACTGCGCAGTCATGACATGGCCAATGGCCATTCATCCCAAATCCAAACGCCACAGGCCATCTATGCCAAGGTGCAGCGACGACCGCGTAGTCCCTCGGCGAATACAGAGGCAAGCAGCAATCCTGGCTGCAAAGATGTTCCAGGCGGAGGAGGAGGAGGAGCAGCAGCGCTTGGTAATGGCAAACAGCGCATCTTCCATGTCACACTTTACAAGGATAAAGTCTATGATGATTATGGGTTTTCCGTTTCGGATGGACTATACGAACGCGGTGTGTTCATTAATCGCATACGAAGTGGCGGTCCAGCGGATATGTGTGGTCAATTGAAGCCCTTCGATCGCATCATGCAGGTGAGTTCCACATAAAGTTGAGCTTTTGGATGTAATGACTGTAAACTCTCTTCTTCCTGGTCTTTGCAGGTCAATGAGATGAAAACACAGGACTTTGATTGCTGTCTAACAGTGCCATTAATTGCAGCTGCTGGCGATAAAATCGAGATGATTATGCAACGCACAGAATAGAGGCAATATCTATAAATGTTTGTCTATCTAAATTTCTAATTTTCTATGCCCTTGCAAGAAAGGATCAGAAGTGGGAAGGAATCAAGCCTCCTTTTGCCATATAAAGTATATATTCTTGATATAAGAGTTGACCATATAGTCATTTTATTCTGTCTGTTCGTCTGGATTACAGTATTTTCTTCTGAAACTGTAAAGTTGCTGCTTTTAGATTTTTCATGAAGGTTTTTATATACATATAGCTTTCATAGGAACGACTAAATAACTTCAAGTAACTTTTTTCAATAGCTTTTTCCAGTTGATTGTCGTAATAATTAATATATGCCAGTTCTATATACTTATTAATGTCTGTGCCAAACTTGATCAAGATCGAATGACTATATCACATAGTTTTCATAGGAACGATCGGTCGGAAAAAACGATAGTCTACAGTTCTGTCGAATTTCAACAAAATCAGATAACTATATTATAAACAGTCATATAAATATACGATAATATGACATCCTACTCCGACTTGAGTTCATAGGTCGTTCCTTCGTGAAAACGTGACCTTGAACCAAGAAAAGAGTAACAGAAAAACTTGCAAGGGTATACAAACTTCGACGCGATCGACGTTAACCCCACTGACCCACTGTTTTTTTTTTTTTCTGGTTGTTAAGTTATGCTAGTTGTAGGTTAAGCATAGAGTACTAAGTGCCATTACTCCAACAAAACCAAAAATAAATAAAAAGGAAAACTAATATAGAGACTAATTTAGTAACACTTTTACTTTGTCATCATTGAAATGCCTTATATACACTGCAAGAAAACAAAAACCCCAAATAATTTAAACGACAATATTCTAAAAAGTAAACAAAGTTAATACAATTAGTACGTATTATTAAGAGTAAAAAACAAAAACAAAAAACAAAACTCTCGATGCCATAACTTTAGTTGCGTAAACACAAAGAATATATAACCAAAAAGAAAATAAAATTGAAGCCCCTTCAAATTAGCTAATAGATTCATAATTCTAATTTAATTTTAAAAACAAACTGTTTTTTAGCTAGTAATTAATAAACATACTTCAAGTTTATTCAAAGCTAGATTAAATGCATCGAATGGAGCAAAAGGAAGAAGGGACAGAGAGTGGGAGAGGGACAGGGCAAGGGCAGGGCAGAAGGGTTTCACCACGTCATTGGTCTATGTATGTAAGTACTTAGTTCAGTAAATGTTTATGCCATTTCCATTTCTAATTATAATCAAACTATCAGATTTTGCTTTACCCATAGTCTTTCCCTATAATGCGCTGTTATTCAATTGTGCACTTTGCTTTGCCATTAACAAAAACACAAATAAATAATATTCCGGATGTTGTGTTTGATTCGATGATCGATCATCGACTGTGCCTTATCCAGTAAAACGTTTCCTATATTCATTTTACAATATTTGATTTTACTCTTGTAAGGACTGAAATGAAATAGGCAAACCCAAATATATTTTATGAAAGGTTTAAGAGCCCTTTAATTGATTATGAATCTCCAAACCTTTTTCTGCAAATTTGTGAAGCAAAGCAAGCTCATTATACCCTTTCCTTGCTGGGCATGGCTTTTGTTTATAGGGTATGAAAAACTGTTTGCGCAAATGTTGCACTTGGAAAAATGTTGGACCTCCCCCAATCACAATCAGCTGCACTATCATTCACCTCACTCCTCCCCCGCCCACACACCAAAAAAATTGTCCGGATCGTTGCAGTTGAAACCGGGAATCGATGACGGCTCTGTTGTTCCCCCAATGGCTATCAAATACAATTGCAAAAACATCTTTATATAGCAGTCAATGGATTTTTATATTCATTTCAACGAATTTGTAATTCAGATGTTCAAATATATATATAGGTCTATATGTACATACATATGTATGTGTATGTATGGACTTTTTATACCATACACCCATAGGGTGAAATGGTATATTAAAGTCGCCAAAATGTATGTAACAGGCAGAAGGAAGCATCTCCGACCCCACAAAGTATATATATTCTTGATCAGGATCAACAACCGAGTCGATCTAGCCATGTCCGTCTGTCCGTCCGTCTGTCCGTCTGTCCGAACGTCCGTCCGTCCGTCTGTCCGTATGAACACCTAGATCTCGGAGACTGTAAGAGCTAGAGCCACCAAATTTGGTATGTAGACTCGTGTAGTATGTAGAGTGATCAAGTTTATTTAATTTTTGCCACGCCCCTTTCCGCCCCCGCAATTTAAAAAAAAACGTTTATCTCAAAAACTATTCCAGCTAGAGACACCATATTTGGTATGTATATTTGTTTAGTAAACACGCACATTTTGTATGTATGAAAATTTTGCCACGCCCTTTTCCGCCCCCGTAATTTGAAAAACTTGATTATCTCCCGTATTTTTTTACCTTATGCAATCAAATTTGGCACACTTAAATTTAATACTAATATCTAGCAAAATACCAAATTTGATCAAAATCGGACAAAAAACAGTCGAGTTATGCATATAAACGTTTTTCCATAAGGCCGGAGTTGGCCGTTGGATGGTGGGGGCGCTAGGGTGCTCGTAAAAAGCATGTGAAAATGCATTTGTTTAATAAAGTTTAAATATTTGCTTTACTGGTGTATGGTATATCTAAGTCGGCGAGACGACTTACTTACTTCATTATTTTTTATAGATTTTTGAGCCGGAATTGATTTTTTTCGAAAATCGTGGGGAATTTCAAGCTGAACAAAGTTCAATAGCTTATCATAGAAGAAATGAGCACGAAAACCTTTCCAAAGAAGAACCAAAGAAGAACCAAATCAAGGTAAAATTATGAATATATTTCTTTCTAAGAACCAAATTACAAAGGATTTCTATTCAAATGGAAAACAATTGAAAACTTCAGTAAAACTCAATGGATTTTTCAATATTTTTATAACATATGTATGTATATTAATAAAGTGATTTGTCTTTACTTCGATAAATCTATTACGATCTCCAATTAAGAAGCTAAGTCTTTATAAGAAGGGTAGTAAATACACGACTTGGGTTTAATGCAATTAAAATTTTTAATTTCAGTGGATTTTCGTCCTCGAATCGAGTCGGAATTGCATGCATTCTACTCTTTTTTTCCTCTGCTTTCAAGTAGAGATTATGTGAAAGATTCTCCGGGCGCAAGGTTGGGGGAGATCAACCAATGCGACTGATGATGATGATGATGATGATGATGACTGACGCGTAAACAAAAACAGAAAGCGGCAAAGTTGATAATGCCTGCGGCCGGGGCGGCTGCGGCGTTGCTGCTCCTAGAGATTGACGTCAATGCAAAAGCAAATCCTGGTGAAAAGTCAAACAATTAAAAAGCCGTAAACACCTTTTCTGTCAGATCTTGGACTTTGAGCAGGAGTAACGTTATATGCGAAACCGATTCGGGAATGTAAATCTGTCGAATCAAATGGAATCAAATCAGTGATAAGCGATGACCAGACATTGACCTGATGCTGCCAACGCTACCTGCTAAACAGGAGGCTTGTCACTTGACACAGTTTCAAAGCTGAGAACGCGAGAGAGAGAGTGAGACAGGAGAGTAGAACTTTTAGCGGCAAAGACTTTGATCTAATGGATGGGTAAGTGGGATGGGATGCATTGACCAGTGCATTTTGTACTTTGCATCGCCTAACCCAACCCCAAGCACAGTTTACTCTTGTCTTACCATCTCGTACACTGCACAAAAAAATATAGAATCAGTTGTCTTATCTTGCTCAGGGCCGACGACGACCATGTCGCGTGCATCAGCAATGACCAAAGCTGCGACAGAGACTGAGACAGAGACTGAGACTGAGACGGAGACTGAGAAACTGAGACATGGGCGCATAAAAATTGCGTAGCTCGCAGCTGATCGGCTCAGTACGGCGGCGGGTGTCAACCAAGACAGACAACGGCGACTAAAAATCAAACGGGATCGAATCGAGCGCAAAATCGAGACCAAAGAAATATACATATATATATATACAAAAAAAAAAAAAGAAAAATCAAAAAGAAAACGAAGCAAAACGCGTGGAACTTAACTCAAGTGGATAGACAGACAACAACGAAAGACAAAAAGCAAAGATAAGATTAAGGCGCTTAACTTAATTAAATAAAACAACAAAACCAATTGCGATCGATCCTATCAATTTAAAATAGTTAATAGGTAACAATAAATGGTATTAGCGAACAACCACCTGAGGTGAGGTGATTTAGGGCTTGTGAATTCCCCAGCCCCCAGTACACAGGCGGAGGCCCAGACCTAAACCGCAATTGCAGTGTATCATGTTAACAAAGTGACAAAATATAAGTAAAACAAATACAAAAAACTATAAGTAAAGCAGAGAATTAACTAAACTTAAAATGTATGTGGCCAACACAACTGGCGGCCTAATGCTGCAGACTATGCTCTATTTGGCCAATCATACAAGTCGGGCGGCTGTCAATACGCTGATCGATTTACCACCAGCACCCAAAAGTGGTAAGTTATTGATCTCTCCTTGGTATCTAGAACGTGGCATGTGGCATTATGGACAGTTGATTAATTGCTGGGTGTGTGTGTGTGTGTGTGAGTGAGTGTTGCAAGACCAAGCCAAAGTGACTTTAACTGGCAAATCAGCACACGAAAACCACATTCAAGTACCTGTTCACGAATATTGGAAAAAGTTCAAGTATCGAAGGGTTTAGCTTAGAAAATCTCTTCAACATCTTTGCTTCTCTCTCTCTCTCTTAGAAGAGCATCTTTTGACAAACAAATTCTGGTTTCAAATGGTTCATTCACCTGACAGTAACTGGAGAGAGAGAGAAAGAGAAATGGAGAAAGAGAAGAAAAAGGCGCAAGCCTGAGGGGAAAGCTTTTGTTTATATCTCTCCATTAACATCATCATCTTTAAATATTAAAAAAATAAAAGAAAAATTGGGAAGAAAAGCAACCAAAAATTCAAATTACTAGCAACAAACCACATTGACTTGTCTTGACGTGACTTTATTATATCTAATCGAAAACTTCCGATATGAAAACTGTCAATAACAATGACGACAATGGCCAACGTCAGCCGAGCGGAAGACAATGAGGTTGTGCTTCACTGATCCGGTTAGAAGGTCGGATGCACCCTATAATTATTATATATGTATATATAGATGGGAGGAAGGAAATTAAAAAACTTGCAAAACTTGCCAACGAGCCTTACACGAAAAATTTTCTTAATCTTTCTGCAGATATCAATGAAGTGAAATGCTTTGGCGTCTATGGTTGTTTTCCCATCAATGGACCCTGGAATACTGTCACACGTTCGATCAGTGTTCATCCGCAGAAGCCATCGGAAATAGAACCACATTTTACGCTCTACACACGTCGCCAGTTCGATCAACACAAGTATATTGATCTAAATGATCCGGATAGTGTACAGAATTTGGGCATTAATGTGGCGGGTAAAATTTATCTGCTGGTCCATGGCTATCTGGAGTCCGGCGAAATACCCTGGATGTGGACCATGGGCAAGGCATTGCTCAATCATGAGCCAGAGGGCGAATGTGCAGTCATTCTGATTGATTGGGGCGGCGGTGCGAGTCCTCCGTATGTCCAGGCAGTGGCCAATATACGACTGGTGGGTGCCATTACGGCTCATGTTGTCCATATGCTGTACGAGGAGTTGCAATTGCCCAATCTTGATAACGTTCACATTATTGGACACTCACTGGGCGCCCATTTATCTGGCTATGCGGGCTATCATCTGCAAAGTGATTTCGGTTTGAAAGTAGCACGTATAACTGGTTTGGATCCAGCGGCCCCACTTTTCACCGACACCGATCCCATCGTTCGTTTGGATCGTTCGGATGCCCATTTTGTTGATATCGTGCACACTGATGCCAATCCTCTGATGAAGGGCGGTCTGGGGATTAATCAACGCTTGGGGCATATCGATTTCTTTCCCAATGGCGGTTTTGATAATCCCGGCTGTGATAAGAAACTGCAGGATGTGATGAAGAGCAACAAGAAGGGATCCCTATTCTCCACCATGCAAGAGTTCTTGGGCTGCAATCACATACGGAGTCAGCAGTACTTTACAGAGAGCATTGGCAGCAAATGTCCCTTCATTGGCAACACCTGCGAGTCATTTGATGTAAGTAACAGTAAATTATATATTTGTCTGATGGGTTTTGACTAAAGCTTTTCTCTTCTCTCCTCTAACAGAGCTTTAAGGAAGCTAAGTGTACGAGTTGCGATGAGCCGGGTCATCTGTGCATGCGCATGGGTTTCCACAGCGTGGAAGACTACAACGATCATTTGGAGCGGGGTCTGCTTTCAAAACAGGATCCGCCACCCATTTTCTATCTGATGACTGGTGATCATAAGCCCTTCTGTCGACTGCACTACAAGATCACAGTTCGTGTGTCCAGTCATGACGAGAGCACTCTGCATGGCGGTGAAATTGGCACACTTTCCATACGTCTACACGATGAGAATGGCAAAAAGTCCACCGAACGCATGAAATTCTCACCTAAGGCCATGTACTTTGAGCCTGGCTATCAGTATACGGCTCTAGTGCCTGGCAAGGACTTGCATGATCCAGATCATGCCACTGTCTTCTGGGAATATCAGACGAATTTACTTAATCCGCTGACCTGGCGTATTCTCTCCTCACCACGCATCTATCTCGAGTATATCCTTATCGAATCGATGGAGTCCAGTGATATCTATTTGAAGTTGTGTCCTCTTAACGAGAGCGCCATCCTATCTAATACGGAGAAGAATGTTTTGCATACAAGTTACTGCAAGGATTAGGCAAAATCTATCGCAAAAAGTTGAGCAGAAGCTCTACTTTAGCGGAGACAACAACCAAAAGGAAAAAGTTTTTGGATTAGCGCCCTCTAGCGCATATGTCCAACGAAAAGCAGCGCCACTGTGCTAGTTTAAATTTAACCGTATTTTATGATAGTATTTCAAAATTGATGCGAGACAAAATGCAAACGAGATAAAGGAAGTTATTTATTTATAATTTATAATAAATGTTTTTTTTGTGTTTTTTTTTCTTCTTAATATGAATATATACAACTTATATATTTAGTTAGTATTAACAATTTGTATAATATACATATACAAATAAAGGTCCATAGTCAATACCAAAAAAAAATGTATCAAAAATGTTTCAAATGTTTTTTCTCACCCATCATTATGCACTATGGGAAAAATTGTTCAATATTTTGACATTGAATTTTAAGCTAAAACGAGGAAGAAAATAACTCTAAATACACTTATTTTGTGGGTGGGTTCGAGGGCGTGACTAAGATTCAAATTAGGGAGTGTCAGCAATTATTGCACTTCATACATTTTAATTGAATTTAAACTGAATGATTTCCTTTAAATAAAGTGTCAAATTTAACACTATTTTGGGTCAGCTGAGCTCCTCTCTCATACCTGGCTACGCCCATTTAAAATTTGTTAATTTCTTGAATAAAACTCAAACTTGTTCTTAATTATGTAATAAAAACCGTAAGCCTAGATAAACATGGCTTTTCTTTTTTGTACGTTTACATTCGTTTGTCGATTCGACTACGACGAATTTCAAAACGTTCTCAAAAATGTTGTCGATTCCAAAGCAGAAATCTTCTCAGTACATTCATATTGTTTGTTGAAACGACTGGGAAATTTGATAAGTAAATAAGATTTTCTAGTACCTCTCTAATGGAGAGCGTAAAGTTAATACGCAGTGCGTGTTATGGCAGTGTTGCCATTTTGGCTTATTTTAAGCTAGATCTGGATTATTTCAAAATGAAATAGCTTGGAAAGTGGTTAAAATGCTTATAGCTTGTAATCTAGCTTATTTCAAAATTCAAAAAGCTTATTTTGGCTTTAAAAAAATTTCTACATAAAGATTTTTTTTTAGAGATTATAAAGTATTTTAATGATCATTTAAAGGGGCAAATCAAACTAAAATAATATTTCTCGAAGACTTTTGGTATTTTGTGCAATTTTGTGTCTAAATCTATGGTTATATTTCGTTTGGTTCGTATTTGGTCATTCTACAGCTATATTGAGCGATATTAAGCTTGAGAAGATGCCGAAAGTTACTTGTGGACTACTTTTAATGAATTTAACGAGTGGCTGCGCAAAGTCCCAAAAGACCCACAAAACCACCAAAAAACATGTCGCGTGCATGCAAGGTAATACGCAAACAAACAAAATTCTAAAGTCATTTAAAACAGAGATTGTGTTTATATATTTGATATACATATATCAATAAAATACAATTTATATTAAATGTTATACACCAAGTATTTTTATGGTGAGCTTATTTTTAAGCTTTTTTTTTAATATTTAGTTTATTCTAGCTTATTTTTTTCTTAAATCTAGCTTATGGTGACTCAAAATTTCTGGCAACACTGATATATTGATTCGGCTTGTTATGCTGATCAAGAATATCCATATATTCATTACGTGGTTGCAATCGTCTCTTTCTCTGTGCTATTAGCAGCTGAAGGCCCTGTACTTCCACATTTCCAAAGCACAAATTTGGTGTGAGAGCACAATTATATTTTAAAGTCGCCATTAGGTATATACATATATATTCTTAATCAGTCAAAGTAGCCATGTCTGTCCGACCGTTCGAACAAAACAAGACTTAATAAATTATCTGCACTACATATTTAGGATTTGATGAAACTTTTTCAGTCGGCTCAGCCACTCGAAACTTGGTCTCATCATTTGTTTTATTATCAATTGGAAAACAAATTCATTCCCTACCAATATTGGCTACTAACCGCAGTTAGGATCGAAATAGATAACATAGGCGCAAATATTATTCTCAGATATTTTTCAGCTTTGAGAAGCAAAGGAGAAGGGTTTTTATTTTCATTCGCATGAGAAACAGAGAGACGAAAAGGCAAACTCGTTCTTTGGCGGAGGCATAAATTTCAACGATGCGACATGGATGGGATGGATCCTTTCCAAGGTATTTGTATATACCACCTATCCGCCAGTTCCCCCAATCCCCCAGTCCGAAAGTCTGTCTGTCTGTCTGTTTGTCCACTGTTAATAATTTAAATGCTTATCGCAGCAAATGTATCTATCACATGCATGTGTGTATCTTTTACATATAATTGATATTATCTGCATTGATTTGACTCGTTGTATATTTTTGTTGTGTTTGTACCTTTTCGTCTGTTTTTCTGTTTTGTTTTTCTCTTAGTTTTCGGGTTTTTTTTTGTTTTTGGTTTTTATCCAAACCACCAAAAATTCCAATGTTTCGTTTTTCGTTTTTTTTTTGGTTTTTTGGGGCCTGTTTTTTTTTTGTTGGGACGACTGAGGCTCAAAAATGCTTCAGGGGTCATAAAATATGCTTTTGGCCTGGACTGGACTGATGATCATGTTGACAATCTTTTCGCTGAAGTTCATTTCGATTCGTAAGGGGTTTTCTGGGAATTGAAATTGAATTGAAAACCTTTTCATGTTCTGACTTTCTCATTCATTAATAATGTTAATCGTTTTCGATATCATGATGGGGGCAGAAGCTGCTGCTGCTTCTGCTGTTGTTGTTGTTGTTGGAGATAATGATGACCCACAGAATGTCATGCGTCTGTCAATTCACTTGTTGCAACACACACGCACACACACATACACACACACACGTACACAAAACAAACAAACAAACAAATTGTTATGGTGTGGTATGGCAGGCACTTTAAATGCCTCCACCCACTGCAAATTGTTTGCAGCCGGCAAACGCCTAACCCTTTGCCACTTCGTCCCCGGTCCGCCTCTTAATTAGTTCACCTTCGACTTCATCTTCATCTCCAACTTTCGTGCTCCTCAAATGGCAAGGCTGGCATAAATCAGCTTGGCGGGCCGCCGCCGCCACCGCCTGAGCGACATCAAATGAAACTCAAATCAAAATGTCATAATTTCCACAAGGCGAACATCAGCGACAATACGTCAACATGCCCACCCCTTTACCCACCCACTCCACACACACACACACACACACACCCCTCACTCTTGGTCCCTGATGATGCCACCTTTTAATTAGTCGCCTGGCGTCGTCGTCATCGTCGTCGTCGCAAACAAATCACATAATTATGATTGAGGAGCAAATGACAAAAAGCGAAAGGGAGAAAAAAAAAACTCTTTTTAGTGCCCATTTTGGGGTTTCCTTTCCATAAAAATAAATCAGAGCACAGCTGCCGTAATTGAATGCAAATGTCCATCCAAAAATATAACATTCTATCTATCCTCACACTCACACTCACACTCACACCATCCTCCATCCCTATGGCTGGTATTGAGTAGGCGACAATCTGCTCTAAATTATCACGTGTAGGTGCCCGTTCCGTTACGTTCCCCCGTTGCTGTTGCTGTTGCTGTTGCTGTTAGATGCTCCATTGTGTTTGCTGGCGATGCGTGGAAAACTAATTTCCCCCTAGTGCCAGTGCCAGTTGCCTCAAACGCCCTTTTCTCTTCAATCCAACTCCTACTCCTGCCACTCCCATTGCCCATTCCCCCGACTAGTTTTAGTAGTCTTGTGTCATTTATCTTGAGCATTTTTCTGATATTCATAATTTGTGGCGTGTGCTCTTGGCTCTTGCTCCTTGGCTTTTTTCTTTCTCTTTTTCCTTTTATAATTATTATACATTTCGTTTCTTTTCTTTTTTTTGGTTTTGGTTTTGGTTTTTGATGTTGTTAAATTGCACCACGTGTTTTTGATAATGACGACATAATTACGAATCTAGGCATGAGATGGATAAGAGAGAGTAAGAGGGACTGAAAATTGATTACATTCAAACAAGATGAAAAATATATCCTTTAAATAGCTTCCACAACTGACATCAATATCCTCATTTCATTTCATTCATCTAATTTTAAACTCAAACAACAAACTAATGCTTGAAAATTAACTATTAGACATGGAAACTGTGTAGAATAGGGGTTTTCCAGGTCCTTTAAATAGCGTTTTCCAACACTTACTCATAAGTAACAAAGAAAAGTAAATATAGCATGCGCCATTGATGTTTCTATATAGTTTTTGGTCAATTGTGTAATTTGCTTTATCTAAGTTGAAACTTGTTTAAAAAGCCTTCAAATTTCATAAATGTCAACACTATCTTCTTGTTGTCAAGAAAGATTTTCAAAAGGAAACCATAATTTTTGTCGAAAAGTAAATAAATGGCAACCCGTGCAAATGGTTCTCGGATAGAGATTGAAATCGTGATCGGGTTCGATGTATACCAAGTATCATTAAAAAAAAAAACACACACACACAAAGTAACAACAACCAAAAGCTCTCTCTTAATTCCTGACTACGATTTAGTGTTATGATTATTGCCATTAAGGAAATTTATTAGCAACTCTTTACTCAGGACTTCAATACGACTGCAGCTGCAGCAGAAGCATCATCATCATCATCATCATCATCATCCTCGTCCTCATCTTCAACCTCGTCCTCATTCTCATTCTCATCATCAGGAGCAAAGCGACAACTGAGCATCATTTTTATTACCCTTATTTATGGTTATGCCTGTTGTTGGTTTGTTTCATTCGGATTCCTTTGCCTCTTTTGTTTTCTGCTGTGTTGTGTTTTGTGTGTGTTGTTGTCTCCGGGACAAAGGAAAACTTTCAGCGAAATGTAATCGATATTTTTCAACAAAAGGTGGAAAGTATAAGGAAAACCATTATCGCTTCTCCGCACAAAAGCGAAGCAAAAAAAAAAAAAAAACAAAAAAGCATAATGCAATAGTCCAAAAATAACAAATTATGCTGAAGCACGCAGGATCAGGTTACCCCGCAACCGCATGCTAACCAAACCATCGTTTCACTAGTAGTAACCTATATAGGTTTTTATTTCTGTGTGTGGGTGGGTGGAGATGGAGGTGGGCAAAGCATCTGGCCATGGGAAAAGCATCATCAGGTGGCATCACGGGCATGGTTGTTGCTCACTTGGCAAACGGCACGTGACTACCATGGGCGGGGCGGGGGACAAGAACCAGCATCAGGACCAGTCTGCACACCCTGAGGCATTGATAAGGCACGGAATCCCCTTACAACAGCAGCAAATATTTTGACAAATTATATTTGAAATGCAATTAAAACCGAGGGCCAAAACAGGATCTTCTCTTTTTTGAGCGACCTGTAACATTTAATTGTTTTTGTCCTTCGATTCCAGTAAGATTCCAACTAATATAGTCTGAATTTAAATCCTCATCGAGAACTTCACGAATAGGTAATACTCTAGTCTACACGAAATTTTTGTTAATTTTTTTACTGTGGTTATATCGCTTACATTTATGTCCTTCCGCCCTCGCCATGGCCCTCACCATCGCCCTCGTCCTCTTTTGCTTGTATAGTAGTAGTAGTAGACACGCCCTGCCCGTGGGCATTGTGTCGCAATGTCAACGCTGTCTGAGTCCTTTGAGTCCTTCTGTTGATTTGGCTTTTCTTTTGTTTTTAATTGTTTACTAATGATATTTAAATTAGGACTCTAAATAACCGCCAGCGGTTTTAATTTACTTCGTCCACACACACACACACACACACACTCGCACACCCTTTTGATCTACATGCATGTATGTCTAAAGGTAGTTCTTTATATTTAGTAAATTTGGGTACAAAAGGGTTGTCAGCATTTGTGAAATGTTTAAAAATCTACTTCAAAGAGAAATTTTCTATTCAATGAAATGGATTTCACTTTAATGTACATGTATGTGTAGAAATTTTTAATCAATATTAGACTAGAAACCAAAAGATTTCGAAAATAAAAGCTCTACAGCAATTTAATATTCGAAAATCCCTTTGGCTAGTTTTTCAATTTATTTAGTGAATTATCTCAATTACTTAAGAATTATATTAAACTTTTATAATTAAAAACACTTTGTGATAATACATAATTATTTTCATTTTGTATGTCATATGCATAAAATGGAAGAAACAGTTTTTTACAATTCTAAAAAAATTAAAATTAAAACCAAATCAATTTTTGAAATCGATGTACACAGCTGAGCTGAACGAAAACAAACCATTTTTTTTTAACTCCTTGTTTTACTTTTTACATGTTTTAAGTATTTTAGGAAGCGCCAACAACTGCTTTAATTTAATTAAGGGACTCATTTATTTAGTGAGGGACAGATATAATGGAGGAAAATTCCCTCCCCCAAGGGAGGAACTGCCTAAAATTACCATATCAAAACTCAAGTCCTTGACGGATATTTTTGTGTTAATTTTTGAGCACGATCCCTAAACTGCAGGAAAAAAAGGCAACATTTTTTTGTCTGATCGATGCATTAGCCTTGTGTAATGAAACAACATTGTGTTGTTTCGTTTTTTTTGCAGTTTTTGTCTAGAAACTGTAAGGATATGAGATCGCACACTTGAAGTGCCGTCAAAAACCGACAAAATAAAAAAAAAAAAAAGGAAATAACAAACAAAAATCTGCCAAATGGTATTTTTCTTCTGTTTTTGTTCCCTTTGTCTGAGCGCACACACACACAACACCACACAAGCAAACAAACCGAAAAGAAAAAAAATGAAAAGGATCCTAAACGGAGAGTTATTAAAAACAATATTTGCAAGGATAAGCCGACGGGTCATGCCTGAATGGTCGTCTCTCAATGGAAAGAGTCGAATGGGGAGTGGGCTTATCTCGCATCTTTGCATTAACACTTTTGCCTCTCACATAAACACATACATGCATGGTCTCTCTCTCTCTCTCGCGCTCTCAGACATACACACACACACACGTTCTCACTGAAACTGAATGAATGGCACAAAATGGCAGACTCCTAGCAGGAGCAGCAGCAGCAACGTCTCTCTCTCTTTCTCTCTCTGTCTCTCTGTCTCTCCATGGAGCTTATCAGTACGGGGCCATCGCCAGAGCTACAATGAAAATTTAGCACCTTTTGAATCACTTTTTCATACTGTTTCCTTCATCTGACTCCATCTCCCTCCCTTCCTCTCTATCTCTCTATCGCCGTCAAATCATCTAAACACATTTCGATGTGAATCTAAATCTAAATCTGAATCCGTATATGGGTTTGGGTCTGGCTCGGACTCTGGGAGTCGTGTTTACAGCTTCTCGAATGCATTCGCATTGGTTAGCATTTCGCGCGTCAAGCGCCAGACTTGTTTGGCCGCCTGCTCCAGGGCACTGGGCGATTTACCCTTAAACATATCCAAACTGGGTAGAAAATAATGCGGACAGCGACGATATTGCAGGCACGAGATCAACTGCAAAAAGATGCCATTGATGCGATCCGCAATGCAGCTCTCATCCCATTCAAAGTCACGCGGATGCTTCTCACACTCGTAGAGGAGGAGATTCTTTAGATGATAGGCGCTGATCGGATTGCCAGGTAAATCCAAATGGCGATCACGCAAAGTCTTTAGCATGCTCAGGCAGCGACGGCGGCAGCCACCTTTGAAATATTCAGAGAGAGGGAATAATGAAAGAGATTTTCGTGGGGCTTGAGATTTGTCTTGCTCACCTTGCAGCAAACGTTTCTCGGCCTCAAAAAAGCTCAAGACCCATGCATCACCCTCCATGGTGGCGGCATTATTGTTCTTATTCTGCATTATGATGCTCTCCTTGGACAGCAGATCAAATCCTTCAGTCTTCACTTCGGCCACAACATTGGGATGTGGCCAGGGTATATGCGGCATGGGCCAATGTGCGGCTGATCTTGGCCAAATGCCCGAGCACTTAAAGGCCGGCGTTATTTGCACCACGAAACGTTCTCGTATCCGTAACTTCACTTCGCTGGTATCGCCAATCATCTTAACCATATCACGATAGATGCTCTTGTCACATGCCTGAGCCACCAGTGTTTGGAAACGGGCACGAATTTTACGCGACGATAGATAACCAGAGGCAGTGATGAACTCCACCCACAGGGACATGGAACGTTTGCGACCATCGCTTAGCTTAAGTACAGCACAGCCAGGAAGTGTGCCATCATCGACGAAATTGAAGACACCCATCTGATTGAGATAGAGTACGATTTCAAACTCATTCGGTGAGATGACCTCAACGCCTTCGTATCTGGCCGGGGGAAAAAAGAGGTAAAAGTCAACCAATCAGCCAACCAGCTACATATCATCGCATCATCATCATAAAGGGCCAAAGTCAAAGCGTAATTCCGGTGGCCATACAGTCGACTGACTGTCATCACCACCGCAACTCGATAACAGGCCAATAAAACTGGCTCATTCTCTCTCTATCTCTCTTTCCCTCTGGGCCATGATCATTACATGAAACGTGCAACGTCATTGTCAGTTAAGTGTCAAGTCATTCTCGTGTCGATCTTAGTTTGAATTCAGCTCCTGTTTCTCCTGTTACCTGTTATTGGTAGCCATAAACATTTGACCATAAATTTTAACTAAAGCTGACGAAGTAGATTCGAATTTTGGGGACCAATTATAGATGCTATGGATATTATGACAGTTAGCCACATACAAATTTAATTACCTGCCATTGCATTCTACTAAGCTGGATATAAATCTTGGCTCCTGCAGTTCCACCTCTTTGAGTATGTCCTGGACAATTTTGCAGATATCTCGTATGGCTGTGGCCGTTTTAAACATGCGAGCCTGGACACGTTCGGAGCAAAATCGATTCATCTGATAGATGATGCGCGTTTGGGCGGCCATCATGTCCGGCGGCACCAGCATAACGACAACGACGATGACGACGACGACGATGGCGATGGCGACGTCCGGTCTCTGGTTGTTTGTTTGCGGTCAACTACAAAAGCGACGGCCAATTATGTGAAAGATGCAGTTGCCAAGTCGAAGATGGAGTTAAAGTTGCTTGATGGGGGAGGAGAAATCAAGGTTCGATCTTTGGCTTGGTAGTCAAGAGTAGAAGAACAAAGGAACAATTCAATTGTGAGTTACGTTGACAGCAGCCTGGAACAACAATGGGCACAAGTGGAGCACGATCGGTTCCTATATATGTACATACATATATGTATGTATACACATGTGTGTGTGTGTATGTACCTCTATGTACTTATGATGATGTACATATATAGGTATAGCTATATTTTTATGGTATATATCTCTTGTTGATATTCTGGGCGGATTAGCCGCGTTTACGGATGCGTTAGGTGACTCGTTGGCGTATCGAATGGTTTCGCCTTCTACCGATTTGCACGTAAAGATACGCGAAACGATGCGTCGATGTTGCTGCCTCGTTGTCGTTGTCGTTGTCGTTGGCGTTGTCTCGCGGATATTTACAGCTTCGGCACAGATAAAGTGCAGTCAATGGAGAAGTTTTGCATTTGTGTGAGTGCTGCAATTGCACAGATATGCATATACATTGAAATATTTGCCGCCATCTCTTAGCTGGAGCCTTTGGCGATGGGTCACGTGACAGTTTCCTTCTTCTTCTTCTTCTTTTTTTGGCTTGTCTGTCTCGTGCCATGTGAATTCCAACAGAGAATCAAGAATCAAGAAAAATCAATGAGATGAGAAAATAAACAAATATCAAGCCATAAGTGCAAGTATCTCATCGTAAATGTCTCTCTATCTCTCTTTCTCTCTCTCTTTCTCTCTTAATCGTTTTGTGTGTGTGTGTGTGCGTGAGTATCTATGAGAGAGCCCTATTCACATTGGCCATTCGTTAAGCTCCGCCCCTTTCACACAGAGCTGAGACCCGACGGGACGTTCTGTCACGCTGCGGTGCGCTCTTTGATGTATCTGTGTGTCTCTCTCTCTTTCTCTCTGTGTAAGTGTGTGTGTGTGTGTATGTGTGTGTAAATTAAATTTGTTTAATACACCGCCGCAGCATTGTCGTCGCCGTCGTCGTCGTCGTCGTTGCCGCCGTTGAGCTGTGTGCAATAATTTATCTGAAATGTGCACTCATTTAGCAAAGAGCAACCCTCGTCCATGTCGACAATATCTTTATATCTCACAGATACTCGCACAGAGCACTCCATCTCCGTTCCCTGCCTGTCTCGGTCCCCATCTCCACATCTCCATCTCCGTCGCTATACCCTCCTCTCCTCTCCTATCCTATCCCGTGCCGTGCCGTGCCACAGATACATTTACACTCATAAATATGTCGTGTGGATTAATGTGCCAGTTGGCAATTTTTGACAGCGTTCCAAAGCAAGCAACTGTCGTCTGTTTCAACCTCTCGCACTCGCCCCGTCTCTCTCTCTCTCTCTCTCGCGCGCGTTTCATTAGCCCGCCCTCTAACTATACTCGCCCCCACCATACACTGTATGGCAAAAACATTCACATCAAAGGTATTCGTCAAGAATTAAACTAATTCAAAACGAACTAAACATGAAATGAAAACAAGCAACATACAACTTTGTATTATTTTTATGTTGTTAAACAAAATTATAAAGAATTATTAAGTTCTCTTGTGTGATCTTCTTTCTAATGTCTATTTTTATTAAACAATTCAAAACATTATACAAAAATTCATGTAAACATTAGGAAGAATGTATTCATAACCAAGTATTGGATATACCTTGTTCGAGGCTTACCAGAGTTCGAGGCTCCCCGAAATTGAAATTACACTTAAGATCTATCAAATGCGATTCTCAACTAGTTTAAGCGTTGAAGTTATGGCATGGTCATTGCGGTTCTGAAGTTCTTTGGCAAAGTACAATGGTAGAACTTGGAGAACTTGGTGGTTTTATTTCTGCTGACCTTGGAAATAATTTAATTTTGAAGACTGAAGGTTTGATTTAAGATTTATATTGGAATAGATAACTCAATAACTTTAGAAGTTTTCTTTCAATTTTCTCATTAATAAAAGTAAAAATTGACTTTAAATTAAGGATTTGGTTTTAAAAAAGTGCAAAATTTAGATAAAATCTTTCTGAATTTCAGACTAAGATAAATTAGTAACACTTAAAAATACATAGGTACATACTTTTTACGTAATAAACATGCATTGTTTTCAAAACTTTTCAATTTGTCGGTGTTTACTTTTGGAGCGCAAAGAAACATTTATTTGTTGAACCCAAAACCCACTTTCTCGGTTATCAAAAGTTGTTTTTGGAAAGTTATCAAAACATTTTAATTTGGTTTCTCTTTGACCTTTTTAGATTGTCCTTCAAATCAAAACCTTTATCACGTTTTGATAATTTTGTATACAACACAATGAATGCTTCTTAAATTAAATTGCAAACGTTTATTCGCAAGAGTTGGGGGACCATAACGTATACGCACAGTGTGACATCTATACTGAGGATTGCTGACCTTAGTGATACTTGGTGCTATCTAAATGATATTCAAACTCCTGTATCGTTTGATGATGTACTATAGTTCATGTTAACCACTTAACATTTGTGGCTATTAAATGAATGGAAACATCATGATTAATAATTTTGACGTTTGCATAGATAAGCCACACATAAAGGGAAGTCTTTTGTTTTGGGAGATTTCAACATTAATCAATTGGCAATTAAAAGAGAAATATCTTAAATCTAAAGTATCTAAATTATATTCATACTTTAAATTGTCATCTTTAAGTTAGAAGTAGCGAAAAAAATGCGATTTTTTGGCACAATACAATTCATATATATTCTATCTACTATTGACTTGATGTCCGCGCTGTCAACAAAACACTTTGTTATAAACCAAATAGATTCAAGGGCCCCATTGTCTATTATGGGTGGGAGTCCAATGGTTCAATGATCATGTTCCATCCGAGTTTCATCCATACCCAGGCCCCAGGTCCAGGTGTTGCATTAACTTTTGGCGCGATGGATTTCCATGGAGAGACCAAACGACATGTTTGTATCTAGATATGAGACTATTTGCATAAATTTAAACCAAACACACAAAAACAACAAGAGAAACAGAGAGAGAGAGAGAGAGAGAGAGAGAAACAAAAAGAGACCACGAATTGAGTATGGGATACAAATAAGATATGTCTGACCCGGCTCGCCAACGAAGTAGGTATAAATTTCTCTGTATTTGTATGTGTGTGTGTGTTGTATTTGTTTTTCCTCGTTTTTTTCCCGCATTTATATATCTTTTAGATCTTGAAGAAATTTAAATATAATTTATGTGCAATCGTCGCGTTTTTCGGTTGGTTTATTCGCCTGACCATGGAGGGGGCTTGCTTGGAGTTGGGTTTCGGGGGTATTCTCATACCCAAAAGTGAACGATCCGATCCATCCATCTAAACGTTTGTCACTTGCTGCGTTACTGCTGCTCAACGTTTCTCTACTCGGCTATGCTCCTTTTTTTCTCCCTCTCTGTTTGTTTTTTAACCTCAACTTTATCATCATTTCCTCGGACCTCATCATCATCATCATTGTTGTCAGTGTGTCTCTTTTGTTTTACCGAGGCAGCTCAGTATACTTTTATATAATTTATATGTGTGTTTGCTCCTTCGTCAGCTCAAACGTCATCTTCATCCTTTTTCTCATCTCTCATAGGTCTCTTTGTTATATTCTAACTTTCCTTATTTCTTTATATTTTAAACATAATCGTTCCTATTCGCAGTTTATCCTTGAGCCAATCTATGTAAATTCTCCACTCGACGCTTGTGGGCAAGCTCTTGACATACCTATTTATCTGTGATCATTCCACGATTCATCGGGTTTGCTTTTTGTGCGTTTTTTACCGTGCTGACATGTGACTGCTTTATCGAATTATGACAGCGAACAAATCAGCGACATATCCATCCAATACCAATGCCTTGAATTCTCTCATATCCAAGGGAGTTCTCATTTTTTTCCTCATTAAGCATGCACTGCATGATGATCTACTGCAGCAGCAGCAGACGATGACGATGACGACGAACTCTTTGCCTGGGACATGTGTTTCGCCATCCTCTGATTGGAATATTAATTGTGATGCACTGCAACATGATCTCGCTCTGTCTCTCCCGTTCTTTTGAATCGATGTCAATGATGGGCTCAAGTAAGATCTTGACGACAAGTGCAACAGGCTAATCATGCACGCACGCACGAACGAACTCAGTGACTCTCATATTGGTTGCACTCCTTCTTAGTTACTGCTATTGACATTTACTTAACATTAATTTCAAATAATATCATAATTTATTATTTCATCGACAGTAAAAAAAATAAAAATAAAAACAAAAACCAACCCAAAGGAAGGGGAAGGGAAAATTCTCATTTTAGACACGTACTTGAAAATCGATCTCAATTTCGTAGTTCAGATATCACGCGCACACCGACGACGACGACGACGCACAACGACGCTTCATCGCCTTCAATACCTTTCCAAAAAGCCAAAAAAGCAAAGGTAAACCAAGCCCAGAACTTGGACCTGCCACGTTCCAGTCAGAGTCAGGGAGTCTCAGTCTCAGTCTCAGTCCCTTCGAGAGAATCGCTGTCCCTTGTACATGGGAACATATATGTATATATGGCCAATATATGTGCATTAGGGTGTCCCAAATATGTTCCAAAAAGGTCTTTTAAAGAAACTCATATTGGGGAAAAATTAAATAAAAGTTATTTTTTCAAAGGAAATTAAATGATTAATGCAGTTTTGCCTGCATATGTAAACATATTTAGTATTATATTTCTATTCTTTTTAAACTTTAAAGTCCAGTTGGCATGATTTATCCTTATCCGATTGCAGGTTTTCAAGATAAGAAACAATAGACCTTGAATTCTCAAAACACTCTGCAGAACTTTAGGGATGTCCTTTAGAAAGACATTAGGCTTTCCTTAAAGATATGGTTTGACAGAATTTTTATCATGATCTTCCCAAAATGTCTCGTGAAATATTTTTGATCCTTTTTCTCAGTTTCTGTAAAAACTTGTAAATTAATAAGGACTAAAATATGGCAAAACGAATCAATAGAACTTATCACTTTTCTTTGGCTTGGGACACCCTAATGTACACGCACACACACACACACATCAACTCTACAATGTATGTATGTAACGACGGCGGCCCTTTTCAAGCTGCTACGATCACGTTGACATTTCGCCTGGTGGTTAAGCGGGGGCGCGGGCCGTTATATCCGTTCCTCTTTCTCGCTCTCTCTCTCTCTCTCTCTGCCTCTCTATCGCTACCTGTCTATGTCTGTCTCTTTCTGTTTTTAGTTGACATGTCGCCTGGCTGTGATTGATTTAGGACCCGGTTTCTGTTTTTGTTTTTGTTTTTTTCCGCTGAAGCGCGCAGCCGTTTGAACCCATTGTTTTTAACCAAAAAAGGGCGTACAATGTCAGGGCAAACAACAACAACAACAAGAATAACAACATGGACTGCTGCTGTTGCTGCCAAGTTAAGTTTTGGTTTTATGGATTTTTTGGTTTTTGGATTATCAATATTAATTGATAGCACTTGGGATTAGTTACGTTCGATCCAAAGCAAAAAATAAAAGCTGTATACGAAAATTCTGAGAATTGAGAATGTATAATTTACTTATGGAAAACGACCACAATTTGTGGTCTTTGCTGAAAGAAAAGAAAGCACACTCCAAAATATTGGCCCACAAGTTTTTTTTTTGACATCGGTAGATAATATCTAATAGATATCGATAAATATATAAATTGACCGATTCAAATGTCAGTAATTCGTATAACTTTTAACTTCTTTTTTGTCTCTAGTGAGTCTTTGGAGTGGTCGAGCAATCACGAAAATTACAGAGCTAAAAATTCTGATCGGACTTTGTTAGTTAATATTATCTATAAAGAAACTTCTTCTATCTAATCTAATATGAACTCAGCCACAACAAATTCAAAACTCTGGCCTTTATAGAGATTTTGGCAGGAGAGACTTACCGCCAGTTAAATGGATCTGAAGTCCATATACCTCAATGATATTTCAATGAACAGATCTTAAATAAGAAATTGAAACCTATAAAATTCATTTGAGACAGCGTGAAGCAAAACAGACAAATAACTCGATTGGAACTAAATGAGATATAATGGCTAAAAGGAAGGAGAAATTGAATGTTCTATAATGTTATGGCTTGTTCCTTCTTTCACATAAAAAGAAAGCACTCGAAACGTAACAACTCAATACGTCACAAGGAAACACATTGAATTCGTTTTTGAATTAATTTAGTTCTCTCTCTTTCCATCTCTCACTTTTAAAGATATCGAAAACAAACTTCCTTATGCACGTTTACAATGTGTTCCTTGTGCATACAAAAATTCGTGACATTCAATTAGAATCAATTAACCAGTTAACCACTTAAAATCCTGGCTAAAAGAAATCTTTCACTGCTTCACAGTATTTATATCACCTGTAAAAAGTTATGGTATGGGTTTTTTTTTTGTTTCGCTGGCCAATATTCGCCTTCAAGTGAAGTGAAATGGAGTGGAGAGGAGGAGGAGTGAGTGGAGTTTATATATATATAGGCTTTTTTTTGTTGTTAAGGTTCGCCTTCGCTTCATTTAGCTTGCGGCATTCCGTCGTCGTTCGTTCTCCTTCTTCTCTTCACCTTGCCACAATTGGCTCGTATTAAATTAATATTTACTTTTTTGTCAGAAGCCTATAATCAAGCACGCTGGCGATGACAGGCTAAGAGGCTCTAATTACAGCTTGTTACCCTGATGCAATGGCCACACAGATCGTGGCTCACTTTGGACTGTTTTCTACCTTCCACTTCTTCTTCCTCGTCTTCGCTGTCGTCTTGGTCTTGGATGCGGTGGTTGGCGTTTTCCGCGGCTCACGCAATCTCCACCAGCCGTTTATGCTAAGTGGCAAGCGCCGTTCCACATCGTTCCAAGTCCCCATGTTTATGTCCAAGCACCAAGCACCATGCACCAAGCAACAGCAGCTCACTCCCGGGTTTAATGCACTCAAAAAGTCAGAGAGTTTTAGGCCCGAACCTGAGCATCGTCGGCTTGGACTTGGGCCACTGAGCTAAACCCAGCTGAGCTGCAGTTTGATTGAAGTGCGCAAAATTAAAATGGCCCCAGCCCCAGTTGATTCTCACGATTCATTTGTGTTGAGCTTTTGAGCCTCATCATCGTCTTGTAAGCCTGATCAAATTAACCATTTAAATAAAACATTTGTTTGGAGAGCTAAAAGAGAGAAAAAAAGACCATCATCATCATCATCATCATCAAGAAGAACACACGGAGAGGAAGAGGTTGACAGGCAGCTGCCAGGTAGCTGCAGATGGAATGCAAATTGTTGCAACAACAACAAAAAAGTTTTTTAAGGATGATTTGGAAGCCAAAATTCTGCCATTTAATAGCATTAGTTAGACAATTTCATAGTAATTTTTAGAGCCTACAGAAATAGGCCAAGTTTTTTAGCCCAAAGTCAAAAAAAAAGTGGACAAAAAGTACAAAATGTTTCCCTAGAATTTTTCTTCTTTTTCAAATGGTTCTTTTTTAAAGAATTTTTGTCAAAAATTGCATACAAGTGACAAAAACAATAAACTAAATAATTTTATTTCGTGTATGTAGTTGTTGTTGTTGTTGTTGTTGTTGCTATTGTTGTAGCTCCTGTTTCGTAGGGGATAACAAATTGTGTGTTTAAAATGCGATTATGAGATGTTCATAAAAATTTGCTTTTGCCCATTAAATGAATATAAATTGCATGAAATTCATTAACACAAACAAATTAACAAGAGACAGCAATGTGGACTGGGGGAAGAGGGGGGTAAAGAGCACTTGCTGATAGGAACTGATGATGATGATGATGATGATGATCATCACATAGACAGGTGACACGGCAGGTGTACGGAGTGCGGATCCAAAATGCGCATATTATCATTTATTAATTATTGTTTAATTTGTGTGGGAAGCGGCGTATCAAACAAAAAAACAAAAAACAAAATCAAACAAAAAAGTAGAAAAGACGAAAATCAAACCAAAATGCGATCGCAAAACACCAACAAATAATAAATTTTGAAGGCATATTAAAATGCAAATAAAATCGAATAAACAACAATTCATTAAAAAGCACAACAAACAAATGAAAACCGAACCAAATGGTTGCTTGGCGGCTAATGAACCGATTCAAACCAACTTGGTCAGGAATATAATCGCGCCCACAACCTCAACTAGTTGACCAAATGAAAAAAAAAAAAAAAAAACACTTAAAGGGAAAAACACTTGAAACAAAAGCGTAAAAGATGAAAAGATATATATCCATAATATATCGCATTCGGGGGACCTCTCTCTCTCTCTCTCGTGTCCAATGGAACACATGGAACGCATGTCACGCATTTTAATTGCATATTAACAGCAATTTCGCGGACAGCTAACAATCCCAATAAACTTGATCAATAAACAACAACAACAATAACAAATAACCATAAGGTGAATGATGAAGCTAACTATATACATATAATACGGGCCGATATATCTACACTCTATACCAAGATCGCTTTTTCCAAAGATTTGCTCCATTTAATTTGTACGTAAATTCAATTTGATTCCAAAAATTGTCAAAGTTTTTAATTACAAAAACTACATTTATTGAAGTATAATAAAATCAAACGATATGTTCGTCAATCAATGACGGATCCGGACGAAATTTGAATCTTTAGCCTACGTACAGGACACGGTCTTTTAGACTACATACCGTAAACCTGATTAATTGTCACAGTTTCTTGTTTTTAAAAGATCAAATATCGATACTGTCCTATCCCTGTTCCTAATCTTTGAAAAAGATATTCAAAATAGGAATAATCCTTACCCGAAACGAATAAAATTTATATATTTTGCAGAAAATTCGAATGTGAAAACTTGTATTTAGATTTGTGTGTGTGGTTCATAGGTCCCTTCTCTTAACCCAATGAAGGCTCATCCATTTACACTACATAGGACATTTCCTAGTTTTATTGCTTAAGCCTGAACAGATCAGATTGATCGATTTTAATCTATATAAACAACACGTTGTTTATATAAAACTTTGAGAAGTGATCAGTTGGCGAATTTCTAACCAAAATAAATATGCCCAGAAAGCCAGTGTAGGATCGTTTTTTAAACCCAAAATTGTGTTGAATTGGCGACGACGGCGGCCCTCTTTGTGTCTGACTCAGAGAGAGAAAGACAGACAGACCACAGAAGAAGTAACCGTCGTCTTCGATTTGGACGTGGGGGACATGGACTCTTGGACTTGGTCTTGGACTGGAACTGGGACTGGGACGGCGGGGACATCGATCGACATGATACAACATTTTGATCACGTGTCAGTTTCGGTTTCGAGCAACACACATAACATTCAAATTAAATTTAATGTCATTCATAAATTAAATAATTTATTTTTTTTCCTTTGTTTTTTCATTTCATTTCTTTTGTATTGTTGCTTTTGCGGTTTACATTTATAAGAGTTAATTTATACTTTTTAGCGGTTTCTTGATTTATATTTTGTCGTCTTTTGTGTGTGTTGTTGTTGTTGTTGTTTTTTTATAGTTGTGAATTACTTTGCCAAATGACAATTGCCCGAAAAAGGGCAACAATTATTTTGTTTGCTGTATATACACACATACATACATACATATGTATGTATAAGCACGAAATTTTTTTTAAAATTTTGAAGTAAAAAAAAGTTAAACAAAAGTATTTAATATGTTTAGTTAAAAAATTGTTAAAAATTTTCGTAAAGTTTTGAAGGAAACTATATAAATGTGAAGTTTCCTAAGTCCTTTTATTCCTTGAAAGGACATGACTATTAAAAATATTTATACTTACTTATCATGACTTTTGCATTTACTAAAGAAAAATAAAACAAAATAAATTTTTGTTGAAATTATATTTTGTTTCTATTTTGTTGTTGTATTTTTTTTTTCATGTTTGTTTTTTTTTTTTTTTTTTAACTTAAGTTTTATTGACTAAACTCACAAGAAAAGCGAAAACATCAAATAAATAATTTTAAAACGAAATAAAAAAGAACTTCATCATAATTTGAAATTTTAGCTAATTTTGGGCAAACAAATTTTTCATCTCCCTTGTTCTTTGACAAATGAAAATATTTTCAGTGATTTTTCTGTGCGTTAGATTAAAACTAATCATATATAAATATATATGGTACATATATGTATTATCGATTTAAATATAGGAAACTCTTTAAGCGGCGTATACTTTTCAAAAGCACCTAAACTTAGGTAAATGTTACAAACTAAGCGAAATATCAAATAGTATTTGGGTTACAATTTCTGAGCCCCTGGCCTGCCCTTTTTCGTTTTTCCCCTCCTTCATTCCCATTCATCCCCCGCTGGCCACACATTTTGTGTGTCTTTTGTTTTTTAGCTCACCAAAAAAAAAAAAAAAATATTTCCAGAAAAAAACAATTTATGCATACCAATAAAAATTATATTAAGAATACCTAAAAACAACCTGCTGCTGCTTCTGCTGCGGCTTCCGCTAACGCTCTACCAAATTAGACTATTGCCTACAGCTCCTCCAGGCAACGCACATTGGTCAGCATGATGCGTGTGAGGCGCCAAACCTGCTTGGCAGCATTCTCCAGGGCTCCCGGGGATTTGCCCTTAAAGAGATCCATATTGGGCAGGAAGTAGTGCGGACAGCGTCGGCATTGCAGGCACGAGATCAACTGCAGAAAGATGCCATTGATGCGATCCGCAATGCAGTTCTCCTCCCATTCCATCTCCCGTGGATGCTTCTCGCATTCGTAGAGGAGCAGCGTTTTCAGATGGTACGATGTGACAGGATTGCCAGGCAATTCCAAATGACGATCCCGCAAAGTCTTCAATATGCTCAAGCAACGACGCCGACTGGCACCTGGAAAACAAAGAAAAAAAAGGGCTATTAGCAACAGAACAGATAACAACACACAAAACTTTGCCGCCTAAAATATGCCAGGAGTGAAAAAACTTCCTTTTTTTCAAAGAAAATATGATTCTTGAAGCAAACCTTATTTCTGCATACTTTAAGGGGCGAAATTTCTCTCACTTTGCAGTCCTAAAAGTTATGATTTGGGTAACGAAATCTTTAACCGTTTTTGGCTTTATATAAAAACTACCTATAGGAGCTTATTGGGTTTATACACGTAATTCATATCGGATTAACTACTAGAAAATTGTTAAAATGTTCTTTCTTCTTTAAGAACTTACATATATAATAAACTACTTCCCTATTTGTCTGTCCTTAAAATCGTTAGTTCACAATACTTTCGCTTATCTTCGATGTAACTACCTTTCTATATTGCTTCAGCGTAGGGGAAATGTCATCTGCGTCGGGGCCTGAACTCCAGAACAACAGTATTATGATTTGATATGATATTGTTATTTATTTTATACATGATCTAAACTTTCGCCTAAGATCAAATACCGACTTTTTCAATTCAAGCTTCGCTTTTATGGGGATAAAAAATGAAGTATTGTGAAAACTATGAAATATTGTGGATTTTCTAATCACATTGGCAACAATTCATTCAATTCATGTATATGTACATATGTATGTATGTCATTATCAATACAACATTGAACAATCACCTTTAAATTTGATGTATAATACCATTCATTCATTTTTAATTGCACTCAAATGTCGAAAATAATATAATAAAATATATGATAAGAAGCAGCAAGTTAGACTAACTAACAGTTAACAGTTGGCAAATGATTGAGAGTAGTAATTAAATGAAAGTGTTAACTTTCAATGCGATTTTCAAAAAGGAATCAATACAGAAACTTTGATTGATCAACCCAATATGTTGTTGTTGTTATTGTTGTTGCTGTGGTTGTTATTTTCAAGGGGTATAAACGAGTACTTAAATCACATAAATCATATGCCATACACTTTGCCTTTGGCATAGTGTCAAAACATGCTGCTAATCTGGACCTTTTTTGTCCGATAATCACCTGCTGTTATTGTTATTGTTGTTGTTCTGTTACCGACACGTCGTCTGGGGGTTTTATTTCCACCAAAGAAAAGGTTCAACTAATCAATATTGAATGATATTGGCATAATATTGGCTGGCACACTCGACCCACACAATTGTTGTAATATGGTATTTTAAAAATAGTCACATTGCTGTCACAAATAACTAGACATCGTAGCTAGTTTAAACGAAAATGAATGGGTTCTGTTTAATTATAGTAACGGAAGAAGAAGAAGATGAATGGTATCAACAAAGTCAAGTATGTACATACAACTAATTAGATTCCACTCACAATCAGATATAGATTTCATTGACCATAACTAATCGTTGGATTCACATGGTAACAGAAAACCTTTTTTTTTGTTTTCGATCATTTCTTGTAATGGATACCAATGAAAGTTTCATCGAGCTAAATTATTATGGGCCAAGACGCATTAAATTAAATGACACACACACACACACACACAAGCCGGATCAATATCGATCAGAGCGTGATAGGAGAAAGGGACAGAAAGAGAGACAGGGAAAGAGTTGGGGCTTAGAGTTTTCAGAATTTGTTTTTGGTCAACAAAATTTCGTTTTCACTGTATTGCTCTTGGCTTGCTGTTTGCTGCTTGCTGCTTGCTGTTGTTTTATTTATTTGTTGACTTTATCTAATCGCCGAGATTTAAAATATTTATAAAATCGTTTAGAAATTTATTTATGGCTCAAGCATTGGGCATTGTTTATATCGAAAGCCAGGCCAAACTCGTTTCATGCCATATAGCTGACTAACTAACTGCGACTGTGACTGCGCTCTTATCGATCTTCAGATCAGCAGCAGCAGCAGCAGCAGATTTTTTGGTATGCTTGGTTGGAGACATGGAGGCGGACGTCCAAGTCCAAGTCCAATCCCCCAATAGACGGGCTATCAACGAAATAAAACAACGAAACAGATTTATGATCGTAGCCAACCAGGCGACTGTATGCTCATATCTCATATCATATCTTTAGACGATAATCAAATGTCGCAGGGAACTGTGTGTGTGATTAAACCAACGAAATTGAATCATTGAACCAAACCAAGCAAAATGCATCTTGTCCCAATACCCTGGAATTGTGGCTAATTGGTTTTTGGTAAGATTCAACAAGAGTTGCTTGGAATGTTTATGAATTCTCTTCTATGATCAAATTGAAACTGATTTAATTCAAATCTATAAACTTTAGCAATAATTTAGAAGGCGAAACGATTTAAATTGTAACCAACTTAGAAGAAAACCATTGACTTCTAGACTCCATAGACGGAACTTTGAAATGGAGAGAAATTTGCCCCTTAAAGTATGCAATATCTTGAAAAATTATGAAATTTTTTTAACAAATTTATAACTTTTCGTATGTATTATGAGTTGAAAATTGCCTATAAACAATATTGACATGATTCAGATATTCCAAAAATGCATTCTATATGTTTCGAAAAAAGGGAATTCTTGGACTGTGTATTGCATACTTTAGGGGCCGCCATTAGATACACCTCTCCGCTGTTAACGAATGTATCTTAAGTTCGTTTTTGTTCTAATTAAAACTTAAGAATCTTCAGTTTATATGTCTTATATACATATATTTACCGACGGATAATGAAGAGCGCCTAAACTAAACTTAAATTCGATCATTCTACCCACGTTCACGCTCATATGTTTGCTTAATTTACAAGCAATTAGATGAAAACTACAGTCGCTGATTTGTGGTAATATAAATCAATTAAATTTAAGTGTGTCACTGATTACTCGTTGGACGCATTGTAAAAATGTTAGACCGCCCCCCGGGGCCCGTGCCCGTCGCTTGCGTTGCCTCCAACTGATTTTTGGGTGGACTAATTTACGATCGGATTTGATGATTCTGATGGCTTGCAGTGTCCGCCGCGACGGAGCACATGGAATGCGATACAGATATGGCTAAAAATACTGAACACTTACCTTGAAGCAAACGATTCTCGGCATCGGTGAAGCTGAGCACCCAGGCATCACCTTCCATGGCCGAATTTTTGCCCTGCAGTGCTATGCACTCTTTGGAGAGCATGTCAAAGCCCTCAGTCTTAACCTCTGCTACGATATTTGGATGTGGCCATGGAATGCCCGGCAATGGCCAATGGGAGGCTGAACGGGGCCAAAGGCCGGCACACTTAAAGGCGGGTGTTATCTGCACAATGATGCGTTCGCGAATCCGTAACTTCACTTCGGTGGTATCGGCAATCATTTTGACAATATCACGATAGGCACATTTGTCGCAGGCCTGTGCCACCAGCGTTTGGAAACGGGAGCGTATCTTGCGTGCCGATAGATATCCGGATGCTGTGATAAACTCCACCCAAAGGGACATGGAACGTTTCCGTCCATCGCTCAATTTGAGGACAGCGCATCCCGGTAATGTGCCGTCATCGACAAAATTCAATACACCCATCTGATTGAGGTAGATGATGATTTCGAATTCTGTGGGTGAGATCACTTCCAGGCCCTCGAAACGGCCATTATAGTCGTTCAGGGACGATATAAATCGTGGCTCTTGCACCTCCACCTCCTTGAGAACATCCTGAACAATGCGACAGACCTCTTGGATTTGTTTGTGAATCTGTGCCTTACGCACTTGTACACGATCTGCACAATATTTATTCATTTGATAGACCATTTTGGACTGTGCCGCGATCATGTCCGACGGCACCAGCATGATGGCCCCTTCGGTTGATAACGACGACGTGGTGATGCTTTTTTTTTTTGTGTTCTTTAAACGTTTAGGAACTTCTTTTGTTGTTTGTTGTTGTTGTTAATTAGATTCTAAGCATTTGTTGCATTTCCATTGGCTTTTTAATGCACAAAAACACGAACACACACACACACACAGACACTTCTGATACGGCCACAAGTACAAAAAACAATAAACAATGCAAATTCGATAAAATTTCAAGACGACGAAAACGACAAAAAAGGCGGCGGCTTTTCTCACTTTCTGTAATTTTAACTCTTCTTTTGTTCTATATATCTCCTTGGCTCGTTTGTATTTAGCTTTAACTTGGTTGGATTTAATATTATTTTTTTTTTTCGTTGCTCTTTTTTCACGATTTTCTCTCGTTAGCCACGCGTGTGTGTCGCGCCGTCAACTCCAAGACATTGACTGATTCCGCATGGCGTGCACACCGCAAGAAAAAGTATCTGTATCTGCTTGCTGTTGGGCCCCTGCCAGCCAGTCAGCCAGTCAGGAAAAAAAAACCAGACCCGACCCTGCCTGCTCTTGCTGCTGCTGTTGTTGTTGTTGTTGACGACGCAACGCGTCGCTGCTATCCAAAAAGTCTCCACTTCTTCTGTGTGCGTGCGACAGAGTTAGCTGTAGTCGAATACGCTCGCTCTCGGCTTTGCGCATGCTCTCGCTACCTCCTACTCTCGCTCTTGCTCTCACTCTCACTCGCGCGCTCGCTCTCTGTCTGCTGCTCCATAATGGCTGAGCAATGCCCCCCAAAAAAAAAAAAAACCATACTAAGCTAGAGAGTGAGAAAGAGAGAGAGAGAGAGGGAGGGTGAGCATGTTTTCCTCTATTCCCGAATATATACATAAAATATTTGCACTTTTTTCCTTGTCCCTGGATCCTGGCTGAGAACAAGAGCTGAACCCATAAACCACCCTTCCGAATAGTTTCTGCAGTTCCATAGAGTTCCATTGTGCATAGCGTTGTGGCTCCGCCTCTTTTCACACTCGCTCACACACACACACACTCTGGCCAACTCACATAGATACACACCAATACAAACAGAAATGTGTTGCAAGTATTTGCTTCTTAGGGTTGCTGCCTATTGTGGGTGGAAATTGCTAAAGAAAATGGAAAAAAAATTGAAATTTCCCATGGGCATGCTGAGCCGTGGGTCAAAAGGCTATGACAATTTATTCTTGTTTTTCATGGCCAAAATTTGTTCAAAAGCTTTGCCAATTTTACATTGACCACAAAATCTTGAAGATATACATATGTAAAAGTTTGTTATAATATTGCTATATAAAGGCAATGTTTTTGAAGTTCTAACTATGAAATTTCTAAAATTAAATCTTTGGCATTGTAAGCTAGGAATGCCTCTTTTCGCTTGTTTCAGTTGCAATTCCCAATTGGTTTTAGTGTTGAAGATAGAGTGTATGGCATTACAATTCTAGAGAGGTTAGCAAAGTCTGCTGATGAGATGTAGTCCTTGTTTGTTTCCAAAAATGTCCTCAAGCCTGCTCATTCGAAAAATTTAATCTTTTTTGAGTTGAACGCAACTTTTGTTGCTAAAATTCAATTTCTTGCCTATTAAAATGAAATTTGTCACCATTAACAATTGCAGTTAATATCTTGTACTTGTAGGTCATTATTCACAACTGCAGATAATGTATTGTCTTTTTTTCGTACTCTCAATCATTCACAACTTATTCATTGATACGAAGAAAGGAGAACAAGAAGAAGAGAATTTATAAGCCAGTCCATTTCTTGTTTCTTTCGTTTCCCCCCATATAAAGCATTCTGAGTTTTATTTCCATTTTCGTTTGCCGTCCCTGAATTAATGCATATCTAATGTGATTAATGAGCGTTTAACACGAGCTGCTGACGCAGGCTATAGGCTAGATTGGGTGGATTATCTATGGAAGGGAATGGACAAGGAGAAGGCGGAGGAGTAAGAAAAGGAAATGTCTAGGCATTTTATGTGTCTCTCAGTTTGACCATAGGTTGTACCTGTGGACCTCTAGCCCCTAGTCCTTCCTTCTTCTTCTTCTTCGTCGACTCTGTTGAAACATTAAGTTCCATTTTAAAGAGCGGCGAACAAATTATTATGTATAATTCAATTTGAACTGTGTGCCGGAACGTGCATTAAGATAATGCTAATTAACACCTCAAAAGTTTTTCGGTCCGAGTGCGAGTTCAAGTTCAAGTCCAAGTTCCATAAGATGTTTTTCCCGTCTATCATTTTTCTTCGTCCATTGGCGATAAGACTTGGAGCCAGAAACAAGAGACACAGAGCGGCGACAGAGACTATGGAAATTAGTGAGAAAAATGCGCTGGGAATCATTTTAATGGACGCGTAAATGTGGAAAATTATCAAAAGGAACACGAACTTAATTGCGGTCATTATCGGTTTTATGGTATATAAATTGGAAATGAATTATGCAAAACTAAAAAAAAACGACAACCGGGCAACTGGAAACAGAAAACAGAGACATAGACCTAAAGATCTTCATTAGTGTGTCCTCAAGGTCAGCTTGTTACAGTTACAGAGGTCGGTGGTAAGGAGTTCCTGATTTTCGATTCTTGATTTTTGCATTTTATGTTTTTTTTTGTTTTTGGAGATCTGGTGAGAATGCGAGGGGGAGGAAGAGGCGGAGGGAGACATATGTTGTATATGGGCAACACCAGCAAATGCCCAGTAGTCATCTCTTTAATTAAATTGTGTATGTTGAGGATGTCTTCATTCGGTTGTGAACTTGGTTTATCAGCTGCACGAGATCTTCTCGTCCTTCACCACAGTTGCTTGCTTGCTTTTGGGGTCCACACACACACATAAATATACAAAAATGAGCAGAAATGGCGGAAAATTAAGTTTTGCAGCAAAAGAAGCGGCACAGAGATTGCAATCTCCACTACTGGCTAAAAGAGTCGTCCCTTGTCCGCATCCTCAAAAAAAGAAAACAAAAAAAAACCATCCCTGTTGATATGGGCGATGGCGATGGCGTTGGCGATGTCCATGTCCATGTCCAGCAGCTGCTGCTGGTGCTGCTGTTGCTCTGGGGACACGGACACGACACGCTCTTTGCCTTTACCTTCTCCATCTTCATCCTGTCCAGCCCCTTGGAAGTGTTCCACATCTTCTTCTTCTTCTTTTTCGTTTCTGGCGCTTTTGTAAGAGCGACACTTTGACGGCAACAAGTTCATTTAACTTTTTCTCTGCTTCTTATTTGGGGGCAAGTGGGTTAGAGAGGGAGAGTGTGGAAAGTGGGTAGAGAATATTAAAATAATTTGGACTAATTATACCATACACCCATAGGGTGAAATGGTATATTAAAGTCGCCAAAATGTATGTAACAGGCAGAAGGAAGCATCTCCGACCCCACAAAGTATATATATTCTTGATCAGGATCAACAACCGAGTCGATCTAGCCATGTCCGTCTGTCCGTCCGTCCGTCTGTCCGTCTGTCCGTATGAACACCTAGATCTCGGAGACTATAAGAGCTAGAGCCACCAAATTTTTTATGTAGACTCGTGTAGTATGTAGAGTGATCAAGTTTATTTCAAATTTTTGCCACGCCCCTTTCCGCCCCCGCAATTTAAAAAAAGCGTTTATCTCAAAAACTATTCTAGCTAGATACACCATATTTCGTATGTATATACGCTTAGTAAATGCACACATTTTGTATGTATAAAAATTTTGCCACGCCCTTTTGCGCCCCCGTAATTTGAAAAACTTGATTATCTCCCGTATTTTTTTACCTTATGCAATCAAATTTGGCACACTTAAATTTAATACTAATATCTATCAAAATACCAAATTTGATCAAAATCGGATAAAAAACAGTCGAGTTATGCATATAAACGTTTTTCTATAAGGCCGGAGTTGGCCGTTGGCTGGTGGGGGCGCTAGGGTGCTCGTATGATTGAGTGAGCGAGATACTCAGATATGCTTGTAAGAAGCATGTGAAAATGCTTGAAATATTTGCTTTACTGGTGTATGGTATACCAAAGTCGGCGAGACGACTTACTTACTTCATTTTCACTTCTTTTCATAAATTCACAAATCGAATGATCCTAGACAATCACTTTGCTGTACACAAAATGTTGTCCTGAAAGGGTTAACAGATATTCTTCTCTTAAGAATCACCCACACTTTTGCAATGGAAAAAGGCAGGGATGGATTAACTACATGCCAAACTTTTCGTGAAATAGTCCTGCTCTTCTTATTATAGGAATGTTGTTTGTATTTGTTATAGAATGAATTACAATTTACATTGGTCTTAATTACACCACAAGATGCACCTTATCCACATGCACATGGCCTTTTCAACCTTGCCCCATCCCACATACTGATCATCATCGATCATTGATCAATGATTTGAAATGACTGGAAAAGAGAAGAGACACAAGTTTGCTTCACTGCGATCAAATCGATAATTTTCTTAAGGTCTTTTTGTCATTTGATCTGAGTTGAGTTACTGTGCGGCTGGCACGTTGACAGGAGGAGAGATGGAGACCGCAAAAGGGCTACGGCTAGGGTTAAGCTGAGATGATGAAGAGATGGCTTTGGACTTGGCTGGCGACATGTGACCTGTTACCCCTACAGCTCGTATGTATCGATCTCCCCCCCATCCCTTCTCCTCTTGCTCAGTTTGTCATTCCTCTATAGTGTTGAGTTGTTTTGTGTTGTGTTGTAGCATGTGCAAAGGTCAGCCGGTTGAGGGCAATGCCTTTTACCTGCCAGAGTCTCTCTCAACATGTTTGTTTGTGTTTGCGTTTGTGTTTGTGTTTGTCCAAGTGGCGCCTGCATCCCGTCGTGCGTTCGTCTGCATATGCGGAATATGCGTGAGCGTTGTCGTCTTTGCCACAAAATGGGACTTGAAACAAGCAGACGAACAAGCTGCTCTTCTGCTCTGGTCCGCTCTGGTCCACTGCACAACATTCAAATCAGATCCTGGGGGCCCCCACCTGTGCTACGGCTGCTGTGGCTGCTGCTGCACCACACTACTCTCACTCTCCAAAGAGCACTAAATTCAACGACATGCGGTTAAATATGCTTAAGTTTTTCCGCGGACAACTTAAAATTAAGTAGAGATGCCAGTCAGTGGACGTTCAGAGACTTAAGCAACGATCACAGACATTGCAAATTGTTCTTTACTCCACTCCACTGCACTCCACTCCAAACCGATCTTGGAGCTTGAACTACCTAATTTATATTTTGTTTGTTGGTTTGTGGAGAAATATCAACGCGTCTGCGTAAATACTGCTCCAATCCACGTTTATTATGACCATTAGGGTCTTTGTTCAGTTGCTCCCGCTGTTGGAGCAGAAGTCATTCCGTTTGCACTCTAATTGTAGAGTCAAGTGACTAGTTAGTTGGCTACCAAAATTGGTATAATCTCACAATCAGTTCAGTTTTCAGTCAAATCAACAGCAATTTGTGCTGAGAATCAATTTTGTTCGTTTAAAATCGCTTACATGGACGTTACAATGAGGGGTTTACTTTAATATTTAGTGATACTTGGTTGGGAAACTCCCTCTTAAAAGATTATCCTATCTTTAAAAAAGGCTTAGGCTTACGCATACAAAGAAATGCAAAAGCATTGCTGAAACTTTTTGGCTTGAAACTCAATCTGACAGTGCTTAGAATCACCTTTTTCAATCTTTTTCCTTTCATTTGCCTATAATTCTCAACTAGTTGAGGCGTTAAAGATACCGTATGGCCTTAGCGATCATTAAGTTCTGTAACAAAGTTCTCTAAAGATAAAACTTCATCTTTTTGCGGTGCCTTCTCTAGAATGATTTGAAGAGTGAATAAGTATCTAGTTAAAAATTCTCGAAAATTTTCAATTTTAAGTCGTCGAAAAACCTTTAGTTCTTTATTCAAGAGTAAGTGTAACAACTCAATTTCGATTTCGTGTGAGATGAAACCATTCAGAATCAAAAGTTCGTATTTCCTCATCCATTTGTAGCCAAGAGCCAAGAATTGGCCTTCAAAAGGAAGGCTTAAAGGACTTACTTTAATCGAATGCATGTATAACTGGATGTATTTTCGTTTTTGTTTGTGTGTGTTTTCTTTTTTAATTGTGATTTGCAATATACCTCATTAGCATCTGTGTTTGTGTATGTGTGTGTGTGTGTGTCTGCTATTGCATGCAACCAATTCAGTTGTTGGCCAGTCGCCTTAGTCTTCGCAGCTGCCAACGCCAGGCCGTAGTTTGCCTTGCGTGTTTTTTTTTTGTTTTTAGCAATCTTGTGGAGAGTGGCTTAGTCTCGGGGACTCAGTCTTGGTCGAAGGTTCGGAACTTCAAGTTGGCCATAAAATTACAAAACTGACATAATTCAAGATAGCCCAGCCGGGTGCTTAAGTTCTCTCAGTCAGAATTATCACATTGAATAACCCGAATGGGGACCGCCACTTAAATGGCCTGCTAATGGCCCAAAGTGTACTTGTCTGATAATATTTAGCACTTCTCACCCCAAAAAATCCCCTTCCCCTCTATCATCGGGTTCTGTCACCAATCAGGAATTTATATAGTTTCAAACTGGCTAGTTTGCTAGTTGTTTGCTGTCTTTTCCAACCGAATCGAATAAACTGTTATGTCTTATGACCTCACTGGGTTAGGGATGCAAATCAATTTACATGCATTCAATTACAAATTGTCAGCCATTCCTAGCAAGCCTCAAACACACACAGGCATCATCACCATTATCATCATTATCAGCAAGATCGTCATGATCATCGGTAAACAGCATCGAGTTTCGATGGTGTCTCTTTTGGGGGCCCATCACTTGTTCAAATTTATGATATACCTTGCGCCAACTGCTTGTAACTGCTCGTTTTTACGATCAACGATGATCCAACCAAACAACCAAACAACCAGCCAACACCAACACCATATCTGTGACTCGGACTGGGACTCGGACTCGGACTTGGAGTCTGACTCTGACGATGAGTTTGCGACAAGTTTTGTAGCGCTGTTAAACGTTTGCATGATTTTGATTTTGATTTTAATGATACATGCATACATACGTTGCCAAGGCTTAGAGACAGAGACCCTCGAGAAGTCCTAATTAGCAGCAACTGGCTGGCTGGCTGACTGGTTGACTGTCTGGTAGGATGAAGTGACCATCAAAATAAACACTTCAACAATATGAGCCAACTGAGATTGTGACATGTTTTCCCATAAACTTGTTTTGTTTACAATGGGAAATACATTTCAGACATGACTATAGACCATAGAGACAGATAGACCATCGATAAGTTCAACATCAACAAAATAAGAGAAAGATTATAAATATTTATGATAGATTATGCCACAGAAGTGTGACCAAAAGATAAATGAAAGTGATTCTTAGCACTCTGCATATGTTTTCTGAAGAATCTATAGCTTTTGGATTCTAAATATAGAAAGAAAATATCTGCCAAAAATTTAAATAATCAAAGGAAATACAATACACAACATTAAACATTGGGATTTCGCCCGTTTTCCGCCTGTCTTAATCGGGTCAACAGGTAATGCAAAGTGGCCCCAACTCAAACAGCAACTCAGCAGCCGACAAGGGGAATAATAGCAAATTCATGTTTATTGGGGCGCCTCTTATCTCTCTTTCTCCCTCTCTCTCTCGCTCTGTAGAACCCAAATTGGGTTCCAGCCACACATCGCCACAGTCGTTCGACCGACAGACCGACCGACCGCCTGCTTGGGAGCCCATTTTTCAAGCGGCTAATGCCTCATCAGAAGATGCCTTGGACCACTTGGATGAGACGATCTCTCTGGCAAAATTGCATTGCAAAAAAAAGATACAAAGAGTAGTCTGTTCTCTCTTTCTCTCTATCTTTGTCTCTTTCTTTGTGTTTTTTTTGTCGTCGTCGTCGATTTCGTTGCCATAATTTAAATGAAAGCCAAGATAAGCCAAGGCTGAGAGTTGAAGTAACTGAAAGATCTTCCTTTGGTTAGGATTGCTTGTGTTTTTGGTTATAATTTAAATGAGAATGATCGCTAAATGATCTCGTTCTTGTTTAATCCAACGACGAAAATGCAATACACTTTCCTTTCTCATACTCTCTGTGTATAATACAGTCATCGAAAACACACCAAGTTAAATGATATCATGAGCCATCTTATGCTCATATTGCACATTATTAAATTTAAAAGACGTAAGATAAAAATTCAATTTAGGAAACGCAGAAGGGGCCAACAAAATTCACGGTGTATCTGAAAGGGATCTCTTTTTACCCATTGGCCCGGCGCCAATCTCTCTCCCTTCTGGTCCTCTGTCTTCAAAAGCACATGAATTGAGTTTAATAACGCGCGCTTAGGCCACAACTCATGTCAGAATGCATCAAGAGATGCCCCATATGGAGGAATATATGTATTTATATTTCTGCAAAAGCAAAGCAAAATGAAACCCAAATGCAACCAAGAAGAAGAACCTTCGGGGCACAGTCCTCACAATGTCCATATATATGTATGTATGTATCTTTATCTGTATATGTCTGTATGTAGGATAAATTATTTCGGGACAAGCAAAATATCACTTCGATTAATTCAAACAAAGGTCCGAGGCGAGGTCCAAAGGCGCAAAATCGGCATGCCGCACCCAACGCAATGCAAATAGAGTTGGCAAGGGGCAGATTGGACATTCGACATTGGCCAGGTGAGGGGATGAAGAGAGCAGAAGAGAGCTGCACTGCACTGGATTGAAAATCGTGGCTTGTTTATTTTGTATTGAACTTAATTTGGACATGATAAGTTGGCCAGTTGGCGGCAATGTTCGACGTACAGAAGGCGGCTTTAGGCCTTTTATGTAGTATTTGTTTTTTTTTTTTGATGCGGTATTGCCCATAATGAGATGATATTCAATTGACTATACCTCAGAATTGCTTTCTTTCGTTCTTTCTTTTTCCAAAATGCCGACACAAACTCGTTTAACCTTTGATACCTTGAAGGTAAATACAAATACTTCATCAACTTTTCAATTACTCAAGTCCCAATTCCTTACTTAACTAAGTACTTCTCTATTTGATCTTTTGTTCTCTGAGAAGGAAATGCCTTCAGTTTTGATTAGAGTAAAGTGTTTGAAGGATGAAGGAGTGATGCTAAGAGAAAATGCAAGCAATTTGAAACAATTTCGATTAAAATCAATATTTACATCAAGCTTCCATTGAAGGCGACATCCTCCAGAGTTTTGTGTGCCGAATTTACAAATTTAAACATGAAAAGTTATAAATAATACAACAACAACGAAGACGACGATGACGACGACGACGACGACGACGACGATGATGAAGAACCAAAGGAGACACACAGAGTAAAGTAGAGGGAGAATCAGAAAAGTCTTCTTTTTTTTTGTGGTTCGATCTTGCTAGCCGTATTGCCAAAGGCCCCCAAGGCGAGAAGATACATGGACCCAGATCCCAAAAACTAAAGAGCTGTTGATGTGGTCGAGAATCTACCTTTACCGACGACTCTCTACCTTGACTCTACCTTAGCACTAAAAAGACAAGTCGTGTGTTGTTGTTGTTGGTTTGCTTTGGTAATCACCTTTTGTTATAAAGACCTGTAATTAGGGCTTCATTAAAAGGGTGGTCCGTGCTTGTCTTCGCCCTGAAATGTTGATTGAAAACGTTCTCCCTTTACAGTGGACAATAGTGAAGAAATGGGGGGGAACTTGGGACTGAGACTGGGGCAGGAAGAGGTTGGAATGTAGCGCCGATCCAACAAGTCAGCCACGCCCACAGCGCACGCCTCATAAATATACTGGAAATGTGCGTGTTGCAGCAGAGAAAGAGAGAGAACCCAAATCACACACACACACACACACACATACACACAACGGAAAAGTAGTCACATTGGTTAAAATGTTAAAGAAAAACCTAAAACAAAACCCCCCCAACAGATTTATTTCTTGGTAAAAATGTTTCAAATGAATTTTTAATTAACCGTATAAGCACGCAATAATGAAATAAATGGAAATAATGGGCAGAATACTCTGATTATGGATTTGGTAAAGAATTGTCATGGACACAGTGTGCAAAATGATGGGCAAAAAACAAATAACCATGAATGCATAATTATAACTTGCACAAAGTGTTTTTTTATGAATGGGGCGGACAGTTGCAACACAGTTTATTCACCTGCCACAATGAGTATTTACTTGGTGTGTGTGTGTGTGTGTACGTGTGTGTTTGAGTAGGACCCCCCGTGGAAGTAAGCAAAGATTGTAGAAATTTTGACGCCTCGCAGCTATTTGCGATTTTCCTTGTTTCTTTTATATATTTTGTGTTGATTTTCTGTTTACTTTGCTAAACGTTGGTCCATAATAATAATTAAAATGCCATCAATGCGATGCACCTGACAGAGTCGTTTTTTTCCTCGTATACCTTTGCCTTCGTACTACTACCTGTTCTACCTGATCGATCTACTTGGATCAGCAGCAGCGATAGCACACAAGAAAAACGAGCCAAACGAGAACCTAAACCAAACTGTCACATGCGGGGGCTCTCTCAATGAGCATATGATTTATTGATGGGGAATTCTCGTTGACAGGGCCAACTGTTCCAGCCATGTAAAAAAAGAAAGAAGATGCTGTCCCAACAAACGAAGCCCGCTTTTGGGCCCTTATCGGTTCGTTGGACATTAGATAAGAATGTCATCTGTCTTCTTTCGTACCCAAGACAAAAAGGGTATCGAGGGTAATTACTTTCTCTCTCATCAGCTGCTTGTTTTCGACTCTAGAGGGATTCAAATACTTTAAAAGTAATTGAACATATTGTATTGATCAATAGTGATGGACAGTAGGCAAACAAGAAATCGGTAAACATATTGCTTAGATCGTTTTTAACTTTAGCTGCAAAGCAATCCCCCGCTGCTTTTCCTTCTGATGACATGGAGAGTGGCTCCTAGTGGTCAGCTAATAATGTGTCATTTGAATATTGTTCGAAATAATATTTTATTGTCTCTGCGGTAGAGTCGTAAACATTTATTGGTTACGGCTTATTTTATTAAGCGTATAGGCAAAACAAAACAGAGACAGATAAAGGCAAGACACCTGCTAGACCAAACACACACACACATCCTTTCACTTTTTAATGAACAAAAAGCATTAATCATTTATATTAAGAAGATAGAAAAAGAAAAAAACACCCGCAAAATGTTTAAAGTTTGTCACGCTCATTAAATAATGATCACAACCACGATGACTGTCATGTCTTTTATATTATGAATATCATTAAGAATTGAAGTTCTAAGAGCAGAAAAGATGACACAAATTTTCAAAATCTCTTCTTAGATCTATATTCATCAACCTGTATAGAGATGATTCTAAGAGATGGATTAAGAAAGAGATTATGTGGCTATATAAAGTCACATTCATTCTTCATTTAGATGTAGTTCTCAACTAGTTCTAGCGCTCCACAACTGATGATAAAACTTTTTGGCTTGAAGCTTAAGGATTACCATGGACTTTTCCAATCTGGATTCGCGTGATTTACATGTAATTCCCAACTAGTTTTAGCAATCCTTTTGAAATAATCTTCTTTTAAAGGTTTGACTTGTATTTCTCCAAACTATTCTTCAAAAATTTGTTGTGTAGTTTAGTGTAAGCGATTTCATGGCATTTATTTTTCTAGTTCTGTCATGGTCATAAAGAATTGACAAAGTGTTTAACAACATTGTTGAAGAATTTGAATGGCAAATGATAGATAGAAATAAGGGGCAAGAAAGAGTGGGGAAAGAGTGCTTGTGGTAGGTAAAAAGTTTCTACAGATGAATATTGAAATTGGTAGTAGTTAGGCCGATTGGGCCAACACCCCTACGCCTCACCTCCACCTCTTGATTCACCGTCAGCTTAATCGTCGTCAAATATGGTCATTGTATAGCAATCATCCAAAATGAGTTGTATCGGGGCGTAAAGGAACATGTTCCGTTTTTATGGGTTATGGGCGGCTACGCATACCGCACACACAAAAACGTCGCCTTGTCGATTGGGACGGGACTTGGACTGGGACTGGTCTGGTCTGGTCTGTTCTGTTCTGGTCTTGGGTATGATCTGTCCTTCTTATCCACCCCCCCACCCCTTCCCCAACCCGCTATTGTTATTGCCTTGTTCCTCTGGTTGTTTGTTGTCGTGTTTAGTTGCCGTAATGTTTGTTGTTGTTGTTGTTTGTTTGTTTTATGACCGCATAAAATTTAATGCTGCATAAAGTTATCGCCTAACGAGCTCAATGGGCGCAATAGGTAGCACAATATACAATATTGGTCTGGAGGAGGACCAAGACACCCTGTATATGGCATCTGTATCCCTCTCGATTTACCTCGTTGGATGTCTCGGCAACAGCGGCGGCGATTTCTGAGCAATTTTAATTTGCAATGCATTTTCATTGCGGCTATTTTCAGTTTTCTGTTGTCTGCTTGTGTTCAGCTTGTTTTTTTCTTTGTCTTCTCTCTCACTCTTTGACTTGGCGTGTTGTAATTTGAGCGTAATTCACATAAACGGCAAATTCCATGAACAGAATGCAGTTGGCAGTAGGCAGAAGGCCACCACAGAGGTGTCCCTTAAGAAGAAAACAAGGGGGGATATATGTATGTATGTGACGCCTCTGTGATGGTGAATTCAATAAGAAGGCTGGCGCAGTCAATTCGCTTGACACCTCACGTTCATCAATGAATTGCCACTCGTTGCCGTAGTCCAACAAGAAGATCTCTCACTCAGCTCCTCCTCACACAACAATTCAATCTGTTGTAAATGTTGTTGCCTGTGTGTGTGTGTGTGTGTACGTGTGTGTAATTATTCCAGCAATTTGTTGCTGTGCCAATTGCCAACTGCATTCCAAGCCAACCCCCTGCCCAACCTCTCTCCACTCACATTGCACTCACATTGAATCATTTATCAGATGGACATAAAGCAAGAGTAGCAAAGAATTTCTCAAGCAAATGGGCCATGGTAAGGGGGCTAACCCCAGTTGTTGACAAAAAAATAATACACTAATATGTTTCAGCCAACTGAAAAGTAGACCAATTCGGCATATATTTTGGCACAAGAAGAACATTCTTACTCTTAGTTTTCATGAATTTGGTCATCGAATCACCTCTGGGAATGTTGGAAGTGACTTCTTTTTATCCTCTCAAAACTTAAGTAAAAGGGAAATAAGCATGGAAAATCTGCTGATGTAGCTAGAGGTAATTAAATGGAAATGGTTTGATTAAGGACACGCTTTTGGTTAAGATCTTTTGGAAATCTGTCACACCACGAAGCGGAGAGGGGGCAGGCCAATTTGGACACCCGGTAGTTAAAATATTGCAAAATTTTATCACCTTTTTGGGCTGTCATTATTGTGAATGCAATGTAAAACTGCAAAATGCGTGATCTGTAATCACATGTCACAATCGCTCTCCCTTTTTTGACATAATTTTGATGGGTAACTTGAGACCCAACAAAAAGAAATTTTACATTCTCGATAAGAGGACAGTGACTGGGAACAGGGAACTGGAAACTAAGGGAGCAGCAGCTAGCTAGTTGTGTGTGGACTGACTGCTCGTCCTGCCTGCTTCTCTTTTTTTTCCTTCCGGCAACATGCTGTTGCTGTTGTTGTTGCTGTTGATGTTGATGTAAACTGATTAACAAGCCCGATAAGCGGCAAGCAAAATGTGCTTCAAAACAATTACCAGAAGCAGAAAGTGGTTGGAGGTGGTACCGACACACACACACACGGCATTTGCCACTTTTTGGCAGCATCCTCTCCTGCAATGGACCTTTATGTCAGCCAAAAAGTTGAAGAGTCCATTGTTCCCTCGACTGGCTCTCATTTTCGGTTTTCTTTTTGGCCGTCCGAATGGGGCGTTGCTGTTGTTATTGCCACAGCTGTTCTAATAAAATAAAAATATGATGCCTTTAACAAAGGGAACAATGAAACCGAAAATAAGACAACCGAAATATCAGGATAAATACATACTTACTAGCATATTTCAGGCTCTTAAGTTGCAGTAGATTGAAAATTACTCGTAATTTGTAGGCACATGTAACTTTATAGTTAATTTCATTGAAATCATGTGATTACATAGTAGGGTTACTTAATTTTAATTAATAAGCCTCTCTTATGTAAACGACATCTAAGAAAACTAACTTCAGCAACTGGGAAATAGGTTCTGGATATCAACATTTTAATAGATTAAGAGGTAAAATCAAGAAATTTTAGCGATTTCCCTTTTAATTGTCTTAATAATTATAACTAAACCGACTTAAGTTCCTCATTTAGTATATTTCTTTGTGAGTACTGATCCTTGCCTTGGTCCTTGATGTGGGGTTCTTTTTTTACAGGCGTGAATGTTTCTCTTATTGGTATACTGGCTCTTATAAATGATTAATGCATTTGCTCATTAGGATTCATTAAAAACAAAATGAAAGGATATGTGGAGCTGCTAGATGGAGGATATCTAGCAGGTGTTGCTCCTGCTTGCTTGTTTGTTTGTTAAGGCCTATTCGATCGACGATCGGCGATCGAAATGAGCCGTAACCAATAAATGTTTACGACTCTACCGCAGACACAGTCAGAATAATAAAATGTTATTTCGGGCAACATTAAAATGACACATTAGGGAGGGATGGGGGTGTGGCAGGGAGGAGAACGGAACTATTGTTCAGGCGCCACTTCATTCTTATGATGATCATCATCATCATCATCGCTATAAACACAATCTTCGTCATCAGAATCTGTAGCAGCGGGAGACTGCCCGGAGAGCCAAGAACAACCAAACAAAGGCTAAAACGATCTTGCCAACTTCTTAAAGACATATATACAGACAAATTTTCAATTATACAAATCCAACATTTCTCAACAATTCCATCAGCTTACTTTCTTATATTTAAATTTAAATGCTAAAAAAAATAAAACAGCATGCAAAGTTCCTGGCTTTTTTTTACTTTATTTTTCCCCCCTTTTATTTTTTGTTGTAAATGAAATTTATAGCCAGCAATTTGGTTGCATGTCATTCCAAGACATTGCAATAATTAAGAGCGGAAATGCTTTGATGAATGCGAAAAGACAGAGCAAGAGAAAGAGATGCTTTTGTAGCTAGGACAGTAAGTGAGTCAGTCTGTTGGCGAATGAGTGAGTGAGTGAGTGAGTGAATGAGTGAGTGGCATATTATGTTAAGATTCGCCATCTGAGTAGTAAGCCGATCACCAGCTCCAAAAACAAATGACTTGACCATCAATTTTCCCCTTGATGATAAGACTTTTACAGAAAAACCAAAAGACCGGGCCAAATTTGAGATAAAAACACAAAGATTGTATACCCTAACATAAGAAGTAACAACAAAGTTTACCTAGATGATATAGTCTTTTGATGATAGTTTGATGATATTTGCATAGGAACAGATGAGTTTTTCCAAGTCAAATATTATTTAAGCCGATGGTAGCTATATGATATGGTAACCCGATCCTTATGAAATTTGGCACAGTTATTAATAAGTTTGTATAACTGACAAGTATTAATTTTTATAACCATATTTTGAAAAATAGCAAGGTTAGTAATAAAACTAGGTTGACTTGGATCCATTTTCTTTCTTAGATTGGTCTCTGTTTTTCGTCGATGCTTTCTTAATGGAAACTATGTATATTCAACATAGTGAACCGATCCGATAGAATCCTAGATATCCCTACAGTGTATTTAAGTGCAAAATTTCAACGCTGACTAAAAAAATATGTTTTGATCCAGAAGGACATGCTGATCAAGAGTTTTATGCACAATTTACATGATCGTAGATGCTTTGTTTGCACACTAAAAATCAATATACCCTTTTTGCAAGGGCATAAGTAAGGAAAATAAAGAGAAAAAACCACAAATGGGGGAAGAATCAATTGCGGGTAGCAGAACTAATTGATGATGCCTGTCATATATCAAAATAGCACCTGGTCGATCATGAAAAACAAAGAAGAAGAAGAAGCAAAAAACACACACAAACAAACAGAGAGAGAGAGAGAGAGAGAGAGAGAACGAATACGAATACAGGTAGCCAACCAATGGCACTCCAATACTGGCCGACTTAGTCGATCAGTTGAAGTTTGTTCGTAAAGTTTTTGGGCACGCGCGCATCATTTATTATAAACCAAAATGAACTGGCATTGGCAACGCCCTCATTAGTCCCAAAAGAAAAGGGAAAGAGGTCACTGGGCAACATCACTAAATATCGTTCGAAGCCCTTTATGATTTATGCAGATTTGTTTTATGGGTAGAAAGATAATCTTTATGCCTCTTAACCGATTCCTAGTCACACAGTTTTGTTTTAAGTAAGCAAATGAATTCTTTTTCTTTTTCTTGTTTGTTGACTGGGCGGCGGCGTCAACCCGTAAAGATTTCATTATGAGGTTACTCCCCCATAACATCAAAATCAATGGGCGTTCCGGCAGCATTAAAGATAAAGTCATAAAAACAAGCAAAACCCGAAATGAAATTAAGTTGTTTCTTTATGTTTCTCACTGATGATGATCGTCGTCGTCGTCGTCGTCGTCAAGACGATCATTTTGTGGATCGTTAAAATGAAAATGATGGCCAATTGTGTGGTTGCGGCTGTTTCCCAGGCATCCACCAAGAAACAAGAAAATCAAACCAAACAGACACAAATATTTGGCTTATGCAAAAGTCAAACAAAGTATAGATCCTAAGAAAAGTTGAAGTTTGTGAACAAATTTTGGCGCCCATTTAGTTTTGAACTGAAATATTGGCTGATATTTTCTCGTATCATTTGATATTTGAGCATAGATCAATGAATTGGCCCGCAGTCTAATGCGATTACAAGAGAACCCTTTTTTGGCGCGAAGGCAGAATCCAGAATCCAGAACCCAAATTGATACAGCCAAGAGAAATTCAAGCGTAAAAATAAAATTGAAGTCAGCAGAAGCTACTTATGTTCATATACCCTCGATGTAGATATATAAAAGTATAATGCAGGTGACGGATCATGCTTCAGAATGAGAGAGAGAATAGAGAATGGAAAACGGAGCAAGAGAGGGAGGGATTAACAAATAACCCTTTCTTGGTTAAGTTTCTTTACCATTCGCATGAAACCAAAGCTGCTGCCAGTTCAAATGTTGATGAAGTCTTGTTATCATTTTAATCCGCAGGAGCTGAAGCAGCAGCCAGCCAGCCAACCTTTTCCTTTGAATGAAACTTAAAACCAAACAACGGCACTCGCCGAGCCAACTCCCCCACCCCCCGCCGCCGACGCCCCAAGCTCGTACCCTTCCATTCCATTCGATGCAATCCCATCAAGCGTGAAAATACCGCGAAATTCCTTTTGTGTGCAGTGTGCTGTGTGTTGTTGCCTTTTGTGCTACTCGAATCGAAAATGGAATCAACCTCAATCGCCTCTCAAGAGCCTCTCTTTGCCCCTCTGGCCTCCCTGTCGGGATGTGGGTCTGCTGCATTTATTTATTTATCTTCTTTTCGTCGTTTTTTTTGTTGTGGAAAATTATAAAACAAAATGTAAACAAAAAATAAGCGTTAACATGGCAACAATGACATCCTGCTGTGACATTGAAATATTCTTATTATAAATTTGTATGACATTCGGTTTCATTCGATTCGATTCTGGTATTCGTGTGCCTGACGAGAATCCGCTAATTATTAACAAGAAAGGAGGAGAGAAAACGGCGCCCAATGAGATTTGCATGTGCTTCTAGAGGAACGTCATCAATTGGAAATGTAAAGCGCGTGGAAAGGGGAGGAGAGGCGAAACGAGGCAAGTGTCAAAATGTAACAAGTCCTCATAAACATCAACATCAACAGCTCTTGGCAATCTAATCAGAGATTAAAACAGCAGCGAAAAACTGACAACGCCCACTGATTGCTTCCTTCCTGCCCAAAACCATCCTTACTTCCTTTCTGGCTTTCCCTTGCCCTCCCAACCAACTGTGTGCGTCAAAATGCAAAATTCAATTGTTTAGCCCTTTGTCCGGAAGGGGAAGAGTATCAAGTAATTTACAGGAAAAAATTGACATGAACGCAAAGGAGAAAAACACACACAAAGATGAACAGAATCCATTTGTCAGCCCCCTTCAGATTAAAATCAAAGATTTAAAGTGTAATTTGATTCATGGGTTAGACCAGAGCCAAAGCCAAAGCCAGAACCAGAGAACCAGCATACCCAAGGGTGAGAGAGAGCTTGCGCATGAAAAGAGCAAAGCGTGACCCCAGAAAAATCACACGGCCAAAAGCAAGAGCTGAGCTACCAGGAAGCTACCAGGACAACACCAATAAATGACAACAAAACACAAAACACACCCGCCCCAAATGAGATGAGATGAGTTGAGATGAGATGAGAATGGGCTTGGGCTTGGGCTTGTGTTTGGTCTCAGTTTGATTCGACCCGGAGTATTTGGGGTTGCTCTTCCGCCTCCTTCTCCACCTTAAACTCCTCCTTCTCCTTCGATTCAGCCCCTGGTAACGGTAGAGTGATTTCCACTTCTGACTCCTGCGGGGGGTACGCGTGTCCTGGCTTGATTCTCCTGAGTGCTATTTTATTCTGAAGTGTGCCAGACGCCCAGAGACCATGTATCCCATGTACCAGTTGCTGTTTAGCTGGTCGGGCAAAGGATGCGACCACGACGGCGCCAGACTTCAGTGAGTTTTGGGCGGGGAGGGGGAGCCATTCGCTCTCTCCCTCTCTCTGTGTGTGTGTGTGTGTGTGTGCAACCGGTTGAGTCCATTAATCATTTTCTAATTTGTGGAATGCAGACTGGGAAGGGTCGTCGCTTACAGTAGTCTCTCCCATTCTACACCCCCTTCCCACATCTTCTTCCCCCTCTGATGATGATCTTTCTCTCTCACTCTCTTGTGGCGCGCGTTCCCGAAAATGAAATTTTCACATCTGTAATTTGTTAAGTGCGTTTGTTATTTCATAGAATTATTTCACTTTTATGGGTTAAGTGCTTTTTGAATTATGTTACTTTTGGCTCCTTGGTTTGTCGCTTCCCTTTTTTGCAGGGTTTCCTTCTTAATTTTGTTATTCTTTTCCTAACAATGGGCAATTCGATGGTAATCGTGCAATGGGGAAATGTGCAGAATAAACAGAATCTACAAAAATTTTCAATTAAACACAATTTGTTTTAAACCAAATAAAGTTGGATAATTATGAAAACAAAGAAAATATGAACTTTGAAAGCTATGCTTGCCTTTTTTGTCTTCGTCTAGTTGCAATTCCCAACTGGTTCAAGTGTAGAAGTAGTGTCATGGCCTAATAATTTTAGAAAAGGTTAGCAGAGTCTGCTGATGAAAGGTTGAGAGGTCACATAGGTCTCGTTTTTACGAGCCCTAAAGCAATATTTTCAAGAGAAAGTAAAGTGAAATCTAACCATCAGAATCCTTGCAAATGAAGACATGTGCTTGAAGAAAATCCATCCAAACTCCCCACCTCCGTCGGTTAACTAACCATTTGTGAGACAAATGAGACATAGATTCACCAAAGCTCAAGGAAAACTTCAGTGCCAAATGTTGCGCCATTAGGAAGAAAGAAAAAAAGGGAGGGAAACAAAACTTCCAGCTCATAAACTTTGCCCTCAAACTGAATTTTAAGTTGATTTAACTTGATTACTTCATTTTCAGCAACAACAACAGTCCAACCAGCAGCTACATTGTCAGTAGAAATAGAACTAATGGTGAAAATATTGCCATTGATTTTGCGACAAGTGGATGTCCCTTGTTGTTGTTTTTGTCCACAGTTGTTCATCTCACCCAGACCTCTTCACCATTCCCATTGCTCTTCCATTTCCGATTGTCGAGGGTGTCATTTGGTAATTGTTACAAGCTGCCGCATATTTGGACACGACCGGGGTACACACTCAAAACAAACAAATGAGTTGGAGTTGAAACTACCCCGAGGAAAGGACTTGGACTGCTCATCCTCCTCAATGCCATTTGTAAACGGATACGCATAGAGACCGCAAGAGACGCACACGACACACAGACACCACTGTGGAATGGGGGGGATGGAATGGGATGGGATCAGGGCATTCAATAGCGTTAGCAAATGTCATTAGTTTACAGTTGTCTGATTTCTTTCATATAACATAACTCCATTTGCCTTCTGTTGTGATCAATGATGACATCGTAATTTCTATTTCGAAACCCTCGAAAGGGCCAAATAAACATCGTGGGGTTGGTCAGAGCCAAGGAAAGTATAAGAAAATCTAGAATTTATGAGCTGCTTTGTTTTTTTCAGCAGCCAGATCATCAAAAAGGACATATACACCAAAAATACAAAAAAAAAGGCGAATTTTTGAGAATTTTGATCTTTTAGGGGTTTATTTTTTCAAAATATACATATTTCAAAATATGTTGAATTTTTTAATAAGAATTGTAAACGACAATGTAGAATTCTTGGGTCTTGCTCAAAAAAGGACCTCAGCTGTAATCAATTGTGTGTCCTCGAAAACTTAATATTAAAATGGCTAAAGGTTAAAAAGCGAGGGAATAAAGGGGTAGGAATACCACGAGAAAATTAGATAATGATTTTTAGAATAATTACAAAAAACTGCAAGGCAAACGATGCATTAGTTTTGATTTTAGAAAAATATACACTTAAAGTCAATAGTCGCTTACTCCGTGTAAAAATTCCCAACTAACAAAGAACAAGAACTCAGCTAGGACTGAAATGCTCTTCCCTGCGGATACTCTGACGCAAAATTTTACAAATTTGGCTAAATCTTTGAAAAATATTTATTGAATTAGCTTTCCTCCTATTTCCTAGAAATTCCTAGGTGTATTCCCCTAAGGTGAGTCTTGTGAGTTCTTTTAATTGAAGCACTTTCTATGGTTAGGAACATGACACACACTAAATTCTTAGGGGAAGCATCGAATCGCCCCGATCACAGCAATGTTCCAGCTGTTTTGAATAGCTTTTAAGATATGAAAAACCGACGACATCTGTTCGAGGGACAAGTTAGGCAAGTCAATATGATTTGTGATTTACAACAGGTTTCAATTAACCAAACAGCATCATTCTCCCCCTCTCTGAAGGCGGGGCTCACCCGTCTCCACCACCCGGTGGCCCCTTGGAGGCTTTTTGCATGTGCTCTCTCTCTCTGTTTGTCTCTCTCTTAGAGATCCAAGTTTCCATGTGAAGGAAAGCCAGCAGCTGAGAGGCGTTGACAGGCACATAAATAAACGAGCGGTTAAGTATTGTAGCATATACCATGTAATGTTAGACGAATAGTTTTAACATAAGTAGTTTTTTCTTTTCATGGTTTTTCCTTGTGTAAACGGAGACGATGACGATACGCTGGGGAAAACATAGTCAGCCAGTTGGTTGTTCCTGCTGCAGTTGCAGTGGCAGTTGTTGACTAATTAAAAACTAGGCGGCAATACATACACACACACATACATAGATGGGAAGTGGGCCCTTAAGTGGTTGCAGTAGACAGAGAGAGAGAGAGAGGGAGGAATGCAGAGAGCGACAGAGATGGAAAACTTTATTTTGATCTGATGAATTGTCAAATTGTATGGGATCTATACATTTTGTGGCGACATTTTTCAATTAAACATTCTCTTTTTTTGCTTCTTTGGGGGCGACAACTGGGCGGGCGTTCTTTTTTTTTTTGGCTTAATCTTTGAGGCTCATTAAATTCAAATGGAATTTCATTTTTGAAAGCAAACTTAATCCGCTCATAAACATCATCATCATCATCATCAACATGCTTTCCACCTACATTTTATTGGGGTGTCTCTCGGCATTCGCCCCTTTCTCTTTGGTCATAAATCACTTGCTACTTTTGGGCAGGATTTGTTTGTCTCCTCCCTCCATACACACACAGACACACACAGACACACACACACATACGTGCATACGTGTGCCGACTTAAACTACGTAGCGAATGCAGACAGGACACATTTTGGCGAACAAAAAATCTAATTTCAAGCACCAGAGAGCATCCCTGGCCAGGACAAGTTGGGCCTGTTACTCCATTCTCTCCCGTTCCACTTGGCTTGTTTAACGATTTTAACTTCTATTACTCCGAGTGCCACTTGGTTCGACGGTCTCTCGATGTCTTAATGCCCACCCGCTGACGAGCTGAAGCTCACCCTCTGCTGGCCCAGGCCATACAATTTAAATCAAAATGGATTTTTGTCTTTTCTATTTTCTATCGAATAAATGGCAGGGGGGGAGGGCACAGAAATAGAGATGTGTCCCGCCTATTTCTTTCTTTTTGTCTTGATCGTCAAAGTGCTGACAATGTTCAGCCAGACAGGCAAGACGATTTATTAGGGTTTTTAGCTTTTTGGTAGGGATCTTCTTTCTTTAAGAAGGGGCATCACCTCTAGTCTCGATTCTATACAAGATTCATTAGTATAGGTTTTACGAATAAAGTTTGCATATGTGTACATGTACATGTGTAGCATTTAATACCATATTGTTTGGTTAAATGTTTATATTATAATAATGAAATAAATAAATTTACTTACCATACTATTTCAACAACGGCTTTCTTCCTTCTCTTTCGTTTCACACACTCATACATACTTACATCCATAAAAATAAGGAGGCAAAAACCGCTACACTTATTTGCTTGGTCTTTTGCTCTCTCAGAGAGGTACTCTGCTTGGCTATCTTGACTCTCCAGCAATTCAGACAGGGTAGCCAACGATTTTTCTTCTTCTTTCTATTGCAATTTGTACAAGCAAACTGATTTAAATGCGAATATAAACATTTCAAAGATAATGTTAAGAACTTTTTACACAAACATACATATGTATGTATGTACATATGCACATATGCATACATGTATATACATATGTACATATGTATACACTTAAAAAAAAGGGAACAAAAAATGGAGAAACAGTCACGCGCGCATTATTTTCACTCTTTCTTTATGCTTTCCTTGCAAGAAACTTTTTGCTTCTTCTTCCTTTTAAACTTTTAACATTTTTGACAGAAATAACCATTAAAGGATTTGTTTAGACACACTCATGTGTATGTACATATGTAGATACGTACACTTGATAAAAAATAAAAAAAAAACACAAATGAAACCGATCACACAAACACAAAAACGCGCGCTTTTTGGGCTTTCTTTGTGTGGCGATGCGAAGCCAACTCTTTGTATTCTGCAGAGAACTTTTATCCTCGTTTGGCAATTTTAACCGTTTAATTTTAACTAATTGTAAATCATTTAACCCTATAACCATTTTATAGATATTCTCACAACTCTTCGCACACATACAAACACATAAAAAAAATTGACAAAAAAAACGCAAACGATTACTTTTTCAGATAAACTCCCGCGCTTGGGTTTCTCTCTCTCTCTTTCTAGCTGCTTGCCTATTTATTTGCAAAGCTTTCTCTTTCTAATACAATTTTAGCATTTTACAGGCAAATCATTATTCCAATTTCAATGCGAATATAACCATTTGAAAGATAATCACAAGAACTTTATTCACAAGTAATTATTTACCACTTTGAATAACTTTAAACGTTAAAAAAAAGAAAAACGAATCAAATTGACAGAAAGAAACGGACACGGCGAATGGTCAATTAGAACTGAGTCTCAGAGAGTTGAAGAATAAACATTTTACAGTTATGTACCCGCAAAAAAATATCCTTTCCATTTCTTTAAATTTAAAATAATTATGGGTTACCGTTAAAATATCTTAAACAAAAGCATTATTGGAATCCGAAATGCTATTTGGGATTTTAACAAACTTTTAAATATCGCATTGTATCAAATTTATTCAAAAAGCATTAATAATATTATGTGAAATAAGTAATATAATAATTTTACTAATTAAAAGTATTGCTAAATATAATCTTGATTCTATATAAAAATATATATATGTATATTTAATTCTTAGTGTAAAAACAAAAAACTAAGCAATTAGCAACAACAAATTGTAATTTTTAAAATTTGTGGCCATGTTTAAAAATTCCACTTAAGATTAACTTTTAAAAAACACGTATTGAGGTCAGTACTGTAAATGCAGTTAGTAAAAAGCAGCCAATAATAATTAAACTTATCATAATATAATGCTAAAATAGTGTAAGGTCGATAATTGCGCTACAGAAATATAAACATTAGCAAAAATAGTAAAAATAAAATAAGATCTTTAAACATAGAAGCGGAGTCCGGCTGGACGTTTGGGTTCTACATCCGTCTGATTGCGATGATGACGCTTGCGAGGAGTCAGCAATGAACGAGATGGACTACAAGTTGCAGCCGTTGGCTTTTCCAGCTTGACGACCTGCGGGCTTACAAGGACTTTACCATCACCGGCTTCCAAATCATCTGATCCACTTGCAAAAAGCGTTCGGCGTACACTACGTGGTTCTGGTATTGTTGCCTGTTCCTCGGTGTCCGCCCCATGGCGGCGCCACTGAATAGCCCGTGGTGTGGGTGGTGCCAATGTAGACTTTTGCCTGAGTTGTCTGAACTTTTCATATAGAGCGAGATAGATCTCGTCACTGTGTTCCCTACGATAACCCAGTGTTAGCTGCACTTGGCGAGAATCACCCAAATCAATGCCACCATCATCTGAGTCATGTATGGGGTCTAGCATTCCTTTGGCTTGAATATATGTCAAAAGTTCCGTATTATGCGTCGACGGACGTGGCGGTGTAACCAAATGACTGGGCACTTGGGTCGATCCACGACCCACCTCCTCGTCGTCATCACTCTCTGCGAGCAGATGCAATGTGGTGGCGCGCACGCGCTCCTTCTGCTGGTGCAGGCGACGACGCGTTCGATCAAAAGTGCGGGCAAAACGCTCCCTAAGTATCACCTCATCGGCAGGATCACAAGGTTGAGCTTCACTGAAGCCAGCATGTCTGAATCGATCCATTAACTGCGTCCTCATATAACCCGTCACTGAATCTATGCCTGTAATGTGGCGCCCAAAAAAATTGAGTATGCAATCCTCCGCCAGTTCGGTACGCACAGTGCCATCGTTCACGCTTTGAATAAATCGTTGAATAATGCTGCTAGGTGTAGACTCCTCATCCTTTAGTATAATTATCCTTGATGCAACTGGAATGCAGTTACAGATATCAAAAACTATTGCATTCAAATTAGTATTTAAATTTCCCCATCTTACCATCCGGTGCTGTTGTCACGCTTTTGCTGTGTTCACTCATTTTTGTTAATATACTTGCTTTAAAAAATATAGAACCTTAAATTATATAGTCACAGTTAAAATAAATAAAAACAAACACTTAGATTTAAATTTTGGATTTTTGCAATGCTGACTTTGTTTGGGTTTGTTTTGTCTTTTCAGGGAAATTTGTGTATTTCTGGTATTTTGTTCTACTTTAGGTATTTTTCTATAATTCTGGTATTTTTGTTTGAAAGAAAAATATCGATAATTATCGATATCACTGCGATAATTTTGCAGCACTACCCCTCCTCCGTCAACTATTCACACACAAGCAATTTTAACGCAAAAACAGAATCATACCGGGGCCTAGGACTGTCTGGAGTTTGGCAATTGTGCAAGAGTCTTAGGTAAAGATGAACTTTTCGTTAGCCAATGCCAACAAGGATACATTGCGGGCAGCATGCAAAAAATGCGGCTACGCAGGTCACCTGACCTATCAGTGCCGGAATTTTCTCAAGGTAAGAAAAACAAACAAGTCTGTAAACTAAATGCCGGATAACCATAATGTTTGTGTGTGTTACGTTACACTTGCATAGGTGGATCCGAACAAGGAAATATTGCTGGATGTAGAAAGCACTAGTTCTGACTCGGAATTGGATTACTTGACGCCACTGACAGAGTTGCGGGCCGAAGAACTAAAGAGCGGCGAGGCGGCGCCCCCGCCACCTTCGCAAACAACAACAGCTGCAGCGGCGGCAACAACCAAAGCGGCAGCAGCAGCAGCAGCTAAACAAGATAAGAAACGGAGCAGCACAAAGGCTGCCACGAAGCAATCGAAATCAGCGCATCATCATCACAAGAAGCGCAAGAAAAAGCCAAGCAAGAAGAAGCATAAAAAAAGCGATGAATCGAGCAAGAAAACCAAATCCAAGAAGAGCAGCACCAGCAAGAAATCAAAGCGTCGTCGCGCTTCCAGCCCTAGCAGCAGCAGCAGCAGCACATCTTCGACAGACTCGTCTTCATCTTCCACCTCCTCATCTGACTCGGACTCGTCGTCGTCTTCCTCCGATTCCAGTGACAATGAGGAGTCCAGCACAAGTGAATCCGATGAATATGGACGTAAAAAGAAGCGTCAGGGTAAATATAAACGTAAAGCGGATACGGCAATGTTGCGACGCAAGAAAACTAAAGTGAAGCGTAAGCGTCATCGTGCCGGAGGCTCTACTGGTGGCCCACCAGCCGGCAGCTACCTGAGCAGCCTCAGTGACAGCAGCACCTACTAATATACATAAATATGCATGGAGGCATTGATGATGGATCCAAAATAGATAGATAGTTGGAGGAACAGAAAATGGGAACTGCCGGCTGTGTGGTGGCTAATTCAAGCGCACCCTCTCATTCCCTATCTTTCTCTCCCTCTCAATCTTGATTTCCATATACGCTCTCTCTCGCTCTCACTCTCTCCGTCTCCCTCACTGTCATATTTTCCCCTCCTCCTCCTCATTCTCCACCGCCACCTCTTTTTCACTTTATTTCAAAAACTAGTTGGATTTCTACATGTAGTTTAAGAAAAGATAATGCATTATTTTAGGCTAGGCCAGTTTTAAAACTTGTCAATTCTTCATAAGCTTCGAGTATGCAGCTTTATAGTCACTTTGGGATGACAAAGTGAAACTGAATAACACACATTAGCAGCATCAATTTTTCTACCCGTATCCCTATACACCCCCGCCCTCCACAAATAGGTGTAGTTCGAAAGTCCGCACATACAACAACAACAACAACAAAGTCAGGAATATATAGAAATATTGACCTTTTACTTTGTCTTCATTTCTTTTTCCCCCCATTGAAAAATGTTCACAGTTCTATATAGACAAAAATCAGAAGACCTCATATCATACAATCGCTCAGCGAAAATCTTAGTGCTAAAACATTTTTTGGCAGGGGATTTTCATTTTAAAAACCATTTTTCAAGAAAGAAAGAAGTGTCTTATCATAACGATACGCAATTTATATTCAGGAATAGAATCCTCATCTCGAGTTCTCGATATATATATAGGTTTCTGAACTTTAAAAACACGCATTGCCCCTTATATTATATACATATATACATTATTTTTTAAATAAATTAAAACTCAAATATACATACATACATATATTCAATTCTGTTATGGGCTAAAAGAATAATAACTTTTTAGCTTAACGTTTTTTTTTTTGAACACTGCTAATGGATTTAACTGAATGCAATATATATATTTGTTAGATAGTTAGAACTAACTAAAAATAGTTCAATTCGAAAACAAATAATAAATAAATGCGTGACAAACAATTTGAGAAGCTTATAATATTTTAAGAACTCGAGAAATACTTTGGAAAACTTACAAAAATGTCGTTTACTTTCACATATATTCATTCGTTATATACGTATTAATAAAATTCTATAAATTTACATATATATAATTTAAGAAGACGAAGAATTATTGTTATTTTTTTTAGGTCAATAATCATAATTCATTTGAACATTTTCGAAAAACAAAACAAACATTTTAATTTGAATTTAGAAAAAAATTGTGAATAATTTCGGAAGGATTGTAGATTTTCAATATTTCAAAAATTATAGCTACATACATATGAGTTGTGTATATGTAGAGACAATTTAACTGGAGCATATAGTAGTCATAATAAGAATATATGGTTCCTAAATGAAACAAAAATTCAACGAAATTCGGTAGATTCATAATTCGTAATAGTTTTTTGCCGACACATGAACTGCCACCTGCTGTCCGTGCTCTGCCTCTCCTTAAGAACTCTGCTCACTTCCACACATTTAGACTTATCTTTATATATTTTATAACTTTAAGTTGCCACAATGACAAAAGAAATATATATATATATATATACATAAATAAATATAACAAATTTATAGTTTGTATAATAAAAGAAAATGCTTTTTGTTTTCTTCAGTTTCAAATGGGAAACATCTGAATGTTGGGAAAAACATTTTGAAAATGGTATTTCAATCATTTATCATACAATTTATTCCCATTGACTTTTGAATTCAGTTTTGTGTGCCTTTTGATTTTCTAAAATATATATTGTGACTTTTAAAATTGGAATAGGTTTAGTTAAAATAACAAAAGATTTATCAAATGTGATGCTAATCCTAGTAAGGAGCTCCTTCGGATTGTTTGCTGATCTGATTTTGCATGGCCAAAATGCGACGCTCGAGCAATGCAATTTTTTCAGCTGATTGATCACATTGCTGACAGGGGGACGGGGATGGGGGGGAGACCTGCTGATTGCGCAATTGAGTCATTCCGGCCAATAGGGATGTGTTTTGTTGTTTCAGTTCCCTATTCTGGGCCAACAACTCTTCACATAGGGCACACGTGGAGGAGCGTAACTCATTGAGTGCCTGCTCTTTGGCTTGGAGTGTTTTCATCAATGCCCGATTCTCCTTTTTGAAATTCAATAGCTTTTGCTCCAGTTCCAGCAACTCATCTTCCTTGTCGTTGGCGGTCAATGATGAAGCATTGGCAAATGCATCGCCAGCTCCTCCGGCAAAGCTGCTACTGCTGCCGGCAACTCCACCATGGCCATTAGCCGTGGTTAGTCGTGACATGACCTGAAGTATGGAATCGATCTTTTTCTCCATCACATGACCTGTGGCCCGCTGCTCAACCAAATAGATATCCAGCTTGTCTGCAGTGGCATTAGGATGCATGTGGTTGGAGATCTCATCTTGTGGCTTTGTGGCTAGAGCCAAAGCTGTTGTTGTCGTTGTGGTGGTTTTGTACTCTGTACTGGCTATTGCTTGAGGAACTGGCGTCACTATTATATCTTCCACTTCCTCCTCACTTTCAGCGTGGGGGACTGTCAAACGTTTGGGCTGACGTGGACGTGGTTGAGGCTGTGGAACCGAGGAGGCTAGCTTCTCTAGCTTTTCCGTTGTGGACGTGGGATTATGTTTCGTCCGAGAGGCGGCAGTGTTATTGCTGATGGCATTGGCGGAAGAGTTGGAGACATTGCTGGGTACCTGTTCTAAAGGTAGACTATGCTTCACAATAGTCCTGATAAACTCTTGCTCATCCGCCAGTGACTCGAAACGTATGCTCCAAAAACGTTGTTCGTCGTCATAAAATTGTATATAGGACTCTTTCAGGATTACATTTGGGCTCTTTGTGTTGGGCTTAAGGAGCAAGGTACTCAGGACCAGTGTCTTGCTTTTGTATATAATAAGTTTATACTCCGATGGCTCCGATTCATTTATCATCAAGGCGACACCCACGCGACCTATTTTATCCGTACCATTATATCCATTGACCACCTTGGCCACTATGGACGTCCATCGTCCATCTCCTTTACTGGCCGATGCCGTCGTCGCTGGTGCCGTGGAGTGTTGACGCTTTTCATTCTGCGAGGATGATTTGGGTTTCTTTTCCGTTTGGTGCTTTGACTGCTGATGCTGGCCGGACTTTTGGGGCTGGTAACGCAAACTGTTGGATTCATACTGCAATGGCATCTCATCATCGTCGAATATCTGTCGCAGATTACGGGGTCCTCCCGTGTGGCTGAAATGAATACGGATTTAGAGTTGTTGTTAATCAGTGACTAAGATTTAAATTCACCTGCGCAGCTTATCAAAGAAATCCTCATAATTATCGCCACCGAATTCCATGGTCCTACCGGGAAATGAGGCGATAATACTTTCGCTTGGCTTCTGTCCAACTCCCGTTTGAAATCTCTGTCTAATGATAATTATTAAATATTTCCAGAAACAAAAAAAAAATACTATTACTACTATATTATTGTTATTGTTATTGCTGGCAATGATAATAACACCAGCAATCGATAATTAATCGATAATACGTCGATTCTTAATCGATACTTGTAACGAATTTTTTAAGAATTGTTAAGAAAACTGTTTAACAAAAATGGGGAAACGAAAAAAAAAAATGTATTGCAGCTAAAAAAAAAAAAAAGATACTGTAATTCAGTTTTAGAAATATTCAAACAACTCTTATACATTCAAATGATTAAAAAAACATCGAATGATAGCTCTCGTTTATGTTTATTTTAAAAAATAATATTTGATTTTGGTTTGTTTTTTTTTTTTTTATCGTAAGAAATTAAAGCATATCAAAGAAAGTTTTTGAAACATTGATACATAATGCACATGCATGAAGTTAATTCTCAAATAGAAGCCCCTACGATTGGCCCTCTAATGAAATTAAAATTAATTACGAGAATTTTCGTATCTCGAATTGCGAAGCGAAAAAGAATTTGAGCGAATTTCATCAGAGATAAGCTAAGACGAACGATTTTTGACCTCCTAATGGCCGCTAGGGGGCAGTCTGCCTATGCAAATCCTGAATCCTAAAAGATCTTTCACATCTAGAACCTAGAACGAAGAAAGATCAATCACACGAATTTCACCACGAGGTCGGCTTGGCTATCAATTCCTCATGGAATCCGATCGGAGCAGAGCGCAGTAGCACCCTCTCCCATCGGCATCAGCTTCAGGCCAGGGAAAGCCAGCGAAAATCTTGATAAGAACAGCGGATCATTTACCATTTGTTCAAGTGCGTTCGTTCATCACACAAATAACACAAAAAAGTGATAAGGGCCACATACGTCTAGGTCATATAAAGAGACTGGACCAGGCAATAAAATGTTTCAGTTAGATCTTGACATTTGAGAGGAAAATACGACTAAGAAAACTCCGTAACCCAATCTCAAACCCAGTAGTATCATCTGTGATAAGCCCCATCGCCACCAACGAACAAGAAAAACAATAAACAACTATATTACCACATTACGTAAACTCATCGAGTGAAAAAACCAAACCAGTCAAAGCCAAGTGATAAAAACAATAATAAAATGGAAGTACCACCGCCCCTTGTTCTTAAGCGTCCTCTCTATGTGCCCAGCAAAACTCTAATGGGTCCTGGTCCATCGAACTGTTCACAACGTGTGCTGGATGCCATGAGCAATCCAATTCTAGGACATATGCATCCCGAGTGTCTACAGGTAAAACAACAAAGCTAGCAACTCTCAGTGGAAATTTCCATCTAATTTAATCTGTCCATATAGAAATCAGTTTAAATCCCTACATACATACATACTTATTATACCCGGTTCCTTTCATATTGATTCAATGGTCTTTCAATTTGCATGGTAATAGTTATAGACTTCCCAATATATGTATATCGAACTGGATATCTCAGGTATATAAACGTAAAGAATTCAAATTAATGACTAATTTTTCAAAGCTTTTTTTGTTTATATAGAATTTACAATGTGTTTTCCTAGTTTAAAGCTTATCAAGATTGAAAATGCTGAATTCAAAGTTTCAATTCTGACATTCATTTAGTTACAACCTTATATATATATATACTGGAATATATAAACACCCATGGTCAGAATAATAAGTACCTACATAAGTAAAACAAACATTTGGAGTGAAATATTTTGTTTGGAAATTAATTACAAGATGCAAAAAATAAGGAAAATAACATCTGTGGTCAAAATAATAATAAAATGGAAAAAATAAATAAAAATTCCTAGCCAAAATCTTATAAACATTTAGTTTAGATCAATATAAGATCATCCCTATATATAAATTAGGTGTAGAAACCTGCAAACTTCATTAGTTTTCCATGATTTGATTATGCTAATTATTAGTTCTTCTCATTTTTGTGGTTTTTTCTCAATTTCATCAAACCTAACACACTATATTTAAGAACTTAGTTGTTTTTTTTTAACCTAGAGCCAGAAAAACAAAGGTTTGATACTAATTTTTAATTTTTTAAGCAGAATAGACTAATTACTGTTTCCCCCAAATGTTCCTGACTCTTATTCCCATACATCATGCCATCAGTGGCGTATTCTCTGGAGTTGAAATGAGGGAAGTTTCCTTCTCAAAACTCAGAATTTAACTCTAAAATTGGTCAAAATTCGGTGTATAATAAGGGATTTCCCCTAATATGTCCAATTACCCTTCCAAATGCTTGATTTCCTCCACCAAAATGATGAGCTAGATCCGCCACTGTCTTAGTTTTAAGACGAATTTATAACCCTCAATGGATATGCCAATACTTTGCCCACAATTGTATTTCTTTTAAATGCAATGTAATGTTTTTCTATATAGTTTTCCAAATGTTATTGTAGAGTATCATGAGTTTTCATATTTTTCTTACAGATCATGGATGAAGTAAGAGAGGGAATCAAGTACATTTTCCAAACACTTAACGATGCCACCATGTGCATAAGTGGATCCGGGCACAGCGGAATGGAGGCAGCCTTGTGCAATCTTATAGAGGAGGGCGACGTCGTGCTATTGGGCATCACGGGAGTTTGGGGACATCGAGCTGGAGACATGGCCAGACGATACGGCGGCGATGTGCGCTATATTGAGGCGAATTTTGGACGTTCCCTTAGCCTGGAGGAGATCAAATTTGCATTCGATACGCACAGGCCACGCGTTTTCTTTGTAGCTCAAGGGGATTCCTCCACGGGCATTCTGCAGAGTCAGCTACGTGAGATTGGAGAACTTTGTCGGCAATATGAATGCTTCTTGGTTGTCGATGTGGTGGCCTCGCTGGGTGGCACCGCCTTTCTAATGGACGAATGGAAGGTGGATGTGGCCTATACCGGCTCACAGAAGGCGCTAGGCGGTCCGGCCGGCCTGACCCCCATTTCGTTCAGTAAACGTGCTCTGACCCACATAAAACAGAGGAAGACCAAGTCGAAGGTCTACTACTTTGATATTTTGCTCATTGGCCAGTATTGGGGCTGCTATGGCACACCACGTATCTACCATCACACCATCTCGTCCACATTGTTGTACGGACTACGCGAAGCCCTGGCCCATTTCTGTGCCATGGGCTTGGGGGCAGTTGTGAGGCGTCATCAGGAGTGTTCCACGCGCCTTCAGCTGGGCATAGAAGAGTTGGGTCTGGAGATGTTCATTCCTCGGGAAGAGGATCGTTTGCCCACGGTCAATACAATCAAAATACCATTTGGTGTAGACTGGAAGAAGGTTGCCGACTATGCCATGCGGAAGTGAGTGGTTAATGCGGTTCTATTAACAACTTGTTTCTAACATGTTGCTCTCTCTCTCTCTTCACCTCTTCCTCTCTGTCTTTTTGTAGATATAATCTCGAAATAAGCGGCGGATTGGGTCCGACTGTTGAGCATGTCTTCCGAATTGGCCTAATGGGAGAGAATGCCACTTTGGAGAAAGTGGACATGGTTCTCAGCATACTCCACGAGGCCATACAGAGCATTAAACTGAGATCCGAACGTTCTAAAATCTAATTTTCATAAATATCTTATATACTTAAACCTAATAAACAAAAAATAAAAACAAATCAATCATAGATTCATTCAAATTAAACTAGTTTCATACACAAAGATGGAAATGTAAATCAAGTCCACCTGAAATGATCTGAATAAGGATAAGGAACACTTCTTAAAGACATTCTTCGAATCCTAGAAAACAATTTTTCCTAATGATGAAACAAAAATAAAGTCAAATTTGTAGTTTTAAGATTCCAAACAGATACAAAATGAAGATTAAGTCAAGAGTTTTAACGAAAGAAACTATTTTCTGTATTTGGTTATCAGGAAAAGATTCATAATAACCCAACTAAAGGATGATGGAGACATAAAATAAATCTTGTAAAAGATCTTTGGACTTTACACGCCGCTAATCTAAAATCTTGACAATCAACATTGAGAGTCTATTTTGCCTAATAAGTAGTTAGTTAGAGCCTAGTAAAGAGTAACAAATTCTAATCAAGTAAAAATCGTGGTTTGATTTAAAACTAAACAATAATAGTTATCGAAAAGTCAACAAGAATAATTTTATTCATTTCTAACGAGTGAGAGCCGTAAAGATGACTAAATGTGTTTATATGGGATAAACTATCTATCCCAGTGAGCAACTAGAAAGCCGCCAAAATGATCAAAACGAAGATTTGTAAGATACATAAGCTTTTGGGACTCGGAGCACGCTTTCAACAGATATAAATGATAATTCTCGAGGAAGTATTTGGCGATTTGAAGTCTCTTCTCGTGTAAGGTTTTCAATTCATGCGGGTTTATTCAACGCCATAAATCAAGTCAAAAGTATCGCACATATAAAAAAAAAACAAAAAAGATGTATACACTTAAATGTTTATTTGTTTGATGTTTCTTGCATCCACATTCTTTGTGTACTACTTTTAAAAATAGTTTCTCTCCGCGATCGATCCATGTTGGTGCTGCTTAACCCTGCTTCTGGGCCAGCTCACGAGCCTTGGCGCGCTCCAGCTTGGCAATGCGAGCCAAACTCTTGGAGCCAAGGATACCACCGCCCCAGTGACGACGGATTTCTTCGTGGCGCTCATTGAAGTTGGTCTTGACGGCTTCGAGGACCTTGCCGAAGTTACCCTTATCGTTGTTGTCCAAACTGGTCAGGGCCAAGGTGGTGCAGGTCTTGCGGCGAACCAGACGACCCAAACGAGCCTTGCCCTTGACTATGCAGTAGGGCACGCCCATTTTACGGCACAAGGCGGGCAGGAAGAGCACAAGCTAAAAGGTAAAAGAGAAGCACAGTTGAGTAACTTGTTCACGCCAAGATTGGGTAATAATAAATTCACAATGCTCTTTGGGAGCATAAAATCAGCTGTCAATTTGCCACATTCAATATTCGGTTGAAGAAATTCAGTTTTAACATCATTTGCACGCACGTGAGATGATACGACGACGACGACACTGGTTACACACGAATTGCTCTTACCTCTAGAGGATCGACATCGTGAGCAATGACAACCAATTGGGCCTTTTTCTGCTCAATCAGCTTGGTCACAGTGTTGGTGCCGGCCGACAGATAGCTGGGCTTCTTCTTGGGTTCCACTTCCTTGCCCTTGGCCTTGGCCTCGGCAATCTTCTTCAAGCGCTGCTTCTTGGCCAACGATGACTCTGGGCGGTATTTTTCCAGGAGCTTGAATAGCTTCACAGCGGTGGTCTTATCCAAAGTCTGGCTGAACTGATGGATTGGTGGTGGGACCTTCAGACGCTTCTGGAGCACGGCCTTTTGACGCTGGACACGGATGTATTTGGGCCAACGCACAAAGCGAGACAAATCACGCTTGGGCTGAACATTCTGGCCTGTATGAAGGAAGTTAAGGGTAATATTAATCATCACTTTACTTTTGCCATTCTATATGGGGGGGACTTACCAATGCCGAAGTTCTTGGGACGCTTCTCGAAGAGCTGGTTGACAACTTTCTTCACCACTGGCTTCTTAACGGCCAAAGGTGCTGGGGCCACCTTCTTGGTCACTGGCTTCTTCTTTGGCCTGGGCTGTAAGTGAAGGGAGAGATTAGTTTTTAGTTTTGCAAGATGAAAACAAACAAACAATAATACAAACAAAACAAATTGCGTTGTTTGTGGCTACAATTTGTTGGGTCACTAAATTTGTATGCCATTCAATTCATTCACTTAATTTACCTTCTTAACCACCATTGTCACTTAGTTTCAATTAAAGATGTTTATTAAAAATGCAGATTTTTTCCGGTCTGCACAAAAAGACCAGCTTTACGTCTGCCCGTCAAAAAGGTAAAGGAATGGTGACAGCGGCGGAAATGGCCTGTTTGACATTTCCAGACATCAGGGTTACATTTTTGTGAATCGGAGCGCCACTGGGCGATAGCAATCAGACCATATTTCGACTAGTCGATAGCACCTGAAATCGATTGTCGAGGTGGCAACGCTTCGTAACTAAAACGCGCGAACATGTTTGAGTTCGTGAATAAAACGCCCGAACATGTTCGAGTTCGTGATCTCTTTGATCTTAATTTCTCGCTCTGCTCTGCTCTGGCCAGTGTTGCCAGAAATTTAGAGTCACCATAAGCTAGATTTAAGAAAAAAATAAGCTAGAATAAGCTAAATATTAAAAAAAAACATTTCGTTTCGCTTATCGATGTTTTTTTGCCATTCAAATGAAAAAATACTATTCGTATGAAAATGTGGCATCATAGAGCATAAAAATACACGAAGTTACTAAATGTTTCAAAATATAAAGTGAAGCTAGTTTTTCTTGAAAAACAGCTATAATTTCCGCTAGCCGCTATTTCACAATTTATCCCGCATTTCCTTGTTGCAACCCACTAGATCTAGTGGGAAAATAGCTAAATTGGCAGCACTGGCTCTGGCTCTGCGCTTGCGTTAAATGCTGTTTAAATTAGCATATAGATCAATTTAGTATTAATCCAAGTATAATTACATTGTGTTTTGTTGCTGTAAGTGTGTGCGCGTGCGTGTGTGTGCATTGTATGCTTTCTTTTTTAAAGCGTTCGCGTTTTCAAAGCAAACAAATGCAAATTGCATTCAGGCAAACATGAGTAAAAAAGTCGTCTGGCCACCATTTTTAATTTCTTTGTTTATTTTGTGCTCATCTTCGTAGATGTTGCAGTTGCAATTGATAATGATGAGAGAAGATGTGATGAGACTGCGCGATAACAAATTATGAGTCGGAGTGACAACTTGTGGCAAGTTGAAAGTGATAAATAAATATTGCCATGTCCATGGCCAGCAATGCAAATGGCCATGGCCTGGGTCCTGGCGGGGGTGGTGCTGGACAGATCCAGAGTGCTGCAGTGGCTGCTGCCCCTCCCCCACCGCCCAATCACAATCACACGCATGCCGTATGCGTCTGGGAGTTTGAATTGCGCGGCGGCAAATGGCTACCCTATTCACCCGCTGTCTCTCAGCACTTGGAGCGTGCGCATGCCAAGAAACTCACCCGTGTTATGCTAAGTGATGCCGATCCTAGATTGGAGCAATATTATGTGAATGTACGTACCATGACCCAAGAATCGGAAGTGGATCAAACGGAGACGATAGGTGTAAGACGGATGTTCTATGCCCCGAGCTCGCCGGCGGGCAAGGGCACCAAATGGGAGTGGTCAGGTGTTGGTGTAGGAGTCGTTGGTGGGAGTACGGAATGCGATTGGCGTTCATATAACATGCACGTGCAATGCATCATAGAGGATGCTTGGGCCAGGGTAAGTTGTTATTTCATTAATTGTTATTCTTATTTATTCATTGACTTTCGTTAGGGCGAACAAACCTTGGATCTCTGCCATACTAACCTGGGTCTGCCCTATACCATTAACTTTTGTAATCTCACACAATTACGTCAACCGAGTGGTCCCATTAGAAGCATACGACGCACCCAACAAGCTCCGTATCCGTTGGTTAAGCTCACACCTCAGCAAGCTGTACACATGACCAGCAATTATAATAGTTTACCCAAGCTGGGGGACAGTGGCAGCAATAAATCTACGCTTCATCGTTTGCCAATGCATCGGCAACAGCATCCATTGCCATTGAGTCATCCTCCTCCCCAACACCAGCAGCAGCAGCAGCAGCAGCAACACCAACAACAGCATCCCCATCCCCATCAGCACCAAAAGAAACCGCAAAAGAAGCATAGCGAAATATCTACTACAAATCTTCGTCAGATACTCAACAATTTGAATATATTTGGTGGAAGTAGCAGTAAACATTTAACCACTACCACAGCCAGTTCTGCCTCTTCCTCGTCATCGGCTGCTTCGCATCATCATCATCAGCATCAACATCCACATCAACATCCCCATGGCCATGGCCATGGTCATCCTCTTCATCAAATGGGAAACTTCTCGCATGCCAAAAACTCGATGTTGACCTCATCGATGAATAGCCATCACAGCCGCTGCTCGGAGGGATCATTACAATCACAAAGAAGCAGCCGTTTGGGCTCCACTCATTCCCATTCTCATCGTTCGAGATCACGAACGCGTGCCTCGGATACGGATACCAATAGCATGAAGTCGCATCGTCGTCGTCCCAGTGTTGATACCGTATCCACTTACCTCAGCCACGAGAGCAAAGAAAGTCTACGTAGCCGAAATTTCGCCATCTCTGTGAATGATCTACTCGATTGCTCTTTGGGTAGTGATGAGGTTTTTGTGCCATCGTTGCCGCCCTCATCACTGGGCGAGCGTGCTCCAGTGCCACCGCCGTTGCCCCATCATCCACATCATCATCATCAGCAGCAGCAACAGCAGCAGCAGCAGCAGCAGCAACAACAACAGCAGCAGCAGCAACAACTACAACTCCAACAACAATCAATCGCTGGCTCGATTGTGGGTGTGGATCCCGCCAGCGATATGATATCGCGCTTTGTCAAAGTCGTTGAACCACCACTCTGGCCAAACGCCCAGCCATGTCCCATGTGCATGGAGGAGCTGGTCCATTCAGTACAAAATCCTGCCATCTCATTGAGTCGCTGTCAGCATTTGATGCATTTGCAATGCCTCAATGGAATGATAATAGCCCAGCAAAATGAATTGAATAAGGTAAGCTCCTTCAACATCTACATATACATACATATATTCCAGATCTAATCATTGTGTATTAATCTCTTAAAACAGAATCTATTCATCGAGTGCCCCGTCTGTGGCATTGTCTATGGCGAAAAGGTGGGGAATCAGCCAATTGGCAGCATGTCCTGGAGCATAATTAGCAAAAATCTTCCCGGTCATGAGGGACAGAATACCATACAAATAGTTTATGAGTAAATATCGAAACCACTTTCCTAAGATGGATCACATTTCCTAATACAAATCACTCATTGGTCTTTTAGCATTGCATCTGGACTACAAACCGCCGAACATCCTCATCCGGGTCGTGCTTTCTTTGCTGTTGGCTTTCCACGCATTTGTTATTTACCTGATTGCCCATTGGGACGAAAAGTTTTGCGTTTTCTTAAAATTGCCTTTGATCGTCGTTTACTGTTCTCAATTGGACGATCAGTGACCACGGGACGCGAAGATGTGGTAATATGGAATAGTGTGGACCATAAAACCCAATTCAATATGTTTCCAGATCCAACATATTTGCAACGCACCATGCAACAGTTGGTCCACCTAGGAGTGACTGACTAATCTGACGTCGTCATTCCTAATTTACAATCTCTTCCAATCTCTTCCATTTCCAATAATGAATTTAAGTGTTATACCCTTGCAAAAGGTATTTATGAGCATAATAAGCAATCAAATGGAGATATATATATATTCTATACTTAGGTTCCCTTTCCTTTTTTTCTTTGTATTGTAATTTTTTACTCACTCAAAAGTATTCTTGATAAGGACGTCAGGCTAAGGTGATGCAGCCCTTTTCTAATAGCCATATCTAAACATATATAGGCAAACTAGTCTCTCAGTATTAAAACATCCAAATCGGACGTTTATATCATATGGATTTTCAAAAGGATTGAATGTTGTTATCCATTTCTGTAGTTTCTAAATGGGCAATAACTTTTCTTCTCTCAAATAAATCGACAGCAATTTCTATTCTACTGAAATTTAATAATGGAAAGAATTGTGGATTAATCTACTTTTTTTACAATCAGTCCAAAACTATAAATTTTGGCGTACTTATTGTTTCTTAAGTGCCAAAAAGAAAACTTATTAGATATATTTACGAGCCATATTCCTTAAAATCTCTGAAATTTGTATAGTATATATTTTGTTTTAGTGCTCATTTTGCAAGGGTATATGAAAAACTTCGGCATAGTCGAAATTATTCCCGGCCCTCTGGTTTTTACTTGATTTTACTATAATAATTTTGTATTAATAATTATTCTTAGTATATATAATTTTTAACAATCTTTTTGTGTGTGTGCAATCCTCGTTTTTTTTTTTTTTTATGTAAACAACATACATATATATATATATTATTTTATTGATTTATTTTGTTTTAGTAAAGTTTGAGCAGCTCGAACCCCAAACAATTGAATCACAGACACATTAAACAATAATTTTATTTGCGCTTTAAAGTAGTTTTTTGTCCCAAAATTCTTGTTCTTCCATTGAAAGATTAATTTTTATATACTTAAATGTAAACTAAGGCCATGTAATTGATATCATTTCTTTTCTAAATACATAGATTAATACAAATTTAAATGAAACACCTATTAGTATTAAATAAGTGAAAGTAACTTGTGTATTAAGTCAAGCATTTACCCATACATAGGTATATATATATAAGTATATATATTGTAAAAATGTGTCCGAAATTTCAGCAACTCGAAATAATCTCTTTGCAAGAGAAAAAACATTTCATAACATTAATAATCATTAATTTTTGTATATTCCTATATATATATATTTTCAACTTTCTTTGTAACGCTGAACATGAATTTGAAGTTCATAGTTCAGATCCGACAATACGACAGATTTATAAAACTTCAGAGAAGTTGAAAATTTGCAATTTGATGGCTTCCATTTTGCAGTTGCTTGCAATAATATCAACTAAATTGTAATGCCATATACACATATTTTTTATATACAAACAAAAGCCTATAGATTTAAGTTGTATTGAAATTTTTTTGTCTATCTCATATTTTTCACAAAAAACTGAAACTGGACATTGCAATCTGAAATGACAAACTGAACTGGAATTGGAATCCTTGAATTTAATATCAGAAGGCTATGAAATAATTCTGATCTGTCTATATCTACTACCAATTTGAATTTCACTTTGTACAAAACCAGACGATGAAGAAAGAACCTACATATGCATGAAGATATATCTCATTGCCATAATGCAATCTCCTAATATGTTTTTTTGTTTAACATAATATACCTATATACATCTACATATATATATATATATTTGTATGTTTCTTAGATTCAGCGAATGATTTTGTGATTTTATTTTGAATTTTGATGAGTTCTTCCCCCAGAGAATTAATTTTAGCTTTTTTTTTTTGTTTTGTTTAAGCCACTTAATTGTATTCCAATTAAATCATTCACATTCATAACATATATACATATATATATATTGCACACATTTGATGAATTGTTGCTTTCATATTGATATCATCTCGAAGACACCTCTCCGACAATTTATATAATTATAATTATTATTATTATTATGATAAAGACAGCTATATAACTAAGTTGTATTTAGCACTGACTAGTATTTAGTTTTTCATCTGTAGTTAATAATGCTAATTACATATATACCTAAAAATATATATACATACATACACACATGTGTGTTTGTGTGTGTGTGTATATATACTACGCATAGTTCAAATAAATAAAACAACAACAACAACAATTTCACAATATGACGTAAATTGAACTTCTTTGCAATTGACAAATTTAGCCATATCAAGGTTTCACTTGAAATAAATTAATATCAATTTTTGCGCTTGCATTTCGAGACAAGACAAAAAAACACGAAAACAAAATAAAATGAAATGTTGCTGGCAACCATTTAAGGCGATGCAGCAACATTGCAACATGTTGTTGCCTCTTGGCCAGAGCTACGAAGGACGAATTGCAGCAGCTTTCACAAAAAGACGCAAGATGAACCAGATGGGCAGATGGCGAGGACAAATTTTGTTCAAGGGCAACATTTGTTGGCAACATCTTTGAAATTTAACAAATTTTATTCAAAGTCTACAAAGAAAAGGAACAGATCACTTTGGAAATCAACAAAAAGAACAAAGAAAACTTCAGTTGCCTTGAAATAGTTATTAGACCTTACAATTCTAAAGTGTTTAGCCAAGTCTGACGAAGAGAGAACTTTCTGCTCATTCGAAAGTATAAAGTGAAATAGTTGACCTTCCCCAACATTTCATGTATACTCTTCATAATATTTGCTTATTGTCCATTTAGAGTAGATTGAAACTGGAAAACAAATATGTATATAAAACATACATATAAAAATGTTGAATAAATTCAAAATTGAAATTTGCTTCTTTAATATGCAGTTGCTCTTTCAATTGAAAACATATCTCCATAAAATGTATAATAAATAAAGAAAATTTATTTACCTATCTGCCAACAGAATATTGAGTTGAAAGTGTTGAAAAAGTAGCAAATTGTGGAATTTTCATTTTCATTTAATGATTTATATCCCCTTTTCTGGGCGTGTTGCTCTCCTTGTGCCACTTGCATGCGTTTGTTTGTTCATTTGTTTGTTTGTTTTTTTCCTAGAATTTCATTTCATGCGATTTTTATTTGATTGACACTGAACGTTGACATTCGATGCAACTTTATATACATATGTACATACATTTATCATCAACTACTACGCACTCAATCACTGGTTTCGACTATATCCAGGCAGGTTGTTTTGTCCAAAAATCGCAAGTCCCACTGACCCTGTGTGACATTAAGATCTTTTGTTTTCATTTTTGGAGTATTTTTTGTTGCTGTTGCTTTTGCATTTCGTTAAGGCATTGGCAAGGGCACCAACTCCGTGGCCATCATTGTCAGCATCCAAGCAAAACAAAAAGAAACCTCAGAGAAGTTACTTCCAAAAGAAATAATAAGGATGAAATGCATATATCAACTCCTTATTCTTATAGAGGGAAAACGACTTATGGGTCTTTTATAATTATCCTGTAATTATGTTGGCTAAGAACCTTTTTTGGACTTGCTTTTGGAGTATAGAGTATAGATTATTAAACTATTTTCACGATAAAATTCCAGTGTGTCTCTCTTTTGATTATAAATATCAGGACATTTTCTTTGCGTAATGGATCTGGCTTTTCAATGGCCATTTAACTTTTATAGGGCCCAAACAAAACACGGCCTACAATCTCTTTAATACTTAGTTTACAAGATTTAACTTACTTTTTTTTAAACTTGAACTTAACAATTAGATATTTACATAGATAATTTTCACTGCCGATTGCGACCTCTAAATGAAAAGAAGAAAAACATTGGCCAAAATAACATTTTAATTTGAAAAAGGACCAAACTTACGACTCTTTTTAGTCAGTGCAGGATTAAGCCAGCATTGGGCCTGTGGCAATTAAAAAAAAGGCAAATGTAACTGGGAAATGAATGAAAATCGATCAAGAAGTAGCAAAAGATAATGTTCTTTTTTCGATTATTTTCAGTATAGAGTTTTTTGCTCAATCTTCCTTCTTTTCCAGTCTACCAATTTGAAAAAGTTATATGTCATAGCATATTTTAAAATGACATCAAACATTTGAATATTTGATTGAAAAAAAGACATGAATTTTTGAAATGCTCCAAAAAATGGACTAAATTAAAGCTTCATGAAATAAAGGTTTATTGGAATATTTTTCAGTTCTTTGACTTTTTGGTACTTCTTATGTACCAAAATGATAATTTGGTTTAATAACTTTTTAGTTTAAAATTGAATTTAAAAGCATTTAAAAAAGAGATTTAAGTTACTAAATCGGAAAAAATATTTTAAATTCATTGATTTATGTATTTATTCAAGGCAATTGTTAGAAGTTTTTGCAAAACAAATAATTTGCCATAGGATTTTTTAGTTTAAATCTTAATGATTTACTTCTTCGAACAGAATTTCAAAAGCTGAGCTAAAGATGGTTGTGATCCATGATCTTTGATCCTTGAGTTCTTAAGAGTAGTAAGGGACATCGACTCATAACCAATCCACACAGTCACAGCCATAGCCAACATCGAGAGGAAGTGGAAGTGGGAAAGGGAGAGAGAAGATAACTTGTACTTTTGGGTTATCTCTGTCTCCTCGGTTGTCGTTGGCGGTGGTGGACCCTGAGGCTGACGTTAACGCAGGCAGATATCTTCTCTTCTTCTCTCTCTCTCTCTCTCTTTGTCTCTCTCTTCCTCTGCTTCTGCTTGGAGGGGAATCCGAGCCTAGATGCGGCAACAACTGCAGTTGGTGGAATCAGTTAAGAGCCTCCGCTCGTGCCAAACGGTTGCTGCATCCGGTGCATTATCTCTCCCAGCCAGTCCAGTCCCTTATACAAAATCAACTAATTAATTATTATTATTATTTTTTTCCTGTGTGTCGAAAAAACGGAAATACAAAAAAATACAACAAAGTGCCAATAGAAACCGCAAAATTTCGCGGGCTTTTAAAACCGCGTAAAAGTCTCCACCGTAACTTTTCCGTGAGATAACTTTTTATATTAGTTATTATTTTCTTTGTTTTATCTCTCTCTCTCTCTTTCTCTCTTTCTCTCTTGGCAATTTGATCTTTTCGTAAATGAAACTATTCAAATATTTAAAGAATACATTTCGTTGTTACTGTCATAACAATTGTTAAGATCGTCTCTCAAGTTTCCAGTTACTAAACAAAAAAAAAAAAGCCTCGAGAGATAGTCAGATAGTTAGTTAGTTAGATAGACCGAATTGTCGCTGATAAAGCTACAGGTGAGCATACATATATATATATACATACATAGATGTACATAAGTGGGGTGGGGATCATCAAAGGGATGAAATGTTAGGAGTTTCCATATTCTTCCTCTAAAACTTTTAGATTTTTCCCCTCAAAAATTACAGATTTGACTCCCCAAAATCTCTAACAAGATACGCCCCTGTATATATGTATACATATATATATATATATATATAGCTGCAAAATCTACATTGTAGAGTGCACCGTTTTGTGGTTTTTGTTTGCGGTTCACATACCCCTCGATTGGGGGCTGAACCATCTACATGGTGGCGCCATCTAGTGAGCGGCTGGCTTTAAATTATTTGAGACAAATTTTCATTATGTGGGCGAATCGTCTGCCTCTGATGGTGATCGCTCTGTCAAACATAAATCAAATCAACAAACAATCAAATTCATATCGAAAGCTAATAAACTTATATGTATAGATTACCATATTTTTGTGTTAATTTTACATTGACCAAACAGAGTTTTGGTTATTTTTTTTTTGTGGATAATAAAACGCTTTTTAATTGGCCAGATCAGCCGACAAGAGCAATTTATGGGGCCACTTCTACCCCCCCACCCCCGACCCTCTCCACGACAGTTTCCAACTGTCTCTAATCGATCTTAGGGCATTGGCCACGAGCCATCCCACACCAAAAGGCACCAGAGACAATTTGGATTACTAAATGTCAAATTTATTGATCTTTGCGAAAACAAAATGTGATTTACATATATCAAAATAAATAAATATTTGATCGTAATGGCCCATAAATGTATGTTGGACTCATGATTTTGAATATCAATTATTCAGAAATTTATGGCTAGCAAAACAAAATCGTATAAATCTTTGCTGATCAGTGAAGAGAAATGAGTTCAAATCTGGCTAGAATTTTCATCAAATATCGTTATGCCCGTTCAAATCAAACCAGTCGATTGTGAGTCAAAGCCTATTTGCCCAATTGTGGTTTTTGTTCAAATTTCAATGCATTTGTTGGCCGCTTTCTCGGTCTTGGTCTCGGTCTCTGACTCTGTCTCTGACTCTGACTCGGTGTCGGTTTTGATCGATCGTAGATTTCGAGAACGTGCAACGCATTTCAATTTCAATTTCAATTTGTTAACATTATTTATATTAACCGAAAAGCTAAAAAACAAAAACAAAACTCGACGACCTAATGCAAACTAGCAATTCATTTCATTTTGACCATTTACGGGGGAAATGTCACAACTTGATGTTTGAGGACAGTGACGATTCGGTTTCGATTACGGATTCGGATTGAGAATCAGATTCAGTTACGGATCTGGCTAACCTCGTTCAACCAGAAAACACACAAATCACGATAAATTCTAATGAAAAACTTGGAAAACATCTTTTTCTATGAACAGAATATAATTAAATACAATTTGGCAAATGAGTCAGAATATTGATTATATGAAATCACACTCAGGTCCAACCAAAAAAAAAACTGAACATAAGGGCAAAAGTTTTACCCAACAAATTTGCATAAGGTTTTCTGTTTACTGTACATAGTTAATAATATTATAAAAAGTTTGTTGGCTTACACTGTGATTGGTAGAAAAAAAACCTTATTTGGGTCTTGTGAATCGAACTTCATCCTAGGATTTTTAGGTTATCACGATGTTTTCTTAATTTTTTTAAAAATTAATTTTTTCAAGAAAGCGCTTTTTTCTTTGTCTTTCAACTTCTAGGATATTGATTTTTCTTACAAATTTTCTTACACAAAGTTTTTAAGAATTGAACAGGCTACAAATCATGGAAGGACATTACGCCCTTAATTCTAACTGATCAGGAGATTTACATTCAAAAGTCCTTGAATATGTCCTTGCTTGCAGCAGGAATCTGACCACAAAAAACAAAGTTTACTTTAAAACCAATTGAACTCATTCAAGCTCAGATCTTAAGATGATATTTCGGTTGATTTCTAAAATTTTACTTCTTACTCTTACTACCCAGCAGGGGCGTAGCCAGGTAAGGGCAGGGGTGGGCAGCTGCCCCCCTAGAATGTTAAGTTTTATACTCTTTTCCAAGAACTCATTCAATTTAAGATAAAACTTCTATTTTGAGTCCTGACTACGCTCTTGCTACCTAGGATCAATGTTGGATATTGCCAAAGTTAAGCTGACAAATAATAATAAATTATTATTAATTACAGATTAATTGTTGATCCCATCATGGAATTGGAGGTTGATTTGGGTGCTATACAAAGTGAGGAATTGCTAAGGAAAATGGTAAGTAAATGCACAAATAAAATTTCATGTGAAAAGTGAATCATAATCAGTTAAACCAAATCCTTGAAAGGCCTCAATAGTTAAGGCATTTGTGGATTTTCAAATGGTTATTAATATAAGTTCATTGTCCTGTGGCTAGTCCTGTTTAATGTTTTGCCTGACACATCCCAGACATATAAAAAAAAAAACATTTTGATGACACCTTCGAGAACAAACCAGAGAGCCAGAGATAGAAATGACAAACCAGCACCAGAATGAGTGTCAATTCCAGTTCCAGTCCCAGTTCAACCTAACCAAATTGGGTCATTTATTGGGTTGGGATGGATGGACTGGTGGATGGATGGATGGATGGATGTGGTGTAAGGTGTGTGTGTGTGTGTGTGTGTGTGGGTTGCTTTTTAGCTCCGATGACGGCGACATCATTTGCAATAATCGTTAAAAAGTCGTTACAATAGCTTTGTGGAAAAACGATGACTTGGCCAAATGATAAATCTACAATAGCCTAAACATCTGTATTTATTAATAAATGACAAAAATAGCAGCAGACGTTGCCTTCAGCCCACGCAGTCGCAGACATAGACGTTGAAGCCAGCAGAAGCAGTGGCAGAGGTAGGGGCAGAGGCAGCGGCAGCTAACGTAGACATGACGAGAGAGAGAGAGAGAGAGAGAGAGAGTGCTAGAAGAGAGGCCAATTGGGATGCTGATAAAGCCTTGGATGACTCATGCCCATGAATCAATTTCAATTCGGACATCGAACAGGGGACACTGGACTTAAGACACGGGACATTTTGAACTCGCCTGACCGCCAGATGACTGTCTGCCTGATCGATGACGCCATGCAGCAAGAGGCCTGGGACACGAATTGTTAGCCAGGTTCTAAAAAGCAACAACCAGCAATGCGTTGGTTGCCTGCCTGCCAGCCAATCAGCCAGTCAGCCGGCCAGCCTGCTTGCCAGCTATGGAACTGGCCATGATTTGAGGCCGGCTCTGAGCGAGCGTTTTTCTCAGTCACTGTGTGCGTGTGTGTGTGTGTGTGTGTGTGTGTGTGGGTCGAGATACTGCAAAATAAATCAATAAACCAAGTTGAATTGGCACAATCGAGAGAGGCAGCGACAGTCAGACAGACAGACACCCGCTATGGGCAACTAGCCAAATGCAGCAAGTGAACACCAATACATAGACAAATTCAGATTCAGATTCAGACTTAAACTAGCCACTAGCCAGTAGTGGCCAATGGCCGTTTGTCTGGTGTCTAAGCCGTGTCTACATGTCCAATACCAATACCAATACCAATTCATCTCGTCTCCCCAGTTCGATGAGTAATTTTTTCATTTTTTCCGCCCACCCACAAAAAATGTGTTGTTGTTGTAAACACGTTAGTTCCAGTTTTTACTTCGTTAGCCACGAAAACAAAAAAAACAGCAACAACAACAACAATATAATATTGAGCTATAAAAAGCAATTGTAACAATGACACCCACCAAAATTTAAAAACAAAAAAAAAAAAAAAAAACATGAAATACTCGTAACAACAACTCAATCGGGTGATTTATATATAAGAAATTTATTAACATACAAATAGAAATAATATAATATAAACAATATCCATCCATCTTAACGTATAGAGCACGTTTTCACATACATATTTGGTATTACCAATTAGCTAGATATATACTATATATATATTCCACTACATATTCGATATTTACTAGAAGCTTGTATGAATATTTTCAAAATATTCCACATTCGAATTGTATTTTTCACTTAAAATGAATATGTTTAAAAGAGTTTGACTTAGAACGAATGAATACCGAATGTATTCGTTTCATTTATTCAAATTATCTAAGTTGAATTGCGTTTTATTCAAAAATTTAGTTTATTTTGAAGTCGATTTCGGCATCAATGAACATTTTAATTATTGTTTACTTCTGTTTTTTTAAATTTAATACCCAAAGTTTGAATATTTTGAGAAACCTGGGTTATTGGCAGTGTCATGTCATCTTATTAACTTTTTGACTTGGCATCAACAAAAACTTTGAATTACCTATAATTAGGATTTTCCGAAATGGGACTTTAACTCTCTTATTATTTCTTTATAGCCTAGAGGAAGTTTTTAGCTCTAATTTGTTCTTAAAACTTAATTTTTTCAATCAGTTTGGCAATTTTCAAAACAAAACTTTATCGTCTATGCCCATCATAATCTTCGGCTAAGCGAATCTATTTAATATTATTTTTAAACAATAACAGTAACAATAATAATAATAAAACTGATCGTTTTATGTATGTGTACACATATACATGCACATATAAAGCGGCGCAGTCAACACTATCTACGGTCTCTTAGGTCTCTCAGGTCTCTTAACCTCCTCGGTCATAGTGGGGCAACTTTTTACACAGGGCATCTAATTAGAACTTGAAAAGAATCATTAAAATGGTGAAGCCAATTGGAGTCCAAAATCCTATTTAACTTAATATATAGAACTTTGTCTTGAAAATTGAGATACTCAATATAAGAATTCAACTATAAACCCTATTTCCTATAAGAGACAGATACATTTTGAAACATATGGAAGAAAGAGAGGTTTACAGTATTCTTTTGGGGAGATTTAGCTTACCTTTCAGCTCACGGTAACTGAACGTTGACGTCGACGTCGTCGTCGAAGTTGTAGTCTCGATTGCGGTGTCGCGTCATCTTCGTATTTGGTCGTCATCAGCTGACGCCGGCAGCAGAGCGGCCTGTTTTTTTCTTTCTTTCTTGCTATCTCTGTCTCTGTAAGCTTTGGGCGTCCACCTTGGTTTGATTCTGATTGGAAATTTCAGTCTGATTTTGGTGCTCGATCGATTGCAACGTGGCGACGCACGGTTAATTTTTTGATTATTGTTTTTTTTTTCGTTGAAAACTACAAAAACCAAATTACCCACAAAACTCATACAACATCAACAACAACAACAACATAAAAAGAAGCGACAATAATATAATTATTTATTTTTTTTTGTAATATAACGAAATATATTTGTATATATTGATCATTTTTTCCTAACTGTACCGAAATAATACCGAAATAAGAACCCCCCAAAAAAAGAAGAAAAAAAACCGAACCTAAAATCGAAAGAAACCAAACAAAAATTTGAAAAAAATAAAAGCCAAAGTCCAAAGGATTAGTCACACATCATTCAAAGAGTGTGTGTTAATTTGTGCAGTTACCGGTACAGCAACAAAACGAGCCCGGCTTAAACCAAGTGCCGCCAGCAGCAAAGGCAAAAGCAGCAGCAGCAGCAGCATCGAAGCGAAGAAAGGTGCAGAAACGAAACGATTTAAGAAAATATAAAAAAAAAAGATTTTTTGGGCGAGTCTCTGGTTTGTATCTTTGCCTTAAATGTATCTTGTTGCTCTTTCACACACACACACTCACACACAGTCACACATACATGTGTAACTTTCACACTTTCGCAAAAATTAGCATACCTTTTTTTTCTTCTCATTTTTTAGATTGGTTTTTTTTTGCTTTTCTTGAGTTTGTTAAAGTTTTTGTTTTGCCTTTGTTTTACCACAACTGTCAGTAAGTCAGCAAATCTTATGTCAACAAACCAAAAAAAAAAAACAACGTTTCTTATCTCAACTTGAAATATGTACTTGAATTACTCTTTTTGTCAAACGGGTATAGTGATTTTTGCTTGGCTACTTTTAGTATGGAGAAGATGGTTTTAATAAGTAAGACATACCAGATCCTTATGGACAGCCTATGTATATAGTAGTCTTAAGCCATAGAAAGAGTATAGAAATGTCGTTGTTAGTTGTTTTTTTCTTCTACCCAGGTGAAACGTTTCGGTGGGGTTCTGTTAACAGAATCTTGCTAGCGGCCATATGTTAATCTTAATGAATCTAATTACAGTGGAACTAGTTTCAAGTAGCCTGTAGGTAGCTTATAACCTTGTCAAAACATACGGGAACATGCCTACAATTTTATATGTACATACATACATATGTAGTTTGATATCTCAGATACATAAATGCCGTCTTATATACATATACATATATCTGATCAGTATAATCGGTAGAGAGTTGAAGTTTCTCACTCTCGAAATCACATCAAGGCGACTGTCTAAAATGATAAATGACATGACCGTTGAATGCGTTATGCATGAAGATTAAGCTATGAGATCATTTTTGTGGCAAAGTCACATTTTAAAGGTAAAAGATTCATTTATTTTTTTTGTTAACTAGGTGTTAATATATACACTATATATTTTTTAAGGAAATTTCATCAATTTAAAGATTCTAACAAAATATTACGTATACGTCATACGACAGAGCACTTTAATTATTAAGAAATGAGTTCCGAATGCATTTTGTATTTGAAACAACTTAAGAGTTCTCAAAAATAATTAATTTGGCATATAATGTTGTAATAAATGCATTTGTTCAAAACATTTAAAGTTTAGAGATCTATGGAAAAATATTACGTATACGTTAAGTAGAATGTTTCATTTCTAGATTTCAAAACGAATCGATTTGATCTAAAAGCACTTTTATTCAGTTAAAAACTTAAAATACGACAAATATCCGCTTCTGTAGAGATTTCATATATATTCAAGACCCGTTGAAATGTGACACTGACCCCATCGATCAAATGCTAAATTTCTTGATTACAATGGGGGACTCTCGAGTAAAACCTATAGAGTGTTTTAATATGCAAAACAGCGATCCATTGAAAGTGCTCCACTTTCTCAGGCTTTTCAGCACCCCAGAACGTGGTCTACAATGAAGTCGGGAGCGAAGCTAAGACAAACGCATTGCAGTAGGGAATATTGTCGTCATGGCTAGAAAAAGAAGAACAAACAAACAGGTAAACAAAACAAATACACACCGAACAGGTGGCAATGCTTCACAGTTCGAGGCAACACAAGTTGAGCGTGAAAATAATGACAAAATTCTTGAATTTGCTAGTACAATTCCCAAATTCCCTAACTCAAACCAAACCAACGAAAATATAGTCAGATTGTGTTAGTTCACCAGTTTGGCGAATCGCATGACAGCAATTAGGTCATTTTAATATTATGCATGCATAAAAATTGAAATGAAATTGAAATGGAAATAAAAATAACAAAATGACGCCAAAAGACGAAGCCAGAGAGAGAGATAGAGAGAGTGGGAGAGAGAGAGGGAGAAAGAGAGGCAATTAACATCTGCAGCAAAGTGCAAAACAATTTCCTTAACTCGACTACAAATTGAACAGATTGTTGATTGGGGACGGGAACGGGAACGGGAACGGAGACACAAGTGCTGCGAATGCTGGATAGATGGGTGGGTGGTCTACGGGATGGGGGGCGGGTGTATCGGGTGTTGAGTGTTTTCAATGTCATTCGGAGTAAGTCAGTGGCAGAGAGCCCACGCAAGTTTTTTCCATTTCGTTGCCGCAATCATCAACAGGTGCAATTACCGCAAATTAAGTGTAAGACAGGGACGGATATAAACATTGTGTGAGTGAAGAATAGGTGAATTATAACTATATAATGACAGTTGAAATTTTGAAAATATTAAATTTATATAATTTGCATACTAGACTTTTTGCCACCCCAAAGTCGACGTATTACCTTGAAAATTGAGGAAATTTTGATATGCAAGAACGATTTTCCTCTCAAAATACCCGATTTTCCCCATCGCCACTGGCCAATCTAAGTGCAGATCGATCAATTTTGCGATTCATTCAATAACTTGGAAATGAAATCAAAAACAATTTTGAAATGCTGTTGATTAGATCAAAATTCTATATTTTATAGTTATGCTAGCTTAAAGGGGGAAGGGGGATAAGTCTACGCCTGTGTTCGGATTTCCTTAAGCCAACATCATTTTTTTTTTTTCCGGCATTAGTTGAAGATTTTTTGCATGTTTGCCGATTTTTGGACTCAATTAAGTTTTTATTTAATTTTAATTTCAATAACAACAAAAGTAAAAGATTTTTGTTTCGTTTTGGTTTTTGTTTTTGTGAATTATGTTGACCTCCAAAGCTGGAACACGATAGCAATTGGCAAATAAAACAAAAACAAAAGGAAAAAAAAACCATATTCATATTCAGTGTGTATGTATGTACAATAATTTATCAGCAGTCTCGCATGTCACGTCATTCTCATTCTCATCCTCACATCATAATCGTCGTCGCCATCATCATCATCATCATCATCAACATCATCATCCTCTGCAGCAATCAGAACGCCAACAGGTTGCCACTGCTAAACTGAGATTGAGATTCGGTTTTTTGTTTGTTGTTTCTGTAAGATCGGGAGATGAATGAAGAGAAGGAGGCAGAGAAGGTGCCAAAGACGAAAGACTTCAACTGGTTATCATATGTATGTACTGGCTGGAGCTGTTTTTTAGAAATTACGTCATTTTGGCATCTTGCTTGCTGGCAAGACGAGGTGAGGCCTTTGAAAAAGCAAAACAAAACAAGACTTTGGTCTAGACTGTGGCACGAATCTCTGAATTTGGCTTGTTGGCTTTTTAAGGATTGGAACTTGAAGTGACCTCCTGTTTCCCCAACTCCAACTCCTGCATAAGAATTGCATCAAATAGATTTCACAATACAAGAAAAACCTTGATTTTCTTTCTGATCTATCTTTTTGTGTATCTCTGTTTTTTTTATCACTAAAAAGTTCTTTCTTCTTCTACGACATTGACTTGACTTGGGTATTGAGTGAAAGCGTTGATTTTGTTGTTTCGACCATCTGGTCATGCCATTTGTGTGTTGGCTTGGCTTGGAGCACACAAAAGGAGGCCAACAACAAACAGCAAAAAGCAACAAATGAAACAAAAGAAAGATGAATTAATAATAGTATTTGTAATTAAGAAAATGCTGTGTCTTGGTTTCATTTTCTCTGATATATTGATATAGAAGATTTAGTTTCTTAAGATTTTTCTCAATTACTTTTGAAATTAAAAAGATTTCATGTGTTCCAAGTAGTAATTACTCTATGAAAATGCTTTAATTATAGCAATTATATACCTGATACGTATTTAGTATATATATCGAAACTTTATACATAGATTGTGCATGTTCAGTTAGCTGCAAGAATTATTATTACAAATTGATTATATAGAAATAGGTTCTCATATTAGCTTATGGCTTATAAGCTTCTAAAATTAAACAGTTAACAAAGCTCTGGCCTCCACATCCAACTGTCTCGCTCTCTCTCACTCATTTTGCCATTGTAGGTATTTATTATTGTTAATACAAATGTTATTTGGCATGTTTTTCCGCTGTTGGCTGTCAACTGGTTGGTGATATCACCGACGCCTCACAACCGAAAGTTTAGAACCGATCTGTTTGGCCATCGATTCGATGATGTTGATGATAATAATAATTATAATGATAATTATGACATTGATGATCGGTACAGACCTGTCGAAAACAAAATACAAATTTTAGACTAAGACTTGACCGATTTCTATGAAATCTAACGATGAGGTAATCACTACATCTTAATATAGTCTTCAACATAAACTCACAAATAGTTAGTGTTTCAATTTAAGAAATTGGATCTCAGCCTAATTGTTTTCAATTCATGTATACTCTTTATGGAAGAGTATAAATGTACCGTGGAATTCTCACCTCTACCCCTCTCTTCAAGCTCATGCTTTGGCAGTTATCGGTCAGCATTTTTTGCAATGTTATTTATAAACAAAAGCGTCATATACCTATGACAGCCGCCACGTCTCGAACTTGATAACTTAACTGTAAAAAGTGGCCAACAGACCTAGAGGTAAATAATAAAAAACGCATTCGACAGATTATGAGAAAGAAAAACAACAATAAAACGGGGTAATTTTCTACAGTGATGACTGCCTAAGATCACTAGCAAGTTCATAAGATTTTACAATTTAATATATATTTGATAATGATGATAGTTAACCCTTTTAGGGCCAATGTTGTACTGAAAGGATTAAAGTTCTTTCACTGACTTTCAAAGCAACAACAAATCCTTAGACTGAAAATCCAATCTCCTTGCTCTCTAGATTTCTAGATCTATTTGATGGAAGGTATACCAAAGGGGGTAAAAAACTTTATGTCTCTTCCAAATTGCTTCTATTCGGTTAAAAGTTTTTAAGTTAAGTATTTTTTTCAGTTTTTTATCAATGAAATTCAATATATTTGGTCCAAGTTTTCAGATCTTGAATATCTATATGTTAAATAATTAATTCTGCCACCGAAGCTAAAGTTCTATATATTGATTATTTGTATCAAATTATAATTCAAATTAAGGAAGACTTATTGAGATATTAGAATATATAGAGAGAAATAGATAGGAAGAGGAGAGTAGACTTGGAGGAATGGAAGAAATATATATCTCTATATATATACTTGTATCTGTTTGTTTTCTAGATTTCTCCAAGGTCATGTGGCATAGTTTTCGTAATAAAAATTGAATGTTTATAGTTTCCTTTTTTGTTGCTGTATCAATTTCATTCATAAGTAAAAAGTATATCTTGTATGTATAATAATTGTATATACTTTTGCTATGGCAACTGTAAAAGATTTTGAGATGCAGCAAAACTGGAACTAGCTTTCTGTCTGTCACTCTCTGTGTGTGTGTTTTTTTTTTACATTTTAAGTTTAGCTAATTGGTGGCTGGAGTCCATAAAAGGCGCTCATTCGCTGTTTCTCGCAACGTTGCAGCGTGGGCTTCAATCTGGTAGCCACACACTCTTCCCCACTCCACTTCACTCCACTCCAATCCACTCTACTCCACTTCACTTCACATCACATCACATCACTTGCAATATTGTATTTGTTAAATTGTTTCAAGGACAAGCTGATTACTCAATATGTGATTCTATATGTTATGTGGCCCATTTCAGTGGCAGCAATCCGAGGACAGTGAACGCAAGAAGCAAATACGATCGCATCTTTACAAGTTACGCGAATCACGTTTGAGGAATTTATATAGACACGATCAGTTAGCGGCGGACATAATGTCGGAGCCCAATTCAAACACTTTGGCTGGATCGTATGGCAAGGATCCATTGGCCACCAGTCATGGCGATGCCTTGCTGGATCAGAATTTTCAGAGTCTCAAGTCGAAGGAGGTGCGCGATTCAATGAGTCCAACACACGAGATCAAGTTTCACTCGATGAGCCTAACCCAACCGAATACAACCGGATGGGATGTGCAGACCTCATCGGAGGTTAGTCCCGATGGACGAGCCTATCGCACGGAAACATTGGCCAAGACAGACGGTAAGTTGTTGATAACTGTGACAAAGTGTTTGTCGGGTGCTGTGTACCCCTAACCTGGTCCTACAATAAAAATTCTTGTGTTCTGTGTGTAACTCAATTCTGTTTGTCCCCCTCCCTCCCCCACCATCATCCATTTATGTGGCAGGTGTTGAAAAGCTCAATGGTGGCGGCATTGCGGAATTTAAGGGTCGCAACGAGCAGCGTTCGAGTGCCTCGCATCAGGGCGATGACAAGAACTTTGTTAAGAAGGCCTCGGAGAGCTCCAGCACTCAATTGCAAGAAAATGTTGTCTTTGGTGACGACACAAGCGGTCGCACCGAAATGAAGATGAGCTCAACAACATCGTCTTCCACATCCAAGGTGGTTTCATCATCATCATCCTCGACGGTCGAGTATGGTAATGGTGATGATAACTCTCCGCGTTATTTGCTAAATGAACAGGCCACTCCTAGTCGTAACCCTCATCATCAGCAGCAGCAGCAGCAGCAACAATATAATCAGCAGTTACATCAACAGCAACAACAGCGAGATTGGGAAGAACACCAGCGTATCCAGGAGCAACGCATCCAGGAACAGCGTCATCAAGAACATCGCCAGCAGGAGCAACTACGTCAGCAGGAGCAACTACGTCAGCAGGAGGAACGTTACTCTGAAAGCCGTGAGCAATCCAACAGTACCAAGAACGTTTCCACCCAACAACACTATGAGGAAAATAAGCGCTATGTAGACATGGACAAGGCATCACCCGAATATCAGCGTCATGTCCAACATCTTATGGCTCAACCGGGTGAGATTATCTCGAATACTGTGGAGTACCCCAAGCCGAATGTGAAAATGATTACAACCGTGAAACGTTTGCCCGATGGCACCATTGTCAAGAACAAGCGCTATGAGACCGAACAGTTGTCCCCAACAAAGGAGACGGCCGGACCACGTGATCACCCTCGTGATATGGTGGATAGTGCTGCGCCAACAGTTCGTCGTCGTCCATCGGGCAACGAGGTGGATGAGCATGTTACCCAGTCGCAAAGTTTCTCTTCTGTCAAGAAGTCGAGTCGTCGTTTTTCCACAGAAACCACTTCGGAGACCATTCAGGAAACCCACGATGATCGTGAGCATGAGCAGCCAAGGCAGCAAATTAAAGCTCCATCGCCAGGTCGTCAGGATTTTAGCACTCAGGGGTTTCCATCGGTGAGACCGAATAAGCCCACTCAAGAGTTTCAGGGTCAACGACCTTCAACCCCTCAGTCGCCACGTCAACAACCAACGACAAACTCCTTTTCCACACACGGATTTCCCTCGGTGAAACCCAATATTGCCACACAGGAGTATCCCAGTCAGCGGCCATCTAGTGCCCTGAGCGGTGAAGAGGTCATTGTGGTGAAATCTGAGAAGAGTCGTAATGTCAAGCAGCACACGAGCTCAGAGCATACAATTGAAACGGAATATGCTGGCGATGATCAGCCTCAGGCTCCCTCGTCGATCCGATCGAAACCACAGGCTCAATTAAGGGCATCAACCCCCAGCTGGGAGCAAGCGCCGGCAAGTCCAAGACGTTCAGATGTACGCGAAGATTTCAGCACTCATGGCTTTCCATCCGTACGTTCGGATCAGACGGATGGCGAGGTAATCCATCATGTCACCAAGACGGTAAGTCGTAATCACAGCGCCACGCATAAGACCAATGCAGAGCGTGTCATTGAGACCGAGGTGGAGGAGCCCGAGCAGCAGCAGCGTCGCCGACCACAGCAGCTAAATGCCCCCAACAAGGCACAATACACTGGACCCCGGTCACCCACACGTCGCTCACCGACACGCAAGCCAAGTGGCCAAGCCTCACCGTCGGCACCAGGCCAGACCAATCGATCGGGTCGCCCTGGATCAGAGTCCACGACAAGTACAACTTCTTCAACGGTGACGCGTCGCCAATTGCAAAAGGAGCGGGAAGTTGATGCCGCGCATCGCGCCTTTGCCGCTTCTCTGCGCAGTAGCTCACCAGCGGAAAGCAACATCTCCGTTGGATCACATTCCACGCATCCACGACGCGATAGTGGACGCGACTCGGCAGAGCCACAGCGTTTGACGCCACGCTCGAGCATCTCCTCAAGCCGTACATATCGCCGTGATGCGCGCGAGGGCTCCCATGACAGTCATGCCCCGTCCGAATCGAGTCGCATTAGCTCGACGACGGTGACACGCCATGCCGCGCCAGCCAGCCACGTTACCACCACCAGCACCACCAAAAGTGTGGGTAAAAACGTTGTTACCAAGCAGCAGCAGCAGCATCACACTGTTGTGAAATCCCGTAATGTGCAAGGTTCTAACGAAACAATTGATCTTATGCCGCAGCGTTTGCAAAAATCCCCGTCTCCGACGAGCGGAACGACCAAAATAACGACCACTAAAACGACAACAACCACTCAAGTAACGGCTCCTTCCCCTGCACCGGCACCGGCAACGGCATCGGCATCGGCACCAACTAAACCATCAGAGGCACCATTAGCCAGTCCATCAGTCGGCAGTAATGAACCGTCCAAAGTCCCAGGTACGAATTAGTGAAAGCTAATACAAAAACAAAACATATAAATATATCTCTTACACATAAAACTATGTATCTCGGAATTATGTATGTATATGAATGTATCCTTCAGATAACAACCTATCACAGTATACGTATACTACTACTAAGCCAGGCGATATATTCTCTTTGCCACCTACTTCTCCTACTTCTACTATTAACAACAACAACAATGAACCAACTATAACTACAACTACAACTACAATCCCAAAAAGAACCAACAACAACAACAAGAACACACCACTAACCACCTCCAAGAACAGCCAGAACTCCGACACCACCGAAACAATCATTAAAACAAAGCTGAGCACAAATGAAGCTACCTCAACAGCTGCCCCTGTGGAAGAGCCACCGTGCGTTAAGCGACACTACTATAAGGTCGGTCCGTCCGTTAAGGAGGTCCCAGATCCGGTTCCGGTTCCGGTAACGAATGCAACAGCGGTGACAAGTTCAGAGACCGTTGGTAAGGCATGAATCCCGAAATAAACCACACCAACAATACACACACACACACACACACACATACATATATACACTTTGTAACTATACCAATTACTCTATTTAGTATTTAAAAACTATTTCTGTTTTTGGAGTACTTGCAAATAAAAACTTTTTACTGATTACAAAAACAAAACAAAAAATAAATAAAACCAAATGCAATCTTGAAATATTCAATATTTTGCTCAAGCACAAACTAAACTTACCAAACAAACTGCATGACCGAATGCGCCCCTCCCCCCCTCAATTCCTTTGAGAGAGAGAGAGAGAGAGCGAGAGAGAGAGGGAGTGAGTGGGCACAACGGGGGGGACTCTTAAAAGAGATCGAACAAATTTTTCCAACTTGCTATTAACCTTGAACACAGCTGTCTTTGCTGTCTTTGCTGCCTGCCTGCCTGTCTACTTGTCTAACCCATTTAGAGCCATTAACCCAATGCCAACTTACCAACTCGGAACTTAGAGATGTAGAAGTAATTATAACCCCCTTCGATTGTAGTCGTAACTAATCCAATAACTGCAATGGTAAAGTACACCAAATCCTACACATACTACCATACCAAAACAATCCACACCAAGCGACGTCGGTTGCCATTTAAGCTTATGCCTTGCTGTTGATGTACTCCCTTCGCAGCAAAGCCCAAAGAACGCCCTAGCAGCAGGCCCAGCATCGATGAGGATGGCCCAGTCAGGCTCAGCTCGAAATCCAAGTCGCCGAGCATCGAACGTCGACCTGTGCAGCGCGAAACAACTTTTGAAAGTCCCAAGAAGCGTCCAGAGGATGTTTCGTTCATCAATGAGCAGGAAACTGTGATTCGGGTGACCACCACAAACAGCGAGGTGAGAGACAAGTCTGGCAGTCCATTGCCTCGCCCTCGTTCACGTCCAGGTAGTCCCGAAAAACAACCCACCCAAGAGTTGCCACGTTCTGTCAGTCCTGAGAAAACAAAGCCAACAACCCAAAATATCGACAGGGCTCAGTCACCAGCAGGACACAGCAGCCCAGTGCCGAGGCGTTCCAAGGATTTTTCAGGTCCAAACACTCTCGAAAAGCCCCATTCACGTCAACAAGTGCCGGCTTATGCTGAAACGGTTGAGTTAACAAGTCAAACTAAGCAAAAAACGCTCGAAAAAGTCCAACCAGATCGAGAAAGTCCTATTCGTGGCCCAACAGACCGAAAATCCAAAAGCCCTGAGAAAATTTTGACGGAAAAACCCAAGACACAATCGCCAAGAGTGAGTTCGGAACGAGTAATTCAAATTTCAGACAATCGCAAACCAACGGAAACGGAGGAGGACACTCTATTCCGTACTACCATAAACGAAACCATTAAGACCACAACGAAAAATCTAAACGAAGAGTTTATAACGAACGAGCGTCAGAGTCAGCCCCAGCCCCAGTCCAAAACCCACCCAACAGAGACACCAAAACCCAATTTGGAAGAGGCTCCAGAAAGCCCCGATGGCGGTTTCTACTCAAAGAGTCCAAATCCTGAACCTGAAAGTGAGCCAGCTAAACCTACTTACCGGAAAAAGGGTCTAACCCGTAGAGAAACTTTTGAGGATCGTTGTCGCAAAATCTTAGGCATGGAAGAAGATGGCGATACACAGGGTAACTATACAGCGAAACCCAATAATGATGAAAGTGATGACGATGGTGTTGATGATGATGATGAAGAGACAACCAGCGAAGTGGTGGAACAAACCGAGACGGAAACTATACAGGTAAAAGTTGAAGATTGTCTGGATGATGATGATGATGAAGATAAGGCTCGTCGTGTGACAGAGACATTTGTCGTGCGTACTCAGCCAATTATCAAGATTGAGGATGATCAACCTCAACTTAGTGAGGTGACAGTGGAATTAGTCAGTGAGCCTGAAGAATTGATGGAACCATCACAAAAAACCATTGATAATACCGAAGAGATGACCATCAATGAAGAAACGACAATTGTTATCAATAAACGTCCCTCAAAGTCACCATCAGTGGAGCGTAAGGCTCCGGCTCCGGCACCGTCTTTAGTGCAGCCAAGTTCAGTTCCAAGAAGCCCCTCGCCAGGGACAAGTTTCGTGGCAAAAAAGGTTATCAGCACAGATAAAACCGTTGTAGAAAAGAGCACCAAATCTTTGCCTGATAAAAAACAACCTAGTGATTTGCGATCCACAAATGTCACTAAGATTCCCTTGGAAAGCAAACCATCTACCATGAAGAAGCAGCCATACGATGATGAGCCAAACCAGAGCGAACCCAAAATGAAGACCCCCACTGAGAGACGTAACTCACGAAATACATCGACAACAAGCACTTCGACTACTAGTACATCGACCAAAACTTCGTCGGTTAAGCAAACTGCATTGAAGGAACCGCAACCAACTACAACCCCCTCCAAAGGTCCCAGCGCTAGGAGCCCACGCAAGGAATCTTTGCCAAGGCGAGAAACCGCCAAGCGTGACTCTGTAGTAGAAGAGACACGCACGAATACTAAAACAAAGTCATCAGTCACAAAACCGAACGAATTAAGCCCCTTGCCCTCATCGATCAAGGATCGTCTTCGCTCTTCGCCTCGCAAACAGAGACCCCAAATATCCGACAACGTGGATGGAGAATCTTCTTCACCCGATGGTAGTCCGACACGTCCAGCAACCACGGAACGTCGCCGATCCAGTAACATTTCCGTACACACTGAGATCATCATAGATCACACGGCTCCCAAGACACCCTCACCACGAGTTGAGCGAAAATCCGTATCGAAAGTCAATCCAACACGTAAACCATTCCCAGTCGTTGAGCGGAAAGAGTCAGCACCAGTGCCGCGGGTTACCAAACGTGACAAGGACAAGGTGACTCGTTCCACCAGCGAAAATGTGATCAAAGTGGTAAATGGCAAACCAAGTAAGCCGACTGTGGAAATGAGCACATTGCGCCCTCATACAAACCGCACCACAAAGTGCTTTACCACAAAGACCATCAACTTATCGGAACAGATCAGCAATAACGAGCTGGATATGGAGAATGTCATTATCGATATACAACAGGCGAAGAGCTCGAGAGAACCATCACCGGATCGCATAGTGCCAACACCAGTGCCAGCCGAACTGGACACTGGTAAGCCCCGTTATCCGGATGTTGTCCAAGAGCCAGAGGATGAGCCCCGTAAGAAACCCATTGTCACCAATATACCAATCTTCGAGGAAGAGGCCAATTCATATGTGGGCTATCAGATATCTGAGTTGCGTACCTCCAATGGCATCGAAGATGATATACTAGATAACCCCACTGTGGAGGCTCCTCAAAGTTTGGATTATCCCACCAGCAGTAGCCGTAATACCATCGTAAATGACATCGTTGAGGACGAATGCCTGCTGAGTGTGCATGAGAAGGTATCCAAATTTACGCACTCCGCCGAGCAGGTGAAGCAACCGAAATCCTCGACACCTTTTACTCGTCAGTTCGATGAACATACCAAGGTGTCGGCAAGTGATGAGTGTTTGCTTTCGATCAATCAAAAGGTGGATAAGTTTTTGAAGACAGCGGAGAATATAACCAAGCAACCGATAACACCGACTCGTGACATAGAGCGTCCGAATTATGAGGACCTGGACGATGAGTTGCGTCAAGATGACTGCACCTTGAGTGTCTCACAAAAGGTATACAAATTCATTGATACTGCCGAGAAATTGGCACCCACTGTACCACAAAAGTCACCCGGATTGGTGGCTAACATTGAGCGTCATATATCCAGACAGAGTGAACCCGAATTGGAAGACGAATCAGAGCCAGAGAATCCAATAGATTCTGATACAGATGTAGAAAAGAAAAGTCCGCTCGATGAAGAGGAACTTACGCCCATGTCCAAGAATCATACGACAGCCTTAGAGCTGAAGCGGCAAAAGGATATTCTCAATCGTCCATCAGTATTTGGCAAAACGCAGCCGCAGCCGAGTAAACCTCGTAGTAATCCAACCACTGCTTTTATCAATGAAGAGCGCAAATCTCAGAGTGTAAATCAACGGACATCAACAACAACAACCAGGCAAACAACTAGTCCTTCAAAGTCACCAAGTCGCTCTACACGTCCTTCGCTTGCCCAAACCCGTCCCAAGCAACCAACCCAAGTCAGTGCCACAGATTCGGGAAGGGACACCAAGAGCCCAACAAAGCAAATGGAGCATATAAGCCAACAACAATGGGTTCACAATGATGTAGATATCGAGGTAGAGGAGGTGGGACCTGCTCCCGGTGCTTATAAGGTGCCCTCAAAACCCCAAGCCAAATCGCCATCCCTTTCACCATCGCCGTCGCCATCGCCAACGCGATCGCGACCATCGTCCTCTCGTACTGCTAGCAAGACCAACTCCACCGTAGTTAAAACCACCTCCTCCACCACTGAGCACCACAACACCAGCACCACCATGCATACCCCAACTAACCAACAACAACAACAACCACAGGCCAGACCCAGCCATAGCCCCAGTCCTTGTTCCAGTTCTCCAGTTGACCATAAAATTGACTCACTTCCAGGCCAGGTTAAGCCAACACGTTCCAGCACGGTGGCCTCACGTCGAAATGTCTTTGAAAAGGCTTCATCGCCATCGCCAAGACCAACTAGTCCAAGCACAGAGCCCAATGGACGTCGTCCTTCCTACATGGATCACACTAAAAGTTCTCTGGAACACATACGTCGTGATTCTTTGGAAATTAACAAGACCCATTATTCACGCAAATCCTCCATTGAGGACGAACCCAACGGTGAGCCACGTAATCCGAATACATCTGTTAAATTCGATGTGCCCACTAAGCGGCAATCCACCAAGACGTCTAGTAGCATCAGTGAAGGGGTCAAACAGATCGATTTGGAAATCGAAGAGATATTCGATCTGCAGATCTTGGAACAACTTTTAGAGACCGTAACCAGTTACGAGTTGCGTCGTCGTATACGAGCTCAGATGCGTTTGATCAGAAAGAATATGATCAATGCTGGAACGACAACAACAACAGCAACGACCACTACCACAACGAGCAAGACCAGCAGCCTAACATCATCTCCCAGTGCTGGCCGTAGTCCCTTGCCCTCTCGTCGTGAACCACAGCCACGTGATCGTAGTCACAGTCCCGAAGGCAAGGCGACCCTTAAGGTGCGAACCAATAGCAATCGCTTGCAATCCCGAACTTCGGAGCAAGTAGATATCAATAGCCTACAAGGCAAGCCACCAGTCAAACCCCGGGAACGTAGTGCTAGTCCAGCCCAAAGTCGACCAGCTACCGACACAATAACAACCACTACCACGACGAGAACAACCACCAAATCCCGCAATGGTCCATCAACATCATCACCAACGCCCGAAAGGCGTTCCAGCAAGCCCAGCAGCAGTGGACCCATTTGGGCTGATCGTAGTAAAGTACTACGGGGTCACAGTAACCCCGTAACCTCTCAGTCACCAACTTCAGTGCGCAAGAGTTCCACCTCAAGTACGACCAGTAGCAGTAGCAAGGTTACACGTACCCAAATGGCAACGAGTTCCACCAGTACCACCAGTTCCAGTACCACCAAGAAGAACAACAATCGTGAAGAAGATTCCATAACTTCTAGCTATGGCGTTGGGCCTACAGATGAGAACGGTTTGCCTGTTTTTGGATTACGAGCACTCAAGAAGAAGACCCAACCGGTGCCCTGTGAGACCAAAGAAGGTAATAAGACCTCCCTCCCTCCCGCTTCTATTGAAAATTTAACCCATTTAACTCTCTCTCTTTCTCTAGAAGTCACAGGTTATGTCATTGAAGAGAAATTTTACTCCGACAGCAAATCTCCGCCACGTCATGAGCGCAAGGAACTTCATTATTCCACCAATGCCGATGAATTGTCCAAGCTTCAGACACAATTGGAACGCAAGTCCTCAAATGATTCTTCATCCCATGCCATTATCACACGAGAGTTTGAGAAGATTGAACCACCAAGTGATACCAAGTATGTGCGACGCGGATCGGTTAAGGAACTAAGTGAGAAATTCATACAGAAAGAGTCAACGACATCTCATGTCGAAATGCCCGACACGGAGACGGAAGATAGTGAATCGAATGAGGTTTGCAGTGTCATTGAAGTCGAAACACCAGCCCAATTGAGACACAAAGAGCGTTCAAGCTCTACATTCAGCTCGAATTCCACGAGCACACGATCACAAAATACACGTTCTTTTTTGAATACCAAAGGAGAGGAACGTCTGGTAACTGGGGTGAATGATGTCCTAGATCGTATGCGTAATGCCGATAATGGTAAGCATCAAAAGAAACAAACACATATAGAAGAATAAACGATTGATATATATATGTATATTGATAGTGATTGAACCTGGTGATTCTAACGAGGATCGTGAGGCACGGGCTTTGCTTAATAAATTCCTTGGGGCAAGTGTTTTGATGCAGGGCGTGGAGAGTATGTTGCCACCCGGCACCACCACCAGCAGCAGCACCACCACCACCAGCACCGCCGGTCAACGTCAGAATAGCCAAGCGGTAAGTCAAATTGTGCAAATTAATTTCTCTTGCCCACCATCCCGCTTTCTCAATATACATATGTGCCCTCCCGTCCCCTTGTTGCCCCCAACTCTCACAAGTTGCTCGCTCTCTCTCTCACATTGATGCTCTTTTGAGTGCCGTGTGCGTGATGCGACGCCTGGCTGGCCAGGAACACACACGCCATGGCCATAGCCATAGACATAGCCATCAGCCGCCAACCATCAGCCACCATAGCATCGGTCCAATGCCGTCTCCGTCTCATCAGTTAGTACACACTCAGATGCGGCATCGATCACTTGTGCGACGACGACGACCACGACGACGACTAGTGTTTTCCACCGATCAGAACCGAGACCGAGAACAAATAACTAAATAAAAAAACAACAACCACAACAACAACAACAAAAGAAAAGAGAAAGAAAAGTGTAAACGCAAAAAAAAGAAAAGAAAAAAGAAAAGCAAAGTAGGCAACCAGCAACCAATAACAACAACAACAACAATAACACGAAAAAAGACAAGTTTTTCATTTTGGTTTGAAATTGTATTTTACTTGGTTTTTTTTTTTTGTTGGTTTTTTGTTAGTTTCTTGTGCCGTTTTTGTTATTACTATATAGTATACCTATATTTTTGTTATGGTGAACGAACGCGAGTGCCCATATATGGTCTAAGAGGCAACCAGCCAGAAGGAAACTAACCGACAGCGTGTAAGTATTAGGGAGAGGCATGGAGGTTCAGGCATTTGGACTATATGGTTGGATAGATGGTTTGATGGATGGATGGATGGATGGATGGATGGATGCATGGAGAGATGAATAGACGTTGACCGGTCTCGGTATCAGGGGGAATATAATAGCAAAAAGGGAGGGGGAAAAGGGGGTAAAAGGGAGCGATGAGGCGCTGTACTAGTTGAAGGCGTGGCCAAAAAGGCTTTTCAATTATTTTTAGTAGTAGTGTGCATAACTTGAGAAAAAGAATGTTCTGTCACGACACCTCAAAAAATGCACCTGAAAGAAAGCCAAAGAACACAAAAAAAAAAACGCGACGACGACAACTTTGTCTAAATATACCAATATATATATATGTATATATATATACATATGTATATGTGTTCAAAAGAGCGATACAGATCTAAAGCTAGAAATAAATAAATAAATAAATTTTTTTGGGTTTTTGTTTTTGGTTTTTTTTTTGGGGAGAGGGATGCGTTGAGAATGAGAACGCAAATGTACGGAAAAATTTCGACGAAAATAGCGCAACGATAGGCACTATTTTTACGTACCGACGACGACCAAACGATGAAGGAGCATTTTGCTTAGATATATACACACATACACATATAAACGTGTGTGTGTATATACATACACATTTTAATATATGCATGTATGTACATATATACATACATCCAACACATTTGTCTATTCAAATAGTATTTGACTAGATCAGCTACATACATAGTCAGCCGCCTGGCTAGCCCGATTGGAGAAAAGCGAATCGACCCATCAAAAACCAAAAAATGTGCATGTGCAGCAAATGAATGCATGATCCGATTTTGATGTCGACTCTATATACTTATGTATGTGTCTCAGCAATCATTAAAAGATACATACATACACATATACATCACACACCAGGCCATAGCCATTATTATATGTAGTTATCTATGATATTCCAGAGTCAAGTTCTCATGAGTCATCTAAAAATATATATTAATTCCATAAAGATATAAAAAAGAAATCTCAACTAATCTTTGGGATAAGCGTTCAGGGTTTATGGGTAACTTCAGCCAAAAACTTTTTAACTATCAGATAGATATGTTCATCAGATGCATATTCTGTCTAGATCAAGATAGATCTTTATACATACTTTGATGAAAGTTCCTTGAGTTCACATCATGATCGCTCTTATAGAACAGTTCTAAGTTAGATGCAATTTTGGGATGCAAATGATCATCGTATATCGAAATGCATAGGATGGATATATTCTTTAAACAAAAGGCATTAGATGGAATAATTTCAAAGCAATTATTCCACATGATAGAATGGAAAATCTTGTTCAGAATTTTTGAGAGTACATTTACGTCTAATTACAAGTAGAAGAAAGAATTGAAAATATGTACTAAATACAGTGCTGGATCAATATTTAGAACACTTTTTAAGCTCTTTTGTGTAAGGAGACGATTTAACCAATAAGATTTAGCCGCTCAAAGTATAGGGAAATCAAATTAGGGTACGTTAGTTTATGGCTAAGTGACTATAGCTAACTCAAGAATTGTTTGCGATCTCATCATAATAATAAATAAATGAATCGAGTGCTCTTAAATAATGTTCCAGCACTGTATATACATATTTGTAATAACAGTAGTTGTAGTAGTTCTGCAACTTTTATGGAGTAGCTATAAATTATGTATGTATGTACATACTGACTATATCTATGGATACCATAATTTGTTTTCCTCATTTTCTTTTCTGACTAGCACAATTCTTGTTACTTAGTTAAGCGTAACGTGTTTGCAATGTTTCATCATCATCTTCATCACTTGTCCCTTTTAGCCTTCAGTTGTTTCATTAGACGTTTATGTCTGTCTGTGTGTGTGTGTGTCTGCTTTATGACTTTAAAAGCCGGTTTTAGTTACCCTATAGAAAAAAGGATGTATTAGAATTTCAGTTCATAACGATGACTTGAATTAGTTGCTTAACCCAAAAGAATGTTAATGATGATTGGAATGGAATTCCCTATTCTTCAGCCTTTCTGTCTTAGCAAAGTTCATTGATTTTCAACTTTTGGCTTATAAGCTATCATAGGTCTGTAGTTACTTGAAGTATCTGATAAAAAGGCGGATACAAACTCTCTTATTTGCAATTTAACATTATGTATCTTGAGTTTTTCATTAAAAAATGTTTTCCCCTTTTTTTTTTTTGCTTCTTGTTTCATAATTCAATTGGGGTCTGCTCCTGTTCTCTCTTTGTTTTGCATGTCAAAAGAAAATCTCGTTTTTCTGGTATCTGTGTATGTGCTTAAAATATATACCGATAAGTATGTATGTGTGTGTGTGTGTGTGTGTCTATGTGAAACGCAAAATGAATATTTTCAATATATTCAGTTTTGGTTTCTTTGGAGGCTCCTGGTGGGCGTCGTTTATCCACTGACGGCCTTCCCTGTCCATTGCCAACTTTGGCTAAATTTAAAACAAATCATTTTATGTTTTGTCTTTTTTTTTGTTGTTGTTGTTGTTGTGTTGATTGTAAACTAAACTAAAAAACAAGAACAACAACAATGGCTACAACATTAATTATTTTCCCCCACTCTCGAATCGAGGAGACTGTGTGAGGCAGGAAAAGGCTGGAACAGTCAGTGACCAGTCAATGACCAACCAATTGCCCAGTTGCAACTGGCAACTGGCAACTGGCAGCGCAATTTTGCATCTTGTTCCATCGTTCATAACCCATTTCACCCACTTCACTTCACATCACTTCACTTTTCCCGTCATTGTTTTTTTTCTTTTTGGTTGGTTGCGTTTTGGTTTAGGTTGTTCCGCTTTGTCGGAATTACGCCAAATACTTTGGCACTTGCCACTTGGCACAACAGCAACAATACTCACAACGACAACAACAACAACCACAGCAACAACAACAACAACAGACAGAAACAATAAAACAAATTAATGAAAAATGAAATTAAAATTGACAAACAAAAACATAGAGAAACGTTTTTCGTTTACATATAAAAATCTTTATTTCTAATTTTTGGGGTTGTCTACGTTTTTGAGTTACCCCTTGATATTAAGAATTATTCTAAATCAAACGGAATAATTATAAATTCTAATATCCCTCCTCTACTGACTATATTTATCATATTTTTTAATATAATGCTAGAAGAATCCTTTTTGTTGATTGATCTTCCTTCCCAGAAAATAGTTGATTAAAGCTTTCTATTAAAGATTTTTAATGAGACAATAGTATACCTCTTTTATATCCCTCATTTTCGATGTAGGGTATATACATATATTATATAGAATTTTTTCATTTATTTATTTATGTATTTTTACGTATTTTTAATGTGTCCTACATTTGTTAGTTGCCTATTTAAATAGAATAGAAAATGTTTGCCAAACGAATTTGAATGTTCATAATGTTTAGTTTGAAGAGAATAGATTTGCATACCCTGTAGTAGGAATCAAAGCAATGCAAAAGGGTATATTAAAGATGACAAACTTATAAGAAAATATTTTATACTAAGCCCCTAGGCATGGAGGGGAGAGCAATGGACAATGATGTTTTCCATTTGGTTTTTCCCACGAGAATTTATGTGTCTAACTTTTTTACTGTCACTTTTTCGACTAACGAATCACAACGACTCTAAAGAAGTTAGAAGTGTTGAAAAAGGTCTGAGTTTGAGTTTATTTTTCAGGACTTTTTGGTCTATTGAATATGTTGCTAAAGAAGTAAACTTGTTACCTACAGGGTATCATTTGAGTCGTCTCTTCTTTTTGTTGTGTTGTCGTTTTTGTTGGTACTTGAAAAAGTAACAATGTTAATCCTTATATTGCTAGCCCTTTTGCACGTTTTCCGTTATCTCTCTTTCTCTCTCCATAGATCTACCTTATATATTTCTCTCTCTCTCTCTCTCTATCTTTCTCTGTGTGTGCATACATACATTGTTATACATATACATATGTATGTTTAAATAATTTTTAACTAAAAATAGGAACGCGTGTTTTGGTTTGCCTCTCGAACATGTTCGCTTATATTTATTTATTTGTTCTTTCTTTTTTTTTGTTGTTTTTAATTTTTCATTATGCCTGACCAAATTTGGTCAAAAAAGCCCACCAAAAAAAAAAAAGGAAGAAATATTTCGAAAAATCTGTTTTTGAAATATTCGAATTTGCTTTTTTTTGGCATACCAAAAACATGAATTTCATTTTATGCGGGGTCTATAAACGTTTAATTGAACGAATTAAAAATGCAGATAAAGAAAATAGCAGATGAATGGCAAATTGGGGAAAAAGAAAAATAAAATTGCACTTACTTACATACATGATGATATATAGATAATGATTCATTTAAGATATATACTCGAATATACGAAAGCGGAAAGAAAAAAAATGCTCAATTCTGTCTCTCTCTCTCTCTCTCTCTCACTGACAATTTAATTTGTAAGGGGTAACGAAACAAATATTTGTTTTTTCTCTAATTTGGCGGTATCTTTAAGCCATTTGAATTCACTTTCATTCATCGAAGATCGTCCATGTTTGGCCAATTTTGATTTCGCTCTTGGACTTGTTTTGTCTTCTGTTTGAAAATGAATGAAAAATTGTGAAATAATTATTAGCATGCCGGAAGAAAAACTTTCTCTGACTGTCTGTCAAAGGATATTTGATTGATTTCCCCATTGATTGCCTCCATTCGTGACGGGAGTGTGATCGGGGAGCGTGATTGTTGCGGGGGCGTCTAGAGTACTTTATGTTTTGCTTTTCTTCAATTATATCTACACACACATATTTCTACGTTTTTTTTTTTGTTTTTGGCACGATGAAATGTTGGCGTGGCCGACACATAGTAGATGTGTTCATCGGCTTTATTTAGACCCAAGAAACACCAGCAACAGCTGGCAGCTTAGTTAGTTGTGTGAGGAATACGTACATAGAGAGTGGGAGAGAGAGAGAATTTTCCGGTTGATAAACAAAAGATGAAACTGAAAAATTGAAATATTCATTTCGTTTTGTTGGCTTTTCAGGTGAAAACCACGCGCATTACCAATACCTACAGCAAATCAGGTAGTAGTAGTACTACCAATAGCAACAACAACAACAACAATAAGAACAGCTCCTCATCACCAGTTCTACGTACAACTTGTGACATCGAGGACATTTGGGACGAACAAGTGCTTAAGCAATTGGTATGTTAATTTAAATTCTCTTTAACACACACACACACACACACAAATTGATGTGCTTTTCCGTTTTCATTTTTCTTTAGCTGGAACAGGCCTCCAATTACGAGGAGCGTCGCAAGATCCGTGCACGCCTACGCGAACTTATGGCGGAACGTGAAGGTAAGTTCTATCATGCCTCCATTTTACAATGCTTCTTTGCGCAGACACACACACACACACACACACACACACACATGGATATATATATACACATACACACTCACACACAAAGTCAAAACTAACCCAAAATGGAGAAGAAAAAAGAAATGGAAGCACTTGTAGTAAGTCCTTGGACTTGATATCAGAGGCAATAATGTTTCTTCCCTTCACCCCTTTCTCACTCTCTCTCTCTCTCTCACTATCTCTTATCTCTATTATTGATTTATATCTTGTAGGTAGCTAGGCTATAGTATACACGCGATCAACAGAGGTCTCGAGGCCGATGTGCAAGGTATTGCATTTATTCTAGGAACAAAAAAAAGCGCATTCAAAATTCAAAATCCAACAATAAATCAAAAATTATTCTTCATCTAATATTTGAAATCCAATATCAACAAAAGTTCAGCGTGTCAAAAGTTCGTCGCGTCTCTCGTTACTCGTTATTTGATTGTATTACTCGTTGATTGTTAAAAGAAGCAAAATTCAAATGTCTTCAGATGGTTTCGTCAATTCATATTTCTGTACTTTGTTTTCGCCCCCCTTGCCCTGCATTTATTATTCTATATATATATTATTTTTTAATGCTTGATGTTGTTGCGTTGTTCTTAATTGTTCGCGGGTCTTGCGAGTCTTGAAGCCTCACTCTTTCTACCTCTTTCTCTCTCTCTCTCTCTATCTATCTCTCTCTCTCTTCATCTTCTCCACTTGAAAAAATAAAGACAAAAAGGCAGGCAATATAGCCTCTGCCAAAAAGCAGGAGGAAGCCGAGGAAAGCAGCGCCAGTGAGTATGAGGAGATAATCGAAGAAGTCACCGATTATAGCGACGACGACGACGTCGACGAGGAAGAGCAAACAGCAAAAGAGGTGAAAGATTCCAAAAAGGACGACAAAGACGTCAAGGAAAAGCAACAACAATTGGCTAAGACAATTGAATCAAAGACAAATACCACTCAAAGCAAATCGGTACAAAAAGTTGAACAAAAATTAGCCAAAGTTGAGTTGGAAAGCAAACAAGAGACGGTCGTTGACGGACATACTCAAGTGCAGGAGGTCAAGCAGGGTGAGTCCCTGTCAGCATCTGCAACTGCAACAGCAACAGAAACAAGTGCAGCAACAACAGCAGCAACTACAACCACAACAACAACAACAGCAACAACAGGAGACGCAGATATAGCCAAGCCAAGTAGTAGTCTTAGCAGTAGGAAATTTAGTAGCCAGGTTAGCCAAAAACTTAGAACCAGGGACAAAGCGAAAGCAGACACAATGCCAACGGGGGAAGCATTGTCTACAGGAACAGGGTCAACAGGAACTCCGCAAGTGACAAGACTGAGTGTGCCTCAAAAGGAGGATTCGGGTACTGAGAGTGGTGAGGATTTGCGTTTACTGGCCGCCGGTTTACGTGATACTCTTCAGCAGCGCAGCAGTGGCGATGCCAGCGACGCCAATCGTTCGCTTGTCGAGGAGGTAACAGATGCCCTTAGTCGATTGGAGTGCTCATTGAAACAGGGCAAGGAATTGGCCGTCGACGGGGGGCAACGTCAAGCTCTATTGGGACTTGTGGCTCGCCTGCAAACAGGTCTCAGTGCACCAGAGAAATTGCCCAGCGATGTTGAGAATAGTTTACCATCAGGAACACACCAACAGCAACAAGATGTCGATCAGTCTCCACCAAGTCCAGAGCCGGATCAATCGGGCAGTCGGCAGCAGCGTTTCGCCAAACGTCGTCAACGGAATAGTCGATACACTGTTGGTGTGAGTCGCGAGGAATTGGCCGATGCGCGTCGTTACATGGAGGACATGTTAATGTTGGATAATAAGAAGAGTTTTGTGCCGCTGGAAAAGAATGCCAGTTCAAGTGCCATACAGCCGGGCTTACAGCTATATAGACCCAATCAGTTTGTGTCTAATCAACAGGGAAGTGCCGTCCCCCCAACAGCAACAACAGCGCAACAAGGAACACATCTGAAACCATCGACTGCCGGAAATAATAGAAGACCTCTCTCCGGTGATTATGCCGTCAGTTTCGCCAGCTATACAAACGATCAGGCCCATCAGAATCAAGTGGAAGAGACGACAAATGCTAGAGATGGATCCAATAATCGTTTCAATGGTGCGAGAAAACAGCTAATGAAAAGAGCCAACACCATTGACATACCCAAAGCTAAGGCCAAGTATATGGCGGATTGTGATAGCGATTCGGACGCAGAATTGGATGAGGGTCCACATTTGGGTCTCAAGCGTACGGTTCAGGTCAGTGTGAAGCGTCGTGTACATAATGCAGTGCCACCGTTTGAGCCCAAGACGGAGAATGATCACAAGTTTTTGGCCTTTATCAACAAACAGAGCCATCAGAGTGGTCTGGGCTGGGGTGGTGGTGGTGGTTCATCGCGTAGTGTTTCGAATTGGACCCATAAGTTTGGTAACATCAAGCATACATTCGAGACTGGAGCGGCGGCTCAGGCCACAAAGGGTAAGCCACCGCAGGCACCAAGTCATGTGCCAGGTTGGGCTAAACAGGAGCATCAACAGCAGCAGCGCGAGCAAATGCAACGCGAACAAATGCAGCGAGAGAAACTGCAACGAGAACATGCCCAACGCAAGCAATTGCAGCGAGAGCATTACCAAAAGGAGCAACTACACCGTGAACAATTGCAACGAGAGCAGCTGCAACGAGAGCAATTGCATCGTGAACAATTGCAGCGTGAGAAACTGCAGCATGAACAATTGCAACGTGAGCAATTACATCGCGAACAATTGCAACGAGAACAATTGCAGCGAGAACAATTGCATCGAGAACAATCACAGCGAGAGCAACTCCAACGAGACCAACACCAACGAGAACTGGAACAATCTGCTGCCGCACAAGCTCAGGCCCAGGCCCTGGCTGAACGCCAGCGTCGGCAGGAGCTCGAGAGACAGCTTTGTCTCGAACAGGAGGCCAGATTCGAACGCGAACAGCGTGCTCGCCTCGAGCGAGAGTATTACGAGAAGCAACTGGAGATACAGCATCTCGAGCGTCAACAGCAACTGGATCGACAGCGCAAGCATCAAGAGCAAATGGAACTGCAGCGTCGTCAGGAAATGGAATTGCGACTCCAACAGCAAAAGGCAGCGCCACTCAATCACTTTATACACGCTCCCCAATCCGTTTTCCGGCCCATCGAGCATGATCAGGTGCCGGCACCAAGCATCTTCAAGCCCATCGCCCAAAAGCATGGCGCTCAACCAGCCACATGGCAACCGCCTTCAACCCAAGCCAAAACGGGCAAACATTTGCAAGCGCCCGGAAGATTGCATTCGTACAATAGCAATACGCCGTCCCCCTCATCGACAGCGACATCGCCCATTGGCCTGCCCTGGGTGGCCAAGCCCAAGGTGGACAACAGTGACTTTAGGCGCAAGGCTCATCACTTTGAGGAGCGTTCGCTAAGAGACAATCTTGAGCAGCAGCAGCAGCAGCAGAACGTTCATCATGCGCCCAACACTTATTTGCAACGTCACAACTCACTGCGCTCGAAATCGCCACCGCCCACTGTTTACACTGAATTCAGGAAACGTCCATCCTTGCCCAATGCCATGGATCCAAGTGGTGCCAGCTATCAAGCGACAACGGCGGCGGCACCGCCTCCTCCGCCACCCACCAATATCTCATTCACGTACGCAGACTTTCCGCCAGTGCGTAGACATCAGGGACACTATAATAATAATTACCGAAGTCAGCCCTGCCTGCCGAGTGCTGTGGCCGATCAGGCTGATCCACTTACCAATCCATTGGCAGCGCCACTGGTATTAACCACATCGAATCCAACATATTTACCACCTACTTCCACGCATCACACCGCCTACGATACATCGGCATCGTATCATCCACATAACAATAATGTGATCGATGTGGACAGCTCGCCGACAAGTCCAACCAGTTTCCTTACAGTGCCCGCCATGACGGACAACACAGACGATGATCTCGACATGGATTCGGATAACAATATGCTCGAGTATCGAGTGGAGACCAAAGTGATGCGAAAGCCAAAAAGTCTAACCGCTGTCCGAGTGGCTGATCGTCGCACAGCCCATATGAGTGATGACGAGGTCTTCGGAAGGAATTCCCGGGCAGCCAAGTCGCTGCTCTACACCATGAAGAATCTGAGTGGTGCACCGGAAACTGAACGCCCACCACCAACATCAGCACCACAGACATCATCTGTATTAAATAGAGGCCGAATCGAAGCGAAACCTCAATCCATGACAGCGCCAAATTCACCAAAGCCCGGATGCCTCTCACCCGATGGTCGGCAGTATCAGGCACCACTTGTGGAACCACTATTCCCCAAGCTGACCAACTATGAGGCGAATCGACAACCTCATTATGCATCAATTCCATCGATTCCTGTCAGCATCAACTATCAGGCGAATCCCACATACACTCCACCAACGCCTCCCGTGCAGCAACCACCACGTCCAGCCACCGACAATGGCTATCTGGGCGAGACACACACCTCTTATGTGGTCACCTATCCATTGGATGATTCGGCCGATGAACTAGAGTCATCGGTTAGTCAACGTCTGCGACGAACATCAGAGCGTTCCAATGCCAGTTCATCACTGTCCCTGCCATCGGCTAGCACTAGCTGGACAGCCAATCCCGTGCACAAGCAACCGGCCCCAGTGGCCCCAGTGCCACCTCTTGTGGATCGCAGTAATAAGCCGCAATTGGCTCCAAAGCCCGAGATTCCCATACATCAAGCGCCCTCGGGACGTCCAAGATTAAGTATACGCAGTCACACCATTGGCGAGACAACAACCAGCAGCAGCACCACACCAATGCGTCCTCAAGCGCCCATGTTACGCCAGTCAGCCATTATAGATTCAACGCCAGCACCAGCGCCACTTAAGAATCGAGTGATGTCCCAACAATCGCTGCAATCGACTTCTGCCCTCCAGAGCCATCATCAACAACAGCAACTGCGTAAGGATCAACAACATTTGAGTGAGCTGCGACGCAAAAGTTTGGGCAATGTACTCGAACATCGTGGCCTGACTTACTATGAACATCAGCAGATGCAGGAATACAAGTCATCTGCTCCTGCAGATACTCCAGACATAGTAAAGTCATCGCTGCCTAAAGAGAATGCTCCATTGTTAAAGAAATTTGGACCACCGCAGAGACATCATTATGTGCCCAATGCCTATCAGAGTCCACAATTGAAAAACAGCAGCAGCAGCCAGGTGACCACAACAACAACAACCATACAACATGAGGTAGTCCATCAGCAGCAGCAGCAGCAGCAGAAACCTAGCATAGTTGAGACACCTGCCACACCTCAACCTCAGCCAGCTGATCTGCCACCTGAAGAGCAAATTCCACGCAATATAGTCTTTAATAATGTCAGTGCATTCAGCTCTATGAGTAGACGCAGTCAGGAGGACGAACAGCAGCAGCAAGGAGGAGGGGGAGGTTCACGTATCAATCGACTTAGCAAATGTGATTCATGGACACAAATATGCCAGCAACAGCAGCAGCAAAGCAATGTGAATCCAAGCAAATACAATCAAGCTCCACCTGGAGGAGAATTGAGACGTTCAAAGTCAGGACATACGCTCGCTGTGCCCAAACTCTATGAGGCTGGCATTGACAAGTCCCAAGTGACGGAGAAGCAGCGCACAGTGGCTGCCTATTTTTCGGGACAAAAATCACCCACAGGTGGTGCTGGTGGTGCTGGTGGTGCGGTGGTGGATGAAATGCGCACACTGACTGCAAGCACGAGTTCACGAAAATCGGCCATCAATCGAACAAAGACCAGCGAGAAGCTGTCGACAGCACGCAAATCTCTCAGTACATTGTCCAGCACCTCCAATGGTAATGTCTCTATGGCGGGACGAGGTGGTGGTGGTGTGGCTATATCATCGGGTGGCATCGGTGGCCTAAGTCGTAGTGCCACAATGCCGCATATAGCGAATCTGAATCTACTCGATGAGAGTAATGTGGAAGATGCATTCGAACAGCTCATGATGGGCGCCTAGAAAGTTTGCTCTCTCACTCTCGCTCTATCTCTCTCTCCCACCCACTCATTTACTACCCACTCAGACTCAGGCATTCCAGTTTCCGGAGACGCAACTGGACACACTGCTCACACACACACACACACATCGAACTGTAACTGTACTGAAACAAACTCCTTAGGATTTCTTTTCTTTTTTTTTTTTTTTTTTTGTTTGTTGATCGTTCTTTTTATTCCTTCTTACGTTTTGTCTATTTTTTTCGTTGAGTTTCTAAAAGAAAACTTTGTTTTAGTTTCTATTGTTTTCCCCCACGAGTCACGAGACCAGCAAAACCAAAGCGAAATAGTTGTATTTTTTTTGTGCCTTTAATTAGGCCGGGTCGGGAGGGGCAACATGTGGTTTTGCTCACACACACACATACACACACACACACACACACATAGAAAATAAAAAAAGAAAAATAAACTTGCTGCAGGACAACGCCGCCGCAACAACATCAACAGCTAAGATTTGTGAGTTCAATTCAATTAAATTCAGTTCAAAAAACAAACAAGAAAATTAAACCAATATTAAAAAATCCAAAGAAAATGTACAAAGTTGCCAATTTTTCAAGCCGTTTTTCATGTATTAGCATTTTTTTTTTTTTATACTTTCTATTTATTTTTGCGCCCAGCCTAACTGCATAATTCCATGTACATATTTATATACATGCATATACATAAACTTAAATATTTGATTTTGTTGCCTGTCGTTTTTTTTATACCCCCGCCCTCGCCCCCTCACACACAAACGCCCCACCAAAAACCATGCCCCATCCCCCTTTACACACAGAGACACACGGGAGCGCATGGCAAAATCCAAATTCATTTTTAAAGACATCTTAATCTGAAATAAAACTATGCCCTAGATGTCAATTAGTTTTTAATTCAATTTGATTTTTGAAAATGGGATACAAATATATATTAAAATGTATATCAATTTCATAGAAAAACTATCAAGTCTATATACATATTTACCTCTATACCAAGAATTTTCTAAAGACTTCTAAATTTCCTTTCCTTTCAATCAAGTGCTCAACCGATTTATAGGGCGGCTAATATTTTGTTCCCCAAATATCATCCGCCCTAATCGTATTCTTCAAAGAATTCTATGATATCTTCACAAAGAAATCAATCTAAAGATATAAATTCTGCTGGAATTCATCGTAGAAGGATTGAGACATATATCAGAGCTTTAAGTTTTTGTTGCGTTATTTCGCTCGTTGGTTGGTTGGTTGCTTGATTGATTCAAAAGACACAAGACAAACAATCCACACACAAAAGAGAAACCCCATGTCGTCCCTCCTGAAAACCTTTTTTTCATAAATTTTTTTGCTGGATTCCTTTTATATCTGTGACCTAAGCCTAAAAGTACCGAAATACACACACACACACACACACACACACACAGACACACATAGAATACAGTTTAAGGCGACGATAGAATTTCGGAATTACAATTATCCTTTTTTTGTTGGAGGGGACAGGCAGTTGCTCAGTTTGCTGATCTGCTCTTGTCGCTTAGCATGTTCGTTCGTACGTTTTTCTGGAATCCGTATTTTGTATTTGTTGTTGGTTATTTGTTTCTTTGTTTTTTGTGTAAATAAATTTGTTGTGCATGTTCCTTTGCGTTGCTTCACCTTTTCTGTTGTCCAACAGAGAGGCAATAACCAACGGGCACCAACCACCGACACCGACACCGACGATTAGCCACACCATCAAATAATCTCACCGGCAAATTGTTTAGTGTGTGTTTTCTTTTTTTTTAAGTTTTCAGTGTTTTAGCGCCAAGATTAATAAATTGCAAACTATTAATCTCATTATTTATTTCGATATTTATATAGTTACATATGTATGCATATTTCTATATGCATATATGTATGTATACTTATTTGTATATTTGAATTTTCTTTAGTAGCGCTTAATATTTGGATGTTTTTTTCTTCTTTTTGTAGTGCCTGCCAAAAAAAAAAAAAAAAAATCAAGATCTATATATCTACAAATTAACCCATTCGATATATACCCAATTGATTTACTTCAATTCTCTTTATGTGCATGCCAATTTGACTAATTATCTGTAATGTTTGCTTTTTTTCTCTTTTTTTTTTATTTTTGACAAAAAAAAAAACCAAAAACAAAAACGTTCCTAAAACCGTCTACTTCATACAGCACAACAAAAGCAACAAACGCAAAGCTCAACGACCAGCGAACGCACTGCGACCAAGTCAAAGGATGGCGGATCCACTGTCACCACCACAACAACAAAAGGTTTGAGAAGACTTATAATCACATACATATATTTCATATTGTTATATTTAATTGATATGTTATTGTAAATTGCAGTTACCACACGCACTGTGAGTGGTAGTGCCGCCGCGACCTCAAAGAATATATCACCTTTGGCCAAGTTCAAGCAGCTGGATAAGCAGGCCGCTGCCCAGCAGGCACAAAAGTAAGATAAAATGATCTACACATATACTTAACTACCATACATACATACATTCATACATACAAACATTATATATAGACACAATACATACATACATGAAGTAGAAGGAAACACACACCCCCACACACATATGTACGAACACTTACTTAACATACAACCAAACGCACACATACACACACACACTTATTAAAAAATAAATTAAAATCCTTTCATACATGGATAAAAACAAAAGGAAAGCGAACCCCAATTTAAAATCAAATTTATTTTTATCAATTAATCTCATAGCTTCATATTAAAAGACCGTCCATAAACCACTTGAAGCAAATTTGAACCCCCTTAACCCCTTTGCCACTTTGACAGACAATATAACAGACCACAGTTTAATTTTGTGACAATTTTGAAACTCCCCCTTACCCCCGCTTTGCCTCATGTGGTTTCTAGAAGGTCTCTAGCAAGATTTCAAAAAAGCATTGCCTACTTTTTTGGGCAAAATTATGTTTGCTTTCCTTTTGATATGAAATTTTCTCACACAAACACAAATACAAACACACAAAACACTCTCGTTCACCCCACGGTAATCCATTTTTGTCATGATTTGGTTTTGGGTTCTAAACAAAAACAATAAAATTTACTGCGGAATTGCGGGATAATTTTTTTTTTTTTAAATAGTTATTATGGTGGTTTATCAATTCTCTTCCTTTTACTTGTAAACGTTGTACATTTGTTAGAAGACTCTGTCTGTGTGTCTCTCTTTTTTTCTCTATTACTTTCTCTCACTCTGTCTCTTGTCACGGTCCTTATCGTACTGTCTTTTGTCTCTTCACGTTTAGACTATAGCAAAAGTTTAGAAAATTTTAATTTTCATTAGTTTTCAGTATTTGAGTAATTATTTGTCTTAATTTATGATTTTCCTTATGTTGTTTCTTGCTAACACAAAGTTTAAATATAGACATACACGTACAATACACACACACATATACACAACACACACAAACACACACACACTTGTACAAACTTAAACTTACACTTACGAAATGAAAACAAAAAACCAAAAAACTTTTGTGTGAGTTTTTCGCTAAAATGTCTGCCCCCTCTCCTTACATTTTTCGTTTTTCGGAACCTTTGAATCATTCTCCGTTCAGATCATCTCCAACAACAAGCACACCCACGACCCCAGGCGGTTCAGCACAACCGTTATTCAAATTTACCGATCCGGCATTAAATGCGCGCGCCGCCACTGTCAAGGATCAACTTCTGCAGTGGTGTCAGCACAAAACGCAGGAATATGAGGTATTCCCACCCCTACAACCACCAAACCACCCAACTCAATATAAGGGCAAAAAAAAAAAACAAAAAAACTAAATAACTGCAACAACAAATCGCAAAAGCCACAACTATTGACAGTTATGTTATGATTATGTTATTGCCGCTCGCTCGTTTCGATTAACTACAAACTAAACCTAAACAACAAAATCCAAACTAAGACTAAAAAAAAAACTTTTAAAGGCTTTCATCTAAGCATACGAACATACATACACACACACATACATTCACAAGCACACAAATACAATACAAAAAAAAAACCATGAACATGCACGCCATTAGCGAAGCTTAGCTTGTTGTACCGTTATTGCGAAATGTTTCCGCTGCTATTTCTGAGCCCGTTTTAACCGTTGTTGCTTTTTACATCTATATATAGAGTATAAATGAATGCATACATACATACATACTTACATACATATGTATGTGTGTATGTGTGTATTCGTATTTTGTTTGGGGCTGGAAAAAATGTAATGCTCTTTTATTTAATTTATTTTTTTTGCTTTTTGCCAGACGCCATGAATTAAACCAAAAATAAATTTTAGAAAAAAATTACTAAATCTCGCTAAAAAGAAAAATCGCAAATTGTTGAATTAAAAGTCGTTTATATATACACAATTATAATTCCTTTATACTTATCATATACAAATTTTGTTTCCTTCATCCTTGTCGCACATTATTATTGAACAGAACGTCCAAATAAGCAACTTTAGTTCGAGCTGGTCAGACGGCTTGGCCTTCTGCGCTCTGATACATCATTTCTTGCCAGATGCATTTGATTATAATAAACTAACCAAACAAACTCGACGACAAAACTTTGAGCTGGCCTTTAGCATAGCTGAGTAAGTATTACATACAACATATATCATGATATATAAACCTATTAAAACTTTTTTTTCGTTTAAATAGCGAAAAAGCAGGCATTGCCCCATTGCTGGATGTTGAGGATATGGTGGAGATGAGTCGTCCCGATTGGAAATGCGTATTTGTCTATGTTCAAAGTATTTATCGTCGTTTTCGCAATTGTCAGTGAGGTGTAGACCCCTCCCCTCCCCCACAACTACTCAATCCCCGCCCCAAACTATTATCGGCAAGCAGTTGTTTTAAAGCATTTCGTGTTTAACCTCAAACACGCAACCTAACTACATACATATATATACATATATCTTTATATTTTACTACATACATATATAACCCAAAAAAACAAAAAACAAAATGGCAGCTGGCTCGTCGTCGAATTAAACAACAAAAATACTTTTGGAATGTTTAATTATGTTTTTTTTTCTTTAATTTTTGTTGTATTATTATTTTCTTTCTTTTGAATTTATTTTGCTTTCTACTACTATTATTATTATTTGTTGAAGAAAAAAAAAAGAGAAGAAAATTTATTCAATTATTGTTGATTTATTCAATTATTTTTTTTTTTTTGTACTAATAAATTATTGTAACAAAACTTTTACTTAAAAATCAAAAAGCAAACAAAACAAAAAAAAAAAGTATAAAAGTAAAATAAAAATGCGATATCAAGTGAAATATATTGTATCTCTAACTAATAATGATGAAATAAGCCTTTTATTATTCTCGTGGATGGATTCAGGGGGAAGGATATTGGAAAATGAAATGGGGATATCACGGAAATTGCTAAGCAAGGGAATTCGCCTGCCTAAAAGTATGCTATTTTGTAGTATGGCATTTGAATACATTGAAAAATCTTGATTTTAATATCGAGGTTGGCCAGTTTTTTAATGTTTATAGTCAATATATAGAATATGTTCAGACAAACAGTGAAAGTCTAACGTTTCAGTTCTCTTTTTTCGCCCCCTTTTTTTTGTAAAAAATGTCTGAGCAAAATTTTATGTACTAAGTTCCGCGCCAAGTAGTCAAAAATTGAGCTCGTTGCGCAAAATCCATCATACGCACTAATTGGACACGGACACGGACCTTGGACCGCGGCAATCCATCATCTGTTCCATCTGCTCAAAAGTATTTGTTCATCTGCCATCGAAATCATGCCCCAACATGAGACGCAACCATATACCTTGTCCGAAGCAACAGCCATTAGGCTATTCAATAGCGTAGTGGCCAGCAGAGCCACTCCACCACCGCCACCATCCACATCATTGGAAGCTGCAGCGGAAGCAGAGCCATCTTCTGTGCAGGCATTGGCGGATACAGACGGCGGAGTAGATTGCAGTGGCACTGCTGTTATTCGACCACTGCCATTCATTTTGCCCTCGTTGCAGGAGAGCATACATTCGGCCAATGAGTTGGGGAACTCGTGTCGTATCTGTCGGTGGAATCGTAGCGATATGGAGATCATCAATTGTCCCTGCAAGTGCAAAGGCAGTGTGGTAAGTTATCCATGTGGGCAGAGAATGAAGGAACCCCCCTCCCAAGAGAAAAAAAAAAACCAAACAGCCAATTTACTATTGCCGTTCTTTTCATTCATCCTCAACTCATATTATTATTTAGGGGTTTGTACATCTGAAATGCTTGAAACGCTGGATTATGCATCGCCGGGACAATCGTTGTGAAATTTGCCATGCTACCTTTGACTTGATCGAGGATCATGCGAGTCTGAAGCAAATGATGCGCACCTTCTGTTGCAGCCGTTGTTGTGGCCTAATTGTCAAGCATATGCTATTTAGTGCCTCTCTTGTGCCATTGGCCAACAACATTTTGCAGCAGGTACGCTCGTTGGCACAGCCATTGAGGCTGCTGCGTTTGCTGATTAGTGCTTATCTGCGATTCTTTAATTGTGTACAGGTGCTGCTGTGCATGGATAATCTGAACCAGGGCTGCACTGAGCAGCTAACTGTCCAGGAGGTATTTGTGGCATCGTGCGCTTTGCTGACATCAAGTGCATTATTCTTTCATTTCTTCGAATTTGTGACGACGCGATGTTTGCTGATACGAAATATACTGCGGCACTGGTGGATGTTTGGCAGTACGAGCGATTTTGCATTGATCGAGATTGATGACGATTCGGTTGATTTGTTTTAAAACAAACTCGTCATCATCATTGACAAAAACTTACAGCAACCAGAAATAGAAATTAAATACAGAGCAATTTGATTGGATATTCATTTTAACAGTCATTTCAAATCATCCCAAAACAAATAAATTATATAGTTGTATAGCATACTTTTGTGCAGTTGGATAACTATCTACATGTGTTTATCTACCTTTTTCTTAACATATGGGAAGACTGTTAAGGCACTGTTAATGCGCTGTCGAGCGCAATGTTATCCAGTTTTTGTTTTACAGCAAAATATTAGTAAGAAGAAGAAAGAGAAGAAAGAACCCAAAAATATAAACAATAATTTCTGCTAGCTAAAAGCGTTTAATTCTATAAAGTTCAATTAAATGTGTGTCATATTAAGTTAGTTTATTGTAAATTACCTGGCGCGATAGTCTTGGCGAATTCATCTATCGTGCAATTAATGTGAAAAGTGGAAATGGAAGGAAAAACTACGATTCATTCTCAAGAAAACTTGTGCGTGCGTTTGTGTGTGTGAGTGACGACATTGACCCGCCACCGCCTAGCCTGGGCCGTAGTAGCCCACAAACCGCTTGCCGTGTCGCCCCCGCAACTAAAATGTGCCATGTTATAGCTTTGTTTTTATTAGACAAAGGGGGCCGAGCTAATGGTTAAGAAGTAGTTAACTTATTAGGGAATTGACTATCAAAATAGAAAGAATCAAAAGAGAATAAATCGAATATGTTTAATCGACCAGTTGGAGGAGTTGGATCAGGAGTGGGAGGGGGAGTGGGCACTGGAACGGGGATGGCATCGGCTACCGCTCCCGTTCCGACCCCTTCAAGCTCTGGTGCCGCAGCAGCAGCGACATCTGGCCCCTCCCCTCCGCTGCCATCGCCCGATCTCTACCTACGGCCTTTGCCCTATTTGGATGCCAAATGGTTGCGCGCCGATCTCATTGCTTCTCTGCGCAACTCATCCGACTCGGCAGTATTGTGGAATCATCTCATCCAGGACTGTGAGCTGGTCTCATCCTCGGCAGCTCCATTAATAAACGCTCGCGGCCAATTGTCATATCTGGGTGACGATGGCAAGCACTATTGCGGTGCCCAGCAATTAAAGTGTTCCTGCTGCCAGCCCGATTACTGCGGCCCCCTCTCCGCTTGCAACTGTGATGGATGTCGTCCCCTGGACTCGGATACGGCCATCAAGAAGATGACTTCACAGGCAGCCCAGCAGGCGGCGGCCCATCAAAGTCAGGCCACCGATTTGATATTAAGCAATTGGCTGTGGAGCCAACCGCCGGTTCAGCAGGCCAAACAAGATTGCCAGAGATCCCTGATTGGTGAACTGCAAGATTTGGCATTGCGAGCTGCCGGCAATTGTCTGTCTGCACAGCATTTACGCCAGCAGCTGTTCATCTATGAGCGTTACTTTGTGTCTCTGAAGAGGGCCAAGGAATTGGTTTTGACCACAACACAAAGAAATCCCGGTCAAACGCAATTACCCCAGCCGGAGATGGCCAAACCCCTGTTGGAACGGGCAGATGCAATAACCACGGAACCAGCTGCCCTTGGTCTTGCCCGCGTCGGAACACGAGCTGCGCTCAATTTCAGTTTCGCCTTCTTGCGTCGAGCCTGGCGTTCTGGCGAGGATATGGAAATGTGCAGTGAACTATTAAGTGAGGCCTTGGAATCTCTGCAAGAGTTACCCGAGGGTACACTCTTTGACGCCGCAGAAGTCTCCCCCCTGTGGCTGGAGGTCATGGAACGATCGATTAAGTTTCTACGTCTTGTGGCCCTTGGAGATCCCATGGGTGGCCGATGTATGGCTCCACTTAATGACCGGCATACGGCTTTGTGCCTCTTGTTGGAACTTGGCGTCCAAAAGGGCACTCTGGCTGCCACCTTGGAGTGTGTGGTCTTGTTACTACTATTGTGGGATAAGGATAAGACAGGCAATGATAATCGTGATATGCCCAAGAAGACGGGTGCCCCATTGCTTAGTATATTGCAGCGATACCAGAAAATTGCTGGAGGAGCTGGAGCAGTCACCACGCTGAACAGCGGTGTAGATTCGGCCACTTCAGCAGCAGCTGCTGCTTCCTCTTGCATGGGCATGGTGAGTGCCACGGAGACTTTTTTGCGTTTCCTGATGCTGCCCAAAAGCAGTTCCGCCATTGTGGATTTGCGCCGTGCCGCTGTCGTGATCATCTCGCATTTGGATCGACTGGTGCAGCCTCTAATGCCGCGAAGTCTATTGAGGAATAACTTTAATAGTGCTACCACCGCTGCCGCTGCCAACTCTCCACAGCAGCGAGTCTATGCCTTGGGTTGGCCGTCATTGTCCAAAGAGCAACCCGGTTTCAGTGCCGAACCATCGACCGTGACCCCAAGTTGGTCCAGTCAGGATCCATTGTTGGTGGGATCATTGCCACTTTTGAATTGCCGCTTTCAGGTCAAACAGATCGCCTGCAGTGAGAGTTTGCTTCTCCTGCTCAGCCAAGATGGTAAACTGTACAACTGTCGTTTGGGCAAACCGGAACTGGAGCCACAGCCGATTGAAGAACTTGCCCAGGAGACAATATTGAGCATAGCGGGTCATTGTGAGGGACGTCATTTCCTAGCCATTGACAGCAATCGTGAGTTGGTGCCATAGAATGTTGAATCGATTCGATTGTAATCCTTGATTTTATTTCACAGGTAATGCCTATTCATGGGGAGCTGGCGAAGATCATCGGCTGGGCCATGGAGATACTCATGCCAGGGCGGTGCCCACAAAGATATCCGCCTTAGATCGTTGCGTCAAAGCTGTCTTCTGTGGCTGCTCGTACAGTGCAGCGATCACTTGGAGTGGTAATCTCTATACTTGGGGACGCGGCACTTATGGACGTTTGGGGCACGGCAATTCGGATGATCAATGTGTGCCCGCCATTGTGATGGCTTTAGCCGAATATGAGATTATTGATGTGGCTCTTGGTAGTGGAGATGCCCACTCATTGTGCTTGACATCGGAGGGTCTTGTCTATGCCTGGGGTGATGGTGACTACGGCAAGTTGGGCAACGGAAATTGTAATAGTAGTTTGCAGCCCATTCTGGTGGAAACGCTGCCACGCGTACAACGTATCTTTGCGGGAGCCCAATCCTCCATGGCACTGACCACAGAGGGTCACTTGTATAGCTGGGGCAAGGCCAGCTGCTTGGGTCACCAGCAAGTGGAACGAAGTGTTCAGGGTTGTAGCGTGCCGAGATTGGTTAGCAGTCTGCAGGTGAGTTCCTCTACATCTCTCCCAGATTCAATTGTGTAACTAGAATTCCGTTTGTTCGTTCTCTTGTTAGCACAAACGTCTGGTGGATGTTGCTGTGGGTGTTGCTCATTGTCTGGCCTTGACCAGCTGCGGCGAAGTCTTTGGCTGGGGTCGCAATGATAGCCAACAAATATGCCCCTCTTCGGTCTCGTGCGAGCCGCTGCTCCGTTTGCCAATCCTGGTTGGCCTGCCGACACTGCCAGCCAGCGGAATAGCTTGCACCGCTTCGCAGAGTCTGATCTGGACACAGAGCTCGCAACAGGGTCTGCCTTTGCGGGCACCATTTGTTATTGATTTGGGTGAGCCCACGTTTCGACTGCTAGACCAATTGCTTAGCATGTGCAGCAGCCAGGATAATCGCCAGACCCCAAATCAGGAATCCGAATGCATTGCTGTGGCCTGCCTCAATCTTTTGCGTCTCCAACTATTGGCGTTGATTGGAAATGGCCTGGATCCGCGGCAAGTGGGTCTGGCCAGTGGTGGCAGATTGCTGAGTAGTCTCAAAACTCGAATTCTCACACTCGCTGGGGGCAGTCAAGTGTTGCGCACCATCCAAGTGGCCGCCCAACAGGCTCTCCAGGTAAAATAATCACCAAGAGAACATTGCAGAAACGTATTGAATGACTATTATCTTTTTTTTTTTAGGATGGTTGGAGCGTCTTGCTGCCAACGGCCGCAGAGCGTGCCCAAACTTTAACCTCTTTGTTACCCTCTGAACCGGGACAAGCTTCTTCGGCAGGGCATCGTTTCATGACCGATCTCTTGGTCAGCTCTCTAATGGCCGAGGGCGGTTTGGAATCAGCTCTCCAGCATGCTATTCGCCTGGAAAGTAGCTCCTGCTCTGCCGATTGCGGCGATGGGATTCATCTGCCGCTTCTTCAGCTGATCACACGGCTCCTGGGCAATAATGCAGCTCTGACCCAAACCCGTCTGTCACCATCACTGGGAAAGGAGAAGCAAGAAGAACAGGAGCCGGGCCACTGCCATTTGGAGCCGAGTCGAAGTCCCAGTCTTAGCCTGCTACATCGTTTTCAGCGTCTACTGCTCGCCTACATCCATCAGGCTGACGCCGAGGAGGAAACCACTGGGGCAGAAGCTTTGCTTGTCCAATATCTTCATAGCCTTATTCCCGCCTGTGTGTCCACACTGCAGCAGGCCCACGAATTGGCCTTGCAGTATCGAGATCATGCTGGCGATCACCCGGTTGGTCATCTAAGTCGCATACTCCAGTCGGATATATCGGACGCCCTGCTCCATGAGTTGCTGGTGGGCCTGGTGCTTCTTAAACGAGATCGGCCCCAATGCTTGGCCAGTCTGCGATGGGCTAGACTCTTTTTACCCCTTCTGCGAGTCCTCGACAGGCTGAATCGAGCTTTGGGTGAGGGAGAACTGCGCGATGGTGATGATATGGGCTGGCCAGGAATCATTTGCCGTGGTGGTCCGAAAAGTGGAACTCCTCCAGCGGATCCCGAAACTTACTATGTGCGCAAAACAGATATGGAGAATTTAATATTAGATGGCAATCGTTGCATTATCCTGGCCGGATATGTTTGTGATCTAACCAACTACAAGTAAGTCAAGTCTTGACCGGATTCAGGAGTTAAGAGTTGAATTTGTGTTTTGTTTTGTTTTTTCAACAGCTTGGAAGTTGCTTCGGAGAGTCTGAGAGGAGTTTTGGAAACAGGATTAGGTAAAGATTTGACGGCAGAGTTGAGCAATCAATCGCACAGATGTTCCATGGAATATATTCTTCAGCATCATAAATTAGGCAAATATCTAGTTCAGGCAACGAACGATGAAAAGGTAAGAGGGGCAATAAATTCCATTAATATCTCTCTGTTAAATTCGTTTCTTCTGTCCCTTGCAGCCAACTGCGTCTGGTCCCAGTCGGCTAACCCATTTCAGCTCCGAGTGTGCTTTAGCCCAATTACTTGGTTTGGTGGCGAATCTCATGTGCAGTGGTCCCTCGTTGCAGCCTGCGGAGCTGCAATGCTCCAAATTGGACAAATCAGCTTTACTCAGTGGCGGCCTGTTACTACTCCAGCCAACGAATCCCTTTGATGAGGAGAAGGGAGAGGCTCGCAGCAGTCATAGCTGTCATAGTACGGCGGGGAATACACCCACGGAGTTGCCACCGCCGTTGATTCCTCTTCAACAACAACTCGGCACGGGCAGATCGCAGCTGCAGCAACGGATTGATAGCTTTATAAGTGGCCTGGCAGAGGCTAGATTGTCGGAACCGCCCGTGGCCGCATGGTTGACCCTCACGGAATGTTATTGCAAAGCCCATAATCTAATGTGGCATCAGGAATTTGCTACGGAACATCCAGTACAGGAATTGGAGCGTCTTCTCAGCGCAGTTCTAATACGACATCAATGCTTGGGTGGGCTGGTCTTAAATACCCTCGAGCGTGTGGAAACGGGCGAGATGTTACCGCCACCTAAGCAACTGGGTGAGATTATTGGCTTGGTGCATCAGACCAAATGGTCGGTGGTGAGGACGCGGCAGCAGTTGAATCGCAGCTACAAGGAAGTCTGTGCTCCCATTCTGGAGCGTCTGCGGTTTCTACTCTACGAAGTGCGTCCTGCTATAAGTCCCCAGCAACGTGGACTACGCCGCCTGCCCATATTACAGAGAATGCCCCGATTCCGTTTGCTGGTGCGGCGTCTGTTGCAGGAATTGCGTTTAGCCCGAAAACCTGCCAAGCCCGAAGATCTCCTAAATGCTACTATACAACAGCAACAAGAACAAGAAAAGAAACCTCAACCCACCAATCCCACCACCAAGCAGGAGGAAGCCGAAGAGGAGGAGGAGACATTGCTGCGTCGCTTGAACGAGCGACAGGTCTATGGGGAAGGTGAACTGGATACTGTCCTCATGCAAGACATTGTGGATTTCGCCTTGCAGGATAATTGTGATGTGGAGACGGCTCGTCGCGCCATGTACTGCCAGATGCAAAGATTTCAACTTCGTCTTGCCGGTTTGCAGTTAGTCCAGCAGCTGCTCGAACTACATGGCCTATTGGATGCGGCTCAATATAGTCTCCTCAATGGCTTTTTGGGTCTACACTTGAAATCGTCTACTGGTTCTGGCGGCTTTTTGCATGTCCTCGAGCAACTGAATATGGTGAGTGCCTATCAAAAAGCCCGTCTTCTGTTGGCCCAAGCCCGAGTTCTAGACTGGTCGGTCCGAGAACTTCGACGATTGGTGAATCAAGAACAGCAAGGATCTGCGCGGGGCAAAGATAGTTCAAATCTCAGTACCTATGTACTCCTGAAGCGTCTGCCAAGGGCACGATTTCTGCTCAGCGTCTTTGGCATGCTAGCCAAAGAATTGGGCCCCAATGAGCTCGGCCTGCTCATCAATTCCGGTTTGCTGGGAACTATTTTGGGTCTGCTAGCCCAAACTGGTGGTGAACCGGGTGTGCCTTGTAACCAAATGAATGGAGAACTAAGTGTACTCTACGAGGACAGTGTGATGAAACAGAAATGCAGTAAAGCCCAACTAAGTGGACCGGATTTAGCCAAACTAATGAAAATTGGCACAAGAATTGTACGCGGATCCGACTGGAAATGGGGTGATCAAGATGGAAATCCACCCGGTGAAGGACGCATTATCAGTGAAGTCGGCGAGGATGGGTAAGCAGATGGATAACAAAAACTAAGTATTGGGCTAACACTGACCTGGTTCTTGCTTTTAGATGGGTGCGTGTGGAATGGTATACCGGAGCTACCAATTCGTATCGAATGGGCAAGGAGGGTCAATATGATCTTCAGCTGGCTGATAGTGCTTTAAATGTGGCTTCGCCCACAGAACCGGATCGCGAAGATCTTGCTGGTACCGTGGGCGTTGGAATGGAATTTTCACCGACCAGTGAATCGCATCCATCCAAATTGCTGAGACATTGTGCCAGCAAATTGCTACAGATCCTGGCCGTGGGCAGTGGCATGCATGGCGCCCAACTGGACAAGCATGCCCTGCGTGGAGTGACTAGTATGTTTAGAGCCATCATTGATCCCAAGCCAGCATTAGCAAATGTGGCCCACTCTCTCAACTGGTTAAATTTGGGCTTTATTAGAGCCATTGCAGGTAAGCAAAACGAACGAATGAATGAATGAATGTCAGTTTTATGTGATGACTCATCCACTTCTCAGGTGATTGTCCTCGGCTCTGTTTGGAGCTGAGTACTCCCAGCTGGTTGGCACATTATCTCTCGTTGTTGGAACAACCGGCGGGCAGTGAACGTGGCATCTATCGGCAATTGCATTGTCTACGTCTGCTGCAATCGATATTGGCCCAGTGGACTGTTGAGCAGGAGCCACGCATGGCCCCACTTGTTCGTCAATTGTTTGCCACTCTCGGCCGGATTGCCCTTCATTGTCCGGGTGACGTTACTTTGCAGCCCAGTGCAGAGGGCAAGGCCCGTGTTCTACTCACTGCCTCCCATTCGGGAAGTGTGGCCGAGGAATTGGTCTCGCTGCTGCGTCGCTTGCATACTCTGCCGCATTGGAATTCTGTGATCAACTCATTCCTGGCCCAAAAGCTTTGCGTCGCTGCCGAACTGCTGGGCGAGCAGACATCCTGCTCGAATCCATTGGACAGTGAGCAAATCTTTGTGCTTGGCGTCCTAAGTGCCATGGGTGGCTATGACTTACGTCCACGCGTGGGACTCCAATGCTTTCACGAGGGTAGCCACATGATTATTGCCAGTTTCACCCACAAAGGCAGGTGTCTGCTCGCCCAAGCTCAAGGTGCTGCAAGTGGTGGTGGTGGTGGTGCTTTTGTTAAAGTTCCATTGAACACAGTCATGCCGCAATTGGATCACAGTGTGTTCAGTCTAAGTCGCTTGCCCATGAATGAAATGCTTTTAAATGCCTGGACCGTACTCCTCTATGGACCCAATGCCGAGATGAGGGATCTGCTACCGACCACAGGCAATTCAGAGGGACGTTTGGATCTCATTCAGCTGCGCAGGCAGCAACTCCATCTAGCTGTACTCCATACCAACAGTGTGCTGTACAGACATCAGGCTGCTTTGCGTAAAATTTTGAAACAACGTGCCCCTGGCTGTTATGTCCAGGATGTAGACCAAACAAGTGGAGGAGGCGGCGGCGGAGGAGGAGCTGGAACAAATGCAGATGAGTCACATGAGGAGCCGCAACTATCGCCCAGCAGCAGTAGAAGCAGCAACAGCAGTCAGGATGCTCAGCTACTGATTCAGTGCATCCTCCTGAGAGCCACCCAACCATCGCCAGTCAAAGCGTGCTACAGCTATCTGGATCTATCCACTGCAGCTCTGAATTGTGTGCAATCTCTAGCCAATCAGGCACATGTAGATCTTCGCGATGGTTCCACAGCCGATGGAATGATGTTGTCCACAGCCTTGGCAATACCGCCGCAGCCCACAATGGTGCATGGTGTTCCTGTTTACAATGTGGCGGGCACTAAGCAGACGCCATCGCAGTCGGAGCAGACTCAAGAACGTCCAAAACTAACAAGTCAACTAGCGGCCAGCGATGCTCAATTGATTGGACAGATTATGGAAATGGGATTCACTAGGCGCACCGTTGAGTTGGCCCTCAATCAGCTGTCATTGCAAGCCGAGATAATGCCCACACCGGAGCAGATAGTCCAATGGATACTCGAGCATCCCGATGTCTGTGCCAATACTATTGAAGAGGATCCCACTACAACGGCCAATGAGCCCGAGCCAGAGCCCGATTCAGACATTGAATATCCCAGTACGAATTCGAATTCATCATCCTCCTCCACGTCCACATCGGCCTCTTCATCCGACACAGTGGAAGGACAACCGACAGCGTCTGCCGAAGCCTCCGCCGCCACTGCAGCTGCTGCTGCTGCTGCTATGCCCATTAAATTTCAATCCCGCAAGGATTTCCAAACGGCTGATCATTATGCTCTCTACGTCCGCGGTCTGGTTCGACCGGGCATGACTGTGCGCTGTTGCCGCGATTTCGAAGAGATTAAGCAAGGAGACATGGGCACAGTGCTCATTGTGGACACCGAAGGTCTGCATGATCTCAACGTGCAAGTCGATTGGCGCAATCATGGCAGCACTTATTGGGTTTGTTTTGTTCACATCGAACTGGTTGATGCGCCACCTGCGCGGGATAGCCTTTCTTCTCAACTGCCACGCCCACCGCCGATTGTGGTGGGCGCACGTGTCCGGCTGCGTTCGTCAAGCCGCTATGGCGTGTTCAACATGCAACTGCGCACAGCATCCGGTGTAGTCAGTTCCGTAAGGGGCAAGCAGTTGACAGTGGATTTCCCCGATCTGCCTGGCTGGCAGGGTCATATCAATGAAGTGGAATTGATTGGACCGCCACCACCGTTCCAGGTGAACGCTGCTGCCAGTGTAACAGAAGCCACGCCGAGTGATCTCATCGAGGATTGGTCGCGTTGTATACGCTCCCTTACCGTCAGCTCCAATGAGGCGGCCGCAAAGCATCTGCTGGACGCGACGGGCAGTCAACTTTGGCAGAGCTGCTCCAGTGGCCCGTGTCGGCATTGGATACGTTTGGAGCTGCATGATCGGATTTTGGTGCACAGTCTGGCCATTAAGGTCAGCCCCGAGGATCATTCGCATATGCCATCGCTGCTCGAGATACGTGTGGGCGAGTGTGTGGACACTCTGAAGGAGTTCACCTGGATTCCAGTGCCATCGGGAGCCAGCAAAGTGGTGTTGATGCAGCAGGTGCCCACCTATTACCCGTGGATCGAAATTGTCGTCAAGCAGTGCCAGAATAATGGCATTCAATGTAAGATTCATGGCATTCAGTTCATTGGCCGACGACAGCAGCCAGATTTGCAGCATATCCTGGCCAATGCACAGTTTTTGGCCTGCGAGTATCAAGGCGGAGCAGGAGCAAATGGTGCGGGAGCTGGAACTGCTGCTGGCTCAAGTACATCGCTGGGTGAGTCGGTGGCTGCCGAACAGGAATTGCCGTGCACGGTAATGGTCTGGGGCCTAAACGACAAGGAGCAGCTGGGAGGCCTGAAAGGATCTAAAGTGAAAGTTCCCACATTTTCACAAACGATAAGTCGTCTGCGTCCGATTCACATATCGGGCGGATCGAAAAGCTTGTTCATTGTCAGTCAAGATGGCAAAGTCTTTGCCTGTGGCGAGGGCACCAACGGACGCCTGGGTCTGGGTGTAACGCACAATGTGCCCCTGCCCCATCAGCTGCCCGTTTTGCATCAATATGTGGTGAAGAAGGTAGCAGTTCATTCTGGCGGCAAACATGCCCTGGCCCTGACACTCGACGGCAAAGTATTCTCTTGGGGCGAAGGTGAGGACGGCAAACTGGGACACGGGAATCGCACAACATTGGACAAACCCCGTCTCGTGGAAGCCCTGCGGGCCAAGAAGATACGCGATGTGGCCTGCGGTTCCTCGCACTCGGCTGCCATCAGCAGCCAGGGTGAACTCTACACCTGGGGACTCGGCGAGTACGGCCGACTGGGGCATGGTGACAATGCTACACAGCTGAAACCCAAACAGGTCACAGCCCTGGCCGGACGGCGGGTCATTCAAGTCGCCTGCGGTAGTCGAGATGCCCAGACTCTGGCACTGACCGAAGACGGGGCCGTCTTCTCATGGGGCGATGGCGACTTTGGCAAATTGGGACGCGGTGGCAGCGAGGGATCGGCTACACCGCACGAAATCGAACGTCTATCCGGCATCGGTGTCATCCAGATAGAGTGCGGAGCACAATTCAGTCTCGCCCTGACGCGTGCCGGCGAAGTGTGGACATGGGGCAAGGGAGATTACTATCGCTTGGGCCATGGAGGTGACCAACATGTGCGCAAGCCTCAGCCCATTGGCGGATTACGCGGACGCCGGGTCATTCATGTGGCTGTGGGGGCTCTCCACTGTCTGGCTGTCACGGATGCTGGCCAAGTCTATGCCTGGGGCGACAACGACCACGGTCAACAAGGTAGCGGCAACACGTTTGTGAACAAGAAGCCGGCCCTGGTCATCGGATTGGACGCTGTCTTTGTGAATCGCGTGGCCTGCGGCAGTTCGCACTCCATTGCCTGGGGTCTGCCCAATGCCAGTCTGGATGAGGAGAAGCGTGGCCCCGTCCCCTTTGGCAGCACTCGGGATCCCCTGGGTGGCAGCAGCCTTGGCATCTACGAGACTGAGACGAGCAGTGCCGCAGCTCAGCAGAAACAAGGCGAGGGCAAATCCACCATCATGGCAAGTCTAAGTGAATCTCTGGCCTTGGAGTCGCCGGCAGCTCGACAGGCGGCCTTGAGTCATGTGCTGCGAGCAATGAGCATACTGCAGGCCCGTCAATTGATTGTGGCCGCTCTCACTAGTCATAGCAAAGTTAACTATAAGGAACGCGGCGGCGGCGGCGGCGGCGCCGTCATTGGAGGCGTTGGGGAAGGAGGCACGGCGGGCACAGCGGCGGTAACTGGCACAGGCATGGGCATAGGCGATGAGGATCAATTGACTGGCGTCACTTTGGCTGGAGCACCTTTGCCACCGGCTGAGCCCATTGCTCAAGGTGGCGGCGAGGCTCCGGCCGATGCCACCGACATGGCCCTGCAAGAACACAGCCCAGATATTCCCTTGGAGATGGTGGGAGTTGCAACTGGAGTTGGCGCTGGCTTAAGTGGAACGCTACTCAGTCTGAATGCTGGCCCATTGAGTGCCTTCCAGAGTCTTACGGGTTCGCTTTCCATGTCCGGATCGCTATCTAGCTCGGCATTGCAACAGCACAAACACTCGCGTATGTCGGCCAGTGCCATGTCCGTGATGGCCGCCACCATGACACAACAGGAGGAGATGCTGGCCCAAATAAGTCATGCGCACGGCCTGGATGATTTTGGTGGCCTACTGGGTGAGCCGGAGGCCAAAAGTTTGGTGGAACTCCTCAAGCTATCGGTTTGCGGTCGCTGTGGACCTGCCAGCACTTCGCAAACCATAGCCGACACCTTGATATCGTTGGGTTCGAGTGCTCCGGCCATTGGAGCCATGCTACTAGAGACCTGCATCACGGAACTCGAGGATCTGTGCACATCGCGGCATTGCCTGGGCAAATTGCCCAAACCCGTAATGCAGGAGAGCAGTCATCCGTATGTGGACAATGTGAATGTGACGGGAGCAGTTCGTATCCCAGGAGCCGAAATGCTGCGCCTAGAATTCGATAGCCAATGCAGCACAGAGAAGCGGAACGATCCACTGGTCATCATGGATGGAGCCGGCCGTGTCCTGGGCATGCGTTCGGGTCGAGAATTTGCGCAATGGGCACCCGAAATCCGCGTGCCCGGTGATGAGCTGCGTTGGAAATTCACCTCGGATAGCTCGGTGAATGGTTGGGGTTGGCGCTTCTGGGTACACGCCATCATGCCGGCAGCCACTTTGGGTGAGGGTGGATCCGATCGAGCTGTACTCTCGCAACCCTCCATGGCTTTGGTGATGGCATTACTTGACTCCAGATTGGCGCCCACACAGCCGGGTGTCTTGATACGCCTGGCCTCAGCTTTGGCTGCTTGCGCCCAATTGGGTGCATTGACCACTGCCCAGAGGATTTGGTCTCTGAAGAAACTGCATGCCGTTCTCCTGCTGGAACAGGCACCGAAGCCACAAGAGCCAACACTGGCGGCCATACTCCAGCCTCTGATCCCGGAACTTTTGCGTCAATATGAATACGAGGAGCCGCAAGTGCGTGGCGGGATTCATCTGATGCATTCGGATTACTTCAAGACACTTGCAGCTTTGGCTTGCGATATGCAATTGGATGCCTCATTGCCTACCACCTCGGGATGTGGATCTGGCTCTGGATCGGGCGGCTCTGGCTCGGCCAGCGCTTCGGCAGTTGCGGCGGCGATCCCCTCGTGTTCAGCTTCTGCAGCAGCTGGGACCTCCTCGTCCTCGTCCTCCACGGGTGATGTCCACAAATGGGCTTGGTTCAAGCGTTATTGCATCGCCGTACGCGTTGCCCAATCTCTAATACGCCGTACGGAACTGCCGCGTCCTTTCTGCCTCGAGGTTCGCAAAAAATTCGCCGAAATGCTGCCGAATCCAGCTGCTGGCGGCCAATCACCAGGAGCATCGCTAATGAATTCAACCACATCGCTTACATCGAGCACGGCCAGCAATGTGACGCCCCCGCAGTCGACGCCTCTCCCGCTGTCCCTGATGCTGGCAGAGCCGGAATTTTTGATGAACCAGCAGCAGGATTGTGTGTTGCTTCACGAGGATCACACGCTGTTCCAGGGACCGCACGACGCTCAGTTGTTGCAGTGGCTAAATCGTCGACCCGATGACTGGGCCCTCAGCTGGGGCGGAGCAAGCACAATTTACGGCTGGGGGCACAACCATCGCGGACAACTCGGCGGCTTGGAGGGAAGTCGCATCAAGACACCAACGCCATGTGAGGCTTTGAGTTTGCTGCGTCCTGTCCAGTTGGCAGGAGGAGAGCAGTCACTATTCGCCGTGACACCGGATGGCAAACTATTTGCCACTGGCTACGGCTCTGGCGGTCGTCTGGGAGTCGGCGGAAGTGATTCGTGGGCCATACCCACACTCCTGGGCTCCTTGCAGCATGTTTTCGTGAAGAAGGTCGCCGTCAATTCGGGCGGCAAGCACTGCTTGGCCCTGACCACCGAGGGCGAGGTTTATGCCTGGGGCGAGGGCGAGGACGGCAAACTGGGACACGGGAATCGCATGAGCTACGATCGGCCGAAGCTGGTGGAACATCTGAATGGCATGAGTGTGGCGGATATTGCCTGTGGCAGTGCCCATTCGGCGGCCATCACATCCAGTGGACATGTCCTGACGTGGGGCAAGGGCCGCTATGGTCGACTGGGACATGGCGACTCGGAGGATCAGCTGAGACCCAAGCTAGTGGAAGCCCTACTCGGTTACCGAGCCATCGATATTGCCTGCGGCTCTGGCGATGCCCAGACCTTGTGTATAACCGACGATGACAATGTCTGGAGCTGGGGCGACGGCGACTATGGCAAGTTGGGACGCGGCGGAAGTGATGGCTGCAAGTTGCCCTACAAGATCGAGAGTCTGGCGGGCCTGGGTGTCATCAAAGTGGAATGCGGTTCGCAGTTCTCGGTCGCCTTGACCAAATCCGGGGCCGTCTATACCTGGGGCAAGGGCGACTTTCATCGTCTGGGCCATGGATCGGTGGATCATGTGCGACGGCCCAAGAAGGTGGCAGCTCTGCAGGGCAAAAAGATTATCTCGATAGCCACCGGCTCGTTGCATTGTGTGGCCTGCAGCGATGCTGGCGAGGTGTACACTTGGGGCGACAACGATGAGGGCCAACTGGGCGATGGCACGGTAACTGCCATACAAAGACCCCGCTTGGTGGCCGCTCTCCAGGGCAAACATATTGTGAAAGTGACCTGTGGCTCCGCCCACACACTGGCCCTGTCCACATCCCAGTTGAGTGAACGTCTGCGTCCGTTGCCCAATCCGCCGCTGGAATACGATCTGGTACGTGATCTTGCCCCGGAGGCGCTTCATGCCCGTCTCATACTGCTGCATCACTTCTCGGAGCTGCTGTGCCCCTGCCTGGCCATGTTGCCCATTTCGGGAGATTTGAGCTTGGGCGCCCTCAAGGATGTGCTTGTCTACAATATCAAAGAGGCCGCCTTTCGCAAAGTCATCCAGACAACGATGGTGAGGGATAAGCAGCATGGTCCTGTCATCGAATTGAATCGCATTCAGGTGAAGCGTTCGCGTAGTCGTTGCAATGGACTCGCCGGAGTGGATGGCATGAAGAGTGTCTTTGGCCAGATGGTACAGAAGCTGCCGCTGCTCACCCAGGAGGCCCTGGCCCTGCCGCATCGCGTGTGGAAGGTGAAGTTCGTTGGCGAGAGTGTGGACGATTGTGGCGGTGGTTACAGCGAGTCAATTGCCGAGATGTGTGATGAGCTTCAGAATGGCAGTGTTCCCCTTTTGATAAATACCCCCAATGGACGCGGCGAGGCGGGCGCCAATAGAGATTGCTTCCTATTGGATCCAACACTCGGTTCGGTGCTTCAGATGAACATGTTCCGTTTCTTGGGCGTCCTCATGGGTATTGCAGTGCGAACGGGTTCACCATTGAGTCTCAAGTAAGTGTCGTTTACCAATTCCAATGATTTCCATACTCATTTTATGTCTATTATAGCTTGGCGGAGCCAGTGTGGCGGCAACTCACCGGGGAGACCCTACGTCCAACGGATCTCACAGAAGTTGATCGTGATTATGTGGCGGGCTTGCTCTGCATTCGCAATATGTATGATGACACGAAGCTATTCAACACTTTGGAGCTGCCGTTTTCCACTTCGTCGGCCCGCGGGCATGAGGTGCCTCTGTCCACGCGATACACGCATATTTCGGCACGGAATCGTGCAGAGTATGTGCGCCTAGCATTGGGTTTCCGTCTCCATGAGTTCGACGAGCAGGTAAAGGCTGTCCGTGATGGTATGTCCAAGGTGATACCAGTGCCTTTGCTCTCCCTCTTCTCGGCGGCCGAGCTGCAAGCCATGGTCTGTGGCTCGCCCGATATACCCTTGGGTCTCCTGAAATCTGTGGCCACCTACAAAGGCTTTGATCCCAGTTCGGCTCTGGTCAGTTGGTTCTGGGACGTAATGGAAGAGTTTACCAATCAGGTAAGAAAGCCACAAGGAAGACTTGAAAACTTGCCAGTATTTAATTCAATTTTCAATCCTAGGAACGTTCACTCTTTCTGCGCTTTGTATGGGGACGCACTCGTCTGCCACGAACCATAGCAGATTTTCGTGGTCGTGACTTTGTGCTGCAAGTGCTGGAAAAGAATCCGCCAGATCATTTTCTACCCGAGAGTTATACCTGTTTCTTTTTGCTTAAAATGCCGCGTTACTCCTGCAAAGTAAGTAACTTATTAAAGATGTTTTTCCCTATATATAACTTTACCTATTTTCAATCTCACAGGCCGTACTTTTGGAGAAGCTCAAGTATGCCATACATTTCTGCAAAAGCATTGATACGGACGAGTATGCTCGTGTGGCCATGGGCGAACCCACCGAGGCAACAGGCAGTGAGGACAATAGCGATCTAGAGTCAGTTGCCAGTCATGAAGGCTAAAAAACCAAGAAGAAACACACACACACACTAGGAAGAAAGGAAAGACATATAGAAAGCTATAGAGTCTATGAATCGTCTTAATCTCTATGAATCTCACCACCAAGTTAATTGATCCTCATCATTTTATGCTATATAAAAAGAGTAGTAGCAAATTAAACAAAACAAAAAACGAATTAGTGGCAAAAATTGAACACATACAAAACCTAAAAAAAAAAATACAAGCATAGCACACCAGACATACTATAATTTACCAGATTGGAGTTAGAGCGAGATAACAATTTATTAAAATAGCGTGATGAAACCAAAAAAACGAAAAAAAGAGTAGAAAAAACAAACAAACAAAATTACTAAGCGTTAATGTTATTTCCATATAAATATATGCATATATATTATACATATACATATTTAATATATAATTATAAATGTTAGTTCAAGTCCAACAGACACACACACACCCACACCCACAAACACACACATACACACACATAAATATATGTAGTTTAACCGCCTTTCGCCCTCATTCCCTATCGGCATCAATCGGGCTATTAATCCCCTGTAAACGCAATTGCAGTCGATGACGAAAAACAAAAAGATATTGCTAACAATGTTATCAGATCAGAAAAACAAAAAAACACAAATTTAAAAAAGAATCATGAGCGCCAGAAGAGAAAACAAATAAATAAATGCAAAAAACCAAAAAGAAAGTCAAAAAATATACACACAAAAAGAAAATGCAATTCAAAACGCTTTTGTTTTTAATTAAAAATCCTAAAAAATTAAACTATTTATTTGAATATTTTCCAAATTGATTTACAGAGGTCCCTTTTATTTTATTAGTTACACTGTTTAAATTTTGCAGGTGACCGTTTGACCCAAAAGATTTACTGCTCTCTTTTACTCTCACTTACTCATCGGCATTCTCGAAATACATGTCTGCAGCAAAGCCATCACTGAAGGAATGATGATATTGTGCTGATTGAGTGGGAGGCTTTGCGGTTTCATCGACATGCCCAATGGGTCCATTACAGGATCGAGGCGCTGTCCGACGCGGCAGAAGGACTTCCTCCTCTACATGTAGTTCATCCTCTCGCTGTGGCTTTCTATCGTCCATTCGATCGCTGCCAATTGGCCCATCATCGTCGACTCGATTTATTTTGTTACCCTCATAGTTGATGCTAGTGCATCTGCAATCCTCACGAGTCGACGATTCATCCGGATCTGGATGGCTGCCAGTGACTACCGATGCGCCACTCATGACGACTGAGACGACAGTCCGTAGCGCTTGGTAGACAGCCTCGTGAGCTTGACCAATTAGAGCGCTAACTGGACGGGCTTGCTGTATTTCGGAGGTGGCATAGTGATGCTGCGGTTGCGGCTGCTGGAAGCGGGCACGTGTCTGACTGGCATTTAAGGGACTCTCTTGTTTCCGTTCTGAGCAAGGACATTTGCGACGTGGTGGGGTCCCGTCTTCAGCTCCTCCAGACGATGATGGTGGTGGTGGTGGGGACTCCGATGGCGGCGGAGGCGGTGGTGGATTAGAATGGCCGTTACAGCCTTCATGATCCTCCTCCTCTTGTGCCTTGGCTGAGCGTCTTTGCTGCTCCTGATCATACTCGGTCATTGCTCTCTCGGCTCGATCCCGACACGCTGCACACTCCGGATCGGCCTCAAATACGCCAGAATCGGGTTCAATGGGCTCTCGCGGCCTGTCACAGTTGCAGCTGGACTCTGATCTTCGCTCATCGTCTGTCGGCGGCGTCTTGCCAGAGCCTCGCCGCACACGATAAAACAAATATATGAGGGCAAATGTTCCATATGTGGCTTTGGCAACCTGCAAGAAAAAGAACCCAACAAATAGTGCAAGAAATTGCAAAATACTCATAACGTTTTAATGCTTACATTCGCCCGACCTCGTATTGTGGAGCTATTAAAGTGTTTCTTGAAACCCTCAGCCATTGCCAAAACTCTGCAATTTGTACACTTGCTTCCGACCACCGGCTACAGATAGAGAGATTTGTGTGTATTGTGAGTTTGTGAGAGCCCCAGAGAGCTTGGGTCTTGGCCGGATCAAATTAATAATGATACTCTCGATGAAGTCAAAAGCAACGGCCTACTACAAAAACTATTTAGATAAGACATCCAAACGATAAAAGGGAATATCTCTCATCGCTAGAGATCGATGTGGATACTACTGGTATCTGTCCACGGAGCAGCCAAACAACTTTCAAAATATCTAACTTGATGCGGTTTAGGAACAAGAAATCATCCCAAAGATAACCCTACAGATACGTTAAGCGATTTGCTAGTAACAAAATAACAAAAACATTTCGACCTGAAGAATATGATTGTGGGTCGTAAAGGGGGAGGGCACTTTTTGTTCTTAAGTTTGGACACTCAAAAATGGTTTGCTTTTTGTTGGGATTGTTAAGCCTACGATGATCAGTGATTCACGCTATAAACTTTATAGTATAAAGGTTCGATAGAATGAGCTAAAGTCGGCCCAAGAAATGCTCTTCTATCCGGTTTCTCTATATTTTCATATAATACAGTAATTGTCACAATATGGACAATAAGTTTAATCCTTTCACATATAATATATCTGATCAGATCCTAGGATCCTATCAGAAGGCTGTCTGGCCTTTTTTCCTTTTTTCGGTGTCCTATCTTAAATTGTAGGCAAATTTAAAATTTATTTTAAAATGTCCTAATTTTTATCATTTTTCATTTATTAAATGATAAACGATTTACTCCTTTTTGACCTTTCGAACTATAAGCGATAATTATCTAAATTCCTTTTCAAACTGAAGTTATAACCAAAAGTCAAAAGGGTTTCCAATCCTGTCGACCTTAAGACTTCATTTTGTATAGAATTTTTAAAAAGGTTTGTTTAATTAGAATTTCTTAAATTATATAGACGACACATAATTTTGGTATACAGAGTGATCTAACTGCGATCACTTATTTGTTTAATCATTGGTATTGGACATTTATATTTTTTTTGACAATTTACAAGAGATTTTAACAAAATGGATTGGTGGATAGGAGGGGGAAAGGGAATTTGAGGGGTTAGGTTTGGAGGCCTCCGACGAGTATTGCCCCCAAAATTTGCTGCCAATTGGCCAATCCTACATATTCATCATTAACTTCTTTTGGCATCCCTTGCAATAAAGTTTGGCTTCACGACGTTTAGCACTGCGACGCTGCATCTTAACCAAGACATAGAGTAATCCCACTGAGGCAATAGTGGCCTTGGCCACCTGAGGAGGAGGAAAAAAATGATAATGATAATAATAATAATGGTAATGATGGTTAATGGAATCTTACATTGGCGCGTCCACGCAAAGTGTTGCTATTGAAGACCTCGCTGAAATTGAATTGTTCGGACATCTTGAATAATATATTAATGAAACAGTAAATAACTACTTTTTAGATTTGTATATTATTTTTGTTGTTTGAACATGAATTGTATATGAATATGGAGTTCACTTATTGAGTAGCTAGCCAAGGCATGCTTTATTATGACATGACAAGATGACATGACCTGCCAACAGATAATAGCACCTGAATCAAATAATTGTATTGCCCATTGCTTTTACACCAGTCTAGGTTAACGCCATTGATATCTTGATATACATATGATGAATCCCATTGGGAGTGGAGTCACCTGGTTTACCTTGCGTGTGGATATTATTCAAAACTGTCAATTAGAGTGAGAGAAAATTATATGTTAGATATCGAATGCAGAGATCGAGAAGCAGAATTGGTATTTGAATAATCAATATGGAAACTAATGGCATGTGAATATGATGATGATGATTTCCCCCCACACCTACCCTACCGACTACCGACTATACCTACTATCAACTACTGGCCACTTAGCCACTTAGGCCGGACAAATGCTATGCCATTAGATCCACCTTTCCACTCCCAATCAAATTCTATGTACGCATCTCGCCTCATTTGCATGAGTATAAAAAGCAAACTATGAAGATCATATGGACCTGCGACAATATGAAGTACACATGGAATATAGTGGTGGCAGTGATTATAAATCTAACCATTTTTGTGGCTGACTTATCCCAAGTCCATGCTGGAGTTGAGCGAAATGAATAGAAATTCGGTTTTCAAGGAGTTTTTTTAAGTCCATTTCCATTTCTAGGCCACGGAGGAGCAAATGCAGGCAGCTGGTAAACTGATGCGTGATGTCTGTCTACCCAAATACCCCAAAGTTACGGAGGACATAGCCAATGATATTAAGAATGGCCAACTACCCAATAACAAGGATGCCAATTGCTATGTCAATTGTATCCTTGAGATGATGCAAGCGGTAGGTATCAGCCAGGATTAGGAAATTAGAGCCCACCAATCGATTTTGTATCTACCGACAGATTAAAAAGGGAAAATATCAATTGGAATCCACATTGAAACAGGTGGAAATTTTAATGCCGGAAAGCTATAAGGCAGAGTACCGGGCAGGAGCACAAGCCTGCAAAGATGCCACCAATGGCATTAAGAATTCTGGAAATTGTGATGCGGCCCATGCTCTATTGACCTGTTTTAAGAACAACATTAAAATCTTTGTCTTTCCCTAAGCAAACATGAGAAAGACAGAGATAGCAAACGATCGAACGAGAAAGAGAAATGGGAAATGGTACCCCTAATCCTAATCGTAACACTAGACCCATCCTCTATATATGTATGTATATGTATGTACTTGTATTTGTAGAGTGTAAAGTCCAATAAAATTTAGTTGTAAACTGTGTGCAATATGAATTTTGTGTGGAGCATTCTGATTGGTGGCCATTCTAGACAAAACTTTCCAATTGCATGTCAACGCTTTGGTAAGATCTACAAGCGACAATCTCTAAACGATTAACTTGTTCCGGATACATGTTAAGCATATGACTATATATAAAACAGCGAAACCCTCGATGGCTCATACCAGTCGGACGTTACTAAAAGATGACCAAACAATCCCGGATGACACTGTCCTGCACCGTAGCGGTGGTGGCCCTTGCTGCCATTTGGCTAACCATAGCCATGCCAGGTGCCAGAGCCGAAGAAGAGGAGGAGGAGACCGTGTCGATGTCGGTCACCGATGTGGTTGAGATGATTGAGCCCTTTGGCGATGGCTGTGATCCCAAGCCAGAGAGGGAGCACATTGTTGACATGGTGCTGAACAAAGAGGATGTCAAGTACGAGACGAAATGTTTCCGTGCCTGTCTATTGAAACAATTTGAACTCATGCCCGAGGGCGAGATGAAATTCAATGGAGATAAGACAGTTGAAATGATGAATATGATGTTTCCCGACAAGGAGGATGACTCTCGTCGCATAGTCGACAAGTGCAATGAGATCATGAACGGCAACACCGACAGGTGAGTGTGACGACTGACAATGAGTCCCATTCCCATTACAATGTCTCCTCTATCTTCTTTTCGACAGATGCGAGATAGCCCATGGAATAGCCATGTGCATGCTACGCGATATGCGTGAGGCATCCTTTAAAATACCCGAAATCAAGGAGGATTAATGTATTCAAACATATTCAAACTTTGCGGGATTATTTTTTCTCTTTTTTTTCGTTTATTTTTCTTTTTTTTTTTTCTTTTATATACATACATATAACTTGTAGCTCGTTATGATTATGGGGTTGTGGTTCCTGGACAGCGCCAATAATAAAAATCCAAATGAATCCAAGTTTATCCCTTGGTGTATGGTGTGTGGGTGTGCGTGTGTGTGCGTGTGTGTGTGTGTTCGTGAGGTGTCTTCTACCACTTTAGCTTAACTCTATTGTTCTCCAACTGGCGACTAATACATTGATTAATCTGATGAGCTGCCTCACATGGGGATTTGGTGGTTATCAGACGATTGCAGTTTTGGGCCAGGCTGCAACTTAAAGCTATGGCCACCTTATTGTTGTTGGTTACCAAACTGGTAAGCTTTTCCACCTGGGGCAGACTCAATTTGTTGTTGCCATCCATCTGAAAATGAGTGCAATGAATCGATAGGAACTTAATTCGAATTTCAAAAACTCACAATTTTAATCTTTTTCAAAACACATTCCAATAGACATTTCTCCTGCTCAGTGGGTCGTGTCTCCCTCATCAAGGGTCGCTGTTGCTTGGGCATTTTCAATTGTTTCAAACACTCGGATTTCGATGTATCCACCATTTGTTGAATCTGGGGTAGATTTTGATCCATCAAAGTCCAAATGGGCTGAGATCCTCGGCCTCCACCACCCAGCAGACTGGTCAGATCCAATGGCTGCCTAACATCCAGAGTTTTTGGCTTAATCTTGGTTTGGGCCTTCACCTGAAATGCAAATAAGCAAAGCAAACTCAGACACAGAGTGATTTTCTTTTGAGCCTCCAATTCCATCATTTTGACTGATTTTGATACCAACTGCCAATCTTCTCTAGCTTTTATATATTCTTGACACTGTCTGCATATACTGCTGACCTTTTAACCAAACGTCGAAAACTTTTCGCTGACTTAAGCAAACGAAAAAGAAAATTGCCAAGTTCAAGAACAAGTCCAAGTTCATCTTAAACTTGGAATTAGTCATTGCCATTTCCACTAGTCACGCAGATTGACTGTGAAGCAAAAATTCAGTCATCATCATCATCATCATCATCATAAGTTTTCTTCTAGCTATTGTGATTCCACGTAGATTAAGTTTATTTTCCTCTCGTTTTTGATCGATTTAATTGCATTCAGATTTTCCATTTTGCATTTCATTCCATGCCAGTTAGTAATTAAATGGTTAATTGCTGATTTGTGTTTGACACTCTGCCTCATCCTCCTAAAAGTAGTCAGCTCAGACCAAAATTTTTCTCACGTGGCCCAGTGGGGGGCATCTCCGCTGACACCGGATCTTGTCCAGATCTCAAAATCAAGAGTGTCATGTGCTGCTCATATAGTTCAACTAAGTTCCCATGTCAATATAATTGCATATAATTGCTTGAGAGATATTGAGATTAAGCTGGAGACGCTGCTGCTGCTGCTGCTGCTTTTGATGATGATAATGATGCTGATGATTGAGAATTTTTCCTATAAATGCTGGACGGCATGGAAGACTCATATCGAATTTAGTATTTGTTTCTCTCACAGTCAACATGCTGCGTTTAATTTGTCTAGCTTTCCTCCTGGCTATCGTAGCCGCCAAGCCACATGAGGAGATAACCAAGGAGCATGCCTCTGAAGTGGCCCATGAGTGTAAAGAGGAAACGGGAGCCACAGATGGTTAGTAGGTCATTCTCAGACATTTTTATATAACAGTCATTTAATATTCCTCTAGAGGATGTGGCCCAATTGATGAAGCATGAGTTGGGCGAGACTCATGAGGCCAAATGCCTAAGATCATGCATCATGAAGAAGTTTGAAATTGTAAGTTCCATTGATGAAATGAAGTACATCTTATTAATTTATATGATTTACTTTCTGTAGATGGATGATGCCGGCAAATTGAACAAGGAAAAGGCTTTGGAATTGGTTAAGGTAATGAGCAAAGACAATGAGGAGACATCTGCCTCATTTTCAGAAATCGTAGACAAATGTGATGAAATTGAAGTGCCTGAGGATCAGTAAGTAAATTTTAAAATTTCATTAAGACCATCTATCAATGATTCATTTCACTTGCAGTTGTGATGCTGCCCATGCCTATGAGACTTGCATCCATGAGCAAATACACGAGCACGGCCTGTCTTTGGAGGAGCAGTAAAATGACCACACCGAACCCAACGCTAACCTCATGGAATAGATAACAATTTGAAATCGAAAGCGCTACATTAATTTTAAATCTCTCTTATTTTTCCCTTTTTCTATATGTATATAAATAAACATGTATGTGTACTTGCAATTAGTAAATATATATGAACTAGTCCTTAAGCAATAAACTGAGCAAATGTCAAAAAGTCATCCGATTTGTTTATTACAAAAATTTATTGTGCCTATATATATAACTAAAAACTGTATTCTACATTCTTACAGACTCTTAAGACTGTGTGTGAATTCGGATGCAAGTTAAAAATATATATGTATATATAGTAGAGCAGTTACCAAATAAGGGAATAGTTTATCAAAAAATTTGAATCTAGAATTTCGTATTTAAATGAGATATCTCAATAGAGTAAAAATAAATATATATAAGAGACATTATTTTAACGTCCCATAAACAGACAGACCATCGTTATGTACATACATATATATTTATATGATCGGCGATTATTTGAATATATGTGAAATGGAAAACTATGAAGCCCTTTAGCTAAAAAAGTACAAAATTTGTACACAATTTGTCGATCTTACAATTTATTACTTTACTTTAACTACAGATGGAGTGACTTAGTACTGGTAGCCGTCTGGTTGATAGGGTCTGGCAAATGGGGTCGGTGCAAACGGTACAGGAGGTGGACGCCAATTCGTTGGCGGTGGACGTGGCGGCGGCGCAGGCATGCCAGGTGGAGCCCAAGCATTTGGCTGCATCATGCGTGGCGGCGGCGGTATGCCCATGGCCGGTGGCAATGGTGGCTGTCCACCGGCCATCGGCGGCAGCGGAGGAGGTGGTATTGTCGCTGGAAATGGTGACGGCTGCGGCACAGGTGGCGGTGGCGCTATCATATTCATATTATTGGATGATACAGGCACCACTGGCGGCGGCGGGGGCATCATTGGTGGTGGCATCATTTGTCCAGGCATCACCGGCATCATATTCTGTACGGGAGCATCTGCGAACAGTTGATGCGGACGATCCGCATGAGCTGACGGATTTTGGGCAGCCAACAGTCGCTCGGCTGCCGATCCATGCCTCTCACCCTTGTGGTCTTTTTTGAAGGCATATGACACTGAGATGGGACGGTTGCAAAGATATTGACCATTCATGGCATCCATTGCCGCGTCACTAGCTTCAAAGCTGGCGAAATTTATGAAAGCAAATCCCTTGGACTTGCCAGTTTCTGGATCACGCATAAGCTTTGGTGTCTGCAGTATCACTCCAAATGCGGAGAAAGTATCATAAAGCAGTTTCTCATCGACTTCCACGTCTAAGTTGCCAATAAAAATGTTGGCGCCCACATCCAGATTCTTTTGATGGGCCGAAGCTTTATTGACCCTAATGGGTTTGCCATACAGCTTGATCATGTTCATAATCTTGATGGCATAGTCGGCATCTTCTTCGCTGAGAAACTCCACGAAGCCATAACCCTGATGCATTTGTGTGACACGATCTTTGGGCATGTGAACGTTTACTAAAAGATTTTGGCTGTTAGAAAGTTGTTCAAGCATTTGGAGGGGTCATACACGGGTCTTACCTACTGGTCCTGCCTGGACGAACAGCTCCCAGAGCAGAGTCTCTGATACTTTATCATCCAATCCGCCGGCATAAATTGTCGCATCTGCCGGGGAGAAATGTAACCAAGAATAAATATATTTGAGAACCTCTTGTCTGCTATATAAGAACTTCTACTTACCTTGATTACGTTCAGCTATGGGACCTGCGGCCATTTTACAAGGATGTTTATAAACTAATTCAAAATTGTTTTAAAAAATAACACGGCAAACGACCATTAAAAGCAAACAAGGAGCGACCATTAAAATAAGGGGGGAAATAGTGGGTTTTTAGCGTTTAATAGTGCGACCGTACAGCCTTGGAAAGTAATAGGGTTGCCACCATTTTGACAGATTTGTAGTTGGCAGCCCTAAAAACAATTCAGCACGTGGGGTTTAAAAGTGAGACTCAGTACGCAATTTCACAAAAAGTAGTCTACAAAACAAAACAAATAAACACAATAACCGCTAATAATGGAAACCGACAACATCAAACCAGATGCCTTTGTTCCCGAGGTCAAGAAAGCAGTTAAACGCAGTGCGAACCGGGACAATGAAATGCAAGTAGACGGCGACGACAACGGAGCTGCAGCTGAGCTTCTGGTGCCTACCAGTTCTGGAAACTCTGGTCCAAATCGAGCCAAGCGCATACGTAGCGAGATCCGAAAGGTCTCAGTCCCACCACACAGATACTCGTCACTAAAGGAACATTGGATGAAGATCTTCACACCTGTTGTGGAACACATGAAGCTACAGATTCGTTTTAACATGAAGGCCCGCCAGGTGGAGTTGCGGATTGGCCCCGAGACACCGGATATTTCAAATCTGCAGAAGGGCGCCGACTTTGTCAAAGCCTTTTTATGCGGTTTTGAAGTAGACGACGCATTAGCTCTGCTGCGTCTCGAGGACCTATTCATTGAGACTTTTGAAATTAAGGATGTGAAGACATTACGTGGTGACCATCAGTCTCGTGCTATTGGTCGTCTGGCAGGCAAGGGGGGTCGCACAAAATTCACTATTGAGAACGTGACCAAAACCCGCATAGTTCTGGCCGACACCAAGATTCACATACTGGGCAGCTATCAGAATATTCAGTTGGCCCGTCGTGCCATATGTAATCTGATCCTTGGCTCACCGCCCAGCAAGGTATATGGCAATTTGCGATCGGTGGCCACACGCCTCTCTGAGCGCATGTAACGCATGATTATGCTTTGTGATAGATCTGGCAAACGATCCCCACACACAATCTGTGGCTCAGGGTATGGATGCTAGTTGTAGGAGTGTTTTTTTTAATCATATAAATCTAGTGTTAATAAACTTAAAACAATAATAATAATACACCTATTTACAATTGAAAATCCTGCCGACAAGTGATTTAATTGGGTGCACAAAAACTTGTGTAGTCTTTCTTTAAAACTTCCATGTTTTTAGGATTACATCCATTCCGTGCCAGGGTTTTATTGCAAATCTGGAACGATCCTCGAGAATAACGTGTTGAATTGTTTTATGATTGAATTATTTAATTTTAGTTAACATTCGTAATAAATAAATACAACATAGTGATACATATTTAATAGGTACATTTTATACATTATAGACACACATATAGGACAAAGACGAGGGGTGTTTATTTTAAAGCTTTGTGATGATCAAGAGCAACAGCATTATAAAGGTAACTGCAGCCAGAACCAAAATGATGCACATTTTGCGATTCTTGCGCTGATACATTTCGGCCTTGTGTAGCTGACGTAGTCCCTCGGATACACGAGTCTGTGTCTGTTCCACATTGTAATCGATTCGATCAAGAACCGTGCCCTGTTCTTGTACCATATGACCCAGATCCTTAAAGATGTCATTTAGATCGTAAATAGATTTCACTATTTTAGTAACCTCTTCCTCGCGATGTTGGGCTTGCTTTGTGTTTTCCTCTTCAAAGAGCAGCAATTGCTGTTGGGTAAGACGATTCGCAATCGGCTTTTTAAAGTGATCATCAATATCTTGGTCGTTTTCCTCCTCGAATAGATATGCATTGGTTTTGGACCCACTCGCCGCATCCATGCCATCCAAAGGCTGTAGGAAATTGTCAAAGGAATCGACGAAATTCGTATCGCCACCCTCAAATCCACCTAGTTCCACATTCGTGAATTCGCCATTGTCGAAATATTTTTGGGAACGCTCCTCCCGCGAGTTGAGCTGCACCAGATAAGCGTTCTGACTGCTACGAAACTTAAAGGTTAGTTCTTGAAGCTGCAGTAGGGCACATTGAACCGCATTTGCAGTCAATCGCTGTTCCGTTTTGGTTCCCACTCCCAGGCTAGAGCGCACACATTGTATATGCCTGTGGGTGGAGGTAATCAGCTTGGAAACCATTTGACTAAGCACTTCAATGTCGCACTCATCGTCCTGCTGGTCATCAAAGGTGGGTCGCAGCAAATGTCTAGCATGCAGGGAACCCAACTCATCCAGCTTTGGTTTGATTCTGTGGATAGAAAACCATAAATATTATATACACACGACAATCACTTAAGGCGCAACTTACTTGGACATGGTATATTGAGCCTCCTCAAATCTGTCCAGCCAAATTGGAGGGGATGCATAGTCATCCTGCATTTCTAGGCCCTCTTCGGCCTCACGCACGGTATGTTTCAAAAGGCGCTCAGCATCGCTACCACGCTGCAAAACATCAATTAGTTTGCCATATGCTTAGTTTAAAAGGCTTATAAATATCTACATGTCTACTTGTTACTCACTCTATCATCATAATGATTTCGATTTTTGCTCGCATTGTTGCGCATTATGACAAACACCTCGGTTAAGTTACGTGACGTCATAGTGCCTGATTAGCTGCTATCAATGTATATTGCAATGAATTAAACGCATTCCTTCATGAGCCTCTTCTGGACTTTGTTAGTTTTGGGGATTGTTGCAATTTTCCTGGCGAATGTTTACTGTTGGTGTTAGTGTTGGAAAACGAGTTATTACGATTTTTCCCAACACTAGACAATTTCGATAGTTCTTTCGTGTAGACTGAACAGATGGGAGAACTCCCATCTCTAATTCAAACGCATCCAAAAGTATTGTTTATATTTTGATTTTGTTTAAGCAAATTTTAAAAAACAAACGACTTAACTGAATTCTGATAATGTCGGAAACAGAGCCCACAGGTAAACATTCCCCATTGACCAAGATATTCGAAATTAAAACTGTCTCCATTACAGTTAAACGCGTTAAACTCGAACAGAAGCCGGCAAAGACGAAGCTGAAACTTTTGGACGATGATGTTGATGGTAAAGTGCACAATCTATAAGACATCTCGCTTTTCCTATAATCTTTGGAATCTTTATATAGAGACACCTTCCGCTTTCAATCCCAAGTACAGGGTTTGTCCTTACCTTGACACCATTAATCGGAATTTGCTGGACTTTGATTTTGAGAAACTCTGCTCTATATCGCTGACTCGTATAAACGTTTATGCCTGTCTGGTCTGTGGCAAATATTTCCAGGGACGCGGTAACAATACCCATGCCTATACGCATTCTGTCGGCGAAGCCCATCATGTGTTCCTCAATCTGCATACGCTGCGCTTCTATTGTTTGCCGGATAACTATGAGATCATAGACTCCTCATTGGATGACATTAAGTATGTACTGAATCCCACGTTCACCAAACAGGATATTGCAAATTTGGATCGCATCCGGCCCAAGCATTCACGTACTGTGGACGGAGTGCTCTATTTGCCTGGTGTCGTGGGTTTAAATAACATAAAGGCAAACGACTATTGTAATGTCGTGCTCCATGCCTTGTCCCATGTGGGTCCCTTAAGAGACTACTTCTTGCGTGAGCACAATTATGCTCATATCAAACGGCCGCCAGGCGATTCCATGTTCACACTGGTCCAACGGTTTGGCGAATTGATGCGTAAAATGTGGAATCCTCGTAATTTCAAGTCCCACGTCTCGCCGCACGAAATGTTACAGGCTGTCGTTCTATGGTCGAGTAAACGTTTCCAAATCACCGAACAAGGCGATCCCATAGACTTCCTTTCCTGGTTCCTTAACACCCTTCATCGTGCTATGAAAGGTAATAAGCAGCCAAATTCCTCAATTTTGTACAAGATCTTTTTGGGTGAAATGCAAATTTATTCACGAAAAATTCCGCCCGTCGAATTGGATGATACGGCCAAGCAACAGCTATTGGCCACTGATGAGTATCAGGATAAAGTAGAGCAAACAAATTTCATTTATCTAACCTGCGATTTGCCGCCACCGCCATTATTCACCGATGAATTCCGTGAGAACATCATTCCACAGGTGAATCTTTATCAATTGCTTGGCAAATTCAATGGCAGCGCCGAAAAGGAGTATAAAACCTACAAGGATAACTTTATGAAACGTTTTGAGATCACACGATTACCTCAATTCATAATATTATATATCAAAAGATTCACAAAAAACACTTTCTTTCTGGAAAAGAATCCCACAATTGTTAATTTTCCCATTAAGTGAGTATAAGCATTCCCAAACGGATTGACATTCTGATTGAAACTAATGCGCTTTCCATTTCTATTGCAGAAACGTTGACTTTGGAGACATTCTGGGAATGCGGCAGCGTGACAAAAACGTTAAAAACACCAAATACAATCTAGTGGCGAATATTGTGCACGATGGTGATCCCAAAAAGGGCACCTATCGTGCCCACATACTGCACAAGGCGAATGGTCAGTGGTATGAAATGCAGGATCTGCACGTAACGGAAATTTTACCACAAATGATAACCCTAACTGAATCCTATATACAAATTTATGAGCGCAGCGACGAACCCTAGAATAAGAAAAAATTTTAATGTTTTTAAGTAATTTGATAAACCATTAACAATAAACATTTCTTGATTTGGCAAGATTCGAGCGCATGCGTTGGCTTTCAAAAGAAATAAGTGCGCATGACACACTTCCTTTTGCAGCAAAGCATGAAACGAAAATCGAAAAAATCAATGTCCAGTTGTGGCCAGTTGACTGACCAGTCGAGAGCGATGTCGGAATTAAACAGCTACCAAGAGGAGTGCCAGCGTGCCGAACTTTTGGGCATAGCACCACCAGACCAAGCGGAGTTTGAACGTAATCGTAAGGCTCGTTTGGAGCAGGAACTGGCGGAACAGGAGGCAGCTGAAGCAGTTGTATGTGTGCATCGTTTGTACCTCCACTGGGAGGAAATTGATTATGCCACCTCGTGTGACTCTTCATTTGGTGATTCCTTATTTCTTTTAGCTGATTGAGCAACAGGACGAATCATTGGGCAATGTTGGTGGCAAGCTTGGTGAATTGAATAGCATCTTGTCCAGTACGCAGCAGAAGCTAAATCGATTCAAACAGACAGCTTGTGGCAGTTTGAGTAACATATTTGCACGTACGAATTTAGGGTCAGTGGACGTACCCCAAAGCACTGGAGACTCCACAAATGCTAGCAAGGAACCAGAGCCTGTCCAAGAGCAGCCACAACCGCAGCAGCCATCCCAAACGCGACCACTGACCAGGGAGGAGATTCAAGCAGCCAAGGCGGCCAAAGAAAAACGCATGGACTCCCAGCTAGATAAACTGGACTCTTTGATCAATAAGGCGGATAATGCCCATATTGCAATGGGCGAACAAACAAAACAAATGAGACGCATGGCAAAGTGAAAATTTGCTTAGTTTATGCATTTATTTATTATCTATCAATCAAATCTCTTGTTTCTATCGACCTTATAACTAAGCAGTCGAGATTTCCATTTTTCCGAAGCGGCCTTCAGTCACATTTATCGAGTCTTTTCAATTTAATTCCATTTTCTTATATTATTAGAGACAAAGGATGGATTTAATAGAATGTTAGTTAGTGTTTGTTTTACAAATTATTAGATAATTAAGTACTGAATCGAGTTGGAATTTGACAATCCAAAAAAAAAGTTACCTTATAATCTGTTTATGTTCTGTTTTTTTGAATTCAACTAATCCTAATTTTCAATTTCTAGTAATAGTAACAAAAAAAATTATTTTCTTTGGTTTAATAAAAAAAAAAGAAGAAATTCCCATCGTCATTAAATCTAAAAATTACATTTAATACAAAGGCCACTTTTAAGTTATTCATTTTTTTTAAAACATTCCAAATTAAATGTTTTTTGTTGTGTTTTTGATTAATGTTGAAATAATAATGTTAAATTTATATACTTTGAAATTGTTTCAAGTAGTAAACAACAAAGAGTGGTGCATAGTGTACATATATCTAAACGTACTTCAAGTTTAGCTGATTTAAATCAGATATATATATATATATATATACACCTATATGTAAATATATAAACTCAGTTAACCCTTTCAATCCAAGCGGCTCTAAGGAGGAAGCTTAAACAGAATGTGAACATTTTTGTTTTAGAACATAAACTTAGTTTTTGCCTTTCGAGAGCATTCCAGTTAAATACAAGATTAAAGTGCTTAGAATCAAAATCTTTGAATTACTATTACTCAAACTTACATTCTAATAAATACTTGTTGCAAACAAAAAAGTGTTGAATATTTACAGATAAACATAGAAACCTATAGATACATATTACATTGTATGTATTCCTAATTAGAATCGGAGACCGGTGGTGATGGCGGACGACGGGTCTGTGGTAGCATCTTGATGGGCACAGGAACAGTAGAAGCAGCAGCAACAGAATAATTGGGTCCATTATCCGAATCCGAGTGCTCATCATCGCTCTCCTGACTAGCATGACCGGCATCTGTCTCATACTCCACGTGTAAGCTGGTTTTTTGCTTTTGCTTTTGTTGCTGCTGCTGTTCTTGTAATTTTTTCTTGTATTCCAGCATTTTCTTCTCGTCCTCAGTGCCAACGTCGTTCTGGTAAAAGAAGTAACTAAGCACTAATTTCTCTTCGGCCGTGTTAAAGCGCCAAGCATAGGGTACAAGCTGCGAATTTGTGGTCAATTGAGTATGCAACTCTTGAAACATTCTCGGCGAGATCTCCATTTGTGGTAGACTATGGTCGGATTGCCAGGGCTTTGGAACAGATTCTGGTATCTGTTGATCATGTCTATTAATGCCAAAGTACATTTTGCAAGCGAAGAAGCATTGCAAATCCGGATTGTTCGGCTGGATGCGACGCAAAACGCGCAGTTGAGAATCCACTATATGAATGAGAATGGACTGCTGCTGACGATTGGGTAAAGTGGTAAACAATAGAGCTCGATTTTTGGTTGGGCAAAGTGGAGACAAAGATTGTGGCCATAAGGTATGCAAAAGCCGCTTCATCACTTGTGTCACCGATGGGTGCTGGAAGAGATGGCGTTTTTGGGTGATGTCCAATGAGGTAGGCAAATAACGCACAGCATCAGCCCATAATTTGGCGGCTTTGTCATTGAGCACCGTATTGCCCACTAAGCCAAGGCAACGTTGACAGTACAATTGACCACCACGATTCATGACGCCCTTTATCTTAAAGATGTTGACTACAATAAAATTCAGACCGTAGAACAAATCCCGCTCAGGAGGCACTAACACGTCTTGATGACTTTCGGCTGCCGATCCGTGATTGTGGCAAAAGAAATCACTTGGATCGACTATGCAACTGGGAAACTCGCGCAAGCGCTTATACACGGTTGATTCGGCCAATTCGTTGCCACAATTGTGGCATATCAATGAGAACTCCTCATTTTCGCGACATGCCATCACCAGCGGCTGCATATCCACTTGTACCGTGTTCTGTTCCAAGGCATCCATATCAATTTTGGTATAGTTAAATCGGAAAGTCAAATGATTCCCACTAACGGTGAATATTGAAATGCCTTGTATATCCATTCCAAAGCAATTGTATCGTATGACTAGATTGTTTTCGTCATCGTCTTCCATTATGTGGACATTGTGCTCCTTGAGAATGATGCGGGTTTTCCTGCCATCTTCCCTTAGTTGACGGTTGAACTGTAGGTACGCATTGCCACAGCGTAGGTTTGGACGCAGCTCAATGCAGAGGTCGGTTAGAGGCATTGTAATGCCAACGCCAATGTATTAATTACAGAGCAGCTTAAGGAAATTAACAATAATGAATTGTTCACCGAAACACAGAGAGCAATAGTGTTGAGCAATTGTAAACTTCTATCCCGCTTCCAGTAAGCGATAGGTTTGCTCCGATAATATAGATAACATTGCTCCGATAATGTCGACTACGATAGATTTACGATAATGTTTCTCCGATAATGTCGACTACGATAATTTTGCTCCGATAACGATAGCCTTGCTCCGATAATGTCAGTGAAACTGTTAAACAAAGAGCGAGAGAGAGAGAACGTGTTTCAAAATCAAATGAAATCGTAAGCTCTAATTAACATCGATAAAACAACAACAATATAGTGCTGAGTGAATTTTTACAATAATAACAAAACAAAAGATAACAAACATCTAAATAGTGAAAAAAGCCTACATGAACGCATTATAATAAATAGGTTTTTCAACGTTTTCTTTAAACGCATTTCGTGCACAAACACACACACACATAGACACAGACACACACGCAACGCGCATATACACAAAGAAAGAAGGCAGCAAAACGAAGGCAGTGAAAATTGACAAGCTTGTTGTTGTTGTATGTGTTTGAGTGTGAGAGAGGCCCTAGAGAGAAAGAAAGATAGAGGGAAAGAGAGAGTGAATAAGTGAGAGAGAACGCGCAGGCCAGCAGGATAAAACAAACGAAGATGAGCCATAGCATACAAGTGAAAAAATAATTAAAGGTTGCCCTGGCCTGGGGAGTAGAGAGGTGACCAGCTGCAGCAGCCAGGCAGAAAACGGCAACAACACCAACACCAACACTAGCACCAGCAGCAGCAGCAGCTACTGCTCCCCCGTCTCTCGCTCTCTCTCTCTCGTTCGTTATTTTTGGCAGTTGTCTAGCGTCTCTCTTTCTCTGTCTCCCACACTGTTAATTTTTTTTTGTGTTTCCCCCTCTTCATCCATCACTCGCTGTCCCCCGCTTAACAGCTTCTATTTCTGTGGGGGGTACGGAAAATTCACATGCAACAACAACGACGACTACAAACAATAGCAGCAGCAGCAGCAGTGTCGTCGCAGTCGACATCAACGCCGGCAGCGGCAGCAGCAGCAGCAGCATAAGCGAAGCAGGCGACGATTTCATATTACTTGTATATAAAATAGTTTTTTTTTGTAATAAATTAAAAACATCAAAGCGAAGCACTAAGCTAGACCTAAAGAAATAAAAGTAATTTAATTTAAAAAATCTACGAAAACGCTAAGCAAAATTCGCCTTTTACACGATTTTGAGCGTTTGCCCCGAACCCTTCTCCCACAAAGCACGTACGAAATTTCATCCATCCACAAAAAGATAAAAGAGACGGCGACAAAAACAAAAACAAAAGGAACCAAATAAAAATAAAAGAAATAAGAGTGAAAGACAGGAGTCAAAAGGACGCGGCAAGGGGAAGCCAGGATCGGTGAGTGTGCAACAATAACAACAAATCCCGTAAAAAGAATTAGAAAAGTCGCAGCCTCACACTGGCGAATCGCAACGGAAGCCACAACAACAATAACAGAGGAGGAGGCGGCGATGTAAACGCTGCTCCCGGCCATGGTGTGGCCCGTAACAATAATAACAATAACGCAGGAGGCGGTGAGGCTGCAGGAGGAGCTGGCGGCGGCGGCGGTGCTGGCAACGAATGGAATCCTGAGGAAATAGATCGCTTCAGTTTCGATGATTCCATACGATTTGAGGAGGACTCACTCTGCAGCTGGTCGTCGGAACCAGAATCATTGTGCAACAATTGGCGCGGCTGGAAGAAGCCCTCCAATGCTGCCGGTGGCAGTGCTCTACCTTTAGGCGGCAGCCTCAATTCAGCAATCGGTCTGCCAGGAAATGGATCATTTGGTAATACCACAAACAACACATCCACAGGAACAGTTGGCAATGCAGTCGGCTCATGTGGCACAGCCAGCAATGGTGGGAATGCCGCAAATAACAGTTCATCGACCAATGGAACAAATGGTGAGTCCACAAAATAAGTCATTTCACTTGCTCTCCTTTCTTCTAAGAACCAAATTAGAGATTGGCCGAGAGAGAGCTCTGTCTAAATATCATTGGAGATGTCTAAAATTTTGACTGAACTACATGAATGGGGATAATTTGTCAATAAATGTGTTTCATACTTTGTTTCTCCACTGACATAAATTTCAAAATTGGATTCGGTGTGCCAGTAGTTAATTTAAATATATTTATGGTGCCTGAGTTTTGTTTCCTTTTAACAACAACCAAAAAAAAAAAACTCAAGAAAAAAGAGTGTGACTCTTGACTGTGTTGCTGTTGACCTTTTGCCAATGCGAAATCGCCAAACGAAGGAACAACAATTGCTGCTTGCCCTTTGTTTTTGTGTTTTTTGCCTGACAGGCCTCGACGTCATTGTCCTCCTTCTCCTTCTTGTTGTCTGTTTTATCGCTAAAGTCGAAATCACGACTTCATGGTTGGAGCTACACATACAATTTAGGTTTTTTTTTTGTCTTGTGTCTTTTTGTGGCTTATTACGTCTGTCTGTATGTGTATACACACACACACACACACACACACAGACGTACATTATTTTTGTTGTTGGTTGGTTGGTTGTGATCCTTGTGCGCCGTCGCAGCATTATCAACATGTAATCTCTGCGACTGCGCTGCCAGCATCAGCATCAGCTCTTCTACATTCACAAGGAGTCAGTCGGTGCTGTCGAAAGGGTCTTCTTCTCGTCTTCTCCTTTGGTCCGTTGGTGGGTTAGTTGTAATGCAAGCAATGCCAGCTGCATTTTCATGCTTTAAAAGCGACATAATAACCGCAAAAGAAGGAACACAAAAACAACGCAATAACAAGAAAAGAAGAGGAAAAAATAAACTGACGACGTTGCATCGTTCGTTGTGTTCGTCTATGTGGATTGCTTATTGTTTATGTTGGTTGTAGTTCGTTTTGTGTCAAAGAACCTTTTCAAGGATACTAGCAGCAGCACACCCAGCACCTGCCTAGCTACTTGTTTGATGGTGGTGGGGTTGAATAGTGGCGCGGAGAACAGGGAGGGTGGAATATACAACAACAAAACCAGCCATGTAATGAAATGAGAAAGGGAAAAGCACGAACGATAATATTCCCTTTCCGATTTGCAAAGGAATCAATGAGTATCCAAGAGCAAGGCCAACTTTTAACACTCTAGTGTTCTTCTATCAAAGGGGGTAGGGGTTAAAGGAGGGGGTCACAGTGCATTTTGGCTTATCAACGCCAGTCGCCGCCCGACCATGTTGACCTAACTCGTTCGTCAGTGCAATTAAAAAAAATCCGTTCAACTGTTCCGCAAAATCATTCATTCAAACACCACCTTCCCATTGATAGGGTGATTCACCACCACCAGCCCGCCCCGATGGAGGTGAACAAGGCAATTGTATTGAGCTAGGCCACTTACGTGCCAATCGTAAATGGCTTAAAATGAGGGTATTTAACGTAAATTGTAATATTTCGACACTGTGTAGAGATGGTGTTAGGTACTATAATTATATTCATATGCTTCAAAACGCATTTGCTTTGGTTACAATCAAAACATAATTTAGAACTCTGAATTAATATCTAGGTCAATGCAAAGTTAAATCTTCATTAGTTTGTCTGTCAAACTTGAAATAGCCAAAAAAAAAAAAAAAAAGAGCAAAAAATGTACTTTCCCATACCGGGAATCGAACCCGGGCCTTCTGGGTGAAAGCCAGATATCCTAGCCACTAGACCATATGGGATACTTGGCAATATGGACTCAAGTGCTCAATGCCATTTGTTCTTCATTCATAAACAACCTATGTATATGTACATATGTAAGTCATATGTACCTACATATATGTTAAATGTTACATGACGAAGGCTAACAAGGTTCCATTTAATCAATGCCTCATCCTCACCCATCACTTTTCGTGCTATCTAATCATTTAATATGAATGTTTGTGAAAATTAAAGAAAGGTTTTCTTTATCCTAAGATATTTGTGTTCTATGCTGATTTTCCCTACTCCTTCGAGTGGGCGAACTTGGCTGGTTTGTAGTTTTGGCTCTTTGTTTCGCTTCAAGTAGACGTTATCGACCTTTAAATGCGGGCCATTGTTTGTTGAAAAGTTCGCTACCTTCGCACACCCTTGGCCCACACTCTCTTAATTTTCATCTGTCACCGTTTGTTTATTTGAATGTCAATTTGTGTAAAACTCGTGTTTATCTACAAGTCAATTGAAGTAAGCTTTCTCACCCACACCCCCTTACCACTGGCCGCCTTTTATTCATACTGTCTGCCCTCTAGACTTGACTTTGGCAGAATTTTTCAATGTTCGTCACATTTTCTTTTACTTTAAATGAAATATGAAAATCAATTTTTTAAGAGAAAAGAGTTTATGGATTCAAAAGTCATCAATCGAAATCGATTGAACAACGAACGTCTAGTAGGCCGAGTTATTTAGTTTAGATATAGTAGTTTATTTTGAACGTCAGATATACTTATGTATATTAATAAATCTTAACTTTTGCTTTGCCCAAATGCCTTGTTTTTCAGAAGTCTTTACGTTGGCTGAACTATCGGCACGATGTGTTGCCTCTTATATACCATTCGAGCTAGTGGAACATGTCTATCCGCCAGTGCCGGAGCAATTACAATTGCGCATAGCGTTTTGGAGTTTTCCCGATAATGAAGAAGATATTCGCTTATACTCCTGCCTGGCAAATAGTTCAGCCGATGAGTTCAAATGTGGCGATCAGTTGTTTCGCATGCGAGCTGTAAAGGATCCCCTGCAAATTGGTAAGTTCTTTTTCATCCCAACGCACATGTGCGTCATTTCATGCATTTCATTCATATGTATTTTTCTATTCTATTCAAGGCTTTCATCTTTCTGCCACCGTTGTTAATCAACAGCCTGGCTCCTATTTTAATGTGGCAGTCACTTTTGATCGTCGTCGCATTTCGTCCTGCAATTGCACGTGTGCTTCGACAGCTTATTGGTGCTCCCATGTGGTGGCAGTTTGTCTTCATCGCATACATTGTGTAAGTAGTAGGCAATAACTAATAAATAGTTAACATTGCAATACAATTTCTTTTGTTTGCCATAGCCCCAAGAGGTCTGTTTGCGTGCCCCGGTCTCGGAATCATTGACACGCCTACAACGTGATCAATTGCAAAAGTTTGCCCAATATCTTATTAGCGAGTTGCCACAACAGATTCTACCAACTGCCCAGAGATTGCTGGATGAGCTTTTAAGTGCCCAGCCAACGGCTATAAATACGGTTTGCGGTGCACCAGATCCTACAGCTGGTGCTTCAATCAATGATCAAACAAGCTGGTATTTGGATGAGAAAACTCTGCATAATAATATCAAAAGGATTTTAATCAAATTTTGTATGCCAGCGCCAATTGTGTTTAGGTAAGAGATACCTTTATACTAATGAGGAGTTCCATTTTCCTAACTATTTCCCTTTCTTTCTCCCTCCATAGTGATGTAAACTATCTGACAAATTCAGCTCCACCCGCTGCCGCCGAATGGAGCTCATTGTTGCGTCCTTTGCGTGGACGCGAACCGGAGGGCATGTGGAATTTGCTTTCAATAGTTCGAGAAATGTATAGACGATGCGATAGAAATGCTGTACGCTTGCTTGAGATCATAACCGAGCAGTGCATGGCCTGCGACCAAATACTGATTTGGTGGTTCCAAACGAAATTGGCATTGATGATGGGCTCACATGGACATAGCGGTGGCAAGCATTCGAATACGCATTCGAACTCAACTGCTTTGCAGCATGCGTGCAGTTCGCTATGCGATGAGATTGTTGCTCTATGGCGCTTGGCTGCCTTGAATCCAGGACTGGCCCCAGACGAACGTGACATGTTACATGCCCAATTTACAGCCTGGCATCTGAAGATACTCGACCGGGTGGTAAAGAGTCGCATGATGCCATCCTCGTATACTAGCAAGCATCAGCAGAATTCACGCTCCGAGACCGAACTGTTTATTGGCTTTAAGCCAGCAATTGAGGCTTGCTATTTGGATTGGGAGGATTACCCGATAGCTGGCGTCACCCATACACATGACACGAATCCCATATACTATTCACCCTTCACATGTTTCAAGCACACTGATGCCAAGGGCGGTGAGGCGGCTGCCCCTTCGGGTCAACTGAATGCCACACAAGCCCTGATGAACAACAATAAGCACTACAATTACTTTAGTGCGTCGAATGATCATGGACTGCATGCTGTCCATGGTGCATTTAAGCGATCCTATCGCGATAGATTCTATGCAAGCGCAGCGGAATTGTATGGAGTTCATGGAGTACCGCCGAATGGAGTAGGTGGAGGTGGTTCTGGTGGTGGTGGCGGAGGCGGAGGTGGTGGAGGAGTTGGCGGAGGACAAGGCACCAATGTAGCGAGCTCTTCGGGTCGTCAATTTTCCTCAAATTTGAGTGGCGGCAATGGAGTGATTGCTGGAGCAGCAGGTGGAGCCGTTCGAGGAGGAGGAAGCGGCGACAGTGTGGTGAATGGTGTAAAACAACCCATGCATCAGGCTAGCACTTCAACGAATTCGACAGCAATGGGCATTCCAGGAGTATCATCATCATCGGTGGTTACGCCTAAAACAGTTGGAAGCGGCGTGGAAGTGCCTGGCACTGGGGGAGATGGCAATCGATCTAGTGCCAGCAGTGAAGGCTTCTGTGAAAATGATGACTTCGGTGGCGATACGAGTAGCAGCCATAACTATTGCGCTGCTCCAGCCCAGGCTGTGCCTGGCCAGAAATCTTTAACAGAATCCGATTCTCAAAGCAGTTTCGATGCTGTCTCACAGCAGAGCAAGGATGACTCAGCCGGCGTTCGCGTCGGTGTGGTTTCAACTGTGGAGCCAGGCTGCTCCACATCGGACACATCATCGGCCTCGTCGGCATCCTCATCGGCATCCACAGCTTCGGGTAGCTCAAACAGTTCTACTTCATCCATGCTAATCACGCCAGATGCTCCCAGCGGCGGCGGAGTTGGAGGCGGAGTACGCGTAGTGAGTGGTGGAAGCGATAGTGTTGAATTGTCCGCCACTCAACAACAGCCGCCTGGACGAAGACTAAGCAAAGACGAATCATTTAGCAGTAGTGATGAATTCGCCCAAGTTGGTGGTGGAGGAGTGGCAGGAGAAAATGTAGGAGCCACAGCAGGAGGTGCTGGCGGCAGTGGTGGTGTTGGTGTTGGTGGTAACGGCGGTGGAGATTTGACACCAGTGCCAAGTACCTCGGCTGCGGCTCGAGCAGCCTTGGCAACCAGCAGTAGTAGCTCAATACCTTTATCGACAGCAGCAGATCATGGTCATGGAACATCTGGAGGAGGAGTGCTAATGGCAACAGCATCATCAGCAACGACAGCCCACAAGACACAGCCAATAGAGATACCCAGTTCATCATCATCCGCCACACTGGCAGCAGCACGAGCTTTGGCCGCTGCTGTTGCCGTGGCGAGTGATAAACCGCATATATTTTCGAATGTTCGACCCACAGAGGATGCTTGGGATATACTTCTGGCACGAGCCGAGGGCTTGCATGCTCATGGCCACGGGCAGGAGGCATCGATTTTGGCTGTACGGCTGGCCGAGCAGATGCTGGCCAATCCACCCAATTTGTTACTTGAGCTGCCCCCCGCACCCAAGCGTAAGGGAAAGAAACAGAATGTGAATCCCATATCACATCAATTGACCGTGGTGGCATCATCCACTCTCTCCAAGTGCGCATTCCTTTGCACTGTGCTCTCCGAGAATTCCGAACATTATCACATTGGCTTCAGGATTTGTCTATTTGCATTGGAAATGCCGCGTCCACCGGCAAGCACAAAGCCGCTGGAAGTTAAACTGGCCAATCAGGAGGCGGATATTTTGGCTCTGCTAAAGCGTCTGCCCTTATGTGCTGCTGAGTTGCAAGTAATACGGGAGAGGGCCGAACAGCTGCGCAGTGGGACATTCAAGACACGCGGCGAGGCATTGTTGCCCATTAATCTGGCTACGTTCATCTTTGATGCATTGGTCACACTCAGTCCAGGACACACCAACGGCACGGTATCGAGTTCAAGTTCAGCCTCTGGCTCCGGCTCCGGCTCTGGTTCCGGTTCGGGCTCGGGTGGCTCTAGCTCTAGCAAGACTTTGATTATTGTTTCGTCGGGATCTCGAGGTCTTTTGAATGTCTATAAGCAGCACAGCGATGAGAATTTGGGCTTTGAAGCTGCTGTCGCAGCCCTCGGACTGAAGGCGAACGTATCAGAGGCAGAGCATCCGTTACTCTGTGAGGGTACTCGGCGTCAGCGTGGAGATTTGGCCCTGACATTGCTATACCATTACAAGGACGAGCCGCGCAAGATAGCAAAGATCATGGAAAAGCTATTAGATCGGGATATACATACTCTATTGAAGTCGCCTCTGCTGCCGGCATATTACTCAAGTAATCCGCCAGTGCGAACACCAAGCAATCAGCCCACACGCAGGGATCATGATCACGAATACGGCTGCGGTAGCAGCGGAGGAGGCAACGGCGGCAATGGATGTGGCGGTGGGGCCGGTCCTGGTCCTTCGAATCTCTGTGAATTGCTACCAGCGGACTATGGCAGTGTCGGTGGCAATAGTCGCCCACATAGCTCGACGAGTGCTGAATTGGAATTGAGCATGTGTGCCCTTAGCATGGCTAGTAATAGTCAGTCTGCCTCGCAGGCGGCCATGTGCCAACAACAACAACAACAACAGCAACAACAACCGGGTACGTCATCAGCAACAACAACCACTGCCAGCGCCACAAGTGGCACAAGCACCAGCACCACAACCACCACCAGCAGCAGCGGCGGAGGCGGCGGCAGTCGCAGCAAAGAGAGTCGCTACAAGGGCAAACGTGCCTATCCATCGATACCGAATCAACCATCGGAGGCCAGTGCTCATTTCATGTTCGAACTGGCCAAGAATGTGCTGACCAAGGCCGGTGGCAATAGCTCCACATCGCTGTTCACCCAGGCGAGCACAAGTCAGAATCATCATGGTCCGCATCGTGCGCTCCACATGTGTGCTTTCCAGTTGGGCCTATATGCTCTGGGATTGCACAATTGCGTTAGCCCCAATTGGCTATCACGCACTTACTCGTCGCATGTCTCTTGGATTTTGGGTCAGGCCATGGAGATTGGAGCGCCAGCAATTAGTTTTCTAATCGACACCTGGGAAGCCCATCTGACACCGCCGGAAGCGGCCGGCATGGCGGATCGTGCCTCTCGTGGCTGGGACTCGAATATGGTATATCCAGCTGCGGAATTGGCCCTCTCGGTGTTACCTCATGCAGCTGCCCTAAATCCCAATGAGATTCAGCGTGCCATACTGCAGTGCAAGGAGCAGAGTGATCTGATGTTGGAGCGTGCCTGTCTCACCGTGGAAACGGCAGCCAAAGGCGGCGGTGTCTATCCCGAAGTACTCTTCCAGGTGGCCCACTATTGGTATGAGTTGTACATGCGAAATGCCCCCAATAATTCTGAGCACGATCAGCACGAGGACTCGATGGATCATTCCGCTGTCAGTCTGAGCGCTTTGATTGAGTCGCAGCAGCAGCATGAAATGCAACAGCAGCAGGAGCAATCGCTGGGCATGCCGCAGAATCCGGGTGGCGGACCGGGACCGGGTCAGGGACCTGGAATGCCACCGCCGTCTGTGGTCACATCGGCACCACAACCGGGCGGTTTTCAACCGGGTGTTGGTGTGGGCGTGGCCGCATTAGCGCCCCTTGGCCTGGCCCCCTATGCCCCGTATAGTTTTTGCCAGGGCATTTATGCTCATCACCACAATCTGAGTTATCCGCAACCTGGTCAAATGCAAATGTACATTTCGGCGGGGCCTCCCCCGCCGCCGCCACAAGCCTATGCAGGCTATCCGCAGCAAGCACCACCAGTCCCGCCACAGCAACAACAGCAGCCACAGATGGCACCGCAGCAGCCTGGACTAGCCCCGCCACCGCAGGGCCATCCGCCGCCACCGGCATTCCAGGCGCCGCCACCCAATGCTTTTCAAGCCCTTCCACCGCAAGCTTATCAGGCCTTACAGGCAGCTGGACCACCCGGCCCGCCCATGGGTCCACCAGGTGGCTACTATGGACCACCTCCGCCGCCGGTGCCGCCAAATGGGCCACCAGTGGGTGTCGGAGTCGGTGTCGGCGTCGGCGTTGGTGTCCCATTACGTCAACATCAACATCAGCATCAGCATCCCGTTTATCCGTTCATGCAGCAAGCACCACCGCCTCAGCCACAACAGCAGCAGCCGCCGCCATCGCAGCCTGTGCGTCAACGTCAGCCGCCACATCAATTCACGTGAGTCATCTCTTTGCTTTTCAGTGCTTTTCGAGCGGCCATAACTAACCTCTCTATTATTCTTAGACCCACTCAATTGCGCTATCTGCTAGCCGCCTACAATGTGGGCATGTTGGCCATGGAGACTTTGGCCCGTCGCGTTCACGACGATCGTCCACAGGCGAAATATGCACGTAATCCGCCCTACGGTGAGGACGTGAAATGGTTACTACGCATCAGCAAGAAACTGGGCACACAGTATCTACATCAGTTCTGTATATGCGCGGTTAATTCGATTGTCAGTCCGTTTGTCCTGCATGACGTGGCCATTGAGTCGGCCCATTATCTGGGCAGAAACAACCATCAACTGGTTATGCAGCATTTGCGATCGGCGTTGACGCCATTGGTTCAAAAGTGCCAACAAATGTAAGTTGGGCGAATCCACAAGGAACGTTGTATATACATGATCGATCTAATCTAATTACTTTTGCAGGTACATCCAGTGCATCCATCAGAAGTTGTACCACTTAACACAGGGCGATTATGAAGAGTTTGCTAGCATTGTGGTTGCTGCACGTGCAGCCTTTCAGATCACACCCGAGGGCAGTGCCCAGTTCAAGGATTGGCTTCAATCCATCAAACGGTAAGTGTACAATTGTGAAAGGGAAGGGGGAAGGGGAAAGTAAACGCAATGTAGACATCTAGAGCATAGCATTTTTGGTAGGCATAGAGATTTGCTGCTTAGTAGTATTCCCGCTTAATTATGTATGTATCAACCTACATATTCTTCTGCATTTGGTTTATTTAATAACTTTTGAATACCTATATGAAATCGTCTCAGAATCGGATCATGTCTTTATGTGATTAGTGTCCATAAATATACTCCAACTGTCCTACGGAATACAGCCAATAGAATTCTATTTTTGGCACCTCAAAATTTTTATATACTCAAAGAAAACCTATTGGACATATTTGATGATGATGATTATTAGTAGCCAGCAGCAAGCAAGAATAACAGCAAGAACAATAGCAAGACAACATACGAACAAACCAACAAACAAAACAAGAGGAAAGACACGAATCGAAAAGGGAGAAAACAATAAGCAAAAGCAAAAGCAAAACAAGTAACCAGATGACAGCCAACATGAAGCAAATTAATATTTTGATACACCATTTATCTATATTATTTTCAACAAACAAAAATTGAACAAATTTTACTAATAATAAAAAATAAAAAAAACAAATTAACAAAAAGGAAATGCTAATTAGTTCAACTAAAACAAGAGTGTCAAAACCATTTATGCAACTGGTTTTTTTTTTTCGAGTTTTTTCAAAATTATTCTTTAGTATGCTGAAATATATACTATATATGTATGTATGTTTGATCGGGTTATAACAAAAGCATGTTACATATTTGAGAAGTCAAAAGAAAAGGGACGAATTTCCGCCTTAATGTATATGAATTTTCATCTCTGTCGCAGATCCAAATCATGCAAAAAGGAACTGTGGACGCAAATCAATGCGGCTTTGCAAAGCAATTCCAAATGACAAAGACTTGATTCCTGTAATCTGATGACGATAACGGGTGGTGCAGCATCAGCAGCAACAACAACCACATCTTCATCGTCAACAGCAGCAGCAGTCGCAGCAGCAGCAGCATCAGCAGCAGCATCAACATCCACATCATCATCATCATCATCGTCGGCAGTATCATTGTCATCAGCATCAGCATCGGCTTCGGCGTCATCGTCATCAGTGGCCATCACCATAAGCAGTGAGCAGCAGCCAAAACCCACAATAGCGACGACTCCCAGCAATAGCAGCAGCACTGGCAGTGGCAGTGTCAGTGGAGTTAGCAGGAGCAGCGCTAGCATTGGCGTTGGAGTTGTAAACAATATGACGAATAGCCTGAACATTGGCGGCGTTAGTAATAGCAACAAAAATGCCTCAATTGCCACTAACAACATCAGCATCAGCAACAACAACAACAACAACAGCAGCAACAGTAGCAGCAATGAACCCATAGGCGGGCATCATCATCACCACCATCATTACCATCATAGGCATCATCATTTGATGGAGACGACCAACACAAGTAACATGGCAGTGGCAGCAGCAGCAGCGGCAGCTCCATCAGCCACAGCGGCGTCCACAGTATCAATGGGATTGGCCAATTCAAGTCATATCTATGAGCGATTATGTCGACCGAATGCTGTGATTGTGGAGCGTTTACGTTCGCCATTGTCACCACAGGCAACTAGACCACCACCATCAGTGGCATCATCGATGGTGCATCCGGCTGCTGCCTATCAATCGGCCATATCCGCAGTGGCTGCTGCGACAATGCCTTCGGGTTATTATCAGGCAGCGGCTGCAGCGGCGGCGGCAGCAGCAGCAGCAACGCAACGTCATCATCAGCCACATCCGCCGCATCCATATCAATTTCAACCGATGAGCCACTACCATCAGCAACTTTAACAACGTCTCTGCGGCGGTGCTAACAACAACTGTCCAACGTCTATCCCATCTGGTATTGTTACTGTATCAACGTTGCGGGGATATCAAGATGGTGGAGCACAAAGAGCACACAGTAGCAGCAGCAGCACCACCACCACGACCACCACCAGCGAACTTGGTTGCATTATTACCTGCTGCTGCTGCTCTGTCTGTCGTCAGTCTTCAAATTCGGAAGCTACTTGAAATGTTGCCAAGGACATTTATGCTCCTCCTTATTGTCTGCAGTTTAGGTTCGGTTCTATTGCTGCTCCTGTTTATGCATCTTGGCGATCTAGGCTGAGTTTTCTGAGTCTCCTCTCTCAACAAATAACAACAACAACAACAACCACCGCACTAAGTTCATGTTAAAAATTAAATATTAAGCAAAAACCTAATTGTTTTCTAACTTTAATCTGTGAACAAGTTTATTTAATTTGTGTTTCGTAAAAAAAAAATCAAAAACAAAAAAAGGTCTGCAAAAACATATTCATCATTTTAATTAACATCATTATCATTATCATTATCAAATTGAATTGTGTGTGCATTATTTAGACTGAGATTTCTGCCAACAACAAAAGCAAGCACACACACACACATACACATACACATATACATACCCACACCGCCCGCATACAAACAAAAACTCACTTTTTTCAAAATGTGTTCAGTTGAATTAACGTAATTATAGACGATCTATCAAATAGTTATATAATATATATATATATATATCACCTCTACCTTATCTATAATTTAAATTTATCTTATATACATATATATTTTCCAATCTTAATTTTTTTTTTTTTTTGCAAATCTTTCCTTTGAAAATTCTAAAGTCTTATCTTCTCTTCTCTTGAAACTTTTCAAATTTTATATATTATAATTTAATGTTGGTAAAAAAAAAAGAACAACAAATTTTTTATAAATAATTATTGTTAAGCAAGAGTTCTTAGGATTTTGAAAATATCAAAAATATTGAATCAATATATATACATACGTTTTGTATGTAGAGACATGTGTATATGAAATCACCGCAGATCACATTATATATATATACCTTATTATAAAAGCAAAGAAGAACAATTTGCAGTTTGTTTTGAATATTTTACGAAAATTCAAATGTATAGAAACAATTGACGACAAATTTTGTAAAAGAGATCTCACAGCCAGTTAAACGAAATTTGGCTCACAAACCGTATAAACAAATCTCGTTTTTGTAATTTGGCTTTCTCACGTAATTCCAAAAATCTGGAAAAAAAGAAAAGTGACCAACGATTCCCAAATGAAAAAACTCTTTGTAACAAATTTTTAGACAATCGACAAATTGTAATAGAGAAAGAGGGAATCGTGGAATACGATAAAAGCCAAGATATATGTATATACACAATATATATATGTTCATGTGTAGTAATAAGATTTTAGGGATAAAGACTGTGATTACATGACGACACCATTCGATAGGTCCCATGTGAACGCTAGGAAAATGAGAGTTTCCTAAGTTATATCCCTGAAATTCATATTTTACATACATATGGCAAATTTTCGATAATTAATTGGAAATACAACTGAAGTTTATATAATCTTTAGTTTATATGTTTCTAATTCTATGCTTCTAATATTTAATACAAACTGTTTGGATTTTCTTAATTAAGTTTTTATAATATGCAGATGAAGTGCTCTATAGTGGCAAATCGAACAGATCATACACACATACACATACATACACACACAGCGGAGAGAAAATGAAAACAACCAGACAATGTTTTGTTATAAAAAAAGGCAAAGAAAATTTTCTATTTTATACTGACTATTTACAGAGTTGAATTTTTGAATTGAAATATATGTATATATATGTATATATATTTCTCTATATATATATATGTACATATATACATATATGTTTTATATAAATTTGTTTATTTTTGATTGCATTTTATTTAAATATGCTTTATTATTACACACACACACACACATAAATCAATTATATATTTTTTTAAATATTAAATTTTTATTTTTAAGTTTAATTCTTTATATTTATATAAAAACGAAACAAAAACCACAAAAACAACAAAAAAAATATTGAAAATGGAAAAAAAAACTTTTTTTTTATACCATTTAATTTTAGTTTTGAATAAATATCGTTTTTTGGATTTATTTCAAAACGCAGCGAAAACAAACGGAAGAAAAGTTTTGTTGGTTTTATTTACATGTATTATTTAATTATTACAATAAGCACACGCACAACAACAATTGTGGGGTAAATTGCGGGTGGGAGGGGGTTTGGATATAACCCTTAAACATTTTACCGTTAGACATTTAATGCTTATGCTGGTCAAAAGCTCATGCCATGGATCTCCCAAACGCTCTCTTTCTCTCTCTCTCTCTTTATCTTGTTTCTTAGTCTTTATGATTTTGTCTTTATTGTACATATAATATACATATGTATATACATAAACTTTTATAAAAAAAAAAAACTGCCACTTTTTGTTCAAAGGTTAAAAAAGAAAACAATTTAAATTTACATATGACAACAAATGGAGTCCCAAGACACAATAAGGACATGGCAAATGCTTTGCAAGGCACAGGGCCGATATGGTATTTTAGTGGAAACGAGAGAGAGTGAGAGAGTGAGGGAGACACCAACTAACTGTTTGATTTCATTTCATTTCAATCTGTTGATCCCTTTGTGCATTGTACATACGAAATTTAAGGTCTCCCTTCGATCTCTCTCTCTGTCTCTTTCAATATATATATAACTACATAATTTATACAGATATATATAAATATTGTAACTATATTTTGTGTTTTATACCTAATTATTACATAAATATTTATATGCATACAAATATCCCGTATACTTAGTTACATTGTATAGATATATCAATAATGTCTTTGTACAGCAAACAATTTCAATTCTAGACAAAATTTTTTGGAACGATATCTAAAGTTTTCGAATAACTAAATTCCAATTATTAAAACTTGTGCAAACTATTATTTGATTGTCATTTGCTGTGCAAAGACATTGGTTGCACACATTGTATATGTATGTATATATGTATGTATATATAAATACATATATACATATATGTACATATGATTATTTATTCATATACATACAATAAACAGAAAACAAAAAACAAAAAGAAAATTAAGCGAGTTATACTAAGTTCGAATTCTGTAAGCAATCGCGTAAATTGTAAACTTTTTAGTAGTCAGAGTTTTATACAATACAAAACCAAAAAAAAAAAAGAGAAAAACCAAAAAGAAAATTAAAAAAAAAAACAATAATAACTATATCTTAAAAGCAAAGGCGATGTAATCTGTAAAAAGTATTAGATAAATATTGGAAAAAAAAACCAAAAAGAAGTTTTTTAACTACGTAAATACAGAGACAGACAAACACACACACACACACACATATATATATATAAATATATATGTATAAATAAATGAATATATAGTTGACTTTTTTCCATGAAAAAAAAGAAAGAGAATAATTAGAAGCCACTAAAACAAAAATCCGATCAACCGCGCTTAGTTAATAAACATAAGTAAATAATTAACAAATGAAACAAAAACACACACAAAGAAAATCAGGAGATATTTACATAGCAGGATGAACAGAAGAACAAAAAACTAAAAGAAAATGACAAAAAAATGTTTTGATGTTAGTTAACGCAACTAGTTTAACCTTTAGATAATATGCTTAGAGTGAACTTATGAACGCTGCGCCTCCCCCCAATATTACCACTGCCCCCCCACACACCACACACATTTCCCTCCCTCAACCAAAAAAAAAAAAAAAAAATACACAAAAATCCTATATACATACATAATAATTATAATAGGCATGTAAATAATTAAAACTATATACAAGTACTTACATAATTATACAATATACATACATATATATATATCTGCTATATATAACAAGACACACATGCATTATCACATTTGAATTTTTGGTCTCAGTACAATGATGATAATGATGATGATGATGTGCATACATACATACATTTAGAATTTAGATTTAATTTTAAGTCGAAATAAAAACATTACCTCATTACTTTAAATACTTACGAATGACAGTTAAACGCGCGTTTAAAAGCAATAATACTTACAATACAAAGGAACATTAGCTAAAATCAAATCTACATACAAAACACTATTTGTTTTTTGGGCTGTTTATGATGTGACTAATTTTGGATAAACTTTTCGCCATTTTGTTTTTGGCAAACTGAGCATACATTATACAAATTACACAAATTGAACACTATATGCAATATACATATACATATATCATAGGCGGATCTAGTTCTTGCCCCTTAAAGTAGGCAATCGGCTAGAAAAGCATTCATTTCATTTAACATTTCGTATGTAACTTTTATCTTGTAAATTGTCCTGAAACAATATTTGCTCGAGGATTGTTTTTTATCCACAGGGCATTTGAAAATGCGAATTTTCGGACTGCTTGTTGCATTCTTTATTTAACAGACCTTGATCTGCCTATGTATATGTATAAATATAAATATATATAGATTATTTTCAGATCCTTTGCAAACACATAAATGATTTCTCTAATTTCTTTGAAATCATTATTGTTCTATTACATACATAAACATTCCTACAGACAAACATGTAAATAGAACTGAACATCTTTCAACTCAAATCTATTGTATGTACATATATCGGTATAGAAAGCAGAACAATTTTATTAAATGGTTAAAAGCTTTTATGTTTTCTACATTTGTGGTGGACAATCTTTTACGCATTAATCAGTTAACTCGGATTCATCTATGCCGGACTACTATATACCAGGGTGCAAACAGAAATTGCTAAACGCATGCCAGACCAAAAGTATGCTATACATATTCAATGTATATACCAGGCGAACAATATAGCGTAGTATGTAATATGTATAGCATACTTTTGGGCTGGTAGATTCAGGCCTTCAGCAATTTGAACAACGAAAAATCTCTTTAGTCTGTTGAATTAAATATACTAGTAAACACAGTTTCAAGTTAACTTGATCGGAAAATATGAATTCCTGTCGATTGGGCGACATTATATCTAATTTTCCGACTTTGAATACTTATTTTTTTCTTTTAAGGCTTTTCTTTAATTGACTTAAGCAGAACATTAAATAATTAACTTAGAAGAAAAAGCTTTTTCTCAATTTATTTTAGACACTTTCATTGTGAATCAATTTCTCACAGGTTTTCTCATTCAGTTTTCGAAAAGCAAAGTGCACTGTAAAAAAATAAATAAACAAAAACAAAATATACAACAAAGGACACAAACGACAGCTTCAAACGAATACGCGCAAAAAGTTGATCAATAACCAATTATAAGAAATAGAAATAAATAAAAAATATGCTTGTATATACATACATATACAAATCATACATACATAAATATGTATGCATATTAGGAGATGAAGTTATTTATATATATATACATACATATGCCTAAAAACCAAACATGCAAGAAAAAAAAAAGATTAAAAACCAAATATTATATACAGATTGATATACATACAACATATGCATATACATAGAATCGGATAGTGTATATATATATATATACATATATTTATTTGTTTGATGAAAAAAAAACAAGAAAATTCAAATAAAAATCGTAGAAACGCTACAAAAGGTGTTCTTTTAACTAATAAAACTTGAAAAAAAACAACAACAAAATTTAAAATAACTAATAATATTTATACAATATACAGACAACAAAAACAAAATGCAAGAGGCATGTTGAAAGCTTGAGAAAAACCAAAAAACTTATATTATATATATATATGTATAAAGACATAACAAACATTTTTTTTACAAAACGCTGTAAATTTCAAAGCCACGAAAAGAAAAACAAAATAATGTAGAAGTAACATACGTGTTACATTGTTTCATAACCTTGCATCATCAAGCTTAGCCAGAGATCTTTAATACCCCTAAAACATTCCCCAACCCATCCTTTGCTGATGATCCCATCTCATTGCCAAACGAAGGACATGTCCGTCTGATTGATAACCCATTGAACATTTGCATTCAAAAAAAAAAAACTGGCTAGCCATATATTTCACATTCCTTCATATCTGTATGATCAGCTAAATACATGGCTACAAATACAATTTTTTTATAAATTTATTTGGGTTAAAGAACATTTTGTTAAATTAGGACACCATAAAAGAAATGATCCTTCGTTCATTATATATGGAAATCGGAACGAATTACAATACTAGAAATTTTTCATTAACAAATACACATATACTGCCATATACATAGAATCGAAATCAGGTGATCACATATGTATGTATATTATAAAGTTACTGTAGAAGTTGGTTCCCTGTTCCTTCGTATTACCTTCAGCCCGCACAGAGCTGACCTAAGAGCTAATCCATGGTTGAATCTTGGTATATACATATGTATATATACGATCAATAGTTTGGAAATTGGACAAAAACATTTGGACTATTTTGTCCGCGTTTTCCACTCATATAGGTGCACATTGCGTATACGTAATTTTAGAGTTCCATTAAAGTATTTACGTACACCTTCAAGTTAGGGGAAAAGGTGTGTCCAGGTTGGCTCCTTCTCCAATCAATGGCAGCCATTTGAAGAAATGGCCAAACGGAAATTGATATCACTCAACTATGTAATATTCGATGGGTAAAAAGTTGCGGTAAAGGAAGTTGCATTGCATAAAAGTTTGATTCTCTATTAAGTCGATGTATCCTTTGAACTTCTCTCTGTCCTTTCGCTTCCAAATCCAACAAGAAGGAGATCCTAAGAAAAGCTTCACTCCCCTGCCCCTCCCTCCTCTCCCCAACACACTCACAGCAATACTAAAACAATGTGCTTTAATATTAAAAAGAAAAAAAATTAACAAAACAGAATAATAAAAAACATAATACAAAAATATACAATAATGATAATAAAACAAATAAATAAACCAAAAGCAACATTAAACAAATAAATGAAAAGATTTAACTTTGTTAGATGCAAAACGAAATAAACTTTGTTTTCTTATGAACAAATAGTAAAATAAAGTTGAATACAGAAATAAAAACTATTATTAACACGAAATACATATATATATATATATGTATTTGTATAGGTATATCATATGCATATATATCCCGATATGCTTCTTTTATACATCATTTGAAACATACAAACAATAAAATTAAATAATGACCATTTAAACAAATTATTTATATATGTATATTATACATATATCTACAAAAACATTGATATATATAATATATATATCTACAAAAAATAAACTAAAAAACCAAAAAAAAAAAAAAACAGAAAATGACAAAATTTGTTCAATAGAACATATTAATTATGATGATTTTAAAATCCTGTAAAGAAATTCAAGGACAATTCTTAAGTTTTTGAAATTAAAATGGTTATTTTGCCGACATGAAAATTTATAAGAAAATTGCTAGAGGAAAACGCGCATTATTATTAACTAATTTACAATGAAATATACTCTCTATAATATATATACATATATGTATATATACACACGCACACACACACACACACACACACACACATTATGAGTATAGTATATACATACATACAAATACACATTATATCTATTATATTGCAAAGAAAACAAAAAGAAAAGAAAAATAGTAAGAAAAAAAGGAAATCAAGCGAAATAAATTTTAAAACAATGAAAAGAAAAAACACTAAAATAAAAAACAACAAAACAAAAAACAACAAAAAAAGAAGAAACAAAAAAAAAACATAAACAAGTATTTTGTCTTTTTAAATTGGGGTAATTACAAACAACTTATAAGTACATAGACAAATTTAGAAAATATCCTTTTTAACTTAAAAAGGATTAACAAAGGAAATCAAGCTTAAGATTTAGAAATTAAAGCAGTCTTAGAGTTAAACTACAAAAAAGTATGAATAGTTATTGCCAAAGGAAGTTTTGAGGCTTCATGAAATTAAGGTCTAATGGAATATTTTTCAGTTCTTTGGCATTTTTTGATGTCGCTGGAAAAGTTAACTTGATAACTTTCGTAACTCAGAGCTGAAAGCCTTTGCTAATCCTGCTATTCAGCTAATCCAGCACTGGCCCAATATGGTCTTATCCTAATTACTGTTATCATTGAAGCTCTTGTAATAATAAGTATACGAAACATACAGTTATCTCTGTCTGAATGTGAGAGAGAAAAACAAAGACATACATCAAGGTCATCTTCATCTCCTCCGTCAGCATCAGCATTATCACTATCATCTACTTTTGATAGATACTTTATGGCATTTAATCATGAACCTCTTCCCTTGCTCCCTCAATCATAATAAGATACTTAGCCGCATTGGAATACTTACGATTGTTTCTACCTATTATTGCTTTGTGGTAATTGGACTTCAGAGCAACTTATGGCATAGCTTCCTTATGAAATTCAAACAGATATAGATCAGTTTAAGATTGTATGTATATTTACCATTCGATTTTGACATAGTTTTGTTGTTGTGGCGTATGCAACGAGTTTTCTCTGTGTGTGATGTGTGTGTGTGTGTGTGTGTGTGTCCGTGGATTGGTGGTATAAAACTTTGTATGAGCAAAATTGACAAAGAGACTTTGTGGCAGTAAACAGTTGGTATTTTTGTTCATATAAGTAAGTATATATTAAATATTGAAACAATTTCGTGTATTTATTTTGTTTTCTCTTTTTAATTTCTTTCTTTATATATATATATATCTACATATACAGACATAAATGTGGGTGTGTGTGTGTATGTATGTTTTAGCTTTTTGACGTTGCATTTGCTGTTTAAATTTAATATAATTACATATATCTTTGCACTATATGCTAAACTGGAAGGAATGATTGCATTTTAATTGTTGGACACACAAAAATTTTAAAATTAAATAAAATATAACTAACATATCTATAGTTCTTTCTGTTAACATAAGGAAAAAAATTGACAAAACCAATTAAACATAGTATAAAAAATAAATTAATTTTCATGCATAATGTAAAAGTAGAGAGAGAGAGATATGGATAGAGAGATTTTCAATGCTGTTGTCATTAAGTCATTCTCGTTTTGAGTAGAAGTTTCCTCCTCTTATTTGCAATCCAATCAACGAGGTTGACAGCAAAACTCAAGAGATATACATAAATAAAAACGAAGAATACAAATTTCTGACAATGAGTAAAAACAAACATTGCTTACTTAAACATAGTTTTGGTAGTTTTCTCTTAAAACTAGTTGCTCGGTTTGGTTTTTTTTTGTTTGTTATCTGTTTCTCTTCTTTTGTTTAGTTAATTTAGTTTGTTGTTTATCTAGTAATAGTAAATACATACATATTTCCTTTTTTTGGGATAATCCCATTTAGACTTAAATGCTACGCAGCTAATGATTATGATGTTTATGTTTTAACGGGGAGGAGTATAAAGAAATTAAAAATTGGGAGCAAATAATAATACTAATAATAATAATATAAAAAAAATGATGGAGGATTTTTTAAATCGTTAAACAAATATACATTCTAACAATCGTCGGCCGATGTAGATAAATTAAAGCTTTGTATGTTTGACAGTGTCCGTCCAATAGTTTTGTATTGTCATCGCCTCCAGGGAATTGAGAAACGAATCATTGTCCAGGCTATACATCTCATCCGAGTTATCCTATACCAAAGAACAAAGAGACAAAAATATCGTTGATTAGTATTCACATTTACACATAGGCAAAGGCATTCAGGAATCGATTGATTATGATTTCTGAGCGTGATATCGATTGGTTTTCTGAGTGCCTTTGTTTGTTGTTGAACGAGTCCTTACACTCACCCGCATCGTGCTATCGTCAATATAGACACTTGAATCGGGTTCACTCAGTGCTTGTGGTTTATTGAGATATCGCCTGCGATATAGGACAATGCCAATGGTGCCCACTGTGCAGCAAATGCCAAAAACTGTAAAGCAAATGGCTGATATGGCCCCAGCATCCAGAAAATAGGTTCTCTAAGGGCATAAAACACAAATATTTATCACTCTCTCTCTCTGTCTTGTTAGTCTTTCTATCTGTAGTTTGCCTTACCTGTATGGCCAGTGCCTCAGAGGAAATGTTACCCTCATCGTTGCCGCCACCATCATAGCCGGATGCGGCAGCAATACTTGGGGCTGCCGATGCCGAACGCGTTAACAGACTTTTGGTATCGCTGGAGAAATTGATGTAACGATTGATGTGCTTGTATTCAGCGGATAAGACTTTCGATTTACGCGATCGATGTTCACTTTCGGCCCGTCGTAGTTCATCCTCTTTGTTGGCATTCTCCAAGGTAAATGGGGCCTTCTCACCCAACAGTTCATCGCTTAGCCATTCGGTATTGATTTTTGGTGTTGATGGAGTTGCCGATCCCCCACTAATCAGTGGTGATATTTTTGTTGTTGCTGACGTTGCTGCCGTTGTTGTTGTTGTTGTTGTTGTTGATGTAGACAACGATGAATTTGATGTGGATGATGATAAGGGGGAAGATGATGATGAAGTGGCTGATGTTGTTGTCGTTACAATTTCTGATGCTGAACTGGTTGCAGCCAAAGTTGTTGTTGTCTTTGAATTTGAGGTATTGCTGCTGCCATTTGTACTGAAAATTAAATGTATTGTTTACTACCTTGTTAATGTTATGTTTTATAATAACTTGATAACTTACCTAAAATTCGTATAATTGTTGAGTTGATCTAATGTAAAATCAGCTGAGCGCTTAAACTCATACTGAGACAATTGTTGTTCATCGTTTAGCTCTACAACGGCTTGATCCTCGGACTCATTGTTCTCGTCCTCCCCGTCCTCGTCCTCCTCCTCCTCCTCGTCTTTGTGATCAACATCTGAAAGTGTCTCTCCCATCGACGTTGTGACCATTGAAGATCGACTGGCTGCCGTTGTTGGCCTTAAAGTCAAATCCATGATGTTACTCTGTGTGGCCGTTGACCAAGTTTGGCTCGCCGTTGTCTGATATAATTTTGTTGTATGTAATAGACGGTCTTCTGTTTGTCCCATCTTAATAATCTCTGAACTGGCATCATCTCCTTGTCCCACTTTAATAATCTCTGAACTGGGATATGTGTGTGCGGCAGGCAACAATTGGACTAAGTCAAAAAAGAAAAAAGGAGATGATTTGTACTAAATTCTTCTCAAGAATAATGAGATCACTCACCACCTAGCCAGGTTATCCAAAACCAATGTGACCACCAATAAAACGTCATGATGCGTTGCGTACTACGATCTTATGACAACTATATGGGAAACAACGCTGTAAGAGATAAGGAGAAAAAGATTCGTCGTATAACTAAATGAGTCATCATATCAATATGCCTGATGCCCCCTGCCCCCTGCCCCCTGCCCCCTGCCGATGCCCATGCCGATGATGAAGTCATCGACAATATTCTGTTTTGCTCACAAAAAACGAGTTTCCAGACACGATCTGAGAGGAATTGCCTTTTTTGGCCACGGGGATAACCATTGCTAAAACTGTTCGAAGGTCGTCGACTTCCTTTTGTCTGCCATCATCTCTGTGGGCTCATCTTCTTATGCCCAACCCACATACAGTAACAATAATAATAACTAAATTAAGAAGTTGTTGTAACTTTTGTGCTTAATTATAATTGTTACTTGTGCTATAAATGGCATTTACCATTTTTGGAACATACCCCCTCCACCTCACACACACACACACACATACACACACACCCCTTAGACCCAGCTGAAGCGTCTTTATTTGCGTTTCAAACGAAACAAACGAAACGTTTCATTATTAAGAAAAAATTGGTATCTCCAACTTAGTATTTGGGTTAATGTCGAGACCAGGCATAAAAGCCAAACTGAACACGGGACAACTGAACCGTGGATTGAAGTGTTCTAATTTTTGGTTGTTGGTCTATTTCTCGTGCTATTTTGTTTTTAGTTTTTTGCCAAGCTGATAAGATATTGTATAGATAAAAAACAATAGGTTGATGTGTCGACAAGACTATGAAAACGAAACCAAAATTGCACAAATAGTTATAGGGATTTTATTTAGAGGTAGAGCCCAGTGTAAAAGCCAAGTTTAGAATTAATATAAACATCTAATTCATTTGGAGGACTGGGATTTACAATGGATTACAATGATTCAATAAAGTTGAGTGACTATTTCGAATCAATTCTCAAATAAGGAAAGCTTTTGAGATATTAAATACTACTCTGAACTGAACACTCGAAGAAATGCTCCATCAATGGCTGGGATCACTTTTTTTATGGCCAAATTATGAACTCTTTTTATTGACCTAGGCACTGCTTACATACATTTGTATACACACATGTATGTAGGTACTTATTGTTGGTTTTTATGGGCTCATGAATATTGCGTATACGCCACATGGTCCATGAAAAAAAACTGCGACACTTTGTGCATAGCATGAGGCGTTAAAGGTCAACCCGAGTGAGTGTGTGTCTCCCTCTTCCTCTCTCTCTATCACTCTCTGTGTGTCTATATTCTGTTCGCTTTTTGTGGCATAATGAAAATTCTAACAGTTGGTTACAAATTGAAAACAAAAGCCACAAGAATAAACAAAAAGAGAGGGACAGAGAGAGAGAGAGAGAGAGAGAAAACGCACAAAGCATAAATTAAAAAACTTGCGAACCGTAACGAATGACACCATACTCCGAAATCTTGAATCTAAAAGTTGGATTCGGAATCTGAACCCTGCTTTAAGCATGAAACGCTTGAGCAAATTGACGAAAAGCCAAGATTTTTGTGGCCAAATGAAATGGAGTTAAAGATGGTTAACTAAATAATAATGGTTAAAGCACAAAGCTCATCATTATGATCATCATTAGATCATCTGATGACCAAGCTGAAGGCAATGAATAACAGACTTTGATACATGATACCCATAAGACTATTTGTGAAAACGAACTCAAGGCTAAAAACTTCTCTCTTGCCCCGTTTGCCACACAAAAACAAAAACCCTTTGTTTGTGGCTCAGAGGCTTCTCTTGTGTCTGAGACTTTTTGCATAATGGCAAAAGCGAAAACCAGGCAAGAAAACTAGAAAAAGTCTAGCAAAAGCAAAAGGTATGTAAAAACCAGATGCACTTTCATATGCGAAAGTTAAGTACACGAAAAGTGGAACAACTGGCAAGTGAGGAGGGGGCACAGTGCAACAACATTCATTCAAATGGTAGAAACAGAAAGGGAAAAATTAAGGCAATGCAACTAACAAACGACGACCACCACCATCGGTAGAAAAGCCAACCAACCTTCAAACCTTCAAGCGACACACAAAAATGAAAACACAAGCAAAAATTGAAAAGGCGGCAACCAAATTGAAATAATTAGTTGCAACAGCACAATTATTATGCAAATGCCAACAACAACAACAACTTGGGAAAGAAGGGCCTTAAAAGGGGGGAATGGTGATGGTGGGTGCGGGACGGGGGCGGGGCGGGGGATGGCCATACATACATATGTTAGATGTCGTATGGGAAAGTTCACGTTTACTTTCTAATGCCAGGCCAGGCGGCACGCGATGTCACAATGGAAAATGAAAATGGGAATCGGTTTGTATGCACATATATATGATTGGCAGTAACTTGGCTAACTATCTAACTGCTAACTAGAAACGTTAATCTCAATTTAAGACAAAAACTAATGTGGCTTCTTAATACAATATTAAATATTAAGGACATTGTTGAGTCTATTTTGATGATTATGATGATACCTTGATAGAAGAAAAGATTTCCAAATTAGACCCCAAAAGGAAACAACACTTGATTAAGCATTTTCTCGCCACAAAAAAATGTATTTTCAAAAACAAAAAACAAGCAACCTCTGAGATCTAGTTAGATTTGGAATAGTAGTCATAATTTCAAAAGATTTTTAGGTATAAAGCTGGGTGGGTTTGGAGATTTCAATCAGTTCTAGATACTCTTTAAATACAATCGGTCAAAAATATATTGTAAAACCTTCTTAACTTTTTTTTGGGTTTTTTCGTATGCAAACTTTTTGCTTGTTCTCACCTTTTAAACCGCGTTAACACGAATATTTCTCACCAAGTGAAACCGCAATTGAAACAAAAATCTTCTTAAACTAGGCTAAATTTATAGATTATATTGATCCATTCATTCAGAATGCAGAGCGTTGCTAAACAAATACGAAAATCATCAATTGATTCGCGACATTCAAAATCTTCATCCTCAACGGGATGGCAGACGATTTCCGTTTCGGATACAACAGCACAACAATCACAAGCCGAAACTCAGGTCCTTTCCGAACTGGATTCACCCTTGCCGAGTGCCATTGACGAGGAGCCAACCACTGTGGAGGATCAGAGGCTAAAGCAATTGTTCCGGAATCTATCCATCAACGATCAATTGATATTGTACAATGAATTTCGACTGTTGCCGCAGGCCTGCAATGCGCTGTGGCGTGCCAAGTACAAGAAATTGGATTTTCGTGAATTGGAAAAGAAACTGAGTGGCGGATCTTTATGCTATTTTCTCAACTATATGATGGATCATTTCAAGTATGTATACTTTCAGGCCGATCGTTTGCAAGCCAATCTCAATGTGCTAGAGAAGGCCGGGGTTAAAACTTTGAATAGCGTGCAACATTGTGAGCTCTTGTTGGAGCCATCGGGAACGCGATCCGCGTCCGACTCCGAATGCGAGTCTGTGTCATTTCTAAGGTCCAAGTTGATCAAAGGTGGCGATGGCGAGGGCGATGTGGCAACGGAGAGAAACTCATTCACCATGGCTCAATGGCCATTGCATGCCTTGCCGAAGCTTCTGCGCAATTTGCGCCGTTTGAAAGTGCACTGTGACGTCCAAGTGCATTTCATAGAGCACTTTGAGAATCTGCAGCAACTTATTCTCTATGCGTATATCTCCCAGACGGCCCTTACTGGCATATTGGAACGCTGCACTCATCTGAAGCGTTTCTTCCTGAAGGCAGACACCAAAAATCTGCATATCCACAACATTGGTAAGTGTCAGGAGTTACAGGATATCTCGCTGCCCACACGCATCTTCCATATGGAGCGCGAGGCTGTAATGGCTCTGCCCGATCTCCAGCTATTGGAGCTCACACACTGTGAACGGGATCCCAATGAGACATTGGAGTGCCTCCGTTTCGTATTGGACGAGCAGCGGACTGCGAATATTGAGATAATGCAGTTGGATTGCAGTTGCTTTGACGGACCCCGTTGGATGCGGCAGGTGGGCCTGAGGCAGTGCAGCCGTCTACGTGGCCTAGTTCTAATCAATTGTCAGTTTAATGATCGTGAGATTGCTGACTTAGAGATGCCCGCTGTTCAAAAGTACTTGGTCTTTAGCAGCTGCCACGATCTCAAGGAATATCAACTCTTGGACATGGTCAAACGATGCCCAAAGCTATGTGAACTCTATCTAATCGATTGCCCTCAATTGACTGGCCAAGTGCTGCACGGTATCTATCGCATACGCCGTAGCGAGACTGTCGATTTTCCTCTCAACATTGTTCTTAGTCGCTGTAACCAATTGCGTGAAGACTATCAAAAAATGGTAAGTCAGTCATACAATATGGCCAAAAGCCGATTAACCTGGCATTTTCTTTATATTGCAGTATGCCAACTATTGGTACTTTAAGTTGCCTTTTATTAAAGTGGAGCGCATGCAAGAAGAGAATCGAGCCATTGAGGATATACAAATTTTCTTTTACAAAAAGGATCAAGACATGCCAAGTCATTAAAAATGAAGTTTCATCTTTTAGTTAAACCAAAATGCCTGAAGAACGATTATCTCTTAACATTTACGTTTTATTGTTAAACTTTTGATCTCAATGGATAATTATCCTGAAATATAAATTAGTTAAATAGTTCCAGTCCAAGAAATTCAAAACTTTATTTATTTTCTAACTCAATTTTCATCAAGGTAAATACATGCCATTATGCAGTTTCAATTACAATTACTTCCTCTACTTAAATATTCATGTTTCTTTCTTTTCATAATTATTTTGAGAGTATTTGGTAATATTAGAAAATGAAATTGTCAACTCACTATGCAATGAAGATGATGGACACAATTGATTTCTTTCTTGAAAGCACTTTCTTTCACATTGAAAAGTGAAATTTTTTCATTTTGTTTATTGTTTGTTGGTGCTGAGATTTATTTCCGATTTGTTTTCTGAATGGAGTAGAAGATGGGGGGGAGGGTGGAATCTACGATTACAATGAAGCTAAAAGTAGCAAAGCAATTCAACACTAAGACATTCTTCTTTGATATAACGATAGATATCATTTTTCTGAACTAAAGCCAGCCCACTCACTATGTAAGATCTAGTTTGATCATTTTGCATATGGTTTTTGCTCGTTTTTGTATTATTTCGATTGCCGTCTGAACAATGCTTTTGTCTAAAGACTGTCTGGGCATAGCTACATACATACATAGTTTTTGCATTTCACAATTTTTGGCCTACACCATTGGAGGAATGGAGGAATTGTTGCACATATTGTGAGGTCTTTGTTTTTGCATTGCCGGATTGGACATCTTCGCATAGTACGACTCAGATTATGTATGTATGTACATACGAGTATATAGTCATATACATATACAATATAGATAGATACTTACAAATTTTTCTATTAGTTGGTAAATCTCTTTTTTAGTCCTTCTCTTTGCTGGCCAACTGCAAGGAAAAATAGAAAGAAGAAATTCGATGAGAATAAGAATCTTGAGTAGAGAAGGAAAGGAATGCAGCTGAGTTGATGTTGGCCAAAATGTGAATATACTCAGTTTTTACAGAGTATAGATAAAAGCAGTCTATCATATAAGTATGTACATATTTATGTAGACAAAAGTAGATTCGTCTAACAATCTAAAGGGGCATGCGTTTGTATAATTTTTGTTTTTGCTGCTGCTGCCTGCTGCCTGCTACGCCAACTTTGATACACTCAGTTGCGCTACACTGCGCTCGGCTGCGGATTCTATTAAATTCAATGATCTTCACCAGCCGGTATAATACTTAATTCCATACCGTGGAGCATATGTGTCAGCAGGCAAAAACTAAAGACGCAATAAGGTAACAAAAAAAGTTAATAACGAAAACCAACGAGAGAGAAAAAAAAAAACCACAAAAAACGAAGGAACGTCACACCTTTTGTTACTTGAGAAAGTGAGCCAATTTTTGGTTGTTCTACTGCGATGACTTTAAACATTGCTGCGAGTCAGGCGAACCCCAAAACTGACTTGGACGTGACTAGAATTCTATATAAGGTGTGCCAGAGACACGCCAATATATATATATGTATATATATACATGTGTATATATAAATAGAAGTGGAAGTAGATATGGAAATGGGTTTGGGTTTAGGTCTGGGTTTCGGAATGAAGATGTTCGCTCATAAAAATAAACACTCAATTTATAATTCTTTTGGTAAGGAAAAGGCTTCTTCCACCCACATAAGTTCAATTCTCGATGTCTCGATATCTAATAGTTTTCTAAGAAACAAAATATATATACACAGCTATGTGTTCAGTGTAAAACTCTCATTTTTGAAATTCAATCTTGTTTGTTTTCTTACAATTTCAGAGTCTTATTCAATCTTTATGACTAATAGTTAGTCATGCCACTTAAGGGCATGGGGGATATTTAATGCGTAAACAATTAAGTTTACAGCAAGTCTGATCTCTTGATCTGGCAAATATATTATATTGTAGTAAGAAGTTCATCATATAGCAATGATGAATCGACCATATAGACTTTGTAAGCTAATATCTATATATATTTATCGTATATAGTTGGATCCAAAATGGTAACAAGTGACATCATGCAAGAATAGTTGTTGAATGCGTTAAGTATTGGGTATTTGCTGTACTTTAGCAACAACAACAACAACAACATATACTCATTGTAAAACAATTCACCAACAAAAGTATGCATTGTAACACAAATTTCAACATCATCAACATCACATAGCGTTAATTTGTGAATTTCTGTATTCCATAACCTGATTTAGCACTAAACAGAGAGCACTAAATGGAAAGCCAATGCCCTGTACACATGTGTACAATGGGACGTATGGGTAGAATGTCGCTTCCGGGCTTTTGCCCTCGGCCTGGGCCAACTCGAATCTTTCCCCATAGTAAATAGACTCTGTTTCATTTTCGATCGAAAAACAAAGGGTAGCAAAAAGTGAAATTCTAAGTCATCAGAAAACGACAATACACAAATTTGAGAATGAGAATGCAGAGCACGTTCGTTCTTACCCTAGGCACCAGCACCACCTTCAACACAACAAAAACAAAACACACCAAAGTCGTATCGTCGTCGTCGTCGTCGTCGTCTGTGCTTCCAGCTAAGTAAAGAAGAGCCAAACCATCGAGCACTTAATGTCAGACGTGAGGCGAGATATGTAAAACTACTTAAAACCAGAGTTTATTATTTTTTCTCTTTTTTTTTCTTCTGTGTCTCCATCTCAGAGACTGGAGACTGAATTGAGTCATTTAGCGCGCTTTGTCATTATTATTTTAATTTGTAAATTTGAAATTTTTGCATCTCTTACTGTTTGGTGGCTAATACATAGTATTGCATTGAATGGCAATAGCCAATTGGTTCATTCAACTTGTTAATACGACCGACGCGGCACGCTAATGATTTGGCAACGGTAAATGGCCTTAAATAGTCTCCCCTCAACCCCCCCGACACTTTATCTTACACTACTACTAAACAGTTTATATTTATGGAGTCAAGAAGAGTATATTAGGATTTCTGAAATTCTACTGACAAAAGATTCGGCCATTTGTGGAGAATCAGTTTTATAAAAGTAGGAAGTTTTACATAATTTTCATTCCTTAGGCTCACTCCTATTAATATGGCCAAGAGTGTATATTAGAAATTGCTAAGAAACTCTAGAAAATTGAAATACTAGGTATTTTAGTCGTCGTTAATGGCATTAAGGTTTTTTTTTTGTTTTTGGTTTTTTATGTTTTTTTGTTTAAGCATTTGCCAAATTTTTAATAACCATATAATTAAGACAGTGGTCAGTTGCATAATATGTGTGTTCGATAGCCAAGTACATACACACATATGTATGTATGTATGGGTGAGTGAGAAGTGCCTAATACATTATTCTATAACCCTGTCCCCTCTTTGATTCTGTGGCTAACACAAAAACTTTCATTTGAAAATGTTTAATAGTTAAATGACTACTTGCAATCTAATTAATGAAAAGCCATTGAATTGTTTGATATCATTTGGCACGCAAGCACAGTTCAACCTCAACCTCACCCCTCCCTAGTACCGACTCTCTATTATATTTCAAATTGCAATTGAAATTTGATGTTATGCAAACCGTAACAGAAGCAACTCTATCAGCAGCAGCAGCAGCAGCATCGATGGCCAAAAAAAGTAAAGAAAAAAAAAACCTTTCTACTGGAGCAGACTTTTACTTTCGGCATTTCGTTAATTGCACTACTTAGCCAGCGGGCGGTCGACTTTCCCAACAGCAACAAACACAAAAAAAAAAAAGAAGAAAAAAAAGAAGCACAATGAACAATAATACATAAATTTGTTGGATTGTAAAACTTGTCAATAGTTTGTCTTTGTGCAAATTGATTGATTTTAAGTGACATAATATGAATTTGCCCCTCCTGCTAGACATATCCCTCTCTCTCTCACTCTCTATCTATCTATTATTATTAATTATAATTAATCAATTTGCCATCTCATGCCTAATCATAATCATAAGGCCTATACATGATTTCCTAAGTAGATAATTGCTGCCCCCCCCAAAGAAGAGGAGTGAAGAAAATTAAGTATGAGGTGAGGGGGATGGGTATATAGGGGGTATATCAACAACTTGATCATTAGTCAAAATGGTTGGTAAACATACATCACAAATACATAATGTATAAGCAGATATACATATATATTTAGTTCCTGTTTTACGGTTTTGGCCTTCTCCATCTGCGTGTTTCTTTTTTTGCCTTCGCATCCCATTGTATTCCGTTGCGGATATAAAACTTTAAACTGTAAATTATATACCTAGATATGAGACACACACACACATAATATCAGAGATGTATGTTTTTTTCTTTCTTCCTTTTCCCAATTATTGCAACTTCAAATAAAATTTGCCGAGATTCACATGGAAATTTTGCATACATCTGCGAGATCTATCAATATCAATTATGACTTGTATAATAAGTTCTGCTCTTAAGGACATTATGATATATCAACAAGTGAAGGTTCACATTGATCAGATCTGTCTGAAAATATACTTAAAATTCCATCTAAAATATATACTTAAAATGTCTTATATCAACAAAATACATCAATAAAGTAAGGTTCACCGATCGTTGAATATATCCTGCATATTTTGGATGGCGTTTTGAGATCAATTGGATCGACAAGTGTCCTAAAAATAAGAAAAAAGTAAGCTGTACGCCCACTTTGAAATCTTTCTTCTGGAATGGGAAAAACGTCTATCAATTGTGGGGAAAATTGTTGCTAAAATATATTTGCATATGCATATTGATTTGAACATTAATTTTCATTATTATTTGATGTTCGATTTCAATTTTGGACCAGCTCCAAGGCACGATGGGTGGAAAATGTTGACCCATGCACGAACACTCATATGAAATACTTAAAAATATGTGTATGACTTTCTTTTGACTTATTTATGATTCGGTTTTTTCCTAGGCAAGTGCAAGTGAAAGTGTCTGCAATTGCAAAAATTATGTAAAATAATCAATCAATGAACAAATAAATCAAGCAGTCTCCTTCCTAAGAGAGGCAGAGAAAGACAGAGAGAGAGAGGCCTTAGCTAAACTATCTAATAAAGTGTTTGGCGTTAATTTTTTTGCCATTGTTTTTTAGTTTTTTTAAGGGAAGGGGAACAAAAGTACAAACAACTAGGCAAAAGTGTCATGGATATGAAAAAGCACACACACACACACACCATAAACCCAAGCTAGGCTAGATAGATAGAAAGAGAGAGAGAGAGAAAGACAGAGAGAGCGAGAGCCAAGCGCAGTTACATCCGCTGCACACAACGGTACGTATGAATAACGTCAATTGAATTGACAGTTTAACAACAATTACATAAGCGAAAATAGGTTGGGAATGGAATGGCATGGAATGAGATCGAATTATAGAAGGGGGTAGAGTGCAAAATTTTCATTCACGGACTTAGCTAGGCCAAGTGGTCAAGTGAAATTCAAAAGAACTTTATTCTAACCCGAAAACTTGCAACTGACTAGACACAAAGAAAGACCATTTGCCCCTCCGCCACAACGCCCATGGATAGGGTTGGGGTTGGGGTTGGGATGGGACCTCATTAAATGCTTTGAGTGAAACGTAAATTAAGCTAATTTTTAAACCCCTACCCTACCAACCACCCCATGCTTCCCTTGCGATCTCCATTGCTGTTTGTTATCTAATGCTGTGCAACATGTGTATGTGGCACAGTGGTTCAAACTTTAGGAATCAAATAAAGTAAACGCCTCATCCAACTTCTGAGCACTTTTTAAATGAATGAAATGTGCATCTTTCTTTAAGAAAATAAGCACTTTAGTATAAAACACGATTCTAAAACGAATGCTGGGGCTAAATTCAACTTTTTAGATATGCTGTTTATCTTATGTTAGATTTCCTAAATCTACAACTTCTTCAAAGAGTACACATATAATAATAACTGAGACAGCACAAACAAAAAATAAAAGTATATTTATAAATGATTCTAAAGTTATCATTAACTAATACAAATGTCTATAGAAATTTACAATAAGCAAATCTAATCTTGCCCACTGTAGCCTCATTATAATTAATAAATTGTTTACAATTTGTAACCAAAAGAAATGCAAAACATAAAATCTCACACAGGTGACGATTGTTACACATTTTCTATCCCCTGTCCCCGCCTACTCAAATTGCCCTTGGAATCGAATGGATTTTAAAACCGTATTAACATAAATTTCCGTCCGTCGGGCAGATCCAATCATTTTTTGTTTTCCATAGATTTTGTGTGTTTGAGGTGACAAAGCGATTAATCGTTACAATATACAAAAAAAGATAACAATAAATACCATAAATAAGCATATCATTGCTTTGATGGAAAAATTATGATGAAGACATCAACAAAGATGTCTTTCTGTTGTTGTTGTTGTTGTTGTTAATGCGATTTGGCAATACTATTTTTTGTAAAGAAAAAAAAAACCCAAAAGACAATGAATATTGTGCATCTTGCACCTTTAGTGCAACGGCATTTTTCAAGGCTCTGTCAAGTTTTCCCATGAAGCCCCATGATGATGGCCAAATAAATTTGACGGCTTGCTCGGCTCGACTCTAGTCAGTCGGAAAAGTAAGTAAATGGTTATTAACAAAAAAGAAAAGGCTATATAGTTGTAATATTGTTTTTACTTTGTCACCTGACAATGACATTTGAGTTCGAATCGCAAAACGTTAGTTAGTGTTTCCTCTTAGCTTTTTGTATCAATTTAGCATGCGTTTCATTACTGCAAATCATTGTTGTAATCTCTGAAAGTTAATTTAACTTTATATGTGAAAGTGTTCATTAAAATCCCTTAAAAATCTGAAACATTAAACCTATGAATATATTTTCATTATATTATATAGATATTTGAGTTACTGATCTGGCTAGACAGACCGAAAAGTCTGATGAAAATTAACAATACATATGTTCAAAAAATGCTTTTTTCGAGAATGTCAAATTTACATTCGATGTCAGCTAATAAATATACAGGTTTTCATTGTTGTTGTTTGTGGTCTTATCTTGGCGGCATACACCTGTACGAGTAAGTATTAATCAGTTATGACTCAGAATCGGTATTGGGAAAGAGTAAACTTTTTATCTCTGACATGCATATATAGATTGTGGATTAAATCGATTAGATTCGATGGGGCCTAGTCAAGTACATAAACATACAGATATGTATGTATGTTCCTTTATGTACATATATGATAAAAATGCATGACTTTTATGGCATTCGCGTAACACAAAAACAGATTTGGTTCATCAGATGGCACGTGCTTTTGTTATACATCTCAGGCCTGACACAATTCGGTTTGGAAAATTTGTTTGATAATAAGGCGGCTTTTGTTTTGGATGGCGTCTTGAATTTTTTGGTATTGTTTTGTTTTTTTTTGGATAAACGGCCTTGATGAAAGTGTAGCCCTATTTGATATTGATTGCAATATCTTGAGATGAGTTGAACGAGGTCAATATGAGGAGATCCCACTTTTGGCCAACATCTCAAGTTCAAAGTCGAGGAGACGAATAAGGAAGTTTACTTATGCGCAAAGTTAATAAACAATAACAACAACAACAAAATTAAAATTAAAATATGGAAGTGGACACGGCTGTTGCTGCTGTTTTTTTTCAAAATTTGTTCACACGATTGAAGAATTGAAATTTGAGAGATTTAAGAGTCAAACCTTCAGGCCATATGATGTATGTTCATATGTACACAGTAGCGGATCTACGGGGGGTGAAAAAGGGGAAATTTCCCCCCCCAAAACTCCGAGTCGGATAGACAATCAGAGTTTGGTTATGAAATTTTACGTGGTCAAACAAATTTTTGACTTCGATTTCCCCTCCCAAAATCGAGCGCACGATCCGCCACTGTATGTACATATGTATAATTATGATTATTGATTTTGTACATATTTAACAGTTAACAATTTGCTTATTAAACAATTCATGCATTCTTTCCAATTGACGGCAATTGACGGCCTTGGCCTCAATTCGGGCACGGAAGACAAAGCATTAGGCAAGCAAAGATAAAATCAGGACAGAAATATATTGTCATTGTCCATAGAAAAGGTTCTTAATCAAAAAGGGTCATGACTGAATTAACCCAATTTCATAGTTTTAATTTCAATTACACTCAAACTTGGCTGGATTTTGTCGGATATCTGTGGGATCTAATTGCTCTAATTTCATCAGAGAATGTAAAGAGAAAACCAAAATACGATCGCGATAGCGATAAATATGTCCAAATAGTTATTGGATTGTAATTTGTTTGGCAAAATGATCTGCCTAGAATAAGTGCATTATTTGTAATTAATTGTAAGACAAATGCTGCTTAATAAAATGCTCCATTTGAGGAAGCCAACTATGTTATACTTGGCACGCTCCAGCAACGGCAGCGGCAGAGGCAGAGGCAGCAGCAGATCTAGCAGCTGATTCAGCAAACTGTTGCTTCTATTTACTTGACTGGCTGCCTGCCTAACTGAGTGGCGTCTATAGAGACCCGGCCCAGTCATAAACTGGTTTAACGACTTTTGGTGTTTGTTCTAGCCACACATATACATATATATGTATGTATGCTATTAGACTATAGTAGAGTACTTGCTACACACACACACATTCTATTCTCTAGATGGCGGCAAAACATGGGGATCTATTTCTTGCTATCTGTCTCATTTTTGCTTGCACTATATTGCACTTGGACTTGAAATATATGTAAGTGAATTAAATGAATGGCAGCTAGAAGCATTTATAATGATGACTTGGAACGATTAACTTCAAGTTAACTCTCATCATCATCATCATCATCATCATATAAGTATCTACTACTAAATGCACCCATGTATATGTGTATGTATGTATGTTGCTCTCTATGTATTAAGTTTAAAACAGAATCAGTGCATGGAAGTTGGCAAAGTGTAAATGATTTAATAATACAAGTAATCATTTTTAGCTTTAACGGTAAAATCAAAGGCTAAGCAACAGACAATTGCAGTTAACGTAAAACAGTTAACAATACTGTAAAAGCAACAAAAACAAAACGAAATAAAAGTTCAAGTATATTGTCGATCGTTTAACACCTGCAACTAAACTATGCTGCACCCTCTCCCTCCACCCCCCCTCTTTCCACTCTATTGATTCCGGTCTGTTGATTGATATACTTATTTACAAACACTCAAAACATTCGTGAATTGGAATATTAGGCCAATTATCACAACTACGTTCTAGAATATAAACTATTCTCAATCTATTGCTGGGAAAGTAACTAACTACTTTAACCAAAAAATTAATTTATCTATCGAATCCTTGTTTAACTAAGCTTTATAAATTGCCTACAAATATATGTACTGATAGAGGTTTAATCTTATCTATTTAAAAGACATAGGTACATATATTAAAATAGGAACAACTACGCTCCAATAACAAAAATGTTAATTATACGCATATATCAAGAAAGTAGAACTTTTTTTCCCTTGTCTTTGCAGTTATCAAGTAGTAAGAATAAATTCCTTCAGGCATTTCCTTGTACAAAATGTTTAATATAAATTAACGTTAATTCTGTTTTTCTGTGTTAATTGTTGAATTTGTTAATCAGGAGCAGTCTTCCTTACGCACATGCACACAAGGACATTGGCACTTTTGTTGTTTGACTTTTGACTTTATTGATTTTTTGTTTTTGGCTAAAAGACAGAGACAGGTTCACAGCCCACACATATACACACACACAAACACGCACACAGTGACAGAGAAACACATACATACGCAAACGCATGCAGTGGCAAACACACCCTTTATAGCCTGTGTATCCCTGGGATACCAAAATTCTCCAAACAGGCCAATTAAATGCATTTGCGGTGTCAAGTATCAAAGAAGAACAAAAAACAAAAAAAAAAAGGATAAAAAAAATAGATTCCTTTGTACTCGCCAATAAATTGCAACTCACTTTCTGCTATTGTTATTGATAACGCTTTTTATTTCGGCTTAACCCCTTTTAGATATTCAATTAACACACATCGCGAAATAACAATAACAATAATAATATAATTTGGTTATTTTTTCGTAACAACAAACGCGCGCGCACCCGTGCGACAATGGCAAATAAACAAATAAGTAACGACTAAAACAACGTACTACCAATCGATTATAACGACACACAAGTGTCGATACATTATCGCCAGGCATCGATAAGTATGTGAAAAGTCGATTGATTATCGGTGCAATCAGGCTTATCGACAATGAATTATCGACGTGTGCATATTTATCGGTTAGGTTATCGATATAAATTATCGGAGATGGTTATAAATAAATGTAACATACTTTTGGGCAGATGGTCCGCTATCACAAGGTGGCGTTATCATTGTAACGGAAATTTAAAAATCAGAAATTCTTGTAGATTTCTTTAAACTAACTATTTATTTATGTTGTTACTAAATTCAATGAATATAGGTATATTTCTTTATGGAAAGTTCGTTAACTGCTTATGGCTGTGCAAAAATGTAACAAATATGAATACAAGTAATTTTTATTTAATAACAATTCAGATTCAGCAATGATAAACTTAAAAGTATGTACATATATACTCGCAAATGTATAATTGTTGCGAATTAATAGACTCATATATACAATCGCACAGACACACACACACATGTATAAATTATTTACTGTAATGTAAATAAACAAAACCTATTCGAAATACTTAGCAAAATGCTCTTTTACTCTCGGGGTCGGCCCGTAGATATTTCACACGAATGGAATCGCCAAAAACGAAACAATAACAATTTCTGGAGGAGAGAAATACGCTGCTTTTCTGATTTTTCACTCGATCCATGATCATTGGCCGGTCGTCATCTCCATTCCAAAAAAAAAAAAAATATAACAAATTCTTGAGTTTCGGGATTTTCCATTTGTTGTTGTTATTGTAATTTTACATACATATATTTTTGTTCGCCCCCTTTTCACAACCTGCAATTGTTGGTAATAATTATGGCCATCTCCATGACTTCTGCTGCTGCGTGGCATGCAACAAGTCGCCTCAAGCGTACCCCAAGAATAACCGTTACAAATATGGATCGCAATTATAATGGAACAATGGCAGCTGCCGTAGCAGCACCAACAGCAACAAGTGTCGGAGGCGGGGGAGTGGTTAAAGCAGTTACCAGTGCAGTGCAACCCAAATCTCCTGACAGCCTGACAGCTCTAATGGCCAAAAAGAGTATAACATCCATGTCCGATGAGGAGATCATACAGGAGAATCTTAAGGAAATCCTCGATTTGAAGTCACGGGTGAGTAGAGTTTCGATTTGAAAATGAGTCATCATGGAATATTGGTTTACCCTTGGAGATCAGGCGAAAGAGAGATTTGATATGCGCGCTCTGGAAACATTAGGGAATGTGGCTGCAACGTTCGTGCACGTTCCCCGTTTCCATGTCCATGTCCGTGTCCGTATCCATGTCCGTGTCGATGTCGGTGTCCGTGTTCATGTACAACGCCATCGTTTTTGCAATTTGGCGCCGTATGCAAAATATTTACTATATCTATACCTATTGTGTGTATATTTGTATATATGTATGTATGCATGATCATGATTTTCAACTATAAACAATACAATTCGAATTTGGTTTTTATGGCTCGCACGGTTAGCCAGCTAGCCAGGTCCACTCGTTGCATGAAATGAGTCATAATTCTGAGACATTCCCTGCCACAAATTTTTCAGCAGAGCATCAATGAGAAAAACATATCAAACAACTTTTTACTATCATCTATTTTTTAATTTACCTTTAGGAGGAGCGGAAGGCTAACGGACGTCTGGTGGCCGTCATAGTGGCGTCTCTTGGTATTTAGCAATTTAAACAATTGATTTTCATGTATATATATTCCTGGTAATTCCATGTTTAGTGATCTTTCTGGCCATTTATCACGCCTGGATACAAAATTTGGGAGCCATGGCCGGGGTTTTAGTGCCAGCTGGAATTATGCTCTCGTATGGTCTTTGGGTTGTTGTTCTGGCCAAGAGGGATAAGCATAAACGAGCCATGTTTGTAAGGAATAAAACCTTCAGTATTATTGGCAAATCTTAAAAACCAAAAAAACTCTTGCAGGAACGGCACATTGAGGAGGTGGCTTTGAAAAACAAATGCGAACTGGAGGACAAACATTCACGTCTGAGACATTCATCCCCGGAGGCAGATGCAAGTGCGTCCAGTAGTTTACACTATGTCAATGAACTGTTGCCAATGCCAAAGAAACAGAAGCATAGACGTCACAGGCAGCGCCAGAGGCAAAGAGATTTAGCCGGAACAGGCCATGGCCACGGAAACGGAACCGGAACGGATGCTTCCTCGTCAGAGGTCACTGTACATCGGAGCGGTAAAAACGGAGCCAAAAGGCCAAGTTTCAGGCAAAAGCTATTCGGACAAACCATCGCCCATGTGAAACTAGTTGAGATGCAGGGCGATAGCATTGATTCGAATTCTACAACGGATACAAATTTGGATCCGGCAGAGAAGCGAAAACGATTGCAGCGTATGGACACAATGCTGCCCATGCCGCAGGTGGTGCGTATGAGTTCAGCGCCGTAGAACGATTACCTACGAGAGGTGTGGAGCAGGGGTCGCGGGGGACATGGCCTTGCTATTGTATCGAGAGAGTAAATAAATGTATTGTAAAAAATATAAACAGGAAGTACGATTTTATAAATAGACAAGAAAAAGAAATAAAGAAACACACAACAAATAATAATAAAATGAATCAAAGGAAGGAAATTGAATCAAAGAAACTAAAAAATTAATTCCTAAAAGGAATTTTGTATATTTTTGAAGTGGCAGATTTTATTTTAGTTTTCATGTTCTTCTATCTTCTTGGCAAACATTATTTATTTAATATTGGCATTACAATAGATATTTTTATAATAATACAATAATTTACTATTAATAAGCTGTTAAATCATTTAATTACTAACAATAAGATTAATTTGTTTTCTAATATTAATTAATAGTTTAAAAATTATTGATTCTATTTTTGCTTTAAGTGAGTTAATAAGATTTCCATAAAAATTTAGTTCCTCAATTTCCTTAACTATAATTATTAATGTTTGTAGCCTTTTGTAATTTAAACAATTTATTAATTATACAAGCAATATTATTGAAACACAATTATCAAAGGCAATCACACTAAATGCATGATATTTGAATAAAATAAATACATCAACATATCGCACATATTCGAATTTAATTTTAGACCTAGTAGTTTTGATTAAAAATGTTTAAACAAATTTAATTGTCTTTGGAGTACCAATGTTTATCGATAACACATTTTTTGAGAGTATGTACTCAATTTCGCGTTTGCGCGCTCATCTATCGGTTTATTTAGCCTATCGATAACAAAGTCGAGTGAATTTTCCGCCTTTATTTTGAGCGTCCTTTCATCGGCATTTGCTTTTCTCATTTTGAATTAAAACGAAGTTTCGAGTTTAATGTCGGCATTTTTTTTTTGTTTCTGTTTGCCGTTGTGTTGTTTGTCAAAATCTAAAGTCAGAAAATTTACTTTTTAAGTTAGCATTTGATATTATTTAGTATATGCTAACATTTCAAGAGAGAAGGGTAAAATAAAAAGAAAAAAGGATATAGAATTATTAGTTTATGTAAAACTCGTGTGTGATAGCTTCATAGTGGACAACATAATATTGGATTGCAGCGCAAGAGACTCCGTTGCAATTGCGCACTTCGAATCTTTCGTTTATTTTTCACATTTTTTTTCGTCGCATTCACGATGGATTTGCGTAGCTGGAAAAAGGTTTTATTAGAATGGGTAAGTAGAAGCATCTCCACTCTTTTGATCTCTACTAGATTCTTGCTTCTTCATTTGTGCATTTGTTAAATTTCTGCCAGGTCAAAGAGTGCAACTTTCTAAAAAAGAGTTTCCGAACCCTGGAAGAATCGGATTTGGAAGCGTTCTTTGAAATATACCTCCAGCAGGATGAGGTGACCCTTATGTTTCAGCAGAAGCAGCAGGAAAAGTTAGCTCGGAAATATTCTTCCAGCCAGCACCTGTCCTTGCTTGCGACCTTCCTGCGATGTAAGCAAAAAGAAACTGGAATCCGTGAAACTTTGTATATTATTATTTTTTTTTTTTTTGGTATAGCAATTTACCCCGATTTCAACCCGCATTTGGAGAAGGGAGTTGTTGTGGGCTCAGATTACCTATACGTGTATACGCTGCTTATGCACTATGCCTGCGTTAAGAATCCAACTGAAGTTTTTCACAGCATCTGCAAACGATTGCCCGATCGTACGCAAGAATGCATTGCGAAATTCTTTGAGCAGACTGTGGAGAAGCCACAATTGTCTCGGGAGGAACTGCGGCAGGCTATAGTCAATGTGTCTGTTGTTTATCGCCGAGGTGACACGGAATCGCCCCAAATGAGTGAAAATAGATCGAGACGTCAATCCACTTGTGGTTCACCAAAGAGTCTTAATACCAGTACCAGCAGTAACCGTAGTCTCAACTCAAATGACAGCATCCTGGAGATTCCTGAAATAAAACAGATTGTGCGTCTACCAGAGGATATTCCATCACCACCGCCCCCGGATAGCACTCCGGTCATTCAGCAGCGTATGCAATCTAGGACGCAAGTACCGCCGCCTACGCCCAAATCCGAAATGCTCGAGCTGCAAAATCGCGAACTTTTGGGACTGAGGGCTGAGTTACAAACAAAGGATTATGAGAACATTGTACTGGAGGAGCAGATAATGGAAACCAAGCACTTGGTTGCCTCACTGATCAAAGGTAGGTGATAGCGAATTGCTTACTTTTGGATCTTGGAGAATAATGATTCGGTATATTCTTGTTTTATTTTTTCTTTGGTTCAGTCAATAATGAAAAGCAACAACAACTGGACGATCTTAAGGCAAGTGTGCAAAACGAAGAGGAAGGCAACGGCGACATGCACAACCATGTGCCAAATGAGATCGAACATGTAGGTAGAAAGTAGGCCTTGCTACCTGCTTCAATTGCTTTTAAAAACTAATGTATTACCTGCTTCTACTTAATCCATTATATTTATATATTTCCAGCTAAAGCGTAGCCTGGGCAAAGAAATTGCTCAAAAGGAAAACGTTATCACCGAAATGTCTGATCGTATACAGGATTTGCAAAGCGAAAATTGTGAATTAACCAGCAAGGTAAGCTGCCTGTAAATATAAGAAAGTCCACGAATAGATTTTGTCAATTCCTCTTTCACTTTTGTTTTAGTTGAAGATATCTGAAACACATTTAAATGTCTGCATGGATCGTATTGGTGAGCTAGAGACTCGCTTGGATGAAACCTCCGAAGCTCTCAATATTCGCACAGAGGAATTGAATTGCCTGGAACGCGATAAAAAGGAGCTAGAGGAATGCCTACAGCAGACTCGTGATGAGCTCCATCAACGTCGCGAGATACTAAATTCCTCATCCGACTTGCTAGATACTAGTATTACTGCTTCGACCGGTTCGCACAATATTACACCCGAAAATCTGGCCACTTCGGTCATTGATAAACAGTTGCGTGAAAAGCAACTGCAGAATGACGAGTTGGAGTCTCAATTGCAGACAATGATCGCGGATCGTAAAAAATGGTCAGAAAAGCTAAAGGGACTTCTGCAACACTTCTATGAATCTCTGGACATAGATGAAGTGCCAACAGGGGACAATCTTGTTTTGATTGAGAAAACCTTATCGCACCTGGAAGTGAATTGGCGTCATGAGCAACAACGGACGATGCAATTGGAACAGTTGCGCGATAAGCAGTCAGTAACCCAAGCCCAATTGCGCGATCGTATTCAAGAATCGAATAGCAAGGTTAAGAAGCTGGAGCAAATGTTGAGCCAGGCACAGCAGGATTGCCAAGAACATAATCAGCGGCATAAACTCGAGTTGGAACAGAGCCGTAGCCAGCATATCAAAGAGATGAATGACTTGCAGGAGAAACTAGAGCATGAGGCGACCAGACTCGAGGCTCATCAGAAGCAGTTCGACAATTTGTTATTCCGCTATGACGAGCTGCATGCCAATGCCGCTGAGGCGGATCATCACCTCTGCCAGGTGCGTCAAGAAATGGCCGAAAAGGAGCAGCAAATTGGTCAGGTGGGTGCCGAATTACTTCAATTGCGTAGCAAGAATCAAGCCCATGAAGAGCGCATCGATTCGCTAGTAACGGAGCGTTCCAGCGAGAAGCAGCGATCTGAAAAGCAGATTGATGAACTGAATAAACAAATAGAAGATCAAGAGCGTGCCATAAAACATGTTCGCTGCAAGTATAAGCAGTGCAGGAAGGAATTGAATCTGCACTCCGGTAGAATGGATCAATTGATAACGGTATTGCTACAGGCAGATGATTGGGATGAGGCCATTGCGAAGGTTGATGCTTTAGTTAAATACAAAGCCGAAATGGAAGAGAAATATACGACTGAAATAGCCAGTTTAGAGGAACGCCTGCACGATGCCATGTGTATGTCGGTAATAAATGAGCAACAGATCAGCGATCTGCGGGAAGAGCTGGCCTTGACCACCGAGCGATGGGAAGACCAGCGCAACCGTTATAGCGAGTTTAGGCAACAAGTTCAAACGGATCTCCATAATCGCGAAGCCCAATTGGAAAAAACGATAATGGAACGTCAAGCTAGCAGTGATGCCATAGTGATAAATTTGCGAGAACGTCTTCGCAATACAAGACTCCAGTTGGAAAGATTTTTGAACACAGCTTCTAAATTCCTCCGTGTGCCCAGAGATGACGATGGCCTCGGCGGCGGCGACGACCAGGACAATGTCGACCAAGATGGCGATGATGGCATTGACAGTGAGAGTGATAGTGATTCCAGCGGATCTCGATTAACAGTATATCAGAATAGAATCGATGAGGTAACGGCTCGAATTGAGCGCAATATGTGTAGTAGGAAACAATTGCTGGAGAGTATTGATGAGAAGACGGCAGAAATCAATGAACTGACCAAGCAGCATGCATTGGCTATAACCGCGAATCAGCAATGGACTGCCAGAGTAAAACAGGAGCAGGAGGCGAATAGTGAACAGATGCGCGTTGCAATGGCAGAGAAAGATGAGGAGCTGGATGCCAGAGATCAGCGTATCAGTGGCTTGCAAGATGAATTGAGTGAAGAGCGTTCAAGGGTCGAGCAATTGATGGCCAAATTGGCTAAAACTATGGAGAAAATGGAGTCTCAGGATATAGCTGCAATTGAAATGGTTGCCAGTCTTAATAACCTAATGGCCAATAATTCAGTAACATCCACTATGCAATGCCAAACACCACCACCTACTGCCAGTTCATCGGAGTTAAGCTGGGCGTCCACTAATTTCTCTCAACTGCGTAACAGACTGTTGCATTTCGAAGCCGGCTTCGAGCAACTGGAATCCAATCGTCGATTGTTGGATGAACAATTGGCCGAGGCATCTCGAGAGGCCTCAGATTTAGCCAGTGCGAAGGTTGAGCTAGAGCGACAGGTGGTTAGCCTGGAGGAGAAACTGAAGATCCAGAATGATCTTGTCAATTGCAAAATGGCCAATCAACTGGAACATCTTAATTGCTCTCTGCAGAATATGGAGGAGGCCAATGAGAAACTGAGCGCTGATAATGAGCGTTTGCAAAGCTTGCTCTCGGAGCTGGAAGAAACTCGATCCGAATCTCAGGTTCAGATGGCAGCCTTGCAAGCGGAACTGGATCAGCGTAACGAGCAGTTAGCCGATTTACAACAGACGCTTCAATCAAAGGCTGATGAGATTGAGAGCGTTCAGAAACAGTTTGAGGAAAAGGCCAAGGTAAGCAATCAGGTCAATGTGGAACATGAGCAACGTCTCCAGTTGGTGCATCAGCTGAAAGATGATCTCGAGGTGTTGCGTAACCAATCGTTGAAAAGTACACAGCAACGCGATGACGCCAATTTTGCTGTGGAAAGACAACAAAATGAAATACGGAGATTGGAACAACACAACACCGACACATTGACACAACTAGAGCAGGCGAATGCCGAAAAAGAACGTCTGGAGCAGGAACGTAAGGAATCGGAAGCTCAGGTGGTCCAGCGTGACGAACAGATCGCGAAGCTCAACAACGATCTTAAAGAGAGCGAGCTTCGCATTATTGCGGAAAAAACAGAATCTGATCAACAATTGAAAATATTGCGCCATGAAATGGACCTAGTGCAACAGAAATGGGAGCTTTCGTTGCAAACGAAATCCGCTATGACCGAGGAAATTGAATCTCTGACCACTAAGCTGAAACAACAGTCTGAACTCGTAGTCAATGGTGAAAAGGAGTTGGAGAAATTACAACTTGAGATAACCAAGGAGCAAGAAAAGACCAAAGAACTGGAGCTGCAAATGGCTAAACTTGAGGAAGAAAAGAAGGCTTTCGAAGAGCAAAAAGGACGCTTGCAAGCTCAACTTGGGAAAAATAAAGAACAGATTGAGAAGAATCATGATCAAAGCCAATTATTGCGCCAAGAATTGTCCAAAGAGCAGATGGAGAATGAGCGACTACAGCAAGAAACGTCACGGCTTGAGGATGAACTGCAAAACGTTAAATCTCAGATTGAGAAGAATCATGATCAAAGCCAAGAATTGTCCAAAGAGCAGATGGAGAATGAGCGACTGCAACAAGAAACGTCACGGCTTGAGGATGAACTGCAAAACGCTAAATCTCAGATTGAGAAGAATCATGATCAAAGCCAAGAATTGTCCAAAGAGCAGATGGAGAATGAGCGACTACAAAAAGAAACGTCACGGCTTGAGGATGAACTGCAAAACGCTAAATCTCAGATTGAGAAGAATCATGATCAAAGCCAATTATTGCGCCAAGAATTGTCCAAAGAGCAGATGGAGAATGAGCGACTGCAACAAGAAACGTCACGGCTTGAGGATGAACTGCAATACGCTAAAACTCAATTGGAGACGAATATCAATCGAAACGAAAAAATGGCCGTTAAGCTGGGCGAACTTCAATCCAGTCATATTAAAAAGCAAAATGAACTCGACCAACGCAATAAGGCTCAAGCAGAAACAATTGTCATCTTGCAGCAGGAGAAAGACCACATGCTTAAGGAGCTGGGCCAGCTCAACGATCGTTTGTCCAAGACCGAGCAACGCGAAGCCATTCAGATGAAACAATCCCAAGAAGCTCACAGCGAAGCAGTTGCTGAAATGCGGCGTGAAATCGAATCTCTGCAACAAGAGCTAAATGAGGCTTTCACAAACTTGTACAAGTCCAAGACGGAGGCTCAAACAAGGATTGAGTCGTTGCAAGAGCAACTAGACGGTGCTCAGCTTTTGAAACAGAATGCAGAAATCGAGCGAGCCACATGCAATGAGAGACTTTCCAAGTTGGAGAAACTGCGGGAATCCCAGGAGAAAAATATTCGTCATCTTAACCATCAGCTGTCCACGGCCGATGAAGTAAAAGTGCAGCTAAATTATGAAATTGGAGGCCTCAATTCCGAGATCGAGCAGCATAAAAGGAAAATGACTGAAGTAAACGCCCAGCTTCAGGAGTCCATCGAAGCTGTTGGCGATCTGCAAATGCAATTGAAGGCGGCTCAATCAGAACGGGATCAGGGCAAAAAAGAGATCGCCGAATTGAGCGACAAGCTCAGTGAGCTGCGCCAAGAGGTTGTCGGAAACCGACTAATCCATGAATGTGAACTAGAAGAAAAGACTCGTGAACTAGAAATAGAACGTCAGGAAACTGCCGAACGTATTGCTCACTATCAAACTCGTGTAGATGAACTGCAACAGCAGTTGGCTGAAAGGAACCAAGAGCTAAATGAACTCAATACCAGCCGCAATGATCTCTGTGCCACCTACACTAAGAACAGTGATCAGGAAACAAATGCCAGAGAACTGGCATTGGAGCAATTGCAGCAGGAGCGCAGTGTTAAACAGCAACTCGAACTCGATTGTCAAATACTTCAGGCCAAGTATCGTGAAGCCAAGGAGGAAGTAATTCGATGTGAACAAAAAATCAAGGATCAGCGTCTGGAAATGGAGGGCAAATTGGAGAAAATGAAAAATAAAATGGTAAGTCCCATTAAAAGGAAAAGAGGCAATAGAAAGAAGAAAAGAGTAGATGGGAAAAGTATGTATGTATTTTGTTGCATGAGCAAAATTTGTTGGTGTCATCTCCATTCGTATTGTTGTTCTTAGTGTTGTTGTCCTTGTTGTATGTCTGTGTGGTGTGTGTTCCAACCGACTGATTCATACCTACATTCAATTATGCGTCTGCATTCTCTTTGAGTAGATACATTTAAATCCACGCCCAAAATAAAATCAGGCACAGCGAAAAATTCTTTAAAATCTTATATCGTTGCTTCTTCGAATGGCTATGCATAAACCCATTTAAATGCATATTTTCTCTAGAGGATCACACCACATGCCATGTAAGGTTGCTGCAATAATTACATATTAATAGTGTAGCCCAAAACTAAAGATACATTTTTTGCACTTACTACCATAGTCATATAATTCAATTTTTGTTTTCTCTATTCTGTCTTTTTTCTTGTCTCCCTAACCACCCACCCAATACCTTATATATACACACACGCACATACACACACCTTACATATCCCGACTACACGATATATAAAAAAAAAACGAATCGGTTTCAATCGTTTAGGTCCAAACCAATCTTTCTGCTTTTCCGGTTGATTCTGAATGCGATGTGGAAGAAATTGCCACAACAGAGGGGTCACACAACACATTGTCAGATACAACAACACTAATTCGGGTAACAACACCGGGAACATCATCAGGTCGTAGAAATCGATCCTCTCCTAGCCTTGGTCATTTACTTTTAATGGCAGGAGTTCAGGCATTCTTTTTGGGCGTTGTGCATGTGATTCTATATAGTAATGAGACAGATATTGAATTACGTTCTCGTAATCCAACTGAGTTTTAAGATTGTTCCCCTTTTTTGTTTTTGTTTTTACCCAATCCTATTTGCATATATATATATTTTTCTACCTCAACACGATATGCAAACGTGTCACAAATTGTACTTGTTATATTTCTGGTTTATGTATATTTTGTTTATGTAACTTATAAATTGGCATGTGTCCTGTCGATCCGTTTTATAGTTAAGTATTGTTGATTAAGCTAAATTCTAGTATCAATTAGTCGAAACAGTTTTTATCATATATAAAGATGCATCATTTATGTCAATGTTGTCCTGTTGTTCTGTTGCCATTTAACACACACCACATTCACACCCACACAACATACATACACACCCAAAACCTACGCTTACACACACACACACAAACACCAAAACACATTTGACAACTATAGCGTACCCTCTATACGGCGGAAGTCACTCGCATGAAAGAGAAACAGGAACGAGATGCATCTAACCATCAAGCAAAATTGGATGTCCTTAATACACAGGTAAGACAGGCCCCCGCATCATCATTTCTTTGTGGTTGATTAATTCCTCCTTTTGTTTTTAACAAAACATGTTTAGAACGCAAAATATGAGGAACACACACGCAAACTTTCCAATCAGATTGTTCGCTTAAATGACAAAATTTTGGAACAACAGAAACAACATGCCATTCTTAGCACCAAATTGCGTCATCTGCAGACAACAGCAACAACCTCAAAGACCTCGACATCACCGACGGGAACACTTAATGGTGGTGAATCTCTAAATGGAGCCGGAGGCGGTGGTAGTGTCTGCGATGATTGGCAACCGTTCAAGCGTCCAAATATACCATCCTCAAATCTGGGAACTAATTTGGCAATGGAAGATGAGGAAGGGGAGGTGTTCAATAATACGTATTTAACAGATTTAAAATTGGGACGTGTTCCCGACTCAATGATGACGTGAGTTTCGATCTGATACGATTGAGTGAGATTTAGTTTTGATTTTACTAATGTTTTTTTTTTTTTTCATTACAGTGCCGAGGAGTTAAATTATAGAAATTCGTTGCAACCGCCACATTTGAGGAGCACCTATGCGGCACAATATGATTTGGGTGGTATTCCCGATGATGATCTCAGAGTAAGCAACAATGGAGCAGCAGGATGTAGCAGTAACAACAACAACAACAACAACAGAAGTACTCCCAGACATATGAAAGCTAAGACACCGCAATCGGCAAAAAGAGCTGCAATGGAACGTTTCTGGCTTAATCGACGCAGACGATAGTGATGAAAACAAAAAAAAATCAATTCTAAACAAGAGTGACGCGAAATTTTTCCATAAAATTTTCAAAATTAATCCCATTTTTACACATAGTCGAAAAATTCAATACTTAGACATAACACTGTAAGAGTTTTGTCCTTTTGTTATGGCGTCCAGTGTTGTTGTTGTTGTTGTGTATGGACATGTTTTCTCAATGTTAAATGTTTTCATGCCCTTTTTAACCTTTTTTCGGCTAATGCTCTAATTAATTTCTTCTAATATTTTCTTCTCTTTGTTTCCTTTTCTTCCCTATTTATGTGTTTGTGTGTGTGTGTGTCTGTGTCTGTGGTGTTTGTAGGATGGTCCACATAGTTGTAGCCTGGATGACAGCATGAGCGCTTTACTGAGCACAACGGGCACAAGCACTGGCACACGGAAAAAAACTATTGGAACCCATTATAAACGTCCTGGCCCACCGACACCTAGTAAAAATGGCGGACGCTTATCATTTGGCGGCACTTGTGAGCCGCCTCGAGAAATTCTAAGGGAGACTTGCGATAATGGTACATCAAAGACGCCAGCACGTTTCAAGATTTTCTCATCACGTTTCAGTCTCGGCAGCAGCAGTAGCAATAGCAGCGCCCTGCCACGGGATGAGGTGAGTTTTGTGGAAAGAGCCAGAGAGAAAAGTGTTTCTCCTGCCTCTAGCTTTTGTGTCTGTGTTGTAGAAAGTGCATTGCTTTGTGTGTGACAAAAGGTAACACTACTTAAATACCTAGATGGGAATATTTAAAGCGAGAGGAAGATAGAGACCACCTACACTTAATACCTTTTAGGCCATCATGAGGCATTTTGGTAGTGTTATCTTGTTAGTGATTTAGTTCTGTGACGACTAGAAAATGTGCGTTCTATTAGGTAGAATCTTCAGTGTGATCCGTATTCTAGTTTCATGTGCCCAATTTATGTTGTTTGCTCAGCTAATTTGACTTAACCAACCGCCCACCTCGATCATCGTTTAGCCACCGCGTCGTAAGCGCCAAAATCAAAATCTTTTAACCGGCTTGCATCGTCGTAAGCTTCAATTGCGTGCCATGAGCGATGCCATTCGAACATCAACACCAAGGAAGAGCCGCTCGTACTATGATCAGCGGCGTCTGATCTCTATCAGCGATGCGGTGTCCGATGAAGAAATGGATGTAGAGCCAGTCCAGAAAAAGCCGCCAGAGAAGGCGCAAATACAAGAGGGGGAGAGTACCACCCCGCATTTATCAAATGCAGATCTGCATGCCATGACTCGTGGTTTGGGTAGACGTTTAAGCACAAACCATGGCTACACGGGGCAAAGCAACACTACTACCACTTCCGGCAGTAGTGGCCAAGTGATGGCCAATGCCAATGCCAGTGGCCATAGACAAAGAAAAAAGCGCATGGGAAATTCCAGTAGACGTGTCTCTCTTAACCTGCATGGCAACATATTTGCCAAGATGACCTTTTCAAGGAGCAAGAAAAAGGTAGTATCTGCCTTTTATGCTCAACGGCAACAGCAACGCAAGAAGATCAGGCAACAACATTGCTTCGATCGGGCTCGTCAACTGAGTCCCAACAATGCTACATATAATGTGGATGATATCAATCCAGTTGAAAGCCAAACAAAAACTATTTCACCGGATAATAATAATTATAGTCTGCATAATCGGAATGAGAATCACGAAATGATGGGTCTGGGTCAAACTGTTGTCGTGAAGAAGCACGAGCAATCGGAATTTGATGTGGCCTCATCATTCAGATTGAGTGAAAACAATGTGGCAGCCACTTTTAATGTAATGGAGTCGTCGCATCAGCAGTCGGTATTTGGGGACAGTACAAAACAATTGCAACAACAATTTGAAGATGAAAATCTGCAACGCTGTTCGTTCTGGCTGGCATCAAACACGTCTGCTGCTGCTGGCGACGAGATTATTGACGACAACACCAATCATGATTATCATTTTGAGCAACTTTGCAAGGAGACAGCTTCCACAGCTCCCTTTCACCTGCAGCCTCTTTGCTATAACGAGATGGAAGAGGAAGAAGAGGAGGAGCAGGAGCAGCAAAATAGGAAGCATCCCCCTTCAGACTTAGGGATGGAGCTAGAAATGGAGCTGAAGGAGCTGGAACTAAACGAGAACGATAACTATGACCATGAAATGGAAACCCATCATATATCGGGAATCACCAATGGCAGTTGCGCCACCAATGTAACTACCATGACCAGTGCATCATCACACAGATCGTGTACAATTTACTCGCTGGGCAATATTCAGACGCATCGCTTGCCACAAATCAGTGTCACCCAAGTGCAACGTTTAAGCGGTTTGGTAGAGCAGCAAACGAATAATCAAATCGTCGATAACAACCAGCCCATTGGACCAAACAATAGCATTTCCCTGGGCGAACTTTTGCAAATGTTTCGTCTTCTTAATCTCACTGGGCGCCTAATGATCACACTGATGTTGTCCCTTATAATCGTATTATACTGCTACGGCAAATAGAGCAGTAATAGAGACAAGAAGATCACAAGTCAGAAGTCACGCCACAGGATAATTGCATAATCCAAATTAAATTTCTAATCCATTGTCGGTTTTTTTGTTTTTGTTTTTTTTTTTTTTTGTTTTGTTAAATTTAATTGCAGAATTCGCCGCCCAAGCGACGTCTAAGCAGCATGTTTAAGCGCAAGTAACCGCAAGCCGGATATGCAGAGAGAGAGAAAAAGAGAATCCCTCCCCTGCCATCTTCCCCATCACATCGTTTCGAAATAAAGACAACTAAATAAATTTAATGTTTGTACAGTAACCGTGCATATAATGTATTGATAAGCTTGAATTAATGGACAATCCTTGTGTTTTTTTCTTTTTTTTTTTTCTTTTGTTTTCATTGTGAAACATGAAACCACATTAAATTAATATGTATGTACCATAAAGTCCAAATATATATTATAGTGTTGTATGCTTAAAGAAAGATATGATATAATGTGTACCTAAGCAAATCTACCGACTATCGACTACTAACTACAATATACTCTAATTGATGTTACTTTGTATTTGGGCCAAGTCAAGCAAAGCGATTGCCAAGAGGCAAACCTAAAACGTTATGCAACAATAAATCCATATATTACTAACCAAATCAATGTAAACACACAAACACACACCTACAAAAAACACTCATTTGCATATAGAAAAAGATATATAACTAAATACACTATTTGACTATATAAAAACATATAGTGAATAAATTCAGAAAGTAGTTTTTATTATGCTTAATTTCTAAGAGAGAAGCACTTGTTGTGTTTGTGTTATGTCTATATGTGTGTGCACATACATATGTATGTATTTTCGTTTAAACCAGATCATGGCAAGGTGAACAGGAGGCTCGCTTGCTCGATTGAGCGAACCATCCAACCAATGCTGTTCAACTGGCCGGTTTGAACTGATTGAAATTTTTTGTTATGATGGTGCAATGGCGAGGCTAAAGACATACATACAATATGATACAAAAATATTTTTGTTTATCGCAAATCGTTGCAATGCCAGCAACAACAACAACAACAACGACAACAACAACTACTCTACTCTGAGGGAGGAATAACCGGAAGACCCAGACCCAGTGCCCGTGGCAGCTTCGTCACTGGTTCAATGGTGTATCGGGGCCCGTGATGATGATTCGTGGCCAGCAACAATCCGGTTACTAGATTCTCTTTTATTTTTTCCCTCGTTCGCTTCTTCTTGTTTTGTTTTGGGCTCAAATTTCTAGTTTTTCCCTATTGAATTGCGCATGCAATAGACACTTGTGACGCACTGCATCCTAATTATTCCCATTTATTGCGTTGTGGTGTATGTGAAGGGTTTGGGACTAATTAATGCATATTCATATATGTATATAGATCTGGTGAATGAGCGCGTGTAGGGACCAGATGTTACAATTGGAATGTTGTAATCGAGTAGGGAGATTCTATATGGAAAGATGATTTCCTGATATCATAGAAATAGATGTTTCAGATGGCGACCCCAAGGTCCAGCTTCGCCCTCATGTAACTTGGATACTTCTAAGGCGATTTTCGTGATCTTTGGTAGAATTTTAAAAACTGAGAAGTGCCGAATTTGATAAGGATAGTTTAAGTATTACGGAAAAAGGGAAAACGGGAACGAACGTGACTAGATCTACTCGGTTGTTGATGCTGATCAAAACTATATATTTATGTCTATTATGGAATCGGACATCTTAGCGACTTTAATATACCATTTAATTCTTTGGATGCTATAAAAACTGCTCTGGATTTTCGAGGAACTTCACATGAATATGTATAACTAACATGTCGAAAAGAAGATCCAAATGATTCCGAGAATATATCATGGCTTCGAAGAAATATATATACTAGAATAGCATCCATAACTAATCTTTCGAAAATAAGAGATTCGGCATTCTAAGAAGGAGATATATAAAATATATTATATTATATTTGAAAGATCAGAAAATGGAGGGGATGGAGAGGGGAGGCGTATTATTGTTGTTGTCTAACGACGTTATAGACAACTTTTAACATATTTTAAATAAAACTGTTGTTGTTTATCATATTGAAATCTGGTTATGAATATACATATATATGTTTATAGTTACTTTCGTCTCGTTGTCGGCAAGTATTCAAATCAGAGTTGTTGCTGTACGAAGTGAAACCAAAGCCAGGCGCGTGCTAAATATATTTGTATGTGTGCCATATAAGCCAGCACCTATATACATATATATATATATATGTATATATATACATCGGTGTAGCCAAGCGACAAGTCAAAGCCAGAGACAGAGTCCGAGCCAAAGCCAAAGCTAGCAGAACCGATAAAAGCCCAAAGAGATCAGCAATGTAGATCAGTTTAACTCAGAATTCGCAAAAAACCGCTTTGATAACCAACAGAGAGATTTTGTTTTTATTTCTCGAATAACGAAAGGAATTTTCCTATATCCATACAAACGTACATATATCTCTCCGGAACACGCTTACCCACACACTTATATCTAATGCTGGTCTGGAACGAAAAGCAGGATACAAATTTTACCTTCATTTGAGCATTTGCCGAACGCAATTCGTTGATTTCGGATGAAACTAAAACCCCTTTTATAGGATTGGATTTTTTGAGTTTTTTTTTTGCGTTTAATAACCCCTTTGTGGTTGGTTTTTATTTGTGCGACAAGTGATTTATACACATTGAGAACTACGGATTGACTTTTGTCCTTTTTTGGTGATAATGCCCAGTAGCGTTGCCAACGAAGGCTTCAAATTTCCGACACGGCGGCAAATAAGTGATTCGTCTGCCGGATTGCCAGCAAGCCGACAATTATCGATTGGTAGCCCAATAAATAGCCCCCAACCGCCAGCGGATGTGGTGGATGAGGCTCAATTGCAATCGGAGCAATCCGAAAATATAATATTGCAGAAATCTTCATCTTCATCAACGACTTTGGCAACATCTTCGGGCCAAAAATGTCGTCGAAATGGTTGGCAAGTCAAGGGATCCAAACTATCCCTAAATACTCATAATCGTATAAGGAACATTGTGGAATCATTGAAAATAAAGCCGAATCCAGCTAAACCTATGATACCTCTGTCCATTGGTAAGTATAAAGTGCAGGTCAGGAGAACAACATTTTTATAATAATTCATTTAGAGGCAGAACTAAAACTTTTTGCCTTACACCTGTCATCGGCCAATTTACCTTCTATAGATTCTCATCCTCTTAAAGTCATTTGAAACAATTTTTTTTATTGAAAAACAAATTCTTAGTAAAAACTTCCCATACATAAATACATACGTTTTTTTTTTGTTGTTTTTCTTAAAATTTTTAATTAGCTAATTTGCGTAAATTGAAGTGAAAAACTTGCTTGGTTACATGAATCGAATTCCAATTCATTGGCCTGTTTCGTTCCTGTTTTATATACCTACCTACATATATAAATTTATGTGAATATATATAAGTATATGTATGTATATAGCATTTCATGATCCAGCATATGGACTTGTACACACCCACAAAAACTAGCCAATCAGCGAACGCTAAAGATTCCTGATGAAGTTCGAGAGATCGATCGAATGATCGGCCGATTTGGCAGAGATTTGGTCAAGTGTATCGTGTGTGTATGTGTGTGTGTGTGTGTGTGTGTGTGTAAGTCGGTGGAGTAAACAGATGAATATGCATTATCTTCTTTGGAAGATTTCTATTTCTGAATTTAATTTATACATTTAACTCGATGTTATTCTCGTTCTCGAACCTCGTTGTTGTTGTTGTTATTATGAATTTAATTTTCGTTATCATTTGCATAAAATGTAGTTCCACCTGTTTTTTTTAATATTATTATTTCCCCCCACATTTATTTTTGGGCCGGCATGATTTGATTTGAACCCATTAAGATGCATGTGCTCGACATGCCATTGGGCCAATTCTGGCCATGCAGTTATCACATGCTGTAATCTAATTGTTCTTCCGTTCCGTTCCGTTTTGTTTGTTTCGCCAGGTGATCCAACAACATTTGGCAATCTCAAGGCCGCCGATGAGACCATGAAGGCCGTATTGCATTCGCTGGAGAGCGGCAAATATAATGGTTATGCCCATACACAGGGACACGAGGCATCACGAATCGCGGTGGCCAAATATAGTGCACATCAGCGTCCCGATGGTGAGATCGAACCGAACGATATTATCCTATGCAGTGGCTGCTCCTCGGCATTGGAATATTGCATTTTGGCATTGGCCGATCGTGGTCAAAATGTTTTAATTCCACGTCCTGGCTTCTGTTTATATAATACCTTGGCCGAAGGCCTCGACATTGAGGTGCGTCACTATGATCTGCTGCCGGAGCAGCAATGGCGTGCCGATCTTGTCCAGCTGGAGAGTCTTATCGATGAGAATACAGCAGCATTGCTTATTAATAATCCAAGCAATCCCTGTGGCAGTGTATACGATGAGAAGCATTTGCGTCAGTTGATTGCCATCTGTGAACGTCACTATATACCCATCATAGCCGACGAGGTGCGTTTACTTGTCTATATCGTAGATCATCACGTAACTAGATCACTTTAATTTTCTAGATCTACGAACATTTCGTATTTCCGGGCTCACGTCATGTGGCCGTCAGCAGTTTGACTCGTGAAGTGCCTGTCCTATCGTGTGGTGGTCTAACCAAACGTTTCCTTGTCCCTGGATGGCGCATGGGTTGGATTATAGTTCATGATCGTCAGCAAAGACTGGGTGATGCCCTCCATGGCCTCAAGAATATGTGCGGACGTATTTTGGGCTCCAATACCATAATACAGGGAGCTTTGCCTGATATATTGACCAAGACACCGCAAAGCTATTTCGATGGCGTTATCGATGTGCTTTATGTAAGTTCGATTGAACATGTATGTATATATAGGAGCCATTTCACAATTGTATATTTGTAGGCGAATGCTAAGCTGGCCTATAATATGCTGAAACAGGTGCGCGGACTGAATCCTGTGATGCCCAATGGAGCTATGTATATGATGATTGGTGTGCTCATTCAACATTTTCCAAAGTTCAAAGATGATGTACATTTTGTACAGGAATTGGTCAATGAGCAGAGTGTATTCTGTTTACCCGGCAGTTGTTTTGAACTATCCGGCTATGTGAGAATTGTGCTCACTGTACCCGGACCCATGATCGAGGAGGCATGCACCCGTCTATCGGAGTTCTGTGAGCGTCACTATAAGAAAGAGGATGATACAAATGATCGACGAATTATTGAGCATGGCTTACTTCTGGATGATGATGAGGTTACTCCCTACTAAAACAGAGAGAGAGAGAGAGAATAAATGTTTCCAACTGGGAGCTATATATTTTATTAGATTATCTAAGCTACAATTGTGTTGTTCAATCATTAACTATATATATATATATATATACTTATATTTGTATGTGTATATATATTTCATATAAGAAGTATTGTCTTGACAAAAATTGCTGCAAAAACTACATATAGACGGATAGAGAGAGAAAGTTATGTGTAGTAAGAGCTAGATAGATGTAGGTACTATATATCATATATATATATGTATATAATTATGCGTATGAGCAATTCAGTTTAGATCAGATCAGTAAGAAAGAAACAATTTTTAGTTCTACATGTGATGTGGATGCATTTTCTTCTCCATCTCAATCTCAACTCTGGCCTCGTCTATACTAGAGACGGTTGGTAGACCTCCAGGCCAATGAAGTAATTCCTGTTCATGCTCCATTATCATATTGGCCTCAGCTAAAAAATGAGAGAGCTGATAGTCGACAGATAATGGTAAATAGTCTTACTTTAACTTACCCTGAATCCGATGCAATTTACTGCCATAGGCCCAATCTGTATAATAGCCCATGACAAATGTCAGTGGCAGTAATGGAGCCAAAGCTGAAACCCGTTTAATTCTCTGATAATAACTGGCACAACCATAGACGGCGCTTAAATAGAAACCGCCTAGCCAATAAAAGAGTTCTCGATGTTTGGCTATGGCCAGTGCTTGTTCCCGTTGCTTCATTTGATAGTGCATCTGTATCCAGCGCTCCATCTAACGAGTAAGAGAGGGATAGTGGGGGCTATTTTAGCCTTATGTAAATATGGTTGACCCCAATTAGACTTACCTTCAGCTCCTGACATTTCCGATACGCGGGATCATCGTGCTCGGGATAGCCACTGCCTGATGAGTTCTTACACGAGGCTGTGGCACCCATTTTTTTTGTTTTTAAATTGCTCCTTATTGGGTGTCTATGACGTTCTGTAATGCTAAATAAATGCCATCTGTCTGGTTTTGTCATCGACCCAGGATTCTTCACCATTTCCCAATGCGCAGGCGCTGCAATTTTTTCACCATTTTTGACAGCTGTGCGTTAGACAGAGAGGGAGAGAGAGATAGAGAGGGAGAGAGAGAGAGGACAACTGACAGGACAATGTCAGTTGCCATAGTTGGCTGGCTGAGGCACTGCCTTTGCCTTTTGCCCGTTTGCCTTGCCGTGTTTAGAGTACAAAAAGTGAAAGAAAATGCAAAATTTCAACTAGGCCTTCTCAGAAAATATATATATATATATATATTTATCATAAAAGTAAAACTAACTCAAGGCAATATTTGTTTGTGTTTTTTGTTATTAACATTGTTGTCTGTTTGTCGTTGTTGTTGATGTTATTATTGATGATGATGTTGTTTGTTAATTGCGAAGGCTTCTTTTTTGAATAATGTGGCCTTTGTTTTAAGAAAACTCTTCTCGGTCTTCAACCTCCTTTACCCCTTCCACCAAATAGGAGGCAAGTGAGTAATCCTTCGAAATGGGGGAAAATATATGTTATATACTTGAAATGATTTCGCGTTTTGTCTGAAGTCAATACTAATCTATACTGTGTATATATATAAGTAGGGATAAAAATTGGGGGTTGCAAATTGTGTGTGTGTCTGTGTGTGTGTGTGTGTGTGAGGGGGAGGAGGTGTGTGTCTGGACTCCCACCATCCCTATTTCCATGCCCACTTGAGTTCATTTGCTCTTTATGTGGGGCAGCTGTTTGAACTTGGCATGTAAATATTGGCCAAAGGTGGGATATATAACTAATGGGTCAGCATTGTGGGTAAATTCATGCAAACGGACATTCAATTTCCCGTTTTCTTGTTTTGCAGTCAGCAAAAAAAACGAAATTCATAAAAGAGGAAGAAAAATTTGTCACGAAATAGCAACCCAGGAGCAGAATGCACTATAAGATTGATGATTGACCGCTTACAGATACGTCGCTTAGGTGCAGCTGCTAGAAACAAACGCACAGGAGGCAGCGGAAGCGCCAGCGGCAGCGGCGTTGGTGTCGGCGTTGGTGTTGGTGGCGCCGGTGGTGGTGGCCCTGGTGGCGGCAACGGCAGCGGCAGCTTTCATTCTCATACACCGCATTCCGCTAGTGGCATCAATACGCCGGCCACGGCCAGTACCAGCTCCTCCAGTGGCAATAGCTTGACGCCGCAACAACAGCAACAACAGCAGCAGCAGCAGCATCAGCAGCAGCAACAGCAACAGCATCATCCCCATTCGCATCTGCATACGCATCCACATCCACATCATAGTCACGGACAACAACACACGGCGCATCATCAGCATCCCCACCAGCATCAGCATACCCATCATCCACACCAGCGATCCTCGCAAGCACCGCAAGCCTTTAGCTTTAATCCATCGCCAGGAAGTAGCCCTGGTAACGGCTTGGAGGCAACATCACGCGGCGGCCAGCATGCGGTCAGTGCGCTTAACAGTCCCATTGTGAATTCGGCCAGCAGCACAGGAATGCAACAGCAGCAGCAGCAGCAGCAGCAGATCGGAAGTGGATCATCGACAGCAGCCACAGCCGCTGTAGGTGGCTCCAATGGAGCGGGAACGACAAGCGGTGCCTTGCCTGTGGGTGTCGGTGGTGGCGGGCTCAATCTACTCGGCGGCATTGGCGGCCTGGGCGGAATGGGCGGTGGGGCAGCTGCTGCCGCCGGAATGGGAATTTGTGGTGGCATTAGCAGTACGGTGGGCAGTGCGGCAATTACGGGTGTGCCACCGCTTGGATTGGGCATTGCCACGGGCATTGGCAACAAAATTATGCTGGGACGGAAACAAAGTCTCAAAGGCGGTGAACCTTTTCTCGCTGATTATGGACCGGAGGAGTCTCTCAACGAGAGTGCCGACATCGAATGGGTCAATAAGCTGTGGGTGCGTCGCCTAATGCGTATGTGTGCCCTAATATCGTTGACATCCGTCTCGTTGAATACCCCAAAAACGTTTGAACGATATCCGGCATTGCAGTACATTACTTTCGTATCGGATACGGCAGTGACGTTACTATTTACGGCGGAAATGATTGCCAAAATGCACATACGTGGAGTTCTGCATGTGAGTAGAGTGAGTGCGTCGTTATGTAATCCATTGTAAGTGCTTCTTTTTTATAGGGAGAGGTGCCTTATTTGAAGGATCATTGGTGTCAATTCGATGCTTCTATGGTTAGCTTTCTGTGGGTTTCCATTATACTGCAAATTTTCGAAGTGCTCGAAATAGTGGCCAAGTGAGTGGAAGAAACGATCTTCTTACTGTGAGTGTTTTTTATTTGCATACTTTTGTAGATTCTCCTACCTGTCGATTATGCGGGCACCACGCCCTCTCATTATGATACGATTCCTGCGCGTCTTTCTTAAGTTCAGCATGCCAAAAAGTCGCATCAATCAAATTTTCAAGTAAGTAACAGGTAAAAGCATATCCATAATTTATTATATGGAATTTGTTTTCTATTTATCCGTACAGACGTTCAAGCCAGCAAATCTACAATGTGACCCTGTTCTTCTTGTTCTTTATGTCACTCTATGGACTGCTGGGAGTTCAGTTTTTTGGTGAACTCAAGAATCACTGTGTGATGAACAATACGGAATATGATGTTCTGGGAAGACCGTAAGTAATGAGCTCTCTCAATCACCGTTCATCTTCAATTGTCATATTTTGTTTTTGGCAGTGTGCTGACCATCAATTCACTGGCCATACCGGATACATTCTGTTCAATGGACCCCGATTCGGGCTATCAATGCTCACCGGGCATGCGATGCATGAAAATGGATTTCTTAAGCAGCTATGTCATTGGATTCAATGGATTTGAGGATATTGCAACGAGCATTTTCACAGTTTACCAGGCTGCCTCACAAGAGGGCTGGGTATTCATTATGTATCGTGCCATCGATTCGTTACCAGCATGGCGTGCGGCATTCTACTTCAGTACCATGATCTTCTTCCTGGCCTGGTTGGTGAAGAACGTTTTCATTGCCGTGATCACGGAGACCTTCAACGAGATACGTGTGCAATTCCAACAAATGTGGGGCGCTCGGGGACATATACAAAAGACAGCTGCATCGCAGATATTGAGTGGCAATGATACGGGATGGCGTCTGGTCACAATTGATGATAACAAGCATGGTGGACTGGCACCAGAGACATGTCACGCCATACTGAGATCTCCGTACTTTCGCATGCTGGTGATGACGGTGATATTGGCCAATGGAATTGTGACAGCCACAATGGCCTTTAAGCACGATGGACGACCCCGTCATGTGTTTTATGAGAGATATTATTATATTGAGGTGGTTTTCACTTGCCTCCTGGACTTGGAGACTCTATTCAAGATCTATTGTTTGGGTTGGCGTGGCTACTATAAGCATTCGATACATAAATTTGAATTGCTACTCGCTGCTGGCACTACCTTGCATATAGTTCCCATGTTCTATCTATCCGGATTGACATATTTTCAAGTGCTGCGTGTTGTACGCCTGATAAAGGCTTCACCCATGTTGGAGGGATTCGTCTACAAGATCTTCGGGCCGGGAAAGAAATTGGGTTCGCTGATCATCTTCACAATGTGCTTGCTGATTATTAGTTCGAGCATTTCAATGCAGCTATTTTGCTTTCTATGTGACTTTACGAAGTTCGAATCGTTCCCAGAGGCATTCATGAGCATGTTTCAGATCCTTACCCAGGAGGCCTGGGTGGAGGTTATGGATGAGACAATGATACGAACGAGTAAAACATTGACACCGCTGGTGGCCGTTTATTTTATCCTATACCATTTGTTTGTCACTCTCATCGTGCTCAGTCTTTTCGTGGCTGTCATTTTGGATAATTTGGAATTGGATGAGGATATCAAGAAGCTGAAGCAATTGAAATTTCGCGAACAGAGTGCCGAGATCAAGGAGACATTACCGTTTCGTTTGCGTATATTCGAAAAGTTTCCCGATTCACCGCAAATGACGATACTTCATCGGATTCCCAATGATTTCATGTTGCCCAAGGTGCGTGAGAGTTTCATGAAGCATTTTGTCATTGAATTGGAAACGGAGGATCCATCTTTAGTGGAGAGTTGCAAACGACCCATGTCCGAGTGTTGGGAATCAAATGTGGTTTTCCGCAAGCAGAAACCGGTGAGAATTATGAACAAAACGGCCAAGGTACGTGCAGCAGGCAGTAGTCTACGTAAGCTGGCCATAACCCATATAATCAAGTGAGTAGTCACATCATCCATCAGGCCCAACTTCCGCCTATTAACAAGTTTATTCTCCGTTTACAGTGATAGCAACAATCAGCGTTTAATGTTGGGCGATTCGGCAATGTTGCCCGTGGTGGGTACTAAAGGAGGCGGCGGTCTGAAGTCCCAGGGCACGATAACACATTCGAAACCATGGAGAGTGGATCAAAAGAAGTAAGTGCATTGGGATTCTGGTAATCCGTTTGATTTGTGTACGCTACAAATTGACAGGTTCGGCTCACGTTCAATTCGTCGCAGCGTTCGCTCCGGTTCGATTAAGTTGAAGCAGACGTACGAGCATCTTATGGAGAATGGTGATATAGCAGCAGCTCCACGTGCCAATTCGGGTCGGGCTAGGCCACATGATTTGGATATCAAGCTATTGCAGGCCAAGCGTCAGCAGGCTGAGATGCGTCGGAATCAGCGGGAGGAGGATTTGCGTGAGAATCATCCGTTCTTTGATACACCATTGTTCCTGGTGCCACGTGAAAGCCGTTTTCGTAAAATCTGTCAAAAGATCGTTCATGCCCGCTATGATGCCAGACTGAAGGATCCCCTGACTGGCAAGGAGCGTAAAGTGCAATACAAAAGTTTACAGTGAGTATGGATAGAAGCAACGCTTTCCAATTCCTTTTGTAATTCTCCTATCTGTCTTAGCAACTTCTTGGGACTGGTAACTTATCTGGATTGGGTTATGATCTTTGCCACCACACTATCCTGCATATCCATGATGTTCGAGACGCCCACATACCGTGTGATGAATCATCCGACTTTGCAGATAGCTGAATATGGTTTTGTCATTTTCATGAGTTTGGAATTGGCGTTGAAAATCCTAGCCGATGGTCTCTTCTTCACACCGAAAGCATATATCAAGGATGTGGCAGCTGCTCTGGATGTGTTCATCTATGTGGTGTCGACATCGTTTCTATGCTGGATGCCGTTGAATATACCGACCAGTTCGGCTGCCCAGCTCCTGATGATATTGCGTTGTGTGCGACCTTTGCGGATCTTCACATTGGTGCCGCACATGCGAAAAGTTGTTTACGAACTGTGCCGTGGCTTTAAAGAGATCCTTTTGGTATCCACGCTGCTTATCCTGCTCATGTTCATCTTTGCCAGCTATGGAGTTCAACTGTATGGTGGTCGCTTGGCACGCTGCAATGATCCGACAATTGGTAGGCGCGAGGATTGCGTTGGTGTGTTCATGCGTCGTGTCTTTGTGACGAAAATGAAGTTGACTCCGGGTGTGGATGAGTCCTATCCGGCTATGTTGGTGCCACGTGTTTGGGCCAATCCCAGGCGATTTAATTTCGATAATATCGGTGATGCCATGCTAACACTCTTTGAGGTATTATCTTTCAAGGGTTGGCTAGATGTTCGTGATGTATTAATCAAAGCTGTGGGTCCGGTAAGTCTATCAAATCTGAACCAAATTTGAGTTAAATGTTGGAATAACTTATGCTCCTTTCGTAGATTCATGCCATCTATATACACATATATATCTTCTTGGGCTGCATGATCGGCTTAACTCTGTTTGTGGGCGTTGTGATTGCCAATTACTCGGAGAACAAGGGCACCGCATTATTAACTGTCGATCAGCGACGTTGGTGTGATCTCAAGAAGCGTCTGAAAATTGCCCAGCCCCTGCATTTGCCGCCACGACCCGATGGACGTAAGATACGGGCCTTCACCTATGACATTACACAGCACATTATCTTCAAGCGGGTGATTGCTGTTGTGGTATTGATCAATAGCATGCTGCTATCTATAACGGTGGGTTACACTCTACTACATGGGCCAATGTCCTGTGTGTGTATGGGTGTGTGTGTGTGTGTGTATGTTCGTTCGTGTGAGTTAATCTATTTCCTCTACAGTGGATCAAGGGTGAGGTGCACACGGAACGTTTGGTGATTGTCAGCGCGGTGTTGACCTTTGTGTTTGTGGTTGAGGTGGTGATGAAGAATATAGCCTTTACGCCGCGCGGTTACTGGCAATCGAGGCGCAATCGATACGACCTCCTTGTCACCGTGGCCGGAGTCATTTGGATCATTCTGCAGACCATACTGAGGGTAGGTTTTTCAGTTTAATTTTTTTGGTTGGTTTCTTATTGTTTTAGTTGTAGTTTTTTTTCTTTTTTGGATTAGTCCGCATTACATTTTATATATTTTTGATTTTCTCAATTCACTCAAACTCATATTCACAAGAAATATATGTATGTGATGTATGTATTTATGATGTTATTCACTTGGTCTGGCAGAACGATTTGTCCTACTTCTTTGGCTTCATGGTGGTCATCTTGCGTTTCTTCACCATTACCGGCAAGCACACCACACTCAAGATGCTAATGCTGACAGTGGGCGTGTCTGTGTGCAAATCATTCTTCATTATCTTTGGCATGTTTCTGCTCGTCTTCTTCTATGCACTGGCGGGGACCATACTGTTTGGTGAGCTTTCATTTTATTTATTGTTTTTTTTTTTTTTTTGTCGGGGCGATACTGGGAAATCCTTCTCTGTTTCTCCCCCCCCGTCTATCACACTACCATTCTCTCTATTTCACTCTCTCACACACTTTCTCGCAGGCTGTCTCTGTCATTTTAATAATATATTCTTATCTTCTTTGCAAAAACAGGCACCGTGAAATATGGCGAGGGTATTGGACGACGTGCCAACTTTGGTTCACCTGTCACAGGAGTCGCAATGCTTTTCCGCATTGTCACCGGCGAGGATTGGAATAAAATCATGCACGATTGTATGGTCCAGCCACCATATTGCACTTTGGGTGGCAACTATTGGGAAACGGATTGTGGCAACTTTACAGCGAGTCTCATTTACTTTTGCACCTTCTATGTGATAATCACATATATAGTGCTAAATCTTCTAGTGGGTGGGTTTTAAAACAGATCGCTTGAGTATCGTATGGTTGTCACTTTGTTTTTATATATTCCCATAGCTATTATCATGGAGAACTTTTCATTGTTCTATTCAAATGAGGAGGATGCTCTGCTCTCGTATGCGGATATACGCAACTTTCAGAACACATGGAACATTGTGGATATCCATCAACGCGGTGTTATACCAGTGCGTCGAGTGAAATTCATTTTACGCCTTCTTAAGGGTCGTTTGGAATGTGATCCGCAAAAGGATCGTTTATTATTCAAGTACATGTGCTACGAGCTGGACAAGTTGCACAATGGTGAGGATGTGACATTCCATGATGTGATCAAGTAAGCGCAAATACCACTAAAAGTTAGAGGGAAATAATGATTTTATGATTTGATTTCAGCATGCTGAGCTATCGTTCAGTTGATATACGTAAAGCACTGCAACTGGAAGAGCTTTTGGCACGTGAGGAATTTGAATATTTGGTAGAGGAGGAGGTAGCCAAAATGACCATACGCACTTGGCTGGAGGGCTGTCTCAAGAAGATTCGGGCGCAGAATGCAAGTGTATGTATCATTTAAGAAACTCATCTCTTTGAGTCAAAAATAACTTGTCATACCTTTTAGAAGCAACAAAACTCTTTAATTGCTGGATTGAGGGCAACCAATGAGCAGCCTGTAATGCGCCCCAATGTATCACAAGAGGACAAGGCGCCAAGTGGTGTCGGTGTTGTCGATAAATCGGCCATAAGTACAATAAGCGGCGCCGTGGCTGGCACCTGTCCACCCACCAGTGATGCCTTTTCACCCACCTTCAGTTCGACGGAGAACGAGGAAAAGGATGGCAGTAGCAGTGCCGCCGTCATTGTTCTGCCCCATGCGGCTCATGCAACGGATACGGCCATGGGATCCCAGGCGGCTGCCGCTGCACGCCACGCCATTGCGGTGGGCAAACGGGCCTATGCTTTAAATCGTTCCGATTCGACGGGAAGTTCCGCGGGTCGCAAGTTTTTGGCGCCCACTTCCAGTGATCCCCAGCAGCGTTCGACACTGAGTGATAAGGAGCGCTTGCATATCAGTAGCCAGCAGCGTAAGAAGAATTCAATGACCACATTGCCACACTCCCAATTGGGCCAATTGGGTCAGCTGGGGGGAAAACAGCGTGATGGCAATAAGACGACCAATTTCTTTGCCCAACTGAACAGCGAGATCGCCAGTCAGTTTCATTATCCGACAATAAACGCAGCCACCGCTGCCGCATTGCATGGGGATCATCAGCATGTGCACCATCATGGGGCTCTGGGCAGTCCATCGGCCATGATGAGCCAATTGATTGGCAGCAGTGGGAAACTATTGCCCTTCAATAATCAGGCGAATGCAGTCTATGAGGTGCACGATTGGTGGCAAGAACAGGTCCTATGCACCCAGACAAGCGATGATGAAATTTAGCCGAATGTAGCATCCTCATGTATACCTATATATGTACACATATATATTATGTAGTTAACTGCTGGTGGCCTAGATTTTAAAAATATACACATCTGTAAATGTAAATTACATCGACTCATTCAATATTGAGGCCGATTTGCCTAGATCACTGCAATACAATCGATTGGGTGGGTGGGTGGTTGGGTGATTTCCGATCGATTGTCTTAGCATCATGAATTTTGTTGTTGTTTATCAGATCAGTTAGTAGTAGGTTTGTTATAGCTTAAATCTATAAATAAAAGTTTATATATAAATTTATAAATAGATATACATATGTATGTAAAGTGCAAATTAATGTGCCAAACGAATGGCATCCAATACCTGTACCATTAACTAGAAACAATTACAAATTGCCATAGGTGAGTCAAAAACTATCGAATCTAGCCAAAACATTTGTATTTCCATAATAGCAAAAACCTTTATAGTCTCAATTTGATTCTAGATATAGCCAAAAAAAGCAAAAAGCACAATATTATGTTTAATGTAATAATTACCTAAATTATTATATAATTAATTTAATTGTAAGCCAAACCCAATTACATGCAAAACAACAAAAAACACAAGAAAAGTGCACACACAAACACAAACATAAAGAAAAAAGAACACCAAACCCAAAGTCGTAATAAAAAATCGTTGAAATTGCAAAACGTTTTAAAAAAAAGAACTTACAGTGTGTGCGGGTGAACGTGTTAGGCCCTATAGTTCAGAAAGGTGTCTGGCAGTTGTAAAGCACCAGAACACAGACATGTCGATTAAATGACGACGTCCCAATCTCACACCTTCCGTCTCCGTCTCCGTCTCGACGGCTTGTGTGAGTGTCGTCACGGCAGGCTTACCGGCTAATTGAACATACGCGTGTCATGGACAAGCGTACGCATCCGTCTTATTTTAGGTGGAATGCAAATTCCCGCACAAACCAAAAACCTGACTTAAAAGTGACTCCTCAAAGCTCTAGAATTCGATTAAAATTCTGTTTAAATACTAGGCTTAGTGCGTGTGGCGAGGCAGTATAGAAAGTTTCGTTCAGCTGCACTGATCGAACACAATTCAGGATACTTGAAATCTAATAGCAACACGTTGACAAGATGCAACTGTTTGTTCTATTTCTGCTGGCGGCTAGCAGCGCAGCCTTTACTCTCTTTGGGCCTCACATTCGCATAAGTCCTGGCCAACAACCCAATGAGATTATTTTGCATTTTCGTAATCCTTGCAATAACAAAACTAGCTCAACAACACTGAGGCCACCACCACCGCCATGTAAATATCATCCAACCACGCCAGCCTGTGAGCACCGCATCACCAGCCCTGCTCCAACAAAGTGTGGCCACCAAACGACAACACCAAAGGATTGTGGCCACGAAACAACTACGCCGCACAATTGCGACCACGAAACAACAACTCCACATAACTGCGGCCATGAAACAACATCAACCAGAGCAACAACTTTGAAGCCAACATTTCAAACAACAATAAGCACTAAAGAAACAACAACTCAAAAGACAACTCCAAAATCTACTGAGTCAACCACACCCAAGACGACAAAGCCTACTACAGTAAAGACTACGGAATCTACAACTCCAAAGACCACCAAGACTACCACAGAAAAGACCACAGAGTCTACAACTCCAAAGACTACTAAGCAGACAACTCCAAAGTCTACTGAGTCAACCACACCCAAGACGACAAAGCCTACTACAGTAAAGACTACTGAATCCACAACTCCAAAGACCACCAAGACTACCACAGAAAAGACCACAGAGTCTACAACTCCAAAGACTACTAAGCAGACAACTCCAAAGTCTACTGAGTCAACCACACCCAAGACGACAAAGCCTACTACAGTAAAGACTACGGAATCTACAACTCCAAAGACCACCAAGACTACCACAGAAAAGACCACTAAGCAGACAACTCCAAAGTCTACTGAGTCAACCACACCCAAGACGACAAAGCCTACTACACTAAAGACTACTGAATCCACAACTCCAAAGACCACCAAGACTACCACAGAAAAGACCACAGAGTCTACAACTCCAAAGACTACTAAGCAGACAACTCCAAAGTCTACTGAGTCAACCACACCCAAGACGACAAAGCCTACTACAGTAAAGACTACGGAATCTACAACTCCAAAGACCACCAAGACTACCACAGAAAAGACCACAGAGTCTACAACTCCAAAGACTACTAAGCAGACAACTCCAAAGTCTACTGAGTCAACCACACCCAAGACGACAAAGCCTACTACAGTAAAGACTACGGAATCTACAACTCCAAAGACCACCAAGACTACCACAGAAAAGACCACTAAGCAGACAACTCCAAAGTCTACTGAGTCAACCACACCTAAGACGACAAAGCCTACTACAGTAAAGACTACGGAATCTACAACTCCAAAGACCACCAAGACTACCACAGAAAAGACCACAGAGTCTACAACTCCAAAGACTACTAAGCAGACAACTCCAAAGTCTACTGAGTCAACCACACCCAAGACGACAAAGCCTACTACAGTAAAGACTACTGAATCCACAACTCCAAAGACCACCAAGACTACCACAGAAAAGACCACAGAGTCTACAACTCCAAAGACTACTAAGCAGACAACTCCAAAGTCTACTGAGTCAACCACACCCAAGACGACAAAGCCTACTACACTAAAGACTACTGAATCCACAACTCCAAAGACCACCAAGACTACCACAGAAAAGACAACGGAATCTACAACTCCAAAGACCACCAAGACTACCACAGAAAAGACCACTAAGCAGACAACTCCAAAGTCTACTGAGTCAACCACACCCAAGACGACAAAGCCTACTACAGTAAAGACTACGGAATCTACAACTCCAAAGACCACCAAGACTACCACAGAAAAGACCACAGAAAAGACCACGGAATCTACAACTCCAAAGACCACCAAGACTACCACAGAAAATACCACAGAGTCTACAACTCCAAAGACCACCAAGACTACCACAGAAAAGACCACTAAACAAACAACTCCAAAGTCTACTGAGTCAACCACACTCAAGACGACAAAGCCTACTACAGTAAAGACTACTGAATCCACAACTCCAAAGACCACCAAGACTACCACAGAAAAGACCACAGAGTCTACAACTCCAAAGACCACCAAGACTACCACAGAAAAGACCACTAAGCAGACAACTCCAAAGTCTACTGAGTCAACCACACCCAAGACGACAAAGCCTACTACAATAAAGACTACTGAATCCACAACTCCAAAGACCACCAAGACTACCACAGAAAAGACCACAGAAAAGACCACGGAATCTACAACTCCAAAGACCACCAAGACTACCACAGAAAAGACCACAGAGTCTACAACTCCAAAGACCACTAAGCAGACAACTCCAAAGTCTACTGAGTCAACCACACCTAAGACGACAAAGCCTACTACAGTAAAGACTACGGAATCTACAACTCCAAAGACCACCAAGACTACCACAGAAAAGACCACTAAGCAGACAACTCCAAAGTCTACTGAGTCAACCACACCTAAGACGACAAAGCCTACTACAGTAAAGACTACGGAATCTACAACTCCAAAGACCACCAAGACTACCACAGAAAAGACCACTAAGCAGACAACTCCAAAGTCTACTGAGTCAACCACACCCAAGACGACAAAGCCTACTACAGTAAAGACTACTGAATCCACAACTCCAAAGACCACCAAGACTACCACAGAAAAGACCACAGAAAAGACCACGGAATCTACAACTCCAAAGACCACCAAGACTACCACAGAAAAGACCACTAAGCAGACAACTCCAAAGTCTACTGAGTCAACCACACCCAAGACGACAAAGCCTACTACAGTAAAGACTACTGAATCCACAACTCCAAAGACCACCAAGACTACCACAGAAAAGACCACGGAATCTACAACTCCAAAGACCACCAAGACTACCACAGAAAAGACCACTAAGCAGACAACTCCAAAGTCTACTGAGTCAACCACACCCAAGACGACAAAGCCTACTACAGTAAAGACTACTGAATCCACAACTCCAAAGACCACCAAGACTACCACAGAAAAGACCACAGAAAAGACCACGGAATCTACAACTCCAAAGACCACCAAGACTACCACAGAAAAGACCACTAAGCAGACAACTCCAAAGTCTACTGAGTCAACCACACCTAAGACGACAAAACCTACTACAGTAAAGACTACGGAATCTACAACTCCAAAGACCACCAAGACTACCACAGAAAAGACCACAGAAAAGACCACGGAATCTACAACTCCAAAGACCACCAAGACTACCACAGAAAAGACCACAGAGTCTACAACTCCAAAGACTACTAAACAAACAACTCCAAAGTCTACTGAGTCAACCACACCCAAGACGACAAATCCTACTACAGTAAAGACTACTGAATCCACAACTCCAAAGACCACCAAGACTACTACAGTAAAGACTACGGAATCTACAACTCCAAAGACCACCAAGACTACCACAGAAAAGACCACTAAGCAGACAACTCCAAAGTCTACTGAGTCAACCACACCTAAGACGACAAAACCTACTACAGTAAAGACTACGGAATCTACAACTCCAAAGACCACCAAGACTACCACAGAAAAGACCACAGAAAAGACCACGGAATCTACAACTCCAAAGACCACCAAGACTACCACAGAAAAGACCACAGAGTCTACAACTCCAAAGACTACTAAACAAACAACTCCAAAGTCTACTGAGTCAACCACACCCAAGACGACAAATCCTACTACAGTAAAGACTACTGAATCCACAACTCCAAAGACCACCAAGACTACCACAGAAAAGACCACGGAATCTACAACTCCAAAGACCACCAAGACTACCACAGAAAAGACCACTAAGCAGACAACTCCAAAGTCTACTGAGTCAACCACACCTAAGACGACAAAACCTACTACAGCAAAGACTACGGAATCTACAACTCCAAAGACCACCAAGACTACCACAGAAAAGACCACTAAGCAGACAACTCCAAAGTCTACTGAGTCAACCACACCTAAGACGACAAAGCCTACTACAGTAAAGACTACGGAATCTACAACTCCAAAGACCACCAAGACTACCACAGAAAAGACCACTAAGCAGACAACTCCAAAGTCTACTGAGTCAACCACACCTAAGACGACAAAACCTACTACAGCAAAGACTACGGAATCTACAACTCCAAAGACCACCAAGACTACCACAGAAAAGACCACTAAGCAGACAACTCCAAAGTCTACTGAGTCAACCACACCTAAGACGACAAAGCCTACTACAGTAAAGACCACGGAATCTACAACTCCAAAGACCACCAAGACTACCACAGAAAAGACCACAAAATCTACAACTCCAAAGACCACCAAGACTACCACAGAAAAGACCACTAAGCAGACAACTCCAAAGTCTACTGAGTCAACCACACCTAAGACGACAAAACCTACTACAGTAAAGACTACGGAATCTACAACTCCAAAGACCACCAAGACTACCACAGAAAAGACCACAGAAAAGACCACGGAATCTACAACTCCAAAGACCACCAAGACTACCACAGAAAAGACCACTAAGCAGACAACTCCAAAGTCTACTGAGTCAACCACACCTAAGACGACAAAGCCTACTACAGTAAAGACTACGGAATCTACAACTCCAAAGCCCACCAAGACTACCACAGAAAAGACCACGCAATCTACAACTCCAAAGACCACCAAGACTACCACAGAAAAGACCACTAAGCAGACAACTCCAAAGTCTACTGAGTCAACCACACCTAAGACGACAAAACCTACTACAGTAAAGACTACGGAATCTACAACTCCAAAGACCACCAAGACTACCACAGAAAAGACCACAGTAAAGACTACGGAATCTACAACTCCAAAGACCACCAAGACTACCACAGAAAAGACCACTAAGCAGACAACTCCAAAGTCTACTGAGTCAACCACACCTAAGACGACAAAGCCTACTACAGTAAAGACTACGGAATCTACAACTCCGAAGACCACCAAGACTACCACAGAAAAGACCACTAAGCAGACAACTCCAAAGTCTACTGAGTCAACCACACCTAAGACGACAAAACCTACTACAGTAAAGACTACGGAATCTACAACTCCGAAGACCACCAAGACTACCACAGAAAAGACCACTAAGCAGACAACTCCAAAGTCTACTGAGTCAACCACACCTAAGACGACAAAACCTACTACAGTAAAGACTACGGAATCTACAACTCCGAAGACCACCAAGACTACCACAGAAAAGACCACTAAGCAGACAACTCCAAAGTCTACTGAGTCAACCACACCTAAGACGACAAAGCCTACTACAGTAAAGACTACGGAATCTACAACTCCAAAGACCACCAAGACTACCACAGAAAAGACCACAGAAAAGACCACGCAATCTACAACTCCAAAGACCACCAAGACTACCACAGAAAAGACCACTAAGCAGACAACTCCAAAGTCTACTGAGTCAACCACACCTAAGACGACAAAACCTACTACAGTAAAGACTACGGAATCTACAACTCCAAAGACCACCAAGACTACCACAGAAAAGACTACTAAGCAGACAACTCCAAAGTCTACTGAGTCAACCACACCTAAGACGACAAAGCCTACTACAGTAAAGACTACGGAATCTACAACTCCAAAGACCACCAAGACTACCACAGAAAAGACCACAGAAAAGACCACGGAATCTACAACTCCAAAGACCACCAAGACTACCACAGAAAAGACCACTAAGCAGACAACTCCAAAGTCTACTGAGTCAACCACACCTAAGACGACAAAACCTACTACAGTAAAGACTACGGAATCTACAACTCCAAAGACCACCAAGACTACCACAGAAAAGACCACTAAGCAGACAACTCCAAAGTCTACTGAGTCAACCACACCTAAGACGACAAAACCTACTACAGTAAAGACTACGGAATCTACAACTCCAAAGACCACCAAGACTACCACAGAAAAGACCACTAAGCAGACAACTCCAAAGTCTACTGAGTCAACCACACCTAAGACGACAAAACCTACTACAGTAAAGACTACGGAATCTACAACTCCAAAGACCACCAATACTACCACAGAAAAGACCACTAAGCAGACAACTCCAAAGTCTACTGAGTCAACCACACCTAAGACGACAAAGCCTACTACAGTAAAGACTACGGAATCTACAACTCCAAAGACCACCAAGACTACCACAGAAAAGACCACAGAAAAGACCACGGAATCTACAACTCCAAAGACCACCAAGACTACCACAGAAAAGACCACTAAGCAGACAACTCCAAAGTCTACTGAGTCAACCACACCTAAGACGACAAAACCTACTACAGTAAAGACTACGGAATCTACAACTCCAAAGACCACCAAGACTACCACAGAAAAGACCACTAAGCAGACAACTCCAAAGTCTACTGAATCCACAACTCCAAAGACCACCAAGACTACCACAGAAAAGACAACGGAATCTACAACTCCAAAGACCACCAAGACTACCACAGAAAAGACCACTAAGCAGACAACTCCAAAGTCTACTGAGTCAACCACACCTAAGACGACAAAACCTACTACAGTAAAGACTACGGAATCTACAACTCCAAAGACCACCAATACTACCACAGAAAAGACCACTAAGCAGACAACTCCAAAGTCTACTGAGTCAACCACACCTAAGACGACAAAACCTACTACAGTAAAGACTACGGAATCTACAACTCCAAAGACCACCAAGACTACCACAGAAAAGACCACTAAGCAGTCAACTCCAAAGTCTACTGAGTCAACCACACCTAAGACGACAAAACCTACTACAGTAAAGACTACGGAATCTACAACTCCAAAGACCACCAAGACTACCACAGAAAAGACCACTAAGCAGACAACTCCAAAGTCTACTGAGTCAACCACACCTAAGACGACAAAGCCTACTACAGTAAAGACTACGGAATCTACAACTCCAAAGACCACCAAGACTACCACAGAAAAGACCACAGAAAAGACCACGGAATCTACAACTCCAAAGACCACCAAGACTACCACAGAAAAGACCACTAAGCAGACAACTCCAAAGTCTACTGAGTCAACCACACCCAAGACGACAAAGCCTACGACAGTAAAGACTACGGAATCTACAACTCCAAAGACCACCAAGACTACCACAGAAAAGACCACTAAGCAGACAACTCCAAAGTCTACTGAGTCAACCACACCTAAGACGACAAAACCTACTACAGTAAAGACTACGGAATCTACAACTCCAAAGACCACCAAGACTACCACAGAAAAGACCACTAAGCAGACAACTCCAAAGTCTACTGAGTCAACCACACCTAAGACGACAAAACCTACTACAGTAAAGACTACGGAATCTACAACTCCAAAGACCACCAAGACTACCACAGAAAAGACCACAAAGCAGACAACTCCAAAGTCTACTGAGTCAACCACACCTAAGACGACAAAACCTACTACAGTAAAGACTACGGAATCTACAACTCCAAAGACCACCAAGACTACCACAGAAAAGACCACTAAGCAGACAACTCCAAAGTCTACTGAGTCAACCACACCTAAGACGACAAAGCCTACTACAGTAAAGACTACGGAATCTACAACTCCAAAGACCACCAAGACTACCACAGAAAAGACCACTAAGCAGACAACTCCAAAGTCTACTGAGTCAACCACACCTAAGACGACAAAACCTACTACAGTAAAGACTACGGAATCTACAACTCCAAAGACCACCAAGACTACCACAGAAAAGACCACAGAAAAGACCACGGAATCTACAACTCCAAAGACCACCAAGACTACCACAGAAAAGACCACTAAGCAGACAACTCCAAAGTCTAGCACGTCGGGATCTACGAAATCTTCATCCACAACGGCGGCAGCTGAGACTACTTCATCGTCTTTACCTCCATTCAACATTTTTGAAGTCGAGACATCCACTGTGGAAAATGACGAATCCGATTGAAATGATTATTAATCTGTAAATGACATAAATATTTATAGTTCGAGTTTTCTTTTAATGATATTGTAATGGTATTGTAATGTATTAAGATTTGTAAAATACTAAACTAAAAAAAATATATCTGTCTTATTAAAATAATTTCTTGATGTTTTGATATTAGTAAAATTTAATATGTCATGAATGTGTGATGTTAATGAAAAAAAAAATTACATACATATAATACAGATATGAAATCATGGTAAGATGGTGATATTTAAAGGGGTACATTGTTGTCCAGCATATTTTCATCTTCGAGACTTTCCTCGCTGTCATCATCAACTTTCCAATCGCATAGTGATGGAAACTTCTCACTGACATGATTCAATTGACACTTAGAGGCTGGGGGACCCGTCTGATAGATGGGCTCATTGAAAATGTTATTGTAGTCGTAGTTGCAAGTCAACATGAATTGGAAACGATTGGATTTGGATTCAAGGAAATGCACTGCAGCACAGCCAACACGATGCGCACGATCCGAGACCAGCATTGTAAAGTGTCCAATTTTTTTACTAAAAGCAAATATTTTAGATAATCGGCCGAATTTAGATGTTGCATTAAGGACTCACTTTTCTGGATGCAAATGATAGCTATCAATGAAACTTTGATCGGCATCCAGATACTCTTTAAACCAATTGAGCACGAACGATTTCATGCGCTTGGAATGCGACTTGAATTCCCGTCCTATCCAGAAATAACCAATATTTTGTCCACTGATCTTAAAACGAGGTGTATTCCGGCATTTATCATGAGCGAACTGACAGCGTTTGGCATGTAGTCCGGCCAGGTATTCCAGTTCGGAGTCCCAGCGCATCAGCGGCATATGAGATGCGCTCTTATAGCCAGGTAAATCACCGCTAGCTATTTTAGATCTAGCCAAATTATGCATATCCAGTAACAGCTGTTTGCGGCGATCACTCATGTCCAATAGCTTTGGCTGGGGGCCACAACGAACGGCATCAAAGCTGCCATTATTATGGCAGGCAATGTGTGGCACTTGCACCGTATGGGTTCCATTATACAACGCGCACAAAGAGTCGAGGCAGTAATCGGAAGTCTGGCCCTCGGTTAAATTGATTGCTTGAAGGATTATTAGTAGCACTGCAGCCGGGACGAGGAGGTGGTTAAAGCCACCGGCACTGCACTTGCTCGATAATCTCAACATCTCGACGTTTAACCAGCAACTGAGCTTAGGTCGTATGCCGCTTTGGGCTTATGAATGAATGAATGGGCTTTTAGATGTACTAAACTCACCTGCGTTGACGATTTCTACAACGACGCGTCGTCTACTGCTGCCGTGTGTTGATGCCAATGCTGTTGCTGCTCTCTGTTTCGGCTTCGTCTTTGGACCTCTGATTAGGGCTGGGAAAAGTGGTAACCGTCCCTGGCTTCGTTAGAATCTCTTGCGTAGAATTCCCCTTAGAGCTCCAGGCGGTGCACTAAACCGGTCGGAAGCAAAATCGCGGCGTTCGTTGTAATCAACACCCAGTGTGGGAAAAATGCTTGCTTCAAGGCAGTTGGTTTTAAGTGGTCAAGTTGGGGGAATTATTGGCCAGTCAGCGATTACAGAATAGCGCAAACAAAAAAAGTAAAAGAAACATAATAATGCCAAAAGAATAATCAAAAAGAGAGACGTCAGAAAGACCGAAACAGAAACGTGCCTCACACCTAATCGGCATTAATTAATGCTTCGCCTCATTCACACTAAAAATAAAAAGCTACAAAAAAAAAACAAAAAAAACAATAACAAAGTATGCATAATAAAAATAGTAATGAAATGAATAAAAAAAGCATACTAAAAAAATATATATATGAGTATAAATGTATGTATATATAAACATGAATAAACCCTCGAGTGACAGACGACTCGAGAAAAGAAACGGTTCATTTCAATGATCCACATACGATCAGATCGTAGGGCATTGCCATTGATGCTTAACGAGATAACTTTCAGCATTTGTTTGTTAACCTACTTGTTAATCATATCATTTTACCTGTTATTTAGTTTTCTTCCTATCTTTATAAATAGTCAGACAGTAAATCATAAAACTGAGTAAGTTGTTTTTCCATCATATTTCCCCATCGTTAGACCGTAAATAAAATTCTCATTATTGAATTCCCATTTTCAATGCAATATTCAATGGGGTTTTTAATTAATGTTTTTTTGCTAGCCAACTGTTACCCTGTATATATGGAATGTTGAATCATTTGAAATACATATTAAGCTCGAAATTGAAATCAAAATGTTAAAAATTAGCCAACTTGTCGTATGGGAATACTACCATAAAAATATGTAATTTTTGAAATCGACCTATTAGCTAGTTGAATATGTTCTTAATTTATGATGACTTGGATAAATAGATAAACTATGCAAGATTCAATTGCAATTTTCAATATGAATATATGAATGGTTAATCGATCGGTTCATATTATTAATATATGATCAATAAACAATCACTTTAATTGCTTTAATTAACTTGAATTAAATCATCTTCGAATGGGTATAAAAATGTCGACCAACAAATAAAAATCAACTTGACAATCAACTCCAATATGAATTGATCAAGTCTTAACCATAGTAATCATACTGAATACATATGTACATATATACTTATCGTATCTGTACATGTCCAGATTATCACCGCTGCTCATAATTCATATGAAAAGTTTTAAGTACTAATGCTTTTTAACTGCTTTCACAATAAACTTTTAGCTAATTTGATATTACTGCAATTGCAATTAAAGATCTCTTTTTAAATGACCCCCGCCGACTTGACTCAACTTTTAGCTGAACTCACACCGACTCAACTTGACTGACTTGACTCGGTCAAATTAGCCAAATGTGGAAATGAGACTGAGTGAACAAGCTAATGAGTGAATGCGTGAGTGACTAAATGGGCATGTGGCTACTGACTACTGACTACTGACTAGGGTATATAATTTGCATAAAAAATGATTAATCACGCAACAATTAATCGCTGACGGCGCTTTCTTGACGCTGCAGTCTTGTACTCGTACATATGTACATACATACATACACATGGCAAAATTTGTTAAAGTTGTATAAAGAATAAGATACAATATATTCTTTTGCTGTCTCGTTTTAGATGATATTTGGTTACCCTCGACACTTTATCATGGCTCTCCTACTCTTGGTAAGCCGTACATTTTGCCTATTTGCAGTTATTTCTTTAAGTGTATTATTAGCTATTTATAGAATTTTCAAAATAATGAATACATAGAGAAGATTTCGGACAGAACAAACAGTCAATATGTATTGTTGCTAGTGCTGAATGATTGGCAACATAATCTTCGTTTCATGTTTTAATAAGTGGCAATCAGCATATTTTGTGTTTTGTTGCACTTCCTTATTTGTGTAAATTGTGAAGAAGGCGGGAAGCTCAACGTCACGTTTAGCGTTTCTATACAAAGATTGGTGATGGGGGAAGTGGGGGGTTGAGGCAAGAGAATAAAACGAATAAATAACCAATTGGCTGACCCTTTCCCTCGCGGGAGGGATGGGATATTCACGTACTTGGGTAATTAGTAAAAATATGCCAAATATATGTACATTTTATTGCTGTATAAAAATATATTACAATTCATTTTGAAATTTTTACTTGACTAATGCAAATTTATTCAATTTATAAAATAATCCAACACAACTTGGCCCAGTGATTAGATCAGTATTTTATTCGTTTCAATCATAATTACATGTTTGAAATTTAATTCATAGATTTAAATGGGAACGAGGTCTTTAAAATTTAAGTATGTAACATTTCGTTTTGAAATATATATCAGATAAATATCCAAATGATGAGATATTGAATGATTCTCCAAAGGGATTCTGTTGATTAAATTTGGCTCAGTCTAATCACAAGCAAACTAAAAGGTATTCTAACAATAAAGTTAGGGTAAAGACTTTTCAAAATCACTCATTAAATAATAAAATAACAGATTTTGTCCGATTTTCATACTACAGAGGATGAAGAGTTATAGAAAAATGCTTAACCGAACATTCTTTGATCCCATTAACTATATTAATTTTCGATTAGCACATCAGTCCCTCTGTCCCTTGGGATGTATGACCACTTAGATCTCGGAGACTTTTGGGAATTGAGTAAGAGTAATGGTTAACTTCCAAACAATGACTTATGGATCGAGCTGCTTTTGATTTTGCGCAACAATGTGGCGACATAACGTGATGTGTTTATGCAGTTACATAGTATTTATATAAATGGTAGGTTGTATGTACATGCAAGTGTGTATATGTATGTGTGTTCTTACATAAATGGCAAATTGCTGGCTTAATGATGATTGACAGCATAATTAGCATTGTTTGCCTTCGATGCTAATGATCATCGTTGGTAGTAGCAGTCAACAGCCAACAGCCAGCAGCATCTGCACTTCCTTGTTTTATCATCATTATCGACTTTGTCATGGTCGTGGTCATGTATCGTATCGTGTCGTGGCCTGTGACCTTAGCAATTAGCCGCCAAAGCTGCCAAGACATAATTACACTATGCGGCCCTCTCTTGTGGTCCTTGCCACCCCTTCCCTTCCCTCCCTCTCTCCACTACATAATACAACTGGTTGCCTTAGCATAGTCTTCCCTGGAGAACCCTTTCCTTTCAAGCATTACCCATTGGTTAGTTATTTGTGTGTGTGTGTGTGTGTGTAAAAATTTGTCATGGGTTTTGCACACACACACACATAGCAAATTACGCATACGTCAAGTGGGTTTTGTGCTGCTGGTTTTCATATTTAATATTCCAAACCCTATGTATATTTTTCGGTTTGCTGGTTGTCAGCCAGTTGTCAGGTGTTTGTTCTTTTCCCAAAAAATGAGAAATTTTTGTTGGCTGCATTTCATTTTCATTTCATTAAATTTAATTTAGCTTTGTTGTGTCCGTCTCTGGATATGCGTATGTATGTGTATGTGTGTGTGTGCGTGTGAGAATTTGTCTATTTGCACTAATTAAATTCATGCTAAAATTTTTCTAATTAAAAGTTTACTAATGAAATTTATGCAGCTGCTGTATGTCTGTAAGCCCAAAAGTCGCGCTTTCAATTAAAAATCGCCATGGCAAATATATAAAAATATGTGTGATGAGTGGTTGGTTCGTTGGTTGGCTGAAGAGAAAACGAATGGATGGGGTTAAGGGGATGATATCTTACACACCAACACATACACAAATTAGATTTGTATTAAAATTGCATTTTTGTGGTTAGCATTTTGCACTGCATTTTTGCAGTTTATTTCATTTGATTTTCACAGGCCACGTAATGTGCTGGATGTTGTTTTTCCTTTTTTTTTTATCCACGTTTTTTTAGTGTTTGTGTTTTGGTTATTTTTTAATGGTTTTTTTTTTTTTGTCACTGTCGTTGTTTTTCGTCGAGTTAATGCAATCAAATGTGGCATAATTAAAAACTAATATCATAATATTAGCCGTCTGTAAATAAATGGCACTGAATTTGATTTTAATTTGCCATACGACTGGCACATAAATCAATCACAAAACTAGAGAAACAATAACTACAAAATTGGTAATTACGTTTTTAGAGAAATAAAAAAACAAATATTGGTCAATTTTAAACGCTCTTTTATCATGGAATATTTCAAAGAATTTCCTTTAATTTGTGAAGAACATTTATTTCGTAGGTAGATTTTGCTTTAATTGCTTAAAACTAATTCTTAGCTTTGTAGATATATATACAAAATGTTATAATGTCGCTCGTGTTGGTTTTTTTTTTTTGGTTTATATTCTATCGTTTTCTTACATGAATTTGTACATACTTTTGATCAACCAAAAGGGAAAATACCTTTTATTCCGTAATGTCGAGAGGGAATTACGCCTTTTCTGTCTCACCACCGACTCACCTCCTCCTCCTTTCCCCACCAACACCATTTTATATGTACGTATGTCTGCTCGAGTACGTGAGGCAGACAATGGCAAATGTATATTTCACAAAGATATATATGTATAAATCGAATAACAAAATCTCAGCCATTATTTGGTATTATTGGTTGTAAACGAATTTTTCCAAATGCAAGCCAGCAAAATGTCTTTAAAATCTGTCCCTTTCTCTTTCACTCTCTCTCTCAAGAAGAAAAACGAAAAGGCATAAAAAAAGAAAAGCTAAGGGAAAAGAACGAGTTTAGATTAAAAAAAAAATCAAAATGAAACAAGGGCGGGAGAGCGGTAGAGCGGTTGACCGGTAAGGCGCTGGAGCGCTGGGCATTGGGGCAGCCTTTGCACGTCTTTGGCTTGTGCCAATAAAGCGCAACAAGAACCTAAACTGGCCAAGCTCAATACCAACTACAGAAGCAAGTGCAAGACTGAGACCCCATACCAGACCAGACTCTGTACAAAGTCGTGTCAATATTTCGGCATTGGTTCTTAGTATGTGTGTTTTCCTGTCTCCGTTTCCCTTTTGCTCTCTATCTCTCTGGAGGCGTTTGCTTCTTGTCCAGCATCAGGAATATTGATGCCTGCGAAGCGTGCCGCTGGGAATGCCATGTGCCATGTGCCTTCAGCTCGTTTCCCTCCCCAAATACACCGGGAAGGACTAAGGACTAAGGACTCTAAGACTACTGTCTGACCGCAACACTGGGCTACATAAATTAGCGACAGGCTGTTGTTCTTGCCTCGCTGTCTTGTGTTAAATCCATGTGCCTGTATGTTCATATACTTAATGTTTGTATGTTTGCATCTAGAAACGATGCGTAAAAAATTTTGCGGCCAGCTAGGCAGCTGCCTTATATTGCGGCAAGTAGTTTATCAAAGTGTCGGTGTTGGTTGTTCATGATGATGGTGCGTTGTGTGTTCTGGGGGCCATCACTGCGTATACGTTACGTTATGTTATGTTAGGCAGCAGAGCGCTGCTGTTGCACATCACGTGACTTGCCAGCCAAATGAAAGTTACTTTCAGTTCCGCGTCAGATGGCCATATAACCAAAACATAGCCAAAAACTATGCTGTAATTGACTTGCCCTCTGTCTTTGAGAACCTTCATTCGGCGTGTGAACAGAATGAAATAGTAGTCATACTTTCTTTAATCGTCCGTTTAATTTCGAGAGACTGATCAAATCAATTGCCATTTATCTAATAATTGCTACTTATTCATATTTTTGAATTTTTACTTTGCCGCATTCAAAAAGTAGCTATGAGTCGATTAATTCAAGTGATTTGATTGTTATAATATAATTAATAGATTATCTAGTAGTAAAAACTAATCCTTATGAAATGCCATTAAATTAAATAAGCATAATTAATACGCACATAGAACAAATGAAAATCATCTGTAGTATGATGCTTTGGTCTAATTTAAGTTGATGGCATAGTTTATGCGTTGACAGAGGAACTTATTTGGCTTCTTTAGTGAGGCGGACGCGACGTTAAGGGGCAAGCTAAAGAAATAGAGTCTGTCTCTGTGTAATAAATATGACTGTGAGTCATAAAAATGTATGAGACGCAGTTGTCAGTCAGAGGGCATGAATTTTATGGTAAGTCTGTGTGTGTGTGTGTGTATGTGCGACAAGGACAATCATTACGTGTTGGCGCTGTGGAGCAGCTGAATACTCCATCTCTCTACATCTCTCTCTCTATCTCTCGCCCATCTCTTCTAGTCTTAGAAGTGGCCACGTGTTTACATGCGTTCTAGCCATAAAGTAACGCCAACAAACGCACTTTACAGCCGCCGACACTTCCATCGACACCGCCTTCTTCTTCGTCCTTCCTTCGAAATGACCGACAAATGGTATACGGAATAGGGATAGCCTGGCTGCTGTTTCTTACTGGTGTTCCTTAGGTGACTTCTCAGGGTTCATGTTAAATTTTTAATGAAAAGTCGCAGCATAGAAAATGGCAAAAGTTAAATTTATGACAAGGATCTGCTAGACACACACACACACACAATCAGAGGGAGAGACACAGAGAGGGACTGAAAATCTTTTTTCACCGCTTTTCTTTTTTTGTTTTTTATATGCAGGTCATGACCAGCTTTTGATTAGTTGCGATTGGTCGCAGTTGTTGATGGAGGCAACAAAATCCAAAATAAAGACTACCCAAAAGAAAATTGTTGATGAAATGCGTATAAAGGGAGAATCTTAAAGGAAAATCCTTTACCCTTTATCACCAACAAAAAAAAGACATGAATTGAATATCCGTGGAAATGTTCTTCAAATGGTATCAAATGCAATCTATAGATTGAAGATATTAAAATACTGAGTACTCAAAAAATTAATTTTAAAGATTTTTAAAAAAAAATTTTTATAAGTTCATTTTATCTAAAAGTTATAGCTATTTGTTCCATAAGTCATAAGGATATAAAAAAAAAAACTTTGGTAACTTTTCCGTATCCAAAAGTTGTGGGCTTATATTTATCTTCTTATACACTCATGACCTTATGGACATTCTCTCTTGTTATATATTAACCTAACAAAAGATTTTCGATGAAATGTAGATCTTAAATCGAATTTATTGGTAATTTTTTTGATGATTGATTTTTGTATGGGCAAAAGCTTTATCACGTTTTTCGATTAGGTCATAGGTCAGGAAAATTCAAGAGCTTCTCCCATAGCCGCTTTTCTACTCTTGGAATTTCCCGAATGAATGAAATGAATTGAAATGTCTTTTGCATTGTTTGTGTGTGTTTTACCCAAATGTGCCGCAAATTGTAAGCATTTTATGCACTCGAAGTTGCTCATTAATACACACACATATGTATACACACATACGTAGAGCTACACAGATTATTGGCAACTTCACTGAATTTGACAGTGAAATATTCTAGTTATTATAAATCATTTGCCATTTGTGCCATTGTTTTTGTTCTTATTATTGGTTGTTGTTAGTTAGGATATTGCATTTTGAGTGCTAGGCACATCAATGAGAAATTTGCTTAGCCAATTTGTTAAATGCGTCAGCACACACACACACACACACACACACACACACACATGATGTATTTATGTATTACATACACATATCGAACACAAAAAGGAAGGAAAATCGGTCAAAATACCAAAAAGTGGACAGGCTGCGGCCAGGCACTGAAGTCCATCCATGTCCATGTTCATGTTCGTGTCCTGGCTGTTAAGTGCAGCACGCAAATAAATCATAAAATATTTAGTTGGGAAATTTATACACAACCTGTGTGTGTGTGAGCGAGTGAACGATAGTGTGCGAGCGAGAGTAACATATAGCAATATTTTTGGCAAACAGCCAAAGAGGCAAAAAACATTAAAATCTTTGACTTTAAGCTTATATTGTTGCTATTGTTGTTATTGCTGTTTTTGTTGTTGCAATTGCGTTAAAGCAATTAAGTGCAACTTTGATGCACAACAAACACACACACAAACACACACACACACACACGCTTTTGAGCAATAAAACGTGGCCAGCATATGGCAGCATCCGTGCCCACATCTTTGCGGCAAATGGAAAATTATCAAGACGCATATCGTAAAAACAAACATGTGAAAATATGAAGATAAATTGCATGCCCCACGACCTTAGGGCGTGTCATACAGTGCCACCTGTCACAGTCCCACCTCTCACCTTGTAACCTTTCCTTGGCGTCTCATCAGCATCAGAAAATATATTCTGAGTTTGCCTTACAAATGCAAATTGTATAATGCAGATCTTTGTTTTAAAGTTTCATTAATCGATTAAAATCGGTATATCATCAGTATATAACTTAACTTACACTTCAACTGACAAGTTTGTATACTTCTCGCACAAGACCTAAAGCATCAAAGGGGTGAAAAGAAGTCTGGACCAATGTTATAAAATGAAAACTGAAGAAAAGGCAAATCAAAGCATTTTAATCTTTCACAATAAATCTTCGTTGTCGATAATGTACAGTGGCGGATTCAGGGGAGGAAGGAACATGGCAATTATATATAAAATTTAAGAGCTTAAAAACTTAATAAGCCGCTCTCAAGAGCAGATATCCCCCCACCCATTTCCCACACCTGAAAAATGTATACTAGTGTTTGCTTCTTCTTTTTCTCTAGCACAAATGCATTGACATTTATTTTGGGGTTTTCTTTTTGTCCTTCTCTGATTCAAGTACTTGAAACGTATTCGTATGACTTTATATTCACCTCAAAGACTAAATGGTCAATGACTCCAAAATCGACGATGGCTTCTTTTGGATATTATTTTTGATTAAATTGAGTTTCAATCAACTTTAAGTCATTTAGGTATGCGTGGGAAATGTGTGTGTGTGTGTGTGTGTGTGTGTTGGTGTCTATGTGTGTGCAGATTTAATACAAAAAGGGATCAAAAATGGCGACAATTATCCACTTCGTCCGTATATATGTATCTATGATGTGTGAGTGAAAGGCTGTATGTGTGAGTGTGTGTGTGTGTGGGCATAGTCAATACCGACTAATTGCGCTTAACAAGCCAGGGGTGGGGTAAAAACCGATGTAGAAGTAGAAGCAACCACAGGCAGTGGGCAAAAAAGTAACCAAAGATGACCAAAGATGACAAAAAAAAAAAAAGGACACGAAAAAAAGAAATGGGTAGAAAATGGAGAGAAAACTGGCCACAGTCTGGATAGAAGAAGCAGCAGCAGCAACTGTTTGGTCATGCCAAAGTGGGTGTAGATGTGAGTGTGCGTGGCTGACCAGTGGCTCTACGGTGGTTGAATGGAGCGGGGTGGGCAGGAGGGGGTGGAGGTGGGGTCGCACTGTTGGCTGGCCAGACTGATGATAACACGCTCCTAATGGACTTGACATGCAAATTGTCATCATCAGCAGTTGCAGCTGCAACAGCATCAGCAGCATCAGCGTGGGCCAAGGGGCGTGGCAAGTTGGCTCTTGGCTTGGATTTTCGATTGTTGATTACCTTGTAGTAGTAGCAGCAGCAGCAGCAGCAGAAACAGCAGCAGCCATTCCAGCAGCATCTGCTGGTGGCAAATTGCATTAGGCAAACAATTGAATCCAGTTTCGTGTTCTTGAGTTTCTCCTCCTGACATCGCCAAAACGTTCTGGTTTTGGTTTAGGTATTCGAAGCGTTGGCAACTTTTAATGCATACATTTTGTGGGTGGATGTGGGTGCTAGTGGATGGGGTGTGGCATATTCAGATTCGATTGGCTTAACGAAGTCGAAATTTCATTGTGGATGAAGGGGCTATTGTTATGGTATGCCAGCGGCAAGGCAATTCCGGGCAAAGATTAATTATAATTGCTGCTTAGCATTTGAAATTGGTGAGCGAGTTGGGTCTAGGGAAACTATGGCCCTAACTCAACTGATCGATGTATCCAGTTGCAGTCATCGGTTTTAACTTAAACACTTTCAGTTAACTCAATTTATGCATTCTGCCTTGGCCATGTTGTTCCCAGCTCATTTAAAACGCATTTGAAATTTAAATAAAAGATTCAAACTTAAAATAACCAAGCTAATTAGGGTTAATGCGCAGTGCTTTAAGCTGCTGACAGTTATTTATTCACCATTATATACACGTGCCCATATGAGCGGTTTAAAGAAGGACACAGATACGCAAACATGCACACACACACACACACACACACACACACACAGAAACACACGCAGGCATATGTATGTTATTATGTGAAGGGCTGTTTGCATTGAATTTGTTTCATTTTCCAGGTGGCAAAAGAAAATTTCAATTAAAAAATTGATACCATTAATTAAAAAGTCAAAGCACCAGGCGCCGCCACCAGTAAATGAAGCTGCAAACACCATCAACACGCACACACGCACAAACACATTTACTTCCAGTCACATATATGTACGTATGTATAGGTAGACACACCTAGAGAAGATTCATTTAAGGATTTGCATGAACACACAAAGTGAAAGCAAAAGAGCGAAAGAGTGCGGAATCGATGTCAAAAGAAAAAGTTCAAGTAAAAGTAAAAGCTTGTTGCTTAATCAAGACTCTCCACACGCACACACATATACGCAGACACACACGCACACTTGTATGTGGTTAATGTTCAAATGGGCATCCATGTGGTATACTTAATATGTTTGTAAAAACAATCTATATCAAGATATGTTAAGCAAACTGAATCTGAATTTGGATCTATCGACTAGATATTATTTGTCAATTATTTATTTACTTTACTTCTGACTAAGAAACCATTATTTACAGCTTTTATTTATATGGGGAAAAATAATTTCAAATGCAATTATAATTCGTAGAAATGTGAAGATAATTAATCACCTGACAGTTTTGAGAAATGAAGTTTCCAGCTAAAGTTTCAAAATCAATTAAATGATATTTGTTAACGAGTTGTTACTTGCTACAATTCTCAGTTATTTAATTAATAATTCATTTTTTTTAATTCATAACATCAGACTCTTTACGAAGAACTATATCAATTCATTTGAAGTATTCTAAGAACCTGAGTTTCGCTCTCCGAAATGAGGACTCAAATTGGTAGCTCCTCTCCTTCTCTTTTGCTACAAGGCTTTAATCGTCTGTGTCTTCTAGTTTGTCAACGTTTGCCTGATTATTTCCTAAGCGGAAACTGGTTACTTCTCCCACCATCAGCAACAGCAGCAGCAGCAGCAGCAGCGGTGGCAATTCCTTTCCCCTAGGCCTAGTCCGGCTCTAAGGTGTGGCGACCTCGCCCCGTTGTTTCAGCAATGGCAGTGGCAGTAGCAGGAGAACCTTCGCTTTGTTCTAATTGAAAACGAAAATGTAATTAGTTTGCCTACAAACGACAAACGGCAAAACGACAAAGCGACACTGACAATGTCGACGACATACAACGATTCAGGGCGACGCTCTCTTCAAACGAAAAACGCACGCAAAATGTCGCAAAGTTTGTTTAAAAATTACCAAGGCAGCCAGCAAAAAAGAAGAAAAAATGAAAGAAAAAATAAAAGAAAAAACGAAAAAAAAAAAAACCTCAAACCAAACCAAACCAAACCAACAGAAAGGAAGAAAAACCATGTAACGAGTCAAGGCAGTGAGACAGTGAGTTTGTGGCAACAATTAGCAGCAAACAGCTGAATGAAGCGGCAAGAACAGCTTATTAAGGAGCAACCTTCAGTCCTCCTCCTTCACTCATCACTTTTTCCCTGGTTAACCAAAAACGAAATTTACTTTAGACATATGGCGGCAAATATTTACTTGCATACGTAAAGTAACCAGACTAAAGCTAATGCCAACTAATTTTAAACGAGGACCCAGAAAGTATGCTACATAAATGGAATCTATTGCTTAAATAGGAAATTAAGAAGAAAAAAATTGATTTAAATCGATCGTGAGCTTAAGTAATGTTGAAGCAGAGTGCTTTAGTTTCCAATTTAATGTTCTGCAACTTCTTTTAAGGCAGCTCTCTGGATTCTGTTCTCGGATCACGAAGGAAATGAGCGGGATAGGCATAGAAACAGGGCAAGGGCACGTCGAATGCCTTTTGCAAAGTGTGTTATGCCAACAATTTAGCTCTGGTTCAACATCATCCGAGAGCTATCTACGCCTATGGCTTATACTGGGAAGCCAACAAAAGCTGACTTGCCTCAACCCCACCATTTTAACAGTATGCAAACAATTTTCCAAGTTTTGCAAGTGATAGGCACCGGTTCGGCATTGATTTCCGGTAGGGCTACCCACCTACCTACTTTTTCAGCTTGATGATGATGCTGGAAAGCTGCTTTGAAGTCAAGTAAGTAGATGGTGAAATTGTGCAAAACAGTTGCAAAGAGTGACCAAAATTAGAAAGCGAAATCAACTTGGCAGCTGTTGCTGTTGCATTTTGCCAAAAAAAAAAAACTACTACATACATATATATGTATGTATATTGGAACTGTCGGGTATTGATGCCGCTAGGCAATTAGTGAAAAATATCAATTTCAACGTCAATGCCAAAATGGGGAACATTAGAGACAAGAGAAGAGCGTCCAGAGACCGGAGACCGGACAACGAAGGCTCCTGAACTCCGTTGTAAACCCGTGCTAAGCTATGGGTAAACGCGGTCATAATTATGCGATGCACATTGCCGATTGCCTTGTGCGGTCTATGGCTATCATTTTGCCGGGCGAATGAGGCGAATGAGGCGTGGCATGTCCTGGTCAACGCTACTGACCACAGAACGCGCCGCTGCGTAAATGTAACAGCAATGAGCGGTTTTACAGTTGAGTGAATTAATCCAACGTATTCCACCATATTCACCGATTACACTCAGCGCTCAAATACATGAGAGCAAAACTAATAGTCAAATATTAAATAAATCAAAATTAATCACTAATTATAAGTGTATATAAAAAGAGTGCTTCAGTTTTTAATTCAGTTTTTTCGCACAGTGTCAGGACTATTGATGTGGATTTTAAATTTTTTAGCTTTAAGAAATTGATTATATTTTTATTTTAGCTTTGTACTTTATTTTCACACTTAAAAAAAGAAAGAATATTGTGAGTCTGTGCTTGAATTTGCTATAATATTTCTTCAAGTGTACATTCTTGCAGTCTCCCTCTCTCACCCACACATACATACGTACATACATACACATGCGCCTCATATATACTGAGACCAATTATCATGTTTCAATTTGCATTTGTAAGCACTGCAGTTGCAGTGGCAGTCGACGTTGCCGTTGCCGTTGCTGTTGCAGTTGCAGTTGCAGTTGCAATTCAGGTCTCAGTTTTCACCATGCAGCACAGAGAGTAGAGTAGAACCGATTGCCGCTAAAGTCCGGACGTTTGGTCCTATATTGTGCATTGGGCATTTGGCATTTATTACAAATGGTCGTAGAGTCTGTCGTTGGGTCGGCCAGTCGGTCGGTTGGTTGGTTCGCTTGCTGTTGGGTCTGTCAGTATGTCAGCCTGTTTGTTGCCTTCTACCTCCTTCTTTCGCTCTCTCCGCCTCTCTGTCTCTGTCGTGCATTCATCGGAACACACCGAAAATGGCGTCATTTCCGCACCTGACGCGTTTTACAAATCAACGCAAATTTCTCAAAAAACGTTTTTGGCGGGCCAGTTGGGGAGGGTGATGCGGGGGGGTAGTTGGAGGCGGCAATTTTGTTAACGAAAAAATATGCATATTGCCCTCCCCGTCTCCTGTCCCGTCCTACCCTGCCCTGTCTGCCAGCCAGCCAGCCAGCCAGGGCATTCGTTTAGCATTTTGTTTGCCGTTGTTGTTTCTATTGTTGTTACTATTGTGGTTTGTTATTGGCCGCTGATAAAATCATCAATAAATTAAAAATGAAACTAGGTAAAGTTAACCAACAACCCCCACCCACCCCCTAAACAACTGGTGGGCCTCATAGGCCGTCTGCCACTTGGCACAAGCCAGGGACACGCCCCTCTCCTCTCAGTCAGTCTGCCGACCATAACATCCGTTGGCAGTTAAATGCCAGAATGCTGCCTAGTGGCGTCTGTGGCCGGCGTCCATCTGTGTGAATGTGTGTGCATGTACTTGTGTGTGTGTGTGTTGAAAGGCATTTGTATTTGACCAAAAGGTCGTCGCCATCACAAAACTTTTGGATAATGCCTGGGCCCAAGCAGTTGTTGCACTTGCCATATGCATAAAACTACCAGTTAAGGGCGAAAAGAAATATTTCCAACAATTTTCTTTTCTTTTTTTTTCGTGTTGAGGGCATATTAAATTTGCCATTAAATTTAATGCGAAGAATTGAAGTTAACTTACGAAATTTGATTTACCTTGATTTGATCATTGCAGCAAAATTGAATCTTTGTGATAATCAGCCGTGCCAACTATTATTTAGCAAATTACTGTCAAAAGAGGTAACTAACTTAGCTAGGTATCCTTCAGTGCCATACGAGCGGATAAATCTGGGCAATTTGATAAACCATATCCACCACATGATACATAACTTCAAATCAGATTGCCCAAGAATCAAAGACTATAGTATATATTTATAAGATGTTTATGTGTGTGTTTAGTCATTGCATTATATTTAATTTTAATAGATTTGGTTTTTCTTTTGTTATAATTACCGTAAATTTGAATTTTGCATTGATCATCTACAGATTTGATGAAACATTTGAGAAAGCGTAAAATTTAATTGATTTACATACAACAAAAAGTAAAACAGACAAAAACCAAATGGCAATTACTTGCAAGAAATGAATGCAAAATACAAATTTGTCATTATGCTTATCTAAGTACATATGTATAAGTATATGTATATGGATTTGAATAATTAAAGTAATTATAATGATTACTATAAACACATATATGTATATACATAGTCATGGTAGAATCTTTTTGTCTCATCGACAATGGCCAAGTAAGAAATGAGAATTGGTTGGCCTAGTTCTTTAGCTGCTGTTGTAGATGCTTTGCTTTCTGTTTAATCAAACCTGAAACGCAATTAAATGTGCGCATCGTCACGACGCGTCGTCCGCCAAAAACAAAAAACACAATGGACCAACCGACAGGGCGACCGAAAGACCGACCAACCGAGCACCCAATCCATTCCATTTCAAGTCCAAAAATGTTGCACTAATGAGGCGCATGCCTCTGCGTTCTACAACCGTTTCGCCTCGCAACCGTTTCGCAGTCGTGGAATTGTCAACAGCAAAACAATATACAAATAAATTGTATTTTATTTCACTTAAGTTGAAAGGCATAGCGCGCCAAGGAGTAGAAGAAGAAGAAGCTCGTCCAGCTCCTCTGTCTTTTGGCATCTTCCAAAAATAAGTAAAGACACTGTAGCAGAGTAAAACGAAACGAAGATGTTGCTATAGTAAGCTATTGAGGATAAGGATGGGTGAGGGGTGGTGTAGTGTAGAGGCGGTGCGGGAGTATTCTGAGCGCGTGAGTACTGAGCCATAGAGTCATGGTCGCCAAGGCGTCCAGGTAAGCGCCAGTTGCTGACAATGCCATGTCGTCGGTTGTCGGTTGTCGGTCGTCGGTTGTAGTTGCATTTCGTGGCTGTTGCATTAAGACAAAAGAGGCGGCCAGAACAATGACAATGGATGGTGGCACTACCAGCAACAGCAACAGCACCAGCAACAGCAACAGCTCCAGCCACGCGCTACAGATAAGCAACAGCAACAATGCAAAAGTCAACGGCAGCAACAACAACTACAGGAACATTAAGAGGCAACACAGAATGTTACCTGTTATTCACAATGGCAAAAGTGGCATACACTCATAGAAATGAATTACAACAATTTGCTCATTGAAAATATTTCGTGATTTCAGATAACCCCTTGACTGGCATCACAATTTAAGATATGCAGACAGATGCTGTTGCAATTCTCGACAAAATGTCAAAGTTTTATGTTCTGTTTTTAAAAAGTGGAATTCAATAACAATAAATCATCTCGTTAATTATTAAATAAATTATTTTCACAAAAAAGAAAAGCCAAATGGGCGAAATATTAATACTCCAGTTTATTTTAATCGCGCCAACTATAAGAAGAGTAATCCATTTCGATATATCAATCACCGGTATATACATTTCAATATTGACATGACAAATTAAACTGTTTAACAAGCTTAAGTCTTGGTATTAGGCAATTTTCAAAGGGCGAATTGAAGACAGATCTCAGAGTGTCAATATTATTAAGCAATTGACTTCGATTAATAGTTTATCGGGACTCTAAATGATCGTTTTCTGCAGTTACTTTCTGTTAAGAATAAGTGTATTGCCCACATGAATCCGAAAGTCAAGTGAATTTATTGCGGTGAAACGCATAAATGTTGAAAGTTTTCTTCAATGTTGCCGATGCTGCCGCCCTTTTTGCATGCATTCAACTCCTTAGCGACTTACCAGCAACAGAGTTGCTCAAGTTGCCAAGTTCTCAGGCTTTTCGCAATTTTCTTAATGACAAACATACTGTGGGAAAAAAAAAAAACACAAAACCAAACGTGAAACAAAGTGAATACCCTGCCAAAAGGCTTAGGAACCGGTCAACTGAGGACCCCTGAGATGCATACGCAAAGTGAAGTGCGCAGTGATATATAAGAAAAAGAAACAACGTTTCCCCCTCCCTCAACCACCCCTCACCCACCCCTCACCATCAATGCAATGAGCAAAAGTGGGCGTATAAGTGTACTAGGAGGTGATGCCTGGCATCTTAATTTGCATGCCACACATACATAAATGTGTACGTGTGAGCGGGTGAGCGGGTGTGCGTGTGTGTAATTTATTTGTTGCCGCTGACGCTAAAAATTCCCTTGAACTTGCCCAGCCAACCAACCAGCCAGCGAGCCAAAAAGGAAGCCAAAGGCGCGACGACTCCGCTATCAATGCTAGCCATAGTCATGCTTCCCGAAATGTCCTAGACGCACTGAAGCCAATCGGTTCCACATAGGTTCCACAACAGAGATGTTGGTGTTTAGATGGTTAACATCTTTGATAAGACACCGAATGTAATCTATAGAGTGAACTAGTTTTTCCAAATTCCGAGTTGATAGTCAATACAAACGATATTGTCCACTTTCAATATGCTCTACTTTCTGAGTTTTTGTATTCACAAAATGAAATATGCGAATGTATTCGTTAGGTCGCTCATCTCCAATGTTA